>NC_136072.1:466836247-468276247 GCF_964261635.1 Lissotriton helveticus
ACATGACCTCTCACGCTCATGTTACGCGCTGCGGAACGCTCCCCGGTTAGCTTCCGGTTCGCTGCGCTTCGCGCCTCGGTCCGCGCCCCGGGACACTTCCGGGTGCGCTAACGCGATACGTCACAAGACGCATTTCGCGGCAACGCGATACGTCGCGCTTTCGCGCCGCGGATCGCTTCCGGGGAGTTGCGTTTCGCGCCTCGGTCCGCGCCCCGGGGCACTTCCGGGTGCGCTAACGCAGTACGTCATAAGACGCATTACGCGGCAAAGCGATACCGTCACTATGTTGATTTGTTACCGGTTCGCGGACCGGATCGCGGAATCGAATTGAGCTAACGGGAAGCTTCCCGGTTAGCGGACCGGGAGCGAAACAAAAAAAATATTTAAAAAAATTTATTAATAAACATATAAAATATATTTTTGGATTTAAAGAAGAATACATTTTACAGCTGTAGATATTAGCTTTTAAAAAACCAATGAAATTCACTGAAAAAACCATAGGTTATAGACAATATATAGTTAGGAATTAGCATTTACAAAACCTTGAAAATTCACTGAAAAAACCATAGGTTATAGACCATATATAGTTAGGAATTAGCATTTAAAAAACCTTATTTTACTCACACAAAACCATTGAAATTCCATATATAGTTAGTTGTACTAACTATATATCGCGCACCCGCAATCCACTGCTGATGATGTCACATATTACATCATTCATGACATGGTCAGTGACATCACTGATGACATCACTGATGACATCTCAAATGACATCACTGATGACATCACTGATGACATCTCAAATGACATCACTGATGACATCATTCATGTGATAATACGATGAAGCTCTTCAGACTCTAATATAACCTTAGATACAGTAAGTGTAAACAGACACTCACAGACTGTCACTCATCCATAGAGTTACACACACACCTAGTCAGTCATGCAAAGAATCAATCACACATCCATTTTCTCAACTATACAGTTATACACACCTTACTTATTCAAACATATACTAACACATATTTACTCTCTTATACAATCCCTGATACAAGTTCACAATGATCCATACAGCCACTCACACATTCACTGGCTCTTATGCACAGTTATTTATATATGTCAACTCTCACATGTACTGTGTTTTACATATGTACTTACTTTTACATGTAGCACTGAGATATCCATTCACTCAGCAATACACTCATGCACACAGTCAACCGCCCATACAGCTGTTTCCACATGCACTTTTGAACCCATACATCTAGTGAATCAACTGCTCACACATCTATGCACAGAGTCATACACCTCCCAGCCACCCATACACACTCTCAGTCTCCCATACAAATACGTAGGCAACCAATCAATAACGCATATAGTTAATCATATAGCTAATGATCAACACATGCAGCAGTTTATAGAACAACAGACATAATGATGCACAAATTGAGACAGTTTAGTCACTAACCCATGCACTCAGTGAGACACATTTAACCACTCACTCATACAGTCAGTCATGCACCTACTAAATCCTTCATCCAGACATTTATACATCCACTCATTCTTCAATATGTAAGACATATTTTAACTTTACAGAAACATACAGTCACTGGATGTTGTCATCAGTGATGTCATCAGTGATGTCATTTGAGATGTCATCAGTGATGTCATCAGTGATGTCACTGACCATGTCATGAATGATGTAATATGTGACATCATCAGCAGTGGATTGCGGGTGCGCGATATATAGTTAGTACAACTAACTATATATGGAATTTCAATGGTTTTGTGTGAGTAAAATAAGGTTTTTTAAATGCTAATTCCTAACTATATATGGTCTATAACCTATGGTTTTTTCAGTGAATTTTCAAGGTTTTGTAAATGCTAATTCCTAACTATATATGGTCTATAACCTATGTTTTTTTCAGTGAATATATATATATATATATATGTGTGTGTATACCAGCTGCAGTCTCCCACCACACCGTCAACACGATAGCAGAAAGACCTCGCAAATCTCACGTTTCTTCTTTAGGCACAGGTATTTTATTTAAGTTGAGTTACCAAATCTGACGCGTTTCGGGCATCCGCCCTTGCTCACAGATCCAGACCTTTTTGCATAATTTATGCGTCACTCTATGCCTGAAAGGGTTTTGTTTTGACTTAATACTGGGTGCTCCCTTGTGTCTGGACAAAGCTATACCTCTCTGAAGAGCTCTAATTAGAGCGAAACACTGTGTCAGGGGTTGCTTTTACTCATTTCACGTTGGCTTGAGTTGGTATTTTAGCTGTAATATTGTGCCTGGAGTGATAAATGGCTTTTGTCATTTTACAGCTCTGCAAGTACAGCACTGTACTAGTCTTATGCTTAAAGACTTTTCTGTATAAATGTCAAAAGACTTTGTCATATTCTATCTCGGCGTGGATAGCACTGTGCTACTCCTATGCTTAAAAACTTTGATAGAAAAACAGACATTTGAGGTGAGCAGATCTAGAGTGTCGCTGATGTTGAGAGTGCTCTAACAGGCGCTGCTTTCCACCTAAACTGGAGAACTACCCACAGTTCTCTCCTTTTTTGCATAATTTATGCTTCACTCTATGCCTGAAAGGGGTTTGTGTAGATATATATATATATATATATTCAATCTTGCCAAACTTGTCCAGTTTAAAGAAGGCGCTGACACCATGAATCTGAATCCAAACTCGATTTATTAGATCAGTATCTGCTCAGACGCGTTTCGGCGTTGCCGCCTTGTTCACTATATATATATATATATATGTATATATTATCACCAAATGTTGCCTGCTGTAGGAAAGCCCGCCACTCGGTAAGTTTCTGCCAAACCTTTCTTTATTTGAAGGAAGTGAAGCTACATATCGGCGCAGTCCAACAGTCATCTGCCCAACGCGTTTCATGATGTTAAATCACTTCATCAGGGGCTTCCAATTTAAACTGTCAAAACAGCTATTAACTGGCACCGCAAATAAATGTTCCTCCCCGCCCTGATGGGCGTGGCCATCCCGATGGCCCCTGGGAGTTGTAGTGCCGCTCTTAAAACTCCAGTGAGATGCTGTTCTGCAAGTTCAAAATTGCACCTTCATTGTATCCCAGTGGATTGTGGTACGTGGCTGTATGATTGTTCCACTTGCTCGCTCCTTCAATAACTGGCACCCAATGTCCTTAGTGATTGCGCCGCTTGACGCTCTCACAGGACTGCCGAGGACGGCAGCCGGGCTCTTTTCCCGCGGCTCAGGCAAGCCGCCAAACATCATCACCAAATGTTGCCTCCTGTAGGAAAGCCCGCCACTCGGTAAGTTTCTGCCAAACCTGGAAAGGAGTCCGTTCAAAAGGTGCCCATAATGCCACGCCAAATTCCCGCATACTGACAAACATACAGTATGCAACAGGTGTTTATCACCAGACCACAACGAACAAACTTGCTCAGCGTGTGCCCAGTTCGGTTAGAAGAAAACCATCCGGAATCGACGGGCCGCTAGGCAAGAGATGCAGCGCCAGGCACCGGAACCTGAGAACATCTTTGATGACGAACACAACCTCCCGGAAGTGGCAGACTCGGATCTAGAAATCTTCACCGTTGAGGACCAATCGGACTCCGATGACCAGATCACGCCGGGGCAAAAAGTGAGTACTCAGCCTCCGACCCCGCATATGCCAAAAGAAAAGGCTGCGGTCGACGCATCGCCTAAAGGCCTTAGCCGAGATCGACAAGTTACTTCAGAAGCCCCGCCTTCCGTCTCGGCTCCGAAGCCCAAGACTAAGCCTTTTGATACACCTAGCCCGAGTAACACTTTCCTTAAAAAGGTTGTCGACCCGAAAAAGGTTGTCGAACCGAAGGTCGTCGGACCAAAGAAGGTTGTCGACCCGAAAGTCGTTGAACCGAAGAAGGTTCTCGAACAAAAGAAGGTCGGCCAACCCAAGAAAGCTCTCGAGCCAAAACAGAGCTCTGAGCCACAGAAGGTCGTTGATCCAAAGAAGATACTCGACCCCAAGAAAAAGCCCGTCGACACGAAAAAAGCTGTAGACTCGAGCAAAAACATCGAGCCGAAAAAGGTTGTCAAGCACAAAAAACAAGACAAACGTATCGAACCAAAGACTCCGGTCGATCCGAAAAATGTTGTCGATCCAAAAAAGGTCGTCGATCCCAAAAAGGTCGCCGAACCAAAAAAGACTGTTAAAGTACCAAAGAACGTCGACAAGGACAAAGTCGTCGAACCGAAAAAGGTCTCCGACCCTAAAGCAACAGTCAAACCAGCGAAAGCTCTAAGACCTAAGCCAAAAACATCATCACCAAGGCCACGGACAGTTGAGGAAGAACTCTTCCATCCTGATCCAGTGAGTGAGGAACAATCTAAACTGTACATAGACCCTGAAACAGGAAAGGTTACAGTTTACCGTCGTAAAAGAGACCATTGGACACGGACACGCTTTCCACTGTTCCTCCAAAAAAAAAGACTTCAGGACATCTCCCTCAAGACCTTTCTCTCCTCCTCCTCTCTATCCTAATATGCCTTTTGTGCCTTACTCCCCTCCACATTCACAGTATGATGAGGAAGTGGACATGGGGGTAGATCCTCATGGCAATTTTGATGAGCCACAAGATCCTGATGCACAAGATCCTGATGCACAGGATAACCCATGGGATGACCAAAGCGATCCATATGATCCTCAACCCCTCCCAGACACCTCCACATACCCTACAAAACCGTCGCCTACTGACGACACCATTCTTTTCAACCAATTGCTAGACAGGGCAGCAAAATATCACAATGTGGGCATGCATAGATGGCCACCTAGTGTTGGGCACGGATGTTTGCAGTTTGTTTTTCTTGTAGAGAGTCTTTGGAAGTCACGGGATAGGTGACTCCTCCCTTGGGTGATACTGCGTATGGGCATCGGCTCCATCCCCAGATTGTAAGGTTACAATGTAGCCAATTCTTTTTTAAAGGTACGTTTACAAGTCATGACGTGCACGTGATAACAAACATAAAAGAAATCTTCTTGTACCAACTTTGTGTATACTTTTCAATAAAGTATTTGAATTCCCTTTCACAAAACTGATGAACGTTTTTACATAATTTAAATGAAATATGTTCACTGTTTACTACATTTGTGTCGCAGAGTATTTCAACCTTTTTTCTTACGCAATTTCATCGGGGGATACATTCTCTTATTTAACCGTCTAAATGTGAAAACGCATGTCGTTTTAAACAATTCTGCCCTAGTGGGCTAGCAGAAGTCAAAATTGGCTTAATGCACTACAGTAAGTCCCTCTTACACAATTGTAAAATAACATTCAATTCAAACCACAAATTATAATTCTGACAAAACCGTTCATTTTTGCACGGAACTTCATTTCAATTCACCCCCAGTGGGCAATTATGTTCCCTGTGTTTTATGTTTTTCAATCTTCTTATCTAAAACAGAAAGTACAACATTTAATTTTTCAAATTAAATAAAAAGTGCTATATACACTAAAAGCCCATTACAATTCTGAATTCTTCAATGAGGGCAGCTCGACTGATCTTATAATTTTCTCTTTTCATAACCATAAGTGTACTAAAAGTTCTTCATCAAGGTTAAGGCCTTCAGGATGCATAGTATTGTACTTTATAATCATGTTTATTCTAATCTCCTTAATTCAGAAATTCTGTTCCCTCCCCTCTCTCTTGTTGGGATAAAATCGAGAACATAGAATTTTAGGAGATTTGCATTCTGGTTGTGTACAGCTGAAAAATGGCGGGCGATAGGATATTGACGGTCTAAGTTCTTAATAGCCCTCAAGTGATCAAGTACTCTTTTTTTAGCCTTATGCATTGTACTGCCTATGTAAAATGTATTGCATGGGAACTTTAAGGCTTATACTTCATACTCGGTATTGCAGTTCACATGTTTTGTTATTCTATGAGGAGCTTTGTCTGGTGAGATTTTAAGGGATTTACAATTCTCACTATATGTGAGAAAGTGGCTCTATATACACTGGACCAGAATAAGGTACAGTGTGTATAGAGTCCACAAACCCCAGAGGTATAACAGAGGTTAAAGCCAGGTGTGACCTTTCTCTCTAAAGTGGTAGCTTGGTCGAGCAGTAAGGCAGTACCAGAGGACAGTGTGAAGCATTTGTTGCACACACTCAGTCAGCAAAAGGTTTCACACACTCAAAGACGGAACTCCAGGCCAATTGTTTTTATGTCAAGAAATATAGTTGTTTTATTTCTAGAACGAACAGGTATCAAAATGTAATGTTCTCCATATGAGAGGTCTCAGATGAGTACTTTGCAGAAAGGCAATTAACTTTGTAAATACAATAGGTACAGGGGTTGCAGTAGGCAACACAATTCCACACACAATTTAGCATTGAGCTCAATGGATGATATAACCACAGTTGATTACTTTGTAGATTACTTTGATAATTCCAGGACTGGCTCCTAGGTTCAGTCCTGAGGTCTAAGCTGAAAACAGTTTAGCAAAAAGGTTTTAGGTATTGTAGTGATTTTTCAGGAATAAAAAGCTATTTTAAAAGTTCACACGTAGAAACTTTTCAACAGAAACCTGGCAATGTTATCCAATGGGAGAAAATTCAGGTTGCAGGTAAAGTACGATCTTGTTACTTTTGTAATCCAGTACTGGGCTCCTGTGGCCAGCACTGGGGTCTCAACTTAAAACAGGTAAGTAATTACGTTTCAGTATTTCGTATGATTTTTAAAGAATATTTCTAGTTTTCAAAAGTAGACACTTCGAAGAAATTTCATAGAAAAGCAGACAATGGATTCCTATGGAGAAAATACAAGTTACTAATAAACCAGCTAGGGATTACTTTTGTGGTTCAGTACTGGGCTACAGGGTACAGTACTGGCTCCTCTCCTGATCACAGGTGAGTGTTTCGGAATTCGGATAATTTTCATGAATATTTTACGTTTTCAAAAGTAGACAGAAGATTTTTTGAGTCTAACCAGTCAATGTTATTCAATGGCAGGTAAGTGAGTTACTGGTTTCCTGGTGAGTACTCGACTGGTGAAGTTGTGGTTCTGGGCATAGACTCAGGGGTCCCCCAGGGTCAGGTAAGTACAGTTGGTACACCCTCAGCGGCACAGGGGCGGCCGGGTGCAGAGGTAGTTAGGCCCAATGTTATCCAATGAGAGGCAGTGGGCCTTCGGTTGGTGGTTGCTGGCTAGCAGGCCACGCGGCTGTGGGAGCTGGGCTCCTGGTCACTTGCTCAGGGCAAATAGGGAAGTAGGATAGGACAAAGATTGCACTCCCATGGGCACTCGGGCGGCTGGGTGCAGGGTGCTTTTGAGCCGTCGGGCGCTCAATGTTATTCAATGAGGATCTTGAAAAGGGAACAAAGGCGGCATGTCTTTGAAGCTTCCCCCTGCCCATCCTGGGGGAGCTGACCTGGCACCTCGCCCAGGATGTGCATTGTTGCAGGCCCAGGAGAGTGGGGGGGGGGGCTCATCACCCAGGGGTCCAGCAACATGTCTGCTGTGTGGCAGCCTCTGCAGCCTCTCAGCCCAGACGTGGATTGTAGGTTAGGTTTTCAGGGGGCCTCTCTAAGATGCCCTCTGGTGCATTTTACATTAAATCCCACACTGGCATCAGTGCGGGTTTAATGCGCTGAGAAGTTTGGTACCAAACTTGTCAGTCTTCAGTGTAGCCGTTATGGTGCTGTAGAGTTTGTAATGACAACCTCCCAGCACCATATACTCTCAATAGCATCACTGCACTTACATTGCCCAGGAATGGCCCTGGGTACTGTAGGGGCACAGTGCTCATGCACCTGTGCCCACACCTCTGCCATAGGGCACCCAGCTAGAGGGGTGACTGAAGTATGCCAGGGCAGTGGGTTCTGTGGGCATGGCACACAGGGATGTGTACCATGTCGCCTCTTTGTTTAGTTCTATACTTCGACACTCCGCCTGCAAAGGCAGTGTGTGGGTGTCAGGTTACAGGGCCCCTGAGGGTGGCACAAAAAGTGCTGCAGTCCTCAGGGGTCTTCTCTAGTCACAATGCCCTGGGTACCTAGGGTACCATTTACTAGGGGCTGATAGGTGGCCAGAGATGCCGATTGGGTTTTAGTTTCAATACCGTTTTAGGGAAGGATCACAGGCCCTGGGTACCTGGTTGGCAGGAACCCAGGGCACACTCAGTCAAATCACATCAGCAGTTCAGAAAATAGTGGGGGCATACCAAGGCAGGAAAGATGGGACTTTCTCACACTATATTTACAGGCTTTGCATTTATTGCAGATGAAAAACATTGGATTTCATTTTTCATATTTTTTCTTTCTTTAATCAAACATGTACATAGTGTGTCTTTTAAAGATTTTGCTTTTCTCAATGTGAGGGATGGATTCTCACCAATTACCTCTTTAAGGTCTTTGTCTGTTTTCAGAACCTCCCAAGAAATTTTAAGACCTTTCCTTATCTCCCAGGATTGACAATTATAGTCCGTGATGAACCTTATTTGTTCTTTGTTTTCTCTAATCTTAGGTACTAGTAAATCACTTCTATATAATTTCTCAGCTTTAAGTTCTGCCTGTTTCCCCACCGAGTTGCTAATTCCCCTTTCTTTGAATCTTTGGATCATTGTTCGTTTTTCTTTCTGGTATCCAGTTTGCGCTGCAATTCCTTTTTGCTCTTAATAACTCCCCAAAAGGAATACTGCGTATTAAATTCGCCGGATGGCAACGTCCCGCATGGAGCAGGCTATTGCCTGCTATTTTTTTTCAAAATAATTAACTGGTTATCCTATTGTTTTTAATCTCCAATTTTAGATCAAGAATTTCTATATTGGTGTCACTCATGTGGCTTGGGAACTGTAAATTCAGTAAATTGGTATTGAGAAGAATTTCGAATTCTCTTGCCTGTGATTCAGTGCCATTCCATATACAGAAGATATCATCTATGTATCTTACCCAGAGGACGACATGGTCATTAAATTGTGGGATGGTATTCACAACTTGCTTATCCCACAAGCCCAGGTACAAACCTGCAAAGCTGGGGGCGAAGCAAGTTCCCATTGCCGTTCCCTGGGTTTGCCTGTACAATTGTTTATTAAAGATGAACAAGTTATTTCTAAGGCAAATCAGGATCATTTCCAATAACATTTCTGTGTGCATGAGGAAGGAAAAAGATCTTTCTTTCAAGAAGTATCTGCACGCATCTATCCCTAGATCTTTGGGGATACTTGTATATAGGCTAGTTACATCAAAACTGATTAACATTTAATTTTGGTCCCATTGGATCTCTTTGATGATTCTTAAAGTCGGAGGAATCTTTTACATATGAAGGTAAAGCTTGGTCAAAAGGTTGCAAAAAGTGATCTACATATCTTGACGTATTCTCTAAGAGACTTCCTCTAGAGGATACCATCGGCCGACCTGGTGGGTTACATAGATTATTGTGTAGTTTTGGCAATAAGTATAATGCCAGTATTTTTGGATACTTGCATACCAAATAGCCATATTCTTCTTTCTTTCTTCGTTCAAATTGTATTTAAGCCTTGGTGTATGTCTCTCTATTTTCTTTAATTCATTTATCATGCCAGTCTCAAAACATTCAATACTGCTATTACTGATCTGCGGAACAAATACTGATTTTGGCTTAAATCCGCTGTCACTGCTCATTCCAATATCAATGTCTGTATTAATTAATTTTAAGAAATATGTACTTGACTGATGGATTAAAACAACTTAATTCAGTGGATTCTTGAGGAAGAAGAATATGGCTATTTAGTATGCAAGTATCCAAAAATACTGTCATTATTCTTATTGCCAAAACTACAAAAAAATCTACGTAACCCCCCAGGTCGGCCGATAGTATCTTCTAGAGGAAGTCTCTTGGAGAATACGTCCAGATATGTAGACCACTTTTTGCAACCTTTTGTCCGAGCTTTACCTTCATATGCAAAAGATTCCTTCAACGTTTGAGAATCATCAATGAGATCCAACGGGACCAAAATTATATGCTAATCATTTTTGATGTAACTAGCCTATATTCAAGTATCCCCCAAGATCTAGGGATAGATGCGTGCAGATACTTCTTGAAAGGAAGATCTCTTTCCTTCCTCATGCACACAGAAATGTTATTGGAAATGATCCTAATTTGCCTTAGAAATAACTTTTTCATCTTTAATAAACAATTGTACATGCAAACCCAGGGGATGGCAATGGGAACTTGCTTCGCCCCCAGCTTTGCAGGCTTGTACCTGGGCTGGTGGGGGAAGCAAGTTGTGAATACCAACCTACAATTTAATGACCATGTCGTCCTCTGAGTAAGATACATAGACAATATCTTCTGTATATGGAATGGCACTGAATCACAGGCAAGAGAATAAGAAATTCTTCTCAATGACAATTCACTGAATTTACAGTGCACGAGCCACATGAGTGACACCAATATAGAATTTCTTGATCTAAAATTGGAGATTAAAAACAATAGGATAACCAGTGAATTATTTCGGAAACAAACAGCGGGCAATAGCCTGCTCCATGTGGGAAGTTGCCATCCGGCGAATTTAATCCGCAGTATTCCTTTTGGGGAGTTAATAAGAGCAAAAAGGAATTGCAGCACAGAAACTGGATACTAAAGATTCAAAGAAAGGGGATTTAGCAACTCAGTGGTGAAACAGGCAGAACATAAAGCTGAGAAATTAAATAGAAGTGATTTACTAGTACCTAAGATTAGAAAAAACAAAGAAAAAATCAGGTTCAACACTGACTTTAATCATCAATCCTGGGAGATAAGGAAAGGTCTTAAAGAAATTTGGGAGGTTCTGAAAACAGACGGAGACCTTAAATAGGTCTTTGTTGAGAATCCATCCCTCACATTTAGAAAAGCGAAATCTTTAAAAGACACACTGAGTACATGTTTGATTAAAGAAAGAAAAAAATAAGAAAAATGAAATCCAATGTTTTTTCATCTGCAATAAATGCAAAGCCTGTAAATATAGTGAGAATTGTAAATCCCTTAAAATCTCACCAGACAAAGCTCCTTATAGAATAACAAAACATGTGAACTGCAATACAGAGTATGCAGTATATGCCTTAAAATGCCCATGCAATACATTTTACATAGGCAGTACAATGCATAAGGCTAACAAAAGAGTACTTGAGCACTTGAGGCCTATTAAGAACTTAGACCGTCAATATCCTATCGCCGGCCATTTTTCCGCTGTACACAACCAGAATGCAAATCTCCTAAAATTTTATGTTCTCGATTTTATCCCAGCAACAGAGGAGAGGGGAGGGAACAGAATTTCTGAATTAAGGAGATTAGAATAAAAAATGATTATAAAGTATAACACTATGCATCCTGAAGGCCTTAACCTTGATGAAGAACTTTCAGTACACTTATAGGTTATGAAGAGAAAATTATCAGATCAGTCCAGCTGCCCTCCTTGAAGAATTCAGAATTGTAATGGGTTTTTATTGTATATAGCACTTTTTATTTAATTAGTAAAATTATTTGTAGTACTTTCTGTTTTAGATAAGAAGATTGAAACACATAAAACACAGAGAACATAATTGCCCTCTGGGGCTGATTTGAAATGAAGTTCCGTGCTAAGATGAACGGTTTTGTCAGAATTATAATTTATGGTTTGAATTGAATGTTATTTTACAATTGTGTAAGAGGGACTTACTGTAGTGCATTAAGCCAATTTTGACTTCTGCTAGCCCACTAGGGCAGGATTGTTTAAAATGACATGCGTTTTCACATTTACACGGTTAAATAAGAGAACTTCTGTAGTAGGGGATCTCTGTGTATAGTCATAATCTAGTGAATAGTCCCGCCCATGTGCGTGGACACCGGAGCAATCAAAAATAATCTCTTAAACTGTCTTCATTGCAGTCCTGCATAGACAAAATTAAAGACAATAATGCAGCCTGTACCTACAAGGCTACACTGTCCAGTACTTCTGTGGAAAAGTAAATTTTGCCATGTTCTGTGTCCCTACGCGTCCTCCATCATATGTTATGAGCGCATGATTAATATGCATATGTATTCCCTATGTTCGATTAAAGACGCAATTACAGTTGTGTCCACCTCTAGTATGCCAGTTTCCAGTTCTCGTGAATACTACGAATATCAGGCCTATGTAAAGCTACGTTGCCACGTTTCTCAGTGTGCACGTTATTCCATTGTAAAGTCCCCGTTTCTAGGCCTCAAAAGGGCCCGGACACCAGATTCAGCTCCTGTCTCCTGAAGCCTCGCTGAGGAGCGATACAGCCCCCACCTGTATCCTCGACCCTTCACTTACTTCCTGCCTCGCAGTGCCCGGCTCAGCCTAGCTCTGCCTCTGAGTCTGCCAAGAGTATGTTATGATTCCAGTTATCAGTTCAGTCCTCCTTCTCTGCATTCCTAAAGCTACTGAATCGCATCAATAGTTTCCGTCATTGTCTAGCCTTTACGTCTCCATGTAAGAGAAATACTGCATTTAATGGTCATTTAATATTCTTCATCACGCACTACATGTAGAATAATGCATGCTCCAGTCTTAGAGTCTGTTCGCCTTTACCCCGATAACTTTTGGATTCTATCAACATGTTCTCTAAACATCAGATACTAGATACTGCTTAGGTACATGTCGCCCTGACTTTCCAGACTTCAGTCTCTGCTCCTAGCACAGAGTTCGAAGCCCCCAGCTTCTCCTAGTAACACGTCATTGCCAGTTTGCGCGCACCATTAGGTCAGAGGTCCCGGCTCCTTAGGTAGCCCCCTCCATGTTTCCGCCCCATTCATGACATATTCTTTTACGTTTGCATCACATGTCTATGTATACGCCTCTGTTACACCTACTTTCACCCTTATCTTTCGCGACGCCTATTACCCCACCCACTGCTACGCCTATTGCAATGTAATGCTATGTGTTTGCGTTATGTATATATGCTCATGTACTGTTATTAAAAAGTTATCCTGGTCCTTGTCCCGATTCTGCCCCCGGCAGCGCTGCCATCCTGTTCCCGTGCAGGTTGTCCTGTTCCTGTCCTTTATGCTGTAATAAACCTGCAAACTCCTACTACCTCGAATCTTGACTCTTATTTTATTGAGCTATCTGTTATTGCTAAGTCCAGACAAACCTAGATCCGGTATTATTTATTTATATACCACATAATGGCGCCCGAATAGGGACTTGCCCTTTCCCCACGCGCCGGTGAAGCCACGCCGGCCCCCTGACCCTCTGCAGCCGTGACGGAACCATACCGTGCACGTGCAGATATTTCTGCTTCAAGTATCCCTCAGGCCCACGGAGGAGACGGAGGTGGCGGTCCAGCATCCAGACGAGGCGGTGGAGGAACGCGGCGAGTCCCGACCAGAGCCCAAGCCGAGAGTCCAAGGTCCGAGGTATCCGGAGGCCCACCCGTAACAGAAGTCCGAAGTTCGTCCGTCCGGCGTCGAAGCAGTCCAGTCCAGTCCGAGGCCTTCCGTTCTTGCTGCCCGGTGAGTACCGTTGCTGGGGTAGTATCTAGACAGGGTCAATCTAATTGACTCTGGTCCGTGGGTTGGTGGTACACAGACCCACAAACGAAGTGTCCACTTCGGTGGATGCGGGTCCTGACGTGTCTCTGTATGAGACCGGTAAGTTTCGTACTGTTTCAGCAGTGCATCTAGTTTCTGTTCTAGTCAGTTCTGTTCTCGAGAAAATTCATGTATTCTGTTTTCCGTATTCCAGGTAGTATTCTGTTCGAACTGTTATTCTGAATGTTATTCATGTATTTTAATGTCGTGGTATGAGTGCGAAGTGATTCTCGTGTTTATTGTGTATTGTATTGTGTCCAGATTATAGTTCAGTCATGCCACTCTTTTCAAAACTACGTCAGTTAAAAACCAGAAAAGGTCTGCTAGAAGCAGCAGTTCCTGTCCCGCCTAGGGACAGTCCAGGTCATTTTATGTATCAGAAGCATGGCATAAGCGCCATATTGTATCTAGATTTATGGGTAGAGTATACCAAACAGTTAGAGGAAAAGTATAGATGGCCCGTATCGGGTACATGGGATGCCGAGTGCATCATGAGAGTAGAAGAAGCATTATGGAAAAAGAAAGCCAGACAGTCACAGAAAGATGCCATCGAGTTATGGCGCAAAGAATCTCATAAAAGAACCGAAAAAGAAATCAGAAAGTCAGAACTAAGTAGAGAATCCTTGGAACGAGCCCAGGAAAGGGAATTAATCGAGATTGGTGAACGAGTCAAAACCGAACAGTCAGACAGACAGAGGCATGCCCTTATTAAGGGTATGTATCCTCTTCTTGCCGAGGGCTTGCCAAAAGCGACCCCGGAGGCATCCAGTAATTTCCCGCCACCATTAGTTCCGACCAAGCTACGTCACAAACCGACCGCAGCTGATATTTTAATTTCGTCCTATTTGGACGACACAGTCCCAGAATATGCAAATCCTGTTCCTACTCCGCCAGTCCCTGTAAATCAGGCACTTCCCGCTCCTCCAGACACCGGAGTACCTGTTACGGTACCCCCGGTCCAGCCCGCCATACAAGTCCAGCCTGCATTTCCATTTCCCACTCTGCCAGGACGAAGAGCATCAGTAGACGACTCTAGTTTAGGGGCCGCAGGGGGAGGTCCTCCTCAAACCCCGCCGCCACACAAGCGTTTAACGTTAGCCGAATTACATGCACAAGCGTCACAGCGTACGCCCAGGTATCAGTCTGTTGCAGAAATAAGAAAAGCCCTTACCGAATGTGGCTATGATCCAGTCCCAGGCGAGGTTAATATGGTTTTATATTCATTACGCGTGAGAAAAGTGACCGAGTATCTAGTTACCCTACCAGATATGAAAGAAGATCTAGACAGAATATATCGTTTCATCCGTACAGGGAATGATCCAGAAAGTATTAGTGACGTCATGTGCCAAAGAAAAGTTGAAGTCCAGCTCATGATATTAAAGTTTCTGATTAATTGTCTAATAAGGGAACAAGATTATCCGACCAAAGATCGAGCCGAAATGAAAATCCTGACAAGGTGGAGTGATAATATAGCCGAGGGTAAGCATAAGACCATCAGTAGTATAGAGAGTATGTACAAGAAGATTCGTAAAGAAATAATAAGGTTACACGAACAACGTAAAGCAGCACAAGTAAGCGAGAAAGAAAGTAACTCTGATACTGAAGAGGTAGAGGACGAGAATCCCGACAGAATAGCGTATGTAGGAAAATCTAGATTTCCAGATCGCCATTTACGTCTAGAACACAAGCCAGTTTTTCATCATCCAGCACCAGAACAAGGTTCTCTAGAACAAGTATTTCAAGCTACCGATCACATTCTGAAGTCACGAATCGGTTATAGCGAGTTAAGTACCATGCATGAACAAGAACTAGTCCGATCAGCAGTCCGATGGATTACTGATTCTACCACTTTTCCAGACGAAATAGTGGCACAAATGTTTCTGAAATTGCCCCCAGCCGAGCAACGACTGGCGGGTATGTATATGATCCAGCACCTCATTACATTGTATGAGGGTCAACATTCTGATCCAGGTCCGTTACACGATGTCCTGAACGAGTTACTCCAGTATAGATGGAAAGGTTTAGGTACTGATTTGATTAGTGTCATTCTAGAACAGCGCCACAAATACAGAACGTTTTTGAACCCGCATTTTGTTCATGTCTCACCCCCAGAAAGTAAACCCTTTTACATAGACAGACAGAATCCGTTACGAGAAGTGCATCCAGTTAAGACAGACGGTGGTGAAATGCAACGAGTGTTTGTTTACACCCCTATCACAAAGATGGAACTCTTAGAGATGAAAAAGTTAATTCCCTGTCATGATAAAGACCCAGCAGGGTTCCACCGAGAATTAAAGGACATGCTCCGTATGGGAGAATACACGTATCCAGATATCATTAAAATGTTAAAAGTCTTGTTGCCCGCAGGGGTATATGAGAAACTCAAAGAAAAAGAATGGGAGGTGGGAGAGAAAAAGATCGATTGGGCAGTTCTAGAAGCTGAAGACAAGGCACGAGTACCAGGTACCGGTCTTGGAGATAAATGTAAAGAATTACCAGAATTGTTAATACAAGTTTTGCCTAGGTTATTGACAACTAGAAAAGAAGACTGGGATGCAATCTCAGCCTGTAAACAGAAACAAGACGAAGATATTAGCGATTATTATTCCAGATTTGAAAAATGTTTTACCATAAACAGTGGCCTCAAGACAAGTAGCGAGTCATACCCTCATCTTTTTGTTACTAAACTAGTCGAGAATTCAAGTCCACAAATTAAAAATCGAGTTTTGAAAGTCGAAAGTACCTGGCAAGCTAATACCCCGTCCCAGATGTTACAGATGCTTCAATATCACCAGAATAGAATCAGAGAAGAGCAAGATCACGAGAGAAAACGTATGAAAGACACGAAAATGAAAGTACTAGTTGCACAATCTGTTCCTCAAGACAGTCAGAAGAGGGGTCCAAATCAAGCCAGTCATCCTGCAGCTCCCGTTAAAGGAAACTGCAATTATTGTAAACAGCCAGGTCATTTTATAAACGAGTGTGCAGTTCTGAAACACAACATAGCTACCGGTAAGACTAAAGAAAGACCACGTCCGCCGAGACAAGAACAAGTTACACAGACTCCTCAGTCACAGAATGCACCACAGACAGTTACAGCACCGCAGCCTATCGCTGCGACACAGCATGTTACACAGCAGATGTACCAGTATGCACAGTCTGAGTATCCAGAGTATCAACCATATTCATGAAACAGCCTAGAGAGGGAGGTAGGCTTGCCTCTCATCGAGATACCTGTAGATCAAGAAGGTCCCTATGTTCATAGTCAAGTATTAGGGAAAGACAGAAAGTTTTTGATTGATACAGGGGCAAGTAGGACCACTATAAGTCACGCCGAAGTTCCAGGGGCTCCGCTCTCAGGCTCTAGAAATGTTTCCCTTGGATTTTCAGGAAAACCTATTGTAAATGAAATATCAAAGCCAGTTACTCTAGAAGTAGGTCCATTGTCCCGCACTACTGATCTGTTACTTACTAAGTCATGTCCATAAAATCTATTAGGCATTAAAACACTGAAAGAGTTAGGTGCAGTTATATGCTGTTCCCCAGAGGGAATACGATTGTTCCTACGTGACTTCAAGGGTCACTATGTATTACGAGATTTTGATCCGAGATTGTCTAATGTTCCACAGCATCTATGGGCGCAAGGTCCAACTGATGTTGGCTTTATGCAAATCACACCCCATCGTGTGACTCTCAAGCCAGGTGTAGTCCTGCCACGTATCAGACAGTACAGATTGCCACCTGAGGCTGTAGCAGCCTTATCCAAAATTATTGACGAGCTCATGGCTCAAGGAGTAGTTGTAGAAACTGACTCCAATGTATGTAATTCTCCGATCATTCCTGTCATGAAACGTACTGACCCAAATGCACCTCCAGTATATCGTTTAGTGATTGATCTCCGAGAACTTAATAAATGTATTATTCCCCAGTATCCAGTCGTCCCAGATATCTCTTCCCTGTTGACAGCCATTGATTCCGAAGCCTCATTTTTCACTGTCATAGACCTCAAGAACGCATTTTTTAGTGTTCCCATTCATCCAGACAGCCAGTTTCTTTTCGGATTTTGTTTAAATGGAAGGAGCTATATGTTCACACGCGCTCCTCAAGGTTTCACAGAAAGTCCTAGTATTTACAGTCAAGCACTCAAGAGACAACTAGACAACATTCACATGCCAACTGACACTGCCCTGCTCCAGTATGTCGATGATCTACTGATCACAGCCCGTTCTGAACGTGCTTGCGAGCGAGCATCTCTTACAGTCTTGTATTTCCTAGCCGAGATGGGACACAAGGTGTCCCCTTCTAAGCTTCAATTCTGTGTCCAGCAAGTGGTCTACTTAGGACACTTACTGTCCAAGAGGGGTAGGCAGTTGACACCAGACCGAATCCAGTTAATAACGAGTCTTCCTCAGCCCAAGACCCAGAAGGAGGTACGTGCTTTTATTGGCCTTACTTCTTATTGCAGACAATGGATTCCTCAGTATGCATTTCTAGCCAAGCCACTGATACAGTTAACAACACAGGAGGCAGCCGTATCGACTGTCCTCCCTTGGACATCTGAACATACACTTAGTTTTAATGAGTTAAAGAAAGCCCTATGTCAAGCTCCAGTTCTAGCAACACCGAACTACAGTAAGTCTTTTACACTTTTCGTCGCTGAACGTGAAGGTACAGCATTATCTGTTCTCACACAAGATCAAGCAGGACAATACAAGCCCTGTGCTTATTTTTCGAGCACATTAGATCCTGTAGCCCAGGCTCTGCCTGCGTGCCTCAAGTCAGTTGCAGCCACAGCACTAGCTATCAGACAAAGTGATTCCATAGTCTTAGGACACTCCCTGACAGTACAAGTTCCACACTCCGTGGAAGTTCTTTTAAACCGAACACAAACTCAGCACTTGACAATTGCACGTTTAACAGGTTATGAATTGACACTGTTCCAGCCACACATAGAAATCAGACGCTGCAACGTTTTAAATCCTGCTACATTGTTACCATCAGTTACTTCGAATTCTGCACACGACTGTGTGGAAGTAGTTAACATCATGACAAAGCCAAGACAAGATCTGACAGATATTCCATTACCAGATCCCGACCTGACACTTTATGTGGATGGTTCATGTATGAGAACAAGTACAGGAGAACTAGTCGCCGCGTATGCAGTGACTACCGACACCGACGTTATAGAAACACACCGCATTGACACCCTGTCTGCTCAAGCAGCAGAGCTAGTTGCTCTGACACAAGCCTGCATACACGCCAAGAACCTGAAAGTTAATGTTTACACAGATTCACGTTATGCATTTGGAGTCGTACACGACTTCGGAGTGCTCTGGCAAGAGAGAGGTTTCATGACTTCTCATGGAACCAAGATTCAGCATGGTCTCCTTATTCAAGCTCTGTTAGATGCCATACATTTACCGACATCCATTGCTATCATGAAGTGCAAAGCACATACGAAAGTTACTGACATTATTTCCCAGGGTAATGATCTAGCAGATCGCACAGCCAAGCTTACAGCTCAGACACCAGACATTCCAGTAAATAAGACACCGACATACACTCCAGATCCAACTACATGTATGACAGTTAAGGACCCTACTCAAGATGTCATAGATATCCAGTTACATGCTACTCCCGATGAAATCAAGAAATGGTCCGAAAAAGGAGGGGTCCAGACAGATCAAGGATGGTTAACAAAGGGTAGAGCCACATGGTTTCTCCCCGACTCCATGGTTCAAGTCATTATTAATACCGCACATAGTCCAGCACATTTAGGAGAAAAAGCTATGTTAGACAGTATCCAGAATATTTGGTTCAACAAACATTTACGAGCTGCAGCCAAGCAGAAAGTCCGTACCTGTATGATATGTTGCCAGTTTAATCCAGGTAAAAGTGTCCCGGTGGAACAAGGTGGTTTCCAGCCCCCTGACCACCCTTTTGAAGTCCTCCAGATGGATTACATTCAGATGGAGCGATGTCGAGGTTTCAAGTATGTCCTTGTAGTCGTATGCGCTTTGTCCAGGTGGACGGAGGCATATCCAGTTCCAGACTACACAGCCGCGACCACTGCCAAGCAGTTGGTTCGTGAGTTCTTCCCCCGTTACGGACTCCCTAGAGTCGTATATTCTGACAACGGCCAGCCATTCTCATCTGAACTCATGAAACACGTGTCCCTTTTGTTAGGATACCAGTGGAAGTTCCATTGTGTACGCCATCCAGAAGCAGCCGGTCTAGTAGAGAGACATAATCAGACTTTGAAAATCCGTATTGCAAAAGTTTGTCAAGAGAAAGGTGTAGACTGGCTAGTAGCTCTGCCGGTCGCCCTGTTCTATATGCGCATGGTCGCACATTCCAGATCAGGTCTGTCCCCGTATGAGGTCGTATTCGGCCGCCCCCCTAACATGTGGGGTACTCCTAGACCCCGAAGTATTACCGATGTTTCAAGTATTATGCTGACAGATTACCTAGCTTCCTTGATGTCTGCCCTCAACTCTTGTCGTTCACAGGTTGCCGCCGCATTTCCAGACAATACCGCATGAAATCGTTCCCGGATCCATGGTCCTAGTGCGAAATTTCGATCGCTCAAGTCCACTGGAGCCTCGCTGGAAGGAGCCCCGGCAGGTCCTCCTGGCCACCCGTACAGCCGTGAAGTTGGAGGGACGCAAAGGCTGGGTGCATCTTTCGCATATTAAAAAATTTTATGGATTGAAGCCAGTCTCAAAGAACATTTTCCAGGATTCTAAAGACTGCCAAAGTACTATTCTTAAGGACTGTCCCGCAAAAGACAATGATACTGCACCCTCCCTGTTAGAGAAAACTCCGCAACAGGAGTATAAACTCAAGTTAAGGTCTAGTAAACTAAGTCAGCCAGTTTGATTGTCTAAGTCCTCCCCTAGGTGAAACGGTTAGACCGGTTTCTGACATGTATAAAATAGACCCCCATAGTGAGAGAGTTAGTCAAAACTCAATTCGATGTATCGTTTTCCTATGTTTCATATTATTTCTCAGTATTATGATTTCCTGCACCAGTTATGCATTTTACCTGTATTTTCCAGTTTCTCATGTAAATAAGTCTGCCAATGCTACAGTAGAGCACACGTTTAGTGATCTACCTCCTCATGAACTCTCTTACCGCCTCGCTATGCGTAATAATTCTTTCATCCGCATGTTACATTATTCACACCAGACCAGCAATGCCACTAATTGTTGGGTGTGTGGTCGACTCCCCCCTTTCCAGACCCCGAAGGGAGTTCTGCCACTTTTTCCTTATCCATTTTCACGTAATGGTTCGTGTGGAGCATGGTCCACGTTAACGTCATCTTCAACAGATATGTCTTTTCTTAACAGTACATGTTTCCCAGACAAGCAAGGTCTTCCCCACAGAACAGGGTTAGATCTAGAAAATGAAGTTTACAATTTAGGTAATTATTCTTCGAATTTCATGGTCCTGAATGTTCAGTCTGATTCCACTCCAGACTTACCTGCTATTTCAGTACTACCAGTCAAAGGCGAATTATGTGTTAGAAATAATGGTTCCGTACATGTAGGACATAGCGATTGTACTACTATTGTCAAATATAGTGACAGTGGGAAATCTATTTTCAAAGCTTCACGTCATTCTTATTTTATTTGTGGTCAAACCGCATATGTTCGTCTGCCCCTCGATTGGGAGGGAACCTGTTACATTGCCTTCCTACTGCCACCAGTTTTCCTAGCCCCATCTGATTATCATAGAAACACACATCTAGTACACCTTAGACATAGAAGGGAGTCCCCCATTGTCGATTATACTGAAACTGCTCTAGAACAGTATACAGATTTCAATAGAGGTTTCTTCTTCTTTATAGGACCTATCCAGAATAGTAAGCTAATCCGTAGGTTAACCAGAACCCTTGAAGTAGTAGTCAATGAGACTGCCTCTGCTCTAGGTAACTTAACTGAAGAGCAATCTGCTATGAGATTTGTCGTTTTACAGAATCGTCTCGTCCTTGACGTCATATTGGCCGATAGGGGCGGGGCCTGTAGAGTCATCGGATCTAGTTGCTGCATTTTCATTCCAAATAACGCGCCGTCTGTTTATTCAGCTATAACCAGACTCCATAAAATTGCCCATCTGTTACACCAAGATCCAGGCACCTGGACATGGTCCGGTTGGTTCTGGAATATAATTTCCGCTTGGGGATGGAAAGTCTTGTCCTTTCTAGGTATTGCAGTAGCGATCATATTCAGCTGCTGCCTCTGTATACAATGTGGCCCTGCGATTTGCGGCATTTGTGCTACCTCTTGTATTCCTAGTCCCAAGCCCCATTCTAAATCCCGTTCCAGGATAATTCGAGACGAGCAAATGATACTGTATGAAATGATAGATGGTATCATGAATATTGATGTTTCCTGAAGGAAACGTAGTGACAAGGAGGGAATGTGGAAAAGTAAATTTTGCCATGTTCTGTGTCCCTACGCGTCCTCCATCATATGTTATGAGCGCATGATTAATATGCATATGTATTCCCTATGTTCGATTAAAGACGCAATTACAGTTGTGTCCACCTCTAGTATGCCAGTTTCCAGTTCTCGTGAATACTACGAATATCAGGCCTATGTAAAGCTACGTTGCCACGTTTCTCAGTGTGCACGTTATTCCATTGTAAAGTCCCCGTTTCTAGGCCTCAAAAGGGCCCGGACACCAGATTCAGCTCCTGTCTCCTGAAGCCTCGCTGAGGAGCGATACAGCCCCCACCTGTATCCTCGACCCTTCACTTACTTCCTGCCTCGCAGTGCCCGGCTCAGCCTAGCTCTGCCTCTGAGTCTGCCAAGAGTATGTTATGATTCCAGTTATCAGTTCAGTCCTCCTTCTCTGCATTCCTAAAGCTACTGAATCGCATCAATAGTTTCCGTCATTGTCTAGCCTTTACGTCTCCATGTAAGAGAAATACTGCATTTAATGGTCATTTAATATTCTTCATCACGCACTACATGTAGAATAATGCATGCTCCAGTCTTAGAGTCTGTTCGCCTTTACCCCGATAACTTTTGGATTCTATCAACATGTTCTCTAAACATCAGATACTAGATACTGCTTAGGTACATGTCGCCCTGACTTTCCAGACTTCAGTCTCTGCTCCTAGCACAGAGTTCGAAGCCCCCAGCTTCTCCTAGTAACACGTCATTGCCAGTTTGCGCGCACCATTAGGTCAGAGGTCCCGGCTCCTTAGGTAGCCCCCTCCATGTTTCCGCCCCATTCATGACATATTCTTTTACGTTTGCATCACATGTCTATGTATACGCCTCTGTTACACCTACTTTCACCCTTATCTTTCGCGACGCCTATTACCCCACCCACTGCTACGCCTATTGCAATGTAATGCTATGTGTTTGCGTTATGTATATATGCTCATGTACTGTTATTAAAAAGTTATCCTGGTCCTTGTCCCGATTCTGCCCCCGGCAGCGCTGCCATCCTGTTCCCGTGCAGGTTGTCCTGTTCCTGTCCTTTATGCTGTAATAAACCTGCAAACTCCTACTACCTCGAATCTTGACTCTTATTTTATTGAGCTATCTGTTATTGCTAAGTCCAGACAAACCTAGATCCGGTATTATTTATTTATATACCACACTTCAACTAGAAATGCCAAGGATATTTCACCAATATCACATTTAACACAGTCTGTCAAGTTTCACCCATAGAGAAACTCCCCCCCAAACTCCTTGGAATGATAGAGAGGTTGGGATGGACAGACATGCCTCCATAGGCTGCCATTATGTGTCTGGAAAAGGGATACCATGCCTTTATGTAACTCTCCAGAGACTCTCGGTATCCCAGCATGCACAGCCAAGTCCTTTTACTTTCAGTTCTTTTTTCCGGCTCCTGCTAGCAGGACCCTGGAGCATTGAGCTCTCCCTTTTTGGGTTTAATTCTAATTTTTTGACACTTTTCAAGTGTTTAGAGAGTTTCACTCGACGTCCACCTGTTCCTTCTTCCATTTGCTGGAGTTTTTTGCCAGTTTTTGCCACCTTTTCTGTCGAAAATGCGTGCATTGTTAGACAGATGCCCTGAGTGTGCCAGGAAGAAGGCCAAATCGGATGGCCACAGAGTATGTATCCTCTGTCTCCCTTCATCCCATGTTCCTGTGGATTGTGACATCTGCCAGTCCTTTTCCAAAAGGACCAGGAGAGAGAGGGAGAAGATCCGGCTCCAAGGCCTGGAGCTGAGGAAACTTCAAGATCAAGGTAGGTCTGGGCATTGGAGGACTGGATCTGAGTCCTCTGCCCGTGCTGCAGCCTCTGGGGGGCTCCCCAGGCAGAAAAAGGCCAGGAAACAGCATATTTCTCCGTCGATGGCCTCGACGTCGGCGTCGAGAGGATTGACCACCGTGTGATCCCCGTCGACCCAGGGTCGAAGCGGCGGCGTCGTTCGACGTCCAGGGGGCTGAGGTCGACGTCGAGAACTACATCTAGGTCGAGGAGTCGTCGATATTGTGATGGTTCCAGGCACCGGCGCTCGCCGTCGAGTTCTACTCGGCGTTTGACATCGAGGAGCAGGCACTCTACGTCGAGAAAAAGGAGATCGCTGTCGAGGGATATCTTGACGTCGAGGTATTCGATGTCGAGGAAGGGGTCGACGTCTAGAAAGAAGTCAACCTCCAGGAGGCAATCCAGGACGGGGACGTCGTCCCCGGGCTCGGTGGTCACCCTGTCCTCTGCTTCTACGAGCCCCCGGTCGTGGCGGCGCCGGCGCTCGCCCAGTAGAAGGTCTGCTTCTAGGACTTCATCCCGAAGGCCTACAAAGAAGAAGAGAGTGGTTAGATCTTCCGACTCGGAGTACTTTCAAGCTTACTCCCATTCTCGGCCTAGGTCGCCTACACCTCCTACGTTGCCGCGGAAGAGTCCTACTCCACCGCTTCCGCCACTTCCGAGGACTCCTCCACCTCCTCCTTCTCCGCCTCCACATCGTCCTCCGCCTCTTCCACCAAGGCTTCCACCACGGTCAGTCTCGCTGCCGCACTTCCCGTCACCACCTAAGGGGATCCCGCAGCCGAAGACTCCGGCTATTCCTTCGCAGCCGACCAGACCTGAGGATCGTCCACGACCTCGGAGGTCCAGATCACGGTCCAGGTCGCGATCCAGGCGCCGACGCCATTCTAGGAGTGACCATCGTTCATCTGCAAGGTCACGGCGGCGTCACAGACGTGATCGTTCGAGATCCCGTCATACGGATTCATCCAGTGTTCGGGGGTATTCGCCCAGTCTGTCAGATTCACCCCGCACGAGAGTGTCGCCAGTGGACGACATAGTGTTGTTTCAAGAGGTCTTATGGCGAGGGGCCGCAAAGCTGGGTATTACCCTGACGGTGCCCACGCCTTCTGCGTCAGTAATCTTTGAGACCCTCCATAAGCGGCAACTATCACGACCTCTGTTGCCCTTAGTGCCGGGGCTGGAGGAGCCGGCGATGGACCTTTTCTTGACGCCAGCGTCAGCAAGAGCAGCCCCCTTCAGGCTGCAGAAGAAATACAGGCCTCCAGACTCCGATCCGGCATTTCTCAGGTCGGACCTGGTCCCAGATTCTGTTATCGTTACGGCCGCCAGGAAACAACACGCTACTGCTCCTTCATCCACGGTACCACCTGATAAAGAGAGTAAGCAGATGGATTCAGCACGGCGTAAGGTCTGCGGTACGGCTTCTACGTCTATGAAATTCGCTAGTGCCATGGCTCTCCTGGGGCATTACGATCGATCCCTGTGGGATTCCCTGCAGCAGTTTATGGAGCACCTCCCTAGGGACAAAAGGGAGGATTTCCAAGAGATCATCAACGAGGGCATGATGGTGTCTTACCAGGTGATCAGCGCGGCGGCGGATTCCTCGCTCTTGGCTGCCTATGGCTATTGCCACGGAAAAAATTTGAGACGTCATGCCTGGTTACGCCTGACGTCGCTGAAGCCAGAGGCCCAGCAGAGGGTCGCCAACCTGCCGTTCTCTGGAGTGACTTTGTTTGGAAAACACGTGGATGAGGAGATGGCCCGCATGAAGGCGGAGGCTGAAACCCTGACAGCCGTCGGGTTGGAGAAGCCGGAGGAACAGAAGAAGTCGTTCCGCCCCTTCCAGAGGCATTTCGGGGCCCAGGGCAGAGGGCAAGGTCGTCGGACTGGCCAGCAGCAACATCAGCAGCAGCAGTACCAGAGGCGGCCTTTCAAGAAGCAACAGAGGGGCAGAGGCGGCCAGCAGACCTCCTCGACGCCCAAAGGCCCGGCTGGGTCTAGGCCGGGAGGTGCTACTTCCCCCTTATCCGTTACCCTCTCCGGTGGGGGGAAGTATCCAGCATTACTTGGCAGAGTGGAGAAAAATTACTCAGGACAAGTGGGTGCTGAATATTGTTTGCAATGGGTACAGTCTTCGTTTCACCAGCCCACCTCCAGCGATTCCACCGTTTCAGTTTCAGCTGCGCAAGCTCCAAGTGGAGGCCGATACTCTGTTAAGAAAAAGGGCGATAGAAGACGTCCTTCTGTCTCAAAGGGGAAAGTGTCTTTACTCACGGTTCTTCCTGGTGCGCAAGAAGGACAAGAACGAGTTCAGGCCCATTCTGGATTTGCGACAAGCAAACAAATGGATTCGCAGGGAAAAGTTTTGAATGCTTTCATTGCACCATATCTACCCTTAGCTGCAAAGAGGAGACTGGTTTTGCGCAATAGATCTGCAAGATGCGTACTTCTATGTGCCCATTGCAAGGAAACACCGGAAGTTCCTGCGATTTCTAGTCGGCACCAATCACTATCAGTACACCGTACTACCGCTTGGACTGAAGTCTGCACCCAGAACGTTTTCCAAATGCATGGCAGTGGTGGCAGCGCACCTGAGAAAGAACAAGGTGTTTGTCTACCCGTACCTGGACGACTGGTTGATCAAAGCCTCCACCTTCCAGAAAGCACAACTGCACTTCAACAGGACGGCTGTTCTGTTCAACCGACTGGGGTTTCATATAAACATGTCCAAGTCTGTCCCAATTCTTGTCCAGTGCCTTCAGTACTTTGGAGCCTCCATCAATACGCTGTCAGCAAGAGTGTCTCCTTCGGAGGAGAGACGCTTATCAATCCTTCGGAATGCTCAGGCTCTCATGGCTGCTCCATCTACAACAGTGAGGACGGTGTCTTCTCTACTGGGGTCGATGGCCTCTTGTATCTTCCTCACGCCACATGCGCGCCTCCACATGAGACCGCTGCAGGAGTGCTTGGAGGATCAGTGGGACCAGAGGAAAGGGGGCTGGGACGACAGGATCCAATTGTCTCTTCACGCCCGACAGTCCCTGAGATGGTGGTGCTCAGCAGAGAATCTCCTCAGAGGGGTCCCTTTCCACAAGGAGATCCCCACTCAGACTATCGTGACGGATGCGTCTCTCCAGGGCTGGGGAGCGCATTCAGTCCATCTACAGATCCAGGGAACGTGGTCTCCGGCGGAATCCACGTATCACATCAATTTCCTGGAACTCAGAGCTGTCCACTTATCACTGAAGGCCTTTCATCTGTCCTTTCCGACCAACTCCTTGCTTGTGCAGACGGACAATACGACAACAATGTATTACCTCAACAAGCAGGGGGGCTCCAGATCGCGCACGCTGTCACAGGAAGCCCAGGCGATCTGGCACTGGCTGCTGGCCAGAGAACTGACGATAACGGCGACTCATCTGCCAGGTGTGCAGAATGTTCAAGCGGACACCCTCAGCAGGTTGATCCAAGAAAACCACAAGTGGGTCATAAACGACGAGGTGCTTGACGACATCTTCGCCATGTGGGGCACTCCAGACGTAGATCTGTTCGCCCCTGCCGAAAACAGAAAATGCTGCGACTTAGCCTCGAGCTATTAGCAGCCGGAGACTCTGGGGAACGCGTTATGGATCAGCTGGTCGAACAGCTTTCTGTACGCTTTTCCACCTATTCCCCTGATTCCAGCGGTGCTCATCAAGCTGTCCCAGTCGAGGGTGCGGATGATCCTCATCGCTCCGGAATGGCCCAGACAGTGGTGGTTCACAGACCTGCTTCACTGGTCGCTCCTACCTCACCAGCGGCTGCCGTGTCGGCCGGACCTTCTCACGAAGTTCGGGGGGCAGATGGTGCACCCCAACCTCTCATCGTTGAGTTTGGCGGCATGGCTCGTGAGATAGTGCAATATGGCCACTTGAATTTCCCTGAGGATTGCATTGACATATTGAAGGAAGCTGAGGCTTTCTACTAGGACTTCTTATGCTTACAAGTGGAAGCGATTCTGCATCTGGTGCACGTCTAAGAACTATGATCCAACGACCTGCAAGGAAGATGTCATCCTTCCATACCTTCTGCATCTAGCTCAGTCTCGACTTAATTTATCTTCCATGAAGGTTCACCTCGCAGCTTTGACTGCGTACAGGAAATGTCCTTCACAGACGTCCTTCTTCCAGCTTCCTGTGATAAAGGATTTTTTGGGAAGGATTGAAGAAGGTGTTCCCGTTCGGCTTCCTTCGCCTTCGTGGGAGCTGAATGTGGTGCTGTCCAGGTTGATGAAGGAACCTTTCGAGTCTATTCATAAGGCTTCGCTGCAGCACCTGTCGTGGAAGGCGGCATTCCTCGTGGCCATTACATCGGCCCACAGGGTGAGTGAAATTCAGGCATTGTGTTGCCAGGAACCTTATACTGTTTTTCATGCTGCTAAGGTTGTTATGCGTACTCACCCTATGTTCCTTCCCAAGGTGATCTCTGATTTTCATGTTAATCAGACTATAACTTTACCAACATTTTTCCAGAATCCTTCCACTCCAGCGGAACGGACTCTTCATTCCCTGGATGTCAGAAGGGTGTTGAAATTCTACTTGGATAAGACCAAGGATATTCGTAGGTCCGACCAATTGTTTGTCAACTATGGGTCGGTCAGGACTAGTCTTGCTACTTCTAAACAGTCCATCTCCTTTTTTTTTTTTTTTTACCAGGAAAAGCAAGAGTCATTTTACAAAAAAAACAGAGAATAACATCACATAAATAGGTCGTACAGGAGGTGATACAAGCTGAGCAGTTAATCAAACAGAAAAATAAACATTGATTTAAACAGAGTAAGACCTGGATACGACATTAAGCACTTAAAACATGAGCTAAAAAATAAGTACATTTTGGATCAACCAATACCACTGGGAATAATGCCCGCTTTCCAATTAGCAATTGGAGACCAGAGAGCCTCCCAGCGGGCCCTAGATTTGACTCCTCTTGTTTCAAATATAGCGGATTCAAATCTATAGACCGCTAGGAAACGCGCTAGCCACATCTGAAAACTAGGTGGATCTGCTTCTTTCCAGCGGGCGGACATAATTAGCCTTAATACTGCTGTGCCTATAAAGATTAATCTTTCTTCAGATTTAGTTAAATTTAAAGAATAATCATGACCGAGTAGAAATAGAGTTTCTGATTCTGATATTTTATGACTAAATATTTCTTCCCCAAAGGATAATAACATATTTTTGACCAGCATCAATTCAGGGCAACTATAAAACATATGAATAAGGGTTGCCGGTCCTTGGGTGCATCTAGGGCATAAATCATTCTCACGTTTACCCCACGAAAATAATTTAGCGGGAGTAAAATAAAGATCAAATACAGTTTTATACAGTTGCGCTTTAAGATTACTAGCCATAAGTAACTTCTAGCTCATCTCAAGCACTCTAACGATGTCTACATTAGGGTTATTTAATTTCATAGCCCATTTATTTTCGGTTTTATCAAGATCATCTTTTTGCTTGCTCAGAAGAATATTATACAAAGTTCCAATCCTGGTGTTTATTCTAGGTATTGCATCCAAAATTTCAATTTTATGAAGAGAAATTAGGGATTCTTTGGCTTTTAGTGTAGCAAGTATCTGTGCAAATTTAAAAAAATCTCCATTTGGTAAATTAAATTTAGCTTTCAGATCGAAAAAGGTAGTATCAAAATCATTTACTAAAAACTCACCAATTGTTCTGATTCCTAACTTGTCCCATTTCTTTGCAACAGAAGCAAAATCCTGACCTTGAAAAGGGTTAGAACGCCAGAGCGGCGTATATCGATTGATCTTCCCACTATACATATATTTGGCCACTTTATTCCAGATTCTCCGTGCACTAGCCATTACTTCTCCCTTAAAATCCTTATAGTTTATTGCCTCGGTCTTCCGTAGGAGTAAACCCTTAGCTTCCTGACCTAAAAGGAGCTCATATATTTAAGGTATTTCTTCAAAGCCTTCTGAGCTCTCTAAACTATAACCACTAATCATGGGAGTAAGCTGTTTTAAAAATGCTGCCCAGTGATATAGAATTATATTGGGTATAGTAAGGCCGCCTCTATCAAATGGGAGTGATAAAAATGCGAGTGATCTCCGAGTCTTCCCATTTTGCCATATGAATTTCGATATAAGTGAATTAATCAACACTAACGTTTCCTGATCAATGGCTAACGGGATCGCCCGGAATAAATAGAGGCATCTGGGTAGCGTGTTCATTTTTACATAGTTGGCTCTTCCTATGATAGAGAGCTGAAGGCTATTAACCCTTTCGAAATCACTCTTAATCTTAGCCACTAGTGGATCAAAATTAACTTTTGGTAATAGCTTAATATTTGTACAAAGAACAACACCCAAATACGTGGCCTTTTCAGCTCTTCGTTGATCCAGACAGATGGTATTATCAGTACATAGAATAATCGTTTTTCCTTTGTTGAGAGAATAGCCCGAGCAGCGTCCGAATTCAGTAGTCACTTTCTCTATTTCACAAATAGCCTCCATAGATGTAATGACCGCGATATCATCGGCATAGGCCAATACTTTAGTTTCAAAGTGATGACTAATAATAGGTTTAATAATGTTGCTTTCTAATAATTTCAAAATAAGGGGGTTAATATATAGAGCAAAAAGGAGGGGTGAGCAAGGACACCCCTGCCTAGTGCCCCTAGCAATGTTAATATGTCCCGATAATGACCCTGCTGCTAGAATTTTTGCTTTGGGGCGGAAATACATTGATTTAATAGATTGGATAAATTTGGGGCCGAAAATATTACGTTTCATAACTTCCCAAAGAAAGTCCCATGAAACGCGGTCAAAGGCTTTCTCAGCGTCAAGCAGGATCATCGACATTTGTCCCCCCGTGGCAACTATGGCATCAAATAAGGCGATTGCCCTACGGGTGTGTTCTGTGGTTCCTTTGCCAGGTATAAAGCCATGCTGCCACGGGGAGACAAGATGTTCAACGACCCTGCTGAGTCTGAGCGCCAATACCTTTGCATACAATTTGGAGTCCGAATTAATCAGGGATATAGGACGATACGAAGCTAGCTGCTCGGGGGATTTTCCCTTTTTTGGAAAAAATTATTATAGTAGCCTCATCCCAAGAGGCTGGTGGAACACCATTATATTGGATCCCGAGGAATAAGTCATATAAAATAGGACATAGTTGATGGCTAAGGACCTTAAACAGGTCAATCGGTAACTTGTCAGGGCCTGCTGCTTTACCAGATGAAAATAATGATAAAGCAGCACCGACCTCTGCTAGTGTGATTTCTTTTTCAAGTTCTTCCTTGGTGGCATCGTCTAATAATTTCATAGCCTCAGAGTTAGTAAGAAAGCTATCCAGATAATCTATTATATCCTTTTCAGTAGCTGGAGTTTCTTCTGAATAGAGATTTTGGTAATACCTTTGAAATTGATGGTTGATATCTATCGCGCGGGTAAAAGTCTGTCCATTGTCTTCTATTGAGGAAATATTATTCCTAACATTTTTCTGAAGTGTAGAAAGTGCCAATTGTCCACCCACTTTCTCCCCGCTTTCATAAACATGTTTACTATGTGTTTGATATGTTTGGGCAGCTTTCTGACTAAGTTTAGTATTTAATTCGGATTTCAGCACTGCTACTTGTATCATCAAATGTCTGGCTTCTTGTTTTTGTATAATCTTGGCAGTGTGTTCTTCCTCGGCTTTAGCTAGGGCTGCAATTTTTTGTTCATATTCTTTTTTAATAATTTTTCCATTTTTATTTTGGAAGCTGATAGTCTCGCCTCTTAGTGCGGATTTATAGGTATCCCATACAATATTTCTTGATGCGCTAAAGCGATTCATACTAAAAAATTCATCAGTCCAGGTTTTAATGTAATTGATATATTTATTGTTAGATAGCAATTTCCTATCAAAAGACCAAGAGCTCTTTTGAACAGGATTGATATCGTAGGTAGTTAACAGTTCTAAAGGATTGTGATCCGAGATTATTTTAGGTGGTTTGTTTATGTATGAATCAGGTGCGAGATCCCTGGAAGTAAAGATGTAATCGATCCGGACATGCTTTTGATGGGGGTGGGAGAAGTATGTATAACCATGATCATTAGGATTGTTTTGTAACCATATATCAGTTAGGCCCAAGCTATATACCAGACTTTTAACAGCGCGATATACCCTTGGTTTCCTACCCACATATTTCTGTTTTGGCATTTGAGCAGAGAGAGAAGACAAAAGTGAAATGTTAAAATCGCCACAGAGAATTAGCGGGCCTTGCCACGTAGCTAATTCTATTTCCAAAGTTTGAAATATTGCGGGGTCGTCATGATTTGATCCGTAAACGGAGCATATAGTAATTCCATTGGCCAATTTAACAATTGCCCACCTTCTATGTGCGTCGGATAAATAACGTACTCCCTGGCCGAAGCTGGATTTTGCAAAAATTGCGACACCTCTGATAGTTGAAGATTGGGACGTTGTTATCAACAGGTTATAACCCTTGAGGTTTAATAGGGCTCTTTTACTCCAAGGAATGTGTATCTCCTGAATACACAAAATATCTACAGGATTTAGCTTCATTAATTCCCCCAATCTGAGACGCTTGTCTCTGGATAAAAGCCCTCCTACATTCCAGGATTGAACAGTAAGTTTACCCATTGTTAATATAAAAAGATTGCCTGATAATTTTGCTCCAATAATAATCCTTTTCTTGCTGTACCTCCTTTCCCATTGTTTCAAAAATTAGACTTACTCTTGCTAATAGACCTGGTTTATTTTCCATTTTTGCCCCCCCTTCCCCACACTCCCCCCTTCCCACGACCCCAAGAATCCCTCCCCAGAACCCTCCCCATGAACTTCCCCCTTTACCCCTCTCCCCCTTGTGTAGGCATTCAGACTCTACCAGAGTCTGTGTGATGAAGTTGCTGCACCTCTACTGAACTACCGCTTCCGACAAAAATCAAGGCAGTGATAAACAAAATAAGTAAAATAAGAAAAGGGAAAAAAAATTCATAGATCATGTCCATGTCCAATGGCTGAGTGGCTACTATAGAATGTCAGACATCAATACAGTTCTCAACAAACCAGCCAACTATTACAGAAATATCGACGTGTATGTTATATAATGCAGACCAATCATAATTAGCTATTATTCTTCCTTGAGCATATACAGATTGTTACTACAAGTGTCTATGAATTTATCTATTTATCTAGGATATTTCCTCAAGATAGGATTTTGCTTTTATTTCAGACTGAAAAAACTTTGTCTGACCACCATGAATGATTTTTAGTCTAGCGGGATTGTTCAAGAATGCCAAGGCCCCCTTATCTTGGAATGGTTTGATCAATAGGCGCAGCCGCCACCGTCTTTCCGCGGTTGCGTGGCAAAAATCGGGCCTTGAAAAGAAAGAAAAGTCACTGAAAGATAATTTATGATCAGGTCTCGCTTTCTCTGCCACAGCCTGTCGTAGCAAGAAATTTCCGAAGTATACTAAGATAGCACGGGGGTACACCCCTGGCTTAGATGGTAGATTGAACGGAACTCGATGGGCTCGCTGAATTTCCATGTCCCAGTTCCAGTTTTGAATTTCAGGCAGAGACTCACTAAGAAGTTTAATTATGAAAGCTTGCACGTTCTCCCCCTCCATTTTCTCCGGCACACCTAAGATGCGCAAATTATTGCGCCGCTGCCTATTTTCATAATCCTCAAGCTTCCACTTGATATCCATCAGCTCTGCCTCTTGAAGCTTGATTTTCTAAGAGTTCTCAGAAGAGTCTTTTTCCGCCGACATCACCCTTACTTCCATTTCTGTGACTATTTCGCCTATATGGTTACAAGTCTTGGAAAGTTTCTTGACAACCCCTTGCATTTTGCGCAAAGCGGCCCGAGATCTTTTGCTATCTAGCGCAGTCTCTTCTCTATGAGCTGCTATCGCTTGTAAAATAGTCTCAACCGCTGTGGAAGGTAACTCCGAGATACCGGGGCTGGCATCGTGACAGATAACAGAATGTCCTGGATTACCTTGCATGACTCTAGACCCTGCTTTAGACTTAGCTTTAACGGTGTTAGCATTCTGTCTTCCTTCCCCATAGCTATCTTCTGAAGAATAAGGGTGAGGTTCCGATTCCTCGTCTTCCTCCTCCTCCTCCGTAGATTCATAGCTCTCTGACCATTCTCCTACAACATCAGCTCCAACCTCTCCAGTCTCATCAGAGAAGGAATAGAACTCGCTAAGATCTTTTTCACCCTCCAGGATCTGAGCGTTTGGTAGCATGGTTGCATTCGGTATTAACTCAGTGATACCTTCATTTACTACAATCTGCTCAGGATAGATGTGTGGCGATCTAGACAGTAGTTCTTCAGTGGAGGCTAAGTGCAGGGTCGGTGTTATAGATATAGACTGGTTTGTGGCTAATGCTGTCTCCACAGTCCAATTTGCTAGTTCAGTTTGTACTCCTAGAATATTTCCGCCTGTGAATGACATAGCGCGCCCCTCCTCTGCTTGATTCACATTAGTTTCTAGCCCCTCTACCAACTCACTGTTTTGTATGAGTTCAGTCCCGGAGGTCTCACTAACAGGCAGGTTAATAGGTGTAGTCTCGGTTACGGGCTGGAAAATGGCAGGAGCATTTTTGGGGGTCGGGTACTCCATTGTTTAAACTCGAAACGTCATTTGTCTGAGGCATTGCAAAAACTGCGGGGCTCTCTGATCATCATCATTTAAAGATGTAGATATTGGTAACTCCGTCTCAGTCTGTGAATTAGCATGAACCGGTTGTTTCTTTAACAATAAATCGAGTACCGACCTCCCCCCAGTAGCACTTAGCTTTCTTATTGAGGCGAGGACTTCTTGTCTTGGGGTGTTAATCACGGGCAGTGTTGCTTGTTGTTTCTTTGCTTTGGATTTCACCACCTTGGCTGGTACACTGTCAGACTCTCCCCCGTCCAATGAGCCCTCACGTTGTTGCCTCTCCGCTTCCTTACGAAGGACTTTGGCTGCCTTTGCAACCCGTGCTCTGGCTGCGGCGGCTGAGGCATTTTTCGACGGCGGCATTGCTGTTCTCGATGATCTCGGCGTCTTCTTCCGTAAACGCGGCTGCACCTGGCAGGCGAAGCCGCAGACCACAACCACGAATCTCTGCTGCGGCGGCTGCCCCGCCCGACACACCCACCGAAGCACGGTCAGTACAACGGGTTGTAATCTACTGGATACACTGTGCGGGAGAGCCGCAAATCTCCGTGTAGACCTAGGAAGGTTTGAATGTGTATCGAGGCTTCCCCTAAATCTGCTACAATGTAATAACCCTTGCAGCATAGCGTCCATACAAAGTAGCAAAAAGGCAGGAATGTAAACAAGCATTGGAAATGCAATAGGTCTCGCATCATTAGAGTTAGTGCTTTTAGAATTGTTTATGGGTTTTTGTTGTAAATCTTTAGCATTTTTGTTTCCTGTAGCCAATGGTAAAGAATTACAAATAAAAAAAGCCATAAACATTCGAAAAGGTTCGTCTTTTTTTATTTTTATTTTTTAAATGAAGTGTATGCTTGTTTGTGTGTGATGTGTTATTGAACGCAAATATAACTCGCTGAGAGGTAGCCCAAAACTGGTTTGACCTCTGACCCTATGCATCGATAACACTTTTCTGTCCCCCATATTGCATTCGTTGTTATGTCATAACAATGTCATTCTAAGTTATGTTTCCCAAGGTCCTTTGCTGGGTTATATGTGTGACGCAAGATCACACCAACTCTGTGCCTTACTGCGCTATTCACAATAAAATACATCCAATTAAAGCAGAGATGGCGGTAAGGATGCCTGCGTGACCTGTTCAGCTTAATTAGTGGCCCCTTCAAAATCTGTAGCTTGAGGGTGGTGTAGGCGTGCGTTTGGTGCGCTTTTGTAAGAGGGGGTGGCCAAAACACGTCAAGAAAAAAAACACAGCCAGCAGCAGTGAAAAATGAGGTAAGCATGCCCACGCCTCCTGGGCAGGAGTAAAGCACGCATTCTCCCCTTCCAAGGGCTGTAATTAACCCCCCACCACCTGCCGCGCAGCTTAGTAAACAGCAATTAAGATAATCTCATCTTCCTGATTTAAACACCGGGCGCCGCTTGGTAACCGACGGCTGGCACGGGGCGTGGGTTGTGGTACAAAGTAACTGAATTACTAGCAATACAGCCGTCTCGAGTTGCAAGACGTGTACGAGCAAAATGCTGCGTTAGGTCTTGTTGGCGGGTGGCATTGGTATTTTTTCCCCAGTTTTATATAGCACGAACATGACCCGAGGTATTGAAGTGCTTGTCATGAGTGCCAGTTACGTTAAACAAAGACCGGGGGAGGGTTATGAACTGTAAGCAAACTCCAGAATCAAAACTGATGCAGCGTACCGCATTTGAGTTGGTACTCTGTTAAATACAGTGTATTTTGTGTGTCGTACCTGGGTGTGCGTGTGCCATAATTTCATTAAAATGTACCAGAACTTCTGCTCAGAATTAATTTTAGTTTCAGGGTTAATGAAAAAGGAGGATAATTTGTTAAAACAAAATCAAACTGACAATAGCACGTTAAGTGATCAATGCCAAAACTGCTTTCACGTGACACAAGTTCAGTGTTCATTGCATGCATGAACCTGCACGAGGGAATAATTTTGTTCATAAGTTGAAACAAGAGATTCCCCCGCTATTTACCATTCATATCAACAGTGCTATTGTAATAAGTTTTGTGATGACTCAAGTTCTGTGTTCAGTGAGCGTACAAACATGGACAAGGGAAGCGCTGCCTTTGACCTGGGAGGGCGGAAGCAGTGACAAAAGAAAGTAACTGCGCACAAACCGGCAAAAGGAGCAATTTTCTTTTAATAAGTTGCAACAAGGGACTCAACCATAAAAGAAGGCTACCTCCGTCCGTGCTCCTTCGCCTGTCTGAGTAAGGCAACTGCTGTGTTTGAGCTGGGAGGGTAGGGAGAGGGTGGAAGCAGCAACAACGGAAAGCAACCTTTAAAGCTACTGTACTAAGTTTTGTGATAAAAGAAAGCAACCTTTAAAGACACGTGTGTAGTGTGCGCACAAACATGCACATGGGAAATGCTACCTTTGAACTGGGAGGGCGGAAACCGTGACGACAAAAAGCAACTGTGCGCATGAACCTGCCCAAGGAAGAATTTTCTTTTACTAAGTTGCAACAAGGGACTCCGTAAAACGAGGCTACTTCGTCCGTGCTCATTTGCCGTCGGAGTAAGGCAAACGCTGTGTTTGAGCTGGGAGGGGAGGGAGGAGGGCAGAAGCAGCAACGACAAAAGGCAACCTTTATAAAAAAATTAAGTTCTTCAAAACAGCAGATAACAAATGCGAGCGTAGGGAAACTGTGCTTGGTGGGGAGGAGAGTAGGAGGAGGAGGGGGGAGGAGAGTAGGAGGAGGAGGGGGCCCAAAAGAGACAAGACGGAGGGAAGGCAGGGAAGGGGAGGGGGAGGAGAAATGCGACACGGCGGGCAGGGGAGGGGGCGGAGCGGGGAGAGGGTGTGAAAGCAGCAGGGGCAGGCAGGCGGCTGGGGGCATGTGCACGCGCTTTTAAGCGCATGCGCATTGAGCTTGAATTTCACGGGCACTGCAAGGAATCGCCACGATTCCTTGCAAGTTGGTTAAAGACTGTTTAAGCCCCAATAGTCTCGCAAGCTCGATGCGCATGCGCATCGACAGGCGAGACCTAAAAAGGGTGTAGCTCAGGCTCCAATAGACAATTTCACTCGGTTTCCACAGTTTTCCTTCTCAATAGTCAGTGAACAGCCATCAGTCTTTAGTTAAAGTCGTCTTGATCGTCATAATGAAACGGAGCTCAGCGAGGTGCTGCAAACCGGTCTAACGCTAGACCGCCATCTTGCCTCCCCATTCTAAACAGTCCATCTCCAGGTGGATTGTATCATGTATCCAGCTATGTTATCAGAAAGCGAACAAGACCTTAGGGGGTAAGCCTAAGGCTCATTCTACCAGGGGCAAAGCAGCTACAACGGCTTTGCTTCGTAATGTTCCCATTGCAGAGATCTGCAGGACGGCCCCTTGGAAGTCGGTCCACACCTTTGCTAAGCAGTACTGCCTGGACTCTGATGCCAGAGCAGATGCTCAGGTTGGGCAGGCTTCATTGAGAAATCTGTTTGCACAGTAGTGGTGTTGTCTGGTTTTTTTCTCCACCGCCGGGTTGTTTTTTGGGAAGGGTTTGCCATTCTATTCACTAGATTATGACTATACACAGAGATCTTCTACTACAGAAGGAGTAGTTTCTTACCTGTAACTCCAGTTCTGTAGTAGGGGTATCTCTGTTATAGTCATAAGAGCCCGCCCTCCTCCCCGGTGGAGAAAATGGTACTGTAATGTATGCTACAGGCCTTGCTTTATGCACCTTCAAAAAGAACTGAAAGTAAAACGACTTGGCTGTGTATGCTGGGATACCGAGGGTCTCTGGAGAGTTCCTTAAAGGCACGGTATCCCTTTTCCAGACACATAATGGCAGCCTATGGAGGCTTGTCTGTCCATCCCTTCCTCTCTATCATTCCAAGGAGTTGGTGAGGTGGGGAAAGTTTCTCTATGGGTGAAACTTGACAGATTGTGTTAAATGTGATATTGGTGAAATATCCTTGGCATTTCTAGTTGATGTACTGGACAGTGTAGCCTTGTAGGTACAGGCAGCATTATTGTCTTTAATTTTCTCGTAAGTGTCTATGCAGGACTGCAGTGAAGACAGCTTAAGAGATTATTTTTGATTGCTCCGGGGTCCACACACATGGGCGGGACTATTCACTAGATTATGACTATAACAGAACTGGAGTTACAGGTAATAAACTACTCCATATCCCCCGATGAAATTGCGCTAGCAAAAGGTTCAAATACGTTGAGACACAAATGTAGTAAACCGTGAACATATTTCATTTAAATTATGTAAAGACGTTCATCAGTTTTGTGAAAGGTAATTCAAATACTTTATTGAAAAGTATACACAAAGTTGGTACAACAAGAAGATTTCTTTTATGTTTGTTATCACGTGCACGTCATTACTTGTAAATGTACCTTTAAAAAAGAAATGGCTACATTGTAACCATGCATATATCAATAAGGACTAGCTAGTTTAAGAAGGATATAGGAGACTCAGGTAGGTACGTCAAAAAACAACAAAAGATAAGAAAAAGCACTGTTTTCTTTATAAAGCCCTCACCCACCGACCTAGTCGGTGGCATGCTTCATCATCGGGCCCACCACAGTGGCACCGAATGTGCCCCGGGTGTGCTTCAACGCCAGGTGACTGCGGAGCTGGTATGTTGCTGAGTGTGCAGTGAAAAGGGTGAGAGAGGTGAAGATTTTAAAAGCTATACAGAAGGTCCCAGCACCCGAGGGTTACTTATCTTTAATGAACTGGGCCTCTGTTAGCGGATAAAAAGGCAATAAGACGTAGATTGGAGTACTAGTTATGACCTCCAACGTCTAGTGTGGTCTACATGTTTCAGCCAGTGCCTTGTAAATTTTAAGCTGGCTTTCCTCAGGACCATTTGATATGTGAAAAGGTGCAAATAAAGTAAAAATAAACTTAAATTTTAAGTGATTGTGTGGTCTTTTGGCTATGTGTGGCGCACGCTAAGGCGCTATAGCTGTTAGAGGGGATTCCCTCAAGCTTGACTACATATAACACATAGGACAAAGACAAGACGTACATGGTAGAGTCATTTTAGTATGGTATAATGTTATACCACAAGATGCCGGCTTGTAAGGTGGTGTGCGACCTATAATCGGCTATGGTGAGTTCATGCCATGTGCATGAAGCTGGTGAGGGTTTTAGTGAAACCGTTAGTGTTTGGTGGTGGGCTAAAGAGCGTATATACAAGGTGAGGTACAGGTAAGTGTAATACTAGGTCCTCACTCTGTTTTATCTTGTAAAAAGCTTCAAGGGTCGCCTGGCAGAGAAAGAGACCCTGTTGGGATAAAAGATTGTTCAACATATGTCCAACCTGTAGGGAAAAAGGTGGTAGCTTACCCCGTTTGTAGCTGTAGTGGTTCTATTTTACTCACGAGTATTTCGGTCTGGTTCCTTCTTGGACCTATTCGTCCTTCCGCGGCGCCCGTTATGAGGGAAAGGGGGCGCCCGGTCTCTTATTTGTACTTCCTAGTTAGTTGATTTCACCTGTGTATGGTAAAAAGAGAGGAAGGGGTGTGCGCTGATCGCCATGTCATTGTTGCTCTGTACGCTCATGCGCTGGGGAGTAGTGCGCGGTATTGCGCATGCGCGAATATGCAGCGCATGCGTATTGGTGCTGGTTCAGGGGCTGGTTGTTGTCCGTGGTGTGGGCATGCGCGAGTGTGTCGCGCATGCGCACAGATACAGACTGAGGTCGGTGTATTGGCGAGGGTGTGGGCAGGCCGATCGCGATTCGCGCTTGGCAGGGGTTGTATGAGGTCATGATGGATTATCAGCATGACGGGGCCGACATGTGAGTGGCCTATAACTGAGGTAGTGGTGGCCATGAGAGGTGATTTTAGAAAACCCGGTTAGATAATTACTCATGGGGGTGACTACTCATAAGTGCACCGGAGTGCATCGGGGACACACAGTTAGGGGCACCCATAAAAGGTGCTCCCATAGGGGGAGAAGGGAGCAAAGACGGGGACGCTCATGCAGAGATACCCTGGCACAGATATCGCTGTATTGTGGACTGTTTCGCACAGATGCAGGGGTTACACAGCTAAAGAGTTCCATGGTATGGCGTCGTTGAGGCCATGGATGTGTGTGGATAAGCGATATATCCACCGTTGTTCTTTTGTAGGAGAAGTTTTTCATTGGTAGTGTTGTCAAATTTTTCAATGACAGTCCAGGAGAAGTCATTGGGGGTGTGGTTGTGAGTTAGAAAGTGGTCTGTAAGCTTGCTAATGTTTTTGCCACATCTTATCCTACTCCTTGGTTCCGTCATTCTTGTCCGGACTTTCCGGGTGGTCATGCCAATGTATCTTAGGCCACATCGGCAGGTTATCAAATACACCAAGTTTGTAGAGTTGCAGTTTGTGTCCAGATCTTTCCAGGTTCTAGGTTCAATGTTTTGGAAGGTGATGTCAGGTGGCACACACTGCAATTATTGCAGGATTGGTGGCCAGTGACTCTAGGCAGGCCCCATGCGTTAACAATGGTGTTGTCACTGCTACTTTTGTTTGGCCTGGGTCTAGTGTTCACTAGTTGGTCTTTGAGGTTGGTAGCTCTTTTATAGGCAAAACGTGGTTTTTCCCATTTCCTTGTGCCAGAGTTGATAATCTTCCAATTTCGTTGTATGATGTTGGCTACCTGGTTGGACGCCGTGTTGTAGGTAGTCACACAGGTCAGGGTAGGTTCTTCCTGTGGTTTCTCAAAGGTTTCCAAGAGTGCCTCTCTGTTCTGGTTCCTTGCTCTTTTGCAAGTTTTGTTTATTATCCTTGATGGGTAACCACAATCCTTGAGCTTGTCTACTAGGTCGTTAGCTTGCAATTTGTAATCCTGGATGTTGCTGCAATTACGTCTAATGCGTAAGAATTGCCCGTAAGGTAAATTTTCCCTTAGGTGTCTGGGATGAAAGCTGTCAAACCTTAGTAGGGAGTTCCTTGCTGTGGGTTTGTAGAAGGTGGTAGTAATGAGACCTCCATTCTTCGATTCGATGTTCAAGTCAAGGAAGGCTAGTTCAGTGGAACTGCTGGTGCTTGTGAAGCGTAAGTAGGAATCTTGATGATTGATCCATAGCATGAAGTTATCCAGTTGTTCTTTGTTGCCTTCCCATATCAGGAGGATGTCATCAATGTATCGACGCCACATTTTTATGTTGGCGGAGAAAGGATTGGAGGGTTGTTGTATGTAGGTGTGGTCAAAATGTGCCACGTACAAACCTGCCACGCTGGGGGCAAAAACACTGCCCATGGAAGTTCCATTGGTCTGCAGGTAGTAGGCTCCTTCGTATTCGAAGTAACTTCGAAAAGCGTTGGGTGTTTTTCGTTGCCAATAAAAACACACTGAGCAAAATATTGTTTGTATTTACGGGGATGGCTACCTTCCCGTGTGCCCGCCGGCACTAAATCGGCTCGGACTCGCCAAGGAATTTTTCTTTATATATATATATATATATATATATATATATCACAGCCGTCACTCACTCCAACAGGACAGCAATCACGGGCACGAAATCGGCTGCAATAAACCTCCGTTTATTTCACTCGGGTCTTATGGCAAGAAGCACTTATATATATATATATATCTAGATATATATCTAGATATATATATATATATATATTATTCCGTTTGTCTCTTTACAGAGACGCTTTCGTGCACTCCCGTGTGATTAGCAATAATACCACACTCGTATTTAGTCGATATTCTGTTTATTCTTCCATAAACCAGCAACACCTTACGCGTTTCGGTCTCCACAGAGACCTTGCTCACAGGTTCACACAATCGACAATTTTTTACATTAAATAACGTGATGAAAGGAAATTACTCATTGCAGTTACATCACTTCCTGTTTACACACAGGATTTCTGGGACATGTAGTTTTTTGAGGAGTTGTTGTTGAATTTTTACACTTTAAGGCTTTAAACTCTTTTATATATAATCATTATGAATTTGAGAATAGAAAAAAAAACTTTTTTCAATATAGCCCTCCAGTGGGCTTTGTTGATAATAGTATTGCGGTATCCCCATCAACATTTGTATAATTATAAACTTCATATTTCAATTCTCTTGACATTTGGAATTATCTAAATTTAGTGAAACACCTTTTGTGTCACCAACGAAGTGTTCTTATGTGGGAACAATTGATTGCTATTCACTTCTAGAAAAAATTAATTAACCATTAAACTTAAATTAGAGCCTATCAGGTAATGTCTACAAGTCCTTTCTCCGAAGAAAAAATCATTATTCAACAATTAAATTAATGTGATTTAAAATTATTTGCAGGGTAGGCATCATGTTAGTTCATTTGGAAACTTGTTTAGAGGTGGCAATGTAATTCTTCATCCTGATTATGTCCAAAAGGGTTCAGGGTTCGAAAGTTCATGATATGTTTCGATTCTTTTTGTCGCATCACCTTTTCACGGTCACCACCCCTTTGGGTCGATCCCACGCTTTCAATTCCATAGAAAATCAGTTCCTTCCAATTTCCTTTGTGTTCCTTTTCCATATGTTTTGCCATCGCATTACTGCGATCTGAATTTATGGTTGCTCGCACATGCTCCAAAATGCGTAATTTCAGTTCTTTTTTGGTGCTTCCGATGTACTTCAAGGAGCATGGACATTCCAGGGCATATATTACAAATTGAGTTTTGCAATTGATCAGTTGATTAATTTTCCAAGTTTTTTTATTTGCCATCTTTATTTCTTTGGTTGTTTTCGCAATGCAGCAGACTTTACATTCTGTACATTTGTAGAAACCTCTCGGTTTTCGCCATGCTTCAGGCTTTTTTTGTTCTTGAAAGTGACTATGGATCAATTTGTCTTTTAAGTTCTTAGCTCTCCGATATGTCACATTTGGATGATCCCCTACTATTCCAGCAACAATGGGATCCATGTGTAGTATGTGCCAGTTTTTCCTAAGAATTTGGGTGATTGCTTTGTTGGCCGTTGAGTGGGTGGTGATGAATCGAATTTTTTGGTCCTCTGTGTTCGATGATTGTTTTTCTTTCAATAAATCAATTCTTTTAATGTTAGAGGAGCGTTTCAACGCTGTTTGAATGCTTGCAGGATTGTACTTGCGTTTTTCAAATCTCTTGGTTGCTAAGTTCTTGTGAATTTGCCAATCTTCATCATTTGAGCAAATTCTTTTTATCCGAAGGAATTCTCCGTAAGGGATATTGTGGATTAGACTCTGTTGGTGAAAGCTTTGAGCATGTAATACTGCATTTGTTGCTGTGCTTTTCCGATGTAATGTGGTGTGCAGCACATTATCTTTCACAAAAATTTCGGTATCTAGAAATACTATCCTTGATTCACTGATTGTATATGTGAATTTAAGGCCAAAATTGGAATTGTTGAGGATTTCAAAATATTTTCAAATTCTTGATTAGTTCCGTCCCAAATTAACAACAAATCATCTATGTATCTTAGCCATGCCACGGTTTTAGATACTGCTCCATCATTTTCTGATCTAGATGCCCATGATTTTTCCCATATTCCCATTGTGAGGCAGGCATATGATGGACTGAAAGAAAAGCCCATCGCTGTGCTTTTAGCTTGACGATATAGCTCTTGTCCAAATAGAAATATGTTCTGTTCCAGGCACATTGAAATCATGTCCATAAGCATATTAGTGTGGTCTGTCAATTGTATACTCCTGTCCATTAAGAACGTTTTACATGCATCTAAGCCAATTTTATTTTGAATGTTGGAGTATAGCGACACAACGTCCATTGTGATCAACTTGTATGATGATTGCCAAGGAGTATTCTGTAATTGTCTCAACATGTCTCCTGTATCTTTTATGTATGAAGCTAGATCTTTGACATATGGTAACAAGAACACCTCTATGTAGTTTGCAATGGGTTCCAGCAGGGCTCCTTTTGCAGAGATTATTGGTCTCCCTGGTGGTCTAGTTGGATGTTTATGAATTTTGGGAAGAAAATATATTGTGGCCATTTTAGGATGTGTCGTTTGCAGATATTTATATTCATCGCTGTCAATTAGTTTTTGTTTGAACCACTTCGCCAATTTATTGTCTAAATCTTCTTTCATTTTTGGTAAGGGATTGGTTTTCAATTTTTCATAGTATTCTTTGTTTTGTAATTGAGAATGAGCTTCACGCATATATGCCTCCTTATCTAGAACAACTACATTGCCGCCTTTGTCTGCCATTTTAATTTCGATGGTATCATCTTGTTGTAGCAGGTTTAATACTTGGCGTTCTTGTTTTGTTAGGTTGTCTTTGTTTTGTGGAGTTTTCAACTGGTGAAGATCCTTTACAACGCATTCTTGGAAAAAATCTATTTTGTTTCCGGGTGGAAGTCGTGGATAAAATCTAGATTGAGGTTTCATTTTGGATAATCCTGCTCCCAATTGAATACAATATGCCTGTACATCTCCACCCCCTTGTTGTGGGGTTTGGCTTAATTCCATGAGATTGACAAAATGTTCAGCATCTTGCATTGGTATTTGAACAGTTGGTTGAGCGATGGTCCTTCTATAATTGGCCATATCAGGTTTGTCAATAAATAATTTTGCTAGTTTTATTTTCCGTACAAATTTGTAGAGATCTATTCGTGTCTCAGCTAGGTTCATCCCACTCGTTGGGCAAAAGTTCATACCTCGTTTGAGAACCTGCAGTTCCAATTCGCTTAAGTTTTTTGATGATAGATTGATTACTTGTAATTCCTGGTCGTCATTAGTGATATTTTGATCTTCCTGTAGTGATGCCATTTCTTCTGATTCTTGATTTGTTGGTATGATGTCTTGATATGTATTTAACGATTCCACTTTTTTCTCATGTTGCGTGTCATTGTTCCTACGCGGTCTGCGCCAGAACTTTGTGCCGTATTTGCGTTGGCCTCTTCGGGTTTGTTTTGAGGTGTGTTTCCTCTTCCCCTTCCTCTCCCCCTCCCTCTTTGATTTTGACTTCTTGGAGGGCCCATTGTTTTTTCCCAAGTCTTTTGGTTTAAAGCCAATTTCATCTCCTCTAAAAAAGAATTCCTTGCTCTGGCTTCTCTTTGTTCTTCTTCCCCACCACTGACGCTTGGTTCCGTTGAGGCGATGGAGGATATAGAGGACATACTGCCTAGATTTCCGGGTTCATTTTGTCTGAATCTCTCATACTTTCTGGCATAAGTGAAGATGCGACCATCCTCGTAATCTTCTTTGTCTCGTTGGAACTTTGTTTGTTTTCTCATTCGTACACTTTCCTCATGTTTCTCAATGTATTGTTCCAAATCATTGTTACATTTTTTCATTTCTGGATTTAAATCTATTGTGGCCAGTTCTTTTTCCATCTCTCTGAGTTGTTTTGAGATTCGATCCAATGCAATCTCAATATGTTTGATTAAAATTTCCATTAGTCCCAAAGATGATTTTAGGATGAATTCTCCCCATTCAGTTAATAATTTATTGCTTGTATCCTGGTGGCTGGGCATTAGACTAATGCGTAGGCCACGCGGTACCCGTTTAACATCCAGGTATTTTTTCAGGGCTGCTACTTCCCACCATTTGTTTATTTCCTTTTTTGATAGTTTTTCCCAAGTGCGTAGTTTAGTTTTAACATCTGATTTGCGGGCCCCTCCTGGTTCTCTTATGGCATCAGTTTCCTCTTCAAAGCAGGTTTGAATTAAAGTGTTTCGTGATGCCTCCCTTTTATCCATGGTGTGCTGGTTTTTATTGTATGTCGTTTTCCTTTGTTTTGACGCTTATTCAAAAAACAATGTTTATTTTGTAATATATTTTTTCTCTCCTCACACGGCTTATATATGTCACCACTGAAACCAACTCCGGTTTCTGATTCAACTTCAATCATTCAGGAATGCAGTTCCTCGAGTTTGTCTTTTTACTCGTAATTTTACAAAGTCCGTGACATGTGTTTAAGACCAACCGACAGCAGATGCTTATTCATTTTGCATACACATTATAAATGCAGGAGAAGCCTGCCGAAGTCGCTTACCGGCAACAGGGTACTCCGGTGAAACCCGCTCCCTCCGGAACCGCCGTCTCCCGTTTCCTGCCTGCGCCGGCAAGTTACCCTCAGCTCTCTCCGTGGCACTCGTTCGTATGTCAATCCTATGGTCGGCGTTCACCCGAGCCTCTTTTGAGATTAATTCTATTTGATCCAAGGTCAGGGCTTCCGGGTGCTCTGAGGTGGTGCACGCGAGGCGCGGCAGGACCAGGCCGCGTGTAAATTATTCCGTTTGTCTCTTTACAGAGACGTTTTTCCTCGTGCACTCCCGTGTGATTAGCAATAATACCACACTCGTATTTAGTCGATATTCTGTTTATTCTTCCATAAACCAGCAACGGGAGTGCACGAGGAAAAGCGTCTCTGTGAAGAGACAAACGGAATAATTTACACGCGGCCTGGCCCTGCCGCGCCTCGCGTGCACCACCTCAGAGCACCCGGAAGCCCTGACCTTGGATCAAATAGAATTAATATATATATATATATATATATAGATATATATATATATATATATCTATATTCATTGAAAAAAACATAGGTTTTATATCAGTTATAGTTAGCTGGACAATTTACTCATACAAAACCATTGAAATTCCCACGTTATAGTTAGTTGTACTCATTATAACTGGCGCGCCCGCAAAGCACTGCTAATGACGTCACATATTACATCACTCATGACATAGTCAGTGACATCAGGGACCCCCTGAGCAGGCCTAGGGGGTCAGGGTGCTTCTACCCTGCCCCCTTTTTGAGTTCTACACTTTTTTTTCTGCTTTCTTGTGCCTCAGTCTACTGAGGCACAAGATGGCTGCCATCCATTTCTGTTTTGGAGTGTTGACAGACAGTGGCAGCCAATCAGCATGAAGCTCGTGCACAGCAGGGTGCGCGCACGGTGCGCGCTTATAGATATATAATTGATTTCAACTTTAATTTTCTCAGGAACTACTGAAGGGATTTACACTATTTAACCAAAAGCGTGATCTGCGTACCAGACTCTACCATTTTGCCAAGTTTGGTGTAATTCCGTTCAGCGGTTCGGGCTGTAGCCGTGTCTAAAGGTCCTATGGAAATTAACATGGGGAAAACACGTTTTGGGACCCCCCTTTTTTCTCGGCCCCCGCTGGACGAATCTACCCGAGACTTTCAGGGAAGGAGCGCAGCGGAGCTGGCCAAAATTTTGGAAAATTACAAGCAAATTCCTCAACTGGCGCCAAAGTTATTCCCAATAGAATGTTGCGGATTTCCTATGGAAACTAGGTCCTAACTATAACTACCTACTGGCGACCGCCAGTAGGTAATAATATATATATATATATATATATATATATATATATATATATATATATATATATATATATATATATATATATATTTATTTATTAATTTCCAAAGTGCACAAAACTGTGCAAACCATGTACAAAATAGAAGCATTATATAAGGGGCAAACTTCATGATTAAAGAAGTGTATCAATATTTATAACAATAAAATATTCCAGATCCCTAGGGATAAAATTGTTAAATTCATATATATAACCTTCTAAAATTCATCATGACAGTATAAATAGTGCTAAAAGGGAGATATAAAATTAGAGTGAATATAAATATATGCAAAAAAAAGATATATTAATAAATAGGTATAAATATAGTATAAAAAATGGCACAATATATATATATTACAAAACCATTCATGCGGCACTCCGGAAGAGATATTTCGAATTGCGTTTATTTGCACAACTCAACCAACGCGTTCTAGCCCTCTCATGGCCTTGCTCACGGTCAGTGAGTCCATTCTTTATCGCACTCTTTATACACCCATGTGACCATAATGTGGCATTATGGGTATTGTAGTGCGTATAAAAATGTATATTACAATATTTACATGACAGGACACAAGTGAGAATAGACCTGTACAAATATATACGGAAGTTGAAACTTGCTAAAGTACATGCCAGTCGAAAAACAAAAAATGTATGTGACCACACCAGTAGAAATGAACTGTCTTGCCCAAACATCAGAACCTATCATCGGTATAAATCAAGTACAAGACCTAAAGAACCTTTTTTTTTTTCAACAATTCTTTTAATTAAATTAGCATCAGCAAAAATCACATTACAGAGGTATTGTCATAGCATAGAGAACACAAAAGGGGCACAGGAAGTCCAAGTGTACAAACGATGAAGAATTTCACGGGGAAGGGGGCACATCAAATACAGCAGTTCTGGGTGGTGCACATATCTCTCCCCGGCACTGATTCCATGGTCCCCATGCCAACGACCATTTACGAGGGCGACCCCTTGCGAGGTATACAGTTTTTTCCCTGAACATGCACCAGTCCAAGTTATTTTCCCATACTTCCAGGGTGGGTGGCTGCTCAGCACCCCATAACTGGGCGATGTTTCTTTTCGCTAACTGAAACCCAGTGTAGCCCACTGCGCCTGTGCTGAATTTAGATCTGTGGGCTCCCATATGTTAAGGAGGAACCTCCTTTCCTCTGGCAACAAAAGAACCCCCAATACCTTGCGCATGATGTTGTGTATTTTGTGCCAGTATGTTGTGATATATTCAATTCAATTCTTTATTTCGGCAAGATTTTGCCATTAAAGATTGCACAAAATACATACATAAATAAGTAAAAACATACCAATCTTACTGGTACACAATCATTTAAACACGATATAAAAATAATAAAAAACAAACACATGCCTGCATGGTTGAGTGTACTACCACTAAATCTTATAAAATTCATGTTGCTACCTTTATCGTTACAGTTTTAGACCTTTTTTCCTACGGGCAATGTAAACAGAGTGTAGGAATCTACTAGCACTAAAGACAATGATTTGGGAAGTGTCAGATTTAATTATTCTATATGCCAAATTGCCTGACCTAATACCCAAATGGTTACACAAGGGTTTAATCCACTTTTTTCTCGCTTTGGAGTATGCTTGTGGGACACCCCCGCGCCGCACGGCCACCAGCTGCTGCGTGTGCCCCCAGCCGCCTCTGCCTCGCTGCTGCCTCGTTGCCGGCTCCCGCCGCTGCGAGTGGTTTTTTGTATTGTTTTTACAGTGATTTGTGCTTGTCTGTGTTGACTTGTTTTTCCTTGTTTCTCCCTGTTTTTGCGTGCATTTGTGCCTGTTTTCTTGATTGCTTTCTCGTCCGTGTTGCCCTCCTTCCTGATTGTCCGACTACCGTCTTCCTCGACGCCCCCCGCCCTCCCTTCCCGCCACCGCCGCTTAGCCACGCCCCTTTTTGCCTTCTGTAACCCTCCCCGCTCCCGCCTCCCAGCTGCTCCGCCCACCCGCGCACTTGGCCTTAAATGGCGACCGTGCGACGCAGGTGAGTGTGACCCACTTGTGGGACACCCCCGCGCCGCACGGCCACCAGCTGCTGCGTGTGCCCCCAGCCGCCTCTGCCTCGCTGCTGCCTCGTTGCCGGCTCCCGCCGCTGCGAGTGGTTTTTTGTATTGTTTTTACAGTGATTTGTGCTTGTCTGTGTTGACTTGTTTTTCCTTGTTTCTCCCCGTTTTTGCGTGCATTTGTGCCTGTTTTCTTGATTGCTTTCTCGTCCGTGTTGCCCTCCTTCCTGATTGTCCGACTACCGTCTTCCTCGACGCCCCCCGCCCTCCCTTCCCGCCACCGCCGCTTAGCCACGCCCCTTTTTGCCTTCTGTAACCCTCCCCGCTCCCGCCTCCCAGCTGCTCCGCCCACCCGCGCACTTGGCCTTAAATGGCGACCGTGCGACGCAGGTGAGTGTGACCCACTTGTGGGACACCCCCGCGCCGCACGGCCACCAGCTGCTGCGTGTGCCCCCAGCCGCCTCTGCCTCGCTGCTGCCTCGTTGCCGGCTCCCGCCGCTGCGAGTGGTTTTTTGTATTGTTTTTACAGTGATTTGTGCTTGTCTGTGTTGACTTGTTTTTCCTTGTTTCTCCCCGTTTTTGCGTGCATTTGTGCCTGTTTTCTTGATTGCTTTCTCGTCCGTGTTGCCCTCCTTCCTGATTGTCCGACTACCGTCTTCCTCGACGCCCCCCGCCCTCCCTTCCCGCCACCGCCGCTTAGCCACGCCCCTTTTTGCCTTCTGTAACCCTCCCCGCTCCCGCCTCCCAGCTGCTCCGCCCACCCGCGCACTTGGCCTTAAATGGCGACCGTGCGACGCAGGTGAGTGTGACCCACTTGTGGGACACCCCCGCGCCGCACGGCCACCAGCTGCTGCGTGTGCCCCCAGCCGCCTCTGCCTCGCTGCTGCCTCGTTGCCGGCTCCCGCCGCTGCGAGTGGTTTTTTGTATTGTTTTTACAGTGATTTGTGCTTGTCTGTGTTGACTTGTTTTTCCTTGTTTCTCCCCGTTTTTGCGTGCATTTGTGCCTGTTTTCTTGATTGCTTTCTCGTCCGTGTTGCCCTCCTTCCTGATTGTCCGACTACCGTCTTCCTCGACGCCCCCCGCCCTCCCTTCCCGCCACCGCCGCTTAGCCACGCCCCTTTTTGCCTTCTGTAACCCTCCCCGCTCCCGCCTCCCAGCTGCTCCGCCCACCCGCGCACTTCGCCTTAAATGGCGACCGTGCGAACGCGCAGCGGTCACGCGCAGCGGGCGCGCCGATTGTGCGCCGAAGGCGCGCCAAAGGTAAGCCCGTCCGCGACCGGATCGCGACCAGCGCCAGGACCCCTGGCCCCCACCGACGGAAGCCGACCCGACGAACCTACGGCGCCGCCGACCTCATCGCACTCAACACCGGCCACATCCCAGGATGTCACCGAGCCGCCCCGAAGCACACCCACGGACCTTTCAGCTGCAACGCCTGCAAGTTCACCTGCATCCGGACCTTCCCTGCACCCGCCAAGCCGAACTCCAGCAGCACCCACCTCAAGTGTATCCTGCTCAACACCCGCTCCGTCCACAGACACGCCGTAGAACTCTGGAACCTGCTCGACACCACCGCCCCCGACGTTGCCTTCATCACCGAGACCTGGATGAACGCCTCCTCAGCCCCAGACATCGCCATCGCCATCCCAGAAGGCTACAAGATCGTCCGGAGGGACCGAGACAACCAGACCGGAGGAGGCATCGCCATCATCCACAGAGACACCATCCGCATCACTACCAACACCGATGACACCCTCACCACCGCCGAACACCTGCACTTCCAGATCCACACCAACCCGAAGACCACCCTCAGAGGCACCCTGATCTACCGACCCCCGGGACCACGCACACGATTCAGCGAGGACATCGCCGACTTCGTCAGCCCGCACGCTCTCCCCTCCGCCGACTACATCCTCCTGGGGGACCTCAACTTCCACCTGGAGAACAACAACGACCGCAACACCATCACCCTGCTAGACAACCTCGACAACCTCGGACTCAAGCAACTGGTGACCACCCCCACCCACCTCGCCGGACACACTCTCGACGCCGTCTTCTCATCCAGCAAAGACGTCACCTTCAGCCACGCAACAGGACTCCACTGGACGGACCACAGCTGCGTCCACTTCACCTTCAGAAGAACGACGATCCACCACCTCCAGCAACAGGTTGCTCGAAGAAGCTGGAACAAGATCACAGCCGACCAGCTCGCCGCTTCCCTGAGCCAGCACCCTCCCGCCAACTCAGCGAACCCCAGCCAGGCCGCCGACAACCTCACGAAATGGATCAACGACTGCGCGGACGAACTCGCCCCTCTGAGAACCCCACCCAGCAGATCCTGCAGCAGAAAAACACCATGGTTCACCGACGAACTCAAGAGCTCCAAGAAGAACTGTCGAGCCCTCGAGAAAGTCTGGAGAAGGGAGCCAACCACGGACAACATGACCACCCTCAAGCTCGCCACCCGGAAACACCACCAACTGATCCGCGCCACCAAGAAAAATGCATACAAGGACCGGCTGGACAACAACGCACACAACTGCAAGGAACTCTTCAACATCGTGAAAGAGCTCTCCAACCCCAGCGCCGGAAACAACGACATCACCCCATCGCAAGACCTCTGCAACTCCCTCGCGTCCTACTTCCACAACAAGATCACGGACATACACAACAGCTTCAACAACCAACCAACGCAAGCCACAACCGCAACGACGCCACCCACCACCACCCTCCGCACCTGGACCCCGATCAGCACCGAAGACACCATCCGCACCATGAACTCCATCCATTCCGGATCTCCGACTGACCCCTGCCCTCACCACATCTTCAACAAGGCCGACGCTGTCCTCGCACCCCACCTGCGGGACATCATCAACACCTCCTTCGACTCCGCCACCTTCCCTGAGAGCTGGAAGCACGCCGAACTCAGCGCTCTCCTCAAGAAACCTACAGCAAACCCCACCGACCTCAAGAACTACCGTCCCATCTCGCTCCTCCCGTTCCCGGCCAAAGTCATCGAGAAGACCGTCAACAAACAGCTGGCCGCCTTCCTCGAGACGAATGGATCCCTCGACCCCTCACAGTCCGGCTTCCGAGCGAACCACAGCACCGAGACCGCCCTCATCGCCGCCACCGACGACCTTCGAACCCTGATGGACAACGGAGAAACAGCGGCCCTCATCCTCCTGGACCTCTCCGCGGCTTTCGACACGGTCTGCCACCGCACCCTAGTACAGCGCCTCAGCAACATCGGAATCCAGGAGAAGGCACTGGAATGGATCACCTCCTTCCTCGACGGAAGAACACAAAGAGTCCGCCTACCACCGTACAAGTCAGAGGCCACCAAAGTCATCTGCGGCGTCCCTCAAGGATCCTCACTGAGCCCCACCCTCTTCAACGTCTACATGAGCCCCCTCGCGGCCATCGTACGCAAACACAACCTGAACATCATCTCCTACGCCGACGACACCCAGCTGATCCTCTCCCTGACCAACGACCCCGACACCGCCAGAGCCAACCTGCACGAAGGGATGAGAGACGTAGCCGAATGGATGACGACCAGCCGCCTGAAACTGAACTCAGACAAGACGGAGGTCCTCATCCTGGGCTCCACGCCCTCCGCCTGGGACGACTCCTGGTGGCCCCCCGCCCTGGGCACCGCACCCAAACCGACGGACCACGCACGCAACCTGGGCTTCATACTGGACTCCTCCCTCTCCATGACCAGACAAGTCAACGCCGTCTCCTCGTCATGCTTCAACATCCTGCGCATGCTACGTAAGATCTTCCGGTGGATCCCCACCGAGACGAGGAAGACGGTCACCCAGGCCCTCGTCACCAGCCGACTGGACTACGGCAACGCCCTCTACGCCGGAACCACCGCCAAACTCCAGAAGAGACTCCAGCGGATCCAGAACGCCTCGGCGAGACTCATCCTCGACATCCCCCGTCGCAGCCACATCTCCGGACACCTGAGAGATCTGCACTGGCTCCCGGTCAACAAGAGAATCACCTTCCGGCTCCTCACCCACGCGCACAAAGCCCTACACGACCAAGGCCCGAGCTACCTCAACAACCGGATCAACTTCTACACTCCCAAGCGCCTCCTCAGATCAACCAACCACGCCCTCGCCGCCGTCCCCCGCATCCGAAGAGCGACAACAGGAGGAAGATCCTTCTCCTACCTGGCCGCCAAGACCTGGAACTCACTTCCGACCAAGCTGCGCCTGACCCAAGACCACCTCTCCTTCAGGAAGAAGCTCAAGACTTGGCTGTTCGAGCAGTAGCGGCACCCCCCCCCCCCTCCCAGCGCCTTGAGACCCTACGGGTGAGTAGTGCGCTCTACAAATGACCTGATTGGATTGGATTGGATTGCTTGACAGAAAAACAAAATGTGAACCTCATCCTCTTTGTAGTTTCCCTCACACATTATACAATTTTCACTTGCCACATGAGTTTCGTCTTTATTTTTTCTAGACCAATATGCCATTGTAGAATTAGTCATAAGCTTACCATATCTAAACTTCATAAATAAGGTCTTTGCTAGTGGGGGTTCTACTTCATCAAGGAACACCTCGAAAAGAGGTTCATCCTTAAAAGTTACAACATTTTTCACTAGGGTCCCACATCTAGTCCCATTGATTAGTTGATTATTTATGAAAGACCAGAAAACCTTTTTCACCGTGATTTTTGAATTATAAGGTAGCCTTTCGGGATACTCCCAAAACTGTGAAAGGCCTAATTTGAAAAACCATATTTTAATATGTTTAAGCCAAATAATGGAATTCAGTAAATCTAAGCCCATTATTTCTTGTAGACCCTTCCTATAATCAGCCAGTTCTGGTGTCAGCCAAAGTCTTACCCAGAATATTAAGGGCCTAAGGATGGAATAGTGGTCTGTCCTCTTAAAGTTCAAGTCCAATTGGAGAGGCACTAAAGGAGTACTTGTAGGGGCCCTTACAATACTTGGAATGAATTTATTATCCATGATGGCAAAGGTATCCTTAGCCGATGGCCCCCAAATCTCAGCTCCGCAGAGTGCTGCTGATTGGACTTTGAACTTAAAGAGCTCCACAACAGGTGTCACTGCTTTACTTGTACTTGTGTTATGCTTACTAAGAATCGGTTTAATATTTTGGGCAAAAATCACCTTACTTTTTTCGATTTGGGGTTTCCATGTAAATTTAGAGTCTATAGCAACCCCCAGGTAAGAAAAGTGATTAACTGTTTCCAATTTTTGGCCATCTAGTACTAAGCACCCTTTATCCGGTCTACAGGGGTTTAAGGCCATGCACTTTGTTTTATTTACATTGATTTCCAACCCCTTCTTATCACAATATTCACTAAAGGAGTTAAGTAGTGCCTGGAGACCTTTCTTGGTTTGCGAAATTAGGATGGTATCATCCGCGAAAAGTAACGCAGGCACCCTTTCTCCATTAAGTTTGGGAGAATCATTCATACAGCCCTCCAGGTGTGCAGGAATATCGTTCACGAAAAGGGAAAATAACGTGGGGGCCAGGACGCAACCTTGGCGGACGCCACGTTCAATTGGTATATTATGGGTCAATTCGCCACTGGGACCCCATCTCACATTGGCGAAATTCCTGGCGTGCAACTCGATTATTTGAGCCAAAATGCATCCTGGCATCCCAGCCTCTTCGAGGGACCTCCAAAGGAGGTCTTGAGGCACTAAATCAAATGCCGCTCTCAGGTCTACGAATACTGTAAAGAACAGGGTTAAACCCAAACTAAGTCACTGGGACCTTGGTATACAATTAGTATGGACAGAGAGGGGTCCCGGACATAAAGGAACAATTTATATAAAGTGAAAAAGGATTTAAAGAAGTTGAGAAAGGAAAACAAATGAAGGAGAAGTGTTTTTATTCACACAGCAACTAATTCAACCTTTTTATGGTTATATCATTCATAGAAAAATTTATACTTCATCACAATACTTTGTGCCCACATAGCAAAAAAGGGGGGGAGGGAGTGACGTGAGGAATTCAGTGAACTTGGAGTGAAATTAGAAAAAATATATACAAGCATTTATATACACCATCGGTCAGTGATCATATACATATCCATAAATTGATCTCCCTAATTCGGAGTCACATAAAATGCACTAGTCACTGTATAGTTACACAAAACCAAAAATATATACTCCTAATTGGCTATGCAAATCCTGATTAATATTTAGGAGTTGGTAAACGTAGAGGAAAACAGTCAACGTTTCGACCCTGAGCAAATGTAGGGTAGTTAGTCCCTTACGAGGCGGGTCTTCATCAGCACAGGGGAGCGGTGGGCATGCCTCCTTATTGGAGAGAGACTGATTGAACTAACATCGAGTCCATCAGGCGTACATCATGTTGTTTCTAACTCCCAAAGATCTGTGTCGAATCCGATTTTTTCGTATCATCCAATAACTTGGGTCTGCAATTAAATCTGAAGACAGGCAAGGTACCGAGGCAATGATGGTTAGCGACTCGTGTACCAGGAAGTCAGAGCCAGGGGTAAAGGAATCTAAGTCACATCCGATTTAGTCGTATCTTTCAATTATTCGAGTCTACAAATAATTTTGAAGACCGGCGTGGAGAACGAGGCAATGAATGTCCGCGGCTCCTGACTTCCTGGTTACACGAGCCGCGGACATTCATTGCCTCGTTCTCCACGCTGGCTCTGACTTCCTGGTACACGAGTCGCTAACCATCATTGCCTCGGTACCTTGCCTGTCTTCAGATTTAATTGCAGACCCAAGTTATTGGATGATACGAAAAAATCGGATTCAACACAGATCTTTGGGAGTTAGAAACAACATGATGTACGCCTGATGGACTCGATGTTAGTTCAATCAGTCTCTCTCCAATAAGGAGGCATGCCCACCGCCCCCCTGTCCTGATGAAGACCCGCCTCGTAAGGGACTAACTACCCTACATTTGCTCAGGGTCGAAACGTTGACTGTTTTCCTCTACGTTTACCAACTCCTAAATATTAATCAGGATTTGCATAGCCAATTAGGAGTATATATTTTTGGTTTTGTGTAACTATACAGTGACTAGTGCATTTTATGTGACTCCGAATTAGGGAGATCAATTTATGGATATGTATATGATCACTGACCGATGGTGTATATAAATGCTTGTATATATTTTTTCTAATTTCACTCCAAGTTCACTGAATTCCTCACGTCACTTCCCCCCCCCCCTTTTTTTTGCTATGTGGGCACAAAGTATTGTGATGAAGTATACATTTTTCTATGAATGATATAACCATAAAAAGGTTGAATTAGTTGCTGTGTGAATAAAAACACTGCTCCTTCATTTGTTTTCCTTTCTCAACTTCTTTAAATCCTTTTTCACTTTATATAAATTGTTCCTTTATGTCCGGGACCCCTCTCTGTCCATAGTCAGGTCTACGAAAGCGACATATAAGTGCCCTTTTCTGATGTGAACGTATTTCCAGTAAAGGCAGCAGAACCTAAAAACCTGATCAGTAGTGCTGACCTTACTCCTGAACCCAGCTTGGAATTTTGTAAGTACCGTCTTCCCTTCCAACCAATCATTTATACGGGTTAGTAGATGCCTTGAGTATAATTTCTGCAAGATGTCCATTAAACTGATCGGTCGGTAATTTGAGGGTTCAGACCGATTACCCTTTTTAAAAATTAAAACAATCTCGGCTCCCCGCCAACTATCTGGGAAGTCGCAGTTACTAGACAAAATGTTAAATAAATAGTTTATATAGGGTGCCCAGACCTTTGTATCGTGCTTATATAAATCCCCGGGTATTTTGTCCAGACCTAGCGCTTTGCCACTTTTCAATGCACTAATTGCCATCTCTGTTTCTTCAATAGAGAAGTCTAGACACTCAATCAGGGGTGGGGCCCATGGTGCTTTTTCACTACACTTGTCTATGACACTGTCAAATTTTTGATACAGAGTCGTGAAGTGGTTCACCCACGTGGATTCATCGAGGTATATGTCTTTCACAAATCTCCCTACATGGCTCCCATTGGCAACCAACCTCCAAAACCCTACAGTATCCTTCGCTTTGGTGGCTGCCAACATTTCTGCCCAGCTCGCCTCCTCCCACACCTTCCTTGAGGTCATCTGTATGTGCTTGTACTCTTCCCTAGCTAATCCGACGTCAGCTTGGCTTTTATTTATTTTTTATCAGGCTGTATAAGCATCCAGAATTGGCTGGTGAAATATCCATGAAAAGCTCATAAAATTCACATATAATTTTGGAAACTTGAGACTTATTACTATATGTGCGGACGTTTCTTCTTGTTTTTAAGGGGGACACTACCACCGACCTCTCTGTATCTAAACCAAAATGGAGACTGGCGGCCAATGTGTTACTATGGAATTGATACAATCATGCCAGATGTACGTGGCGGAAATAGACCAAAGAAATGCGTCAGCTGGAGTCCTGCTACATTATTAAACTTAAATCAAAGACCCCGAGAGACTTGAACAATGATGAAGAACTGTCTGTACACCTAGAGTAAAAATTCATGCATGACACCGCCAGCCATGTTAGTGCTTTTCCCCAGCGGTCGGAAGGCGACCGCGGCGGAAAAGCGGCGGACGGAAAAAAGGTCCCCCAGCCATCCTAATCTGGCGGGGGGTCTTTTTCTAGTCCGCAGCGGATAATCCGCATCCTCCGGGCCGGCGGTGGATTCCGCCGGCCCGGAGGATGTGGATTATCCGCAATCATAATCGGCCCCACAAGGTTTTCCGTTTTCTCTTTTCTTTCCTTTCTTAATCCTTTCCCTTCCCCTTCCCCTTCCCTTTTCCTTTTCCTCTCTTCTTCACTCCCCTCCAGATTTTATTTAGGCTAAACTGTAACATAAAAGCCCTGATCGTAAACTTAGAATATATATTTAATAATTTAGGCTAAACTGTAACACAATAATACTGATCGTAAACTTAGAATATATACTCAATAACTTGACCACAGTAATTTCACAATACAGCAAGGAACTAGTCCTTCCTTGTGATAAAAACTCCCTAGTTCTCAAAAAACCTCTCCCTTTCTTTCCCTCACGTCCCCCCTTCCCATCCATCTCCCTTCCTCCTTTTTTCCTTTCCTCCCTCCTTTTCGCTTATTTGCCGTCAGTATTCAATGATTAATTATGTACTATACAAAGAAACAAAGTACCATATATAATTGAATATGGCTCCAAAAGAATGTTAATTATGTGGCCTGATACTATATCAGCACATTGCTATAAATTAATTGTCTTGTAAATAACGGTACAAATCATTCCATTCATGTAAATATTGTAATATACATTTTTATACGCACTACAATACCCATAATGCAACTTTATGGCCACATGGGTGTATAAATAGTGCGATAAAGAAAGGACTCACTGACTGTGAGCAAGGCAGTGAGAGGGCTGAAACGCGTTGGTTGAGTTGTGCAAATAAACACAATTTGAAATATCTCTTTCAGAGTGCCGCATCAATGTATTTGTAAATTGGAATTTCGGAGCCAGGCTCCTGCCATTACGCAGAGCACCCGCTGCAAGAAATGCACTGGAAATCAGGATCACTTTGTGGGGGGGGGGGGAAATAAAAAAATAATATATATATATATATATATATATATATATCTCCACAAAGCAATACGAGAGGCCCACTTCGGAAGACAGAAGACTTTTATTCTGTGAACAGCACAGCGTTTCCTAATGTCCAACTAGTTTTGGCACTGCTTCGGCCTTGATCATGGACAGGAAGTATCTCCTCAGTGTTCCTGTGCTGCTGTTTTATACCGTGTAGGTTACATGATCCCTGATTGCCTACGTTCCCCACAGTGCACCATTCATTGCGAATAAATGTTTTTATCGAGAAAAGTTCCTCTTAAGTCTGGCAGATGTTAATACACAGCTCAGTTCCTTGGTGCACTTTCAATTCGGTTAAATTCAAATGGCAACAGTCATTGATCACTTGTAGCAGCAAAATGCTTGATGTTCCACTTACTCAGTCTAAATGCTCCTCCCTCCTGCCACATTGATATCCACAATGCAACACGAGAGGCCCACTTTGGAAGATCAATGACTGTTGCCATTTGAATTTAACCAAATTGAAAGTGCACTTCACTTCTAAGTACAGAGGTACTTAGAAGTGAAGCGCGTTCCGAGGCGTTTGAGGAGCTTGGTGGCACCAACATATGAAGACCCCCAACCCCAATATGCTCAGAGAATGGGCAGAAAAGAAGCAATGAAGACAGTGATCACCAGAAAATTCTAGAGGAGATTGAACAAATACCGTCCATGCTAGAAAAAGAGGCAGATCAAGAAACAATAAGTTTTAAATCGAGATGAAGGAACGCCTCAGGAGTTAGAGGAGTACATAAAGGAAAGAAAGGCGCAGACATTTTTGCGAGACAAGATCAATTACGACCAGGGGTGGTTTTTTACATTCGCGAAAAAGTTTGAAAATCTTCAACGCCAGAAAATGAGTGGCCTAAGTAGACTGACACACGAGCAGTCAGTAGCCATCAGTATTTAAAGCTCTGAGCTGGATACTGAACCTGAAGATGGAGCCAGTGGAGTTAGAGGAGCCCCGGTACCCTCTGTAATTGATGAATTTTGTTTTTTACACGAGGAGAGATGTTTCAATCTCCACCCGAGAGTACCAACAGCAAATGTAAAGCCTCCAAGAGGTAGAGGCAGAGGAAACAGAGGCGGAAGGGGGCAAAGCAATACTGGTGTAGAAGAAGGATTGAAGAGCAAGCAAACCAAGAAATAGAAGAAGACAATAAAACAGCAGTAATTAACTTAACCAATGTAGTGCTAACAGAAAGAGAAACAAGCACACTACAACTAGGCTTATCATTTTGTCCTACAACAGATCTGGACTATGTGGCGACTCAAAATGACATTTTTAAGTTTATTAGATAATTGAAACTAAAGAAATATTTTGCAGTCAAAGAAAAAATTAAAGATTCGGGTGCTCAGAGAACCACTGAAGTACAGTCAGACAACCTCATCGTAGATGACGTGAATTTAAAACTGGAATTAAGACAACTAGAAGGGTAAACAATGATGAATGATGTGCAGAATGCCGGTGAATCTCAATTTGCAGTCACACTAATCGTTGAAGAGGAAGGAATTGACATTTTTGGTGATACCCTCACTATGTTTAGACCAGCCTCGAAGTTCACCCCAATGTCGCAAAAAGACAATGTGGATACTTACAAAGAACTGGTGGTCAGTGAACTTAAGAAACTGTACCAAAGTGTGAATGATAGTCACAGAGTGTTGTCAAAAACGGAGAAAGATTATCATACATTGGTTAATAAATTGTCTACAGATGATAACTGCATTGTCCGTAGTGCTGATAAAGGTGGTAATGTAGTGATGTGGGGTAAACAACAATATTTGAGTGAAGCCTACAAACAACTGAATAACCGTTTAAAGTACATTAAGGTGAAGGCTGAAGTCATGCTTGAGAGTCATCATATGTACAATTTACAATGATTGGAATGCCGCAATCAATGTTTAATTAATCGTGAGGAATATTTGTTTTTGCAAATTAACAATCCAGTGTTATATTTAATTCCAAAAGTGCACAAAGTTCCAACCAATCCCCCAGGTCGCCCTATAATTTCGGCAATCGGGTGTGCACTAGAAAATACATCAATGTATGTTGATTCTTTTTTAAGTCCCTACGTACAAAATCTTGCATTGTATATACAGGACATGGGGGACTTTATAAAGAAAATTGTACGATCTCCCCTGGGAACCCGACTACCTACTGGTGACAATTGATGTGACCACCTTGTACACCAGTATTAGACACTCAGATGGCCTGAATGCGGTTAAATACTACCTAGGAAACCATCCTCTGAAATTATGGGCCCTTACACAAATGATTATGTCAATGACTTCCACATGTCTTAAAAACAATTTTTACCTATTTAATGAAGAACTGTTCCATCAGGTGTGTGGAACTGCAATGGGCACCTGCTTCGCCCTCAGCTATGCTAATTTGCACATGGGGTGGTGGGAGGAGCAGGTGATCCAAAAACAGTTCCAGGATTAATGAATGGCATGAACATATCATGCACTGGAGACGTTTCATAGATGACCTGTTCATCGTATGGAATGAGCTAGAAAAGACTGTAAATTATTTTATAAAATAGTTACAAGTGAACAACTTAAATCTACGGTTCACTAGCACTGTGTGTGCAATGAGTGTTAACTTCTTGGATCTAATTGTGTGTATTAGAAATGGCAAGTTAGAAACTAAATTGTTTCACAAACCAACAGCGAGCAATACGTTGCTTCATGCGACGAGTTTTCACCCAAAGAATCTGGTAAGAAGCATTCCTTATGGTGAGTGCTTACGAACCATAAGAAACTGTAGTAATGAAGGTGAAGATAAGCAATAACTAAAATGTCTCTAATCCTGCTTTTTGGCCAGAGGCTATGCCTCAGACAATAAAATCAGCCTTGTATAAATACAAACAAAGAACGAGAAGATGTCTTGTTCAATAAAGATCCAACAAAACAATAAAGACCCACTCCCTCGGCGTACGACCAAATCAGTGACTAAAGAGGGGGTTCCAAACGTCCTGCTCCCTACAACTCTCTTACCAATATTGTAAGAGACACTATGCACTGTTCTCCGCCAACGTATAAAAACCTGTTCTCTCGGGCAACACACCAGAACCCACACTTAAGGTGTACCCGAATTCCGGGAATTACCACTGCATCCACACCCAACGTTGGACACTGCTCTTGTTAGAGCAAAAAATGTGAAAGACGCAAGTGACACCTCACGGAAACACCACCGTTGGGGTAACTGGTATCAAATTTCCAGACAGGCCCCTGTCTCATCATCGGTTGTCACATGCGTCTTAAAGAAAAATAAGATGAAAGGAAAGGAGTGTCCAAAACAACCAACATATATAGTGACAAACTAGTGAAGGCGCAGAAATATCTGCTAGTGACCAACACATACAAACAAAGTGAAAATAAAGTAACAAAGTGCATAAAAACACACACCCAATAATCCGTCCCTTACCCAACTTTATTCATAGGGCGGAGATGGTGTGCTTGTATAAAAAGGCTGGTAGTTAATCATGTCTACCACAACCTACTGCCAGTGCCGACATGTTTCACTGCTATGTTATATTAAAGCAGTTTCTTCAGGGCTGCACTCTGGGAATGTCACTTCACTGTTTTGGACACTAGTTCTGTAGTGTGCAAGGGGCAGCCAGGCCATTCATACCGGCCGCTCCTGTGTCTTTAGGGGCAATAAACACTTCTCCCGTAAGTCTGTACCTTATTGCTCCAGTATAGAGCCGACGGCTGAGGAAAGGCGCCTTCCGAGCACGGCACGATTCTATACTGGAGCAATAAGGTACAGACTTACGGGAGAAGTGTTTATTGCCCCTAAAGACACAGGAGCGGCCGGTATGAATGGCCTGGCTGCCCCTTGCACACTACAGAACTAGTGTCCAAAACAGTGAAGTGACATTCCCAGAGTGCAGCCCTGAAGAAACTGCTTTAATATAACATAGCAGTGAAACATGTCGGCACTGGCAGTAGGTTGTGGTAGACATGATTAACTACCAGCCTTTTTATACAAGCACACCATCTCCGCCCTATGAATAAAGTTGGGTAAGGGACGGATTATTGGGTGTGTGTTTTTATGCACTTTGTTACTTTATTTTCACTTTGTTTATATGTGTTGGTCACTAGCAGATATTTCTGCGCCTTCACTAGTTTGTCACTATATATGTTGGTTGTTTTGGACACTCCTTTCCTTTCATCTTATTTTTCTTTAAGACGCATGTGACAACCGATGATGAGACAGGGGCCTGTCTGGAAATTTGATACCAGTTACCCCAACGGTGGTGTTTCCGTGAGGTGTCACTTGCGTCTTTCACATTTTTTGCTCTAACAAGAGCAGTGTCCAACGTTGGGTGTGGATGCAGTGGTAATTCCCGGAATTCGGGTACACCTTAAGTGTGGGTTCTGGTGTGTTGCCCGAGAGAACAGGTTTTTATACGTTGGCGGAGAACAGTGCATAGTGTCTCTTACAGTATTGGTAAGAGAGTTGTAGGGAGCAGGACGTTTGGAACACCCCTCTTTAGTCACTGATTTGGTCGTACGCCGAGGGAGTGGGTCTTTATTGTTTTGTTGAATTTGAGTGGAGGGCGACCCGCTCCAGTATCCCTCTGTGCTCCTATAATTGTTTCAATAAAGATCCAAGCAAAAGCAGAAAAAAGACACAGAATAACCAGTGTAAGATAGTGACTACATACAGCAACAAACATGATAAATTAAGAAGAATCCTATGTAAACACTGCCACCTGATTAAGAATGATTCAGTATTGGTTATTCTGGTACAAAGAAGACCCCAGATAACGTTTAGGTATGCCAAATCTTTTAAGCAATCTCTTGTTAAAACACAATATCCTCGAATAAATAAAAAACAAGTGTATCAATGTGGCTCAAGCGGGGTGACGGTTTTATAAACTGTGCAAAATGTAAGGCATGCTCCCATGATAAGAATATAGCTCTTATGTGTCCACTAGAGAAAAGAAAATCGAGGGCCAATTCTCCTGCAAAACAGATTTTGCTGTCTACGTGCTCCAGTGCCCTTGTGGCCTGAGGTACGAGGGCAGCACAATCTTGCCAGTTCATAAAAAAGTATTGCAACATCTGAGGGCAATAGCAAATGCTGACAAAACGTACCTTGTAGCGTGGCATTTTGACCAATACCACAGTAAAAATACACAAGGACTAACATATTTTGTAGTTCCTGCTGTCCCACTGAATTCACAAGGTGGTAATCGTGAAAGAAAATTGAGACAGTTGGAATCAAGTTTTATCATTGAGTTGAATACAAAATTTCCGGATGGTCTCAATATGGAAGAAGATTTCCATACTCATTTATAATTAAAATGTTATTGCATTTATGTAGCTTCCCAGTATTTTCTATGTTTTTAACTTTTAACTAGTGGGTTTGTAGTTGTATAAATTATGTTTCTATGTAGGGGGCACGTGCACTTTAAGGAAAAACAGACAATTAATGATGAATTTGGTTCTTCGTAAGCCCACTGGGGCAGGATCCATGAACTGCAGCCTTGAAATTGGCAAAGAGGTTCTATGCTTGCTTTGCATTTAAGACCATAATTATACGATTAAAATGCACAATGATTTGGTTATAGAGAGACAGAAGTATTAACCAAAGGCTAATACATCTCCTCTCTAACACCCACTTGGGCATAATTCGGGGTGTTTTGAAATTGCGTTTCAGGACCGCACCCTAATATGGTTAACATAAATTCAGAAACTACTAAGAATACCGCAGCCTGAAACCTGCACAGATGGATCTCTAACAGCGCCAACACCATAGCCCCCCTCAAGAAAAACAACACCCACGCCAAGAAAGCTAGATGGTTTACCACCGAACTTTGAGAGTCCAGACGCACTTGCCGCCGCCTCGAAAAGGCCTGAAGGACTACCAAATCCACAGAAGCTCACAACAACTTCAGAGCCGCCTCCAACGCCCACCACCAACTCATCAGACAAGCATCAGCATAGCCAATAGGTCTCACTTTTGAGACCTTATAAGTATGTAGTTATGCAGCACATATCCTTACAGCAACAACATTAACTGTTGCATAGCTAAACACTTATAAGGTCCCAAAGGCGAGACCTACTGGCTACGCCAATGCTTGTTTTTTAAGTAGTGCGTTTAAAAAAACGCAAGGTATTAGCCTGTTGGAAGCGTTGCACAAAATGTACCAAACAAATTCTATAGCATTTGGGCTTCTGGTATTTTGTATAGTAAAGCAAGCCAACTACTACTACACTCTTGCCCCTTGGCCCTCGTGATTCCGTACTTTCAAGGTCCAAAAGAAAGTTGAGTGACTTTTAACAAGACAGTCCTTAATTATTTAATAAACGCAACCACCGTGAAGTGTTTCTGAAACCATTAGATTACTGACATAACATCTTAGGGCAGTTCTGAAGCCCGAATGATTTCAGTGATGCGGGTTTATCATTTTAGGTGTACAACTAGGTGTGCAAATGGATTTACTGCTGAAGCTCTTGCCTTTTGCCAGAGTAGAAGACCTCTCACACACAGTCCCGAAACACTGAAGGGGAGCAGCGAAGAAAGCAACCACTATGTTGCATAACAGTTTTGGAGTGAGGCGGCCAACTTCATGAAGAAGGTTTCTTCAATGCATTTTTCTAATGTGCGATTCCTAGAGATCAACGCTGAACCAGGTTTAAATCGAGGCACACAATGCGTACAAATATCTGGAAATGTTAAAGCTCACTAGACACACCCATAGCAGACAAAAGTGAAAAATATGAAGCAGAAACAAACCTTTTTGAAAGATGTAAGCAATTTAATACCGACATAGTCCATCTTGTTCCGCCTGACATGCTTTAGCAGGAAAGCATTCTTCACAAGGTTCTCATCGTGAGAGGTAGTATTTGATTTGTACTATGAGCTTCTTGATAAGATCCTGTTTTGGAGGTTTCCAGTTCGGGTCCAAGTCCTCATTATCTTTCTCTCCACCGCTGGTGGCAGCACCACTATAAAAACAGAACAGAGCACAAGAACTCCTGTCAAAACAGATAAAAATTCAAAAATACGAGCGCTAATTACTTAAAATACTATCCCTAAATACGTCAGACCAAATTTAAATCGTAATAGATGGCTAGGAGCGTTGGTTGACACTGTATGTCAACCAATTTTAGTAACCACCAGAACTTGATCAATATGTTCAGGTGCGTGCGCTTATTGGAGCGCATCAGCAATTTTTTGTAATACACTAGTACTTGGCACTACACCAAAACAGCACCTTGGAAGCTTAGCATGAAATCTCGATAGGACGAAAGGTCATATTCGGCATCCAATGGGACTTTCACATAAGCGAGACGATGAAAGGGGAGGTGGTGTTTTTCTGGTCAGAGGATACACATGTTCAAGAGTACTCCAACTTACTTGCGAACAGACCAGGATCCTAAAGTTCTAAAAGAATACCAAGAGTCAGTACTTATAGGTTTAACTGCAAGGTCTAAAGGGTCCCCATCCCCTCGGAAAGTCACTGCATGGTTCAAAGGCTCTGTATATACAAGAGGTGGCTATCCATAGTGACCATTCACCACTTTTTGGCTTGGAAGGGGAACAATCTTTTAGAATTACATGCTGTATTGTTGTGACTCTCCCAGACTCATAAGATGGATTGTGAGAAGATCAGACAGATGTTACCGCCAGGATACGGTAGTGCTGGGATTCATAAGTTCACATGGTTGGTTATTGGGGATTAGTGGTTTCAGGAAGGACGTCACCATATTGTCGTGGACACTGGCTGCTACATATCGGCATAATAGGGCATGCAATATGCTTCGCTGCCTCCATCTCCACTCATCAGTTTGGCTGTGTAAGACTCGAAAGTTTAAAGAGCCTGGATCTTAAAGGAAACCATTTGGGCAGACATATGTGCTTTCAAAGTGTGAAAGGAGTACAAGTAACTCCTCCTCGCTGGTGGGAGTCTCTGGTTCCTCCAAAGGAACTTACTGACTCCAATACAATGCAACCTACATGTCTGTTTGGAGGTGCCTGGTATGGATAGACCGCAACTATTAAACGTTCGGATTGCTATCCCAAAACAGTATCACGTAACTAAGCTTCAAGACATGCAGAGCGGGGTAGAGCTACTCTGTAAGGAAACATCTGAAGTTTCAAGGAGTTAGACATGCACTTAGCCTTGCGTCCTGGGCAGTACTCCTGTTACAGACTGATTTTGGTCAGAAGTGTTAAAAAAAGAAATACCTTACAAATCAATAATCACGCAAAGAAGTTTTGTTCACAATGTTCTTGTTCTTCGCTTCCATTATCACTATTCCTTTCACTGCCCCTCCTCTTGCATCTTTCACTGTCGCACTGCTCTGCTCTTCACTGTTAGCTTTCTGTTGTCTTCTGCTACCCGATTCACTCCCACTAATCTGAGGCTTTCCGTTTTCGTTACTCAGTTCTCTGTTTTATGTAGGTGTTGTTCAATTTGTATGTTCACTAGTACTATTAAGTTTGAACCTAGATTACAGGAGCTGAAGACAATTTAATGCATGCATATATAAAAAAGAAAACAGATGCTCCTGGCAGCGCTTAAATGTCCTGCTTTATTCTTTACAGTAGTTGGAGAACAGGATGGCCTGACCATTCGAAAAGAACACTGGGTCTCACCTGTAGTATTCTTGCCAGCAAAGCTTCTCTTGTACAAGATCCGTAACGTCTAACAATCTGCATTTCCTGGTTACCTTAGGCCCACTGATCATGTTAGACTGCTCTCCAGACCAGATTTGCAGTAGTCAATTGATTCAGTCTGTGCACTGTGAACACCTGTGGCTACTACACTATCTGTGGTACTCACTTTACTGCTCCTGCAAGGATGGAGTCTAAATCAGCCTTACTGGTATTCAAACTCAGGATCTGCTCACCAAGTGTACGTTAGCAGCGATCATTTGACTCACTGAGCCACCCTACCAGCTACCAAACACCTCTGAGTGATTCTGCAGCAGCCTTTGCCATAATTCTAATTAAATGGAGTAATTGTTAGCTGCCATTTCAAGAGTGCTCTTCTTCCTTGTGTATGGCTTGCTCGCAGTACATCCGGCATTAAATACGATGCCATGCCTACCACGATCATTTGCATAGTTCACAACCCTCAGTGGTGCACACAGCCGAGAGAAGCGGTCATACAAACATACAGCTGCTGCACATTGAGAAATATAATTAAAGGAACATCGCTTAAGAATATTGTAGGTATTTACGATGTGCTTTATTACTGCACAGTCCATGCCGTTTTACAGCAATAAAAACAAGCATGCGTGCCTCACGCTGGCAGCAGGGGAGAGGGAGAGAGGAGGGGGCCTGCGCGATTCCCTTACGGGAGCGAGCCAGGAGCACCATGTGTTTGTAAGGTAATTACAAACATATGTTGCCAAATCTCGCTCCCGCAAGGGAATCACCGTACGTGCACGCATTGCCATTGAAGGCAATGGAACGCGTGCACGTTTTAGCCTGAAAAAGGCAATCAATGGCTACAGGTCTTTCCTATGCAACGCATGCGCGCTGCGTAGGCGAGACCTAAAAAACTAGGAAAAAAACGATTGAAGACAGAATCTCCGCTTATGCACACAACAACAAAGAACTCTTCAACATCAAGGAGTTAGCCCAACCCACCAGCGAGTCCACCGACATCCCTCCCTCACAAGACCTCTGCGACAAACTAAGCACCTTTTTCCTCCACAAAATCAAGAGCATCTACAACAACTTCGACGAAGACAACCAACACAATGAACCCTCAGCAACCACCCCGACACCAGTGATCGACAACTGGACAGCCCTCACCAACAAAGACGCACTGAAAACAATGAAGTCAATCCACTCTGGGGCACCCACGGACCCCTGCTCCCACCACATTTTCAACAGAGCTGCTGACACCATCGCACCCATGCTCTGACACACCATCAACCGCTCCCTGGCAACCGCCTTGTTCCCTGATGACTGGAAACACGCCGAGATCAACCCTCTCCTGAAGAAACCCTCGGCGGACCAAACCGACCTCAAAAACTACAGACCCATCTCCCAGCTCCCGTTCCCAGCGAAAGTCATTGAGAAAGCCATCAACAGCCAACTCGCCACATTCATCGAAGGGCACAACATCCTCGACTCCTCCCAATCCAGCTTCAGAAAAAAACAAAGTACGGAAACCACCCTCCTTGCTGCAACAGACGACACCCGTACCTTACTGGACAAAGGAGAAACAGCAGCCCTCATCCTCCTCGACCTCTCAGCGGCGTTCGACACAGTCTCTCACCGCACCCTAATACACAGACTCCACGACGCAGGGATCCAAAACAAGGCCCTTGACTGGATCCGCTCCTTCCTCTCCAGCAGAACGCAGCGAGTCAGACTCCCCCCTTTCCTCTCAGACCCTACACCTACCACCTGCGGAGTCCCCCAGGCGTCCTCCCTTAGCCCTACCTCAGCCCTACGCTCTTCAACGTCTACATGGCTCCGCTCGCCACCATCGTCAGAACCTACGGACTCAACATTGTGTCATACGCAGACAACACCCTACTCATCCTCTTCCTATACATTGAACCCAACACCGCCATACACAACTTTCGAGAATGCATGAAAGCTGTCGCCAAATGGATGAAAAACAGCTGCCTACAACCAAACACAAACAAAACGGAAGTACTCATCATGGGCCCAAGCCCAGATGTCTGGAACGACACCTGGTGGCCCCCGCCCTCGGAAGCCCACCCACGCCCACAGACCACGCAAGCAACCTGGGAATCATCTTGGACTCGGAATTCAAAATGGACCGCCAGATCAACTCTGTCTCGTCCACACCCTCCGCCTCCTACGTAGGACCTTCAAATGGATCCCCCTCGAACACAGAAAGACCGTCACTCACACCCTGTTCACCTGCAGCGCACGACAAACCGCAACGGACTGTATGCTGGAATAAACAAAAACCTCACCCGCAAGCTACAGAACATCCAAAACGCCGCTGCAAGACTGGTCCTCAACTTGCCAAGCCACTGCCACATCTCCCGGCACCTGCACACATTTCACTGGCTCCCCATCGAAGCTAGAGTCACCTTCAAGATGCTAACCCACGCTCACAAGGCCCTCCACGACACCGGACCAGCATACCTGAACAGCCGACTCAAATTCCACGCACCCCAAAGGACCCTACGATCAGCCCAGCTCTCCTACGCCGTGGTCCCCCGCATCAGAAAGACCTTATCGGGAGGCCAATCCTTCTCCTTCCGCGCGGCCAGTGCCTGGAACGACCTTCCGCTCCACCTTAGACAGATAACATCGCTCCCCATCTTCGCAAGAAACCTGGCTCTTTGACGGACCCACTTCATGATGGACTTGAACCTGCGAATCCCTCCCACCCACCCACACCCCCAACGCCTTGAGACCCTTACAGGTGAGTAGTCCCGCTTAACAAACACCTGATTTTATTTGATTTGTGCCTAATGAGATTGTTGTTGGGAAGCTGTAGTGACATGGTTTGCCTAATGAGATTGTTGTAGTAAAGCTGTTCTGTTATGATGATTGCAGTAATGAAAATATTTAAAGCTGTTGCTCAGTTACTATGTGCTTGACTCAATGGAAAAAAATATAAGAGCTTTGTTACTTGCTGGGCATACAGTGCTCAGGAATTTCTCTTGCCTGTCCTTTCAGCGGTTGATGAGCAGAATGCTCAGACCCAGGAACAAGATGGCCTTCTCCTTGAATACTCCTCAGAGCATGGAAAGAATCCGATGAGTGAGGATCAGGTGCACCTGCATTCACCCTATAATACCACCACAGAATGTTTCAAAGGGAGGAATTACCGAAAAGGTAAGCACCCTGGGCACTTTCATGAGACGTTGTCTCATCCTTCCACTATTTCTACCCATGTTGAAACAAAGGGATATTCTCTAAAATGGACGCTTGGCCTGCTGTCTCCAAAATTTACTGACACAGCCCTTATATTTCTGAGGCTCCTGCTTGAGTAACATATTGATGAATCACCCATATACGTAGTGTTTCTGGATTATTTTGGACTCAACAGTCCTTCATTGTCAACGCAGGGCATTACCTGGAAAACCCTAGAGCATCAGGGGCCACATGTACATAGCTTTTTTGAGCTATTGAAAGGCCTGATTCGCAGAATGGGGCGGTTTACGACCGCGAATAAGCCTTTTTCAATGTACAAATCCTATTTTGCGATTCGGTAACCTATTAACAAATCGCAAAATAGGTTTTCGATTCAGTATTAGGAGGGAGCGAGTTTAGGACGTCCCTTCCTAATAGTAACTGGCAGGGGATGTATGAATGTTTTGTGACTGAAATGCGGTCACAAAACAGTCACTTTTTCCCACCACATACAATTTGGTGTACCCCGTTCCCCTTTGTGAATGCATGCGTAAACGTTTCTTAAGGGCAGGTAGTAGTCCCTTGGACCACTGTCTGCTCTTAAAAAATTAAACTGAATTTTCTTTTTTCTTTTTGATATGCATCCCTTTTACCTTGAAGGAAAATGGGCTGCATTGAACAAATAAAAGTTGCTGTACTTCAAAGAAAACACAGACATGGTGGTCTGCTGTCCCCAGCAGGCCACCATCTCTGTGTTTTTAGCAATTCCCAATGGGTTGCAAATTGCTACCTACCTCATGAATATTATTGAGGTAGATCTATTTGAGGCCCACTGGGAATCGCAAATGAAACTCTAAATAGTTTAATAGATTTGAAATTCCGATTTTTTTATTGCAATTCACATGGATTCGCAATTAGGAACTCACAATTTCAAACGTTTGTGCATGAGACCCCAGGTCTGTGTTGCTTTCTTTCAATCACGCCTGTCTTACGTGCTGTATTTTACAGGTACTAAATTGCAATGTGAGAGGTTAATCAATAAAGGAAATCTGACTCGGGGGAGCTCTGCATCCCTTCCTGCAGAGACAGGATACCGGGACAACCTACCAATGCTAAACACGAAAATCCTCTGCCCACGTAAGTACATTTTCCAGAGTTTCTTCCCTATCTTCTCCCCCCAGACATTTCTGAGGTTCAGTCCACATAATTTCAATCTGGAAAAGGGGATCTGCTCCTCTGCCAAGAGCATTACTTGTGCTGCTCTCCTCATGTTGCTGCCCGTGTCCCTCTCTTCAGATTGCTGTGTATGCTCATCTCAGCCATTTACTAACTGCCCTCTTCTCCCACCAAGCAATATTGTTGCGCAATTGATCAGGCTGCTGCCTGTGCTTCTCTTTTCTTAGCACTGTTTTAGTCTTGTAAGATACTGTATATTGCAGGCTGGGCACTTAGATAGAATTTTATCAATACCCCTATTAACTGTGTCTAACCTGTCCCAAAACGAAATATGTAAAGACTGCAAGCTAGATACACTTACTGAATACCAGGGTAAAAGACGATGTATTACCAAGAAAAGATTTCATGCCCAACCAGATTTGTAAATTGTGAATTCCAATTAGAGATTATTAAAGAACTGAGAAGAGCCCAGATAAAGGGACTGAAGTTACACGTCCAGAGTACTAAACACCAAGAAGATCTTAACAGAGGAGAGATTGTATGAAGAATACAATGTACACATTCATACAGACATTTCCATACACATCCTGCATGGTAAGAAAGGGCCTTTTTTTTGCTCTTACTCTTCTGATGTTCGGCGGACAAGTATGCATTTATCCAAGAGGTTTAGATAAAATTCGACTTAATTCTTTGAGAAGCTGGGGAACAATACCTTTGAAATGTTGGAGCAGTTTGTAATTGGGCATTATTCTATTCAAGGGTGTACTTTTTTTTTTCCTGCTGTCTTTCCCAAGTAGCATTAAAAAGTTAATGTATAAAGTTGGCCTCAGGTTATAAACATTAGGAGCCAGATGTAAGTAAAATCAAATTTGAGAATCCTTAATAGCGAATTTTACTGATTTTCGCTATTAAAGACTCACAAAATTTAATGTAGGTAGGAATCGCTAAAATATTAGCGAATCCTTACTATTCGTTAATAACGAATCGCAAATTGAGATTCGCTAATAAGGAATACCTACCCATTCATTCATATGGGCCCATAGGAATCAAATGGGAAGATATTCTCCATTTGCGATTAGTGATTCGCAAATAGCGGGCACTTTTTCAAGGGTGTCAAAAGGACACCCTGTTGCACCCCTGAAATATGCATGTGTGCACATGTGGCGCACATACATGCCCTAAGGGCATGAATGTGTGCCATGTGGCACTTTAAAAAGTGCTTTTTTAAAGGAAATCGCTAATTACCACCAACTTGAAGTTGGTGGTAATTAGCGATTCCTTAAGGCTAAAGAGGCACTTCTTTTGTGCTACTTAAATTGCATTTAAGGAATCGCAAGCTGCGATTCCTTAAATGCAAGAGCAAAATAAGGAATCGCAATTTTGCGCTTCCTTATTTTGCTAATAGGTTTAAACTCGCCTACATTGCGAATTTCAGCTTTAGCGCTCGCTATCTGGCCACCTACATCTGGCCCAAAGTCTTTAATAATATTGTTGTTTAATACTGGTGCAGCAACTGCCCATAGATTTACGCAAAGTGAGTATGCATTTATCGAAGGATCTTGGAGTACACTGTGTTTAATGAAGTCTATATTTGAGGCTTTCTACAGCAGACCTATAAACAGTATTGGGAAGTAGCTAAAATCTTGTCAAAGCTTTAAATGGGAGCCAGAATAACATTGTGAAAGATCAGCTTCATGGACAGCATCTGGCTTCGCATTTTGTTGATACTGCCTGTGACTTGATTTTGAACTGCCTGAAGGCAATGTAATGAACTCTGATTTACACCGTGTCTAACACACTGCAAGCTTATTTCAATTGATAATTTGAGATTTTGGGCCAAAGGTGGCTCAAAGAGAAAGGCTAATCCTCTAAAACAAACTTTGAACAGTAGAAGGACTAGTGGTTGGCGTGTTTAACCCAGTGCCCCATGGATTCAGAGGATCAATCTAAAGTTTTTACTTTAATAAATGTGTGTATGTTCAAATTTATGGCATGGTATGACAGTGCAGTGCCTTAGTGACAAAATGTTCTTGTGTATTAACAAAGATAAGACTATGCTTTAGTATCATTTCAGAGTTAGCTAGTTAGTTGGATGACATTTCTCTGGTCTCTTTTTTAAAACACACAAAATCTGTATAGCTCATTGTACAAGCATTATTAGTTGGGAAATCATTTGCCATTGTGGTTGGATTCTGTGTCAATATCAATACCCTCCCTACAAGAACAAAGGACACACTGTTCATTATTATTCTCTTACAGAAGCTAGCTGGGCCTAAATGGCAGATATTTGTTAAGGCAGTACACCTCAGTGCCTAAAGTATCTATTGTGTAACCTGACTGTGCGTGATGATGCTCACCCTGCAAGAAATATTTTTAGATTTAGCATTTATATATTTTTTTATTTCAAAGAATCATTACTTGTAGGAATACAAATATAAAACTTTTTTTCCCCGACATAAAGAAAAACATATTTTCCAGCCATGCATAATACTGAATTATTCCAGTTCATCTACACATATAAAGCAATAGAAGTTACTCTTATGTTCATAAAAATATCCAAAATTATTCTCAGTTTTTTATACAAACTAAAATATGGTTATATAGTGTTTCAACCATACATCAATAATCAACCCTTCAACAAGTAGACTTCTCATGTTCTTCTGGCAGTGACGTTTTAAGATAATGTTAACATTCCCTTGCATGTATGAGTCCCCTTCTTTGTATGAGCCTCCCTGTAAGAACAAAGACGCAGCATTAATTATTCTGTTAAGGAAGCTAGAATGACACAATTTCTGTATATTTCCTGAAGGTTGCCGAGTCTGTCAAGTAATGTAATTATGTAGCAAAGGTCTGGATCATATAGCTATTTTCAAGCTATCCTGGCTGGGGGTTGAAAGCCCGAAACCGGTCCTAGTATTGCTTGGCAGTTCGGGCTGGCCTGTTCCCATGGGGTACAGGGTCAAGACTGATTTGCATATGGCTAGGTTCAAACTGGAATGGCATGGTGAGCAAAAAAAAACGATGGATTTAGGCCCAGATCTCTGTACTGGGGTGAATGTATGACATTCTTCTGAATTCTGTCCATCAACTGTTGTGTTTTCATATAGCTATTTTTCTGCAACAGCAATACCACTAAATTGTCACTGACTGCAAAAACAGTCAGTAACATTTTAACAAAGCTGTCATCTTCTGGAAAAAACCCAGACTTTTCTTTTAATCTAAATAGCTGCAACAAAGACTCCCTTTAGAGCGCCACAAGAGGAAATGACAGCAGCACTATATGCATGGCAAAGTGGTGTACAGAACTGGGTCTTCATAAACCTACTCTTGTTCAGGACCTGAAAATATGCACAGTTTATATCTATACACACAGTCAGGAGTTTGTGATTGTTCCATGTATCTGTAGAAAAAGGAGGTTAAGAGTGCCTCCTGGAACAACGATGCAACAAACTCCCTAGTTTCCGGACACTCCTCTTTATTCAGGATGAGGTATTTTTTTTCCTCAGCTCACCACCAGTTAATCTTCTCTGTGAATTGGTCCACTGCAAGTTTCATTTCTCATAATTAGCCACAAGTGCCGGCGGTTTAACCAAGGTACAACACTTCAAAAAACCATCCAGTTTTATGTTTTCAAACCTTAGTTCCTGCACAGACAAAATACACAGCATCCTCATCTCCATCTTGAAATCAGAAATAGTCCATGGCCTCCTGACAGTAGGAGTTGTCCAAGACTCAAGGTAAAAGTAATTCATGCTGTGAGTTGGTTTTCCCTGTAACCCCAATCTCGTGCTTGTTCCCGATAGATATCCGGCCTGGAATGTCTGGCTCCCTTCCAGGAAGTAACCTCATCAGTCGATTGCTTATCAGCGCTGACCCTTGCATCTCAGAACCAGAAAATCTGTGAGTATTTGAGGTGCAGGTTTTGGTAGTGTAAGTATAACTGCCTTTAAGGGGCTAACAAGCAAATAAGAGAACAAACTAAATGTGGTGGATCTAGCACATCTGTCATGCTTAGCTTGGGGACTTAACGCTGGTCTCTGTAGGCCCTACAGTGAAAGTGGGTCCCAGCCCCTCATAACACTGATACCTGATGCAGGTAATTGTATATTTGTAATACAGACAGCCTAAGTGATGTATACTGTGTGTGCCATTCACCAAATACTATTTGTGGAGTGCAACATTTGACATCATTCTAGTGTCTTTGCATCCCAAAGCTACACAGTAGACCAAACAGGGAATAACTATGTTGTAATGTATATCATTGGAGGAAGGAGGTACTTAAGTACCAGACCAAGCGCATAGGAATAAGTTGAGAAGGCAAAAAGTAAAGTTGGGTGGGCACTATGAGGAGTGGCAGTGGTATAGTTAAATATCTAAAGCAGAAAGGGAGAAAAGTTACCTATGGGTGAGGTCGGATAAGGTGGAGCCATTGAGTGGTCCATGGACATGAGAGAAGTAAGGCAGTATGTTGAGAAAGGGCAGAGCTTTACACCAATACTATAGGGAAAAGATTAAGATGAGGTTTAATTGCCTCAATATATTGTAGAGAAATCTAAGCTGAAGATTGCATAGTGGCTACATCCTTAAAAGAAAAAAGGATTAGCCTCAGCATTTGGGAGTGTGTGGCAGCCAGATGGTGTGAAGGAGTGTGGATTAGAAAGCTGATGATGAGGGAAATTATTATAGAGCTCAGTGGAGACAAAAAAGGTAGACCAAGAGATTATTACCTGTTGTCATATTTTCCAAACTAATTGGAGATTGAGAACGCAGAGTCTTGAACTCGTTGATAGGTGCCCGGAACTCCAGCGAGCTTGGTACAGAAAGTAAAGAGCCGAACCTGTTGACGAGAGTAGTGAGACAAGAATATTTAAGGGAAAGAGAGGTTAAAGTTTCCTGAAAAGAGAGTAGAACATGATGTATGTGAGAAAGAGTAAGCCAGACCACGTAGGGCAGAAAGAGTGGGTAAATAGCTTTTAGGAAGGACATTTGATCTGAGATTATTGAAGCATTAGAGGAGGTTACAGAAATAATAGTGTCAGTGGAAATAATAAAGAGAAGTAGCTGGTTTCCAGAAGACGAGAAACAACATACCTGAGTGTTGAATGGAGAAAATAAGCCTGATTCTGAGGGTGATAAGATTGTCTTAGCCCATGAAAGAGAAAGTTGAACATTGATCCCCTGAGAGAAAGTGGGGTTTCTAAAGCATATGGACTAAAAAACGTCCATGAGATTATTAGTAAAAGGCTGATGCACCTGGGAGATGGCGGGTCAACACAGTCTAGCAAAATGGCTCATTCAATCCAATAGTCACTGCTGACATCTGAAGTAAGCTGCATGTCTCAGTTGTGAATTCTAAAGGTAAACTCAGCCCTCCATTCTTACAAGGTTAGTAAAATGACTACGGTTCTTGTTCAGTACATAGTTTAAAACAGCAAAGCAGTGATATGAAGCGATGCATACAAACAAGTTATTGTTAAGGCATGGCAGAATTTAAGGAATACAGTCCATGTGAAAAGTTATTCAGATTCCATAGACTAATGAAGGGAGAGGAAAAGGCAGGATGGGGAGAGTAAAAAATAGATGATAGTATGAGAGAGAATCGAGGTAAGGCATGAGTAGAAAGGGTAACCAGAACTTGTGAGCGATGAAGCCACAGTTTATGCTTAGATGTTGGGTTCTGAAGGGGAGAGGCACTTATATCTTTCTTTTTGCAGTGACTGTTATACAGAAAAATGTGTCATGAACAATTACTTTGGAATTGGATTGGATGCAAAGATTTCTCTGGACTTCAACAACAAGCGTGATGAGCATCCTGAGAAGTGCAGGTATGGTGCAGTATATTAAAGACAGTATCCCCAACGGAAATATTTAACTTAAAATGAAGTGAGTGTGTTACCAGTGCAGTATATTTTTTAATGAATAACCTTGGAACCCAGTTATCCTTAAAACAAATTAGCAACTTTTGAGAACCTTATTTTGCAGCTGTTTAATCTCTATTCATACATCTGTGTTATTTTAATGTTGCAATTCTAACGTCTAAATTACTGTGAAAATATTTTACCCACTTGCCAAGACCACAGGAATTGTTTTTATTAGTGTCTGCCACTCTTATCTGCCCCTTGTGCAACTAACATGGTGTTAGCACATATTTCTCCCTTCCTTGTCACTCAAGGGATTAATATAGCCCTGTAGAAAAGTGGGTTTCTGTTACCGTAACCCCCCCCCCCCCACTTTATGCCAGACTACTGATGCACTTTTTCTTGGTGTGCCCTGGGTCCCTGCCAAGCAGGTTCCTAGGGCCTGTATTCTTTCCCCAAAACTAACCCAATTGGCATCTCTGGCCTCAGGTCAGCCCCTGGTAAATGGTACCACAGGTTCCTAGGGCACTGTTACCAGGGAAGACCTCGAAGGGCTGCAGCACTTATTGTGCCACCCTTAGAGGCCATGTACCTTTACACACACACTGCCTTTGCAGGCTGCGTGTTTTGGTGCAGAACGAAGTGAAGAGTTGACATGGCACACATCTCTGTGTGCCATGCCTACAATCCACTGCCCTGGCATAGATCAGTCACCCCTCTAGCTGGTTGTCCTATGCCAGTGGTGAGGGTACAGGTACATGCCCCCTACGGTGTCCAAGTCCATTCATAGACATTGTAAGTGCAGTGATGCCATTAAGAGTAAATGGTGCAGGGAGCTTGTCATTACGAACTCCCCTGCACCATAATGGCTACACTGAAAACTGAGAAGTTTGGTATCAAACTTCTCAGCACATTAAACCCACACTGATGCCAGTGTGGGATTTAATGAAAAATGCACACAGAGGGCATCTCAGAGATGCCCTCTAAAAACGAACCCACCACTAGTGTTTAGACTGAGTGGCTGCTTTCAGCTGCCACCATCAGACATGTTTCTGGACCCCTGGGTCGAGAGCCTGCTGCTCTCTGGGGGCTGAAACAATGCACATCCTGGGACGAGGTGCCATGCCTCCTCCCCCAGGATGGGCAGGGTTCACGTAGGGGAAGCTTTAAAGGCATGCCACATTTGTGAGCCTCCCCAGACCATTTGTTGCTTTCAGCAACTGGTCCCCACTGGTTCTACCCCCCACTTTGGGTGGGAGAACCGGCAGGAAAAACAAGTGAGGGAGAGAGGTGTGCCCACCTCTGCCAACTCCACCCCTCAGGTGGGGAAGGCAAGGTGAAGCACAACTCCGAGTCCCCGCCAACTTGAGGACGGGGGTACCCAACCAACCAGGGACAGGTTCCTGTCCCCATCCTACTGCCAGGTGGCACAATATGGGGTGTACCCGACCCAGGGAAGGGACCCATTGGTCCCTGCCCTTTTCCTACCTGTAACACCCCTAAATCTGGTATTTAGGGGGCACCCTGAATCTGGTATTTAGGGGGCACCCTGAACCTTGCTTTCTCAGATCCAGAAACAACAAGAAGAAAAGAAGGACTGAACAGCTGTGCAGCCAGCTAACAAGAGGAAGACGCCCACTGACTTGGCCCCAGCCCTACAAGCACGTCTCCCCACGAACCTGCTCCTGCGAAATCCCTGTGTCCTGCTGTCAGTAACCTCGAAAACCCCGTAGGACCTGCCTGCCTTCACTTCCAAAGACTGCTTCTCCCGTGAACACCGGATTTGTTAAATTGCAACCTCTGGCAGCAGCCAGAAACCGCAAAACCAGCCTACTCAGCACCCGCCGAACCAGGCCCGAGCTAGAGTGGAAAAACACCACGAGGAGGTCACCTCGGCGATCCTGAACCGAGATCAGGCGACCCCTGACTTGCCTCAAGCCTCCAGCCGATGCATGCAGCCTAAATCCAGAAGGCCCCCCTAACTGCGATCAGGAGCTGGTAAGAAGATCCGACCCAAAACGGCACCCCTGCACCCGACGCCCCACGGCCTCGTGTGCCCAAATCAACGGTGCTTAACCAACCCATAACTTCTCAACTTACCTCTCGAAGTGGTGGTTTCACCCAAAAGTCCTTCGTCTCTCTGCCTGCAGTGCTTTTGCAAACCGGAGGGTCTCCATTGAAAACAACAGGGCGCCCGATGTCGAAACAGCACTCTGCACCCAGCCGCCTCAGTGCCACTGAGGGTGCACCTTTTTGGCTACTTTGTTTCCCCATGTGCCCTGACCTAAACCCTAGGAGCTTTGCTCCCACAACCCAGTGGCCTGCACATGAGCAGCCACCAACCCGAGGCCCCCTATCCCCCATTGGATAACATTGAGCCTCAACACTTTGCCCCCGGCCGCCCTAGTGCAGCTGAGGTTGTAACAAGAGTGCATCACTGACCCTGGGAGTCCCCTGAGTCTAACCGCAGAACCTTAACTCCCCTGTGAACCGATAACCTGTTTTTCCTCCATAGGATAACATTGACAATTTTCTTCCTAAAAGTTTCTAAGTGTGGAGTTTTGAAATGTAAAAATATTCCTTAACAATCACACGAATAACCAAAACGTATTTACTTACCTGTTTGCAGGAAATGTCCCAGTGCTGAGTCTAGGTATCTAGCACTGAGTTAGAAAAGTAACGTAAAAAGTAACTTAGCTGTAAATTACTGAAAAAGCCTATTCATTTCAATGTACTGTATTTGCTAAGTATTGCAATCTACTGCATCTCCTGTAAATCAAACAAAGTACAACTTCTATTGCATTTTCAAACTGTTCTACATTCAGCAACTTATTACTGTAAAGTATTTAATGCTTACCTGTGCCAGGCTTGCTTGGTTCTAGAAATAAAACTGTATATTTTTTATACAAAAACAATTGGTCTAGAGTTCAGTCCTTGAGTGTGTGAATTCATTTGCTGACTGACTGTGTACATCAAATGCTTAACACTGTCCTTTGATACTGCCTTACTGCTCGACCACCCTGCCACAAATAGAGAGTAAAGTTCTAACTAACTTTAACCTCTGCCTATCTCTGGGGTCACCTGGACTCTATACACACTATACCTCATTTTGGTGTAGTATATATAGAGGCAGTTTCCTACAAGCCCCTATTTAAAATCATCGACACAACTATTTATTTTAGAGCTGCAGTCACCTCCAGCTAGGGACTAGAGTGGATCTTACCTCTACAGGTTCACACAACCAGTTATTGCCTATTTTGCCAAAACATTTATACTCTTTGCATACTTGCATTTGCACTTTTCTGATTTGAAAAGAATCACACATTTAGAGGAAAGAAAATACTTTATAAAGCAAGCCTGCTATTAAGTTCACTGTCTGATAGAGACTTCTAGTTGCAGATTCCTCACCTTAGAATTATCCCCAGGAGTTAGACTGAGCTGTAACTTTTCAAGCAATTCCCCTGTGTGTCGGTGGTGTCGTTTGGCTCTGCATCAGTGTTGTCCGTGCCAGAAATGATGTACACACTAGCTATATGCAGGAGGGAGTGCCTCCGGGCTCTACCCTGAGTCGGCCCCTATTTAACCTATATATGTGACCGCTGACCGAAATTATTGAGGGTCAGGGCGTTCGAACAGTATCCTATGCCGATGATGCCCAATTAATTATTACGCTAACTCAGGTTAACGACCAAGCAGTGGACAATTTCAAACATTGTCTACTAGAGCTGGCCAATTGCATGAAAGACAACTGCCCGAGACTAAATGCTACCAAAACCGACATCTTGGTGGTAGAGAAACAATCGTCCATTTCGTCAACGTCATGGTCGCCGAATGACTTAGGCTCTCTTCCTACTCCGAATTCTAAAGTGAAAAACCTAGGAGTCAGGTTCGATTCCACCTTATCTTTTGTAGATCAAATCTCCACTGTTGTAGGTACTTGTTTTGGTACCTTGAAAATGCTCCAAAGATACTGGGTCTTCACTTGGATTCTGCTGCAAAAAGAATGGAAGTCCAGGCGATCTTGGTATGACGTCTGGATAACTGTAATGTTCTCTATCTGGTGGCCTCTAAGAGGAGCCTTCAAATGCTCAAGAGAGTACAAAAGGCGGCAGCTCGTGTGCTGCTGAATATTCCTACACATGCCCCAACTGGGCCAGCCTTGGCTAAACTCCAATGGCTTCTCATTGAGGAGAGGATTTCTCTTAAAAAAATGTGCTTCAATCCTCCATGGAAAAGGCCCTGGCTATCCCCTTCCTTTGATTCAACCTTATCTCCCTAACCGCTGTCTGAGATCAGTTGGAATAGGCCTGTCCAGTGTCCCAAAATTTCCCAGAATGCATCCTGGAGGCACCGCTTTTAGGTTCCTTGTAGCTAAACAATGAAACAGGTTGCTCTCCCATCTCAGATTAGAGCCTTCAGAGGCTCTTATTCAGAAGCACTTAAAAATGTGGCTTTTCCGAAAGGGTCTTAGCCTCTAACAAATAAAGGAGGTTTGCTACCAGTTCTGCCAATTGGAATTCAGCAGAGAGACACTCCAGATTGGAGTAACCAGGCACTTTACAACCAGCTAACATAACATAACAACTGAGGGAGCGCACCCTCAAGCTCCTTGATGCTTGTTGTTGGACGAGCATGCCACAATCAAGATCCCAGTTGCATGGAAGGTCCCGGGACCGCTTGCAGAGGCGCACCCGACGGTCATTTCCATAGTCGAAGTCATCATCCGGTAATTCAGACAAAAAGAAGTTGTTCAAGAGGTCTTCGCCTTCTCCACGTTCGTCCAAATCTTCGGACGAGATGTTGGCACTCAAAACCCAAGGCCTCAGCGGAGCCTCAACCAGAGTCGCTCCTCACTTCCCCCGATTTCCCCTACCCGAAGCACCCCCCCCACTACATGAGTTTCTGTGAGGCCATGCACCTCATTTTTGGGGGCCCCAACCCCTCTAGAGCGCCTTCAGGCCCCATGGGTTCGGAAGGGGCCCAACTGGATTTCCAGCGGTGGGTACGCCCTCAGCACCAGTCAGGCCCCATGGATGTTGTGCTGGATCCGGAGCCGCTGCACCGGTGAGACTAAAACCTTCTTGGTATCCCACCGGCGCCATTGGCGCCCATTGACGACGCCATCCCCATTTTGTCTATGACAGGCTCGGTATGAATGGGAGGGATATGGCAACTCTGATGATTATCCCCACCCATTGGATGATACCGAGGACACCTGATATGAGGATCCGACAAATGCCAGTGGGTTAGACACCACACATGACACTAGCTTAGTCTCCCCTCCTACTATGGCTACGGAGAAGTGTGCCTTTTTCACATTGGTGGTGCATAGGGTGGCGGACGTCTTGGACCTTCAGTTGCCCTTAATGGCAGTCAAGACTAACCTTTTGACGGAGGTGCTTCAACCGGGGACTACCGCTTCCGAACCCTTGCTCTCCTTTAATGAATCCCTCCTCTGGGTCTGGTCCAGGCCCTGCACACGGGCTCTTGTGCACAGGACGATTCCCCACCGCCACCAAGGTTCCCCAGTTTCCTCACCCAGCACCTCACTCCAGATAGCTTGGAGGTCCAAGCCTCCACTTCCCAAATCAGCCTTGACATGTTCCTTTCCACTCCACCAGAAAGGGAATCGAAGTGGCTGGAAAACTTTGGTAAAGAGAATGTTCCCTTCCATCAGCTTAGTACTGCGGTAAGTGAACACTGCGTGCCTCTTCGGCTGTTATTGCCACACGATCTGAGACTTGGTTGTGCAAGTACTGCCAATGGATTCAGAGGAGGCCTGAGCCATACTCTCTTAGGCTATTGCTAACGGGAGAGATGCAGCAAAATTCACCATTCGTGGTCTGGAAACGCTCGCTGGACAGAGCGATTTCTTTGTCGGTGGCCCTTCAGCACCATGGCTGGCTGAAACCTACTAGCTTTTCCGGGGATGTCCAAGCATCTCTTATGGACATACCCTTGGATGGTACCTGTGTCTTCGAAGAGAAGCCGGACTCGGCGCTAGAGTGCTTTAAGGACTCCAGGGTTGCAGACAGGTTCTCTGGGTCCCTCACCATCCCCAGTCCACCTTACGCCCCTTTTGCAGTGACGGAAGGGGCTTCAAACCACATCAATACCCTCCCAGCCACCATGGCCAGCAAGCTTCCAGAGCTTGTTAGAGCTCGAAGCCTGTAAATGTGCTTTTCTGGGTGGCTGCGCACAGCCAAAGGGAAGCCTGTCTGCGCCCGATTGTAGGAAGCGCCTACCCCCGTCCATGACACTCCAGCTAACTCCCTCTCTTCAAAATATCTACAATCCTATAAACATTCCCTCCCTCATTGTGGCCAGGTGTGGGATCCATCCGGTATTAAGGGCCCTTTATCCTGTATAAGATGCAAAGGTGAGTTTGGTACGTCAGTAGAACCGTCCTTTGTTACCATTCTGGCCCACAGCCCCCAAAATAAGTCACTACCCAGTGGGCTTATAAATGCACGCTCCCTTAGTAAACCTGTCCAGGAGGCCCATGATCTACTTGAAGAACTACAGCTAGATTTTCTATTTCTTACAGAATCTTGGCTTAAAGAATGGTGCAGCCCTGACATGGTTTCTTCCCTTCCCACTGGATACACCATCCTGAGGCAGGATAGGGATGATATGTGCAGAGGTGGTCTGGCCATCATCTTCCGTGATATATTACAATGCCTTACTTTTAACCTTGAATCCTTGAAAGGAGCTGAAAGCGTAGGCTTCTGCTTTAAAATCAGCCCTACTCAAACTCTCACAGGTTCAATGTATACCCCTCAGCCACATTGATCAGCCTTTCTTGCTACCCTGGGAGAAGCATTGACAAATCTTTTACTGTGTTTTGCAAATATTACCGTTCTTGGGAATTTCAATGATTACCTTGAGACCAGCACAATAAATCGGATGTATTGAATCTTATCGACACTTGAAACATCATTGTTCTCAATCAGTTCATAAAATCCCCTACACATACCGCAGGTCACACCTTGGACTGGATCTGTTCTATTTATCCGAACCTAGCAGTAGCAGTTCTCATCCAGCAGTCCTGATCAGACGACCACTTGATCCCTTATCCCAATTAACTCTGATAATACCTCCATTACCACCACAAATATGTGTCTACACATTCTTCGGAAACGGGGCAAGATGGTGACTGATCCCCAACTTACCCTACCGCCTTGCTACCTCCACTCCAAGCCCAATAGGGAACTTAATTGATGACCTCTCTTCCTTTAACAGCTGGATTATGAACACAGCTGCTGACTTAGTTTTAGAAATGGGGGTCTCTGGTAGGCAATGGTTAGTACCTTTGTCGAAGTAGGGTCCCTTTCCTTCTAGTCAGGATAAGGGGGATACACTACTGAAATAACCCCTTGGTAGCTTGGCACGAGCAGTCAGGCTTATCTCAGAGGCAGTGTGTAAAGCATTTGCACATAACCAACAGTAATAAAGTGAAAACACCACACCCGTTTTAGAAAAATAACCAATATTTATCTGTGCAAACAAGACCAAAACAATAAAAGACGAACATACAGTAATCAAAAATATTCACTTTGCAGGAATTACTTTAGGATGCAGTTCCTTGAAGCCTGCTGCTCTGTCCGGGGCTACAGCGGTGCTGAAAACAACAGAATCCAACAGTTCTGGCCGACCGCGTTGGTGCGGGCCAGCGTTAATGTCAGCAGACTCGTAAACAGTACTTTTGGTTCCGGCCGAGTGCACTGGTGCGGGCCGGTCGTGGCAACTGTTGCGGTTGCTATATAAAGCGCAGCGTAGCATTGCGGCGTGTGGTGCCCTCGAGTCGCGGTGTGGCTCGGCGCGGTCGTCCAGTGGCTTTGGTTAGACAATTCCTGCGTGCTGAGTGAGGCAGTGCTCGTTGCGGTGCTGACAGGTCACTGTGCAAGCGACAGTGCCGGTTGATAGGAACTGGCTCAGGTCGGCCCAGACTGCGGTGTTGGACGGGGTGGTGCTTCGTGTGACTTCCGAGCGGTTCCCCCAAACCACGGTCTGGTCACGGGTGTCGAGGGCAGCAACGTCATCGGTGAGACCAGGGTGGCGGAGTGAAATGAGGCGATGCGGAGTGCGATGCCCACAGATCCTGGTGCAAGCAGAGACTCTGTGACAGCGGCTGTTATTGGTGAGACCAGGGTTGCGGTGCGAAATGAGGCGGTGCCCTCTGCAGTGCCTCTAGGACACAGAGTCCACAACGGTGTTGGTGACGGTATTGGCCGCTTTCCCCCTCTATGGCAACTGAAACCCATGGTTTCAGAGGCGGTACCCAGAGGTGAGTGAAGTCTTTGCTGTCCCTGAGAATTCATGAACAGAAGGCAGGCTCTATTTCAAGCACTTGGAGATACTTAGCAACCAGTGAAGAAAGTCCAGTCCTTTCACCACCAAAGTCAGAAGCAGCAACTGCAAGCCAACGCAGCAAAACAGCAACACAACAATGGGGCAGTACTCCTCCTGGCAGTTCTTCCAGCTCTTCTTCTTGACAAGTTCTGGGGTCTGGACCCCAAAATTTATACTGCATATCTTTGTTCCTTTGGGCAGAGAGTGTCTGTGCTCTGTCCAAACCAGTTTGGTCCTCTCTGGCCCAGCTTCCCGGCAAGAGGTGGAGACCGCATTGTCCAGGGCAGACCAGGCCCATTCAGGCACAAGGAAATCTTCTCCCACTTTTCTAATTGCGGCCCAGCCCTAATTCATTCAGGAAAGGCAGGACACACCTCGACCCACCCCAGTGGCTGTCAGAAGAGAATGCACATCCCCAGCCCCTGTCACTCCAATGCCAGACGGTCAATCCACAAACCCAGCAGAGGAATACAGGATGGGTAAGCAAGAAAATACCTTTCTAAAAGTAGTGTTTTCAAACAGAGCATTAAAATCATCTTTACTAAAAGATGCATTTCTACATTCTGAGTTCAGGCATACTAAACTCGATTTCTCTATCTTGTCCCAATGGGAGGATATTCTTGTATAATGTTACCAAGTATTACCCATTCTCTCCTATGGGGCAGATAGCATTTTAACAGTGAAAAACTGAGTACTCTATAGTTCACTATCAAGAAGTGTCACGCACACCAGAACATGTCCTACCTTTTACATACACTGCACCCTGCCCATAAGGGTACCTTGGGCCTACCTTAGTGGTGACTCACATGTAATGAAAGGGAAGGTTAGGGCTTGGCAGTGGGTGCACTTGCCAAGTCGACATGGCAGTAAAAACTTCGTGCAGACACTTCAGTGGCAGGTCTGAGAACCCTTTGAAAGGCTGCTGGTGTGGGTGGCACAATCAGTGCTGCAGGCCCTCTAGCCACATTTGATCACGTTCCCTGGCACTCTCAGTGCACTTTACTAGGGATTTACCAGTAAATCAAACATGGCAATCATGGAAACACCAATCCATAATACAATGTTCGAGGCATGTGGGCTGTAGATCACATGCTTTGCATACTCCTGCCATCTAGTGTTGGGTCCGGATGTTTGCAAGTTGTTTTTCTTCTAAGAAGTCTTTCTAATCACAAGGTAAGGTGACTCCTCCTTTCGGTGATATTGTGCATGGACTCCATTGTTAGATAATTTTTTTCTGCTATCGTGTTCAGACGTGTATTGCTGCGCTCTGGCTCTAAACCTTTCTTCAGGTTCCCCTCGGTGCGCAGTCCACTATACCCGCGTCAGTATTAGCCAAGTACGATAAAGCGCACTGGGACGAAATGGAGCAATTTCTCCAATATCTCTTAAATGAACACAAAGCTAAAGCTCAGGATTTAGTACAATTCCTCTATTAGATGTGCTTCAGATGCTGCTGACACCACAGCTTGAGAGATTAACGCTAGTGTGTTACTCAGGAGGCACCATGGTTAAGGATTTCCGGCTTTAGACCTGAAGTCCAACAATCCATCTTAAATACTCCATTTGATAAAAGCATCTCTTCGGGCCCGAAGTACATCCGGCTTTAAATAAAATGAAGAAAGACACTCAAGTAGCTAAATCAATGGGAGCCTTACAGTCTTCTTCAAATCATTGCTGTTTTCGTCGCTCCTTCTAACGTGGGGGTCCAAGGCAACATCCTGAGACAATAATGGCAAAGGTAGGAGCAAGGGTTCCACACCACGTACTTCCCGTTCCCCTAACAAGCAGTGACTTTCCTATCCTTCCCCCACGACCATTTAACACCTATCGGGGGATGTCTTCTACAATTCCTCCCCATTTGGCAATCCATAACTACAGACAAGTGGGTGTTAGGAATTATCCAACATGGTTATTGCCTAGAGCTTACCACCGATCCTCCAAACCTTCCACCACGTTCTCACAAAATATCACCAGAAAATGTAAACCTGTTCAAACAGGAAGTCCAGTCCCTTTTTCCAAAAGGAGCCATTGAGCCTGTACTGTTAGAATATCAAAGGTCAGGCGTATACTCCCTGTATTTTCAAATACCCAAAAAAGACGGCTCCTTGAGACCTATTCTGGACCTCAGAGAACTAAACCAGTACATACTTTCAGAACATTTCTACATGGTGACACCTCAACAAGTGCACCCACTTCTATAGCAGGGGGACTTTGTGTCTACTCTAAATTTAAAAGACGCATATGTCTACATTCCAATTCACCCTCTCATCGCAAATATCTCAGATTTATGATAGCGGGTCAACATTACCAATTCAAAGTACTACTGTTTGGAGTCACCACTGCTCCCGGAGTGTTTACCAAATGCCTGGCAGTAGTCGTAGCTCATCTGAGAAGCCAGCACATCCTCGTCTTCCCATACCTGGACGACTGGCTCATCAAAACCAGTACTTACCAGACTCAAACCACAATCCACTTCCTACACCAACTAGTGTTTACAGTAAATGCGTTGAAGTCCCATTTGCACCCTTCCAACACACTGACTTATCTGGGAGCCACCATAGACAGTCAAAGAGCTCTAGCCTCTCCCAAAGCAGCCAGAATTCTCAGTATTCAGTATCTTCTCACTCAGTTTCAGCCCAACCAATCATTACCAGCAAGAGTCTTCATGCAACTGCTTGGAATGATGGCATCTTGCATCGTGATTGTTCCCCATGCAAGACTTCACGTGTCCCCTTCAAGAATGCTTAGCAAGTCAGTGGACCCAGTCGCAAGTTCAATTGACTGATCTAGTGTTGGTAGATGGCCGCACCCATTGCTCTCTGCAGTGATGGAACCCACAAAATATATCCAAAAGGCGGCCCTTCATTGACCCTGTTCTAAGGACAGTGCTAACAGCTGACGAATCTCTCACTGGTTGGGGTGCTCACTTACACAATCACACAATCCAATGATTGTGGAGTCAAAGCACAAAAGTCTTCATATAAATCACCTAGAACTACTAGCAGTGTTTCTAGCGCTCGGAGCCTTTCAAATTCACCTCATAAGCAAAGCTATCCTAGTCCGCAGGGACAACATGACAGCTATGTACTATATACAAAAACAGGGACACACACACTCAGCAGCAAACCTACAACTCTAAGGACCTGGCTCACTTTAAAACTGAGCAAAAAGCTCATCACGCCCAGATCAAGGCAGCAAAAAAAAACATATTTCACCATGCAGATTGAAGATGCCCACTTCGACCCAAAAACAATCGTCAGAATTTCTAAATCCTTTCTACAACCCAAGGCATTAGACAGACACATCCCCTGTTACAAATGTTGTGTGACCAGATTTCCTCTTTTTTAACCCCTGCCATGCCCATGACAAGGTCAACTCGTCATGAGGCACACTGGAGCTGTGCTAATGACGAGCTGACCTTGTCATGAACAATGGGTTTGAAAGCTTTTCAGCACCCAGCGGGAATTGCCTTAGCACCAATGTGGTTAAGAGAAAATAGAGGCCATTCAACAGGGCTTCTCAACCACTATACCCTCTTCGGTCGAGATTTTACCAGATACCCACTCAAAGTTAGGAAGCTTAAACCTGCCATTCTTTCAAGAGATAACACTGTCACAGTCATGACCGGCTATCCTCTTCTCCAAATCGGGTTCTCCTTATGGCCCGTGACCCCCCCAACCATTCTTCACAAAGTTGTCAACATTGTTAAACCGCTTATTAATAACATTATTAACACTCCTTTGTAAAGTGCTCAGGTTCTCTCTGACTGTAACCTGCCAACTGTGAAACCTTTGAAAAAAATACTTTAGCAGACCCTACCACACTGTCCAACCTACGCCCCATCTCACCGCTTCCTGCCCTAACTAAAATGCTGGAGAAACTCGTGAATGGCCAATTAACATCCATCCTGGAAAATTCCTATGTTCTCCATCCCCGGCAATCCGTCTTTTACCCAAAACACTCCACAGAATCCATTCTGTTGGAAGTCTCAGACACTATAAACTTGACCCTGGATTCTGGAAATAACGCGGCATTAATCCTACTTGATCTTTCCACCGCATTTGACACCATCTCTCAAGCCTTACTCCTTCGATGAATCCAGAACTGTGGCATTTCACATAAAGCTCTGGCTAAGACTCAATCTTTTTTAACTAGTCGGAGACAAGTTGTTACTTTGGAACCTTTCACTTCAACAGAAAATCATTAACAGCAGGAATTCCACGGGGACCTTCTCTCAGCTGTGTCATTTTTAATATCTACATGGCCCCCTTAATATCCCTGATAAACTCTTTTGGAATAGCTTCTACATATTATGCTGATGATACACAGTTGATCCTCTCGCTAGATAAAGGATCATTAGGCTCAGCACTTAACTTAAAAAACTGCCTTAGAGGAGTTATCTTATGGATGCAACAAAACCATCCAAAATACAACAAAGATAAAACAGAGATCCTGCTATTTGGAAAATCCAGCCCTTTTTCACACCTTAGTGGTGGCCGAATTCCATGCCCTCGCCTCCTGCCACATTAAAAGTTGCATGAAACCTGGGTGTAAAAATTGACACTGCTCTCTCTTTCCATCCACAAACAATGGCAGTGGCTGGCATGTGTTTTAACGTAATCAAGTCCCTGAGAAAGCTTTTCGATGTTCTCCCTCTAGCTGCCAGGATAAAGGTTGTGTTTGCTTCTGTCACCTCCCGGCTTGATTACTGTAATAGTCTATACGCTGGAGTCTCAAAATACATCATCTGCAAACTTCAGTTGGTGCAACATGCAGCAACCAAACTTGTGTTAAAATTTCCCAGACTGAGCTCTGCCTCCACCTCTTTGAAAACTCTGCACTGGCTGCCAGTACACAAAAAGATATTTTTTAAGATCCTTTAAAGCCATTGGATGCAGTTATCTTACAGCCAGGTTTACTCACTATACAGCCACAGGAACTCTCCGATCCTCCCATGTGAATCTTTTCAAGCTCCCCCCATTCACACTGAAAACCACAGGTGGCAAATCTTTTTTGGGTGATTGGATCCAAGGTATGGAATCTGCTTCCTAGCATCCTCCTTTTCACGGAATCGGAAGCCCTATTTAAGAAGCTTCTGAAGACCTGGCTCTTCCAGGCCCTGGATGCACTCTGCTCCTGCCTCATCTAGCCACTGTGCATCTTTTCTCCCACTCTGGGTCTCACTTGCAAAATTTGTGCTAGGATGCTCCAGTGGGAGTGACAGCGCGCTTTACAAGTTCCTTATTCAATCATTCATATTTGTGGCTGAGAACGCAGTTCCCACAGACCACGTGGGAGAGGTAGCCATAGGTCATGCCAGTCCACCACTCCCTCAGCAGCCACAGTCTCCAAGCCCCTTTAGCTTTTACACCTCCCATAATGGGCATCCAGTGGGGAGCAAGATACTATCACCTGCCCCACTGGAGGTCAATAACATCAGACCGACCGGGACTACAGATTGTACAAAGGGGCTACTCTCGCCCCTTTGTGGCTGCTCCTCCACCCATGCCTCCCACTTAAGACTAGTTGATGGAAGACCATCTTTCCCTACTCCACCAGGAAGTGCTAACTCTCTTTGCCAACTGAGATATAGAGATGGTGATGGCATCAGAAGTAGGTCAAGGTTGCTATTCTTACTACTTTCTGGTGCCCTTGAAGGACAGAGGCCATCGTCCTATTCTGTACCTGTACTGCCTCAATCTCTTTCTCAAACAGGAGAAACTCAAAATGCTCACGCTCACTCAGGTTTTGTCTGCTGTTGGATTTGCAGGACACACATTTTTTAACATCTCCATCCTGCTCGCCCACAGATGTACCTGCAGTTCACGGTGGGCCACAAGCACTTTGTTTGCCATGCTTCCCTTCGGCCCTACCAGCGCTCCTCAGGTGTTCACCAAGGTGTTGGCTGCACACGTGTGGAGGTCTGGGGTTCTCGATGATTGGCTGTTGAAAATGGGCTCACCCCAGGTGTTAGTCTTCCACCTCCAGACTACGGTGAACCTCCTGCTCTCGGGGGGGCTTACTATCAATGTGCCAAATTCACATTTGAAACCCTCTCAGATGCCCTCTTTTATCAGGGCTGTTCTTGACAAGGTAGAGTTTCGAGCTTATCCTCCCAAACAGCGAATGATACTGATGTTTCAGCTTCTATCCTGGATTTCAGGGAGACTTCTCTAAGGATGCTGAGCCTCCTGGCCTCCTACTGGTAACTTATGCCCGTTGGTATATGCGGGCTCTGCAGTGGGACTTGACGTTCCAGTGAGTGCAGCATCAGTAGAATCTCTAAGACATGGTCCAGATCTCAAACGGAACTGCAAAAGATCTGTAGTGGAGACTAACAAACCAAGAATGGGTTAGTGGCAGACCCCTCTCCCTTCCCTAACCAGAGCTGATTGTAATTTCTGGGGTGGCCCGGCCACCTGGGGGAAGTGAAGATCAGAGGACCCTGATCTCCAGGAAAGTGTGGACTACACATACACTTGTTGGGGCTTTGGGTGATTTGCTTGGCATTGAATTCCTTTCTACCCTTCATCAAGGGAAAACTAGTGCAAGTGTTCATGGACAACACCACTGCCATGTGGTACTGCAACAAGCAGGTTGGGGTTGGGTTGTGAACTTTCTGTCAAGTGGCACTGTGTCTCTAGACATGGCTGGAACACCAGGGCTTTTCTCTGGTGGTTCAACATCAGGCAGTCTCTCTAAATGCCAGGGCTGATGGACTCAGTGCCTGGCAGATCATGCTTGACACCTCCATCTGGAGGTGGTACAAGGCCTTTTCCAAGAGTGGGGAGAACCTTGCTTTATTTGCCGCTGTTGAGAATGTGCAATGTCAGCAGTTCTATGCCCTGGAGCCTGGAGCTCTAAGGCGGCTCTTGCTTATAGGTGCTTTTCATCTCAAGTAGAGCTCTGGCCTCCTGTACCGCCAATACCACTCCTGCCTAGAGTTCTCAAGAAGATCAGAAATGACTGGGCCCAGGTAATTCTTGCAGCACCGGACTGGGCATGGAGAGTCTTGTAGCCTGAGTTGTTGAGCATGATCATCTGTCCTCAAGTCGCTTCTTCAGGAGGATCTTCCGTCACAGCAACAGGGGGGTGTCTGCATCTGCACAATCTTTGCCTCCATACATTGAGATTGAGTGGTGACAGTTGACAGCGTAGTACTTTCCTTCCGAAGTCTGTGATACAATTGTGGCAGCCAGACATCCCTCCACCAAACCAGTATACGCCTGCTGATGATACAAATTTGTGGCATGGTCTGTACCAAAAAGCATTGATCCCCTACCTGCCCGTCTTTCTCAGGTCCCACTATTTGTTCTTTCTTAATGGGCTCTGCTCTGATCACAGATAAGGGTATCTTTCAGCCATTTTTAGGTTTCGCCTGCATCTATTGTATTCAATATAAATCTTAAAGGGGGGCTTACATCCCGCCCCTTTGCTTTTCATTGCTTCTTGTACTTGACACTAACTTTTCCTTCGTTTCTATTGGCTTTAGCATATTATTTCCTGTTGTTCCTCCTTGCATTTTCTCTTATCAGTCTCCCATGGCCATAGTACTGTTTTCATCTGCTTTGTGTGGCTTGTTTTGTAAGCATTTGCCTGCTCAACACTTGTGCTGTGCTTGTTTTTAAATTATTAGTTAAAATGTCCAGGTCATTTGTTTCTCTTCTTTTATATTCACTTCATGCTGTAACTTTTATTTTACTTCCTCAAGGATTTGAACACATTGTTCCCAAAGCCCCGCTTTCAGCCCTGAGCCCCCAGCCCCCTTGCTTGTCAGAGCAACTGCTTGGGTGCTGCGTGTTTTTCAAGGGCTCCCTGCTTGAGCTCAGACTGGCTGCTTGGGTGCCATGTGTTTTTGAAAGGCTCTCTGCATACACGCAGCTTGCATGTGTCATAGGCTATATGGCTTTCATGAATCACGCCATGGCTTCTTTTATAAAGTCACTGGGCGAGTTTATGGAAACGTGGCCGCATACGGTTTTATGACAAGAAACACTATTGAATATATTTTTTAATTCAGGCACGGCTTTCACACGCTTAATTTCGATTGATCATTGGACTAATGAGGTGCACGCTTTGATACTTGTTTCTTTTCTACACTTGCATGGTGGTATTGTAACACACTTTAATCGACATGTTGCACATTTGCCTTTCTCAATGAACAAGTCATAATTCTTTAACAGGCTTTCAGTAACTTACATTGCACAACTGCCCCCCATCCTACCACTTACAACATAAAACAGCGTTTTATTATTCACATAGGCGAAACCTAATGCATTTACCATTTCTTGTTTTATTTTTGGAGTTGCCGGACCAACCTTCCTTATTTAAGTCACCCGTTTTGATGAGATTCCTGAAAGGTTGGCAGCATATGTTCCCCCCCCCCCAGGCCATTCATCATGCCCCAGTGGGACTTGAACTGGTCATTACTATCGGAAAGAAACAGTTAGTTATAGATTCCTTACCATAGAATTACCCCCAGGCGTCAGACTGGATCCGGAAAGTTTTTTGTCAGCAGTACCTCTGCATGTCGAAAGGTGGCATCTGTCGACTCCGCGTCCGTCTTTGGCGTCGTGGTTTTTGGGATGACGTCGCGATAGCTGCTTAGGCACCGCCCTCGTGCGCTGACATCAGTTCTTTCTTTTTCCGCACCAGCCAGCGCAGATCCGGAGAGAGCGGTGCCTCCAGTCACTTTTTGACTGAACTTTTCAAGTGACTTGTCGACGTCTTTTTGAGTCTTAACGACTCCTGGTGCATGTACGGATGCCCGGCTTCAAGGCTTGCTGTTCCTGTACCCGACTGATGTCGGTGACTGATCCGCACAGCGTGTGCCTCTTTTGCCTGGAGCGCGACCCCAAGTCTTTCTCAGACTGCCGGACCATGGCTCCGAAGTCTTTCCTGGAGCGGTCCCAAAGGCTTCTTGAGCGCTGGCAGTCGGCTCTGTGCCGTTTGAGGTCCCGGTCGTGGAGCCATCACCTCTCGTCATCCAAGTCTTCGCACTCGGGTCAGGTTAGTCGAAGCACAAAAAGTGGAAGAAGCATCGTCGCTCTTCGACTTCTCCCCGTCGGTCGGCTGACGCGATGAAGGATGCGGGCAGTTCTACTCACGCGGCTCCTACTCTGGGTTGCCCTCCCTTCCCGGGACCTGGAGTGATCAATGCCCAGCTTCGTCAGTATTACGAGGCGATGCATGCCATCTTTGGGCAGCCTAACTCCGCTGGTGCGCCTTCGGGCCCCACCCGCTCGGTTGGGGTACTAGGCCTTCTCTGCCGGCGGCTCCTACTCCTGTGCTGCATTGCCCGCATGGTTCCAGGCCTGGATCCTGATCGGCGCCGGTTGACCTCTTTACACCTCCACCGGCGCCGCTTTCCGCAGCACCGCACCCACACTCGACATTAGATGTGCCCCGGCCAGCATGGACCACGGCCTCCATCCTGATGTGGACACAGTGCCGCCAGATCCGGTGCCGAGTGGTGTCTTTGTGCCCCTGTTCTTTTCTGGGATCCCTTTCAGGCCAGATTGGCACCCAGAGGACGAGGAGGAGGACTGGGAGGGGTCAGGTGACCCTCTGACTGATCAATTGGATTACGGCCCTGCCTGGAGAGAGGACCTTGGGATGCCAGTGGTCTCGATACCTCCCCAGACCTTGGCATGTTGTCTCTTTCTGCCATGGGTACAGAGGAGGGAGCTTCCTATGCAGTGGTGGTGCTTAGGGCGGCCAAGGCTCTCCACCTCTGGCTCCCTACAGTGGCGGTCAGGACTAACCTCCTGACAGAGGTGCTTCAACCGCAAGCAAGCTCTTCGGAGCCCCTGCTCATGTTTAATGAAGCCCTAACCGACATCCTTTTGGGCACCTGCACCAGGCCTAACATGGGGGCTCCCATGGATAGGATGATTGCCCGACACCACCGCCTGGCCCCGGACGACCCCACTTTCCTCTCCCAACATCCCACCACTGAGAGCTTGGTGGTCTAAGCCTCTACCTCCAAGAGTGCATTCCCTAACGCTCCACCAGATAGGGAATCCAAGAAGCTGGATCATCTTGGGAAGAAGCTTTTTTCTTCCACCAGCTTGGTACTGCGGTTGGTAAACAATGCATGTCTATTGGGCCGTTATTCCCACTCTGTGTGGGATACGGATGCACAGAGCCTGCCTCAGTGTCCGGAGGAAGCCCTGCCTGTACTCTCCCAGGCTGTTGACGCTGGGAGGGACGCAGCAAAGTTTACCATCCTTTGTGGGCTGGATACTGCCGACTCTCTAGGCAGGACGATTTTGACGTTGGTAGCCCTTCCCCAAATCGACTGGGCTCTTCTGGGGATGTCCAGAGCACCCTTTTTGACTTGCGTTTTGATGGCTGTCGCCTTTTTGGCGACAAAGCAGGCAACGCTTTAGAGCGTTTCAAGGACTCACGGGCTACAGCCAAGTTCTTGTTCATCTCCAACCGCAGCCTGCTTTTCCCCCCCTTTCGTGGCTATGGAATAGGTGCCCCACTACTTCCCGCCCAGAGCCACAGGCCGATGCAAGCTCCACAACCTTTGCATGGCCGGGGACGTGGGAACCACTGCTGTGGTTCTGGGGACGAGGGAGCGGGCCAGTCCACCAAACCACCCTCTGCTTCTTCCTCCAAACCTTCCAAGTCCGACATTTCAGGCCCAGCAAATGCCAGTGGGCGGCAAGATCCGCCATCTCCTCCCCCACTGGTGCACCATCACGTCGGACGGGTGGGATTTGCAGATAGTCCGAAGGGGCTACTCCCTCCCCTTCGAAACTACCCCCCAGCCATGCACTTCAGTAGAATTGTATGTTGGAGGATCATCTGGGCCTTCTCCAACAGGAAGTCATGGTTCTCTTGTCCAAGGGAGCCATCGAGAGCGTTCCTGCCCCAAAAGTAGGTTGTGGTTGCTATTCCCACTACTTTGTGGTACCCAAGAAGGACATGCGCCTGCATCCTGTCTTGGACCTCAGGAACGTCAACCTCTTCCTCAGGAAAGAGAAGTTCAAGATTTTGATGCTAGCTCAGTTCTTGTCTGCCGTAGACCCTGGAGACTGGATGGTAACGTTGACTTGCAGGTCGGTTATTTTCACATCCCCGTCATGCCGGCCCAACAGCGTTACCTGCGGTTCATGGTAGGCCACGAGCACTTTCAGTTTACTGTGCTCCCCTTTGGCCTTACCAGCGCCCCTTGGGTGTTCACGAAAGTGTTGGCGGTGGTCGCAGCTCATCTACGCAGATCAGGGGTTTCAGTCTTCCCCTGTCTCGATGACTGGCTGTTGAAGGCGGACTCGCCGCAGGCTGTTGTCTCCCACCTCCAGACTACGGCCGACCTCTTGCATTCGCTGGGGTTCTCCATCAACGTGGCAAAGTCACACCTGACCCCCTCTCAGAAGCTCCTCTTTGTCGGAGCGGTTCTGGACACGACACCGTTTTGGGATTATCCTCCCGAACAGCGAGTCCTAGATATTCGGGCTATGATTCCGATCTTTCAGCCCCTATCCCGGGTTTCGGTCAGGATGACCCTGAAGCTGCTGGGCCTCATGGCCTCCTGCATCCTGCTGGTCGATCACGTCAGATGGCATATGTGGGCTCTGCAGTGGGGCCTGAAGTTCCAGTGAGCGCAGCATCAGGGAAATCTGTCCGATTGCGTCTAGGTCTCGGAGGGCACTGTACCACAATTGCGTGGTGGCTCACGAATCTGGATTGGGTCAACGGCAGATCCCTCCCCCTTCCCCAACCAGAACACACAGTGGTGACAGACGCATCACTTCTGGGATGAGTCGGCCACATAAGAGAGGCGGAGATCAGAGGCCTCTGGTCTCCAATTGAGTCCGGGCTCCACACCAACCTTCTGGAGCTTTGGGCGATCAGTCTTTTACTCAAAGCATTCCTTCCCTCTGTCTGGGGAAGAGTACTGCAGGTGTTCACGGACAACTCCACCACAATGTGGTACTTCAACAAACAAGGCGTGGTGGGGTTGTGGACCTTATGTATGGAGGCCCTCCGCCTCTGGACAGGGCTGGAACATCAGGGCTTATATCTGGTAGTTCAACACCTGGCAGGTTCTCTGAACGCCAGGGCTGACAAACTCAGCTGCAGGTGCATGATGGATCACGAATGCCGTCTTCACTCGGAGGTGGTGCAAGATCTCTTTCGGCAGTGGGGAGAGACTTGGTTAGATGTATTTGCCACCGAAGAGAACGTGCAATGTCAGCAATTCTGCGTGTTGGAATTTCCAAGGCGGCACTCGCTAGGCGACGCTTTCCATCGCAAGTGGAGTTGTGGTCTTCTATACACCTTTCTGCCTATACCACTTCTGCCCAGAGTGCTGAAGAAGATCAAGCGCAACCGGGCCCAAGTCCTTCTTTTGGCTCCGGGTTGGGCACGAAGAGTCTGGTATACCGAGCTGCTCAACAAGGCCATCGATCCTCTGACCAGACGCCCTCTTCGGGAGGATCTTCTGTCGCAGCAGCAGGGGATGGCCCTTCACCCGAACCTGTCCATCCTCCACCTCCTTGCGTGGAGATTGAGCGGCGGCAGTTGATGTTGTTTGACCTGCCTCGCTAAGTCTGTGATGTCATCTTGGCAGCCAGGTGTACCTCCACTAAAACGGTATATGCCTGCCAATGTAACAAATTTGTGGCATGGTGCGCAGCAAAGGCTGTGGATTCTCTTTCTGCCCCTCTTTCTGAGGTACTTTTGTTCCTCCTTTGGCCCAGCTCTGCTATCTCTCAGGCATCTCTGCCTTTCTTAGGCTTCCTGACCAGCCTTCTCTCTTCAAGTCCCCGGTTGTAAATCGTTTCTTAAAAGGCATGACCCATCTCTTTCCTCCTATCTCCTTCGTAATGCCTCAGTGGAACTTGAATTTGGTCTTGACCTATTTGATGTGCGCTACCTTTGAGCCGCTTCACAACTGTCCTCTCAGACTCTTAACTCCTAAGACTGCCTTCCTGGTAGCAATCACATCTGCCAGAAGAGTGAGAGAGCTCCAGGATCTTTCATCCAAGCCTCTTATTCTGGCTGTACATCCGGACAAGGTTGTCCTAAGAACTCGTCCATCCTTTCTTCCCAAGGTGGTCCCCTCCTTTCATATTGGGCAAACCCATCACTTTGCCCACCTTCTTTCCGCCTCCTCGTCCTTCGAAAGATGAAAAGAGGCTCCACCGTCTGGATCACACCAAACAGTTCCGCGGGGATGACCAGCTCTTTGTTGGGTACGTGGGCACCAAGAAAGGTCGGGCCGTACACAAGCGGACCATTTCCAGATGGGTCATTTTGTGTAATAAAGCATGCTATTCTCTAGCAAAAAGGAGCCTCCAGTGGGTCTGCGCGCCCATTCCACCAGGGCGACGGCAGCCACTACTGCTTTGGGGCGAGGTGCCCCTCTAAATGACATCTGTCAGGCGGCTATGTGGGCATCGCTCTCACAAGTTTAGCAAACACTACTGCCTGGAAAGCCAAGTCTGGAGGGACAGCTTCTTTGGCTGTTCTGTTTTCCAGGACTTCCTGGTGTGATCTTGGTTCGCAGACCCACCTCCGGGGTTGGTATTGCTGGGGTATCTATTCTAAGGTAAGGAATCTATAACTAACTGTTTCTTTCAGATGAACAAGTTATCCAGTATTTGGGTGTCTTTCATAGATTCACATGCCTGAATCATTCCCCGTCGTCGAGACGGGAGCCTCCGGTATATAAAAAAGTAATGTCCTAGAGACATACATAGAGAGAATAGGCCTGAAGGTCTCACCTTAGTAGCCTATCCACGTCCTTTTGTAGGAAGGACCAAACAGAGCAGGCCCCAAGGGTCCCACCTTGGTGGCCTATCTGGGTCCTTTTGTAAAAAAGGACCAAATAAAGTGAAACAGCCAATCAGCTACTACCTCCTTCTAGAACCTTCCTGTTAGGAGCCCAAGTCTCTCAGATTTTCTACCGCACGTTGTGCTAGGGAGTCTCCACCTGAGCTCTCCTCAGGAAACTTATTTTCTTCATAAAAACGAATTATTAATCTTTTCAGAGCATGTCTGAAGGTCAGAAGAAAGGTCTGTTCAGGGCCTGTTCTTCCTGCAGCAAGAAGAGGCTTCACATCGACAATAAACATGATAGATGTTTATATTGTCTTTACCCTCACCACCAGGCCAAGGAATGCAAAATCTGCCGGACCTTCTCTAACAAGACCCTCAAGGACCGGGAAGGTCGACTTCTGTTGTGGCTCAACAGGCTCAAGACCAAGACTGCTGACTTGGCATCAGAAGGTGAGAGTGGGTCCGGAGCGTCCCAATTTTCTTTGAAGAGGCCAAGGGTTTCTTCCCCTAGCCCCACAGACACCCCTCCTATGAAGACTTCTAAAAAGTCCTCAGAGGGCAAGCCATCTGTGTCTGTCAAGGACCCGCCTGTCTCCAGGAAGGTGCCACTGGTCCTGGCGACGACGACGACATCTACGGTGCTTTCGGCACAGAAAACTGTCTCGACGTCGACGACGACAGTGTCGACGACGACGGCATCGTCGGCCTACTCATCGACCACGAGGATGACGCCTTCGTCGTCGTCGAGCAGACCTACGTCGTCGACCATTCCGGTCACTCCGTCGACGACGACGACAACATCGTCGACGACGAGACCATCGTCGAAGTCATCGACGACGACGACCCCGTCGACGAAGTCGGCACCGTCGACGAAACAAACCTCGTCGACGAAGATCATCCCGTCGACGATGGGAAAACCGTCGACGGCGAGTGCACCGTCGACGATGGGGACCTTACCGTCGACGAAGCTGCTGTCGATGAAGACATCGTCGTCACAACCACCGTCGACGACGACGACGAACTTCTCGTCGACGAAAATGCCTGCCAAGGCACCGTCGACTCCAGCATTGCCATCTACAGGACCATGGAAGGAGTCTGCACTCCTATCCCATGCTATGGATGCCTTTCCACCGCAAGTGAGCCACGTCATGGTAAAAATTACTAAAAAGCCAATTACGCCGAGTCAGACGTCACCAGGCAGGATACAACAACTACCACCTGCCTGTATACTACAAGGTCAGGAGTCGGACGAGGACTCCTTTACGCAAGCTACTAGCCCGTCGGATCTAGTGCTGAAATGTCAAACCACAGATGAGGAGCCGGAAGAGGAGGAAGACCTTCCTGAACAACAGGTCCACCCTCCGCCTCAGTCTCAGGTTACTCCTATGGTGTGCCTTCCGGCTTCTATAGTCTCGGACCTGCAATACCTTATTAAGGATTATAAGGAAAGGTTCCCGGAGAAGCATTCCGCGCCAACACCAGCACAGGCGCCAACACCTTCTTCTCGCCATAGACCCACTCCTCTGGTCATTCCACAGACACAGGTGCCCATTCAAACTGTTTCCTCATCTGAGGAAGAAGAACGAGAACAAGAGGAAGGGGAAGTGGATGACGACCAATCGGACCCTGACGCTGATCAAGACTATGTGGCACACTCTCCAGCCTCTCCAGCTCCACAGACTTCGGAGTCTCCACCTGCAGACATCGGTGGCTTTCACAACATCATGGAGCGGGCTGCCAAGAGATTCCACATGTCCATGGAATCTCAGGAGACAGAATGTTTCCTTTATGACTTTAAGGAACCCACAAAGAAAATTTCAAGGTCGATACCAATTATTGAATACATCTGGAAGCAGGGCAAGCAAATCATGCAATCACCCGCTTCTGTACAGGTGGTGGTGCCCAGGCTTGATAAGAAATATAAAGCCACATCAACGGCGCCGGTATGCCTGACTGGTCACCCCAAACCAGATTCCGTAGTGACTCAGGCGGCGCAGAAGAACTCAAGGAATCCGGCCTCGCCTTTATCGACGCCACCGGATAAAGAGGGTAAAAAACTGGATGCCGTGGGCAAACGGTTTACGACCACATCAGCTATGACTGTTAAAGTGGCTAATTCTATTGCTCTACTTGGCCGTTATAATCGCCAACTATGGGCGGACATTGCGCCCTATCTGTCAAATCTGCCGGAAGATGTCAGAGAAGAGGCACATTCACTTCTTTTGGAGGGACAAACCTCTGCCTCAGAAATTATCGACTGTGCCATTGATGCCGCCATGACTGGCTTTCGGCAACTGGCGGGAGCTGCAGTCCTGAGGCGACAGGGCTGGCTCAAGGCCACCACTTTCCGCCAGGAGGTGCAAACCAGGATCTTGGACATGCCTTACGATGGCCAGCATCTGTTTGGTGAACAAATTGATACGGCCCTTACCACCATTAAAAAGGACACAGATACCGCCAAGGCTTTGGGTACTCTACAATTTCGGTCCCAGTCCTTTCGTGGCCAAAGGGGAAGAGGACAACCTTCATACAAAGGTTCCTTTCAGAATCGGTCTTCGTACTCGTATTCACAGTCCAAGCCGCAATTTCAACAGCGACAACCCCAACAGGGAAGGCAGTCTTCCTATGGCAGATCCAATTACAAAGGAAAGGGACAAAAACGGCCTGCTGGCAACAGACAATGACTTGTCTCCCTGGCTAGCCCCTCCACCACTACATTCTTTAAGACTTGGAGGGAAACTAACATACTTCCTACGAAATTGGCAATCCATAACGACGGATCGTTGGGTTCTCCAACTCATTCGTTTTGGACATTCCCTAGAATTCACCTCTACTCCCCCAACAACACCTCCGTGCCACCGTTCACACAGGCACCTGCGATTACTTCTTCAGGAAATAACTTCTATGTTGCAGAAGGGAGCGATAGAGAAAGTTCCACGGGCCCACATGAATCAAGGTTTCTACTCCCACTTCTTCCTAATCCACCAAAAAGGAAAGAAGTGGAGACCGATCCTGGATCTCAGGGCACTCAACGTGTTCCTAAAGAAACAATCGTTCCGTATGGTGACTTTGCAAGAAATCCTGGGTCTTCTGGAGGAAGGGGACTACATGACGTCTTTAGACCTTCAGGACGCCTACTACCATATACCTATTCTCAAAGGACACAGAAAGTTCCTCAGGTTTGCGGTGGCAGGACACCACTACCAATTTCGTGTCCTTCCATTCGGTCTCAAATCGGCCCCGAGGATATTTACGAAATGCCTGTCTCCAGTGGCAGCGTTCCTTCGTCAGCAAGGCCACCAGGTGTTTCCATACCTAGACGACTGGTTGGTGAAGGCACCGACGGAGGCCGGCGCAGCCTCATCCTCCAGCGCCTGTCTGGATATTTTCCACCGCCTGGGACTGACCCTCAACGCCGCAAAGTCGGTTCTGGAACCCAACAGAGTCATCACGTTCCTTGGAGCAACTCTGGATACGGAGCGGGTCAGAGCTTTCCCCTCTCGGGAGAGAAAGACCAAACTCATCTCCTTAGCCAAGGCAGTGGCTTCGAGGAAGACTCTCCCAGTCCGCACGTTCAAGTCCCTCCTTGGGATGATGTCTTCATGCATACTGCTCATTCCGCACTGCCGTCTGAAAATGCGTCCTCTTCAGGAAGCACTAACAAGACAATGGACGCAAGCCACAGGTTCTTTCGAGGACCGCATACGAGTCACTCGACCCATTATCAACCATTTGCAATGGTGGATGTCACTCCGCCATCTGTCGAAGGGTTTGCCATTCCTACTCCCAGCGGAGCCGCATGTAATAACTACGGATGCGTCACTGGAAGACTGGGGGGCAGTCCTCCAGGAACTACAAATCAATGGGAAATGGACAACACAAGAAACAAAACTGCATATCAATCTGTTGGAATTACGAGCAGTTTTCCTAGCTCTCCAATCGTTTCTCCCACGCATTCGTCAATCCCCGGTGCTCGTCAGGACGGACAACACCACGACGATGCATTACCTGAACAAACAGGGGGGGACACGTTCGATCTCATTATCAAGAGAATCGCAAAGAATTTGGAATTGGCTTCTACAACACAGCATAGAATTAAAAGCGGAGTATGTCCCGGGCAAGGACAACGTTTTGGCGGACGCACTGAGCAGAGAGACGTCTCCTTCCCACGAATGGGAATTGGACATGGAGGTGCTGAACCATATCTTCAAGGAGTGGGGCACTCCCGCCATAGACCTCTTTGCCACCAGAGAGAACGCCAAATGCCCAAGCTTCGCAAGCAGGCATCACCACTCAGGAACCCTCGGGAATGCATTTTCCATCGCATGGCGCAACGTCTTTGCGTACGCCTTTCCGCCATTCCCACTAATACCCAGGGTCCTCAGAAAGATGAAATCGGAACCCTGCACTCTGATCCTCATTGCTCCAGCCTGGCCGAGGCAGCACTGGTTCACGGAACTTCATCGCCTATCTGCCCGGCCTCCTCTTCGCCTGAAGCAGTTTCCGGCCCTGATCACGATGTCTCAAGGGCAGGTTCTCCACCCGAACCTGAGCTCTCTGAAATTGTCAGCCTGGCTCCTGAATACCGCGAGTTCAGCCACCTGAGCATCCCGCAGGATTGCAGAGATGTCCTTGCAAAAGCTAGAGCTGTCAGCACTAACAAAACATACTCACTAAAATGGAAGCGATTCTGTTCCTGGTGTGTGGATCATGGCTTGCATCCCTTCCATGCCACTCCACAACAGCTGCTGCCATACTTGTTACATCTTGCGCAATCAGGCCTTGCGCATACATCCATCAAAGTGCATCTTGCAGCAATTTCAAGGTTCACGAGAACGGCTACGGGCCCTTCTTTGTGGGCGGACAGACTCATCAAACAATTCCTGAAAGGTTTATATAGGTCCTTTCCACGACCGCGACCTGTTCCTCCATCGTGGCACCTGAATGTGGTTCTTCATCAACTAATGAAGCATCCCTTCGAACCCATCCATAAGGCAGACATCAAGTTCCTATCTTGGAAAACGGCCCTCCTCCTGGCACTAACCTCTGCTAGAAGGGTCAGTGAATTGCAGGCTCTATCTGTTCAGGATCCTTTCCTTCAATTTCGAGAGGACAGAGTAATTCTGAGGACTAACCCTCGTTTCATTCCAAAAGTCCCCTCGGACTTCCATCTTAACGAACCAGTGGTGCTTAGATCGTTCTTTCCGAATCCTACCACGGCAGCCGAAAGAACTCTACATTCTCTAGATCTGAAGAGGTGCCTTAAATTCTACATTGATAAGACACGACACTTTCGAAAGTCAACACAGCTCTTTATTGCCTTTAGTAGACCAAGACTGGGCATGCCCCTGACGAAGCAGAGCATCTCAAGATGGATCTCTTCTGCGATCACCTTTTGTCACGACAAGGCTGGGCGACCTTTAGACTCACGTGTTAAAGCTCATTCGACTAGAGCCATGTCCACATCGGCAGCGTTGTTCGCTGGAGTGCCGATATTGGACATTTGCAGAGCGGCGACGTGGAAGTCCCCGCACACCTTCACCAGGCACTACTGCCTGGATACTGAGCTGATGAAGGATGCAGCAGTGGGCCGAGCAGTGCTTCGCCATCTATTTCAGTAAGGTGAGCCCTACTACATCCCTCCATCCTTTACGGGTATGCACATTCTCTTATCGTATGTATATTGCATTGCATTTTGTGCTTTATGGTCATGTGATATGCTTTATCTACATGCTTGTACCTGATGTTCACACAGAATGTGCTTTATGTATTGCTCGCTACTCTGATTCAGGCATGTGAATCTATGAAAGACACCCAAATACTGGATAAGAAATGCGTTACTTACCTGTAACTGCAGTTATCCAGTATTAGTGTCTTTCATAGATTCACATGCACCCTCCCGCCTCCCCTGGCAGGGCTCACCTTTCTCTCTAAGGAGTTTACGCCTAACTAGCTTGGTGCGTACGAAAATCTGAGAGACTTGGGCTCCTGACAGGAAGGTTCTAGAAGGAGGTAGTAGCTGATTGGCTGTTTCACTTTATTTGGTCCTTTTTTACAAAAGGACCCAGATAGGCCACCAAGGTGGGACCCTTGGGGCCTGCTCTGTTTGGTCCTTCCTACAAAAGGACGTGGATAGGCTACTAAGGTGAGACCTTCAGGCCTATTCTCTCTATGTATGTCTCTAGGACATTACTTTTTTATATACCGGAGGCTCCCGTCTCGACGACGGGGAATGATTCAGGCATGTGAATCTATGAAAGACACTAATACTGGATAACTGCAGTTACAGGTAAGTAACGCATTTCTTACTTACCTTCGGTAATGATATATCTGTAAGAAACATAGGTTAGTTATAGATTCTTCACCGCCCCACCCATCCTCCCTGTTCTGCTCACTGATTTCTAGGGTTAAGAGCATCCTTTCAGGGCCCTAGTTTAGTTGTCAGTGTCTTGCATGGCTCTGCGTTTCTGGCGCAGCAAGTCGTGTACAGAACTGATATTAGGGCGCGAGGGCGGGGTCTAAGTAACTATCGCAACATCATCCCCGTGACCACGATGCCAACGACAGACATAGAGCCAACGGACGCCACCTTTCGACGCGCAGAGGTACTGCTGACGAAAAACTTTCCGGATCCAGTCTGATGCCTGGGGGTAACTCTAAGGTAAAGAAAAGAATCTATACCTAACCTATGTTTCTTACAGATATATTGTTACTGAAGGTAAATAACTTGGTCTTTCTGATGTGTGCTCCCTTTGAGCCATTACACAACAGTTCTCGACTGTTTACCATCAAAAATGCCTTTACTGTTGTCTTACCACCGGCCAGGACGGTCAGCGAGTTACTGACTCTCTCGGCACACCCTACCTGTTATGCTGACAAACTGTTGCTCTGGACATGTGCCTTCCTCCCGAAGGAAGCCACCTCTTTCCATGTAGGCCAGACAATCACACCCTCCCTTCCTTTTTTGCTCCCCCCCCTTCCTTTTTTGCTCCCCCCCCCATCCTACTAAAGAAGAGGAGAGACTCCTGTCTGGATGCAAAACGAGCATTGTCTTTCTACCCTGACCGCACAAAAGAATCCCAGGTGGATACGTTGGGACCAAGAAAAGGTAGACTATAAAGTAGCATACCGTCTCTGATTGGATTGTGCTCTGCATAAAGATCTGCCATGCAGTGTTCAAAAAGCTACCACCTGAGTGCTTGTGTACTCATTCTACCAGAGCCAAGACTGCAACCACTGCATTAGCCCATGGAGTTTCAATCCTGGACATCTGTCGGGCTGCAACATGGTCTTTTCTGCACACTTTCATGAAGCATTACTGCTTGGACAGTCCGGTCCACTGGTATGGGCATTTTACCCGTTCAGTCCTGCAGACTTTCTGGTCTGAGTGGGCCTCATACCTTCCGATAATGCCTTAGCTGGTAGAGACTCTATCTAGCTGCAGATTCCTTGCCGATCCTCCCATCCACCCTGCTCTGGGACCTGACTAACGAATAAGGGCTTCCCCTATGAAGAGCCCTAGCAGCACACACCAATGGTAAGTCTTCATTGTGGCTTCGCGCTCCTGGCTCGGAAAGTCTAACATATTAACTAATGTCATCACGCTGAGGTGGCCTCTATAGAGGTACGTCGTTTCCGGCGCAGAGGACGCCGATGACGTTGACCTGGAGCCAAATGACGCCTCCTACTATTGCTTGAAAATTTCTATACCCAGTCAGACACCTGGGGATAATTCTAAGGTGAGGATTCTCTGGCTAGTCTCTACCATATAAGGCATTACTGAAGGTAAGTAACTTGTTCACTAATTTATTGTTGAAAGAGCACCCACAGTTTATTTCAGCTGTAACATGTTATCATAGTGAAGGTGACTCTAAGCCTCTTCCACATGTAATTCAACATGTTGTGACTGAATAGTCCTCTGCATGGTTAAAGAATTGTACCAGAGTTCTGATTACCCAACTGTACTGTTGTCTGGATCCCTAATGCTGATTTTTGTGTATAAGTAAACATGTATCATGTGTGTGCTCCATGACATGGACCTGTCTCTCAGATTGCGGTCTTATTGGACCTGGAGGGGTGCCCAAAGTGGTTCCCGCATAGTGGTGGAAGACTACTGCTTTCACCAGAAGTTAAGCAACACAAGTGCGGTGGTGGCAGCATACTTTGTAGTGATCACTAGTAGTGAACAGCCTCTTCCAGGCTCGATTACCTTTTTAAAAGTTCCACTGCTGTGTGCGAAACTCACAATTCTCCTACATCAGGTAGATGCAGAGTTCTGCCCAGTGCAGGAGTAGTTACTCTGTGCTGCATGTATATGTGCCTGATAAGATTACAGTACAGTTATAGAGCTGTATTGTACAGTATATAGTACATGTGGCATTAGTGCATGCATCTGCTGAACTGGCACATTTTTCAATTGCATATGATTTCCTCCCTGCATTTGGACAGTTTCGATTGCTTGTCAGGATTAAGTGCACACTCCCGCTTCCAATGCCCGATCTTGTTAACAATAGTGGCAATGAGTAATTTTCTTCAGAGTTGCAACATCCATACCAGAATTCGGATCAACACCTCTACTAAATCCTCCTTGAGTCCCCTGTACTTCTGATTTTGTACCAACACTTTGTATACCACATTAATTTTCCTGCAAAGGACTGGTTCTGAAACCCACTCTGCGCAAACTTCGTCTGGCCCAACACACATTTCTCCGTAAGTTTTCTCTGCTTCATTTCCTGTTCATTACTACAATATTTGGCAGAGCTCAGAGTTTCATCTAATGATTTAGGCTGCAAGTCAATTACACTCTGTTGGATGTGTGTACTCATTTCTTGTCTTCACCCAATAACAAACTGAGATGCAATGAGTCCCATATCACTGGGTTCGGGATACTCTTCCCCACTGTGTTGTTGAACCAGCTGTAGCAATCGCTTTTGGAGGCACCCTGCCTTTCAGAGAAGTAATCACTGCTTCATAGTTCCCAATGACTACAGGAGATGGGGCATAAATATGAACCTCTCTTGTTGGCTGTTCACGTGGCCATTGTACAACAACCTTACATATAACACACAAATCATTTGACACTACAATGTCAAAGAAAGTATTCAAATTAATCCATAGCACTTTAAAATTTTGACATCTGTCAACCTGTGTGAACCACTGCACAGGCTTATCTCTCAACTTGAAAATTGTGAATGCTGCAAGATCACCTCTGCTCCATGGTACATGGACATATACTCCAACCGCTATCTCTCTCAGTGGATAAACCAAAGCTGCTTCCTCACCTTGTTAACCTTTTGAGGACTTTTTATTTTCCCCATCTACTACGGACTGTTTCTTTTTCTTTTCATGTTTCTTAGACGATTTGGTTTCTAATTTTTCAAAATCGTTCCTTTCACGGATGCATTTTACTAGATCTGTTGTGTGTAAACACATCCATAAAGAACTCATTGTCTCAATTGCGCTATCATCTAATTGAACCCTAAAACATCTCTGCAAAGGAAAACTTTTTGAAAGGTCAAGATCATACTTTTGGGCCAAATCAGTCAATATATCATGTGTGATCGCCATACGTCTTGTAATTTCCTTACTCAGGTAAATCATTTCTTCTTTTGATACTGGTTCAAATGTTTAAGTTTCAAACATCACCTAATAATTTCCTCTAATTCCACCTTCAGTTTTGAAACATTCAGTGGTTTTTCCTTTTTCAAGTTCTGGGGCAGTTTGTCGTTCTGCGCATTCCGTCTTTCGAAGTTCTGCTGCTGCCTCAAACCATGTTGGGAAAGTTCCATCCTCAAAAATGTTTTCCTCTTCCTGGATTATCAGTGTTTTAAACACAACCCTTTCCCCTTCTCTCAATTATTGAATCTTTTGGGGTGTTTTTCAACAATCTGAGAATGTTGAGATGTCGGAATAAACTCGGACGCAGCTATTCCTCCATGAGCTCCTTGAGCTACCGGTGTTGTGGCAATAGTTATTCGGGCAGTCACTGTTGGTCTGGGCACTGTCTGTACTGTTGCACTTTGTGGCAATTGTACCAGAACAGTCCTATTTAAAGCAGTAACACCAGGTGTAATCATAGTTGGAGTCTGCACAACAGGTGATGGGGCAATCTATAATGTCTGAAATGTCATCTCAATCTGAATTACAGTCGGTTCAATAGGGGCAGTAGCGGTGGGGGTCACATAAGGTGGTAGGCGTGCAGCTAAACACTTCTTCCAGTATTTCATCCCCTGAATCACTATCCGTCTTTTCCTTCCTCTTATCGTTTTCATTTCCTTTTTTCTGTGTCTTAGTCTTTTTAAATTCCTCTGGTGATAATAGCTGGCTATAGTCTAGTTCTCTTGATTACAACCTTTCTACATCTCAGTTGAGCTTCATCCGATTGAGCTTCGGCATAATTACGAACTGCTCTCCCAGTCTTTTTCTGATATTTCTCTCTTTCTTTGACTCCTGCTGACTTTTCCCACAATGTTTAATACTTCATAGTGTGTGGGTCCAGGTGGTGGGTTCATTTTGGCTATCTTCTGTTCAATTTGTGTACAATTCTAAATTCAAAAGAACCATATCTAGAAAAACTCAGGAGACCCTCTTTTTCAGTAATCCTGCACCATTAACAACGCCACAAAAATGTATGTAATCCCAATTATGTCATCATATAATGTGCAGGTATACCCTCAGGGTAGGCACCTCTTCACCTTCCCGTATCGGAATTGTGACATCACCTCTCACAAAACTCGTAAATTCTTTAACACTTTTAATGGTTTCTACTGAATTTAACAATGTATAAGTTCAAATGCACAATATAAGGTCAGTGTTTTGATTCTGTTCCGTAAACATCAAATATCCTTCGCCAATCCTGTCACAATTTATATCTTTGAAGACTTGTTAATCAGTCTCAGTGCAGTATTCACACAACAATTGACCTATCACACCATGGCAGTTTGTGCCGCCACTAACCAATCACAGCGCAACAGTTACCCAACCAACCAATCCCAGCACGACAAAAAATAACGTATGATCTTACTCCTTGTAGCAGTTCACTCTCCTTTACAATTCGTCTCGTACAAACAATTCTACAACTTTTAACAATTGAAAATTAACAATCTACTGCTCCACTAAAGAAATTTCAGGCATTCAGCAATTGGAATCTTAAGGATTTCACACCTTCTGATTTGTCATACAAAGGATTTTCCTATTCGCAAGTGAAATCTCGACCTTTGGGAAATAACCCTAATCAATGTAGCGTCACCCTTTGCTCATTCAGGTTCTGCCATCATCAATCAATAATAGTACAATCACAACAAATCATATTCCCTATCTTAATTGTGTAGATGACAGTACCTCACGATCTACAAAACATCCCTTTAGCAGATAAGAAAAACAAAGAGTGTCTCCTACAATTTTCTCTCAAATTCATTATTGGTATCCCGGGATCTTAGGCTACACCGACCCTGATAACTCTGCAACTTCTCCACTGTAAACATATAAACATCACCAAGTCATTCAACACATATATTCCAATTCAATTAATAAAGACAGCAATAATCACAATTCACTACACATAACCCTATTTATACTAACACCTCCAATACAGCAATCGCCTTTGAAAATCATACCTTGTCAGACTTCAAGTACTGGGCATTGGGTTTTAGGACTTGGGGCCATATGCATGAACACATTTTCCCATAGACCCAGAATGGGCAAAACCCTTTGATGCATCTTGCCCATAATTATTATTCTAATGTAGGTGTGAGAAAGTGGCTCTATATATACTGTACAAAAGGGGGTGGTGATGGACGGAGCATCTGAACCAATCAAACACTCACACCCAGTCAAAAGATCTGGGTTTGATCCATCACCATTCTTTAGTCCACTCTGCCACCCCAGTTCAGACATGGCTATATGCAAATCAGTCTGACCCTGTGCCTCATGGGAACAGTCCAGCCCGAACTGCCAAGCCATGCCTTCCCTGGACCGGAAACAAGCTTCCGAGGACCGGTTTCTGGCATTACAGCCGTCTTCATCCCGGCTTGCTTGAATCCAGTGGCAAAGTGAGCAAGGGACTCACGTCTGAGCATATCCTGCCACACTTATGGCGGCCAAAGCGGTACAAAAGGGGGTGGTGATGGACGGAGCATCTGAACCAATCAAACACTCACATCCAGTCAAAAGATCTTGGTTTGATCCATCACCATTCTTTAGCCCACTCTGCGACCCCAGTTCAGACATGGCTATATGCAAATCAGTCTGACCCTGTGCCTCATGGGAACAGTCCAGCCCGAACTGCCAAGCCATGCCTTCCCTGGACCGGAAACAAGCTTCCGAGGATTCAAGCAATGTCTGAACTGGGGTGGCAGAGTGGGCTAAAGAACGGTGATGGATCAAACCCAGATCTTTTGACTGGGTGTGAGTGTTCGATTGTTTCAGATGATCCGTCCATCACCACCCCCTTTTGTACCTCTATATATACTGGACAATAAGGTAGTACAGTGTGTATAGAGTCCACAACCCCCAAAGGTATAACAAAGGTTAAAGTCGGAACTGACCTTACTCTCCAAAGTGGTAGCTTGGTCGAGCAGTAAGGCAGTACCAGAGGACAGGGTAAAGCATTTGTTGTACATACTCAGTCAGCAAAAGATTTCACACACTCAAGGACTGACTCCAGGCCAATTGTTTTTATATCCACAGATATAGTTGTTTTATTTTTAGAACCAACAGTTATAAAAATATACTTTTCTCGTTACGAGTACTCTCAGGTAATTATTTTGCAAAGGAGCAATACAGGTTGTGCACACAATGATCACAGGTTAGCTAACAGCAATACAGTTCTGAAACACACCCTAGCATTGAGCTCAATGGGTTTACACAGGAAAGTACAGTTGATTACTTTATGGATTACTTTGGTAGTTCCAGGACTAGGTCTTGGATTCAGTCCTGGGGTCTAAGCTGAAACCAGATTAGCAAAAACGTTTTAGTTAGTGTTGATTTCTCCTGAATATAAAGCTGTTTTAAAAGTGCACACTTAGAAACTTTTCGAGGTGATTCTCACTATGTTATTCAATGGGAGGAAATTCAGGTTACAGGTACAGTACGATCGCTTTACTTTTGTAACCTAGCACTAGTCTCGGGCCAGCACTGGGGGCTTAACTCAAAACAGGTAGGTAATTGCGTTTCAGTATGTTGTACGATTTTTAACGAGTATTTGCAGTTTTCAAAAGTGGACACTTAGAAGAAATTTCAGAGAAAAGCAGACAATGGTTTCCTATGGAGAAAATACAGGTTACTAGTAACCCCGCTAGGGATTACTTTTGTGGTTCAGTACTGGGCTGAAAGGTACAGTACTGGCTTCTCTCCTGATCACAGGTGGGTATTTTCGAATTCGGACTTTGGCTGATTTTATAGGAATATTTTCAGTTTTCAAAACTTCACACTTAGAAAATTGTCGAGTCAAGATTGGTCAATGTTATCCAATGGCAGGTAAGTGAGTTACCGGTTTCCAGGTGAGTACATGGTTGGTGAAGTTAGGGTTCTGGGCATAGACGCAGGGGTCCCCCAGGGTCAGGTGAGTACAGTTAGTTCAGTCCCAGCGGCGCAGGGGCGGCCGGGTGCAGAGGTAGATGGGCCCAATGTTATCCAATGAGGGAAAGAGGGCCTTCGGTTGGTGGCTGCTGGCTAGCAGGCCACGCGGCTCTGGGAGCTAGGCTCCTGGTCACTTGCTCTGGGCAAGGGGGTGGGGGGGAGTAGGATAGGGCAAAGAGGTCACAGCCAGCGGCACTCGGGCGGCTGGGTGCAGGGTGCTTTTGAGCCGTCGGGCGCTCTATGTTATCCAATGAGGATCTTGCAAAAGGAACAAAGGCTGCAGACTCGGGCCGGTGACTCTTCAGGGGCAACCAGCACTTCGAGAGGTAAGTTGGGATGTTGGAGCACAGGTAGGTACCCCAAAGGGAGGCACAGGGGGCTGTAGGGCGCCGGGTGCAGGGGTGTCTTTGGGTGTCGGAAAAGCTTACCCTCGGCCGGTTGCGGTTGGGGGGGGCCCTGGTTCTGAGTCTAAAGACGTCGGCTGGTTCGTCGAGGAGGGTCTTTGGGCACTGGACTTTGGGTCCCAGTTGCCGGGGGGACGTCCTCGTGGTCTTGGTTCGGGTTGGCCCGGCCCGGGCTCGGCTGGTGCAGAGTGAGCTGGTCCTGAGCTTCCTGGTGGGCACCAGGTGGATTGTTGCAGTAGAGCCTCTGCTGGTGGGAGTCCCAATCGTCGAGAGGGTCAAGGCAAGCAGGTCCTCTGGGTGTCCCAAGGTGGCTGCCCGCGATGGTCGCCGGATTTAGGCAGGAGCAGGTTCCAGGATCAACAGGCCGGTAGGGCTGGGGCCAAGTCAGTTGTTGTCGTCCTGTTATTAGCAGCTGCACGGCGGGTCGTCTTCTTCTTGATCTTCTTTCTTCTTTTTTCGTATCGGGATCTGAGGAAGGAAGGTTCAGGGAGCCCCTAAATACTAATTTTAGGGGCATTACAGGTAGGGTAAGGGCAGGGACCAATGGGTCCCTGTCCTGGGGTGAGTACACCCCCTAGCCTGCTCCTCTCCTGTGGGAGGGGGGCAGGAGCCTAGCTGGGATTGGGCAGGGCTCCCCATCTACAAGATGGCCGGAGCCCGGGGTTGTGCTTCACCTCTCCTCCTCCACCTGAGGGGTGGAGTTGGCACAGGGTGGCACACCCCCCTTCCTGACGTAGGTTTTCCCACCAGTCTTCCCGCCAGATGGGGGGTAGGACTGGTGGGGGCTGGAGAAGCTTTCTGAGGCGGTATGCCTTTGAAGCTTCCCCCTGTCCATCCTGGGGGAGGAGACATAGCACCTCGCCCAGGATGTGCTTTGTTGCAGACCCAGGGGTCCAGCAACATGTCTGCTGTGTGGCAGCCTCTGCGGCCACTCAGCCCAGACGTGGATTGTAGGTTAGTTTTTCAGGGGGCATCTCTAAGATGCCCTCTGGTGCATGTTACATTAAATCCCATACTGGCATCAGTGCAGGTTTAATGTGCTGAGAAGTTTGATACCAAACTTGTCAGTCTTCAGTGTATCCATTATGGTGCTGTGGAGTTCGTAATGACAACCTCCCAGCACCATATACTCTTAAATGGCATCACTGCACTTACAGTGTCCAGGAATGGCCCTGGGTACTGTAGGGGCACAGGGCTCATGCAACTGTGCCCTCACCTCTGGCATAGGGCACCCAGCTAGAGGGGTGGCTGAGGTATGCCAGGGCAGTGGGTTCTGTGGGTATGGCACACAGGGATGTGTGCCATGTCGACTCTCGTTTTAGTTCTGTACCTAGGCACTCAGCCTGCAAAGGCAGTGTGTGGGTACCAGGGTATATGCCCCTGAGGGTGGCACAATCAGTGCTGCAGCCCTCAGGGGTCTTCTCTGGTCCCCATGCGCCTGGTACCTAAGGTACCATTTACTAGGGGCTGACAGGGGGCCTGAGCTGCCAATTGGGTATTTTGTTTCAGCATAGTTTTTATGGAAGGAACACAGGCCCTGGGTACCTGATTGGCAGGGACCCAGGGCACACTCAGTCAAAGCACATCAGCAGTTCAGAAAAAAGTGGGGGCATACCAAGGCAAGAAAGATGGCACTTTCTCACAGTAGGCAAGTATGTTTTGCAGCTCCTTCTCAAAACATAAACCTTCACTCTGCTACCAGATTCTACTTGAACGAGAGTCAACTTGAATACTGTGGTTTAGTCTCTTGTGCACAAAGCTGATCCTTGCTCCTTCTGTTTATCTTTTCTTTAGAAATGGAGGTCCTTCTTTTGCCATTCTCTACCCTAAGAGCATGTGCGATATATCTTGCCTGCCATTTATGAGAATCAGGAGCTAGTCATCACATAAATCATAATCACAAACCACAATGCTACGTTTAGTCAGTTATAAAGGTTTGAACTAGAATTATGGGTTTTATTTTCATCAAAGGTGCAGGAAAGTGGCTACCTGACTATGGTTACCCCAGATTTTTTGCCTTGTGTTTAGCTGGTTTTTGACTTAGTTGGCCTGGTTCCCTGCTAATCAGGGCCCCAGGCTATCTGCTCTCTCTGTAAAATGGATTCCATGTACCCTAGGTACATACCACAATTGGAAATGGACTCCTTGTCAGCCCCTGTACCATGCACTATAGGTGCTCAGGGCATAGGTGCCACCAAGGCCTACCAGGGGCTGCAGCATATCTTTTGCCACCCCTGGCTGGTTCTTAAATTGACACAACTGGCTGATCACTCAGCTGGGGTAAGGTGGTGTAATCACCCCTTGCTTAGATATAGTATACCTATATCTAAACCTATATCTGGACACATATAAACCTGTGAGCCACTCCTATGGAAGGCCTTATCAATCCTGGAGGCAGAGTGCGTGGTTCAATGCGAGATGGAGCTCTAGCATTAGCTGAGCCTGTCTGCAGCTGTCGGGAACAACTCCCTAAGCTGTTTCAGGATAATGCCATACCATATACTCTTAAGTGCATTATAATCCTCGCGGTTATATAGCAACTTTGGTTTGGCTTTATCAAAACATGTCGTGTAAGGTGTCATACGATTTGGAATACTATCCCCTCGCCAGTCCTGGCGACGCGGATAGCTTTCACCCCTCTAGAGGGAGAAGACATGTTACTTTGCCTAAATGCGGTTAATTTCTAAAAGTGCCTCAGATCCACAAAATGGATGCTTCTGCCACAGACACAAGTCTGACCCCCTGAAGCTGACCAAAACTCAGCCAAAGGGGCCTGGACAAAAGGTTTCCTGTCGCAAGGAGGTGTCACACCCCCCCAGACAGGAGATGGTGGATTGTAGCAGGGAGGTTTGAAAGAAACCAGACACTGCATGGGGAGCACAAGGCTGCCCCTTGCAGAATCCGGTCAAACCGGTTCTGGGGCACACCAGCCCCAGTCCCAGCGCGGCCTGGATCAAAGGAAAGGGGTGTATCCACCCCCTTCCTGGGTCCCACCCATAGGAGGGGACCTAGCAGGTAATCCAGCCCCCCAGATTCGAATAAGAGTGGGAGCAGTGCCAATGCACTTCAGATTATCCTGATGAAACATAAGAAACGAAACTCTGGACCCTTCGACATCTAACTCAACGTAGAAGACTGAAGAATCTCCCTTGTGGTCAAGGAGTGACCACCCTGTGCAAACAGGCCCCATCCAGCACCTCGACGTCTGCTTTGTTGCAGTTCCCGCCGGAACTAGAGCGACAGAGATTGACGAGATCAAGCTTGCCTGCCTTCTAACAGCCCGATCCACATTCCCTGCAGAGCTGAGACCCGTGGAGGCGACCGGAAGCGTGGGGCACGCCATCTTTGAAAGACCACGAGACGCTGACCGTGCAGCCCACGAGTGACCCTCGAAGCTGTACACCGGGGTTTGAGAAGCCCCAACCCTGAGCCACTCTTGCACCAAAGTTCACCCCTCTACACTCGACGAGTGCTGCGTGGGGCCCTTCTGCTTCTTTTGGCCCAACGCGTTGGCCCGGTCACTTGCCAGCCGGCTTGTGGCCCCTGTGCCGACGAAACTTGAAAAACGACTTGCGATTCTGGTTGCTCCAGATTTGCACCAGCTCCCCTGAAAAGGAGCCCCCACTCTGACCCTCCTGGTCCGAGTGAGAAGCAATCTTCCGGTTCCGCGTGGATTGCTTTTGCCAAGTGTTGTTTGCTCCAATCTTGAAGCCGACAGCGCCGACGGCGAGAGCCTGCGTGGGACAGATCGTGACCTGCTCCTGGACGTCGTAGATGCCCCAGAGCCCACGTGACAGCGGAGAGAAGCTCCTCGACAACCACCTGATTGTGCCCGACATTGCCTGGTTCCGTCCTGGTTCCACCCTGGTCACTGCTGAGTGACCCAGACTCTGTCCCCTCTGCTTTCAGGTACTTGAGTCCACCCTTGGACTCCACCGGACACTTCTCTTTCACCTCGCCTGCAGCCCTTTCAGCTTCAAGCACCAAGAACCTGCGTGACGAAACCCGACTCAACTTCGACCCTGTGCACCCGCTTCCTGTGGGTGAGGTAACATTGCAATGCCGGTGTTCCCACACTGGTACACACCTCTAGGGTCTGTGTCTTAAGTTTTGTTCCTCTAGGTTCAGCGGAAGTGTCCTTAAACTCTATTTGTGTAACTTGTACGCACCATTGGTTAACATTGATGCATGCGTGCACTTTCTGCACTGCACCCGAATCCCGCGGGCTTTTCCCGACTTCAGCATTGCTTGTCCCGACTGCTCCCAGCGATTCCCTAGGCCCTAGGCCTAACCACTGATCGAATGGTATCTCTTATACCATTTTTTTAGTATATGGTTTGAGTGGCCCCTTGGCCTCATCCAAAATTGTGCAACTTTGTATGTTATACTGTGCTTTTGATTTAACGCTTGTGCCCCTTTGTTCATAAAGAATACTGGGGATTGTTTTTAGTAATAAATACATATATTTTTATAATATATACTTGTGTGGTGTCCTTTCATTTGATATTACAGGATTGTACTTGGTAAAACAGCTCGCTTAACACGACCTCTTAAGTTAAGCCTTTAGGCTGCTTAGTCCATGCTACCCCTAGGATAGCTTGTCTAATAAGGTTGACTTACAACCAGACACCATAAGGGTTGTTTGGACTGATACAAGGTGGTTCCAGAATTGGAAACATCACATATCAGGCCAACTTCTCACATTGGTGAGCAGCGGTGCGGATTTGAGCTTGCTGTTTGTTTTACCATTGCAATCTTTTTATCAAATTGAAAGATCACATCAAGTACCTTAGGTACATATAAATCAAAAGCTTAGCATATTAAGTTCTACTGAACTTAGTAGTTGTAGGTTAAAGGGATTAGCACACCCTGACTACAACTCACTAGCAAGGTACAGTAGGGAAACACTTAGTGTAGGTAGGTGCATCACTTACACCACACTAGAGTCATGTCTGACACAGGAAAGGCCTCAGGCTCTGCTTCTGTGACAGTTGACCTTACCAAGGCAACTTCCAGGTATGACAAACTAACCCACAAAGACTTGCTTGCCTTGTGCATCTCAAGAGGGTTAAAAAGGGGCAGAAGTCCCACCAGTCCTTCCCTGATAGCCATTCTAGAACAGGATGACTTAGAAAAGGCGAATGCAGTTCCCTTAGAGTCAGGAGATGGAGTGAACCCCCCTGTAACTGATACCACTCCAGAGGAAGAAGTAGAGGAGGAGGGGGACTCAGGTGTAGAGGACCTAGAGGATCAGGATCAGAGGGGTAACCAGGTTATAGTTGCCAGGCTTAGCCAGGCCAACGTAAACCTACTGGGGAATGGAGAGGGCCAGCACCTCCCCAGATCCTATAACATTCTCCCAGGCAACAGAAGAGTGAGATCTCCAGCAGGGGACCCTCATATTTCTAGTGCCTCAAGAGAATCTCAGAGAGGAATGACTCCCTCTCAGAAAAAAGAGCATGAGGCAAGAATGAGGGCTGTCAAACTCCAGATAGAGAGGGAGGAGGTAGCCCTGGCTCAAGCTAGACTTGCCTTGGCAAGAGAACAGAAAATGTGTGGCTTAGATGCCACTGGTGGCAGCAATATTCCTAGAGAGAAACCCAGGTCCTATGATAGTAGAAACCTGACAAAGATTGTGCCCCCCTACAAGGAAGGGGATGACATCCACAAGTGGATAACTGCTCTTGAGAGAGCCTGCATGGTACAGCAGGTTCCTGAGGACCAGTGGGCAGCAATCTTATGGTACTCCTTTTCAGAGAAAGGGAGAGATAAGCTCCTCACTGTTAGACATGAGGATGCAAACAATTACAAAGTCCTGAGGAGTGTCCTAATAGATGGGTTTGGCTTAACCACTGAACAGTACAGGTTGAAGTTCAGAGACACCCAGAAGACACAGACACAGGACTGGGCTGATTTTGTAGATTGTGCTACTAAGGCTCTGGAGGGTTGGCTAAATGGCAGCAAAGCACATGACTTCACAGGATTGTATAATTTGATTATGAGGGAGCAGATCCTAAGTAATTGTCAGAACCAGCTCTTACACCAGCACCTGGTGGACTCAGATTTGACCTCTCCCCAAGAATTGGGAAAGAGGGCAGATAAATGGGTCAGAACCAGGATTAGGCCTAAGAATCAGGACAGTAACCAGAAGAAGGAGTCTACCAAGCCTCAAGATAAGGGTGGGGATAAAAGTAAAGAAAAGACTTCCCCAGGGCCCCAAAACTCCAAGAATGGGGGTGGGTCCCAAGATACTTCCTCAACTGAGAAAAAGCCCTATTGCCATGTCTGTAAGCAGGTTGGGCATTACAAAACAGACAACTGTTGTCCCAAGAATGGCAATAAAGAGAATATACCTCCAAAGCCAGCTCCAACACCTCCTGTTACTGTCAGCAGTAATCCCCAGGAAGTGGGAGCACACCCAGGAATCTGGGTGGGTTTACTTTTGGAGCCCAGGAGGACCCTGGCCTATCCAGGTCCCCATCCCCAAATAATCTTGTTTATGAGACTGGCATGGGGTTTGCCAACTTCTCTGATTGCCCAAATACTTTGAGCAAATATAGACAAGAACCCATCATCAATGGTTTGAAAGTTGAAGCTTTTAGAGACACAGGGGCTAGCATCACCATGGTGGCTGATTGTATAGTCTCCTCTAAGCAACTTTTACCTGGTGCCACATACCAGGTAACAAACATTGATGGCATCCAAACAAATCATCCCATGGCAGTAGTAAGTCTCAGCTGGGGAGGTGTGACTGGCCCAAAGAGAGTGGCAGTGTCACAAAACTTGCCTGTAGACTGCCTACTTGGTAATGATTTGGAAATCTCAGCCTGGGCTGAGGTTGAACAGGAAACCCATTCTAGAATGGTAAATTCCAATGGAAAGGTTAGTGGGGCTGTAATGGCTACAACCCCAATTCAAGATGTACTTCCTGAAAAGGTTGGTAGGGCTGAGCAACTCTCTGCCCCATCTTTAGCAAAAGCTCTTCCTGAACAGAATAGCAAAGCTGTTATGATAACAGCAGAAACCCAAACTGAGTCCCCTCCTGAAAAGGTTGGTGGGGCTGTGATGGCCACAGCCCAAACTCAAACTGATATGTGTGTTGTGAAACCTGAAATGAGGGATAACTTCACACAAACTGAGAGCACAGAAAAGGACGAGCAATCTCCCCCTCACCAGACTTTAGGAAAGGATCAGCCTCCTCAGGGAACTGATCTTACCCCTGATGAAGGAACTGCCCCAGAGGTGGTTAGGCCTAGCCTCACAGAGCCTCTGGTGTCAGTGGACCCTTCTCAGGTGGGACCCAGTCTGGAGCAGGTAACCTGCCCCTCTCTACCTTGCCTTAGTCAGCCCAGGGCTGCAGAGGACAAGGACAGTGAGACCCAGAGGGCCCCCTGTCAAATAAAGCACCCCCATCAACAGATTAGGGGCACCAAAACTAGTAGCCCTAGTAAGGTGAAAACTTTAAAAACTCCTGAGGGAGCCCCCTTAAAAACAGTTAGGGACCTCCCACAGATGGATTCTGTTGGGCACAGCCAAACCTGGGACCCAAAGGGCCAAAACCTGAACTGTCCCTCCAGCAAGCCAAACAGAGGGACCCAGCCTCCAGCTTTAGGTAGCCAGAGGCTGACCCTGAGAGCACAGTGCAACTCAGTTGAAGAAAGAAAGGCACACATGGTGGAAGATAATTGGAGGAAGCTGAGCCCTAAATTAGTGGAGCCTCACTTCAATACTCCATATCCAAACCAGCCTTTAACTTTGCATAAACACACCCAAGGTAGTGATTCCCTATGGTGGAGACCCTCTAATACCCCAAGGGTGAGGGACTGCTTAGTGGACCATGAGACAGGGGGTACCCATGCTAGTGCAGGTACTTCCTTATATGGCCACTCAGGCAATATAGGCTTACCTGGCCAAGGATAGCCTTATCTCCTTTCGTTTGGGGGGGGGGGGGGGGGGTTATGTAGGAAGGTGGCTACCTGACTATGGTTACCCCAGATTTTTTGCCTTGTGTTTAGCTGGTTTTTGACTTAGTTGGCCTGGTTCCCTGCTAATCAGGGCCCCAGGCTATCTGCTCTCTCTGTAAAATGGATTCCATGTACCCTAGGTACATACCACAATTGGAAATGGACTCCTTGTCAGCCCCTGTACCATGCACTATAGGTGCTCAGGGCATAGGTGCCACCAAGGCCTACCAGGGGCTGCAGCATATCTTTTGCCACCCCTGGCTGGTTCTTAAATTGACACAACTGGCTGATCACTCAGCTGGGGTAAGGTGGTGTAATCACCCCTTGCTTAGATATAGTATACCTATATCTAAACCTATATCTGGACACATATAAACCTGTGAGCCACTCCTATGGAAGGCCTTATCAATCCTGGAGGCAGAGTGCGTGGTTCAATGTGAGATGGAGCTCTAGCATGAGCTGAGCCTGTCTGCAGCTGTCGGGAACAACTCCCTAAGCTGTTTCAGGATAATGCCATACCATATACTCTTAAGTGCATTATAATCCTCGCGGCTAAGGCGCTCGACCTCGGACCTGGGGAACTAGGTTCGAGTCTCGGTAACGACGCCAAAAACCCCCTGTGATTCTGGGCAAATCACTTAATCTCCCCGTGCCTAACATGAAAGTGTGTCCTCATGTAACGTAACTGGTGCTATGTAAAGCGCTCTGATAACTGATTCGGTTCGGTTCTAGTTCGCGCTATATAAAACTCTGCAAAAAAAGGAAGAAAAAAAAAACTTTGGTTTGGCTTTATCAAAACATGTCGTGTAAGGTGTCATACGATTTGGAATACTATCCCCTCGCCAGTCCTGGCGACGGGGATAGCATTCCACCCCTCTAGAGGGAGAAGACATGTTACTTTGCCTAAATGCGGTTAATTTCTAAAAGTGCCTCAGATCCACAAAATGGATGCTTCTGCCACAGACACAAGTCTGACCCCCTGAAGCTGACCGAAACTCAGCCAAAGGGGCCTGGACAAAGGGATTCCTGTCGCAAGGAGGTGTCACACCCCCCCAGACAGGAGATAGTGGATTGTAGCAGGGAGGTTTGAAAGAAACCAGACACTGCATGGGGAGCACAAGGCTGCCCCTTGCATAATCCGGTCAAACCAGTTCTGGGGCACACCAGCCCCAGTCCCAGCGCGGCCTGGATCAAAGGAAAGGGGTGTATCCACCCCCTTCCTGGGTCCCACCCATAGGAGGGGCCCTAGCAGGTAATCCAGCCCCCCAGATTCGAATAGGAGTGGGAGCAGTGCCAATGCACTTCAGATTATCCTGATGAAACATAAGAAACGAAACTCTGGACCCTTCGACATCCTACTCAACGTAGAAGACTGAAGAATCTCCCTTCTGGTCAAGGAGTGACCACCCTGTGCAAACAGGCACCATCCAGCACCTCGACGTCTGCTTTGTTGCAGTTCCCGCCGGAACTAGAGCGACAGAGATCGACGAGATCAAGCTTGCCTGCCTTCTAACAGCCCGATCCACAGTCCCTGCAGAGCTGAGACCCGTGGAGGCGACCGGAAGCGTGGGGCACGCCATCTTGGAAAGACCACGAGGCGCTGACCGTGCAGCCCACGAGTGACCCTCGAAGCTGTACACCAGGGTTTGAGAAGCCCCAACCCTGAGCCACTCTTGCACCGAAGTTCACCCCTCTACACTCGACGAGTGCTGCGTGGGACCCTTCTGCTTCTTTTGGCTCAACGCGTTGGCCCGGTCACTTGCCAGTCGGCTTGTGGCCCCTGTGCCGACGAAACTTGAAAAACGACTTGCGATTCTGGTTGCTCCAGATTTGCACCAGCTCCCCTGAAAAGGAGCCCCCACTCTGACCCTCCTGGTCCGAGTGAGAAGCAATCTTCCGGTTCCGCGTGGATTGCTTTTGCCAAGTGTTGTTTGCTCCAATCTTGAAGCCGACAGCGCCTTCGGTGAGAGCCTGCGTGGGACAGATCGTGACCTGCTCCTGGACGTCGTAGATGCCCCAGAGCCCACGTGACAGCGGAGAGAAGCTCCTCGACAACCACCTGATTGCGCCCGACATTGCCTGGTTCCGTCCTGGTTCCACCCTGGTCACTGCTGAGTGACCCAGACTCTGTCCCCTCTGCTTTCAGGTACTTTTCGACTTGAGTCCACCCTTGGACTTCACCGGACACTTCTCTTTCACCTCGCCTGCAGCCCTTTCAGCTTCAAGCACCAAGAACCTGCGTGACGAAACCCGACTCAACTTCGACCCTGTGCACCCGCTTCCTGTGGGTGAGGTAACATTGCAACGCCGGTGTTCCCACACTGGTACACACCTCTAGGGTCTGTGTCTTAAGTTTTGTTCCTCTAGGTTCAGTGGAAGTGTCCTTAAACTCTATTTGTGTAACTTTTACGCAGCATTGGTTAACATTGATGCATGCGTGCACTTTCTGCACTGCACCCGAATCCCGCGGGCTTTTCCCGACTTCAGCATTGCTTGTCCCGACTGCTCCCAGCGATTCCCTAGGCCCTAGGCCTAACCACTGATCGAATGGTATCTCTTATACCATTTTTTTAGTATATGGTTTGAGTGGCCCCTTGGCCTCATCCAAAATTGTGCAACTTTGTATGTTATACTGTGCTTTTGATTTAACGCTTGTGCCCCTTTGTTCATAAAGAATACTGGGGATTGTTTTTAGTAATAAATACATATATTTTTATAATATATACTTGTGTGGTGTCCTTTCATTTGATATTACAGGATTGTACTTGGTAAAACAGCTCGCTTAACACGACCTCTTAAGTTAAGCCTTTAGGCTGCTTAGTCCATGCTACCCCTAGGATAGCTTGTCTAATAAGGTTGACTTACAACCAGACACCTTAAGGGTTGTTTGGACTGATACAAGGTGGTTCCAGAATTGGAAACATCACATATCAGGCCAACTTCTCACAAAAGGGCTAGTAAAATCTTTTTTATTTGATTAGTTCACTATCTCAATAAATTAGCAGAATTGAAATAAAGGAATGGTTAGATCAAAATCATTTTCATGTAATAAAGCTTCAAACATGTGCCATAAAGGAAAGAAGCTCGAGTCTAAAAATGGGGCGAAAATGGTGTTATACAGAATCTATAAAGAGTTTCACGTTCGAGAAGAAGAGTGAGATAGAGCATAAAGGTCAAATTCAGTCAGTCTGTATCAGCAGAACGTCCCATAAAGAGAAGTTTGTGAAACTCAATATAGTCTCAAGAAAATAATAAAAAAATATCATGCAGTAGCAGTAGCAGACCGCAATCATCAATGTAAAAAAAGGTTATAAATCAGCTTTCTGTCTTCAGCATGAAGCATTCAGCCTCAGGAGCATGGAATTGTGGGATAGAAAATGTGTGTGAGTGAAATGTGTGTTAACTTACTCTAAGAACATGCACTAATGTAAACAGTTGAGAAGAAATGTTGCTGTCGATGTTGCATCTTCTCTCATCTAATCAGCTTTCAGGATTCTTCTGAGAACAGGCTCTCCTCTTCCTTTCCCACGTTTTGAACAATGAACTACAGACAGTTATTGTGAAGTGTGAAACTAAATTTACAATTGTAACTACGCACAAGTCTTTTCGATTCAAACCTTCTTTCACATGAAAATGACTACATTTCTAATCTTATAATAAAACAAATTGTATGTTAGCTGAACAGTGAACTATGTAAAAGAGAGACTTCAGCTATAATGAGCAATTATGTAGCACTACGTCCTCTATTATAATATGCAGAAAAATATGATAGAAAAGGTCAAAATTTCTATTTAAGCGTTACATTCTTGTGCGATATTCTCCATTACTTTAATTATTGATGAAGCTTCTTTAGCAAACATCTAAAAACGCTATTGTTAATCAGAAACATTTGTCACGGTAGTGTGAAGCCTTTCACTAAAAGACATAGGGCCAGATGTAGGTAATTTCTTTTTATCGACTCTTAAATACCGAATTTTACCGATTCGGTATTTAAGAAATCGAAAATGGTATGTAGGTAAAAAATCGGTAAAAAATACAGATTCGGTAAAAATCGGTATCTCTGAATCGGTATTTACCGAATCAGCAAATACCGATTCGGTATTTACCGAATCTGTAATTCCCATTCATCCCTATGGGCATCCCGGCCCATAGGGATGAATGGGAATTACCGATTCGGTAAATACCGAATCGGTATTTACCGATTCGGTAAATACCGAATCAGAGATACGAAAATCAAGCAATCTAACTAAGAACCAATCACGTGCCTCCACCCCACAACCAAGCAACAGAGGAACCAACCAATCACATGCCTTCACCCCACCCCACAACCAGGCAACAGAGGAACCAACCAATCCTGTGCATCCACCCCACCCCACAATCAGGAAGTGGCCACACCCATGCAGGTGCAGACCAACTGAACATCCAGGAGAGCTGTGATACACTGACTGGCTGTACTGAGTTGATCTGTGCAGAAGTGCAGGATGGATTCACAAGACTCCCAGAGGGAAGGTGCTGACAGGAAAAGAAAAATAAAGTTCAGCACAGGTGAACTGCAAGTGCTGGTAGAAGAGGTGGTAAAACACCACACTCAGCTGTTTGGAAGACAATCTCTGCAGGTAGCAGAGGCTGTGAAGAGGAATACCTGGCAGGGGATCCAGGCTAAGGTGAACGCCATAGGGGTGACAACCAGAGAAGTGAATAATTTAAAGAAAATATGGCATTACCTAAGGATCATCACTAAAAAGAAATTGGCGTTACAAAGAAAAGAGGCCAATGCTATAGGTGGAGGAAAGAACAGGGCACCTGCTCTTGCGGATCTGGAACAGCTTGTGGAGTCCACCCTGGAGCCAGAGAGCATATTTGGGATTGGTGATGCTGACAGCTCAGCCTGAGCTGCATCAAAGAAAGGTAAGGGACATGTCCATAATTCCTCCCCCCTTGCCTGTCTCCTTCCCCCAATGTGGCTGTGTTTTCCAAACTCCAGTACAGGCTAGAATCCTCCAGCAACGCATTATGGGAGTGATAGTAATTCGAACTTACATCAGTGCAGTCATCATGAAAGAATGTCAGGCATGCCACACAATACAATTAGAGGCAGTTGAGGACCATGAAATAGTGTGACTGAATTGTGATTTAATATAGAAATACACGGTGAAAGCACCACTAAGCCACTGTCCATATCTGTCCACAGGAGAGACTTCGCGCAAGACTATGCAGGAGAGGGAGAAGAGGGCACCCCAAAGGGAGAGGAGTGAGGAAGGATCCAGGAATGCAGGGCCCAGCACTGCAAGACCTCCAGCACCCAGTACACATGCAGCTGCCACACCAGAGGCAGGCACCATGCAACAGCCATCATCACCTCTGCTCTATGACTCTCCACAACAGGACCCACAAACACATTCCCCATCAGCAGCCTCAGAGGTGTCGGATATCTTCAGGCCCAGGAAGCATGATGTTCCCCCGCTACAAATACTTCAAACATCCTCTCATGAGGAAAGGGAGGGTGAGATGCCAAATGAGCCAGTGGAGGCAAACAGAGCTAGTCTTCCGTCCACTCCTGTTTCTGTGTACAGAGGCACAAGACGCCGTAGGGTCCGGGAGGGAAGCGCAAGTGACCATGGTGACGGTGTCTTCTGTGGGCTGGAAACCACGATGGTGAAGGTGCAGCGCCTGCAGGCAAAAGCAATTACTGCAGTACACCGACAAATGCGCCATCTTAATAGCAACATGGTGAACATGAACCGGGGGATCACCTCAATGGCAGATAGCATGCGGGACATGGCAGATGGGGTGAGGGACATGTCTCAGTGTGTGATGTCACTTTGTGACGAACTGCATGAGGACCGCACACAGAGGCGCAGGCAGAGGCAGTGCATACAACAGCAGACAAAGTCCATGAACCGTCTAGCAACAGCAACTTCACTGTTATGTCGCCGTTCTGTTGCAATGCAGGAGGGGCTAGTGTGCTGCTGCACAGATCTTACCAGGGGGATGGGGAGAGTTGCAACAGCAATGGAAGTGCTGCTGACAAACCAGTCAGCCACTGCAGGAGATGAAGGTGTAGGGGACACGGATAACACCAGTAGTAGGAGCAGCACCCCTATACCGGACATTAGGAGGAGCAGCAGATGCCAAAGTACAGGCCTTGGCTCAACAGACAATGTTCAAACCCAACCACAGGCATTCCGCAGTGTTGTGCGTGGGCGCAGACAGTAATGCTGCCAAAATTCCAGTCGACATGTGAGGGTGAGGTAACCCGTGTTCGCCTAGTTAGGCTAGGCACACTTCGGACTTCACAGATGTGTCTTTTGACATTTACCGTAGTGCCCATTAAACTACGTGTATAACATTGAACCCCTTGCTGTGTCTCTTTACTTACTTAAAAGTAGTTGTGTGAGATCTCTGCCCGTCTGTGTCTGCCATCTGTTGGTGTTGCAACTCCTACTGTGTTGGGTTCAGGCAGTGCATGTTCATCATCATGGTCTTCATAGTCGCTCAATTCCACCTCGATGCCCTTCTTAGTAGCAAGGCTGTGCAACATTGCACAAGTTGCAATCATCTTACAGCAGATGATTAGTGAGTACTGCCGTGCCCCTCCACTTTTGTGCAGGCAGCGGAACCTGCTCTTTAACAGGCCAGAGGTGCGCACCACAATGTTCCTGGTTTATTTATGTGCCACATTGTATCGTCTCTGGCTGGGCTGGGGGTTGAAGGGTTGAGGTAGGGTGTCAGGATGAAAGAACGGACGGCATATGCACTATCCCCTATTAGAAAATTAGAAAGCCATTACTCACAGGCACACATACACCTACATCTGCATTATCTATCAAGGGAGTGTCACACAGTAATTTACCTAGCATGTATCCTTCGCCAAATTCCGCCGCTGTCGGGCGTGTGTAGATCCCACTGTTTTGGAAGATGTAGGAGTCGTGGGTACTTCCTGGGAACTTGGCCACTATGTCCGTGATAATGTACTTGGCATCACAGATTACCTGTACATTTATTGTGTGGGATGACTTCCTTTTTCTGAAAATGTACTCTGTGGCAGCAGGTGGGCATATTGGGATGTGGGTGCCATCAATACAGCCGATGACGTATTGGAAATGTGCAATTTGGGAAAAGTCCGTCTTGGTAGTGAGCAGTTCCGCATGAGTTTCAAGGAAGCTGATATAATGATGCATTTTCTGCATCATGGCCTCAAGGAACTTCCTAAAGAAACGGGACAGGCAGCTCTGGGACACCCCACCTATCGCAGCAATCACTTTCTGGTAACTGCCAGAGGCAAGCAGGTGTAGGCTACACAGCACCTGCACATGGGGTGGGATGGCGTGTGCCCTTGGGGTTGGGTGCTCCAAAAGTGGGTGCAGGGCCCTGATCAAGTCCAGGATGGTTTGGGGGTGTAACCTGTACCTTTGTAGGATCTCTGCCTCAGTTAGTTGGAATAGGGTGATCCTCTGCCTGTAGACCTGCTCCTCCCTTCTCCAGACCCTCTCTCCTTCTGCCTGTAGCCGTAGCCGCCTCGCTATCACGTAGAATGCCGCCATTCTGGTCAAACTGTTGCATTTTGGGCCCTTTTTTATAGCCTGCACCTGGTTACCAACTGCTTTCAATCCATGGTAAATACCGACTCTTAAATACCGAATTTCATGCAAATTCGGTATTTTAGAGGTTACCTACATCTCAAGAGTCATTTTTACCATTTCTTATTTACCGAATCGGTAAAATTACCAATTTGATAAATTTACCGATTCTGTAAAATTCCGATTCGATAAAATTATCGATTCGGTAGTTTTTTTGACACCTACATCTCGAAATCCAAATACCGGTCGGTAACGGCCGAAATTCGGTATTCTCGGCCGTTACCGACCGGTATTTGGCTACCTACATCTGGCCCATAGTCGTTGAAAGGTCAACTTTTAGACAGTGTTCATGCTGATTTCAGCATTTCTTTGTCGAGTCATTTATGAAGCAAAGCTGCTTTTCAACATTTTGAGGCTTAGTGTAATAAGCATGACTACTTTACGAGTCCTTTTTAACTCATAATTGACTCTCACTGTTCAGATCAAATACTCCATGGCCAAACAGTTAAATCTCATGTTGGTCATAAACTGTTTCTCCAATTTGCAGCGAAGGAGGACATGCTCTAATCCTTTCATGGGTGAAATTCCCAGCAAAATGGGTTTTAACAGTTGTTATTTCCAGCAAACCTTTTTGGGACAGAAAATTCTGCAAATAGGTTTTGTTTGTTGTGTTCTCCAGCAAAGGGTACATTTTCAGCATTCTTCAACTGTAGTCAACACCATCTATCTAAAGTTTCATAAGTTAGTGAAAATGTAGTGAAAAAATTCTTAAAGCGAATGGAAGCATCGCTACTCAACTCTGCCGATCTCTCTTGAACATGGTCCTGAATGGTAACTTCAAAGACTCCTTAAAGTGACGTTCTCCAAACCGGTCCTGGAGGGCCGGATCCATGCCAGATTTTTTAAATAACTACATGTATCTAAATGGGGATATGCACAAAATCTGGCATGGATCCGGCCCTCCAGGACCATATTGGAGACCCCGGCGCTTAAACAGAAGGTTTGACTTGATATTTCAATGCATTTGACTGTTTCTTGGTAGAAAACTAGATAACTTGTGGCATATTTAATTCCTAATAAGGAATAAATATTAGTAGATGGACACTCTATTGAACCCAGGTTTTGGTGTATGAGTTATAATTTTGTATTTCCTAACGTGTATTTTATAGCATTCAGGCAAGTTCTAATTGTTCACCACATAGACTGCAAATAGAACTATTGATATTTTTGGAAAAGGTTTAGGTACTTAGCAGTTCAGCTTCAGGTTCAATGGAATCGAACGGATAATTAGGCTTAAGCAAATGTATACTTTCTTTCCTTTACCAACTATGTAACTCTTGCAAGTTCAGTCTTTTGTAGTTATAAATGACTGAGGTTAGGGAAAGCGGCTCCCAGAGTTCTGTTTGACTTGACAAGTTACTAAACATAAATGAAGCTTGGCAGTCTTTTGGGGTGAAAGTGCAGATGGTAAAGTTCACTGGAAGCATGGCTATTGTCTTTATATGAGCAGAGAAATTGCAGGGGTTTATTGACATCCAGTTTTCTTTGTGCACATGCACATGGCTGCCCAAATTGGAAGATCCACTGGTTGGTTGTGTGTGAGTGGCAAATTGTGGCCCAAATGGAGTGCTAGCTTTGGGTTGTGTGTGCCCACGTGTAGATTTCTCAGTGGACATTACTTTGGGATCTGTCTAAACAAACGGCTGAAGTTCTTGATTGCTTGACTGTGGGTTCTGTATGACTGGATCAATGGTAGGGTCCAGTAGAAGCTCAGCTCTGTGTTTTGTGTGAGTCGACAGATGGCTGAGTATATTTGGAAACAGTGGACAGGTTTTGGGATCAGAGAGGGTTAATTTCTCATTTCTGAGAGAAAATGAGTGATGATAACAGAAGGTTACTAATATGTTCCATGTATGTTGACCAATAGTTAGTACTCTTCTAATTATTTTCTCCACCTTGCCTCCTCAGGAGTCGAACAAAAAATAGAATGTGGTATGGAGTCCTGGGAACAAAAGAGCTACTCCACCGTACATACAGAAATCTGGAGCAGAAAGTTCTTCTGGAGGTGCTTCATTTTTCCTTGAACTATTAATTCTTGATTTCGAGTGCTCTCTTTGAAGTAATCTGTGATATTTGGTTTATACAAAGGATCACATAGGTGTGGTTCTGTAATGTCCCGAATGGGCAGCTCTGATAAAATGATCTTCTGTTTGTTACTGCTCTGGCTCGACTGCCAGTGTTGAACTATGGACCTTATTTTCATCAGCTATTCTTCAGGGACAGCTTAAAGCTACTCACTATCAACCTTTCATAACATACTTTATCCTTGATTCGGGGCTCCTGGTATTGAATTTTGAATTTAATGTTTTTGGCCAGCACTTTGAGACCCATGGGTGATATGTGCACTTAATAAAATCCTATGACTATGAATTTTCTGATTTCTGAGATACTCCTTTCTGGCATTTTTGAGGAGTTATGTGCTTGGAAAATAACTTTGTATTTCACTTGTGTTATTCTTTTCCATTCCCTCTCCATCTGGTCAATGTCACATAAGAGCAGTTCTGTGGACTGACGGATGGTTCTGATCCATTGCTTGACTTCTACTTGGAGTTATGTGCATGCTTTGGCAGCAACCACAAGCTTTACAAGTGCTCAACTTGATGGCATATACTGATAATTCCCTCACAAACCAGACTCAGTGCATATCTTCAGAAATCTCAGATTTCCAGAATTTGCAACCTTTACACAGCTAGGAAGCGCATTGTAGTTGGCACAATATGCATGGCAACTTTGACTTTTGGAACTGATTTAGAGGGTGCTTTCTTAACTATAATATATTCTGCATCATGCCAGTTGACCATCCATACCCTTAGACCATGCGTCACTGGAACCTGGCTACACAAATTAATTAATTTTTCTACCAGATGTTGTTCAGAGGAATTTGGGAGCAACATTATGGCCGTCATGAAACAGGTGGTTTCTAGCTCAAGGAGTACCAAAGCACCAGGCACAGCTCTCACCAAGATGTCTGGAACTTTCGTTCTAGACCCTTAAGTCTGTTTTAAATTTTAAATTTCATAAGAATAAGGCATGGTGTACCTGCTAGTCACTCTGACCCTACCACCACCCAACAGTTGATGTAAAAACTCAGTGATTTACAAATAGACTAAAATTAGTTTGGACTGGGATTGTAGACCATGATGTAATCAAGCCATATTAAGACAATTCTGATACCTAAAATAATGTAAATATTAGTTTCAGGTATATTTTCTAAAAGTAGATGTGTCTGTACAGTGGAAGACATTTGCATCAGTCGTGGCCAAATAAGCAAGTGCCACAATTAAGATTACCTTCTAAATCAGGCGTGTCAAGTCAGTCCCCCAAATCAAGCATCTACACGACATCTGATGCTGTAAGTTAAACTTGAATGCAGCAGATCAGGACCTTCCCAGCTCTTTTGATCATTGACCAACCACAGTTGTCAGTGATTTATTTGGTATGCAGCATTCAGCTAAACAGTTTGAATGTCAAACATCAGAGCTGTACTGGCAGAGGTAAGTACTGGGCCCACAATATTGGACGAAATTGTTTAGGCTTCACAACTCTTAAAGACGAGCTCTAGAAAACATCTGGTGCCATGGTAATGATATTCTGTACCCAAAGTAAAGACTCGCAGTAATTTGTGCCCTTGAATGAAGCTGTGAAAACTTTAAAGCTAACTTTGTTTTGGTGTTTTCAATGTGAGTTTTGAGTTTTTGTTTCACATTAGCAGCTTCTGAGGAAATGGGGGGTATTGTACGGTGTTGTGCACCTCACCATGTGATACACTTTCCAACTCCTTAAGGTCTGTTAGGCCTGGCGTCCTTGGCATGGTTTCGCCTGTTTTTTTGCTTCTGCCTCCTGTATTTTTGACGGTATGCTGGACTTTATTTTTGCTGGATTTTTATTTTTAACTCTGTTCACTTTACCATTGCTGATCCGTGCTAAAGTGTAAGTGCTCCCTGTGAAAAATATGATTGTGATTGATTATCCAGGACTGGCATATTTGATTTACTGGTAAGTCCCTAAGTGCGCTGTATGTGCACAGGACCTGTAAATCAAATGCTACTAGTAGGCCTGCAGCACTGATTGTGCCACCCACATGAGAAGCCCTGCAAACATGTCTCAGGCCGGCCACTTCATGTCGACCTGGCAAGTGCACCCACTTGCCAGGCCCAAACCTTCCCTTTTATTGCATGTAAGGCACCCCTAAGGTAGACCCAAAATAGCCCCATGGGCAGGGTGCAGTGTATCTGAAAGGTAGGACATGTACTGGTGTGTTTTATATGTCCTGATAGTAAAATACTGCTAATTTTGTTTGTGACTATTGCAAGGACTATCTGTTCCCTGGGGTATCATTGGAGTTGCCTTGTCACAATTCTACAAGTGTAACTTCAATTGGGAAGAGATAGAGATTTAGAGTCTGGGTTCCCTGAACTCAGGATTCAAAGACTCGTCTTTCTGTGAGGGTGGTTTTTAAATTGTGTGTTTGAAAATGACACTTTTTAGAAAGTGGGCATTTTCTTGCTTTACCATCCTGCACCTCTGCCTGGCTTTGGAATCCACATCTGGTTTAAACTGACAGTTGGGCTGTTTGTGCATTCACTCTAGACAGTCACACAAAGGGAGCTGAGGTGTGCCCTGCATATCCTGACTGTTCATCACCAGACTGATGGGCCTTCCTGAGCTAGAGTGGGGGTGCGGAGTTGTCGCTGACAGCTGAATATAGCTGTGCCTGTCCTCTCACAATGCTGTCTCCACCCCCATGTAGTGTGTCTGGAGCCAGGTGAGGCCAAGGCAGGATCTGTGCACTACAGGGACTAGCCTTTGAAGTATGCCTACTTCAAAGTCGGAAAGGGGTAAAAGTATTTGACCTGTAACCCCACATTTTGGATCAAGAGGATATTCTGCCAAGAAGATCTGGAAAAGCTGTAGGAGGAGAACTGCTACTCTGCCGTTTGCTGTGTTGTGCTGGCCTCCTGCTTGCTGCTTCTGTCTTGGGCAGATGAATGACTGGACTGAACTTTCCTATCCTGCTTATCAAGGTTCTCCAAGGGCTTGTGTGTGCTTGCTTCTTGTTGGAAGGCTCAGGGCCATCAAGGACTTTATCTGCAGCTCCCCTGAACTCCTCTGCTGAGAGTTCGGACCTTCCAAGTGGTGCCAATTCCATTACTGGGTCCATGGAGGTGGTTTTGCTGCTTTAAAGGACTAAAAATCCATGCATCGCTCTGTTTTTCCTGCCACAAGCTTGACATGCGATTGAAAAACCAATGCATTGCTGCTGTGCGGTCAAAAAGAATGGACGCAGCACCTGTTTACGGCTTTGAAAATCAACGCAGTGCTTGTTTAGTCACCACATCGATCCAGCGTGCATGGATTTTCCATACATCGCACCTGTGTGCCAAGTCTCCAGCGACGCCATAAGGAGTCAAGGCTGCGGGCAAGAATTCTCCTTTCAGTAAGGAATCAACACAACACTTCTCCTCTGTGTAGCAGAACTGATGCTTTCATTCCCCTGGGACTCAGAAATTGACGTATCGCTTATGTTTTCCAAGGCTTCCCTCCTCTGTGGCTGTTTCCGTCTCGGATTTTGCTGCATCAAATATACTTTGTGCTAAAATCGATGCATCCATGGAGTTCTATGGGCAACCGTATGTTTGATTTTTGTTATTTGGTCTTGTTTGTTTCAGATAAAAAATTGGTTATTTATCTAAACTGGTGTGCTGTCCATTTGTAGAGTTTTCACTGTGCTACTGTGTGTTTTATGTACAAATGCTTTACACATTGCCTCTGAGATAGGGCTGACTGCTCGTGCCCAATTACCAAGATGGTGAGCAGGGTCCCTACTTGGACAGGGTGCATACCACTGACAACTAGAGACCCTCATTTCTAACAAGGGCTCCTACGTTTCATTTGTCAAACCTTCAGCTCGACCCCGGATATCTGTGGCTCTGAGCAGCAGTGCTACACAAAGGAACAAGTGTAAAGAGTTTAACCAGCAGCAAAACAATTGTCGAAGAAATGCACCAAAGAAAAACCAACCATTAATTAAAAATATTTATAGACAATACAACGAAAAAGATCCACCAAAGGAATCTGGAGATATAGTACATCAAAGCATTTCACTCAGCCGCAAACAAGCATTGACACTTAAAAACATTTCCTACAAAAATGTGTCCTAGTTACCTCCAGGGGAGAAGCAGTCTTCAAGCAGTTCCAGGTGCTTTATCCTCAGTTCAGTGGATTTATTTTTTTTGATAAACAAATGTTATTGAATTTATGGATAAACAAATGTTATTGAATTTATAAAAAATTACCAGCCAATCATCAAGGTTCCATAATTGCAAAGGAATGCATACAATGATCTGGACAATCCAAAGGACAAGTCCATACAAATCAAAAGGACAGCATTTGGAGAATCCCCTACTAAACTAAACAAAGCCCCCCAACCATTACCCCAAACCCTGCGATACTTCTTGGGGCAACCACATGCTGCATACATTGTTTTCTCTTGTGCGTCGCACCTGTCGACCCCCGCCCACCACTTCCCGGCAGTGGGAGGGTCAGGACTTTTCCAAACAAAGGCTATATCCCTCTTCGCCACCGCCATTGCAGTAGTATAAAACAGTTTTTCATGTCTGGAACCGTCCAACCCATCTGTGATGCCCAGGATCGCATGCTTCGGATCAGTTCAGTGGATTTCTACGGAGTGGTCTTGATGCTGACACTTCGGGATGTTCAAGGATGCTGTGTATACTCTGCTGTCATGGAGGGGTCTTCCTGCAGGGATTCCTTGGTCCACGATGGGGGTGAGGGGGCCCAGAGCAGAGGTTTTGACGTTCCACAAGGTCCTCTTCAAATAGGTGTTCACGAGTCACGCTAGGCGAGAAGGGATCATGGTCATCTTTTTTAAAATTGGAAACTGCTTTTAAAAATACTTGTTTTTTTAACTGCTGATGTTTAATGAGCTGAGTTAAAGCTCAGGGGGGAAAGTTGTTATTTTTTAAATTATTTTTTGCACACACACGTTGAGCAGACATCTTGGGTCAGCGTTCTAGTTGCTGGACCCTGGTCGGGCTTCATAAGAGCCAGATGACGTGGCCGCGCAGCAGTAATTGTAGGTGTTCACAAGTCACGTTAGGTGCGAAGGGTTCACTGTCATCTCTCTCTTTTTAAATTGAAAACTGCTTTTAAAAATACTTGTTTTTTAATTGTTGATATTGAATGACCTGAGTTAAAACTCAGGGGGGCAAGTTGTTCTTTTTTAAATTCCTTTTGCACACGCACTTTGAGCAGCCATCTTGGGTCGGCGTTATAGTTGCTGGACCCTGCTCGGTCTTCATAAGAGCCAGATGACGCGACCGTGCAACGGTCGCCAATGCAATTATCTACAGATAATTATTGCTATAGCGCGGAGCAGCTCAGACAGTTTAGTACAACCCCAAGATCGAACTGTGTCCATTCCATCATTCCTAGTAGTTAGATCCTGGCTTTGTGCATTGCCCATTCAGGCTCTGTTCTCTGTTTTAATATTTATATGGCTTCTCTTGCAGACATTGTTCTTCCCTTTGGGGTGCACATTGTGACTTACACCGATGATCCCCAGCTGGTTGTAGCACTGAACCATTCAGAGAAGGCCTCTACTGGCCTTTGTCCTTGTCTTGAAGAAGTAGCCAAATAGATGAAACACTCGCATTTAAAACTGAATGGCGACAAGACTGAGCTTATGCTCCTTGCCAATCCTTCTCTTTTTAAAGCGGACACCATGTGGCCAGCCTGTTGGGTCCTGCACCTGTCCCTAAGTCAGAGATAAAGAGCTTGGGCTTTTAGCTGGACCAAGACCCTAGCTTCAAATTCCAGGCTAGGAAGGTTGTGGCCTTCTGCTTTGGCATCATAAGGATGCTCCCTAAAGTGGTCCCTCTGCTCCCCTTCCAGGCAAGAAAGCTTATGGTCCAGGTTCTTATTCGTTCACGTCTGGACTAAGGGAGTGCCCTATCTCTTGGTGCGCCGAGTTCTGTCCTTGATAAACTCCAAACAGTGCAGAACTGCACCACAAGGATTCTTTTGGGGATTCCGAACCGGCAGTCTGCAAAACCCTCCATGAAATCCCTCTACTGGCTCCCTGTTCGCGAGAAAGTTCACTTCAAGGCTTTGTGCATTATCCACAAGATGTTAGGAGGAAAGGGACTAGCGATGAACTCATCTATGGTCCAGCCTCATCGAGCAAACAGGCGGCTGCGCTCAGATGAGTTATACTTGGCCGCTTTTCCCAGAATGAAGAGGGCCAGAAGCAGCAGCCGGTTATTATCGTACAATGCCGCCAAACTGTGGAACTCCCTCTTCATCTATGAAAGGAATCCAATCATCTGGCCTTTCGTAAGTTGCTGAAAACGTGGCTCTTTCCTAAGTGATTCTTGAGGCTTTAGTTTAACCGCTTCAGCGATGGGATGCCTCCGGGTAGCTACGCGCTCCATAAGTGCTGTTTCATTCATTCATTCCTCTCTGGTCTGACCGAAGTCCAGTCACCACTGGACTATCAGTTATCTAGTCTCACAGTCATATCTTTATCTCTGCTGTAGCTTGCATTCTGGGTGACCAAGCTGCACTCCTGAAGCTCTACCAGGTCCACAGACTCTGGGCGGTCTGTTGGACCTGGTCCCTGGCGCTGCACCACAGCGGGCGACGATCTGGTCTACCACTTGCCCTTAGCAGGCTTCTTCAGCTGTTGTGTCCCTATGCTGCGAACAGGAGGACATTCAACCGACCCTTGGAATCTCTTTGCTCTGGCTGGGCTCTGGAGAAAACTTCTCCTTGAGCAGGACACAGCAGGCACAGTCCCTCCATTTCGCTAGTCACTAGTTGTAGCCGGCACATTCCACGTCAGTACAGCTTCTCTTAGCCTGGAACTTGGTGCAACAGGGCAGTCATTCTTCGGACCTTCTTTCCAGTCCAGTTGAAATCTGAGTTCAGGTTGTCGGGGTTGCCCTATTTATGTACAGGTAATGTCCTCAGGTTAGGATGCGGTTGGGAGCCAATAGGCTCCTAAGACGATACATAGACATTGCAAGTGGACAGGGAAGACATCTTAAGTATATGTACTGGACACTGGTGATTACGAGTTCCCCAGTTCCATGATGGCTTCACTGGAACCACAGATGTTTGGTATCAAACTTTCCATAGTAATAAACCCACACAGATTCCAGTAATGGATTTATTAATACATGCAGCCAGAGGGGACCTTTGAGGTACCCTCTGAACCCTACTAGTCCACTAGTGTTCTGGCTGACTGATACAGTTCAGCCTGTCACCACAAACAAGCTTCTGACCCCCTAGGAGGTGAAAGCCCCGCTCTCAGAGGTCAGGAACAAAGCATGCTCTAGCAGGCGGTGGTTACACCTCCTCCAACCAGGATACCTAGCAAGCAGCATACCAAAGCCAGAGGCTTCAAAGTCTCTGCCAGCTTTGATAATGCAACCCTGGCATCCCCCAGACCTGAGAGATGCCAGCCTTGTCCTGAGGCCTATTTGGGACCAGGACAGATGGTAAATTAGTGTGAGAGTAGGCATGGAGCACAAACAGGGTAACACACACCCCTAAAATGAGCTGCCTGATTCTCCCAGTCTAGGAAAATTCTGCCATCTCGGTGATGGCAGAATTTTGGAAACTGGGAGAGAGTTATTTCACTTCCTACAGGCAGTGGTCATATAGTGGGCGTAGTGACCTCCAAGGGTAGGTAGGTCATTGACTACTACTCTTCACTACCCTAAATGTAGGATTTGGGTGGCCCATTTACCCAGAATTTCAGATTCTACTGACTAAAAAGAAAATGGGGTTACTTCTTTGGACTATTGGCAGCAAACCGTGCCTGCCGCACAGAGTTTTGACCGTTGCAAAGACCCGGCTGGTCTGGCAGCTGTGCATCCTCCACAAGTTCCTGAGGGTTGCCAGCACTTCACCAAGCAGCCAGTATCTCCCTTGGGGTAGAGGAGCTACTCGCCTGCAGGCACCGACCGCGATGTCTAGTTGTAAAGAAGCTGCTGTCCACCGGATGCACGAAGCAGTAGCTGCCCAGGAGAATGTCAGCACACTGAAAGAGGTCAGATCCATCTTTCTGCCAAGTCTGAAGACGCCAGTACCTCCACGAGCCTTCCTGTACCAATACCCGGGATACAGAAGTCCTTGCCGCGACCAAACCTTGTGTGAAGCCATGTCCAGGCTCCAACGGCATCACTGATGACAAGCTGACAAGGGACGTCGGCTTTGTAGAGGCCAGCACAGAGAGTGGCCCAGCTGTCCAGTTTTTGTCCCCCTTGTAGGCACGACCGAAAACTTGGAGCACCTTGACGCACGAGAGTCAGCCTGGTACATACACTGCACCTGAGTCACCCTGCACGGGCCTAAGGGAACCAACAGTTTCTCTGAGCTCCAGACTTGTTGCCTAGTTCCCCTTTGCATCCTATTACCAAGTGCCCCACCCCTTTTCAACCGCGTAGCTTGAAAGGTTACTAACCCATCCAGCACGTCTGCAACTGGACTCACCAGGACAAATATGACGAATCTGCTGGTGGAAATTTGGTCCTTGTCCCTCTACGACCTCCCGACTGAAAGGGGTCCCATGGAAATGTTTTGCAAGTATATGTATGCAGTAGATATTCTTTCTCCCATAGGAAATCTGTAAAACGTCTATTCTGAAAAAGTACTTACCTATTTATAAAGCTCTTGGTTTCAAGATGTATATAAAAATTAATGTATGACGTTACAACGCATACATTCACAACGCATATCATCACAACGCAGCTTTTACAAAGCAAAATCCATTACAACGCATGCTATTACAACGCATGCCATTACAACTCAGATGATATTACAACGCATGCCATTACAACGTAAGTATAGGTAAGTATATCATTTTAAAAATATTTATTTATTTTTAATTAAATTAAAACATTTTTTTATTTATTTAAATACATTTTTCAATCTATTTATTATATTTTAATATACTATTCTAACTCCAGGGGCTTGTAATAGTAGGGTAAGTGTTGGATAGTGTAGGGGTTAAAATTACTATTCTAACTCCAGGGGGGTGTAATAGTAGGGTAAGTGTTGGATAGTGTAGGGGTTAAAATTACTATTCTAACTCCAGGGGGGTGTAATAGTAGGGTAAGTGTTGGATAGTGTAGGGGTTAAAATTACTATTCTAACGCCAGGGAGTTTGATAAAAAAAAAAAGTACAATATAAAAAAATAATTTTATTAAATTATAATTATACAAATATTAACTTTAATTAAAATATTATAATTTTTAAGTAAATGAAAATGAAAGTAAAATAACATTTTATTTAAATTAAATTAAAATTAAATGTAATAACATTTAATATGGAGTTAGAATAGTAATTTTTATTAAAATATGTAAATTATTTCAAATAAATTAATTTATATTTTATTTAAACAAAATGAATGGATGGTTGTAATGGATCTTGCATTGTAAACGTTTTGTTGTAATGGGCGTGCGTTGTGAAAGTTGCGTCGTGATGGTTGTTTCCCTATAAAAATACCTGTTATTTTTCTGAATTGGTATGGAGCCCCTTTGTTTTTGAGTGTGTGCAACAAAGGTCTAATTCTCCTCTCTGATAAGACTGCTTGACTACACTACCCTAGATAGATCACCTTGGCATTACTAGAACAATCCCCTCTCCACTTATAAGGGCTACCTGGACTCCTTACACGGCATACCTCTTTTAGGAAACTATATAAAGAGCCAGCTTCCTACACTTTCCATTAGAAGTGTTTTTTTTTTTTAATGAAGGCCAGTTCCATTCAATGGCAATTTTAATGGTTAGTCCATCGACTTTTCGGTCTCCAGGCATCTAAAATGTACTTGAGACCATCTTTAAGAGAGTGTGTCAATGTTAAAATACATTCTAGACTCCTTTCAGTAAAATAGAACCTGCATGCAGAACATAACAAAGAAGAAATTATTACATTGTGATAAAAACAATGAAATCATGAAGCACGTCACCAATAAAACTATGATGCAACTCAACCTGCAATCGGTCCTCAAGGATGCATGCAGCACCTAGAAGAAGTGTGGGAGACTTAGGGCCTGATTACTATCTTGGCGGATGGTTTACTGCATCACAATGGTGATGGATATCCTGTCAGGCGAAATCTAAAATCCCCTAGGATATAATTGGGATATCCATCACCGTTGTGACAGAGTAACCCTTCACGCCAAGATGGTAATCATGTCCTTAGTCACAACAACACAATGGAAAGCTCCCTCACTCATGAAACCACATAGTGGAAAGCAAGACCGTGATTGACATACCGTTGTGACTCAAAATCACAATTTAATGACACAAATACTGTGCAAACAACTGAAAGCGGTGTAGTGTTTTGCACTATAAAAGTAGTGGCTTACATCTACAGAAATATTACGCTAAATGTGTGTAAAATACTTCTAGTTCAATAATGTAACATCACCTTAGTGCAAAATGTTACTACTTACAATTAATATATTCCTGTAAATGCAGCCAACCAAAGGGCATTAATGTTCCAGATCAACTCAATGTAACAGCAAACCTGATCAAGACAGACAGAATGGATAAACCTATGGTCATGAAATGACCTAAGAGAGTCAATGTTAACTAATTCAAAGCGGGACTTAAAAAAGCTGTAGAACAAAGAATTAGTAAAAACAAGAAGCACAACATCCTAAGTCTTTCAGAATAAATATTCAAAAGTTATAAGACCAAAACAGCTATACTAGCATCTTAACTTTATAAAGGAGGGAAACCAGTCCTCATAATCTACCTGTGTGTGCTAACGCTAGGGGCAAGGGTATAAATCCACCACTGGCTACGAGTGTTAGCAGGAAAGTGAGAGGTTGGTGCTTGATAAATCCACGTTCTAAATGGCCGCCATGACAGCCGATCAGCGACGTGCAGACCTGTAAAATGAAGCTGCCATATTGGAGAAATTTGTTTGACTAAATGTAGTTAGACCAAAATAGCCGTACTCGCGTTAAACCCCCTCTAATATGAAGGCTTCATCTGAGAGACCATCACAGAATACTGAAAGCAGTTAGGCAGTTTGTTCCATGTCTGAAATTATTGAAGCATCATACATGTATAATGTAACTTTAGCACAAGTAGCAGAACTGATTTACCGGACAAGCGCATTCTGTCTGGCTATTGAATTGAGTGTGGCAATCTATACAGACAGCCAGTATTGTTTTGGAGTGATACATGATTTTGGACAACTGTGGTCACAAAGGGCTTTCATGACATTCTCTGGTACTCCGATTAGAAATGGGACATACATTTTTAATCTGTTGAAGGCGTTGCAGCAGCCTAAAGAAATATTGGTGGCACAGTGTATAGCTCATAAGTCTGGTCATGTCATAGTCACATTGGGCAATAGTTCTGCTGATCAGACTGCTAGATTCTGTGTTCTTGAAACTGTCTATGAAATCAAAAGATCAAGAACAAGGGAAAGAACACAGAAATATAAATCTGAGACAAAAACTGGATAAACTCACAAGACAAGTTGTTTTTTGTTGAAACCAGTACCAGCAACTCTCAGTGAGCGTAGGGAAGAGGTACCAGAGGATGAAAAGAAACAGTGGGAAACAACTGGCAGTAAGAAAGACTATAATGACATTTAGGTAACTTCATATGACTAATATGTACTTTATATTTCTTATAGAGACTTTTAGCCACAGATTCCTCACCTTTACAATATTCCCCAGTGGTCAGACTGGATATGAAAACTTTTCGGCAGTTCCTCTGCGTTCCGGTAGTTGGCTCAGTGCGACTCTGCACTGATGCCGTCCTGCTCCAGAAATTTGATCCGTTCCTATATAGGTCCCACTCCTGCACGTTGATGTCAGTGCTTTTCGAACTGCACCACTAGCCGCAGATCCGGAGCACTCTCTCATCTCTTTGAGACTTCCTTTACCTCTTCAAAATTGTAAAAATAGTGTGAAATGGAAATGTCACCTCCCAAAACTACAGGTTTTAAGCCTTGTAGGAACTATCACAAACAGAAGTCTTTGACAAACCCTCATCACGTTTGCCTGTGGTGTTTGGGGTCAACTACTATACAAAAACAATTGAAGGGAGGGTCCTAGGGAAGGAGTTTAAAGACCTGCAAAGGATTGTAACCCCAATCTAACAATACAAAAAACACAAAAAAATCCTTGGGTCTAAGTTATCTGAACGAAAGGACGCAGAAACCGAAAAGGCACTAACGATATCCCAACAGACCTAACTGGGGGAATAGACCCCTTAAGGACGAAATCCCTCACCCACCCATAGTGGCATGCTTCATTTTTTGTGATTCTCCTCCCAAAGGCAAAACCTAGTTCCTCTGAGGGCTACAACCCCCTCTCTGAGAAGGAGGAGCACAGGGATATTTTAGTCTGCTCTAACTGGATTTTCTAAATCCACCAAATGAGACCTTTAGTGTGGTTGAGGACGCAGGGCAAAGAAAGAAATAACGTGGGTGAAGTGATACTAAAACTAGGTAGAGAGAAGTAAATATATGTTTTATTTGAAATTTCCCGCTGCCAGGATTAAAAAGCAGCGCACCAGCGCTATGGATTTAAACCGCATGTGTGAAGTGAAATATTTTGGTCGACATGTTTCAGCCGTAAAGCCCCATTCTCATGCAGGGCTTTCTTCAGGACCTCAAAGATGCTGCTGACACAGGTTCGGATAATGATTACGACGCTGGTGATGAGATTGGTCAGCCGTACCATGAAGAGAATTGGTATGACAAGTTGTAAGAGACTAGGAGCTTGACAGCTTCCATGAATCAGGGCTCCTATCACCCTCTAGTCCAGCCACTGAGGAGAATACTTCCTACGACATATGCATATGGTGGCCAAAGTTCTTGACCTCCAGCTCCAGACCTTGGAGGTCAAGACCATTGTTTTTACAAAGGTCCTTCAGCAGGGCAAACCTCCACTGAGCTTCTCTTACCTTTTAACAAGGCCCTTATGGACACCTTGTTGGGGGCATGTTCCAAACCATGCTCTGTTCCCCCTGGCCAGCTGCCAGATTGCACCACGCCACTGCCCTGCCCCAGGTTTGCGCACATTTTTATCTCACCCCTCCCCTGAAAGCTTGCTGTTCCAGGTGTCTTCTAGCAAAATTAAGCCCAACACATTCCCATCAAAGCCCTCTGATTGCTAGTCAAAATGGGTAGAAACATTCAGAAAAAAAGGTCTTGTAATCTACCAGATTGGCACTACTATATGTGAATGTCAGCTGTCTGCGAGGGCATTATTCCCACGCATTTTGGGATTCAGTGGCTCAAGTCCTCCCAGATGTTCCTGATGATCTCTGACCTGTCCTCACCCGGGCTATACAGCACAGTGAAGACATTTTCACAATTTGTTGCTTGGACACTACTGATTCCATTGGGCCGACCATTGGCACCAAAGTCGCTATTCGGTGACATTCTTGGCTGAAGTCTGCCTGTATTTCAGGTGATGCTCAGTCTTCCCTCATGGACATTTCATTCAATGGGACTCGCCTGTTCGGGACAAGGCAGACTCAAGGAGAGCAGGGCCACAGCCCTGGACTTATCTGCCCCACCTGTCCAACTGCATCATCGCTACTCCTCCTTTTGCGGCTTCCGCAGAGGTATTCCATACAGCTAACCAATCCAACCTCTACGAGGTGCCTAGCAATTTTGCAGTTGTGGCTGTGGTGTCCACCACCCCCACTGTCAAGGTCAGTGGAACCTTCCACTATCTTTCCAGCGACCACAATGCACTATCTCTCCATTTTGTGGCAGGAAGTGTAAGCCCTTTTGACCAAAGTGGCTATTGAGATACAATAAATAGATTGTGGTTGTTATTCTTGCTACTGTCTGATGTTCAAAAATGACAGTAGTATTCGCCCTATTTTAAACCTACGCCCTCACAACACCTTCCTCTGAAAGAAAAAGTTAAAAATGCTCACTCTAGCCCTGTGTTGTCTGCCCTCAATCCTGAAGATTAGATGGAGACGTTGTACCTGCAGGACACCTATTTCCATAAACCAGTTCTTTAGGCCCATCGGGGCTACCTGCGGTTTGTGATGAAACAGAAGCATTTTCAGTTTGGCGTGATCCCCTTTGGCCTCACGAGTGCCCCTCGGGTGTTCAAGAAAGTAATGGCTGAAGTGGCAGCTCAGGGATGACAGTCTTCCTCTATCTTAAGGACTGGCTGTTGATGGTTGGCTCACCCTAGGCAGTCGTCAACCACCTCCAGGCTACAGCGAACCTCTTGTAATTTTCACCATCAACGCGCCAAAGTCACACCTGACTCTTCAGATGCTCCCCTGCAGCTGATACATGTGTACCAGGTTCGGTTCCATGCCTTTCCTCCGTGAAAGAGAGTCCATAACAATCAGACTATGGTCCGATCTTTCAGCCACGGTCGTGAATCTCATTGAGGTCTACTCTAAGAATGCTGGGAATGATGGTTTCCTGTTTCCTGCTGGTGGAGTACACCAGGTGTCTGGCTCTGTAGTGGGATTCGAAGTCTCAGTGAGCTCAACAGCAAGGGTACCTTTCTGACCACTTTAAGATGGCAGAGAAGATGGCAAAATATCTGTCGTGGTGGTCCCTGAACTGGGATTGGGTCAGTGGCAGACCCGTCTCCCTTCCCCACCCAGAGCTGAAAGTCGTGACTGATGCATGGCTTATGAGTTGTTGTGGCCTTCCATCCATCAAAGAGAGGTTGGTAGAGGTGCTCACCGTCAACACCACCGCCATGTGGTAATGCAACAAGAAGGTCAGGGTGGGGTCATAGACCCTGTAGAAAGAGGCCCTGAGCATCTGGAAATGGATAGACCACCAAGGAATATTCCTGGTAGTGAACCGCCTGGCACAATCATTGAATGCCAGGGTGGGCAAGCTCAGCTGTCAGTGCCTGGTGGATCCTGAGTAGCAGTTACACTCGATTGTGATGCAAAGTCTCTTCCGCAAATGGGAAGAACATTGGCTCCATCTATTTGCCATTGCTGACAATGCGTAATGTCAGGACTACTACGTGTTGGAGTTTCCTAGGCACCTCTCACTAGGAGGCGCATTCCGGCTCAAGTGCAACTCGGATATGCTTTTCTGCCGATACAATTCTGCCCCGAGTTCTGAAAAAGATCAGGACCGACTGAGTTCAAGTCATCCTGGTGGTTCTGGATTGGGCACAAAGGGTATGGTATACAGAACTCCTGGGTGTAACCTTAACCTCTTCCATGCTCATGACAAGGTCAGCTCGTCATGCAGTACACTGGAGCTGTGCTAATGACGAGCTGACCTTGTCATGAACAATGGCTTTTGTATATGTTCAGCACCCAGCGGGAATTGCCTTAGCATTGAAGGTGTTAAACATCTGTCCCCCAATTAGGCTGCCCCTCTGAGAGAATCTGCTGTCGGAGCAGCAGGGCAAGTTTTACACCCAAGCCTTCATGCTTGGAGATTGAGTGGCAACAACTGAACACCTTTGACCTTCTACTGAGGTGGCTGATGCCATTGTGGCAAGAGTATCTCGAGAAAACTGTATACGCCTGTTATTATGACAAATTTGTGGCTTGGTGCAGTGCTCGGCTAATAGCCAACACTCAGACACAGTTTTTTGACATTTTGTTATTTGTTTTGTTCCTGGCCCTGCATGGCTTTTTTTCTGGACATAGTTAAAAAATACCCTTTGGCTCTTTTGGCATTTATGCAGTGACTGAATCAGCCATCAATGTTTAAGTCTCCAGTTGCAATGCTTGTTTTGAAAGGTTTGTAACATTTGTTTCCTCGCTCTCCCTTTGTCATGGCACACTTCACACTTGGTATACAAGGAAAAGGCGCCCCCTGATTACTTTTAGGTCCAAGAGGAGGGGGTAAAAGCAAACAAATATGAAACAACCTCTTATCTGACCTATGTCATTTCAACATTGGTAATTACTCAAAAAATGACATTTCCCCTTAGACGAAATCTCATCACACATAATTTTTCTTAAGATTTTATTATTTTATCAAAACACTTATGCCTATTTATTTTTTGTTTATAATTACTTTTTTTGTCCTCATATAGTCATACAAAACATTTGCAAACATGAACCAATTCGTATAGTCATTTGTGTTTGATTAGACATTAAAAGATAAATCTCTCAGTTGTGGTTACCCCCATACAAAACCATCATACCTCCATTCTCACCTCTTATTCTCTTCATTCATACTATCAAACATACCACACAAAGAGTGACAACTATTACGGGATCCTACTAACTTATACTTTCTAACATGGTTTTAATGTCAAATTTAGCATTAAAAAATTTGCTCAGTTGTTTTTATTGATTCGTCTCTTGTCTGAATCTTGGGTAGGATTCCTAGATGTGTAACGGATCGTCTACGCACATTTCAGTGAGAAACAAATCAAATCACCTTCTTCAGGACCAAATAAACATACATTTATTTGAATCTGTATAGTGGCCTGGGGGTTATATGAGTTGTTTAACGTGGGATTGTCTCTGGTTCCAAGGAATGCTTCATCCTCCAGGTGGGGATCATCAGTTGGATATACTTTCAGGAATTCGTATTTCCCTGATAACGTTTTTTTTTCTGGGGAAGGTATTTTCTTTGTTGATTTGGGTTCAATTGCACCTTATTATCCGGGCTAGTCACGTACTCTGTTATACGTCCACCATCTCTGTCAAAATGTTACAACTCCATCTATGTAGTGATGATACTGGTGGTTACTTGATATTTCACTATTGCCCCGTGATCCAGTGTTTGGAATGGTTTTTTTCTTTGTAACCTTGGTTTATTCAAGTGGTTTCGATCAGGATTCTTTTCCGCGTGCGTTCGTCCGAGTGGTGTTGTGTTGTTAATAATAATAAACAAAATAATACATAGGCATAAGTGTTTTGATAAAATAATAACATCGTAAGAAAAATTATATATGATGAGATTTTGTGTATGGGGAAATGTCCTTTTTTTAAGTAATTACCAATGTTGAAATGATGTAGGTCAGATAAGAGGTTGTAAATGTACATGTAAATGTAGTATACTTGTAAAGCGCACAGCTGCCCCAGCAACGGGGCGTCCCGGCGCTGTATAACTCTGGGGAACCCGTCCTGGCTTTCCCTGTGGGATGGTCCCTCGCTGGGAGTCCCCAAGGTGGAGCCAGGCATCCCCGGAATTGGTGGGGCCGTTGTGGAGATTAGGCAAGCTAATGCCCAGAGTTGCCGAGTGGAACCCCTGATTAGAGTAAGCACCGAAGCGAGAATTATCGAGTCCGCTGACCAAGGTCCACGACCCTGCCGCGTCGGGAATTGAACCCTGGTCCGGGCTGACTTCTGCTCTCAGGCCTGCTGCCTCTAACCAGTGAGCCACACTACTCCACAGGTTGTTTCATGTTTGTACACTTCACACTTGGTTCTTACTTTTCTGATGTGCTTTCTCTTTGAGCCACTTCACAACTGCTCCTTGTGGCTTCTCACCATCAAAACAGTGTTCTTTCGTGCCATAAAATGTGCACGGGTGAGTGCGCTTTTTCTCAGACATGCTGGTTTTGCAGATGCAGACTTCTTTCTTGCCTTAAGTTGTGATACTATTCCACGTGGGCCAGAACATCACCGTGCTGGCATTATGTGCTCTGCCTCACCCCTCTAAGGAAGGGGAGAGACTCCATCACTTGAACCCCATGAGAGCACTGATCTTCTACATCGATGGTGCTAGAGAACACCAGGTGGACAATCCGCTCTTTGTGGGGTTCTCTGTAGTGAAAAAAGGCCAGTTTATGAAGAAGATAACCATCTCCTGCTGGATCATGCTCTGCATTAAGTACTGATACACACTAGCTAAAAAGCATCTTCTGGAAGGGCTGTGTGCTCTTTCAACCTCAGCCAAAGTTGTTACCACTCTCAATCCTGGACATTTGCCAGGCGTCTATGTGGGTGTCCTTCCATACATTCACAAAGCCCTATTTTCTATACAGTCTGGTTCACTTAAGAAGGTTTTTAACCTAAACGATCCTGCAGGTCTTTCTGTTTTGAGTCCATCCAAAGACCCACCTGTAAATACTTACTGGCTTGGTATCTGATGATGAATCTGCAGCTATATGTCCCTATCAGAAGAACAAGTTAATTACCTCCAGAAACACTCTTACTGCTAGAGACTCTATCTAGCCTCGGATAACTCACAGATTCTCCTACCCTCCTGTTCTGTGATTAGACTCCATTAATAAACTGAACACTGATCATACCAGTTTGCTTTTGGGGCTCTGAGTCTTGAGGTGTGGACCCAATCGTAAGTAACTGATGTCAGCGCACAGGAGTGTTGCCTGTATAAGCTCAGCATGTCATTTCCGGAGCGTAACAGCATCTGTGGGGAGCTCCCCTGCATTACCTATTGACTCCCAGAGGTACTGCTGAAATTATTCTGGGTCTAAGCTTATACCTGGGGAAAAATTCAAAAGGTGAAGAATCTGCCGCTAGAGTCTCGACTAGAAAGATCGCTACCAGAGGTAATTAACTTGTTCTATGGTGACAACAATGGCCAGGTTAATTCAAAGACAGACACAGGTAGGGGGCAACAGAATCGTGAGGATCTTCCGAAAGTATTGGCAAAATAATCACTTTTATGGCTGGAGCTGATCTGCATCAAAAATGCATTACTTGTCAGAAAATTAATCAAGGAAGAAGAGCATTAGTGACGATGAATCACATAGGTAACTTTGACGGACCATTCACTAGGCTTCAAGCAGATTAAATGAAATGAAATGGCAGTTTACAATGGGTTTAGATATAAAAAAAATATATTTTTTTTCGAAATAGGTAGAGGCATATTTGACAGTATGACTGTGGCCAAACTATTATTGAGAGAATGGATTCCAAGATATGGCATATCTGCTTTTATTGAGACATAGAGAGGCACCCACTTCAAGAATGAAATCCCAATGCTAATATATACAGCTTTACAGATTTAGTAAACTTCCCACTGCCGTTACAGACCAGAAGCATTAGGGATGGTTGAAAGACTAAACAAAAAAATAAAATCCAAGTTAGCTAAGATGTGTGGCTAAACAGCTTGGAAATGGCAATATGCCCTTCGATTTGTGCTGATGAGCATTAGAATTCCAAACAAAAAGACTGATCTCTCTGCACAATGTTTTTATGGGAAGAGCTATGAGAATCCTGTGTATTAGTTCAGCAGCGCATGTATCAATAACTGAGGACTTTGTATTGGACTACTGTAAATGTCTGTTGTATGTGGTGCAATCTGTCTCTTGTCCGATAAATGTAGCAGCACCATTGACAAAAGAAGTCCAGTGCCACGCACTGCAACCCAGTGATTGGGTTATTAGGAGGAAACACATTAGCAAGAATTCTTTGGAGCCACGGTGGATGGGCCCAATCTCCTGTGAAGTGTGTTGGGATACCACAGGGCTCAAATGTAAAGAGTGAAGACTGCAGTTGAAGAAGTAGTGAGTACAACCACTGATTCATGAAAGAATGGATTAAGGGGTTCTGAGATATCAACAGAAAGAGCACAAGCTCTGGGGTGGTTTGGGATGCATTTAAAGCTGTGGTCAGGGGGGAGACTCTTAGCTATAGTCTGCACTGGCAAACGAACAAGGTGCAACAAGAGAGAACACTATATAAGACGTTAATGGAGGTAAAAGAGGAGCTTGCAGCCACCTTGGCACTGTGCATACAGCTGGATAATTTACTACTGAAGCTGGCTTTAACCAAGGCAGAGATGGGGGATATTACTGCAGCCAGGGCTGCTGAAAGATTCCTTGGTAGGAGGGAGCATTGTTATGAGTTCAGCGAGTGGGTGGGCCATGTCCTGGCAGCACGGCTGAGACAAAAGAGTGCGGCAGGGGAGGTCCACGAAATTTCAGATTCTAGCGGGAATTCAATTAGGGGCTCGATGGGGATCCGGGAAGAAGTTCTGCATATACTAACAAAATCTGTAGTGTGAGGAACAACGAGGAGAGGAGAGCTTGGTCCTAGAGTATTTAAATGAAAGTCTCATACAGCGCATAATTCCTGACGATGCGGAGTCACTTGAGACGCTACTGACTGCGGAGGAGATCTACGGCGCACTTAGTAGTCTTCCATCAGGCACGGCAGCAGGGCCGGACCAGATCCCACTAGAATTCTATAAAAACCTTCCTAGATATAATAGGACCTGACTTGGTCGACCTCTGTCAAGCTTAACAAGGCAGCTTTGTTCCTGATTCCTGGGATATTATAATATTTCTAAAAAAAAGTGTAAAACACCTAGAGAGCGAGGCTCTTATAGACCTATCAAGGTAATGACCAGTGATGCTAAAATACTGTCTCAGGCCTTGGCGACCTGCTTAAATCACATCATTGGGAAAGTGGTCCACCCACGTCAGCACAATTTTATATCAGGAAGGGGCACGACAGATCATACTCGTAGGGTTATAACTTTGTTTGGCACAATTGAAGTCTCAGGGGATTCTATGGCGTTCATACTCTTGGATGCCAAGAAAGCATTTGATAGGTTCTCCTGGGACTATCTGTGGATGGTCATGAAGTGGTATGGTATCCGGAACCGCTTCATCAGTGCAATACAGACTTTGTACAAAGCACTCAGTTCTCGGCTGAGACTGAATGGGGAGTATACTGCACCTCTATCAATTACATGGGGCACCAAGCCGGGCTGTCCCTGTTCGCCCCTGCTTTTTGCCCTATACATTGATCCTCTTATTCGGAGGTTGGAGGCTAATAACTTAATCAGGTCAACCAGATATCACAGGCTTGAAACAAAAAGTCTGGCCTACGCTGATAACATTGCTGTGGTCACCCCTGCCCCCCATTCTGCTCTAGCCGCAATTGAGGAAGAAGCCCAAACCTTCGGCTCGATCTCTAGATACACGCTCAGTCGTCAGAAAACTCAAATTGTTATGAATAGGATGGTAGAACTGGATGACCCCCGGGTAATCAGCACTGCAACATATTTTGGCAATAGCATCACGCCTGACTTAGATACATTGGTAGAAAGAAATATCCCCCAGTAATCCCAAAGGCCAAAAAAGACTTCGACAGAATACATAACCTCCACCTATCTGTGGTTGGACAGTGTAATGTGGTTAAAATGGTGTTTCTACCCAAAGTTCTCTATCTCTTTAGGGCTAGTCCATTAGAAATCGAGAACCAACGGTTCAAAATGCTGGAACACATCTTAAATATGTTTATCTGGGCACAGGGGAAACATGGAGAGCTTTAAGGTACATGACAATACCAAGGGAGAGGGGAGGCTGGGCAGTTTCCGACCTTAGAATGTACTACTGGGCGGCTGCCTTCCAATACATGCGGGGGCTAGTAGGTAGGACTGTTGAAGGTCCATGGATTAAGACCGGCTCTCCTGATGTATATGAGTTATTGCTAGGGGAGGATGCGTGGAGCTGTTTGCTGAAATATTGTGAACCTAGCTATTACAAAAGAGCAAGATTTAAAATACTGGTGGCTACGTTTACGATGTGGGCAGCGTTCAAGAAGAAAACCGGTCTGGGTAGAGTTCATTTTTTTACTCAGATGTACAGAAACCCTATGTTTCCAAAAACTTTTTTTGATAGTGTAATGTTAGAGTGGGAGGGGTGTGGACTTTGGAAGTTAGGCGATCTCATGGGGTCCGAGGGCAAACGATCATTTAGAGACCTCCATGCGAAATTCGGAATTAACAAAATATGTTTTTTTAACTATCTCTAGGTATGTAGTTTTCTAGGAAGTAAAAAAGGTGGTCTGAGTGGCTTCAGGGAAGTCAAAACAATCGAGGCTGTAAGGGATGAGGAAATCTGTACTATTAGGAGACTATATGCAGAACTCACATTACTGAAGTAGGATGATCTAGAGCAGCATGGGAAGAAGTGGATGGGAATTCCTAGAGTCACTAGACTTAGGACAGACCATCGTGTGCTCAGCAGGACTGCAAGCCCAGCATTACAAAATTATATTTTTACTGTATTATACCCTGCGAAGATAGCACAGTGGGGGGGACAAGAAGGAATTAACTGCCCCCGTTGTAATAGCTCTGATGCCGACAAAGTCCATATGTTTTCAACCTGCCTGCGGCTTGTAACTCTAGTGAAAGCAATTGAAAAATTCCTGGATCGAACTGAATATAAATGAGCGGTGAACGCCTCAATTGGTGCTCCTTGGGATCAAAAGTGGTAACACGCAAGATCCTTCCCGATATTTCCTCTTCCTTGCTATGGCAGTGTTGCTTCTGCCTGGCTTAATCAATTGGCTCCTTCATTCCAACAATGGCTGGCTAGGCTGCTCGTCATTTTTAATTTAGAAAAGGGGATCTATGAGAGAAAAGGTAGAAGAAGGAGAATGCTTTGCAGACGTATCTAGGCACCGATTTATAGATGGAAGGAAGGCAGGGTCAAGAATAGACCTTCTCTGACTGCCTGATTACTTTTTTCTCTTTTTTAATTTTTTTATTTTAATAAGGAGTGTTGGCCGCCTGCTCCTAAAGGGCAATGGGTTTCTGCTTAGCATATATGTAAATGTTTGTATAATATAACTTTATATGCAGAATCTTGCTTTTTTATGGTCAATTAACTCCTTGTTTGTATGCTTTGATAAGCTCTGATGGTCCCCTTTTATCCTCTGTATGTATAATTGATAACGGATAATTCCTCAGACATCAATTGTAACTGTAATAATTGTGCTGCAAAAAAAAAAAAAAAACTGGCCCCTTAGTGTAGATGAAATTAGTTAAGTAACTTTGGAAAATCCAAGGAGGCCTACTATGTACTTCTTGCCTAAGCTGCATATAAATTCCAAGAATCCTCCTGATAGACCAGCAGTCTCCAGCATTAGTCTTTATCGGGAAGATCATCACAAATATTGATATGTGTTTGGCACCAAAATTGACTTGAGCTCATATCCGTGAGACACAACGGATCTCTTTTGCCACTTATAAAATATTTCTTGGAATGAAAACTGTAACTTGATGTCAATGAACTATTATATTCATGTATAAACAATTATTTGAGGGTAGAAATATGCAAATACTTTGTGAAAAAAATAGCAGCAAGTTGGAACACACACACATATTGCTGGAATTCTGGAAATTATAAAAATCCTATTTAAGAACAACTATCAGCAATGCAATTGTCTACCAGATCTGCAGAACCTCAATGGGCAATTATTTCACTTCATGTTACACAAATTTAACTGTGGTGTGGTAGAAAGGGCAAGATTGCCAAATGTTAAAATGACCTAGAAAACCTTGTAACTTGGCTTCATTTTAATGACAACTTATTTTGATCTGGTATGGAAAAAAAGAAAATTAAGAATACTGCATTAAGCCCAGAAAGATTTGAGGTCCTTGACACTTCAGTTTATGTACAAGATGGAAAGGTTTAGAGGACTATACATAGTAAATACACAGCAATTAATTATATAGTACATGCATCCAGTCATCCTGACAGAATATTTAAGTGGAGGGTCTTATATGGAGAAATGCTAAGAGTAAAAATATATTGTTTCATAAAAGAAGACATTTTTAGGTCTCGGCTAGCCGCGCAAAGCGCGTCTCCGCCGAGCCCCTATTGTCGGCATGTGAGCTTCCCAGGAGACAGTCCTGGCCGCGCGCATCGCCTTGGAGGCGATTTGAAAGTGGCACGCGCTGACTGGCACGCGCCGCGCTCGGCCTGGCTGTCTCCTGGGAAGCACAAACACGAGCGGACATGGCCGGCCGGGCGCACTGATTGATTGCTTGGGCGAATGGCGGGCAGAGTTTGCTGGTACCGATCGGCTTTTTGCACCCTCAGAACGGTCGTATTGAGTGGCTGCCATAAATACATGTTCTTTGGGGGCTGTGAGAGTCAGACTCCAGACTAAGGAGGACGGAGTGGCTGGTGGCACATGGAAAACGCAGGCAGTGCAGTACACATTCCGAGCGGAGACAGACAAACAGATAGAAACACTCCCCCCTCCCCCTGCCGTCGCACACAGAGACACACACACAGGAGCGAACATACACGCACACACGCGCACACACACTCACACACACGAGCGCCCCCCAAGGCCCACTTACCGCCAGTGTGTTCTGTCGCCTCCGCGGGGCTCTCCGGCATGGGAGCCCCGCATCACGCACTGCTCTTGACCAGGAACTCCGTGGGCGCGGGCTTCGCGCACAAGACGGAAGTCCCGCCCCCACGCTAGGTTTCGTTTAGTTTTGGAATGCGCGCGCAGATCGCATCTCGTTTTTTATTACATAGACTTTCACATAGACGTATACATTCTATGTGGTGCGCGTGTTACATCCTCTATGAAGGCCATTGTCATCTGTATTTAAAAAAAAAATGTCATGAGCAATGGCAATAGCTCTACAATTAATAATGCCGAGACCATTGCATTGTAAATGCTTGGTTTAAATAAATGTAACCAGATACACCCCAGCAGGTGTTCGAATTTCGTTTGCACAGCACGTCGGGCAGCCCCCGACATCTGCTGTGTAGGTTTGTGGAAAGAGCAGGCCGGCACCCTTGCTCTACTAGGCTCCCACTTCGCCGATACATCGAAGGGGGGCAGGCCTGGCTGTCTGCCCCGCCAACCACAGCAAACAAGCTGCAGGGCAAACCGGACCCACCTCGGGACAACCAGCAGCAAAGCATGTTGACGAAGACCCCGCGGAGGGGAAAAGACCCGGACTTCTCTCCTGCTACCTCCACATGGTTATATTGTGGCACGGTTTGTGGCATGGCGAGCTGGGCTCAGGCCCAGGGCGCCGTCTTCAGAGGGGCGCACAGAGCTGCCTGTATTAACAGCAGTGTCCCTCTTGACACCAATAATTCGGACTGCGCTGGTACCACTCCCTTATACTTGCCTCAGGTGCCGTTCTACAACCCACCCACCCCCTTCCCGCCCCTCCTATCTCCCCCCGGCCCACACACATCAACAGCGCCATTCGCACCTGCATCAACTCGTCACTAGCATGATCAAGCTACTGCTGTGAGTGACTCAATCACACCATGAGGGTCTTAAGGCGCTGGGGGATATTTGGGTAAGTGCCGAGAAGTTTGTGCTCAGAAGTCAGTCAGTGCTTTAATGTGTGATTGAACAGTAAATAATTTAGTTCACCATCTCGCTCGAGCAGTGTCCGTGTTATCATACTGACAACACTGATGGAGCACATTGTGTCTGTTGAAAACATAAGAGGTGTGCTTTACTGTGGTAAATCTCAATAAGACCAAGTCTGATCCAAACTTTTTTTTAAATAAATGTGACCAGAAAACCCCAGCAGGTGTACGAATTTCGTTTGCACAGCACGTCGGGCAGCCCCGACATCTGCTGTGTAGGTTTGTGGAAAGAGCAGGCCGGCACCCTTGCTCTACTAGGCTCCCACTTCGCCGATACATCGAAGGGGGGCAGGCCTGGCTGTCCCGCCAACCACAGCAAAAAGTGGCAGGTCAAACCGGACCCACCTCGGAAAAACCAGCAGCAAAGCATGTTGACTAAGACCCCTCGGGGGGAAAACACACGCACTTCTCTCCTGCCTACCTCCACATGGTTATATTGTGGCACGCTTTGTGGCATGGCGAGCTGGGCTCAGGCCCAGGGCGCCGTCTTCAGAGGGGCGCACAGAGCTGCCTGTATTAACAGCAGTGTCCCTCTTGACACCAATAATTCGGACTGGGCTGGTACCACTCCCTTATACTTGCCTTAGGTGCCGTTGAGTGACAATCACACCATGAGGGTCTCAAGGTGCTGGGGGATATTTTGGGTAAGTGCCGAGAAGTTTGTGCTCAGAAGTCAGTCAGTGCTTTGATGTGTGATTGAACTGTGAATAATTTCACCAGCTGCAGCCAGGGTGCCAATTTTCTTTCTGCCCAGGGTGCTACATTTCTTTCTGCCCAGGGTGTTATCCGAGAGGAAAGGCCGACTATGACCGCACATTGTGCCGTTCTGTGCGGAAAGATAAAAGCCAAGCAAACTTAAAACAAGCATTTGCAATACAATATGTCTCACATTTACGCGAGTTTAAGCTATTGGCATTGTAAATGACAATGCCTTTTAGTTAAAACAAAAATAAAAGGCATTGTCATTTGCAATGTCAATAACTCAAACTCGCATAAATGCGAGACCTATTGCATTGCAAATGCTTGTTAAATATCTGTTCTGATGGATACTTCTACCTGCAGATTCCTTACCTGGTGAAATAAATCCCAGGTGTTAGACTGCATCTGGAAAACTTCAAAGCTCTATGACACCAGTAGGGGGCACTTTCCTCATAGCGACACAGGAAGGAATGTCCTGAGGTGTCAATGAAGTCTTATAGCACTCACCCCTGTGTAACGTTATAGGAAGCTGGCTTTTTATGGTGTAGTGCCAATGTAAGGGCACTCCATGCAAAACGTACAGACAATCCTTATTGGTTTACTGGACTTAAATTAATAATCCCAAATGCTATATTTGTGGTAGTGTGGTCGAGCAGCTTAGGCTTATCAGAGGGTGTGTTAAGCATTTGTTTTAGAAGTCAATAAATGAGACATACACTCAAGAAGAAAATAAAGACCAGTTTAGAGAACGAACACAGATTTTTGCATAATGTTAGACACCAAGATCATCGGAATTAGGTAAGTCCTTTTAGAGTTATAGATTTTAGTAGTATTAGCAAACAAAAAGTCAAGTTACTGTTTTGAGGTATGACCCTCAAACACTGTAATGTATCCTATGGGGGAAACATTCACTGCATAGAATACTTGCCAACAGTTTACATGGTTCTTCTCCTGGACTTAAGGTGTTAAGGGGCCAAGGTCCAAGAAACCACCATCAGTTCAGTTTTACCTGTCCTGGTGTGTCCGGGAGCAGAGGTGCCGGTCGCGTCGGTAGCCTTGAGCGATATGCAGTAAAGTGAATGAAGAAGCACCTGCAAAAAAAAAGACTGCAAGTGGGGACTGGGGAACTAGTCTGGCAGAATCCACAGGGGGGGAGGGGTGAGTTCGCCTCTTGAGGGTTTCTGGAGTGCAAAGAAACTGACGGTTTACGTGGACCCAAGGTGGAGGGCTCGGATGCATAGGTGTTTTGTCCGGAGGGCCCCTTGAGTCAGAGGCTCTCACTTGGTTTTGGTGACCTGGAGAGGGGGAGAAAACAAGACTGCAGGGCCACTCTCAGTGATGACCTTGGAGACCCTGATGTCCCTCGTCGGTGTTAGCTTCGATGATGTCTGGGCTGGACACACAACAAGCCTTAGTGCTTGCAAGGGCTACGAGACCCTGGGTATTGGTGCAAGGACGCTCTGGGAAGGCTCAGCGTCTTAAGACTTAGTGTAGTGCTCCTGGACTCTCGATGACCTCCCCCTGGCAAGTTGCTCCCTCTGTAGACCAGATGGTAAACAAAACCATGAACCGGGCAGATGCAGTCGGTGCCTGCATATGCAGGGAGATGGCTCCTCTACCTCAAGGGAGAAGATGCTTGGTTGCCGTACTGGACAGTCCTCCAAGGGTTTGGGGAGGTTTTTCAGTGGCAGTTCCTAGTTTCACCAAAAACAAGATGGTGAAGCGCTTCCTTGAGTGTCCACTTCAGGTGGCCCACTTTAGGCGTGTACCTCCCCTGATAATGCGACACTTCTCCTGACTAGCTCATTTTCCCACCTGCTGTGATGCCAAATGGACCCTTGGGCAAGGGTGGCATTCTCCAGGCCTGGCGAAATCTGGGGTTGCATATCAAAGGCGGCAAAGGTTTTGAAGCCTTTGGGTTTGGTATACTAATTCACTAGCCATCCTGCCGAAGGAGGTGTAATCACCTTTCCTCTGGAGCAGGCATTGTTCCTGACCTCAGAGCATTGACTCTCCCAAGCAGGCAGTTAGAAACTCGTCTGTGGTAGCAGGCTCTAAGAGTTCAGTCAGACAGCACACTAAATGACCGGAAGGTTTCTGGGGGTACCTCTAAGGTGTTGACCTGGTTGCATTTCATAATAAATCCAACACTGGCATCAGTGTAGATTGATTAAGACGAGGTGTTTGATACCAAACACCATTATTTTTATTGAAGACATTATGTAGCTGGGTAACTCGTAGTTCCCAGTACATATGCTTAAGATGACTTCCTGGTCACTTGCAGTGTTGTGGCAATGGAATCTCAAATCATGCACATTTGTCCTCAAATATAATATAATGCACCTGGCCTTAGTGCTCCAAGGACTGCTGTAGGAGTGGCTTACATACAGTATATGCAGTTTGTATGGGCATGGCACACAGGGAGTATCCCATGTCATGCTTTCAAAATGGTTAGCACCATTTCATACATCCTGCAATGGCAGGCTGTATCCACGTTTTGTGTGGGTTCTTTTGGGTGGCACAATACATGTGTGCTGCCCATAGGGGCCTCTTTAGTACCCATGCCCTTGGTACCAGAGGTACCATTTACTAGGGATCTACAAGAGTGCTAAGGTCTCTGCCAAATTGGGTTAAAATTAGACATTTACATGTGTTAAGGGAAAGGGCACTGGGGACCTGGTTAGCAGGGGCCCAGTGCACTTTCAGTTGCAAAGCATCGGTACTAGGGCAAAAATTGGGGATGACCATGTTAAAAAAGTTCACTTTCCTACAAACGTCAGTTCCCTTTTTTCTATGCCTTCAAGGCAGATACAGAGCTTGCTGTCCAAGAGCGAGTGAAAATTCTTCACACCATAAAAAATGTAAGTATAGTAATACATCTTCCCTGAAGCGTTGAGGCTTAAAGCCCTGTAGGGACTGCCTGGGTCACATGTCTATCCCCGACCCCCACTCTATTTGTCTTTGGTGTTTTTTGGGTCAGACCATGACTCCAGATCCTGCGAGTCTTGCCTCAGCATGCAACCCAAGGCAATTTAGGAGCAGTAAGCCAATCTGTTCATGGCTTGGGCCCATGATGAAAAGTGACGCTAATGTTCCTGAGCCCACACAAGGCCAACTTCCTCACACTCCTTCGGAAAAAGGAAGAAACAGAAGTAGCACTAGAAGCGTTCAAAAGCTAAGTCTCCTAAGTACAATCAGACTCCCACAGGACCTTTATCCGCTGAGTTTGAGTTATTAGCGGTGGCGCCATCGGACCCACCACCTGTTTCACCCTTGGACTGCGGTTGAAGTTGGCTCTTGAGTCGCGAGCCTCTCCACCACAACTGATATTGGCATACCCAGGCTTTCCAGCACATTGGCCCACGCCCAGCTGCGTTTCTCAATGCTTCAGCATCTTTGCATCGATAATGGCCCCCTCTGGCGCACTTTTGGGTCCTAAGGGCCCGAATGCATGCCTATGTTTACGTCTGTTACTCCGGGGCCTTTTTGAGCCACACTTCGGCTCCAGCCAGCAGTCAGGTAACACTCCTGATGCCAGTGCAGAGATCCTCAAGTATCCAAAGAGTGATGGACGGAATGCATGAATTAATCTCAGCCTCTCATAATTATTTGTGCCTACATCCTAGTCAATCATTATTTTGCACACTTCACCTCAGTTTGGACCCAGCTATATGCAAATCAGTTTCGACCCTGCTCGAATGGAAGAAAGTCCAGCACAAACTGCCAAGTCAGGCCATGAACATGAACACAAGCAACCCAGGACCAGTTATCCCTTGTTATGGGCTCATGAGCCAGCTGTAGCTTGGTTCAAGTGACACGGAGTTCACGGGACCCATGTCTGGGCATACCCTTCCCACTTAGGCTGACATACTAAAGTATACTGTTGGACATGGCCCTTTTTGCAGGGATATCATTAAGCTTTTTGCTTCTTCCTCCTTTGTTTTTCCTGACCTGCGGTTGTTGATTATAGGACTCTGGGCCCTTTACCACTGGTGATCAGTGCTAAAGTGCATACGCTCTCTGTGTAAATTGTCATGGTGATTGGTTATCCATGATTGATATATTTGTTTTGCTAGTAGTCCCTAGTAAAGTGCACTGAGTGTGCCAGGGCTGGTAATTCAGATGCTACTAGTGGGCCTGCAGCACTGATTGTGCCACCCACATGAGTAGCCCCAAAGAGATGCCTCAGGCCTGCCACCGCAGTGCCTGTGCACAGTTTGCTAACTGCCATGTTGACCTGGCCAGTGTACCCACTTGCCAGGCCTGACCCTTCCCTTTTCTTACACATAGGACACCCCTACGGTTGGCCCAAGGTACCCCCCCCCCCTCAGGTCAGGGGCAGTGTATGTGAAAGGTAGGACATGTACTAGTGTGGATAACATGTCCTGATAGTGAAATACTGCCATTTTCGTATTTCACTATTGAAAGGCTATCTTGCCTATAGGCCAGAATGGGGAATGCTGTGTAACATGTTTAGCTTCATATCTTCCCATAGGAGTGAGATAGAAAATTGGTGTCTCGTTTCCCTGAACTCAGAATTTAATAACATAATAACACATCTTTTAGTAAAGATGGTTTTTAAATTCTGTGTTTGAAAATAGCACTTTTAGCAAGTGGCTGTTTTCTTGTTCAACCTTTCTGTGTGCCTCTGCCTGGTTGTGGATTGACTGTCTGGCTTGAGAGTGACAGGGGCTGGGGTGGCTCCAGGAGTCTTGGTGAGTCAGCACTAGGCTGAATAGGCCGATCTGCATTTGGAGTGGTGGGAGGAGTAGCACCTAGGCCTGAATAGGGCTGTGCCTGCCTTCCACAATGCTGGCTCCACCACCTGCAATGCGTCTGAGGACCCTGGCCCACATTCACAAAGGAAGAAGTTGTGCACTGGTAGATTGTACCCAGAACTGGTTTTAACTGGGTCCAGGACCTCCCATACACATAGAGAACAAAGATTTTGGGGTATAAATATGAGAGCTGAGACCCCTGGCAGTTCGAGCTGTACTGTTCCCATTGGGCACAGGGTCAAGACTGATTTTCATATGGCTGGGTTCAAACTGGAATTACATGGGGAACAAAATAACAATGTATTTGGGCCCAGATCTCTGTACTGGGGTGAATGTTTGACATTGTTCTGCATTCTGTCCATCAATTATTCTTTTTTGCATTTGTCACCCCAAGTGGGGCGGGTATGCCCAGACGTGGGTCCTGTGCTCTCCACGCCACTGGAATCAAGCTATCCTGGCAGATGAGGGGTGAAACCCCAAACCCAGTCCTAGGATGCTGTTTCCAGTCCAGGGAGGAACTGGCCTGGCAGTTCGGGTTGGACTGTTCCCATTGGGCACAGGGTCAAGACTAATTTGCATATGGCTGGGTTCAAACTGGAATGACACGGGGAGTAAAAAAACAATAGATTTGGGCCCAGATCTCTGTACTGGGGTGAATGTATGACATTGTTCTGCATTGTGTTCATCAATTGTTCTTTTTGCTATCATACTGTTGTCCACCATCCATAGCACCTGTTTTTCTTTCTTTTACATACACTTCTGGTCTACTTTTTCTCAGTGTCCTGTTCTACATCTGTATTCCTTATTTCATCTATCCAACTTTATTTTCTTCAATAGCTCTCTTCCAATTTGTCTCATTTGGCTTATGTCTTAAATTATTTCCGCTGCATTCCTTGCCTTTCTTTTGTCTTTCTCTCCCCAACATTTGTTTATACTCTTTGCTTGTTATCTCCTTATTTTCTCCCCTATGCTTTATTTTCTCTGCTATCCTCTCTCTGTCTCTCCAGTACAGTCTTTAGGTAATTTGGCACTCAAGGTGGAGTGCATTTTTGTTTGACTGATAGATCTACCTGCAGATTGCTTACTGTAGGAGGCTGTCTTAGTTTTTGGTGCACGCTTATTTAAGTGAAGCACCTTGCATTAATCCAGACAGACACCCTCATGGTGGTTATGGTTGTCTTAGACAACCTTACAATGCTCTCTAAGTAGTAGCAGTCAAGAGCAGCCTTCAGGCTTAGTACTGGAGAGTTAAGCAGCTTGTTTTACCGGATCTAATTATGTAGTGTAGGTTAAACCAAAAAGGACCACACAGTGTAGTTATAAAAATATATTGATTTATTACACAACACTCACTAACGCATTGGTATATCTCCAACCCAGAGATATCCACACAAATGCACAAGAATACTTCAATTACAAGTGGTAAGTAAGTACAATACACAGTAGTGTCCAGGGGAAGACCAAACCATATTCTAAGAAAGTGGAATGCGAACTGCGACTGAAGTCAGGACTTGGATCAGGAGACTCAGAAGAGCTGGGGACACCAGGAACCCCACGGAGGATGTATGCAGAGTAGAAACACAGCTGCCTACTCAATAGAAGTCAACGGGAAAGTCGTGGTTGCGGTTCTGAAGAAGGACCCTTCCCAGTCGACCCTGAAGAAATCCTGTGGAAGACAGAAGTGTAGGAGAGTAGGGTCTGCAATCCTATGATCACCCAGAGTTTTCCTTTTTGCTTCACTGGTTTACGACTTTCCCTGGCTGTGGGCCTGCTAATCAGACCCACAGCCTAGCTGTTCTCTCTATTCCAAATTGTACCCAGGTACTGAATTGGCACTGGGCCCTCTCTTGAGTCCCTGTACCCAGGGCAGAGGTGCACCCAGAGGTCTCCCAGGGGCTGCAGCATGTATTATGCCACCCCTGGGCTGACTAACTAAACAGACACAACTGGCTGCTTGACAGCTGGGGGCAAGGTGGTGTAATCACCCTTTGCTTTAGATATAGTATACCTATATCTAAACCTAAAATGGGCACACAGATCTCCTATCAGTCACTCCTATGGCAGGCCTTAACAATCCTGGAGGCAGAGTGCTTGGAATCGTGTGAGATAGTGCTCTGGCATGAGCTGAGCCTGTCTGCGGCTTTCGGGAACTATCCCTTAGCCGTTTCCATGATAGCGTCAGACCATATACTTTTAAGTGCCTTATAATCCTCGCGGTTATGGTAACTTTGGTCTGACAATATCTAAACATGTCGTGTAAGGTGTCATACGCTTTGGAATACTACCCCCTCGCCAGTTCTGGCGACGGGGGTAGCATTCCACCCCTCTAGAGGGAGAAGACATGTTGGTAGCTGTAACCCCGGTTAAAGTTGAACACAGCCTCAGCTCCACAAAATGGATGCTGCCACCGAGACACAAGTCTGCCCTCCTGCTGCTGGGAGTCCTTCCAGAGAGGGAGGCCTGGACAAAGGGTTTCCTGTCAGGGGCGGTGCCAGCACCATCCCAGACAGGATTTTGTGTATCCTGGGTAGGCAGGGCTGAAAGGAAGGTGACTGCAAGTGGCACCCCGGTGCTCACTGTGCATATGCCGGCTCAAACCAGTTCCAGGGGCACACCAGCCCCTGAGCTGGGGAGAGACCGGACAAAGGAGAGGGGTGTAACCACCCCCCTCCTGGTCCCACCCATGGGCAGGACCTAGTCGCGTGCCAGCCCCTTTTCTTAGGATAAAGGTAGGAGCAGGCCCCCTTCCCAAATTAGATCATTCTAAATCTTGAACTACTTTCCACGAAAGGAACTCTTGACTTTTCTGAAGACTCTCCCTTGTGGCTAAGGAGTAGCCACCCTGCACCAGCAGGCACCACCTAAGCGCTTGCGGTTTGCTGCACGTCTATCCTCCGGATCAAGACTGCCCAGCTCAACGAGACCCGGATTCCCCGCCATCTCTGACCTCTACCTGCCTCTACAGCTCAGCTGAGATTCGTGGGTGTGACGAGACCTGAGGGACCGGCTATCATCAAGACCTGCACGACGCTTATCCAGCATGACCGCCGAGGGATCCTCGAGTGAGTGCCCTGGGGTTTGAGAAGCCCCAACCCTGAGCAGCTCCAGCACCGAAGTCCAGCCCCCCAGCATCCACGAGATCTGCGTGGGCCCTTCTGCTCATTGTTGCTAACCGCGCTGTCCGGTCACTTGCCCGTTGGCTAGTGGCCCTCCTAACGACGCACCCCGATGTTCTACACTGCTGGTCTGGTTGCTCCAGACTGGCCCTTGCTCCCTTCCAAAGGAGGAGCACCCCGGACCCTCCTGGTCCACTCCAGACGCCATCTTAACTCCACCGCGTGGGCTTGCCTTTGCCAAGGCTTGTTGCTCCAATCTTGGATCCGATACAAAAGGGGATGATGGACGGAGCGTTTGAACAAATCAAACACTCACCCCCAGTCAACTGATCTGGGTTTAATCCATCACCATTCTTTAGTTCACTCAGCCACCCCAGTTCAGACATGGCTATATGCAAATCAGTCTGACCCTGGGCCTTATGGGAACAGTCCAGCCCGAACTGCCAAGCCATGTCTTCCCTGGACCGGAAACAAGCATCCTGGGACCGGTTTCGGATTCATAATCCTCATCAGCCAGGCTATCTTGAATCCAGTGGCCAAGTGAACAAGGGACTCACGTCTGAGTATACCCTGCCACACTTAGGGCGAACAAAGCGATACAAAAGGGGATGATGGACGGAGCGTTTGAACAAATCAAACACTCACCCCCAGTCAACTGATCTGGGTTTAATCCATCACCATTCTTTAGTTCACTCAGCCACCCCAGTTCAGACATGGCTATATTCAAATCAGTCTGACCCTGTGCCTTATGGGAACAGTCCAGCCCGAACTGCCAAGCCATGTCTTCCCTGGACCGGAAACAAGCATCCTGGGACCGGTTTCGGATTCATAATCCTCATCAGCCAGGCTATCTTGAATCCAGTGGCCAAGTGAACAAGGGACTCACGTCTGAGTATACCCTGCCACACTTAGGGCGAACAAAGCGATACAAAAGGGGATGATGGACGGAGCGTTTGAACAAATCAAACACTCACCCCCAGTCAACTGATCTGGGTTTAATCCATCACCATTCTTTAGTTCACTCAGCCACCCCAGTTCAGACATGGCTATATGCAAATCAGTCTGACCCTGTGCCTTATGGGAACAGTCCAGCCCGAACTGCCAAGCCATGTCTTCCCTGGACCGGAAACAAGCATCCTGGGACCGGTTTCAGATTCATAATCCTCATCAGCCAGGCTATCTTGAATCCAGTGGCCAAGTGAACAAGGGACTCACGTCTGAGTATACCCTGCCACACTTAGGGCGAATAAAGCGATACAAAAGGGGATGATGGACGGAGCGTTCTGATTAATTCAGATACTCTGTCCATCACCACCCCCTTTTTTGAATTATTTTGGCCACCACAAGTGTGGAAGGGTATGCTCAGACGTGAGTCCCTTGCTCACTGCACCATCAGGATTCAAGCAAGCCGGGCCGAAGACGGCTGTAATGCCAGAAACCGGTCCCCGGAAGCTTGTTTCCTTTTCAGTAAAGAATTGGCTTGGTAGTTTGGTCTGCCCTGTTCCCATGATGCACTGGGCCAGGGACAGACTAATTTGCATATAGCCAGGTTCTGAACTGGGATGGTGCAGTGAGCTAAAAAACGGTGATGGATCAAGCCCTGATCTGTTGACTGGGTAGGAGTGTTCTGATTAATTCAGATACTCTGTCCATCACCACCCCCTTTTTTGAATTATTTTTACCAATCTTGGATCCAGCATCGCCGACAGCCGACACCTTCGTGGGACAGCTCGCACCTCCAGCCTGGTCGCCGACAACGCCTCCTGGCCCGTGTGGCTACCAAGTCCAGCGTCGCCTACTCACCTGACTGCGGTGACTCCGTCCGGTGCCATCCTGGTGCCCACATAATCACTGGCTAGTGATTAAGAACTAAGTCCCCTCTGCTTTCAGGTCGTCTTCACCTCCGATCCAGGCTTGGATCACCTCGAACTTCTTCACTGGTCGCCTGCCAGCAACTTCTTCTTTCAGGCTCCATAGACTTCAACGAGGAATCCCGACGTCTTTTGAACCCTATGCAGCCGCAGCCCCTGGGCTAGGTAACTTGAGTATTTCGGTGCTCCAGCACAGGTTCACTATCCAAGTGTCCAGATCCTTTTTCGTTTTAAGTCTATCTAGCCGGATTTGTCCGGAAACAGTAACTTTAGAAACGCTAGCATCCATAGACTTCTTCCCGCATCCTGCGTGAGAGTGCACACACTGCACCCGATCTCCCTAGGCCTCCTGCTCCTAACCTTAGGGTTCAGTAGTGTAGTCCTAGCGATCCTGAAGCCTCTGGATCTTGTTACTTACCTGCAAGTATTTCGCATTCCACTTTTGTAGTATATGGTTTTTCGTGCCCCTCGGGCACTTGTGTAAATTGTGCAACTTAAAGTATTTTCTTAAGAGTTTTGTATTGTGCTTAGCTCCCTGACTCATAAAGAGTTCAGGGTAGTCTTGTTATAAATAAATATACTTTATTTTCATAACAACTTGTGTGGTGTCCTTTCACTTGGTGTTCAAGGGGTAAATGTGATGGTAAAACAGCTGGCTTAACACGCCCTCTAGAGTTTAGCCTAAAGACTGCTCTTGTCCATGCTACTAAGATAGCTGGTCTATCAGGTTGACTTACAACCAATCATCAATAAGGGTTGTTTGGTATGATACAAAGTGATCACTAGAATAGTGAGCACTATATATCAGGCCAACTTCTCACATTGGTGAGCAGCGGTTGGGATTTGAGCTTGCTGTTGTTTTACCACACACGTATCCTAAGAATATCATTTGAAAGATCACATAGGTACATATAACTTAACTTAGAATACTCTGAGTTCTACTGAACCAGCTGTTGTAGTGTAATAGGGCTTAGCACACCCTAAACTACAACTCTAGCAAGGGATCAGTAGGTAAACCCATAGTGTAGGTAGGTGCATCACTTACACCACACTAGAAGCATGTCTACCCATGGAGAGTCTTCAGAGACTCCCCTAGTGGCTAGTGACCCTCCACAGGTCATCTCAAGATATGCAGCTCTCAGTTTCCAGGAGATGAGACAATTGTGTACCTCCAGGAAATTGAAACAGGGGTCTAACCCCACCACTCCCTTTCTGTTAGGTCTCTTAGAGACTTATGATGCTAGGAAAGCTTCTCAGACAGATGGGAGCATGCCAGCCTTAGAAGGTGCCCCTGGTGATCCAGACCTCCATGACATAGTAGATGCAGAGGAGGAGGATGAAGAGGCTACTTCTGGGGATGAGGCAGACAACAGGCCTAAGTTAGTCAACAGACTTACTAGGGCCAACTTAGACCTACTCAGGGAAGGATCTGGGGGACCCCCAGTACTGACCCTAATGAGGCCTAACCTTGGAGTTAGAAGAGATAGATCTCATTCTAGGGACTCCAATAGATCTGTGCACTCTCATGCCTCTTCCCAGAGGAGAATGAATTCCCCTCAGAGAAGAGAACATGAAGCAAGGATGAAACAGGCTCATCTGAGGATCCAGAGGGAAGAACTTGCCCTGGCCAAAGAGAAGCTTGCCTTTGCTAGAGAGCAACAGTTGAGTGGGGTAGTCCCCACTGGTGGCAGCAATATCCCTAGAGATAAAGAAATGAGTTTAGACACTAAACACCTGAGTAAGATAGTGCCCCCCTTTAGACAAGGGGATGACATCCACAAATGGATGACTGCTTTGGAGAGGGCCTGCACTGTCCAGTGCATCCCCCAGAGGCAGTGGGCAGCTATATTGTGGCTCTCCTTTGAAGGCAAAGGTAGAGATAAGCTCCTCACTACTAGAGTTGAGGATGCTAACAACTACCAAGTCCTGAAGAACACACTGATTGATGGGTTTGGCTTAACCACTGAGCAGTACAGGTTGCTGTTCAGAGACACCCAGAAAATTCAGTCTCAGGATTGGGCTGACTTTGTTGATTGTGCCACTAAGGCTTTGGAAGGCTGGTTACTGGGTAGCAAGGTTACTGATTACACAGGGTTGTATAATCTTATCATGTGAGAACAGATTTTAAATAACTGTCAGAACCAGTTGTTGCACCAGCACCTTGTTGATTCTGATCTGACCTCTCCCCAAGAATTGGGAAAGAAGGCAGACAGATGGGTCAGAACAAGGGTCAAGCAGAACCAGACTCAGAACCAGGGTGGTCAGAAGAAAGCAGACCAAAAGGGTAGTAACAAGGGTGAACAAAATGACCAGAAGTCTTCAACAGGTCCCCAACAAACCAAAGAGGGTGGGGGGTCAGGCTTCACAGCAGAAAAAGAAGACTCAAGAAGGCCAGTCAAAAAGGTGGTGGCAATACTGTAAAAGTAAGACTCACTGGTTTAGTGAGTGCACCAAGAAAGGAGGGCAAACTCCTACCACTACAGCCCCTAAGGCACCTGCACCCCCTAGTACAGTCAGTAGTGGTAGTGCACCTCCCAAGGGAATAGTTGGGTTAACCTTGGGAACTGAGGGGTATGACAACTTAGTTGGCACACTCACTCAGGCTGTCCTTGTCTGTACAGGGGATGTGGATATATCCCCTGATGCCAGTCCAAATACTTTGGGCAAATACAGGCAGACACCTTTAATTAATGGAAAAATGGCTCAGGCCTACAGGGACACTTGTGCCAGTGTCACAATGGTGACACCTAACTTTGTGTTCCCTGGACAGATCATGCCAGGTACGGATTACCTGGTGACCAATGCCAGCAACGTCACTACCAATCATAGTATGGCAGTTGTTGATTTCTCCTGGGGAGGGGTTAGTGGGCCAAAGAAGGTTGTGGTTAGTTCAGACCTCCCAGTAGAATGTCTGTTGGGCAATGATTTGGAAACATCCCTATGGTCAGAAGTGGAGCAGAGGACTCACATGGAAATGTTAGGCTTGCCAGCACATGTCCTTGCTGTGACTAGGTCACAGGCCAAAAGATGCCCCACTGAACAGGTGCTGGATCCTGGAACAATGGACCAGACACCTCCCAAGAAGAGGAGCAGTAGGGTTAAGGCATTGCCTTCCCCCTTGCCCCAGGTTGTGGATCAAGTCTCTGAGGAGGCTGATCTCAAGGAACTGAGGGAAACTGAGCCTAAAGAGCTTGAACCTGATCAGGTTGAGTTTCTGGGCTCAGGGGGACCCTCCAGGGAAGACCTGGGGAAGGCACAGTTAGACTGCCCCTCACTTGAACCCCTCAGACAGCAGGCTGCTGCTGAGGCTGCAGGGAACGCCACAGGTACCCACAAGGTATACTGGGATGATGGACTCCTGTACTCTGAGTCAAGAGACCCGAAGCCTGGTGCAACCAGGAGGCTGGTCATCCCTTTGTCTCAGAGATGTTTCCTTCTTACCTTGGCCCATGAGATTCCCCTTGCAGTACACTTAGGCCAGAACAAGACGTGGGACAGGCTTGTCACACACTTTCACTGGCCTCACATGAATGAGGATACCAAGGAGTTTTGTCGCTCCTGTGTCACTTGCCAAGCCAGTGGTAAGTCAGGTGGCACAAGAAAGGCCCCCCTCATACCACTACCTGTGGTGGGGGTACCCTTTGAGAGAGTGGGGATTGACATTGTTGGTCCAATGGAACCCCAGACAGCATCAGGGCACAAGTTTATACTGGTGGTAGTGGATCATGCCACCAGGTATCCTGAAGTTATACCCCTTAGGACCACTACAGCACCTGTTGTGGCCAGAGCCCTAATTGGAGTGTTCTCCAGAGTGGGCTTCCCTAAGGAGGTCGTCTGTGACAGAGGTGCAAACTTCATGTCAGGATATCTGACTGCAATGTGGAAGGAATGTGGTGTCAACTACAAGTTCACCACACCCTATCACCCACAGTGCAATGGGCTTGTTGAGAGATTCAACAGGACCCTCAAAGGGATGATTCATGGACTACCTGAACCACTCAGGCGGAGATGGGATGTCCTGATACCCTGACTCTTGTTTGCTTACAGAGAGGTCCCACAGAAGGGGGTTGGCTACAGCCCTTTTGAACTTCTGTTTGGGCATCCTGTAAGAGGACCCCTTTGTTTGGTAAAGGAAGGATGGGAGAGACCTCTCAAAAAGCCTGGAACAAACATTGTGGACTATGTACTTGGTCTCCTCTCCAGGATGGCTGAGTACATGGAAAAGGCATCTAAAAACCTTGAGGCAAGCCAAGAACTACAAAAAGCTTGGCATGACCAAAAGGCTGTCCTGACTGTGTACAAGCCTGGACAGAAGGTGTGGGTGCTGGAGCCAGTGGCCCCAGCAGCACTCAAAGACAAATGGTCTGGGCCCCACACAATCATTGAGCAAAAGGGAGAGGTCACCTACCTGGTGGACCTTGGAACTCCCAGGAGCCCCCTCAGGGTGCTCCATGTAAACAGGCTCAAGGCATATGTCAAGAGGAAGGACATGGGCTTGCTCATGGCCACAGATGAGGGACAGGAGGAGGAGAGTGACCCTCTCCCAGACCTGCTCACTCAGAACCCTGATGATGGGTCAGTAGATGGTGTTGTCTTTTGTGGCAGCCTCTCTGAACATCAGCAACAGGATTGTAGAAAAGTTCTTCAATCCTTCAGACATATGTTCTCTCTGACACCCAGTCAAACTGATTGGTGTACCCATGAGGTTGACACTGGAGACAGTCTGCCTGTCAAGAGTAAAATCTACAGACAGCCTGATCATGTCAGAGACTGCATCGAGACAGAAGTGCAGAAAATGTTGGAGCTGGGAGTCATTGAGCCCTCAGATAGCCCTTGGGCTAGTCCAGTAGTTCTAGTGCCAAAGCCTCACACCCAGGGTGGTAAGAAAGAGATGAGGTTTTGCGTAGACTACAGAGGTCTCAATGCAGTCACTAAGACTGATGCCCACCCAATACCAAGAGCAGATGAACTTATAGACAGATTGGCTTCTGCCAACTACTTAAGTACATTTGACCTGACAGCTGGGTATTGGCAAATCAGGTTAGCTGAGGAGGCCAAGCCCAAGACAGCATTTTCTACCCCTGGTGGGCATTATCATTTTGTGGTAATGCCCTTTGGTTTGAAAAATGCACCTGCCACCTTCCAAAGGCTGGTGAATCAAGTTCTCACTGGGTTGGATGACTTCTGTGCAGCATATCTTGATGATATAGCTGTCTTTAGCTCCACCTGGGAGGATCACCTGGTCCACCTGAGGAAAGTGTTAGAGGCACTGCAGAAGGCAGGTCTCACTATCAAGGCTACTAAGTGCCAGATAGGGCAGACACAGGTTGTATACCTGGGCCACCTTGTAGGTGGAGGCCAGGTTCAGCCATTGGAGAGCAAGATACAGGCCATCAAGGACTGGGCTCCTCCAATCACCCAGACTCAGGTTCGAGCTTTCTTGGGCCTGACTGGTTATTACAGGAAATTTGTCAGAAAGTATGGGTCCAATGTGACTCCACTTAATGACCTAACAAGTAAAAAAATGCCAAAGAAAGTTCAGTGGGCAGCAAGCTGTCAAAAAGCATTTGATGACCTAAAGCAGGCCTATCCTAAAGAGTCCAGACTACTCCAAAACATTCATTGTCCAAACAGATGCTTCTGAGTTGGGTGTGGGAGCTGTTCTATCTCAGCTGAATTTTGATGGTAACGACCAGCCCATTGCTTTTATTAGCAGAAGGCTGACCCCCAGAGAGAAAAATTGGTCAGCTATTGAGAGGGAGGCCTTTGCTGTGGTTTGGGCCCTGAAGAAGTTGAGGTCATACTTGTTTGGCACTCACTTCAAGATTCAGACCGACCATAAGCCCCTCTTGTGGCTAAATCAGATGAAGGGTGAAAACCCTAAACTACTTAGGTGGTCCATTTCCCTACAGGGGATGGATTTTACAGTGGAGCTTAGACCTGGTACTGATCATGGCAATGCTGATGGGCTCTCCAGGTATTTCCACTTAGAGCAAGAAGACTCACCTGGTCAAGGTTAGCTTATTGTCCCAAAGTTTGGGGGGGGGGTCATGTAGGAGAGTAGGGTCTGCAATCCTATGATCACCCAGATTTTTGCTTTTTGCTTCACTGGTTTACGACTTTCCCTGGCTGTGGGCCTGCTAATCAGACCCACAGCCTAGCTGTTCTCTCTATTCCAAATTGTACCCAGGTACTGAATTGGCACTGGGCCCTCTCTTGAGTCCCTGTACCCAGGGCAGAGGTGCACCCAGAGGTCTCCCAGGGGCTGCAGCATGTATTATGCCACCCCTGGGCTGACTAACTAAACAGACACAACTGACTGCTTGACAGCTGGGGGCAAGGTGGTGTAATCACCCTTTGCTTTAGATATAGTATACCTATATCTAAACCTAAAATGGGCACACAGATCTCCTATCAGTCACTCCTATGGCAGGCCTTAACAATCCTGGAGGCAGAGTGCTTGGAATCGTGTGAGATAGTGCTCTGGCATGAGCTGAGCCTGTCTGCGGCTTTCGGGAACTATCCCTTAGCCGTTTCCATGATAGCGTCAGACCATATACTTTTAAGTGCCTTATAATCCTCGCGGTTATGGTAACTTTGGTCTGACAATATCTAAACATGTCGTGTAAGGTGTCATACGCTTTGGAATACTACCCCCTCGCCAGTTCTGGCGACGGGGGTAGCATTCCACCCCTCTAGAGGGAGAAGACATGTTGGTAGCTGTAACCCCGGTTAAAGTTGAACACAGCCTCAGCTCCACAAAATGGATGCTGCCACCGAGACACAAGTCTGCCCTCCTGCTGCTGGGAGTCCTTCCAGCGAGGGAGGCCTGGACAAAGGGTTTCCTGTCCGGGGCGGTGCCAGCACCATCCCAGACAGGATTTTGTATATCCCAGGTAGGCAGGGCTGAAAGGAAGGTGACTGCAAGTGGCAGCCCGGTGCTCACTGTGCATATGCCGGCTCAAACCAGTTCCAGGGGCACACCAGCCCCTGAGCTGGGGAGAGACCGGACAAAGGAGAGGGGTGTAACCACCCCCCTCCTGGTCCCACCCATGGGCAGGACCTAGTCGCGTTCCAGCCCCTTTTCTTAGGATAAAGGTAGGAGCAGGCCCCCTTCCCAAATTAGATCATTCTAAATCTTGAACTACTTTCCACGAAAGGAACTCTTGACTTTTCTGAAGACTCTCCCTTGTGGCTAAGGAGTAGCCACCCTGCACCAGCAGGCCCCACCTAAGCGCTTGCGGATTGCTGCACGTCTATCCTCCGGATCAAGACTGCCCAGCTCAACGAGACCCGGATTCCCCGCCATCTCTGACCTCTACCTGCCTCTACAGCTCAGCTGAGATTCGTGGGTGTGACGAGACCTGAGGTACCGGCTATCATCAAGACCTGCACGACGCTTATCCAGCACGACCGCCGAGGGATCCTCGAGTGAGTGCCCTGGGGTTTGAGAAGCCCCAACCCTGAGCAGCTCCAGCACCGAAGTCCAGCCCCCCAGCATCCACGAGATCTGCGTGGGGCCCTTCTGCTCTGTGCTGCTAACCGCGTTGTCCGGTCACTTGCCCGTTGGCTAGTAGCCCTCCTAACGACGCACCCCTACGTTCTACACTGCTGGTCTGGTTGCTCCAGACTGGCCCTTGCTCCCTTCCAAAGGAGGAGCACCCCGGACCCTCCTGGTCCACTCCAGACGCCATCTTAACTCCACCGCGTGGGCTTGCCTTTGCCAAGGCTTGTTGCTCCAATCTTGGATCCAGCATCGCCGACAGCTGACACCTTCGTGGGACAGCTCGCACCTCCAGCCTGGTCGCCGACAACGCCTCCTGGCCCGTGTGGCTACCAAGTCCAGCGTCGCCTACTCACCTGACTGCGGTGACTCCGTCCGGTGCCATCCTGGTGCCCACATAATTACTGGCTAGTGATTAAGAACTAAGTCCCCTCTGCTTTCAGGTCGTCTTCACCTCCGATCCAGGCTTGGATCACCTCGAACTTCTTCACTGGTCGCCTGCCAGCAACTTCTTCTTTCAGGCTCCATAGACTTCAACGAGGAATCCCGACGTCTTTTGAACCCTATGCAGCCGCAGCCCCTGGGCTAGGTAACTTGAGTATTTCGGTGCTCCAGCACAGGTTCACTATCCAAGTGTCCAGATCCTTTTTCGTTTTAAGTCTATCTAGCCGGATTCGTCCGGAAACAGTAACTTTAGAAACGCTAGCATCCATAGACTTCTTCCCGCATCCCGCGTGAGAGTGCACACACTGCACCCGATCTCCCTAGGCCTCCTGCTCCTAACCTTAGGGTTCAGTAGTGTAGTCCTAGCGATCCTGAAGCCTCTGGATCTTGTTACTTACCTGCTAGTATTTCGCATTCCACTTTTGTAGTATATGGTTTTTCGTGCCCCTCGGGCATTTGTGTAAATTGTGCAACTTAAAGTATTTTCTTAAGAGTTTTGTATTGTGCTTAGCTCCTTGACTCATAAAGAGTTCAGGGTAGTCTTGTTATAAATAAATATACTTTATTTTCATAACAACTTGTGTGGTGTCCTTTCACTTGGTGTTCAAGGGGTAAATGTGATGGTAAAACAGCTGGCTTAACACGCCCTCTAGAGTTTAGCCTAAAGACTGCTCTTGTCCATGCTACTAGGATAGCTGGTCTATCAGGTTGACTTACAACCAATCATCAATAAGGGTTGTTTGGTATGATACAAAGTGATCACTAGAATAGTGAGCACTATATATCAGGCCAACTTCTCACAAGAAGGTTGGAAGGTTACCCCACCCGTGGATACCCCAGGAAGTCTACACCAAGGAGGCCTGGTGCATAGACGCGAAGTGCCGACGGAAACCTCTGTAGACACCAAAGGGGGACTTCAGTAAAGATGCCGCTGGCGAAGACTGGGCAAGAGTCCGGTGGAATTCAAGGATGGATTCTTGAAGAGAAGATTATGTAAGCAGAGGGGACAGTGTCTATGCCTCTCGGTTGTGACCAGGAGGCACGGAAGAACAATGCCCACCGATGACGGATTATGCAGGAGCGACAACGGTGACATTGTCGCTGCAACTGTGAGGATCAGGCGACGTTGTGGAAGACCATGAGCCGTTCACGAGTGGTCCCACGTTGGAAGTTGAGAACCAGGGAATCGGTGTCTGGTGGGCTCACCAACAAGCCGTGGCAACAGACGTGGAAAAAGATGAAGGAGCAGTGTTGGGACCAGCAAGGACCAAGGGGCTCATCAAGTGCAGGAGAGTCAGATCAGGTCTCGAGCAAGCAGGGAAGCCTACTGAAGCTGAAGAAGACCCTGGAGTACCTACAGGCTGAATGCACCGGAGTCGCAAGAGTATCTCTAGCAGCTCACTAAAGATGAAGGCTCATGGTGCAGAGGATGTTGTGAGGATGCTGATCTTGGCAGGAAGAGATGCTGGAGGCTGAAGCTTCTTGTAGCCTGAAGATCACTGGAGTGCAGAAGCCAACAAGCCTTGGCAATTGCAAGTCGACACGATGCACAGGGGTTCGGTCCTAGCGGTTCCAACGAGTGATACTGGCCTCAAAATTGCAGAAAGGACAGGTCAGGCCTCGAGGGAGCTGCAGCTCCACCACTTGTGTTGCTGAGCCTTTCGAAGTCCATGGGACGTCAGGAGCAGTGGACCAGTCAGCTTTGTTGCGGTGCCTGCAGATGCAGGGGAGTGACTCCTTCACTCCAAGGGAGATTACTTTCGGTGTCCTTGATGCCCACAGCTCTGTTGAAGATCCTGAAAGAAGCAGAGACACAGACCACGAAGTAGACTTGCAGTACAGCGAGACCAGGAGCTGCAGGAGTCTTCCTTAGTGCAGTCTCAGTTCCAGGTGAAGTTCAAGTGTCCAGGCGGTCGAAGAGTGACATGGTTTCAGGTTTAAGTCTTGTCCCACGACGAATCTGAGGACCCACCCACAGGTAAGCCCTTTTATACCCTAAGAAAACACTTGGGTGGTAAGACACTCGCAAACAGGAATGGGGTTTCCAAGGGACCCCTTCCCCTTTCTAAATAGATGCGTAAATATTTTTTAGGAGCAGGCAGTGGTCTCATGAATCACTGCCTGCTCTTAAAAAATGAAACAAATATTTCATTTTTCTTTTTAAATGCATCCCGTTTTCCTTTAAGGAAAATGGGCTGCATTTTTTTTAAACTGCTTTATTTAAAAAGCAGTCACAGACATGGTCGTCTACTGACCCCAGCAGGGAATCATCCCTGGGAGTGCATGCTAGTCCAAATGGGCCGCAAATTGCGACCTGACTCCTGAATATTGATGACCCCATTAGGAATCGCAAACAGTGTCCGAGACGCTGTTGTTCATTCAATTTTGCGAGGTGAAAATTACGAGTCGCACAACATCGCAATTTGCAGCTCGCAAAATGACATGGTCGTACTTTTCGGGCCCATGACCTGTCTGGGAGGTGGTCACACCTCCCTGTAATAAGAAACCCATTGTTCTACCTTCCCATGCTCAAGCTCAGCTCAACAGCAGGAGGGCAGAATCGTTTCGGGGGTCGGCAGCAGCACTAGCTTGCTGGCATGCACTGGAAGGCTGTTGCATCAGTCCTGGGGACTTCCGGGAGGAGCCCCCCAGTGCAGGGAATCATACCTCCAACACCGGTAACGGTGTTGGGGAATGATTCCAACATGTTTGATCGCAAACATGCCCAGGTTCAGCACAGCCAATATATGTTAGTCATCGCGTAGTGATGGATGGCCACTATTTGTATCAAAATGGTTGACCGCACTTACAAAGCCTGGAGAATTGACTCCTGGGTTTGTAGGGGTGTCCTGCTCATGCAGGGACACCCTCACACTTCTAACCCAGCACTCTGCCCTCAGGGTTGCAAGGCCTGCCTTAGGCGTGACTTATAGATTTTAAGTGTAGTGACCTCAGATATAAGGAAACTTATATCTGTCGTAAGTAATGCTAATACCAGCTTACACAGGCTGCAATGGCAGGCCTGGCGTCACAATATGAGTGGTCTCTCATGGGTGGCACAATACATGCTGCAGCCCATGGGAGACCCCTGGTTTACCTATGCCCAGGGTACCTTAGTACCATTTACTAGGGACTTATATCAATCAATCAATCAATCATGCCATTTGTATAGCGCACTACTCACCCGGGAGGGTCTCGAGGCGCTTGGGGGGAGGGGTATGCTACTGCTCGGACAGGCAGGTCTTGAGTTGTTTCCTGAAGGCGAGATGGTCCTGGGTCAGCCGAAGGTGGATGGGGAGGGAGTTCCAAGTCTTAGCAGCCAGGTAAGAGAAGGATCTTCCTCCGGCGGTGGCTCTTCGGATGCGTGGTACGGCTGCGAGGGCGAGGCTGGTGGACCGTAGCTGGCGGGTGGGCGTGTAGAAGGTCAGGCGGTCGTTGAGGTACTTGGGGCCCAGGTCGTGGAGAGACTTGTGTGCGTGGGTGAGGAGCCGGAACGTGATCCTCTTGTCGACGGGGAGCCAGTGCAGGTTCCTCAGGTGGCTGGAGATGTGGCTGCGTCGGGGCACATCCAGGATGTGTCGGGCGGAGGCGTTCTGGATGCGCTGGAGTCTTTTCTGTAGCTTGGCTGTGGTTCCGGCGTAGAGGGCGTTTCCGTAGTCCAGTCGGCTGGTGACGAGTGCCTGGGTGACAGTCTTCCTGGTCTCGGTCGGGATCCAGCGGAAGATCTTGCGAAGCATACGCAGGGTGTTGAAGCATGATGAGTAGACGGCGTTGACTTGTCTGGTCATCGAGAGGGAGGGGTCCAGGATGAAGCCCAGGTTGCGTGCGTGGTCGGTTGGCTTGGGTGCGGTGCCCAGGGCTGGGGGCCACCAGGAGTCGTCCCAGGCGGAGGGCGAAGATCCCAAGATGAGGACTTCCGTCTTGTCCGAGTTCAGTTTCAGGCGGCTGTCCTTCATCCACTCGGCGACGTCTTTCATCCCTTCGTGTAGGCAGGTTCTGGCGGTGTCGGGGTCTCTGGTGAGGGAGAGGATCAGCTGGGTGTCATCGGCGTAAGAGATGATGTTGAGGTTGTGCTGGCGTGCGATGGCTGCGAGAGGTTTCCTGTAGATGTTGAAGAGGGTGGGGCTGAGTGAAGATCCTTGCGGGACGCCGCAGATGACTTTGGTGGCCTCGGAGCGAAACGGGGGGAGGCGGACTCTTTGTGTTCTTCCGGCGAGGAACGAGATGATCCACTCCAGTGCCTTCTCTTGGATACCGATGTTGCTGAGGCGCTGGACTAGGGTGCGGTGGCAGACCGTGTCGAACGCAGCGGAGAGGTCCAGGAGGATGAGGGCCACTGTTTCCCCCTTGTCGAGCAGGGTCCGGATGTCGTCGGTGGCTGTGATGAGGGCGGTCTCGGTGCTGTGGTTGGCTCTGAAGCCGGACTGCGAGGGGTCGAGGGATCCGTTCGTCTCGAGGAGGGCGGTCAGCTGTCTGTTGACGATCTTCTCGATGACTTTAGCAGGAAATAGGAGGAGCGAGATGGGGCGGATGTTTTTGAGATCGGTGGGGTCCGCTGTAGGTTTCTTCAGGAGGGCGCTGATCTCGGCGTGCTTCCAGCTCTCCGGGAAGGTGGCGGTGTTGAAGGAGGCGTTGATGATGTTCCGGAGTTGGGGTGCGATGGTGGAGTCGGCCTTGTTGAAGACGTGGTGTGGGCAGGGGTCGGTCGGTGATCCGGAGTGGATGGTGTTCATCGTGCGGGCTGTGTCTTCGGTGGTCACCGTGGGCCAGGTGCGAAGGGGGGCGTTGGTTCGACGGTTGGGTGCGTGGGTGGGGCGCCGAAGCTGTTGTGGATGTCGGCGATCTTGCGGTGGAAGAACGAGGCGAGGGAGTCGCAGAGGTCTTGTGATGGAGTGATGTCGTTGGTGCCGGTGCTGGGGTTGGAGAACTCCTTGACAATAGTGAAGAGCTCTTTGCTGTCGTGGGCGTTGTTGTCCAGTCGTTCCTTCAGGGATTTCTTCTTGGTGGTGCGGATGAGCTGGTGGTGCTTGCGGGTAGCGTGTTTGAGGGCGGTCATGTTGTCGGTGGTCCGGTCGAGGAGCCAGGCTTTCTCGAGGGTGCGGCAGGTCTTCTTGGAGTCCTTGAGGTCGTCGGTGAACCAGGATGCCTTCTTGCTTCTGGGTCTGCTGGGAGGGTTCTTTAGTGGCGCGAGGTCGTCGGCGCAGGCGGTCAGCCACTTTGTGAAGTTGCGGGCTGCTTCGTTGGGGTCTGTTGTGTTGGCGGGTGGGCTCTGGCTGAGGGAGGTGGTGAGCTGGTCTGCGGTGATCTTGCTCCAATTCCTGTGAGGTACCTGTTGCGGGTGGTCGTGGATCTTTTGAAGCTGAAGTGGACGCAGCTGTGGTCGGTCCAGTGGAGTCCGGTGGCGTGGCTGAAGGTGATGTACTTGCTGGAAGAGAAGACGGGATCAAGCGTGTGGCCGGCGTAGTGGGTGGGGGTGTTGACCAGTTGCTTGAGTCCGAGGTTGGCGAGGTTTTCCAGCAGGGCGGTCCTTGTTGTTCTCCAGGTGGAAGTTGAGGTCCCCGAGGAGGATGTAGTCAGTGGAGGGGAGGGCGTGCGGGCTGATGAAGTCTGTGATGTCTTCGCTGAATTGTGTGCGTGGTCCCGGGGGTCTGTAGACGAGGGTGCCTCTGAGGGTCGTCTTAGGGTCGGTGTGAATCTGGAAGTGGAGATGTTCGGCTGCGGCGAAGGAGTCGTTGGCGTCGGTCGTGATGCGGATGGTGTTCCTGTGGACGATGGGGATGCCACCTCCGGTCTGGTTGATGCGGTCCCTCCTGATGATCTTGTACCCGTCCGGGATGGCGATGGCGATGTCGGGTGCAGAGGAGGCGTTCATCCAGGTTTCCGTGAGGAAGGCGGCGTCCGGTGATGTAGCGTCGAGGAGGTTCCAGAGTTCCACGGCGTGTCTGTGGACGGAGCGGGTGTTGATCAGGATGCACTTGAGGTGGTTGCTGCTGGTGTTTGTCTTGGCGGGTGCGGGGCAGGTTCGGAGGCAGGTGAGCTTGCAGGTGCAGCAGGTGAAGGGTCCGTGGGTGCGTCTCGGGGTGGCTCGGCAGCAGGCGTGGGTCCGGCCGGCATTGAGTGCGTTGAGAGTGGCGCGTCGTAGGTCAGTCGGGTCGTCTTGCCTCGGCGGGGAGGGCCAGGGGTCCTGGCGCTGGGCGCGGTCCAGGCGCGGACGGGCGCAGACGGGCTTACCTTTGGCGCACCTTCGGCGCTCAATCGGTGCTCCCGCTGCGCGGTCGCTCTGGGGGCGTCATAAGTAAGGAGCCGGGAGGGAGGAGCAGCTGGGTGGCGGGAGCGGGGCGGCGAATGGAATCACAGGGGGGCGGGGCCGCAGCGAGGCAGCGGCGGTAAATTCCAAGAAGCAGCGGGCAGCGGGAAATTCCCAGGAGCAGCGGGAAATTCCCAGGAGCAGCGGGCAGCGAGCGAAGGAATCTGCAGGCAGGAGGCGGCAAAGGCAGGCAGGAGCGGCAGCAGTGAGTGGGGCGACCAAGCCCTGTGGAGGGCTGAGCGGTCACACTCTGTGGTCCCCTACGGTCCCCTTAAGTAAGGAGCCGGGAGGGAGGAGCAGCTGGGTGGCAGGAGCGGGGCGGCGAATGGAATCACAGGGGGGCGGGGCCGCAGGGAGGCAGCGGCGGGAAATTCCAAGAAGCAGCGGGCAGCGGGAAATTCCCAGGAGCAGCGGGAAATTCCCAGGAGCAGCGGGCAGCGAGCGAAGGAATCTGCAGGCAGGAGGCGGCAAAGGCAGGCAGGAGCGGCAGCAGTGAGTGGGGCGACCAAGCCCTGTGGAGGGCTGAGCGGTATACCAGTGGCCAATTGGGGAGGTACTAAAAGTACCATGATAAATTTGAAGAGGAAGCACAGTGACTGGGGTCCTGATTACCAGGATCCCAGTCAGACTAGTCAAAAAACATACTGACACCAGCAAAAAGTGGGGGTAACCATGAATGCAGATCCTACTTTCCTACACTCACCTCTAGAATACTGCAGAAGCCAGACTGGATCTGGACACTTTTAATAGGTCTTCCATGCCTGTGGGGTCCCTGGCTCCATGTCGTTTCCATAAAAGATGCCATGATGACATCACTGAAGCCTTAAAATGCCCACCCAGGCTCCCTGATGTCAGTTCCTTATTTTCCATGCCCTTCACCAGGATCCGAAATGTGCTCTCTTGTTTGAGGTAGTTTCTTCACAAAAAAGAAATTGTTGTAATGCTAGGGATGTCGAACGCCATGGTGGGTGCTTTGTGGCTCCAGTGAAGTCAGTGTGGCATCTTTTACAGTCCTTGCATGGAGCCAGCACCCACTTTCAGGGCAGAAGACCTATGGAAGGTTTCAGATCCCTTCTTGTAACTGGTAAATTCAAGAGACGAGGAGTCTGCAGGTAGATAGAGTATCCACTAGAAAGCTAGCTAACAAAGGTAAAGTAAGTAACTTTTTTTTGTTGCACTTCCTCTAATTAATGCCACCTGTGTCACTTCAACCTTGTTCATTCCTTAAATGGTGTGCTCCAGCGCCCAATAGCAGGCACAATAGACAGCCTGCCCCAGCTGCTGTCCTTTTAATTTTGTGATGTCCCTTGCCTTTTTTTCAGTTTCTATCTCAAGGGCATTCTCTGAACACTTGCATCTCTCCTTCTCTTTCTTCCAGTGTGATGGTCGTGCTATCCCTCTGCCAAGTCTACAAGGCATTGCAGTACTCAATATCCCCAGTTATGCTGGGGGCACCAACTTTTGGGGTGGAACAAAGGAAGATGATGTAAGTATTTTTACAGTAGTCTGATTTATTTGGTTCTTGACTATAGCGAGGCATGTGAACTAAACACAATAAGGATGTAGGGTAGATAGGTGTCAGGGAGAAAGTTTGAAATGTGCCATAATGACACAGTAGGAGAAATATAAGTTGAGAGGGCATGAATTACTCAAAGGGAACATCCAGTGAAAAAATCATACATCACTTTAGAAATTCTCCTTTCTTTCATACACCACGTATGAACTACTTCCAACCATCTCTTACTGAAATGGAAAACATATAGCAGAAAGATACTCAACCTCTGCATCAATACATCTTTGTACATCCCAAGTAGCCGTTTAACAATTTATACATGATATGAGTGTCTGTCTATCAATTTATAAACTCATATTTGAATTCTTTTTTAAGACTTTTTATGCAAAATATCAAACCACCACATTATGTAAAGTACTCCTTTGCACATTAAAATGTTCCTAAGACAATCAACTCATCACACTTACTGGAGTTGATCTACTATTTCCTCTTACCATGTCTCAATTTGTTACTTTCCCTATTTATAAACAGTATCCCCCTATGCATAAATTAATATCCTATTTATACATTGCAAACAATTCTTTATGAAATACAGCCTCCATTATAAAGTAAAGTCCACATTTGTAAAGCGCACAATCACCCGTAAGGGTCTCTAGGCGCTGGGGGGCCGTCGGGAAGATTAAGCGAGCTATTGCCCAGAGTCACATGGTGCTGGGCTAACCTGCCGCCGGAGCCGGGGATCGAACCGTGGTCCCCAGATTCCAGCGTCAGTCGCTCTGGCCGTGGCGCCACACCTCTATTATAGACTCATCATCCCAGTTTGTACCTTCCCAATCGAAATGGCCCTGTCTTTCGGAATCCATACTTATGTAAGGAATTATTTGAATAAGTAATGGTATTGTAATGATTGAGCTGGAGGATCCCTATACTGGTGAAATCAATCCCACTCTAACAATGTTCTTAAGATCTATGTACATGTTCATGCATCACCGTCTTTATGTAGTCTCTCTTCTATCACTTGATTTGCATCTCCCAAATACCCTAGTTCATATCAACTTACACCTGGTATGACGTCTTGCATACATTTAAATATTTTATCTCAATCCTATCCAAAAGCTTCTATTGCTAAGTTCCTTGTGAGTGCAACTCTTTCTTCAACAATTAGAATTTCTAAATAACAATAGAATTCTTCAATTTTGTGCAACTTGTATTCACACTCTTCGTAACTCTATGCTGTTGTGATTCAGAAACGTACATTACATTCTGTCTGTGCGTCCTGGCCCCAGCACTATGTTCAGAATCTGTATTTAAAGTATCCAAACCCCATTCTGCACTGTTTATATCCTTTATCATTTTCAAAATTCAGAATGATTTATGTCTCACACTCACCGTCCTAATATGGAGTCGTTATTTGAGTACGGTTTAGCTTGGCGGTTTTGTTCTCAGTAGAAAAAATAAACACTCCACTATAGTCTCATGTTTCTTATCCACAAAAACACAAGGCATTTTATTATACATGTCCATCCAATTTGCGTAAAAAATAATGTTGATTACACCTAAGTATCAGTCTTCTAATATCTACTCACCAGGAGTTCACGTCATGTTACTGCTCCCAATGAGGTCTGTAAACTCCAGCTGCTATTTATCAGACACTATTAATACCTATCCTGAATCTCCTACCATGCTGACGTCCACGCGGTGCTACCTGTGGTCAGAACCTAGTTGAAAATACTGTGTGACCACCGCTCACATCAAGTATACCTGAGCTTACTGTCTTAATTTAGCAAAAATATATTATCATAATACTGTCTCTAAAAAGTAAGAAGAACACAATTTAGATGTATAAAAATAAACTCTAACCTATGACTAATATTCAATCAAAAACTCGCACCATGGTCTCCTGCATTATAGGTTATGTAATTCACATCACGTTTCTTTAAAATTCACGATGTCGTATGTTAACTGAAACTCAATTGATTTTCATTTCACAAAAACAAATAAATATGAAAATATTAATTTAAAAAAACTGTTGTAAGGATTGAGATTCGAACCCTTGTCTGCTACATCAGCCACTCCACGAATCACACCACCTGCTATTCTATTTATTGATATTTCGTCCATGGTTAAAGATTATGTTCTTTCACGTGCATCCTGTTCCGTTTCACGATATTACTCGGTTTTGCAATCTCTTTGATCCTTTTTTTCCTTGCCATTACCGCGGATCTGGATTGAGCTTCCCTCAGTCGACTACTCTTGTGCTTTTTTCTACTTTTTTGTCTATGTCGCCAAAGGAACCTTGTGGGTTCAAACCTTGTGGAGCCTGTCAACAACAGATGTCGGTCACAGACCCACACTTGTTTTTTATTTATTTTTTATTTAAGAAGTTTTATATAGCGCTAGCCTGACCGGAGGGTATCAGAGCGCTTCACATCAGTTACAGAGCAGAGCAAAAGAGAGCAGAACATAATACAATAAAGCAAGACACTCCATATAAGAGTAATAGTAATGACAATGACGAAGAGTTCCATTTCAAGGTCTTGTTAACACCGCATCCGAGATGGGTGAGGTGTCGATCTCAATACTCCAGCTGCTCCTACCTGTTCACTAGGGATTGATCGAGAAAAAGGGATTTGAGCTGACTTTTGAATTTAGCGAAAGAAGGAATAGTTCTGATGTGAGGGGGAATAGAGTTCCAGGTATTGGGCGCTTTTCCGGCAAAGGACCTCAACTCCATGTTGTGTATGGAGTACAGGACGACGAACCTGAAAGCTATCCAAAAGGGGGCCATGAAGCTTTTGGGCACTCTTCATGCGACTACACGCCACTCCAGGTCCCTTTCGAATGGGAGGTCTCCGGACTGCTCCTGGAATCGCTCGCATTGGTTTTCCTGTCACTCCAGGACTTCTTCTGATGAGTCCCACAAGGAGAAGTCAAGAAGTTGAAGCGCTCTTTGACTTCTCTGCGTCGCTTCCATTCTTTGGATGACACTAGGGAACAATGCCACAAATCCCGACCTCGCTCACAGATAGTCCCTGTACAGCTGGCATCCAAAACTGGGCATGGTATTCACTTCCCTGAATTTCCTGAAGACAGAGCGACCCCCACTGAGCTTTGAGAGTTTTATGAGGCCATGTGCCTTGTTTTTAAACAGTCAAACACATCTGGTTCATGCAGGTTTGCGAAGGGTCTTCAACTGGAGCACCGCCGCTTGTTCACCCTCGGCACCAGTCAACCCCTTAGGACCCATAATTGATCCGGATCGGCCCCGGCCGCAACTTTCCGACTGTCTCCAGGATGACGTTCCAGTGGCGCAGTTCCCGTCAGCACTGAACCCATTATGATTCCAGACTCCAATATAGAGCACGTCTGATGTAGTGTCAGGCCCACACTCCCTTAGTTGGAGACAGAGCCCTATTTAATGGAAGGTCTCACGAAGGACACAAATAGAGGGGATAGGATGATCCCTATTCCCACACTGTCTGCCTAGCAGAGTCCATGGGCAATGACAACTGTTATGAAGACCTGGCTGATGCCAGTTGTCTGGAAACTTCACCAGACTCTTGCCTCCTCTCTCGTCCCACAGTGGCTACAGAGAAGTGGCTTCCTTTGCGATGGTGGTTCGGAGGGTGGCTGACGTCCTTGACTTACAGCTGTCCATGGTTCAAGTCAAAATAAATATTTTAACGGATATGCTTCAACCGGGCGGTTTACCCATCAGAATCCCTATTAGTCTCACTAATATCCTGCTCGGAGCTTCGGCCAAGAACTGCATAGGCACTCCTGTGCTGCATAGGCACTCCTGTGCTCAGGACTATCTCCTGGCACCCAGCTCAGCATTCATCACCCAGCATTCCCCCCCCCCCCCCCCAGTGCCTAGTGGACCAGGCATCAAGGCCCTAGGTGAATTCAGAAAGAGGATTTATTTTCATCCGCCACCTTGGCACTAGGTTCTCTGAACACTGCTTGCCTGTTGGGTTGTTATTCACTTACGGCATGGGATGCGGTTGCTCAAGTGCCGACTATGGTCCCGTATGAGGCTCGGGCCATACTCTCCCAAGCTATTGCTGATGAGCAATCTGTGGCAAAGTTCATGAGCCAATGCGGATTGGATATGACTGACTCACTTCACAGAGCTATTGCTTCCTCAGTAGCACGAAGACATGACACCTGGCGAGGAATACTCGTTTTCAAAGGGATGTCCAAGCCTCGTTCATGGGCCTGCCCTTCAATGAAATCCATCTCTTGGGAGACAAGGCGGATTCAGACTTTGCGAGATTCAAGGATAAAAGGGCCACTGCAGGGTCATTGCGGCTCTCCATAGCCGCTAGACAGCCGCCTTACGCACCTTCCGTGGTCATGGTAGGGGCTATCAGCCATGTACTTTCCCATGTAGCCACCATGGCAAGTAGGCTCAGTCCTTACGTGGCCACCTATGTAGTTCCCACAAGCCTCATTAAGTCCAAAGAATCCAATACCATCTGCACTAATGAAGGGACATAACAGCCAAATGGGTGCTTCAGATTGTCCAATGGGGTTATGCCCTCCTGTTCCAGCAAAACCCACTGCCACTCACTCCGTCTCAAGATCAGACAGAGGACCACCGTGCGCTCTTGCGACAGAAAGTACTGGCCCTTCTGGCCAATGGCAACATCTTGTGAGTACCAGCACCAGTAGGTTGTGCTTGCTATTCCTGCTACTTCCTGGTGCCAAGAAAGGATGGAGGCTTATGTTGTGTCCTAGATCTGCATACTCTCAACCACTTCTTGAAGAAGGAAAACTTTAAGATGCTTATCCTTGCTCAGGTCCTTATCTGCCCTCGACCGTGGAGTCTGATTGGTAGCGTTGGACTTACAGAACACCTATTTCTACGTTCCCATCCTGCCTGCCTCCCGATGCTTCCTGCAGTTCACGGTGGGCCAGGCGCATTTTAAGTTTGCTGTGCACCCCTTCGGCCTTTCCAGTGCCCCAATGGTGTCCTCCAAGGTGATGGTGGAGGTTGTAGTGCACCTGTGGAGGTCAGCGGATCCTTTCTTCCCTTACTTTGACAATTGACTGTTGAAGGCGGGCTTGCCCCACTCAGTTGTCTCCCAACTCCATATTATGGTGTACCGCCTGCATTCACTGGATTTCACTATCAACATGCCAAAGTCACACCTAACTCCCTCTCAGATGCTTCCTTTCATCTGAGCTGTTCTGGACTGTGGGACCTGGCCCATTCTGCCGGGTCATCCCCAAACCTTTGGCTTTGTCCTCCTATTTTTTTGCTGAATTCATTTTTGTTGGCTTTAGGACTCTGTACACTTTACCACTTAAAACATGTTAGATTGGTTTATATCCAATTGGCATATTTAATCTACTTATAGGTCCCTAGTGTGGCACATTTTACCACGTGCCCAGTGCCTGTAAATTAAATGCTACTAGTGGTGATGCTGCCCTGATTGTGCCACCCACTTAAGTAGCCCTTTTAACATGTCTCAGGCTTGCAATTGCAGATTGTGTGAGCAGTTTTTAAACTGCCATAACGGCACAGACGAGAGACAGGGGGACGTGTTAGTCATTGGATTTAAAAGCTATGAGTAAAGTACCCCACTGCTTATGGTTCATAGACTACGGAAAATTCTGACATCCGCTTTGGAAACCTTACATAAGAAAAAGCTTGTTGGTCACGGCGGTAGATGAACACAATATCTGACTGAGATATAGATCCAGCAATCATCTTGATGGACCACAAGAAAGGGCCATACATTGAAGTTTCTAACTCGGCTTACCAACCATTACTGATCATCTAGAAGCCAAGGAGTTTAAAGACTCCATGTGGATTATCAAAAACCTCATTTTTAGCCCAAATAATTTTAAAACCTCACAACTGAGTGCGGTTGGCATCGATTTCTGATTAAAAATTTTTAATATATAAGGAGAAAGAAAGTTAATGTCCTGAAGAAGGTGGTTGGATTGTGAATTTACCACCGAAACGCGTCGATGCCCATAAATATAGTGGTGTTAAATTGAGCAAGAGTCAGCACGAAGTTAGAGACAGGAAATTTAGACCCATGCTCCATGCTGTCTACATGTTCAGCTCAATTAACACAGTAAAAGACACAGTCAATTGTCTTTATAGTTTCTCCTTCTTCTCAATTGTTTTTAATTGTTTGGAACGTATTGAAATTGTTATTTATTTATTTAACAATTCATAAAGCGCGCAAATACCCATGGGTGTCTCGGCGCTAAAGACAGAAAGGATAGAGAAGAGGCTTCTCAAATAGCCAAGTTTTCACTTGTTTCCTAAATGATAAGTGTTGGGCAGGTCTTAGGGCCATATGTATCAAGATACCCATTTGCAATTCCCAAATAGCGATTTTTAAGAAATCGCTAATTGAGAATCGCAAATGGGTATGTATGTACAAAATAGAATTTTTTTGGCGATTTCTTAGAATTCCTTAATTGTGATTAGCAAATTGCAAATCGCAATTAAGGAATACTTTCCCATTCATTTCTATGGGCCAGGAGGCCCTTAGGAATGAATGGGAAGTTATTCTCAATTTGCGATTCACAATTTGCTAATCGCAAATTGAGAATAATTTCAAGGGTGCAGGGGTGTCCACCCCTGAAATATGCATGGGTGCACATGTGGCGCACATACATGCCCTAAGGGCATGTATGTGCGTCACATGGCACTTTGAATGAAATGCAAAAAAGTGCATTTTTCAAGGAATTCGCAACTTACCACCAACTAGAAGTTGGTGGTAATTTGCGATTCCTTAAGGGCATTTTGCTAATTTTTTTTGTTTCATACACTGCATTTAAGGAATCGCAAAATTTGCGATTCCTTAATTGCAAAATAAGGAATTGCAAATTTTGCGATTCCTTATTTTGCACCAGATTTTGCTTAATACATAATAATGCGAATTTCGGCCTTTGCGAATGCGAATTTGCTTGATACATACGGCCCTTAATCTGTAGAGGAAGCAGGTTCCAAAGTTTAGCCGTTTCGTCCACAGATCTTCTGTCGCCCCAGTTAACTTTGTTCTGGGAACGACTAGAAGATTTGCGCCTGCCGAGCGTAGAGCTCTACTGGGTACATGTGCCGCAGGGCTTTTTTCAGAAACTCAGGCCCTGTACCATGGACTGCTTTATAGGCAGTGCATAACGCCTTAAATTTAGTTTTGCTTTTTATGGGCACCCAGTGAAGTTGACGCCTGATACTAGAAATGGGCTTAAACTTCGAGGTACCCAACAGTATCCTAGCAGCTACGTTCTGTATCTGTTGCAACTTATTTAGCACATTTTCTTGTGCATTGAGCAACAGGCCGTTAAAATAATCGACCTTTGACATAACTAAAGCACTAATGAGAGTTTTTCCAGCACTCATCGGGAGATAGGGTAGCAGCTTTTTTATCTTCCTTAGAACGTAAAATGATGAGGAGGCCACTGCATTAACATGCTGTTTAAAAGTGAGGCTCTCGTCAAACATAACACCTAGGTTTCTAGCCTTCTTGACCGTAGTGGGAAGTAATCCCAATTCCTCTGGCCACCATGTTGGAGACCATCCTGGAGTTAAGTTACCAAAGACCATGACCTCAGTCTTATCAGAGTTCAATTTAAGGCAATTGTTTGCCATCTACGAGCTAATGGCCAGCATGCCATCATGAAAGCCTGCCGGCACTGCCTCACCGTCTTTATGCACCGCTAACACAAGTTGTGTGTCGTCGGCATGGGACGTGAGAACCATTCCAAAAGTCTTAATTACTCGTGCTAAATCCGTTACATATACATTAAACAGGGTCGGGCTCAGCGACGATCCCTGCGGAACACCACAGGGGAGAGCAAAGACTGAGGATTTATAGTCGCCCATGCTGACAGACTGAGTCCATTCAGAGAGTACGGAGGACAGAAGAGCCTTAGCCTTTCGTCCGACACCTAGGGCTGAGACACGGTTGATCAAGATGACATGATCAATCGTGTCAAAAGCCGCTGACAGATCCAGAAGTACTAGGACTGCGGCACCTCCTCTGTCCGGCACCATTCGGATTTCATCAGATGCTTTAATAAGAACAGTCTCCGTACCATGTCCTTTCCTAAACCGAAATTGAGTGTCATCTAACAGTTTATTTTCTTCCATAAACTGCGTTAACTGGGTATTCATAATCTTCTCAAAGATCTTCGCTGGAAAGGGTAAACGAGCAATCGGTCTATAGTTTTTGGTTTCTCCTGGATCCAGATTGTTTTTCTTTAGCAGCGGCTGAATAATGGTCTTTTTCCATATAGCAGGATAAGTGCCTGAGAAAAACATTGCGATACAGATGCTCGTTAAATTAGTACCTATCAAATCTGGAATCGTTTTTAAGACTGATGGGGGGCATGGGTCAGGCGGAGATCCTGTTGTGACTGTTTTAATCAGTTCAGTGACCAGTCCCACTGACACTGGTTTAAATTCCATAAAGCTGGGGGACTCTCTAATCATATTATTATCATCTAGCTGTTTCACGTCCTCTGTAAAACTAATGAAATCTAAGTAGCTTTGGCTCACTTTGTCTTGAAAAAAAGTGGATAGTGAATCACAAAGTGATTGAGAGGCTACATTAGTGGTATTGACCACTGACCCTGATAAAGTGGACACTACTTGAAACAGTTGTTTAGTAGAATTTTGTGCTGTTTCTATTGTTCTGGTGTAATAATGACTTTTTTCTGTAATTAAGAGATGTTTATATTTTAACAGTGCTGCTTTATAGCGTATTTTCTCCAAGTCATTGTATTCTTGACTCCAGTCTTTCCTGGTTCCTGCAATGTTGTTTCTCTAATCTATGTGCCTCGGTGAACCATGGAGTGGAGGGAGTCCTCCTATTTCTGGAAACTGCCTTGTAGGGACCCAATTTGCTAAATACATTTTATACCCATTTTGCTGCTATCCCTCGGAATTTGTCAATTGGTTTTAACTCGTATCTCTTTGGTGACTGGGACATCCATTGTGTAGCCAATAGAAGATACTCAGGATACCTGCTATTAGAAACAGGATTAGCGGAAGTCCTCCAAAGATGCTTCCGAATAAGAGGTGTATGAAGTTTGGTATAACTCCAACTACCGTCTGAAAGGTGCCTAGAAGTCCAGAACCTATGGTCCTAAATAGGTGGACAATGCTAGTTGTATCAGACATGTTAAAGATACGATTTATTATTTCTACGAAACGGAAAGGGCAGTTTGTAAGGATAAGCACCTGTATCTCGGCTAAAGACCTTGCTATCTGGAGATCAAAAGTCACTCAAGCGGAGGTTAATGGCACAGACTTCTGTAAAAGCATGGCTTTCATTCTGCTTAGAGTATCAAATCATATTAAAGAAACATTCAGTGAAGGCCATAACAGCTCCTCCCTGACTGTATGTGTCGGTGGAAACAATACTTGCATACAACAAGTAACCGTGGAGCTCACGGTAACCAGATATGCGATGCTCGGGAGCATTCCGCAGCAGCCTTGACTGTTCAGCATCAAGTAACTCCCATTTGAAAGTAGCCAGAACGCTGGAGTAATCACGGCAGCTGGGGTACCCCTCAGATGACAGGACAAGTTCGCTACAGACCGTTGTGATTAACAAGGACCCCCTGGGTAATGCTCTATTAGACTCCTAGGGCAGGGTAAACAACCTGTATGCAAAAAAACTCCTAGGCAGTCCAGGACTTTCAACAAAATAAACAAGTAAGAGAACCCAAGTCAAGGACAATTGAAAAGCTGTAGGGGTGATCTAAATTCATCAATTTTTAATAAAAAAACACATGTATATTTAATGTAAACAATAACACAACCACAATTCAATAATAAAATGACTGAATGACACAATACTAAAAAAAGCACAGCCAAGGAATTACGTTAAAAACAATTACAAATTAAATTTATACAAGGAACACCAATGCTGAAGGTGTCCAGCTAAAAGGACAAAACAGTACTCGACGCGCGTTTCGGCGACTTAACGCCTTCTTCAGGAGCCGCAAGGCCTTCTGAAATAATAACACAGAAACATAACATAAGACACGGTACAATTTACAATCTTACAAATATCAAAAAATAAATACAGTCCACAGTTGCATATTTCAAAATAACTTAAAAAAGACCATTCTATCATAACAGCTAATACAATTGCCTTAGGTGATCTCAGAAAGAACTTTGTTTAATTTCTGTTCACTGATTAGTGCATATCGGCTAATAGTGTGAGAGTACAACAAATGTATTGTTAATTAAGCAAAAAATACAGAGCACATAATTGCCTAACATATGTTCGATAAGTTCAAGCAATTAATTGTAATAATGATACATTCAATAAACTTACTTCATGCAGACCAGGGATTTGCTCGGTCAATGCTCAACCTTAAAGTTCTATGGGGACCAATTTGAATCTGAATGGGGTGAGAAAATAAGAGGGGTAGGGGGGGGGGAAAGATTTGTTTTAATCCTAGTGTTCCCGGGAATAGGGGAACAGTGAATGAATTGAGCACAGGTGATGGCATCGATATAGGCGGCCAAATGCATCTACAGACAGTTCAATTGTAAAAAGGCAAAGAATCAGTGCGTTTGGTAATAGAAAAAAACGGATAACGTAAAAGGGGAAAAACCAGATACTGACTGATAACAAACGAATCTAAGATACATGGAGCTAAAATTTAAGAAAGGCGTACACAGGGGTGCAGGCATGCATAATGTCTCACTGTTAATGCACTGTTTAAGGTTGAGCATTGACCGAGCAAATCCCTGGTCTGCATGAAGTAAGTTTATTGAATGTATCATTATTACAATTAATTGCTTGAACTTATCGAACATATGTTAGGCAATTATGTGCTCTGTATTTTTTGCTTAATTAACAATACATTTGTTGTACTCTCACACTATTAGCCGATATGCACTAATCAGTGAACAGAAATTAAACAAAGTTCTTTCTGAGATCACCCAAGGCAATTGTATTAGCTGTTATGATAGAATGGTCTTTTTTAAGTTATTTTGAAATATGCAACTGTGGACTGTATTTATTTTTTGATATTTGTAAGATTGTAAATTGTACCGTGTCTTATGTTATGTTTCTGTGTTATTATTTCAGAAGGCCTTGCGGCTCCTGAAGAAGGCGTTAAGTCGCCGAAACGCGCGTCGAGTACTGTTTTGTCCTTTTAGCTGGACACCTTCAGCATTGGTGTTCCTTGTATAAATTTAATTTGTAATTGTTTTTAACGTAATTCCTTGGCTGTGCTTTTTTTAGTATTGTGTCATTCAGTCATTTTATTATTGAATTGTGGTTGTGTTATTGTTTACATTAAATATACATGTGTTTTTTTATTAAAAATTGATGAATTTAGATCACCCCTACAGCTTTTCAATTGTCCTTGACTTGGGTTCTCTTACTTGTTTATTTTGTTGAAAGTCCTGGACTGCCTAGGAGTTTTTTTGCATACAAGTTCGCTACAGAACCATTACAAGCCCCATGCAGCATTATATCCTGACATATGAGTGCACCACTTAAAGCGTTCTCACAATTTGTACAGCTTAGAAACACTTCTCAATCCCCACTCTGGCATCGAAATCTGGATGGTAATTCCCAAGATTTCGTAAGATATTTCTTACCCATTTTTTTCATATCTGCCTGCCTGCTTTTGTTCAAGGCAATACTAAAACTGAAAAGTAGTGACCGGTAGAGTTATGTGGCCATGGATTAGCCATTCTGGGGAGGGTGATTCTGCCACTGTAAATGGTAATCTATCCAGTTTTTCGATACACAGCATTGTATATTTTGCTCCCCTTTGTGCCATTTCTATCTGTGTATCTTTTAAATTGTATTCAGAAAACAGAGACGTACTGTTGATAAAACGCCAAGGCACATACCCTGCACGCAAAGATTGCAGCGTCCAGCTCAACAACATAATAGAATGTAACTGAGATTGCCTGTGTTGTAATACGGCCAAATCTTGTTCTAGTATGTATATCGCAGAAGATACAAAGTTGCCTAAGGAGTATATCCTGGAGGTCAATGTTGTTAACCCATTGTTCCAGCGCTCCATGTTGGAACCGATTACCGTTGGCGCGCAATCCTCATCGGCTTCAAGAAACTACTCTAGAAAGCGTTTTCCTGTCGACACTACTCTTCGAGACCAAGAACGTCCATTCCGGTCGCCGACTACGGCCTTCGGGCCCAACTAGGCCTCGACTCCAGCTAATGGAAAGGACGCCATTTAAAAGGTGTCCTCAATGTGAGGCAAAGTTTCCCCACACCGACCTCCACGAGGTCTGTAACCTCTGCCTCTCTCCGGAGCAAGATGCCAAGGACTGTTCAGCCTGTGCCTCCTTCCGCTCCAAAAAGACTATCCGGGACCGGAGAGCCAGACGAGCAATGGCTCAAAGATCTTCAGCTTAGATTCCGGACGACATTTTCCAGGATGGCGTCGACGTCTCAGAAGAGCACGACGTCGACAGCAACTCGGAGGCAGAAGATTCTGATGTCGAGGGCGTGACTCCAGCGCAGTGGATCGTAAGTAAGACCGTCGACCCCAGCCCTCCCTCGACACACACAAAAAAGGCTACGGTCACACCCTCGGGCTCGAGTGCACACCGAGACAATACTTCGACGGCCCCACCTTCGTGCGCGGTCAAGAAGTCAATAAGGCCTTCGGGCGACTCGGGCTCGAGTCGACCCCCACTCGGTGCCGGCACACACTCACCGGCACCGAAGAAACCATCTGGTATCGCACCGAAGCCATCGGCGCCGAAACACTCAGTTCCATCGGCACCCAAAACAACTTCGGAGCCGCACAAAGCTTCCGGCACCAAGAAAGCACTGGAGCCGAAGCACGCACCGGAGCCGAAAAAAGTATCGGACTCGAAAAAACCTCCGGAACCAAAAAAGATTTCAGAACCGAAAAAGACCCCGGCTTCCCCCATTAAAGATAAGAGGTCGAAAGAAGCTGCTACGGCGCTGAAACAAGCTTCCACGCCGAAAGGTCACACTCCTGAAAGACTTGTTTGCTCCGGACCCAAAGCAAAAGACTCTCATAAAAGATCCCAAGACTGGTCGATTGACATTATCAAAGAAATGACCATCAGAGGCACCAGCATCAGCTCCGGCCCCAAAGAACAAGAAGGACATTGCTACCTCACCTATGCATGTGCCTTCCCCGTCTCCTGCACCCAATTCCTCCCCCATATTTCACCACCTCCCTCCCCTGCACCATCTAGTATACATGATGATAATGGGGACGACATATCAGATACAGGGGGTGATCCACAGGACCCATATTATCCCCCGGCCTCGCCAGACCCATGGGAAGACTATTCTACACCAGATGTCCCAAATGTGACATATACCCTCTAGGCCCTCACCGCCAGAAGACACAATGGGGTTTAACCAGTTACTGATTAGAGCAGCACAATACCATGGGGTGGACATGCACTCCGATGCAGTAGAGGAGGACTTCCTGCTAGACACATTTGACACCGCACAAAGGTCGTCAGCAATTCTGCCAATGTTCAAAGGCGTGGTTAAACATGCCTCTGAGGTCTTTAACCCCTTCGACGCTCATGACGAGCTCAGCTCGTCATGGAGTTTCCATTGATTTCAATGGAAATTCAATGGTCCTCCTAGCACACCCCTTAGCATCCAAGTGGTTAAAGATCCAGTCAGGACACGGGTCATAAACCCAAGAGTGGAGAAAAAGTATAAAGCTGCACCATCTGACCCAGCATATATTAAGGGACCAGTTCCCCTAGACTCTCTAGTCGTATCTAACGCACACAAGAGAGCTAACTCTCAAACATCAGGAGAAGCTCCCCCACCAGACAAGGAATCTAAACTCCTTGACGCGTCGGGGATAAGAACAGCCTTACAAGCATCAAACATGTGGCGCATTGCTAACACGCAGGCCTTACTAGCACGCTATGATAGGGCACATTATGATGAGCTCGAAGAAATTCTGCAACATCTACCTGATAAATTTAAAGATAGAGCTAGTGAGCTAATTCAAGAAGGAAAAATTCTCACTAACACATCTATCCGCTGCGCGCTAAACGCAGCAGATACAGCCTCCAGAGCCGTCAACACTAGCGTCCTGCTGCGCAGGCATGCTTGGCTACATATATCTGGCTTCAAGCCAGAGGTCCAAAGTGCTATACTCAATCAGCCATTCGATGGGCAACATTTATTTGGACCTGAGGTGGATGTCTCCCTCGAAAAAAATTAAGAAAGACACTGACACAGCAAAATCTATGGGAGCCCTGCAGTCGCAGGCTCCCAGACGTTCATTTCGTCGCTCCACATATAGAGGTGCAAACAGAGGGTACTCATCAGATACACCTTCCACAGGATACAAGAGCCCCACTCAGTCTACCTACAGTAGGGGCTACCAAAGGGGAGGTTACCGCGGTAACAATAGCAAGGGCAGAGGCAAGAACAACAACACCCGATCTGCCTCCACCCCTACCCAATGACTCCCCTCCCCTTCCCCCGCCCCATTCCACTCCGGTCGGGGGAAGGATACAGCAATACCTATCAGCCTGGGAAGACATCAAATCAGACAGGTGGGTGCTTCAAATAATTCAGTCAGGTTACTCTCTAGAACTAACATCTACCCCCCCAAACATACCCCCCAAACAGTGTCCAATGTCACAAGATCATTTAACGCTGCTCAGACAAGAAGTACTTTCTCTCCTGCAGAAAAATGCAATAGAGATAGTTCCAAAACATCAAAGGAACAAGAGAGTATATTCCCTGTACTTCTTGATTCCAAAGAAGGACGGATCTCAGACCTATTCTAGACCTCAAACCTCAAAACACTTACATACAATCAGATCATTTCCATATGGTCACACTTCAGCAAGTCCTTCCACTCCTGTTGCAGACGACTTTCTTGTCACAGTAGATCTCAAAGATGCCTACTTTCACATCCCAATTCACCAGGCGCACAGAAAATATCTAAGATTTGTGCTAGAAGGACAGCACTACCAATTCAAGGTACTCTCATTCGGAGTAACAACAGCGCCAAGAGTGTTCACCAAATGTCTAGCAGTGGTAAAAATTTCTCTATGGTCTGAAATTTTACTCTGTTGCAGACAGACATCCACAGCTCTGACGACATTTTTAAGGCCAGCGGATCCTTGGGTACAAAAAAGGTATGCCGCATCGTTTAGATGCATTTCATTTTAAAGCTGAATGGATTGAGCAGCTTTTTCTTAAAATTTTCCCCCTCTCTTTTCTAAAACAGTTCCCATGGATTTGATTCATCCTGCCCTGATGAGAGTCCTGTGAATCAGACAGCAGGACTCGAAACGCGTAGGCATCTATCCATCCAAGACATTTAATGTCAATGACATTTGCCGATTACACGGCATTTATTCCCTGATCAAATTAAGATACAGTGATATCGCAACAGGGTTTGGGGTGGGCTTTACAAAGTATTTTTCTCGCCCCGTTTGAATTGTATTGAGAATTGAGTTCTTTGTTTACTGTTTTTTTGGCAACTGTTTATTCTTTCACTTCTGGCAATTGTGAGCAAATTTTTTGCACTGTATATGTATGTTTTTCATTGTAAATGTTTTTGATTTGCTATTCACTATGTTGTAAATTGTATGGCAATATGTGAAGTTGATGACGGTTTTGTTCTGTCTAGAAATAATTTTGACAATTAATTGAGAAGAAAAAATGACATAAATAACATGTCAGGATAAACTAATAAAATTTTGTTTATCCTTATTCGGGCATTAATTGTTTGAATTAATCTTAGAGGCTTAGGTAAACCCCCTTGTTCTTTAGTATTTAGTGGCCCAACCTACCCTCTTTTCCCATTGGGCCCAACCCCCCTTATTCCTTACATTAGCAGTGGTAGCAGCACACCTAAGAAGACAGCACATCCACGTCTTCCCATATCTAGACGGCTGGCTCATAAAAGCACAATCGCACAACCGGTGTGTACAACACACTCACAATACAATGCTGTTACTCCACAACTTAGGCTTCATAGTAAATTACACCAAGTCATATCTGCTACCATCGCACACACAACAGTACCTAGGAGCTACAATCAATACTCAACTAGCACAAGCTTATCCCACTCCAGCAAGGATAACAAGTGTGCAAACACTCCTAACAAAATTCAAATCACAATACTCGCTTCCAGCTCGAGTGTTTATGCAACTCATAGGGCTGATGGCATCTTGCATATTCATAGTACCTCACGCAAGATTGCAAATGCGTCCGCTTCAAGAATGTCTAGCACGTCAATGGAACCAGGCTCAGGGTCCCAGAACTAGTGTTGGTAGACAGTCGGACTCATCGCTCTCTGCAATGGTGGAACACAAAAAACATGTCAAAAGGCCGACTATTCCTAGAGCCAGTTCCACAAATCATACTAACAGCAGACGCATCGCTCTCCGGCAGGGGGGCCCACCTACTGTATCACACCACGCAGGGAAAGTGGACACCAATGCAAAAACTACTCCACATCAACCATCTGGAGTTATTAGCCGTGTTTCTAGCTCTGAAAGCATTCCAAAGACAAGTTGCAAACAAGACTGTCTTAGTCCGCACAGACAATATGACAGCCATGTATTACGTAAACAAACAGGGAGGGACACACTCTCTGAAACTCTCTCAACTAGCTCAGCAGATATGGAGGTGGGCTATACCTCAGAACATCTTCTTGATAGCCCAACACCTCCTAGGGGTTCAAAACACCATGGCAGATCTGCTAAGTAGGCAGACTCAGCAGATGCACGAGTGGGAACTTCATCCACAAGTTCTTCATCCGTTCTTTCAAATGTGGGGACAACCTCAGATAGACCTCTTCGCCACCCACGACAACGCAAAATACCCACACTTCGCCGCCAGATACCCACACCCATTGGCCAAAGGCAATGCGATATTTATGAACTGGTCAGGACTATTTGCGTACGCTTTTCCTCCTCTGCCAATGATTCCTTTACTAGTACGCAAGATGCAAGCACACTCGCTAACGCTTAAACTAGTAGCGCCAACGTGGGCCAGACAACCGTGGTACACCACAGTGCTACAGCTATCTGTGGTACCACATCAAAAACTAAACCCATCTCAACATCTTCTGACTCAGAACCATGGAAAGATCAGGCACCCAGACCCAGCTCAGCTTAACCTTGCGATCTGGCTCCTAAAGTCATAGAGTTTGGTTATCTTAAACTCCCTCAAGAATGCATGAACGTTATCAAGGAAGCAAGGTGCCCCACCACTAGAGCATGTTATGCTGCTAAGTGGAAACTTTTTGTAATATACTGTCAAAACAACAACATAAATCCCCTCGATGTGTCCATCCAACACATTATAGGCTATTTACTACACCTTCAAAAGTGTAATTTAGCCTACACATCTATCAGGTTGCACCTAGCTACCATTGCAGCTTACTTACAAAATAGACAGCATCTGTCTCTTTTTAGAGTGCCAGCCATTAAAGCTTTTATGGAGGGTCTCAAAAGAATAATACCTCCAAGACTACCACCTTCACCTGTGTGGAACTTAAACATAGTGCTCACACGTCTCATGGGACCTCCATTTGAACCTTTACATAAATGTGAATTGCAATTTCTCACATGGAAAGTGGCTTTCCTAGTAGCCATTACTTCTTTAAGAAGAGTTAGTGAAATGCAAGCATTTACCATTCATGAACCTTTTCTGCAAATGCACCACAATAAGGTTGTTCTTCGTACAAACCCTAAATTCCTGCCAAAAGTTATTTCACCATTCCATCTAAACCAATCAGTGGAACTGCCAGTTTTCTTCTCGCAGCCACAAACAGTAGCAGAAAGAGCTCTGCACACCTTAGATGTCAAAAGAGCATTACTATATTACATAGAGAGAACACAAAGCTTTAGGAAAACAAAACAGCTTTTTGTATCTTTTCACCACCGCATAAAGGCAACCCAATATCAATATCTGGTATTGCCAGGTGGATTGTTAAGTGTATTCAAATATGTTATCATAAAGCTAAGCGTACACTAACAATTCCTCCAAAAGCCCATTCTACAAGGAAAATAGGGGCTTCCTTGGCATTCTTAGGGAACATTCCCTTAGAAGACATCTGCAAAGCAGCTACATGGTCTACACCGCACACATTCACAAAACACTATTGTGTAGATGTACAAACAACGCAACAAGCCATTGTAGGCCAAGCTGTACTTAAAACACTATTTCAAACAACTGCAACAGATACGGGTGGTCGCCGCTAGTGTGGGTACTGCAATACAATCTATGCATAGTGTGCAATCTGCAGCTCATATGCCTCGAACGGAAAATGCTACTTACCAGTATGCATCTGTTCTTGGCATGTAGAGCTGCAGAATTGCACACGCCCACCCGCCTCCCCGGCTACCTTTATCTGTTCCAGTATTATTGTCATTAGATACAAACACACATGGTCATCACTATCTCTTGGCTCCATCACTTCCCTAATTTCGAAAAATAATCTGGGGATGGAGCCGATGCCCATGTGCAGTATCACCCAAAGGAGGAGTCGCCTATCTCGTGACTTCCAAAGACTTTCTACAAGAAAAACAAACTGCAAACATCCGGGCCCAACACTAGGTGGCCAGCTATGCATAGTGTGCAATTCTGCAACTCTACATGCCAAGAACAGATTCATACTGGTAAGTAGCATTTTCCTTTTTCCAATTGTGGTCTGATCTTTTGTATTGTATGATTTCATCTAATGTAACCTCTGTTAGTGATGTTTCATTACCCTCAGTCAGTGATGGTGTTGGCAGCCAAGGTGTGTCCAAGTCTTTGTTCTTGGCTAGTCCAAGGTAAGACGTCTGTTGCACTGTCTTGTTAAAAAACATGATCTGGTGAGTGATAAGGCACACTCTAAATAAAGCTTCCGTTACCTGAACTTGCCAGTTTCTAGTGCCCCAGACTGATTTTATGTCTATGATGCCTGGTGCCTTGTTCAGACAACTGGGCAATAAAGGATTTGTTAGCATATTTATCTGTGCTGATGTTGGTGCAACCTTATAATAATATGAGGCTGGGTCAGACATGTTAAATCCTGAAAAATATGGAAACTTTTGTGTAAATGTTTTTGAACTGCCTTTTGGCAGTGTTGGACAAAGTTCCCACTCTTGGTATGTGAACACATTTCTAGGAATAGCAAATTTATGCAAAAAGTGATGACCAAAAGGCTGATAACAATACATCGTTTTGAAATCTGGTGTGCTTTCCAATGTTTCACTATTAGAAAATGCAGCATATTTTTCTAAATGAGACAACATGTTATTCACAGTTTCAAAGTCCCAATCAGCGGAAAATGTACTTGAGGTTATGATATCACTCAACAATATTTTAACCCCTTCAGTGCTGCGCGAATTTCGCTGCAGTGCTGAAGGGTTTAAAACCGTATTGACTCATGACGGAAATGTTCCGTCATCAGCACCGGAGTACCGACGCTGATGACGGAACAGTTCCGTCATGAGCATGCAAGGGGTTAAATAAGGGTGTCGGGCCAAATATATTGAAATCAACCTTGTTACAAACTATACCATCCAGTACAGGAACTGCTGTAATGTTCACTGATGATAAGTCTCTTTGTTCTCGATGAGATGATTGATGAGGTTTCAAAATTAAATTCCCCTTTTGGGCTTCAGAGCTTTGTCGAAGGTATTTGCCGTTAACCGGCATGATAAAAACTATTACTAAGCCTACCCAGAAAAGAAAGAAAAGTATCCCTGTTATTACCCATAGTTCTACCCAAGGTGATATTAGGTAAGTCTTTTTAAGAAAGTTCAGAAAGTCTAACTTGCTGCTTAGGTGAATTTTGGGCTGGCGTTGTTTTAGGTTCACTTGGATCCAAAGAAAACGTATCAAAGTTTATGAAGTAGACAGAAGCAGTTTGATCAATTGTTGGTATTGCATCAGTATTTGTAGAAGTCGTTGCTTGTTCTTGTTGAGGCATGTTGATATAGACATCTGTATTTGGCTGAATAGCAATTTGTTTTTCATATTGAATTTGATTTTGAAGTTGAACTTCTGGTTCAAGGGGAACGAGTTCCATAGCATTGTTGCACAGTCCTTCATTCCGTACAGGTGACTCTTCGAACTTGATGAGTCTTTCCATTTGAACTTCTTGAATTGTAGCCAGAGGAGGGCGTCTGCTACTTTGGAGTCCACGCAGCCTACTGCTCAGTATCGCCCAGATAGTGTGGTTTGATTAGGTTGATTGAGACAAATCTTTTGTTCTTTTAACCGACAAGAGGCGGTAGAAGTACAGTTCTTGTTCCTTTCGTTGCTAGGACCTCTACAGGTTTTCTGTAGGATGGCCCAAATTCTTCCTTGTCCGCTATTTTCTCCCTGACCAGATCCCCGACTTTTGGGATCCAGACAGGTCTTGCCGTGACTGATTTGACTTCCCCAGTGGCGGTCTGCTTCAGGTGGACCTTACTTTGTTGTGTCCTGGATTCATTTAGATCCTGTAAAACAGCCAAACGATCATGGATGTCAAAAGGTTTTTCATTTACCACTGTGCCTTCACAATCAAGATCAGGTACCCACATTCTTATCCAAAATAGTAAGAGCCCGCTGTACTCCATAAAGATGTTTTACCCAACTCTCACCCCTGCCTAATACTCTAGCTGTTAAAGACTACTTTAAGTCCCGGTTTTTCCTCTTTTCCAACCTAATTTTCCTTGGAATGGTATGGTATGCTACACCCAATCCTCGCATGGCCTCCTTGTAAGCCAGAGAGATCAACGTAGGGCCCTGGTCAGAATGTAATGTGCCAATTACATATGTCCCTATGTAGACTAGCAACTCTTGTATAACAGTTCGAGTGCAAGCTGAGCGCTGGGGCCACACCCATAGGAATCTTGAGCAGGACGCACACAAACGGACAGTCTGATGCTGTCTAATAATGGGATTTGCGCTGGATGTGTTACAGTGGAACTTTTCATCTGCTGGCAGATGTCGCATTTCAAGACAGTCTTTAGTTTGCTTTGATAATCCGGGCCATCAATAGCGTTGTTTCAATAAAGAAACTATCGCCGTAACTCCTGCATGTGTAGAACCTATTGCCTTGTGTGCTGCTAGAATTAACCCTAACCTACGATCCCTGTTTGGAATGACTCCATCCCCCCCACTCCAGGAATCTGGGCAAATGGGATGTTATTGGCATCTAACTTGTAGGAGTATTTGAGTGGAAATCGTTTTGGTACTGCACTGCTGTTTTTGCGTGAAGCAATGACAGCCACCATAATCTCACAGTCTATTCTCGTCTTAGAAAAAGTAATTGCAGGTAAGGAAGTCGTACGTACAGCCCCCTTTGCGGCTTCATCAGCCAATGAATTCCATTCAACGTGAACGCCATCACGCTGATGACTCAGTGTGTGTATAATGTGAGCCCTTGGTAGTTTGGATTTTAACTCCACTATCTGTTCCCATTGCATTTTGTGCTTAATTGTGCCACCTTTTGCGTCTTTAAACCAGTTTTGAACCCAGTATTGCAGGTATTCATTACATGACTGCACAAATTAAAAGGAATCGTACACAATTACTGTGGGGAATTCTCGATCCGTATTCACAAGTGCCAGTATCAGTGCTTTTAATTCTGCCAACTGTGCCGTACAGTCTCCTAGAGATTGCGTTTTAGTGCAACTTAGATGGAACTTTCCAGCACGCATGCAATCTTCAACTATTGCACATGCCGCGCTATATTGTTGCTTACTTCCTACGGCCGGTTGCTCAGATCCGTCAGTGTAAATGATACATTCATACTGATCTAGAGGCATTATTTCGTTTGGTAGAGGATATTCTTGTTCGTATTGCTGGACTGCTTGTGTCTTTAAATTTGGGTCGTACCTATATTCCACATCTGTTGCGGTGAGAGAATTAGCCCATTGTATCCATCTCGGATGTAAAGCTTTAGCGTTGGAAACGCGTGCCTTTGTTGCAGCCTCTAAGGCTATCATTTGTTTCCCCTGAGCCAGTGCACTTTCTCTTACTACAGCAGTCTGTACCGCTGTCAGAATCTTTTCAGTAAAAGCGCATTTCAGCATTTGTGTACAAATATGATTTGTATGCAATCAGTACTGTTTCACCTTCATTATATGTTAGATAGGTGTACCCAGATTGACCCACAAGTAAACGGATCACCAGGTTGCGCATCTTTACGTGTGTCTGTAAGTGTTTGGAAGCGATCATGTCAGCATGTCAGGAACGAAGTGTATCTGTGTGTTCCTGTGTCTAATGTTTTACTGAAAAATCAGGCTTTATTAAGTCGTAGAAAGGTTTTACTCTTTCTGCGAAATGTAAAATGTATGTTCTACCAAAATTTAGGAATCCCAGTATTGATAGAATGTTTTTTAAATGATTTTGGAGGTTGGAGCAGCACGCATTTTTCAAAAAAATTGGCTGCCAGGCTTTTCCCTTCGCTTGAAAGCTCATATCCTAAAAACAGGACACTGAGGTGGGCAATTTTTGATTTTTTTTTAAAGTTTAATTTGTAGCCCTCAGGTACAAATCCCAAAATTATGGTATTCACCCTGTTCAAGTGTTCCTCTAGGTCATCGTCCGTCAGATAAATATCATCCACATAGGACAATGCCTGCTCATCTAATTTGTTAAGTAACTCAGTTACTCTGGCCGAAAACAACCCCGGGCTGTTCTTATACGCCTGTGGGAGTCGACGAAATTGCATCTGGGACCCTAGCGCTGAGAATGCTGTTAGATACCTGCTTTCAGGCGCTATATTTTGGCAGAAAAATCCATTTGAGATAACACGTGCAGTTTTGTATTTTTTCCGCAGAATGTTATTCAGTAATGCGGCACCATGTGCATTTTGGACTGCAAATGTCTTAGTGCAAGTGTTTAAATGTCTGTAATCTAAACCTAGACGTTTTGAATTGTCGGGTTTCATGACGGAAAAAAAAGGATTATTCATATGAGAGGTGCAAATTCCAATCACCCCTTGGTATGCAAGTTGATTTAAGATCTCCATGGCCTGTTTTTTAGCTTCTTGCTGTATTGGATACTGCCTCTGTGCAGTTGAAGTATTTTTAAAAGGTATTATGGGGTGGGTTGAATCCTCATCCCATCAAACAAGGTTTTTGTATAATGCTGAAGCCTGGGCTACCACCCACTCCTGGGCATATGTATGTTGTAAGTGTCTGGGAATATGGTCTGAGAATACCGGTAGGATCACCGTTTCTGCTTTAGGGCAATCCATGACAAATGATGGTGGCCAATCTCGTTCAGCTGACAAAATGTCATAGCCAAACGTCAGGTTCTCCCAAAAGAGACCTCTCACTGTTCCACACTTGTCCACCTCCATCTGGAACATTATTTCACATACTTTATGTGGGACACTTACCCTAGTCTGCCGCACTGTCTAGCATCATCAGAGCCCATTCCCCGTTCTTTAGTCGAGTCCTCAGAATTCTGGGCATGTCTGATCTTTAGACCTGCAACCTTCTTCTTTTTGAACTGTGGCTTTTGCTTTGGCTTCTCTTCTTTTTTGGAAGTGTAATCTTAAGCATGCTGCTTGTCTCTGGATTTTTTACGCTCTTCCTGTCTCTCTGACCGTCCTTCCCCCTCAAAGTTTTTCGATGAACCCTGAAAGGAACGAGAGGAATGTGCATCAGTATCCTGATACCTGTCAGGTTTCCTAATATAATCCCTATTCCTGAGGTTATATCTCTTTTCGGAGGGCTCCTGTGGAGATCTACCTCAAAATTGAGATCTGTTTCCTTTAAATGTTTGTTGTTTTTATTATCCCACTTCATTTTAGAAGAAGCAGGTGTCTGCTTGGTAGTGTTTTTTCAGAACTGTCCATTAGTTGTGGTTTTAGCGCTTTCCCACACAACCTGTCTATGCCTAATTGTGCATACGCAGTGTAATTATTTTTGGCAGTTCATGTTCTAGTTCTAAAGGACTGAACTCCCTTATGCGTTGGCGGATAGCCACTGAAGCTGCTTTCCCTTTAATATTAGCTAATATTTTGGCTGCTACCTGGGCATAATTGCCTAGTAACTTCATCCCTAAGTTCAGAGCAGGCTCTGCTCCGTACTCGTTCTGTGTTTGTCTTAATACATCGGCTATCACTGCTAATGAAGGAATACCATGAGTTCTGATATAAATGGCAGCAAAGGCTGTACCCCAAGTGGTACAATCCTCTACTTGTGGTTTTATCCCCACAGGAAAGCAGATTGTTAGCATTCTGTGTTTTTCATACAGGGTAGTATTCGGGAATACTGCCTCTAACTGTGTTATTTTCTGAGCTACGAAGAATGGCATTTGTTCGCGTTTTGTGGGCATTTTGCCCATCACTGCATGCAATGTTTGTGCTGTGATTTTTAGTTGCTGTACCCTGAGATTGAGTTCCAATTGTTGCAACTATTGCTGGTTGGACTGTAAATGTCCTCATGACTAATTGCATCATGTTTCTATAGATTTTAATCAAATCTTTATGTTGTATGAGTAAGTCTCCTACTGGCATTGTATCAATGTCAGGATGTGGTGTGTAGGCCGCTAATATTGGCCATGTTGCCCCTTCTCCTCCGAGGGGGCTGTGTCTTACTCTTCTTCTTGTATGGAATAGGGCGCCATTAAACCAGTATAAGTGTTCCTGATACATGAGCGGAACTTCAGTGTCCTCAAACTGACAATATTCCGCTGGTGCATCTCCTACTTTATAGTAGTGAAATGTCTGTGTTCTTGCATTTGCTTCTGGGAATGTAACCCATGAATAAAATACCTCTGTTTTGTTGATTCGTGTGCCTCAATCACGAAAGCTTCTATGCCACCCCTAGCTGATAATCCATTCTCTAGCAATTTCAAGGTGACTGTATTTATACATTTTCCTGCAATTTGTATTACACCTGCATCTTCTTCGTCTGAGAATTGCAAATTTTGCACCACTCCCCCTGCGTTCTCACATTCAGGCGTTTTTTAGAGGAAGAAGTTTCCTACGGAACTAAGATTAGGTGTTTATGCACAATTCTAGGAACACTGTGTCCTTCAAGCTTGATTAACCAACAGCTAATAAAATAGGATATTTCGTCTACTCAGCTGTGGCGGAGTTTGTGCCCACCTACTCCTGACGTCTCTGATGTCTTTTAAGTAGGGGTCTCTGAGAATAGCACAACTGAACTACTCCGATTCTACTGTTAAATAAGTACCTAACCAACGTTGGTGGCGCCATGTCGTGTAGTTCTTATATATCCTATATACAGGATCTGCACGTTCTGATAACCTAAACTGTGGGTTTGGTGACAGACTGGTTCCGAGCACTCCCACCAGTTAGGTTAGCCTGTCTGTATTAGCTAGCTCACAGTGACACTAGAATCTCCTCTTATCGGGAAGAGAATAGTTTCTGTCAACCTCAGACCATGACAACCTTGATCCCCCAGGATTGTGGAAACAATATACTACCTTTCGCTCAGTCACTCATGCCCACTTAGTTGGTCTCAGAGATACACAGAATAAACAGTCTGGGTGTTTCAATACGAATTTATTGATCAGTTGTTAATCTAGTGAAAGATAGATGTGCTGTAAAAACCATTAGACAGTAGCAGAGATTTACGATTAGCAGTACTACGAAAGTAAAGGGATGGTACAGTTCTACCATTTTGCAGTAATCATGAATAAATACAAGTACATAAAATACATGATTATACATGATAATACATGCGTACTCCTACGATGTCTCCCTAACTAGATTTACCTAAATGTACCTAGCATCCATGTAGGTGTTATACCAAGAATCCCTCTAGGATCTAGTCATCCCCATTACCTGAGAATGAAAACATTTGGGACCCCGTCCGGGTCTCGAGTTGGACACCCTGCTAGGGATGTTAGACCACTGCGAGCTTGAGTGTCTGCATGCAGGAACCTCAGTGTGAGAAAGTACCATCTTTCTTGCATTGGTATGCCCCCACTTGTTTCCGAATTGCTGATGTGCTTTGACTGAGCGTGCCCTGGGCTCCTGCCAACCAGGTACCCAGGGCCTATGTTCCTTCCCTAAAACTGTACTGAGACAAAACCCAATTGGCATCTCTGGCCGCCTGTCAGCCCCTAGTAGATGGTACCCTAGGTACCCAGGGCATGGTGACCAGAGAAGACCCGTGAGGGCTGCAGCACTTATTGTGCCACCCTCTGGGGGCCTGTACCCTGCCACCCACACCCTGCCTTTGCAGGCTGAGTGCCTAAGTACAGAACTAAAACCAGAGTCGACATGGCACACATCCCTGTGTGCCATGCCCACAGAACCCACTGCCCTGGCATACTTCAGTCACCCCTCTAGCTGGGTGCACTATGCCAGAGGTGTGGGCACAGGTGCATGAGCCCTGTGCCCCTACAGTACTCAGGGCCATTCCTGGGCACTGTAAATGCAGTGATGCCATTAAGAGTATATGGTGCTGGGAGGTTGTCATTACGAACTCCACAGCACCATAATGGATACACTGAAGACTGACAAGTTTGGTATCAAACTTCTCAGCACATTAAACCTGCACTGATGCCAGTGTGGGATTTAATGTAAAATGCACCAGAGGCCATCTTAGAGATGCCCTCTGAAACCCCTAACCTACAATCCACGTCTGGGCTGAGTGGCTGCAGAGGCTGCCACACAGCAGACATGTTGCTGGACCCCTGGGTGGAGGCCATCTTAGAGATGCCCTCTGAAACCCCTAACCTACAATCCACGTCTGGGCTGAGTGGCTGCAGAGGCTGCCACACAGCAGACATGTTGCTGGACCCCTGGGTGGAGAGCCCCCCGCTCTTCTGGGCCTGCAACAATGCACATCCTGGGCGAGGTGCTAGGTCTCCTCCCCCAGAATGGGCAGGGGGAAGCTTCAAAGGTCTGCAGCCTCTGAGAGCTTCTCCAGACCATTTGCTGTACCCAGCAACTGGCCCCCACCTGTCCTAACCCCCACTCTGGCGGGAAGACTGGCGGGAAAAACTACGGGAGGAAGGGGGGTGTGCCACCCTGTGCCAACCCCACTCCTCGGGTGGGGAGACGAGGCGAAGCAAGACCCTGGGCCCCGGCCATCTTGTAGATGGGGAGCCCTGCCCAATCCCAGCTAGGCTCCAGCCCCCTTCCCACAGGAGAGGAGCAGGCTAGGGGGTGTACTCACCCCAGGACAGGGACCCATTGGTCCCTGTCCTTGCCCTACCTGTAACGCCCCTAAATTTAGTATTTTGGAGCTCCCTGAACCTTCCTCCCTCAGATCCCGATACGAAAAGAAGATCAAGAAGAAGACCCGCCGAGCAGATGATAACAGGACGACAACAACTGACTTGGCCCCAGCCCTACCAGCCTGTCAACCCTGGAACCTGCTCCTGCCTAGTCCCAGCGACTCCTGTGTACAGCAACCTTGGGACACCCAGAGGACCTGCCTGCCTTGACCCTCTTAAGGACTGGGACTCACATCAGCAGAGGTTCTGCTGCAACAACCCACCTGGTGCCAGCCAGGAAGTTCCGGACGGGCCCAACCGAACCAAGACCACGAGGACGTGTGTCTGCAAAAGTAATCCTTACCGGGTTTACTAGTAATCTGTATTTTCTCCATAGGAACGCATTGTCTGCTTTTCTATGAAAATTCTTCTGTCTACTTTTGAAAACTTGAAATATTCTTTAAAAATCATACGAAATACTGAAACGCAATTACCTACCTGTTACAGCGCCACAGTGCAGAGGCTTACCGGGAGGTGCAGAGGAGTCCCTGACCCGCCACAGACCACAACGAAGCCGTGAGGGCAACGGCAGCAGAGCGCACTTCATTCCCCAGCAGTACCAGGGGCAGCACCAGGAGCGCCGCGCCCGTGACGCGGCCAGAGCGACAGCAATTGCGCTCAAAGGGAGACGCCGCCGGGAGCCTCGTGGTTACAGCGCCACAGTGCAGAGGCTTACCGGGAGGTGCAGAGGAGTCCCTGACCCGCCACAGACCACAACGAAGCCGTGAGGGCAACGGCAGCAGAGCGCACTTCATTCCCCAGCAGTACCAGGGGCAGCACCAGGAGCGCCGCGCCCGTGACGCGGCCAGAGCGACAGCAATTGCGCTCAAAGGGAGACGCCGCCGGGAGCCTCGTGGTTACAGCGCCACAGTGCAGAGGCTTACCGGGTGGTGCAGAGGAGTCCCTGACCCGCCACAGACCACAACGAAGCCGTGAGGGCAACGGCAGCAGAGCGCACTTCATTCCCCAGCAGTACCAGGGGCAGCACCAGGAGCGCCGCGCCCGTGACGCGGCCAGAGCGACAGCAATTGCGCTCAAAGGGAGACGCCGCCGGGAGCCTCGTGGTTACAGCGCCACAGTGCAGAGGCTTACCGGGAGGTGCAGAGGAGTCCCTGACCCGCCACAGACCACAACGAAGCCGTGAGGGCAACGGCAGCAGAGCGCACTTCATTCCCCAGCAGTACCAGGGGCAGCACCAGGAGCGCCGCGGCCAGAGCGACAGCAATTGCGCTCAAAGGGAGACGCCGCCGGGAGCCTCGTGGTTACAGCGCCACAGTGCAGAGGCTTACCGGGAGGTGCAGAGGAGTCCCTGACCCGCCACAGACCACAACGAAGCCGTGAGGGCAACGGCAGCAGAGCGCACTTCATTCCCCAGCAGTACCAGGGGCAGCACCAGGAGCGCCGCGCCCGTGACGCGGCCAGAGCGACAGCAATTGCGCTCAAAGGGAGACGCCGCCGGGAGCCTCGTGGTTACAGCGCCACAGTGCAGAGGCTTACCGGGAGGTGCAGAGGAGTCCCTGACCCGCCACAGACCACAACGAAGCCGTGAGGGCAACGGCAGCAGAGCGCACTTCATTCCCCAGCAGTACCAGGGGCAGCACCAGGAGCGCCGCGCCCGTGACGCGGCCAGAGCGACAGCAATTGCGCTCAAAGGGAGACGCCGCCGGGAGCCTCGTGGTTACAGCGCCACAGTGCAGAGGCTTACCGGGAGGTGCAGAGGAGTCCCTGACCCGCCACAGACCACAACGAAGCCGTGAGGGCAACGGCAGCAGAGCGCACCTCATTCCCCAGCAGTACCAGGGGCAGCACCAGGAGCGCCGCGCCCGTGACGCGGCCAGAGCGACAGCAATTGCGCTCAAAGGGAGACGCCCCCACTCGCCTCGCGAGTCGCGCGCGGGAAGCGCCCGGGGCTAAGCCCGGGCAAAGGGCGGGCCCTCTACGGCCCTCATCGGCTAGAGGAGGCTGGGCTGGGCCATAGACCCTGGCACAAGGTTCATGTAAGTAACTGACTTTGTTGTGTGCCCACCTCGTGAACACTTTCAATCACTGAATGGCCGCTGCGGCTATAAGTCCCGTATTAGTGGGGTTGGACAAAAATACTAACACCCGAACACTGGATGATTACTTCATTAAACCAGCTACTGATAAGGAGCTATTGTTAGCGGAGAGGAGGGCAGATCGCCGTCGATCCATCGATCGATTAAAAAACAGAACATTTTCTGAGCCTATAATGTCTGTTTCCTTAGACGACGACCTGATTAGCTTCCCAGTAGATAACACCCTACTGGCTTGTAGCGTACCCTTGCTCCTTCAAGAATGTTTAGCTCCGGAATTGTCTCCTTCCCATTCTCAAGAAATTACCCCTACAGTGTCCACTGATCATATTAACATTTCTAAGACCTTAATATCCCCCACAATAAGGCCTGGCAAAGTTGTACGTGGTAAAAGCCCGAGGCCAGTGACTGTTAAAATGCATGGGCCACCTCCACCTAAAAGAAGAAGAAAAACTTTATCTACCAACAAGCCCAAAATAAGTCACACTGAGTTTGGTAAAAAGAAGAACACTGTTATACTACCTTCAATGGGTCCTCTTGATGCAAACCAAACTTTAACAGTCAGCCCCACTTCACCGCTACCTCTACCTCAAGCTCCTACAGATCCTGATACCATCGCTATCCAGACGGAGGAGGACTTGCAATCCGCTACTCCAAAGTCGCTTCTGGATAACATTGAGTTGATCATACGTAGTTACATGCTTGCTCTGTCAGACAGATTTAGGGGGATGGAGGCACGTTTAGGTAAAATTGAGGGAGATTTGACTGTGTTAGGTAATTTTGTTCGTTCACAAGGTCAGTCCAAAGCACAGCTCCAACAAGTCACTATATCAACCAAACCCCTCTTAAACAACGCTGTGGGTCCTACACAGTCTAAACCCAGTTCAAGTTTTAGTCAGGCTGCTGTAGCAACTTCAGCCACTCCTAATCCTATAAACGTGGCACCGAAAGCACCTGGCGTTAACAGTTGTAAAACCCGTTTAACAACAGCTTCAACTGACATACAGGGTAAACCTACTATCTCTTTACCAACTAGTTCTGTAATTATTCCACCTAGGGAACCCAATACTTCCTTGGGGAGATCACCCAGACTAGAAGGGAAGGAGAATAACTGGGGAAGAGGGGGCCCGTCTAGGGCACCACCGACAGAACTCCCCCCAGAAGCATTACCGTTTGTGGTTATACTCACCGGGGTCCCAGAACTGCCCACTGGGAAAAGAGAGGGATATTCACAGTTAAACAACAAAATAATGCATTGGCTCTCTCTTTATAGACCCAAACCCATTACGATTAACGGTGAGATAGTTCATGTCCGGCGCCTGTCCTGGCTGGGGGGCAGAGCGAAGGACATTGGTGGTGATGTTGTGGTAATAAACTTTAGAGACAGGAGAGCTGTACAACACATCTTGAATTGGCCTTATGGAAATGAAAAGAACTGTATAGTACCACGTCCACTGACATACTTTTATCCCAGATCCGTTGTTTTCCCTCCACAACACCATAACAACAATACCTTTTTCTCTTCTCAGTTCCCTAACATCGAGGCTTTAAATCCCGTATACATGTACCAACCGGCTTTACCATCAGCCACATACGGGTGGAACACCATACCTTTTAATCATAAAACTGGTCTCAATGGGAACACGTCAAACCTGTTACCATTTACGCCCCTAGAGCTTTCCAATAGGTTTATGGCTTTTAGCAGCCTAGAGGACTGCGACTGATGGTTAAAGAATGCAAAAGTAATGGGGGGTGGGGCAAGTGCTTCATGTAACTTAAGGTCACCCGAGAAGCAAGGGGGTTGCTGTCATGGAAAAAATTTATACAGTATGACTGTTAAAAACAGTAGTCCCAATAAAGCACTACCCACAGTGCTCTCAGGGGAAAATGAGGTGCCTCTCACACCCCCATCAGCTATAAGGCAATCTATTAGTGACATATCTGAGCACTGGGAGATACAAGCACAGCGTACTGTGGGTTCGGTGGCGGGAGGTGTAATGTCGCCTACTTTAATTACCTCACAATCAACCAGAGAGGTTGTTATTAGTCCAGCCCTTAATAACAGTACAAAATTAATTTCCTGGAACATTGCGGGATTGGCAAATAAGTTACGAGACCCAGTATGGTTATCATTTATAAGAAAATTCAGTATTGTGTGTCTCCAAGAGACCTGGATAGAGGAAACTACAGTGCATATGGAGGGCTTCTTAAGCTTTATTACCCCGGCAGTCGCCTCGATTAGGGGTAGAGCCAAAGGTGGCTTGGCCATCTTTATTAGCCAAGATTTGAATTGTAACACAAGCAACTTCCATAGTGTAAATCTGAATTTACAGAAGATTGATCTAAAAATTGGGAAGATTGTGGTAACACTGGTTAATTTTTATAATGCCAATAGTAATAATGAAACCTGCAATATTGCCTGTTTAAATGATATTTTGAGCAAAAATGTTTACAATGTTTCACGGCACTTGCTGATAGCAGGTGATTTTAATGTTCAACCATGTGGTAACCCAGCCAGCACGCCAATGGGGTCTTTAGGGTGTCACAATGAGGGAGGTTTTCACTTCTCCCATGGCAGGGGGGGTGAGTATTTAAATGATCTAATGAATGAGCACAACTTGATTGTAGCAATGTCGATGGCTCCTGATACTAAAATCTTTGACACCCCAACCTTTAAAGGGCATGGCCAGGGTTCCTTTATTGATCATATATTAATTTCTTCGGATGTTGTTCAATGGGTCTTGTATTTTTCTATTCTCGTTAGCATATATAGTGATCATAATCCCCTTGTTATAGACTTGGGCGGCCCTTTTTTTGCCAAATGTCAGTCACGTGTCGATCCTGGCACGTTAAGGTGTGTAAATGGCAGGCGTCGCATTAAATGGTCAATGGTAAATCAAGACACCCTGTACACTAATATAACCAGCGCATGTGAAGCGGAGCTGTCTGTTTGTCTTTCATCTGACTCAAGCCCCTCGAGTATTGTGTGTAGATTCGAGGGGTTGGTCACTAAAATTAGCTCCATGCTCACAACGCCAACAAAGGGACATAGTGTGAATAACTCTAAATGGTTTGATCATAACTGCTCAAAGGCAAGCAGGGATCTGAAACTCGCATTAAAAACAAAACCAAGAGATCTTGAATTGATAAAAAATCTGCGTATGGCTTATAGGAAAGCAATAGCCACCAGAAAAAAGGAAATCAAGGCAAATGTTATTGAATCCCTCCTAGATCCATCCGTGTTGGGGAATAGCAGTAAGTTTTGGCAATTGATTAACAAACCTTTGTTTGAAAATCCTAATGACACAGCTATTGGAACAAACATCCCAGAGGGGGAATGGGTGTCCCATTACAGTACAATTTTCAAGAGCAATGAGCAATGGGAAGTCTCTGACTTTTTAACTCCAGCTGTGATTCCTTTGTGTTTCACAGTACAAGAGATTGTTAAGGGAATACAGGGTCTTACTTCCAACAAGGCCCCGGGTCCGGATGGATTGCCGCCGGACCTGTTTAAGTCTAGTATCCCGTTTTGGGCCCCGGTTCTCACGGCCGTAATCAATGCAGCGGTGAAAACTGGTTGCCCAAGAACTTGGGGTCTCTCTACTATAGTTCCCATTTTTAAGAAGGGCGATCACAGTAGCCCGTTATGCTACAGGCCAATTTCCTTATTGAATTCAGTAGTTAAAGTGGTAGGGGGTGTAATCCTCAACAGGTTATCTTTTTGGGCTAAAGAAAACAAAATCCTCTCACCCATACAATATGGGTTTAGACCAGATCACTCGACTATTACGCAGTGTCTGAACCTATACCTTATTCTAAGCAAGTATACATTGGCGAGACAAGGTACCGTCTACATGGCCTTTATGGACCTGTCGTCCGCCTTTGATTGCGTAGATAGAAGCCTATTATGGGCTACTCTGCTGAGAATGGGCGTAGAGAGGAACCTCGTTAATTTTCTCGCCGATCTGCATACAGATACAAGGGCGAATGTCCGTTACTCTCAAGACCTTAATGTAACGGATGAATTTAAAATAAAACGGGGTGTCCGACAAGGTTGTATCTTGGCCCCTTTTTTATTTAACCTGTACATTAATGAATTGGAGGAATTTCTTTTACTTGTAGAAGCAGACTACCCCTTAGTCGAGCGCAGAGGGGTACCTGTACTACTCTATGCCGACGATGCTGTTCTTATCTCCAGAACAGCAATCGGTCTTCAGAAATTATTAAATTCCTTCTATAAATTTATGGAGTCACGTGGTTTAAGTATAAACAACTCTAAGTCCTTCGTTATGAAGACAGGCAAGGGTATTCTGAAACCTGGCAATTTTAGTATAAATGGGGCAAAAATTCCATCAACCAACTCCTTCTCTTACCTCGGGGTTCTGATAGACCATAAGTTATCATGGGGCCCAGCAGTCTCCAAAAAGAAGGGAGAAACTGCAAGGGTCAATGCGGCCATCCTTGGCTTTGCAAAAAAAATCGGTAATTGCCCGTTGGCCGCATCGCTTAAGCTGTACCAGGCAAAAAGCGTTGCTGTTGCCTGTTATGGGAGCGAGCTTTGGGGCTATCGCAAGGCAAAAGATCTAGAGGTCACAGAAAATAATTTCCTAAAAAAACTCCTAAGACTACCTAGGGGTATTGGGAATTATTCTGTACATGAGGAGCTGGGGGTCCCTTATCTAGGTGACAGATTAGCAGTAAGCCCAATTTTATGTTGGCTGAAATGTTGGTTAAACAATGAAATCCCATTAACACATGCCATACTAAAAGAAGCTTTACAGCTAGATGGGAGATTTAAGGTACCATGGATCAAGTATATAAAGGACAGTTTAACGGCAATTGGCCGACATGATCTGTTTTATGCCCCAAATACAATTAGAAAATCTGATGTGAACCTGGTCAAGAATGCCATAGTTTTGTTAAGATGTACTGACAGAGAAGAGGTTGAGATACAGAAGGTCAGTATTAGGAAACATCTAATGATAAAAACATGCTTGCAAATAGAACCTTACCTGACATGGCCTATGTCTGGCTATGATCGGTTCCTGCTAATAAGGTTCCGTTTTGATCTCTATCACCTCCTTTTGGCATTCCCAAGTGGCGCCCAGCGGGGCGAAGCGCTGCCAGCTTGTGGCTGCGACGGAAAGTCTCCTCAAGATCTGGCACACTTCCTTTTTATTTGCCCTTATTACTCCACTCCACGGAAATTATACCTTAAACCGTGCCTTAAAAAAATGAGTTTTACACAAATTAAACCCGCACTTTATTACTTACAACTACTGAACATTGACTGTACCTTGTTTATTTGTAATTTTTAAAAAAAAGCCATCTGCTTTAGGAAAAGCATGGATGGCTAACCATGCTGAAAAATTTGTGCTGGTGCTTTTTAAGTCTACAGATATTTATATTTTTAATTATATATTGCCCATGCTTTTATTGTCTGATATTGTACTGTTTACTGTGTCCTTTTTTGCCTATGTAAATGAACTGTGTGTAATCATTTTTAACTGTGGATTCTTGATGTTTTAAAATGAACTTTTATGATTGTAAAATTTACAATCGAATAAAGATTTTGATACTGATACCTGTTTTAAGTTAAGACCCCAGTGCTGGCCCTGGGAGACCAGTGCTGGATTACAAAAGTAACGCGATCGTACTTTACCTGCAACCTGAGTCTTCTCCCATTGAATAACATTGTTCGAGTTACCATGAAAAGGTTCTAAGTATGAACTTTTAAAACAGCTTCATATTCAGACGCCACCTCCTCTCCACCGTTGTGTGGCAAAAGTCAGGTCTTACAAAATATGATATCTCCCCTCTGGTTCTCTTAGCCTCTGGCCTAGCTTTATCAGAAATTGCCTGTCTACAAAGAAAATTGCCGAAGTACACTAAGAGAGCCCTCGGATACGCTCCAGGTTTCGGTGTATGTCTAATCGTGAGGGGGACTCGGTGTGCACGCTGCACCTCCAGCTCCCAGTTCCAACTGGACAGCTCGGGGAGAGTGTCTTGAAATAGCTGGATCAGAAAGGATCGGGCTCCCCCCCCTCAATTCCTTCAGGAACCCCTAAAACACGAAGATTATTTCAGCGTTGCCGATTGTCCATGTCCTCAAGCTTCCACCTGACATCTGAAAGCTCAGTCTCATGGAGATTAATCTGTTCTTGATTCGTGGCTATCTCTGATTCATTTGTAACCACTCTGGTCTCAACCTCAGTCATTCGATCATTGAAAGACCCCATCTTTCTTGACAATTTGCGGACCACACCCTGAACCTTACGAAGCTCTGCTTGGGCCTTACGCCCGTCATGAGATGTCTCTTCCCTGTGTGCCGCTATGGCTGAGAGTACAGTCTCAATTGTAGGTGCCTCCGAGTTGTGAGGTGCAGTGGAATTTAGTTGCAGGGCTGAGGGTGCTCATATTAAAAGGCTACTTGAGGGTGTATAATCCCAAGCCAGCTCTGCAGAATCCCGATGGCTCTTTCTATGTTTAAGCACCGTTTTTTGTGTTTTTTTGTTCTCTTTAGCGCTTGTTTCATCATCGCTGGAGTCACTTAAAGGGGAACCTGTATCCTCAGACAATCCTTGCTCATTCGAAAATGAGTAAAAAACACTAGGATCCTTATCAGGTTGGGCAGTCAAAGATCCAACTGTCCCTGTTAGCTCTGTTACCTCCGTTATCTCTGTTGCAGGGGGGACCATCTGGACTATCTTAACAAGCGGATTGCCAGGGACACAAGTGTCAGTTAGAGGCTGATTGCCCCTATAGGTGGTAGCATTAAGGGTTACAGAGGTATTGGAAGTAATATCCCCTTGAACTAAATTGCATTCTGATTGTATTTGCGCTTCTTCCACCCCTACATCATTTTCATTAGCATCAGCCCCATCAATCTGTGTTGCTTGAAGAATGCTTACTGTCCCCTCCTGTGTCATCCTGTTGCCATTTATCATGCCGGCGTCTGTTTCAGCGCTCGCCACATCACCGCTCGTCTTTCTGTTTGCCTCTTCGCTTGTTGCCTTGCTCCCATCCGTGAGAGCCGACACTGGTGTATGCGGAGCTGTGTGGGGAACTGGTGACTGACTCCTCCCGCTCTGACCCGGAAGGAGTCTCGCCGGGGATTGCCGAAGAAAGTCAGCGACGGAGGGAGTCGTCTGGTTCTTCTTTCGTATTGCCCCTGCTTTGTTGGGGATGTTAGCCGGCGTCCTCTCGGGTATCCCGACCCCCATAGGGGGGTCAGGACTCACCCGACTAGCCGCGTCCGTCGTGTCTCGTGCGGCCAATCTCGCCGCTCTCGCCTTTGCCTTTGCGGCCACCGCCACGGCTGCCACCGCAGCATTCTTCGGAGCCATGCTGCCTTCGTTGTTGCCTTCGCCGTAGATCGGGGCACCACTCTGCTCTCTTGCGGCAACAAGGTAAGTCAGGCAGGAGCTCCTATGGTTCGTGATTGTGCACAGATATCGGATAATGGAGAGGCCGATTAGAGAGCCGAGCGTTAGCACTTGGTCTTTCACAGCCACTCTCAGATTCATAGAGGCTCCGTTCTCCATTGTTCAGTCCATATTTAGTCCATATTTTCTAGCGGGTCTCTTTTAGTTTATTCCAAGCAGGTAGACATCGATTCTGCTTTATTTTCCACAGTTAGCACTGGTCAGTCCACACCGCGGTTTCAAGCGACCGCCATCTTGCCTCCCTCTCAACCCAGGAGTCGAATCTTTCTCTTTTGAATGTTGTTTATTATTTTCTCACTTCTTTTTAGAAGAGGTAGGAGTGTTTTTAATAAAGACCTTTTCAGGACTTTCAGACAGTTGTGGTTTAACTGTATAATTATATTAACCTTTGTATGTTACTATGTAATTCCTCGTCCGACATTGATTCAATGTCAGGGTCAGGTGTGTAGGCCAACCATGTTGCTCCTGGTCTACCTAGTGGACCAAGCCTGGTAATGTGATTTAAATGTTTAAGGGCGCCTTTAAACCAGAGCTCATGCTCCTGGTATGTGAGTGGAATTTCAATATCCTCTAAAGGAATATATTCCTCTGGTGGATCATCTTCTTTGTAGAAGTGAAACAAATGTGTTACTGGATTTGATTCTGGTTATACTATCCTTGAGTAGTATACCTCTGTCTGGTGATATTCATGTGCCTGTATCACAAAAAGTTCTCTACCACCTCTTGATGTTAGGCCATGTTTTATAAGAGTGATGGCTCTCCTTAAATTTGGAGGAATAATTATAGCATTCTCATTGGTTTCAGCAAAACGTGTTAGGTTAAAAGCTGGTACGGTGTTGTCGCCTTCAGCTCCACTGGTTTCGGTGTTATTGTCGTTATTAGACATTGTTTAATGAAAAATGCAGAGCAAGTTTCAAGGGAACAAAGATAAGGTGCACAATATTTTGGAACACTGTATCCTTCAACGTTGAACAAACCAAAAAGCTAATACATATGATTGTTCATCCTACTCAGCTATGGCGGATATTATCCTTACCCACTCCAGACGTCTTATGGAGTATTATGAGTAGAAAGTCTCTGAGAAAAGCACGACTGAGCTACTTCAGTATCTAGTGTTAAATTAGTGCCTTACCAAACTGTTGAGCACCATGTAGTGTAGTTCCTATGTCCCTGATAGGCTCTGCGCATTGGAATAATATACACTATACTTTTGACGTAGGACTGAGGTCAGTATGTCTCTATCGAGTACATTAAACTTAATCAGTTGTGTGTGGCAGCTAACTCAGAGGTCACTAGAAACTTCTCAAATGAACAAGAAGGGATTAGTTTCTGACAACTGCATAAACATGACAACTTTGTTTCTCTTAGAGTCAGAACAATATCTTCAGAGTGGTGGAAACAATAGATTACAGTTTCACTCAGTCAATCGTGCATGCTTTGTTTCTACAGAGTTGCAGAGAAATAGAGAGACAGGCGTTTCAATAAAAAGAGTTTATTGAACAGTCTTCTTTCTCATGAAAGATATGAACTGCTACAATCTTAAGACAGAATGCGAAGTATAATACGTACAGCGTTAGCAGTAAGATGAAATAATACTGCAATAGCATGGTGTGTTGCTATGACATATATAAAAATACATACATAAATAACACAGGCTAAAATACTCAACTGGTGCTTCTAAAATAATCCTACCCCAATGTACCTGACCTAAGTGTAGAACGAGGGAAGAAGTAGGTGCTGTTTTAGCTTTAGTTTAGTCGTGCCAAGAATTGCCAAAAGTTTCTCTTGGTTCTAATCAGCTCCATACCTTAAAATGAGAGAGGTTGGTATCTCTTTCCCGGGACTCGATCTCTAACACCACGCAAGGGGAGTCAGAAACACAGGAGCTGGATTCTCGGCGAGGAAGAAGACAGCGTCTGGTCAGTGCGTCAGTTGGGGACTTGACTTCCTTCAGGACTTGCTGTGGCGAGCCGCGTCGTGCAAGTAGGTAGCTGAACCGCACCGTGCCGTGCCATAGCAAGTGAAGGTATATTTATACCTTGAAGGTGTTTAGGAATGCCAGTGTTGACGTACAAGTCGGGCATAAGAACGTCATGAATGAACCCCTAAGGAATAGATGTTCATGCATAATAAATTAGTTCTTGGAAGAAATCAATATCCAGGCAAGGGGAAGTCCTTAAGGCTTAAGAGTCTAGTTTTCTAAGAACTCGTTGTGACGAAGAGGATCGGATGTAGTTGACCATGCCTGAATTTGGTTAGCATGAGCAATGCCTAAATAAGGGCTGGATTTCTATGCCTAAATAAGGGCAATGTGAATTATACCTATATAAGGGCATGAATCGGGAAATCTATATACGGTATCTAAATCGACACACAACAATCCCAAGTCTAAGAATCTGCACATTGGTCACAAGCAATTTGATGTACAGGCCTGCATCTGGGGGCGTGGACAGCCTCAAAAGCTACTGAAGTCATTGGGCAGGAGTGGCACCTATATATGCCCTACATGTAATTTCTGTAGAGGAAGGCATCAGTGTGGAGCCGCACAGAGCCACCTGTCGGTAAACAAAGGCACGGCCGAAAAGTTTCTGGATCCAGTCCGATGCTTAGGGAATATTCAAAAGGTGAGTAAACTGCAGGTAGATAGTCTCTACTAGAAAGAGCGCTACTGAAGGTATGTAACTTGGTATTCTAGAGAAACAGATCCAAATTTTATCAAGAGATGGTACTGACTTATCTTCTGTACCTAACTATATCTGGTTTTCAGTTTTCCTCTGTGAAAATGCATGTGACTGATTATTGTGATCGAAATGTTCCTCTCAGACTGCTTTTTGTCCCCTGTCATTGTAATTGATTTCTTATTGGGTCTTAAGAAGCTTCCCCCTGGGAGTTGAATGTTAACCAATCTAAATTTGATAGATCCCTTTAAAACTCCCTCCACCCCCCATCCAACGTCTTGCACATATTCCATGGAAATTGTCTTTCTTACCAGTTGTTACATCAACTCAAGCAGTGGCGGCTGGTGACATTTGAAAGTGGTAGTGTGGCCATGAAAGTTCGGAGTGAGTGCCCTATGGTGAGCCTAACTGTCATAAGGAGGGTTCAGGGGGTTCTTCCCCCAGGAACATTTTGAAAAATAGAGTAGGCAAATGGTGCATTTTCAAGCAAATTTGAGAAAGCAAGAAGGTTAATAAAGCAATAGTGAAATTGTATTTATGACATCAATAAAGAGATTTCACACGATAATGGTGTAGATAGCTGCTTTTTCATTATAACACTGTTTTATAGCTGGGAAATCATCAGAAGTTAGGCATCAGATATTCCTAGACATGCTATTCAGGTCCGGCCTGGCCGAAGTGGGCACCAGGCGTTTCCCCGATGGGCCACCAGGGTGGGGCCGATTTTTGTTCCACTGGTGGACCGTTTTTGTTACTGGGGGCCGGATTTGCAGCGTAGCTGCAATATCTGCCCCCTGTAACAAAACCGGCACTGACAAACAGATCGGCCGCACCCCCCCCAATTGCCCCACCCACCACCACCCGGGGGCCGGCCAAGCAGTTTGCCAGGGCCGGTTTCGGTTCGCAGTCCGGCCCGGATGACATTTGCCGTTAGTCATTATCCTCAAGTTAGGGGTATAATGTTGTCTAACAGTTTATATTAGATAAAACGGTTGGTAAGCATATTTTCCCATTTCCATAAAATTCAATGAACACAAAATAATTATGATAGCCTGGCAAACCCTCACTGTGGATACACTAAATTTAGGGTTAATAATCAAGTATCACGTATACCTAAACAAACTATTGGACTTGAATTCACCTGCACTGAAAAAAATTAAGAAACCTTTTCCTGAAAATATCACCGGATTCTCACACACTACCTTCAGAGTACCATCAGAATACCCCACTAATGCAAAAAGAAAATGATTCCATTGCCCTAAAAAAATTGATAATTGAACAAAGAATAACAATAAATTGCCCATAAGCCCTATGCTTTGATAATGTTCCTATCAATATACATTTCATTGGTACCAGCGCTTTCCCCTTGAGCTCCTGTCACCAGTTTAGCTGTTAAGTAAATACCGCAGCGTTCTACTTAACACCGGCCATAAACACTTCACCTGCGGGTTGGGAAACATGGCGCCCGCTAGCTGAGCGGTAGCGCACGTCTGAAACAGCGCTCTCCCTTACCCGGTTTGAAGGTGTCACCGATGTGTGTCTGAGCTTCGCAGCGCTCCGCTCCCTTCGCTTTTCCAACGCGGACTCCTTTGGTCGTTCCTTCTCTCCCTATGTGTGTCGGGGGCTCTGTGCAGCTTCTGGGTTTTCCGCGCCTCCTCCTCCTGCCACGCTGGTCCGGTGCCGCCCTGGAGTTGAGACGCGGTCGCAGAGTAGCAGCCCACGGTCTCCTCCGGGAAAATAGCGGCAGTGTCAGAACAAGCGCCGCTGGGAAAATCAGCACCTTTTTTCCTCGTGTAGCCAGCAGGAAAGGTTGCAGCCCCACAGACAGAGGTGACATCGACTCGGAGGTCGAGAAAAACAACGAGGAGGTGGACGGTGGCGGCAGCAGCGGCAAAAGAGGCAAATGTGGTAAGAACGAGTCATCCTCTCTGCAAGAGGCGTCTCGTATTGGTGTGCAGGAGCAGGTCTTAAAAGCAGACCCTCCTATTAAATATCAGCACGAGTAAGAAAGGGGGTAGGAGGAAGGGGAAGCAGGTGAAACACGCTCCCACACAAATCGTACAAATCTTACCGACTGGCACTCTTGTGGGTCAGGATAAAAAGCAGGGCACCCCGAAAGCCATGAGCAGTTGCAACAGACATATCAGAGACATTATTACCAGGAGATATACAACAGGAGCTATCCCGGGTTGCCCACAACACTGCTTTTCAGAACTACCAAGTAAAGGGGAGGAGCATAAAGGGGCTTAGAAGTAAAGGCTCTATTAAAGTACCCTCTAATCTGAGCTCAGTCAAAGTTACTCCATCTTTACGTTCATTTTTTAGGGTACAGCCCCAGATTCTTACCATCGCAAAACAGGAGGGTCTCCAGCGAGCCCCCCAACTGCACGGCTTAGCCATTCCCCTCAACTTCTCCTCCAATGTGGAATCTATAGAGCCCCTTGAAAGTGTCAATAGTACGACTAATCTTATACATTCCAACACTAACATCAGCGTAAATACTAGCGCCACCACTCCTGAGACTCCCAGCCTACCTTCTGCCCTACCCTTAGCTGCTAGGTCCCTTGAAGTCCTTGGGATAACAGTGGAACAGCAGATTAGGCAACAGGGCCAGACTAAGTGGGGGAGAAGAGACTTCAGTCAAGAGTTCGATAGAAGTCCTTTTTGCTTCATAAAACAAGGTTTCGCAGTGTCAGCGGGTAATCAGACTGAGATCAGAGCGGCCTGTGAAAACCTGGAAAAAAAGGTAGGCCTATTAAATTCAAGAACTGAATCTCTGGAGAATTCGTTTGAGGAGCTTAAGGCAAATCTGGGGTCTGCAGAGAAAAAAAATCAAACTCTACGCAGAGATGGGGACGCTATACGGGACAGAATGGAGACACTTGAGAACAATTCCCGAAGAAATAATCTTCGCCTCTTGAAGATCCCAGAGGGCAAGGAAGGGGCGGACATTAAGACCTTCATTGTTGCATTGCTTAGGGACTCTCTAAATCTTGGGGAGTCGGTGGGCTTTTTGGATAAGGATATTCAGAGGATTCACAGGGACCCTGTGAGAAGTTGGCCTGATGGGTGATGTTTCCAATTCTGGAACCACCTGTTATCAGACCAAACAATCCCTTATGGTGTCTGGTTGTAAGTCAACCTTATTAGACAAGCTATCCTAGGGGTAGCATGGACTAAGCAGCCTAAAGGCTTAACTTAAGAGGTCGTGTTAAGCGAGCTGTTTTACCACATACAATCCTGTAATATCAAATGAAAGGACACCACACAAGTATATATTATAAAAATATATGTATTTATTACTAAAAACAATCCCCAGTATTCTTTATGAATAAAGGGGCACAAGCGTTAAATCAAAAGCACAGTTTAAACATGCACAATTATGGATGAGGGCGGGGGGCCACTCAAACCATATACTAAACAAGTGGTATAAGAGATACCAATCGAACAGTGGTTAGGCCTAGGGCCTAGGGAATCGCTGGGAGCAGTCGGGACAAGCAGTGCTGAAGTCGGGGAAACGCCCGCGGGATTCGGGTGCAGTGCGGAAAGCGCACGCATGCACCAATGTTAACCAATGGTGCGTAAAAGTTGTAAAGTTAAAGTTTAAGGACACTTCCGCTGAACCTAGAGGAACAAAACTTAAGACACAGACCCTCGAGATGTGTACCAGTGTGGGAACACCGGCGGAGCAAAGTTACCTCACCCACAGGAAGCGGGTGCACAGGGTCGAAGTTGAGTCGGGTTTCGTCACGCAGGCTCTTGGTGCTTGAAGCTGAAAGGGCTGCAGGCGGGGTGAAAGAGAAGTGTCCGGTGGAGTCCAAGGGTGGACTCAAGTCGAAAAGTACCTGAAAGCAGAGGGGACAGAGTCTGGGTCACTCAGCAGTGACCAGGGTGGAACCAGGACGGAACCAGGCAATGTCGGGCGCAATCAGGCGGTCGTCGAGGAGCTTCTCTCCGCTGTCACGTGGGCTCTGGGGCATCTACGACGTCCAGGAGCGGGTCACGATCTGTCCCACGCAGGCTCTCGCCGTCGGCGCTGTCGGCTTCAAGATTGGAGCAAACAACACTTGGCAAAAGCAATCCACGCGGAACCGGGAGATTGCTTCTCACTCGAACCAGGAGGGTCAGAGTGGGGGCTCCTTTTCAGGGGAGCTGGTGTAGATCTGGAGCAACCAGATTCACAGGTCGAATTTCAAAGTTCGTCGGCACAGGGGCCACTAGCCGGCTGGCAAGTGACCGGGCCAACGCGTTGAGCCAAAAGTAGCAGAAGGGCCCCACGCAGCACTCGATGAGTGTAGAGGGGTGAGCTTCGGTGCAAGAGTGGCTCAGGGTTGGGGCTTCTCAAACCCCGGTGTACAGCTTCGAGGGTCACTCGTGGGCTGCACGGTCAGCGTCTCGTGGTCTTTTCAAGATGGCGTGCCCCACGCTTCCGGTCGCCTCCACGGGTCTCAGCTCTGCAGGGACTGTGGATCGGGCTGTTGGAAGGCAGGCAAGCTTGATCTCGTCGATCTCAGTCGCTCGAGTTCCGGCGGGAACTGCGACAAAGCAGACGTCGATGGCTGGATGGTGCCTGTTTGCACAGGATGGTCACTCCTTGACCACAAGGGAGATTCTTCGGGCTTCTACGTTGAGTAGGATGTCGAAGGGTCCAGAGTTTCGTTTCTTATGTTTCATCAGGATAATCTGAAGTGTCTTGGCACTGCTCCCACTCTTATTCGAATCTGGGGGGCTGGATTACCTGCTAGGTCCCCTCCTATGGGTGGGACCCAGGAAGGGGGTGGATACACCCCTTTCCTTTGATCCACGCCGCCCTGGCACGAGGGCTGGAGTGCCCCAGAACCGGTTTGGCCGGATTATGCAAGGGGCTGCCTTGTGCGCCCCAAGCAGTGTCTGGTTTCTTTCAAACCTCCCTGCTACAATCCACTATCTCCTGTCTGGAGGGTGGTAACACCCCCCTGCGACAGGAAACCCTTTGTCCAGGCCCCATTTGGCTGAGTTTCGGTCAGCTTCAGGGGGTCAGACTTCTGTCTGTGGCAGACGCATCCATTTTGTGGATCTAAGGTCCTTTTAGAAATTAACCGCATTTAAGTAAAGTAACATGTCTTACCCCTCTAGAGGGGTGGAATGCTATCCCCGTCGCCAGAACTGGCGAGGGGATAGTATTCCAAATCGTATGACACCTTACACGACATGTTTTGATAAAGCCAAACCAAAGTTGCTATATAACCGCGAGGATTATAAGGCACTTAAGAGTATATGGTATGGCATTATCCTGAAACAGCTTAGGGAGTTGTTCCCGACAGCTGCAGACAGGCTCAGCTCATGCTAAAGCTCCATCTCACATTAAACCACGCACTCTGCCTCCAGGATTGATGAGGCCTTCCATAGGAGTGGCTCACAGGTTTATATGTGTCCAGATATAGGTTTAGATATAGGTATACTATATCTAAGTAAGGGGTGATTACACCACCTTACCCCAGCTGAGTGATCAGCCAGTTGTGTCAATTTAAGAACCAGCCAGGGGTGGCAAAAGATATGCTGCAACCCCTGGTAGGCCTTGGTGGCCCCTATGCCCTGGGCACCTATAGTGCATTATACAGGGGCTGACAAGGAGTCCATTTCCAATTGTGGTATGTACCTAGGGTACATGGAATCCATTTTACAGAGAGAGCAGATGGCCTGGGGCCCTGATTAGCAGGGAACCAGGTCAATTAAGTCAAAAAACCAGCTAAACACAGGCAAAAAATCTGGGGTAACCATAGTCAGGTAGCCACCTTCCTACAGACCCTTTTCGCCTTAATCCTAGTAGATCTAAATCTAGGAAGATCCTCATAAATTTTCTAACCTATGCATTCAAGGGGAAGATTTTGAATCTGGCCTTAAAGGCTAAATCTTTACAAGGCCCTCACTTCTCCTTTGAGGGGCGTTCGGATCTGTCGAAAGTTACACTGGACCGCCAGTGGGAATTGGGTCAAAGAATGGACTAATTTAGGAAGATGGGTGCTACAGTGCAACTGAAATTTCCCGCTTTTCTAAAAATTATGTTCAATAACAAGATGTATAACATCAGGCAGACGAGCTATTAGAATCCCTAAGTAATATAACTCCTGGTAAGGAATGAGTCTGACTGGGTTGGGTTGATCTGAGATGAGCGGAGGCCTGACCTTGTGGAAATTGAGGCTCGTTGAATCCCTCTATTTAATCCTTTTCTACCCCCTAATTTGTTACTTTGTCGAGGGTAGAAATCAGCTATATGAAGGATAGGAAGGAGGTAAGCAAAATAGGAGAAGAGAAAAAAAATGTAATAAAAAAAAATGAAGAAGAAAGGATACTTGACTATACAATACACATCACATAATTAGGTGGGAAGGTTTATGGTTTTATCTTCTCTTCAAAATAGAGGCACAGACACAACACAACATAGAGGTACGGGTGGGTAGAGCGGCTGTAGGACGTATACCTGGCCATTCATCAGGCCAGAGTAATCAGGGATGGGTTCCCAAAGGGTGGATGGGGTTAGGGGTGGAATGGGGCACAGGGGGTTTAAAGGCAAAAATTCCTCATTCACCAAGACCCTATAAGTATCACGTATGCCAAAAGTTTAGTAGTGTGGTTAGAGGGCGGGTGTCAGATGATCAGTAGCTTAGTTGTGAAAGTGAAGGGAGAACCACCATGACCTCACTCCAGTTTTTGTCCTGGAATGTCAATGGCCTGCGCACGAAGGGTAGAAGAGCTAGAATTCTACGAGATTCTCCTGCGCAGGTCATTGCCATCCAAGAGACTCATCTTCTGAAATCAGAGTCCAAAGAAATTTTAAAAAATCTGAAATGGGTAGATTTTTCTGTTTGTACTGATCAGACGGCAAATATTAGAGGGGTAATGTTTCTATTTAAAAAGCAAGCCAAAGCCCAACAATTGGAATCTAGGGAAGATCAAAGTGGTAGATGGCTTATTTTGAAGGTATCTTTAGGAGGTATATCTCTTTGTTTAGTGGATTAATACGGTCCGAATCAGGACGATCCCTCATGTCTAAACACAATCTGACGTCACCTCATTGATTTCCCAGACCCTGTAATATGGATGAGTGATTTTAACATAGTGGTGAATCGTAAGCTTGACAAATTGACAAATTCTAGGGCAGAACTCCCATCCAAATTTCGGCAGCTGCTTTTGTCAATAATGGACCAGATGGGTCTTTCTGATATATGGAGGGAACGGGCGGGGGGTCAATTGGGAGTTTCTTTTAGAAACTTGAAATATAAACATAAGTCTAGAATTGACTATGCCTTGATTAGTTTCAATATTAAGGATCTAGTGAATGATATCGAATACTTGCCGTCACATCTTTCGGACCATTCTACAATTCTTTTAAGCTTAAATCTCACACAGCAACAGCAGATTAGATCATGGTCTTTTGATCGAACCATCTTGTAGGAGGAAGACTAAGTTAACTTTCTCCTTTCTGAGATTAAATATTTTGTGGAAGCGAATTTAGACACTTCCAGTATTTTTGTTGTCTGGGACTCTTTGAAAGCTTACTGGAGAGGGTGCATTATGAACAGAGCTACCTTCAGAAAGCGGAAATTTAGAGAATCTATTATGGGCCTTGAGGCAGAAATGAAAGAAATAGAGAATAAATTAAATACTCAAACAGGAATCGATCCAAAAGAAGTGCTGGAAAAACTAGATTTGCTTAAAAAACAGTTGGAGGGTATCCTCCAAGAGAGAATTTCTCGCAGATGGGAAGCAAGCAAAATCTCCCATTTCGAATTTGGAGAAGGGGGTGGAAAACTACTTGCCTGGAAAGTAAAATCAGACCAGATTCGTAATCATATAAAAGAGATCAAGGTGGGAGATGACTTATCATCTCGCTCTTCCAGCCTAGATATTGGGATGGCTTTTCGAGATTTCTTTCAAGACATATATAAAGAATCAACCATTGATGACAGCAATAAAAGGAAAAGGTGGTTGGAGAAGGTCATTCTACCGACCATCTTGGATGATCAAAAATTAGACCTAGATCAAGAAATAACCGAAGAGGAAGTGAGAAGGGTAATTGACCAGTCCAAAAGAGGGAATGCGGCTGGCCCAGATGAGCTTCCGGGGGAGTTGTATCGTTCCCTTAAAGAGATCATCACCCCAGTACTCTTCAAAGTTTATAACAGCATACTTTTGGATGGAGAAAACCCACCTAGCTCATGGTGTGATGCTACGGGTGTACTAATTTTGAAACCTGGTAAAGACCCAACTAATTGTGGGTCTTATCGCCCAATTTCACTTCTCAATATTGATTATACATTTTTTGCAGCCATTTTGTCAAACAGGCTGGGGGGGGGGGTGATAGCATTATCCATCCAGATCATAAGGGCTTCGGCAAAGGGCGCCAGTTAGCAGATCTTACTTATGACTTAGTAGGCGCAATAGATATTGCCTCCACTTTTACACTTCCCTTGGCCGTTTTAACCCTCGACGCAGCTAAAGCCTTCGACAGGGTAAATTGGGTATAACTGTCTGAGGTAATGAGGAACTTCAACCAGGGAGATAAATTCTGCCGAGCAATAAGACTGGTATATAAGGCTCCAACAGCTAGATTACTAGTTAATGGAACGTTGACTGATATATTCAAAATCACCAGGGGGACGAGACAGGGCTGCCCGCTCTCCCCACTGCTCTTTAACCTGTATATTGAACCATTCACACAGATACTTAGGGAAGACAATAACATAATTTCTTTCAAATTTGGAGAGTGGGAGAGGCGGGTGGCCCTGTATGCAGGTGAAATTCTTATCCTAACAGCTGATTTGGACTCAGCCTTTTCGACAGTCATTAAACATGCAGAGGTGTTTGGCCAGGACTCGGGCTATGAAATTAATGCCAGCAAAACTGAAATCATGGCATGGAATGTAAAAGACACACAACTCCAAATCGGTCCCTCTATGCGATATCTGGGGGTTACAATTGTACAGGAGGTTGACAAAATTCCTCAATACAATCTTTTTTTTTTTTTTTTTATTCTTTTTTGAAAAACCTTTATTGTAGCATTCAATATAAATACAAGCGTGGGCCTACAACCGCAGGGGCCGGCCGCTAAACAAATTTAAGACCCCCTATATCACAGTACGACACAGCTCATCAGCCGACAACCCTGCGGTCCGGCAGCGATTCAGGATAGAGCTTGTATTAGAATGCACAACTAAGTCCCAGGATGAGACAGAGGTTCCATTTTATATTATTTAAGAAAGGATCAGGTGCCATACAATCAAACAGAAGAATACGGGGGACAGGGCAAGAAACAGGATATGCACGTAAGAACCGCTATAATGGAACATTGGCGCCAAAGCATATGGATCGATGCAAACGAAAATACAATATACATTCAATGTTGAGCGCCAGTTCTCAGGACCTGCCCACCCGGGAATCAGGATATCATAAAAAGCATAAGCACTAAATACAAGTACACAATAAGAATCCGGATGATTCACAAGCTATACTGATCCTTTAAGGAAGAGAAAGGGATGGAAAGAAAAAGGCCATAGAAATAAAAAAAAAAGGCAAAATGAAAAAACCCTTTCCAACCCCCCACCCTGCACCCCTGCAAATGGCTACAGCCTAACCCCACTAGCAGCGTGCCTGTCGCCCCTAATAAGTAAAACCCTAAAAGTAGGAAAAAGAGTGGAGGAGGGCTTATCCGTTTGGGCTCCCAGCCCCTTTAGTCCCCCCGCCAGAAACAGACACCCCCTATCACTAAAGGACCAACGTATGACAACACTTATAGAAAAAATTAGGGGGTACCGTAATACACCGCCCAGCCTTTTAGATCAAACAGTTGCAGGTCGAACACCCGTAAAAGCCACTCCAACCCGTCCCGACCTAGTTGATCTTAACCTTGGCCCTTCCGAATCAGCACACGAACCCCCCCAGCGAGACCCAAAGGCACACAAAGGAGTAATAGAGGAGAAGGGAGTCATCAAGAATCAATCTATGGCGACTCGTAGGCAGTGAGTCCACAGGAACTTCAGATGCAGAAGAACTCTCCCTCCTAGATGGACAGTCCCAACGTGTCTTGCCCAGGAGTCGTAAAGTCACCAAGAAAGGAGAAGACGACCACAAAATGAATGGAAAGTCAAGAACAAAAGTCTCCGGGAGGGGAATGCCTTTCGATACCTCCAAAGTCGATAGTGGTGGAAGGTTCGGCAATACACTGACGACCTCGGGAACACCTTCCTCCAGGGCACTATCCGATGGTATCAATACTTGCTTCCTCACGGGGTTCTCGCACGGAGTCAAAATGGCCGTGGTTTGAATGGCTGCAGATTGCTGTTCCAACAGTAAGGCTGAGTCCGGTTCCACCAGGAGCATCTCAGATAGGCACGTGTCCAATTTCCACAATAAGACATCCACATGTGAATGAAACTCCCTAATTTCTGCCAATATTGACCTCAGCGATGGCTCAAGCACCGTGCGATCCATAATCTCACACCCGACACCAATCACAATCACCTCCCCGGGTGAATAGGGCATCCTCAGGGGGGACAAACAGGATCACGAACGTGCAGATGCTGACGGGTGACCAGTCTTTATTCGCAGCCACGGTCAACCCGGTTAAGGCCGCAGGCCAGAGACCCCGACCCACCGAACCCCGGCGGGCCCAAGATCGGGTCCGCGGGACGGGGACCTCCACCCGCAGCCAACAGCAAGCAGAGTCACTCCTCCATCGATGCTGAGCAATAGAAACAATCGCCGCCAAATTCGGGCTTAAACAAAGCCTCCACTCCGATTGACCGGACCCAGCCTGGGTCTCCCGGCCGATGTTGTCGCACTGCAGCCCGGCTGTGAAAGTACTCGAGGCCCCGGCTTCACTGCTGGAGTAGGCCACAATCTTCAACTCGATGTAACTTCGTCAAACCAGCCAATAAAAGTTCCCGGATTTCACCATCGGAGTGCGGAACAGTTCATGTACACAGAGTCTAGGCGTAAAATCAGGATAATGTACAGGATATTGCGGCGGGATACGGAGGTCGACGGAGCCGGGAGCCTAAGCAGCCATCTCGTTTGCTGACGTAGCTCCTCCCCCCCTCAATACAATCTTGACCGCGTCTTTAAAGAATGTCAAAAGCAGATGAAATCATGCGTTCATCTCCCCTTATCCATCTTGGGGAGGATTAATTTAGTGAAAATGTCAATTCTGCCTAGGATTACTTTTCTCTTCTACACCATCCCGCTCTCTTTCGACAAACATCAGATGGAGAAATGCCAACGAGAGATAAACTTTTTATTTTTTTGAAAAACTTTATTCACAGCTGCAATATCACGTACTTCCAAATTACATTACACAGTGTCAACTTATCAGCCGGTGTTTTCTATTTTCTCCCCGTACATGTCCCCAACTTATCGTTTCTCAACAGAGATACTAAACAGGAGACCTTAAACCTTAGTAATATACAATTCCGTCTCATTTCCGCATCTTGTTATGATACAAAGGTAGTGTCACAACATCCCTTCACCCTCCCACCTCCCCCACCCATTTGTGTACATAAACTTCCCATTTCCTGGCGGTAGGTCAATTTCCCCATCTAAAGTGTGCTCTGGCATATCTGGCTGTTGTAGGCGGTAATGTACGTTGCCTTGTGGGGCAGTACAGGTAATAATACTAAGAATAAGGCTGACTGGGGCACTCCCTCACTCATTGTATTCCGTGTGGCTTTGCCTGTCTAGGTCTCCGGCCCGTTTCCCATACTTAGGCTGAGGTCCTCGCTCTCCAGTGTAATGAGCATAGCCTCCCATTCTTGGGAAATTGGAAATTTCCGGAGGCCACGTGTTTCCTCCCTCCGAAGTGTTGTCCCCTCCGCCCTACCCCATTTAAGCACCTCTGCCTGCCAAAGGAGTATCCCTGGGGGTCTAGGGGACTTCCATCTCATTGTGATCGTTCTGAGTGCCAACAGCAGTGCCAGGTCCAGTAGTTTCAATTGGACCTTCTGCGCCTTAATGAATGAATGAATGAAAACAAATTTATATAGCGCTACTAAGCTACTAAGCCTTTAGGTCTTCTACGCAAACCCAACAGGCAGTACGGCGCCTCTTCCGGTACCGGCAGGTTTGTGACCATCCGCAGCGTCCGGCACACCCCCAACCAATACTCCCGGAGTCGTGGGCACAACCACAACATATGTAAGAACCCAGCCAGGTCCTCTCCGCAGCGTGGACAATTATGGGGAGAGCCCGGGAACATCTTTTGGAGCCTCATAGGGGTCAGGTATGCCCTGTGTAAAACCATCGCTTGTATAAATCTGAACAGGACATTACAAGACACCCGCCTGGGATGTTCCAGTATCGTGGCCCAGTCTTTTTCAGACAACTCCTGACCCGTGTCATGCGCCCATGTTCGCATAAGCGCGGTGAGTGAGACTGCTGCATGCGCTCTAACCCCCGTGTACAACCATCTCACTAGGTGTCCTCCCGGTCCCAAGTAGTATATCAAGTGTACTAGTTCGTGTTGTGGGGGTTGTAGGCGTTGTGGTGCCTATCTGTGTTGTATGTAGTGTGTGACAGCGGCATGCAGTAGGTACAGTCTGGGGGGGGGCACCAGTGGCCTGTACAAAGGCCTCATGAGTAAGAAGGGGGTCGTCTCCAAAAAAGTCCCCAACTCTTTTCACGCCCGCCTCGTGCCATGGCTGAAGCGCCCTGTCCGTAAGCCTGCCTTGTGGCGTCGGAACACCCAACAGGGGAATGTTGGCCGCGTACGCCTCAGCCGAGGACGTATATGCTAAGGCTTTCCGCCAACATCTCAGAGCTGTGCGCAGGAGTGGGTGACACTCCGCAGGAATGCCGCTTTTCGGGAGTAGCAGGGCATGCAGCTCTCCCCGTCTCAGTCTGTCAGTCGTATAATCTATTTCGTGCAGGTTCCGTCCCGCCGTCCAGTAAGATAGCCATTGAAGTTGACTAGCATAGTAGTAACCTCTAAAGTCAGGGGCCCCCAGCCCACCGACTCTGGTGCCCAACTGTAGTTTCAAAGGCCAATCCGTCGTCTCCCCGCCCCCCAGATCTGAGTGGTCAGGAGCGAATTGAGGGTGTCAAAGATAGGCTGTGGAAGAATTACCGGTAGATTAACAAAGAAGTAAAGCATGCGGGGGAGCATGACCGTTTTAGAGATCGCGATTCTTCCCATGATCGAAAGTGGCAGTGTCGTCCAAAACCCTACCGAGGCGCGGAGACTGGAGATGGCTTTGTTAATATTTCCCGCTATCTGGTCCGCCTGTCGCCTATAGACCTGGATCCCCAGGTATTTGAATGTGGCAGGAGCCACCGGGATAAGGTGAGCTCCAAAAGGTATGGAGCCGGGATTCGGAATATCCCGGAAGTAGAAGCCAATGGACTTCTCAGGGTTAATGGCCAGGCCCGAGATTGCGGAGACGTTTTCAAAGATCTCGTATATGTCCGTGTGGTTGGTCTCCAGGTCGCGGAGGAACAACAATATATCGTCCGCGTAGATCGATATCAAATGTTGGACTCCACTGCTGGGGATACCCCTCTGTCCCAACCTCGTCCGCAGGGCCACAGCCAGGGGTTCCATGTCCAGGACGAAAAGCAGCAGGGACAAGGGGCATCCCTGTCTAGTGCCACGATGGATCACGTATGCGTCAGAGATAGGTCTCCCCGTACCTGCCCTTGCTGACGGAGCAGTATAAAGCAATCTGATCCACGCCAAAAGGGGGGCAGGGATCCCAAATCCCTCCAAAGCCGGGAACATATACGACCAGGCCAGTGGGTCAAAAGCTTGTCGGAGGTCCAAGGCTATACAACCCGCCCTAGGGAGGGTCGAAGGAGTGGACGCCATGAGAGCGTGCAATCGTCGCGTGTTCATGGAGGTGCTCCTATCCGGAAGAAACCCGCATTGATCTCTGTGGATCAGGGCCGGGAGGTGCGTCTGCAATCTCAGCGCTATAATTTTGCTGAGTATTTTGTATTCTGTTGAGAGCATCGATAGCGGCCTGTAGTTTGTCATCTCTAGAGCATCCCTCCTGGGTTTAGGTAGCGAGACGACTAGTGCCTGCATCGTGGATTCAGGCAATCGGCCTTCTACCAGTGCCGCTCGGTAGACTTTCTCCAGGACCGGCACCAAGATATCTGAGTAGATCGCATAAAACTCCACTGGGAGTCCATCCATGCCCGGCGTCTTCTTGCGATTCAGGTATTTGATCGTCCCCCGTATGTCGTGTTGGGTGATAGGTCCCTCGAGGTCCTTTTGGGCCTCGGCGGTCAGTACCGGGATTTGGAGTTCAGACAGAAAGGCAGATATTCGATCTGGGTCGGCGCGTGTAGGTTGCCCATATAGCGCAGATAAACTCTTTTATTTGGCAGTATAGATCAACTAGGTTGGCTTGGAAGAAGCTTAGGTGGAAAAGGGATAAAGGGGGATTGGCGTTCACCCGACTTGCAATACTATGCTTGAGCATTTCAGCTCTCACATTCAAGGATGTTGCTGAAAATGCCCATTAGTACAGCAGGAGGTGAGATGTCCAGGGCTATGTTAAGGGGGGCAGGGCTACCGGAGGAAGGTTTATGTTTAAATTTGGTGCCCACATTAAAAAAAAAAGTTACATTAAAGGTTCTCCAATCGATAGTTAAAAGTTGGACCACAATAAGAAGAAAATTGGGGCTGTTATTTTTCCAGATTTGCACCACTGTGGGATTCCCCCGGCACACCCGCATGCTTTCAGGACAGTTTGATTAAACCAGTGAGAGACTCCGGGATCACAACGTGGGGGGATTTGATGAATGGGGGTTCCCTACCTTCTTGGGACGATCTACGAGAGAGAGCGGGGTCTGGCCTTTCCAGATTTAAGTACATCCAGATTAAAAGCTGGACTCAAGCCCAGATTAGCCACACTATAGTTTTAGGGCAGACCCATAAATTGGAAGAACAATTAGTGGTGAGGCCGGTGGGTAAAAAGGAGGACTCAGTGTGGTACTGGAGAATAGAGGAGGAAATCGATGGCGTCTTTAAACTACCAGAAGAGCTATGGGGAGAGTTGATGGAGGTTCAATGGGATTCGGTCTGGATGGATTCATTTAATACCCTGCACAGATTAGTTAAACCTGCCTGGTTGAAGCGAAATCATCTATTCACAGCCCATAGAGCATATCTTTCCCCACTCAAGCTATCGAAATTTCAGATAGGGAAAGTCTGTAACAAATGTGGGTTGCCAGAAGCATCAGATGTGCATTTGTTTATGGATTGCCCCTCTATTTGCACCTTCTGGGAAAATGTGAAGAAGACTCTTGAGTCCATCCTGAAAATATAATCGGATATCAGTCTGCCGCTAATCATCTTTGGCCTCAATGACCACATTACGGGCCCTGCTAGATCTCTATTGTTTTATGCAATTTTGATGGCTAGGAGACAAATATGCAAGCATTGGGTTGACTCAGTAGCACCATCCCACTCAGATTGGTTGACCTTGTTATATGAAGTATCCACGATGGACATGGCTAGATCCTGCAAGAAGAATAAGATCGCTTTCTGGGATTTATTGATACAGTGGAGATAGTGAGCCCGGGTTTTTTTTTTTCCCCCCAGGTCCTATGATTATGCCTTTCTTGGTTACTCCATGGACCTTTGTTTGGGTTCCCCAGGTCACCGATATGGTCCGTCAGGGCTATAAAGACCAAGGTGGAGTAAAAACCCTTTCCTCACCTCTTGACATCCCTTCCGTCCGCTGTGCTTTTTGATCTATCAAAGTCTCCTGAACTTGTTCAGCAGGGTTACGAAAGGCGGTTGGCTTCTTCTCAAGAGGGTGAAAGGCGAATGAGGACAACACATTTTTTTAAAAAAAATAAACCGTCAATACATCTTCTTTACAATGTGGCAATGTTATTTATTTTATGAGGCACACCTCACCTTCCACAATAAGTGACTCACTGTATGGTCCCAGTCCGTCTCAGAGAAGAACACTAGTTGTTACATCATACCTCCAGGCATGCATGCATCGAACTTGTAACCACCAGCATGGCACTCCTACGACTCCTGAACCAATTCTCACTCTGCTTCCTTGCTCTTTATGTTAGTAAACATCATGAGAGCAGTGCAATGATTGGCTTGGTCATGATCTGCCAACACTTCTTAGGAGACTTGGAGGGCTGTGGCAGCAATCCCCTGTCCTCATAAATTGCGCGGGTGTGCAAGGGTTAAAGTGAGAATTCTGGGCTGGGCAGAACAAGGTGCCCTTCCAACCTGGCCTGCACACTTCACCCCAAGGAAGCCTGGCCCAGCACCTGACCTGTCAGTCACCCTTAAGCAGGCTCCCAGGAGCACAGTCCCACCCTTCACTCTCCTGTAAGGTTAACTTTCCTGGCACCGCGGCTAAAATAAAATGGAAAACAATAAAGTCTGTAAAACATTTATATTGGGCATACGACCTGGGGGCAATGCCCCTGCGCCCTAATAAAGAAACCGCCGCTGAACTCAAGTATAGACTGAAATAAACATAAGAATTCAAGCATGAGTAAAAACAAAAAGCAAAGACAGCAACCCTGCAGAGTTCTACTGTGCATGAGAAAAGAATGTCCCAATACCTCCGAATGACCTTATTTCTCATTATTTACCAAAGCCATTTCCTCCTAGGACTTTATATAGTGACCAAAAAAAATAGAAAGTGTGATTCGTCCACCCCTGGCAACATCACCATGTGCACATAAACCTCACACTGTGTTCCAACAAAACACTCATGCCTCCATCTTCCTGAAAACCATCTCATAATATGATATAATTTCTGATGGGTACTTCTATCGGCAGATACTACACCGTCGGAATAGTCCAGGTTCCAGACTGATAGCAGAAACTTTTACAGTAGTATTTCTACACTGTAGGCGACGTTGGCTCTGTGTCGGCTCAGGAAACAATACTTAATTGGCTTCACTAGAGCTATAAAGTGCCCCCTTAAGCTCCCCGACATTAATTTTCAATCCATTTTTCATCTGTACGAGGTGAGCATTATAAGTGACATCATTCCTGAGTAGATGCATTGCTACATATTAACTTTGTACCTTTTTAATAACCATTAAATCTTGATCATTCTTCAAGGCTGGGAGGTGAATGGGATCAATGAGAAATCTGCAAGTTCATAGAGTATCCTCCAGAAGGATCATTACCAAGAGGTAAATGCTTTTTTAATGGATACTTCTTCAGGCAGATTCCTCACCTTCTGAATAGATTCCAAAGCAGTACCCATAAAGGTGGTGGGTTTGAAAGAATGGTCATTCAAGGATATCCTAGAGGACAGAGCGAGCAAAATTTTCTTTGCCTTCTCACTTCTGAATCCATACAGCAATGCTTAGCAAAGGAATAAAGTCCTCCCCTTGTCACTGGCTTGAAGGTTTCAGCCAGGGGGACTCCCCTTATCAAAGCTGATGTCAAGGATTTTTCCCTGGTGGATTGGGCTTGAATTCCCTGCTGTGGTTCCATAGTACATTTTGAAACATTAGATAATCCACCTAGACAAGGTTCTCTTCTGTACTGCTATGCCCTTCCCACTGATTGCATACCCTACATAGAGCCAATCGGCAGTTCTCATGTTCTTTGTACAGTTTATATAAAAGCTGATCGCCCCCCTGAGATCCAGCCTGTGAAGCTTCTCCTCCTTAATTGCCTGTGGCCATTGAAAAGGGGGCATAGTAAAGGATTAGCGCAGATGGAAAGGTATCATCACCTTTGTTTGTTGTTTAAAGGATAAACTAAATGCATCATTGAATGTGTTTTTTTTCTTTTTGAAGGGAAATGTTATTCAGAATTGTATAGTGGTGTGCTTTATATTGCAATTCTGTAGTGAAAATGTTGATTCGCATAGATTTGTTTTATTTATTAGATAATTTTCAAAACTAGGAATGCTATCTATAAAAATGTAGTCAAGCATTCCGTACATATAAGAATGTGCCCAGAATGGAAAGGTATGATGTCCAGTGAGTCATTTGTTTTTTTACCTCTTCAACAAATCTCTGTAAAATAGTTGAATTTTTCCTCTCCTTCCAGACATTCACTGCACCCTCATTTGATGATAAGATCTTGGAAGTAGTGGCTGTGTTTGGGAGCATGCAGATGGCTGTTTCACGTGTCATCAAACTGCAACACCACAGAATAGCACAGGTAATAAATATGCAAATCTGTTAGTGGACCTTTGCTATGGGGTCCATACAGTATCTTCTCTATTCTGACTAGTCTTAAAAAAGTATTTTATTGGCATGATGATGTAAAAAAGTTAAGTAGCCTACTGATTTAATGCAGCAGGTAGAAATTATAATGTGCACTTCTGTCTGCAGATTCCATGCCTTGTTAATAATTCCCCAGGCATCAGACTGAATCTGGAAACTTTTCAGCAGTACCTCTGCTTGAGTGTGGCTCCACACCAACATCGTTTTGCTCAGGATGTACTGCATAAATGCGCTACCCATGCTTGCTGACGTCAGTTCATTTCTTTCCGTGCCTTCAGACTCAGATCTGGAGGTACTCCCTGTTCTCTGACAAGACTCCCTTTCTCAAAAAGAAGTCTTAAAATTCAATGAGGAAAGGAAATGTCACCCTTTAAAACAGGGTTTTAACCGTGCAGAAACTGTGACAAACAAATGTCCGTGATGGACCAGCACAAAGTCTGTTTGTGGTGCCTGGGGTCAGGTCACAGCTCCAAGGCTTCTAGCGACTGTGCCCAGATGAACCCAAAGGCCATACGGAAACATGAAATCAAACTCTACATCGCCAAGCACAAGACCACACCATGAATGGTCAAAGTTAAAAGGAAGGTCCCGCTCCTAAAGTCATTCATGCGGCAGGTCGTCATATTGGTTAAAGTCCTCTGGCAAGTTAGAGACATAAGAAATGTTAGCCAAAAATGGCCCATTCATGCCACTCTTGAACTTCAGAGAGGGCGCATGGGTTTCATTGGGCCATCCCGTCTTGCTCCTGATCTACATTGGAGTTGATTCTGAGTCAAGTCCGGAAGCACACTGAGTTCCCAAGTCCATTGGATACATTGCGGCGGATGTATGACATTACCACGAATGCTTTTACCACGCATGCCTTTACAACGCGGTATTTACAACGAATACCTTTACAACGCATAGTGCTTCGGGGCGCTGGATAGTGAATAGTTTAATTTACTATTCCAACTTCAGTCCCCGTGGATAGTAGGGAAGGTGTTGGATAGTAAATTAAATCTATTCCCTATCCTAGAGTGCCCCCCAGCGCAATGCGTTGTAATGGTTTGCGTTGTAAAAGTTGTGTCGTAAAGGCACTGCGTGGTAAAAGTTGCGTTGTAAAGGATGTTTCCCCATTGCGGCACGTATAAGCCTTCAGTGAGGCTATGATGTGGCTCTTTGGCACTTTGCTGCCTCCTTCTGGCATGCCTTCTGGCCCAAAGGAACCACAGGAGCCTCCAGTCAGACTTACATTGGCGGATCCACCCTCAGCAAAGTTTGTACCTCTTGGATCAACATAGCTTCCAGCACTGACCTCGGTGCCCGCTTTGGCTCTATCGCCTCCTCCTGTGTTGGCCCCATTGCATCATCACCAAAGGTGCTGCTTCAGGTCCCAAGGAAACGCAGGTTCCTCCACTCTGACTTCCCTCTGCAGGTCTGCCTTCGGCGTTGTCTGTACCCTTTTGTATCCACATCAGACACTGACTTTGGTGCCCGCTTAAGCTCCCGTTTGTATTAACACAGATGCTGAGGATTTACAGCCCATTGTGCTATCCAAATCTGCTATGACCTCGACTGAAGTCGCACCTGACACCAACCACCACCTAACCTTTTGGCAATCGCTCTGACTCTGCTGCCTACCCTACACCACTACCACATGGTAGGGCCCAAGCTTTACATAACTTATCCAGTATTTGGGTGTCTTTCATAGATTCACATGCCTGAATCATTCCCCGTCGTCGAGACGGGAGCCTCCGGTATATAAAAAAGTAATGTCCTAGAGACATACATAGAGAGAATAGGCCTGAAGGTCTCACCTTAGTAGCCTATCCACGTCCTTTTGTAGGAAGGACCAAACAGAGCAGGCCCCAAGGGTCCCACCTTGGTGGCCTATCTGGGTCCTTTTGTAAAAAAGGACCAAATAAAGTGAAACAGCCAATCAGCTACTACCTCCTTCTAGAACCTTCCTGTCAGGAGCCCAAGTCTCTCAGATTTTCTACCGCACGTTGTGCTAGGGAGTCTCCACCTGAGCTCTCCTCAGGAAACTTATTTTCTTCATAAAAACGAATTATTAATCTTTTCAGAGCATGTCTGAAGGTCAGAAGAAAGGTCTGTTCAGGGCCTGTTCTTCCTGCAGCAAGAAGAGGCTTCACATCGACGATAAACATGATAGATGTTTATATTGTCTTTACCCTCACCACCAGGCCAAGGAATGCAAAATCTGCCGGACCTTCTCTAACAAGACCCTCAAGGACCGGGAAGGTCGACTTCTGTTGTGGCTCAACAGGCTCAAGACCAAGACTGCTGACTTGGCATCAGAAGGTGAGAGTGGGTCCGGAGCGTCCCAATTTTCTTTGAAGAGGCCAAGGGTTTCTTCCCCTAGCCCCACAGACACCCCTCCTATGAAGACTTCTAAAAAGTCCTCAGAGGGCAAGCCATCTGTGTCTGTCAAGGACCCGCCTGTCTCCAGGAAGGTGCCACTGGTCCTGGCGACGACGACGACATCTACGGTGCTTTCGGCCCAGAAAACTGTCTCGACGTCGACGACGACAGTGTCGACGACGACGGCATCGTCGGCCTACTCATCGACCACGAGGATGACGCCTTCGTCGTCGTCGAGCAGACCTACGTCGTCGACCATTCCGGTCACTCCGTCGACGACGACGACAACATCGTCGACGACGAGACCATCGTCGAAGTCATCGACGACGACGACCCCGTCGACGAAGTCGGCACCGTCGACGAAACAAACCTCGTCGACGAAGATCATCCCGTCGACGATGGGAAAACCGTCGACGGCGAGTGCACCGTCGACGATGGGGACCTTACCGTCGACGAAGCTGCTGTCGATGAAGACATCGTCGTCACAACCACCGTCGACGACGACGACTAACTTCTCGTCGACGAAAATGCCTGCCAAGGCACCGCCGACTCCAGCATTGCCATCTACAGGACCATGGAAGGAGTCTGCACTCCTATCCCATGCTATGGATGCCTTTCCACCGCAAGTGAGCCACGTCATGGTAAAAATTACTAAAAAGCCAATTACGCCGAGTCAGACGTCACCAGGCAGGATACAACAACTACCACCTGCCTGTATACTACAAGGTCAGGAGTCGGACGAGGACTCCTTTACGCAAGCTACTAGCCCGTCGGATCTAGTGCTGAAATGTCAAACCACAGATGAGGAGCCGGAAGAGGAGGAAGACCTTCCTGAACAACAGGTCCACCCTCCGCCTCAGTCTCAGGTTACTCCTATGGTGTGCCTTCCGGCTTCTATAGTCTCGGACCTGCAATACCTTATTAAGGATTATAAGGAAAGGTTCCCGGAGAAGCATTCCGCGCCAACACCAGCACAGGCGCCAACACCTTCTTCTCGCCATAGACCCACTCCTCTGGTCATTCCACAGACACAGGTGCCCATTCAAACTGTTTCCTCATCTGAGGAAGAAGAACGAGAACAAGAGGAAGGGGAAGTGGATGACGACCAATCGGACCCTGACGCTGATCAAGACTATGTGGCACACTCTCCAGCCTCTCCAGCTCCACAGACTTCGGAGTCTCCACCTGCAGACATCGGTGGCTTTCACAACATCATGGAGCGGGCTGCCAAGAGATTCCACATGTCCATGGAATCTCAGGAGACAGAATGTTTCCTTTATGACTTTAAGGAACCCACAAAGAAAATTTCAAGGTCGATACCAATTATTGAATACATCTGGAAGCAGGGCAAGCAAATCATGCAATCACCCGCTTCTGTACAGGTGGTGGTGCCCAGGCTTGATAAGAAATATAAAGCCACATCAACGGCGCCGGTATGCCTGACTGGTCACCCCAAACCAGATTCCGTAGTGACTCAGGCGGCGCAGAAGAACTCAAGGAATCCGGCCTCGCCTTTATCGACGCCACCGGATAAAGAGGGTAAAAAACTGGATTCCGTGGGCAAACGGTTTACGACCACATCAGCTATGACTGTTAAAGTGGCTAATTCTATTGCTCTACTTGGCCGTTATAATCGCCAACTATGGGCGGACATTGCGCCCTATCTGTCAAATCTGCCGGAAGATGTCAGAGAAGAGGCACATTCACTTCTTTTGGAGGGACAAACCTCTGCCTCAGAAATTATCGACTGTGCCATTGATGCCGCCATGACTGGCTTTCGGCAACTGGCGGGAGCTGCAGTCCTGAGGCGACAGGGCTGGCTCAAGGCCACCACTTTCCGCCAGGAGGTGCAAACCAGGATCTTGGACATGCCTTACGATGGCCAGCATCTGTTTGGTGAACAAATTGATACGGCCCTTACCACCATTAAAAAGGACACAGATACCGCCAAGGCTTTGGGTACTCTACAATTTCGGTCCCAGTCCTTTCGTGGCCAAAGGGGAAGAGGACAACCTTCATACAAAGGTTCCTTTCAGAATCGGTCTTCGTACTCGTATTCACAGTCCAAGCCGCAATTTCAACAGCGACAACCCCAACAGGGAAGGCAGTCTTCCTATGGCAGATCCAATTACAAAGGAAAGGGACAAAAACGGCCTGCTGGCAACAGACAATGACTTGTCTCCCTGGCTAGCCCCTCCACCACTACATTCTTTAAGACTTGGAGGGAAACTAACATACTTCCTACGAAATTGGCAATCCATAACGACGGATCGTTGGGTTCTCCAACTCATTCGTTTTGGACATTCCCTAGAATTCACCTCTACTCCCCCAACAACACCTCCGTGCCACCGTTCACACAGGCACCTGCGATCACTTCTTCAGGAAATAACTTCTATGTTGCAGAAGGGAGCGATAGAGAAAGTTCCACGGGCCCACATGAATCAAGGTTTCTACTCCCACTTCTTCCTAATCCACCAAAAAGGAAAGAAGTGGAGACCGATCCTGGATCTCAGGGCACTCAACGTGTTCCTAAAGAAACAATCGTTCCGTATGGTGACTTTGCAAGAAATCCTGGGTCTTCTGGAGGAAGGGGACTACATGACGTCTTTAGACCTTCAGGACGCCTACTACCATATACCTATTCTCAAAGGACACAGAAAGTTCCTCAGGTTTGCGGTGGCAGGACACCACTACCAATTTCGTGTCCTTCCATTCGGTCTCAAATCGGCCCCGAGGATATTTACGAAATGCCTGTCTCCAGTGGCAGCGTTCCTTCGTCAGCAAGGCCACCAGGTGTTTCCATACCTAGACGACTGGTTGGTGAAGGCACCGACGGAGGCCGGCGCAGCCTCATCCTCCAGCGCCTGTCTGGATATTTTCCACCGCCTGGGACTGACCCTCAACGCCGCAAAGTCGGTTCTGGAACCCAACAGAGTCATCACGTTCCTTGGAGCAACTCTGGATACGGAGCGGGTCAGAGCTTTCCCCTCTCGGGAGAGAAAGACCAAACTCATCTCCTTAGCCAAGGCAGTGGCTTCGAGGAAGACTCTCCCAGTCCGCACGTTCAAGTCCCTCCTTGGGATGATGTCTTCATGCATACTGCTCATTCCGCACTGCCGTCTGAAAATGCGTCCTCTTCAGGAAGCACTAACAAGACAATGGACGCAAGCCACAGGTTCTTTCGAGGACCGCATACGAGTCACTCGACCCATTATCAACCATTTGCAATGGTGGATGTCACTCCGCCATCTGTCGAAGGGTTTGCCATTCCTACTCCCAGCGGAGCCGCATGTAATAACTACGGATGCGTCACTGGAAGGCTGGGGGGCAGTCCTCCAGGAACTACAAATCAATGGGAAATGGACAACACAAGAAACAAAACTGCATATCAATCTGTTGGAATTACGAGCAGTTTTCCTAGCTCTCCAATCGTTTCTCCCACGCATTCGTCAATCCCCGGTGCTCGTCAGGACGGACAACACCACGACGATGCATTACCTGAACAAACAGGGGGGGACACGTTCGATCTCATTATCAAGAGAATCGCAAAGAATTTGGAATTGGCTTCTACAACACAGCATAGAATTAAAAGCGGAGTATGTCCCGGGCAAGGACAACGTTTTGGCGGACGCACTGAGCAGAGAGACGTCTCCTTCCCACGAATGGGAATTGGACATGGAGGTGCTGAACCATATCTTCAAGGAGTGGGGCACTCCCGCCATAGACCTCTTTGCCACCAGAGAGAACGCCAAATGCCCAAGCTTCGCAAGCAGGCATCACCACTCAGGAACCCTCGGGAATGCATTTTCCATCGCATGGCGCAACGTCTTTGCGTACGCCTTTCCGCCATTCCCACTAATACCCAGGGTCCTCAGAAAGATGAAATCGGAACCCTGCACTCTGATCCTCATTGCTCCAGCCTGGCCGAGGCAGCACTGGTTCACGGAACTTCATCGCCTATCTGCCCGGCCTCCTCTTCGCCTGAAGCAGTTTCCGGCCCTGATCACGATGTCTCAAGGGCAGGTTCTCCACCCGAACCTGAGCTCTCTGAAATTGTCAGCCTGGCTCCTGAATACCGCGAGTTCAGCCACCTGAGCATCCCGCAGGATTGCAGAGATGTCCTTGCAAAAGCTAGAGCTGTCAGCACTAACAAAACATACTCACTAAAATGGAAGCGATTCTGTTCCTGGTGTGTGGATCATGGCTTGCATCCCTTCCATGCCACTCCACTGCCATACTTGTTACATCTTGCGCAATCAGGCCTTGCGCATACATCCATCAAAGTGCATCTTGCAGCAATTTCAAGGTTCACGAGAACGGCTACGGGCCCTTCTTTGTGGGCGGACAGACTCATCAAACAATTCCTGAAAGGTTTATATAGGTCCTTTCCACGACCGCGACCTGTTCCTCCATCGTGGCACCTGAATGTGGTTCTTCATCAACTAATGAAGCATCCCTTCGAACCCATCCATAAGGCAGACATCAAGTTCCTATCTTGGAAAACGGCCCTCCTCCTGGCACTAACCTCTGCTAGAAGGGTCAGTGAGTTGCAGGCTCTATCTGTTCAGGATCCTTTCCTTCAATTTCGAGAGGACAGAGTAATTCTGAGGACTAACCCTCGTTTCATTCCAAAAGTCCCCTCGGACTTCCATCTTAACGAACCAGTGGTGCTTAGATCGTTCTTTCCGAATCCTACCACGGCAGCCGAAAGAACTCTACATTCTCTAGATCTGAAGAGGTGCCTTAAATTCTACATTGATAAGACACGACACTTTCGAAAGTCAACACAGCTCTTTATTGCCTTTAGTAGACCAAGACTGGGCATGCCCCTGACGAAGCAGAGCATCTCAAGATGGATCTCTTCTGCGATCACCTTTTGTCACGACAAGGCTGGGCGACCTTTAGACTCACGTGTTAAAGCTCATTCGACTAGAGCCATGTCCACATCGGCAGCGTTGTTCGCTGGAGTGCCGATATTGGACATTTGCAGAGCGGCGACGTGGAAGTCCCCGCACACCTTCACCAGGCACTACTGCCTGGATACTGAGCTGATGAAGGATGCAGCAGTGGGCCGAGCAGTGCTTCGCCATCTATTTCAGTAAGGTGAGCCCTACTACATCCCTCCATCCTTTACGGGTATGCACATTCTCTTATTGTATGTATATTGCATTGCATTTTGTGCTTTATGGTCATGTGATATGCTTTATCTACATGCTTGTACCTGATGTTCACACAGAATGTGCTTTATGTATTGCTCGCTACTCTGATTCAGGCATGTGAATCTATGAAAGACACCCAAATACTGGATAAGAAATGCGTTACTTACCTGTAACTGCAGTTATCCAGTATTAGTGTCTTTCATAGATTCACATGCACCCTCCCGCCTCCCCTGGCAGGGCTCACCTTTCTCTCTAAGGAGTTTACGCCTAACTAGCTTGGTGCGTACGAAAATCTGAGAGACTTGGGCTCCTGACAGGAAGGTTCTAGAAGGAGGTAGTAGCTGATTGGCTGTTTCACTTTATTTGGTCCTTTTTTACAAAAGGACCCAGATAGGCCACCAAGGTGGGACCCTTGGGGCCTGCTCTGTTTGGTCCTTCCTACAAAAGGACGTGGATAGGCTACTAAGGTGAGACCTTCAGGCCTATTCTCTCTATGTATGTCTCTAGGACATTACTTTTTTATATACCGGAGGCTCCCGTCTCGACGACGGGGAATGATTCAGGCATGTGAATCTATGAAAGACACTAATACTGGATAACTGCAGTTACAGGTAAGTAACGCATTTCTTTTTTTGCACTGATTCTGACATTGACAAATATGATGAAGGGGACTATTATTTTTCCCACCATATTGAGGACAGCTTGTTTAAAGAGCTCCAGAATGCGAGTGGGTTTCATGCTGGCCTTATGTCTCCCCTGGGTCCTGCTACAGAGGACATCTCCTCTTTTACTGTTGTGATGCGAAGGGCTGCTGAAGTATTAAACCTACAATTTCCAGGTTTGGAAGAGAAAACTAATATTTTATCCAAAGTTTAGCAACCTGGCCAAGCTCCCACTGAGCCATTCCTACCTTTCATTGAGTCACTATCTGATGCACTTTTGGGTACCTGGCCAAAGCCCGGAGCAAATAGTAGGCAGATTGCATGTCCCCTGTGCGTGGCGACCCTGTCATCCTAACACGAAGTCCCACTCCAGAGAGCCTGTTGCTTCAAGCCTCCACAAGCAGGGTCAATCTGAATGCTTTTCCTACCACTGCTCCTGACAAAGCGAATTAACACTTTTGGGAAAATAATTTTCTCCTCTATGTGCCTTGCTCTATGTTAAGTCAATGCTAGCTGTCTCCTTGGCTGTTATAGTGATGCGGTTTCATGATCTCTGATCAGGAAAGCTAATGCCTGGAAGACACCAACATGTTTTTCTAGGGACATGTAGGAGAGTAGGGTCTACTATCCTATGGTCACCCCAATTTTTGCTTCACTGGTTTTCGACTTAATGTGGCTGTGGGCCTGCTAATCAGACCCACAGCCTGCTGTTCTCTCTCTAAATTCACAGACATGTACTATAGGTACATCACCAATTTGGTACTGGACACCTTGTCAGCCCCTGTACCATGCACTATGGGTGCTCAGGGCATAGGTGCATCCAAGGCCTACCAGGGGCTGCAAAATATCTTTTGCCACCCCTGGCTGGTACTTAAATCGACACAACTGGCTGATCCCTCAGCTGGGGCAAGGTGGTGTAATCACCCCTTGCTTAGATATAGTATACCTATAGCTAAACCTATCTGGACACATATATACCTATAAGTCACTCCTATGGCAGGCCTTAACAATCCTGGAGGCAGAGTGCTTGGTTTTATGTGGGATGGTGCTCTAGCATGAGCTGAGCCTGTCTGCAGTGTTCGTAACCATTTCCTTACTGCTGTTCCAGTGATACTGCCATACCATATACTCTTCAGTGCATTATAATCCGTTATTGCTAACTTTGGTTTGTCTTTATCAAAACATGTCGTGTTTGGTGTCATACACTTTGGAATACTACCCCCTCGCCAGTTCTGGCAACGGGGGTAGCATTCCACCCTTCTAGAGGGGCTAAAGTCTCTTCTCTGACTGCGTGTGAAACAGCTACCGGAAGTGGACAAGGAGCTATGGCGGGAACTTAACCGAAACAAGCAGAGACAATCTCGCCATGATATCCAAGCACGCGTGACCCATTGACTACTCCAAACACCGTAATTTGACCATGTATTATCACAATGCAGTATTTTATTCTAATTCTTAAAATGTTTTTAACCATGGATTATGAATTTTATAGTGTAACCTTTTGCAATGGTTTTAATTAACTATGCCAATAAACTTACTTACTTACTTACTTACCTTCTAGAGGGAGAAGACATGTTACTTTACTGAAAACGCGGTTAATCCTAACCAGAGCCCCAGCATCACAAAATGGATGCTGCTGCCACAGACACATGTCTGACCTCCTGCTGCTGACCGAAACTAGTGGATTGTAGCAGGGAGGGTTGAAAGAAACTAGACACTGCCTGGGGCGCACAAGGTGTCCCCAGGCAAAAGCCAGTCAAACCGGTTCTGGGGCACTCCAGCCCCAGTCCTGGCGCGAAACTGGACAAAGGAAAAGGGTGTAACCACCCCCTTCCTGGGTCCCACTGATAGGAGGGACCTAGCAGGTAATCCAGCCCCCAGATTTGGAATAAAGGTGGGAGCAGTGCCAATGCACATCAGATTATCCTGACTGAAACTTATGAAACAAAACTCTGGACCCTTCGACATCCCACTCGACGTGGAAGACTGAAGAATCTCCCTTGTGGTCAAGGAGTGACCACCCCGTGCAAACAGGCACCATCCAGCACCTCGACGTTTGCTTTGTTGCAGTTCCCGCCGGAACTCGAGCGACAGAGATCGACAAGACCCAGCGTGCCTGCCTTCTAACAGCCCGATCCACAGTCCCTGCAGAGCTGAGACCCATGGAGGCGACCTGAAGCGTGGGGCCGGCCATCTTGGAAAAACTACGAAGCGCTGATCGTGCAGCATCCGAGGCTCCCTTGAAGCTGTGCATTGGAGTTTGAGAAGCTCCAGGCCCGAGCAGCTTTTGCACCGAAGCTCACCCCTCCACACTCATCGAGTGCTGCGTGGGGCCCTTTTGCATTTTCCTGCTCAACGCGTTGGTTCGGTCGCTTGCCCGTTGGCTAGTGGCCCCAGTACCGAAGAACCTTTGAATTTGCTCTGCTAGTCTGGTTGCTCCAGACTGCCCCTCGCTCCCCTGAAAAGGAGCACCCGCTCAGACCTTGCTGGTCCGAGTAAGAAGCGATCTTCGAATCCTGCGTGGGTTGCCTTTGCCAAGGCCTGTTGACTCCAATCTTGAAGCCGACACCGCCGACAGCGAGAGCCTTCGTGGGACAGCTCGTGATTCACTCCAGGACATCCTCGGTGCCCCAGAGTCCACGTGGCAGCGGAGACAAGCTTCACGACAAGCACCTGATTGCGCCTGACATCGCATGGTTCCTTCCTGGTCACTGGCTAGTGACCCAGACTCTGTCCGCTCTGCTTTCAGGTACTCTACATCTTCGATCCACCCTTGGATCACACCGGACACTTCTCTTCTGGATGCCTGCAGCATCTTCATCTCCAGGCACCATATAACTGCGTGGCGAAACCCGACACATCTTTGCACCTGTGCACCCGCTTCCTGTGGGTGAGGTAACTCTTGAACGCCGGTGCTCCTGTAGTGGTTTACACCTCTAGTGTCTAAGTCTAAAGTTTTGTCCTTCTAGTCCAGTCGGAAGACTCTTAAAACTGTAACTCGATAACTTTTACGCACCATTGACTTTGCATTGGTGCATGCGTGTGCTTTCTGCACTGCACTCGAATCCCGCGGGCTATTCCCGTCCTAACTGCTGTTAGTCCAGTGTAGTCCCAGCGATGCCCTAGGCCTTACCACTGATCGATTAGTGATACTTATACCACTTTTTTGATATATGGTTTGAGTGGCCACCGGCCTCATCCATAACTGTGCAACTTTCATATGTTATATTGTGCTATTGTTTAAACGCTTGTGCTTCATTGCTCATAAAGAGTAGTGGGGATTATTCTGAGAATAAATACATATATTTTTATAATATATAACTTGTGTGGTGTCCTTTCATTTGATATTACAGGATTGCATATGGTAAAACACCTGGCTTCACATGTCCTCTTGAGTTAAGCCTTTAGGCTGCTTAGTCCATGCTACCTCTAGGATAGCTTGTCTTTAAGGTTGACTTACAACCACCACCTGTTTGGACTGATATAAGGTGCCCCCAGAATTGGAGACATCATACATCAGGCCAACTTCTCACATTGGTGAGCAGCGGTACGGATTTGAGCTTGCTGTTGTTTTACCTTTGCAATCTTTTATCAAATTGAAAGATCACATTAAGTAACATAGGTACATATAAACAAAGCTTAGCATATGTAAGTTCGACTGAACTTAGTAGTTGTAGGTAGAAGGGCTTAGCACACCCTGACTACAACTCACTAGCAATGTACAGTAGGAAAACACTTAGTGTAGATAAGTGCATCACTTACACCTCACTAGAGTCATGTCTGGCACAGGTGAAGCTCATAGCTCTCTACCTGCGGTGGTTGACCCTCCACAGGCAACCTCAGACTACGACAAATTCAGCCATAGAGACTTGAGTGCCTTGTGCACTGCAAGGAAGCTGAGAAAGGGTCACAACCCTACCATTCCCATCCTGATAGCCATCCTGGAGAAGGATGATCTTGAGAAAGCTAGAATAGTTCCCTCAGGGTCCGGAGAAGCAGTGAACCCCCCAGAGACTGAGAACACCTCCCCAGAAGTAGAAAATGAGGAGGCAGACCCTGAATCATAAGGTGAAGAGTCAGATCAGGATCAGCGGGGAAACCAGGTCCCATTTGCAAGGCTTAGCCAAGCCTACTTGGTCCTACATGGGAATGGAGAAGGGCACTTCTCCAGACCCAATAGCAGAATTCTCCCAGGCAATAGGAGAGAGAGAACTCCTTCCAGGGATTCTCACATTTCTAGTGCCTCAAGAAAATCTCAGAGGGGAATGACTTCTCCTCAGAGGAAAGAGCATAAGGCCAGGATGATAGCTGTTAGACTCCAAATAGAGAGGGAGGAAGTAGCCCTGGCCCAAGCTAAGCTTGCCTTTGCAAGAGAACAAAGATTGTGTGGGGAGACTCCCACTGGTGGGAGCATTATCCCTAAGGATAAAGACAGTTCCTATGATCATAGAAACCTGAGTAAGATTGTGCCCCCCTGCAGAGATGGGAATGATATCCACAAATGGAAAACTGCTCTGGAAAGGGCCTGCATGGTACAGCAGGACCCTCAAGATCAGTGGGCAGCACTCTTGTGGCTCTCCTTTTCTGAGAAATGGAGAGATAAGCTCCTCACTGTTAGACCTGAGGATGCTAAAAACTACTCTGTCTTGAAGAGTGCTCTTATTGAAGGGTTTGGCCTAACCACTGAGCAATACAGGTTGTTGTTTAGAGACACCCAAAAAGCACAGACTCAAGACTGGACTGATTTTGTTGATTGTGCCACTAAGGCTCTGGAGGGTTGGTTGCAGGGAAGTAAAGTCTCAGACTATACAGGATTATACAATCTTATAATGAGAGAGCAGATCCTTAATAACTGTCAGAACCAGCAATTGCATCAACACCTTGTTGACTCAGATCTGACCTCTCCCCAAGAATTGGGTAAGAAGGCAGACAAATGGGTCTGAACAAGGGTTAAGCAGAAACCCCAGAACCAAGGAGGTGATCAGAAGAAAGCAGACCAGAAGGGTGGAGATAAGAAAGAAAAAGACCAGAAGTCTTCTACTGGCCCCCAAAATTCTAATAAGGAGGGTGGTTCCCAAAATGGAAACAAGAAAAAGAAGAATGATGGCCCAAAGAAACCTTGGTGCAATACTTGTAAGTCCACTTCTCATTGGGGAAGTGAATGCACTAAGAGAAACCCAGTTCCTACCACTGCAGCCCCTAAGGCACCTGCACCCCCTAGTACAGTTAGCAGTGGTAGTGCACAACCCAAGGGGATAGTAGGGTTAACCCTGGGATCTGAGATGGAGTCTGGCTTAGTCAGAGTCCCTACTCAGGCAATTCTGATCTGTGAGGGGGACATAGCTATGTCCTCTACTATAAGTCCTAATTACTTGGGCAAGTACAGGCTGACGCCTTTAATTAATGAGAAACTGGCTCAGGCCTACAGGGACACTTGTGCCAGTGTCACTATGGTGACACCTAACGTTGTGGACCCTGAACAGATGATACTAGGTGAGAACTACCTAGTGACCAATGCTAGCAATGCCACTACTACACATAGTGTGGCTGTTGTTAACTTCTCCTGGGGAGGGGTAACTGGCCTCAAGAAAGTTGTTGTTAGTGCAGACCTCCCAGTTGACTGTCTTTTGGGCAATGATCTTGAGGAATCCTTATGGTCAGAAATGGAGTACAGGACTCATGCAGAAATGCTAGGGATTTCAGCACATGTCCTTGCTGTAACCAGGTCCCAGGCCAAGAAGTGCCTACCTGAACCTGTGGTGGATCTTGAAACTATAGACCAACCACAACCCAAGAGAAGGAGCAAGAGGGTCAAGGCAGAGCCTTCCCACTTGCCCCAGGTTGAGGATCAGACCTCACAGGAGGGTGATTCTGTGATCCAAGAGGAGACTGTCCTTGAAGAACTTGAACCTGATCAGGTTGAGTTTCTGGGGACAGGGGGACCCTCAATGGCAGACCTGGGGCAGGCTCAGTTGACTTGCCCTTCCTTCTCTTGAACCCCTCAGACAGCAAGCTGCTGCTTAGGCTGCTGGGAATGCTCAAGGTACCCATAAAGTGTATTGGGATGATGGGCTCCTTTATTCAGAGGCTAGAGACCCCAAGCCTGGTGCTACCAGGAGGTTGGTTATACCTCTGCAATTTAGGGGCTTCCTTCTATCCTTGGCCCATGATATTTCCCTTGCAGGACACTTAGGCCAGAACAAGACTTGGGACAGGCTTGTCCCTCACTTTCACTGGTCTCACATGTCAGAAGATGCCAAGGAGTTTTGTCGCTCCTGTGTCCCCTGCCAAGCCAGTGGCAAATCAGGTGGCACCACAAAGGGCCCCCTTATACCTCTACCTGTGGTGTGGGTGCCCTTTGAGAGAGTTGGGATTGACATTGTTGGACCAATGGATCCCCAAACAGCATCTGGGCACAGATTTATCCTGGTGGTAGTGGATCATGCCACCAGGTACCCAGAGGCAATTCCCCTGAGGACCAAAACAGCTCCTGTTGTGGCAAGGGCCCTACTTGGAGTTTTCTCCAGAGTGGGCTTTCCAAAGGAGGTACTTTCAGACAGAGGTACCAACTTTATGTCTGGATACTTAAAAGCAATGTGGAAAGAGTGTGGAGTGAACTATAAGTTCACCACAACCTATCATCCTCAGTGCAATGGGCTTGTGGAGAGATTCAACAAGACCCTAAAGGGAATGATAAAAGGATTACCTGAAAAGCTCAGGCGTAGATGGGATATCCTTTTACCCTGCTTACTCTTTGCTTACAGAGAGGTCCCACAGAAGGGGGTTGGCTACAGCCCTTTTGAACTTTTGTTTGGCCACCCTGTGAGGGGTCCATTGTGTCTTGTGAAGGAAGGATGGGAGTTACCTCTCAAAAAGCCTGAACTTGATATTGTGGACTATGTACTTGGTCTCCGCTCCAGGATGGCTGAGTACATGGAGAACGCATCCAAAAACCTGGAGGCCAGCCAAGAATTACAGAAAGCTTGGCATGACCAAAAGGCTGTTCTGGCTGAGTACCAGCCAGGGCAGAAGGTGTGGGTGTTGGAGCCAGTGGCCCCAGCAGCCCTCCAAGACAAATGGTCTGGACCCCACACCATCCAATGATGAGAGGTCACCTACTTGGTGGACCTTGGCACCCCTAGGAGCCCCCACAGGGTGCTCCATGTGAACAGATTGAAAGCATTTGTGTACAGGGAAGACATGGGTTTACTCATGGCTACAGATGGGGAACAGGAGAAAGAGAGTGACCCTCTCCCAGACCTGCTTTCCCAAAACCCTGATGATGGCTCAGTGGATGGAGTAGCCTTGGCAGGCAGCCTCACTGACCAACAACAGATGGACTGCAGACAGGTGTTGCAAGCCCATAGACACATGTTTTCTCTTACACCCAGTCAAACTAACTGGTGCACCCATGTGGTGGATACTTGTGACAGTTTGCCTGTGAAGAATAACATCTTCGGGCAACCTGACCATGTCAGGGATTGTATAAAGGCTGAGGTGCAGAAAATGTTAGAACTTGGAGTGATTGAGCCATCAGAGTGCCCCTGGGCCAGCCCAGTAGTCCTTGTGCCAAAACCTCATACCAAAGATGGAAACAGAGAAATGAGATTTTGTGTGGACTATAGAGGTCTCAATGCTGTCTCTAGGGCAGATGCTCATCCCATTCCAAGGGCAGATGAGCTCATTGATAAATTGGCTTCTGCCAAATATCTGAGCACATTTGACATGACAGCTGGCTATTGGCTAATCAGGTTAGCTGAGGAGTCTAAAGCCGAAACAGCATTCTCTACCCCCAGTGGACATTATCAGTTTGTGGTGATGCCCTTTGGTTTGAAGAATGCACCTGCCACCTTCCAAAGGTTGGTGAATCAAGTCCTTTCTGTTATGTTATGTTATGTTATTTATTTTCTTCTATAGCGCACGGCTACTCCGAGGAGCATCCCGGCGCTTTGGCGAAGAGAACTTATGCGGAGTAACAACACAACAACTAAAAACTGAAAAGAAAGAGACCCAGAAGAACCCCTATGCAGAAAAGGGCCAAGTCTTTAGTTCCTTCCTGAAGGCAAGAAGGTTACTTGCCCTTCGTAAAGCCAGAGGAAGCTCGTTCTAGGTTGGATGACTTTTGTTCAGCATATCTAGATGATATTGCTGTCTTTAGCTCTACCTGCGAGGATCACCTGATCCACCTGAAGAAGGTTCTGGAGGCCCTGCTAAAGGCAGGCCTGACTATCAAGGCTACCAAGTGCCAGATAGGGCAGAGCAAGGTTGTGTACTTGGGCCACCTAGTAGGTGGAGGCCAAGTTCAACCATTGGAGAGCAAGATCCAGGCCATACAGGACTGGGCTCCTCCAACTACCCAGACACAAGTCAGAGCCTTCTTGGGCCTGACTGGGTGTTACAGGAAATTTGTAAAGAACTATTGGTCCATTGTGACACCATTGAATGATCTGACATCCAAGAAGATGCCCCAAAAGGTTCAGTGGACAGTTAGCTGTCAAAGGGCATTTGATGACCTGAAGAAGGCCATGTGCTCTGCACCAATCCTTAAGAGTCCTGACTACTCCAAACAGTTCATTGTTCAAACAGATGCTTCTGAGTTGGGGGTGGGAGCTGTGCTTTCACAACTTAATGTAGCTGGTCAAGACCAGCCCATTGCTTTCATTAGCAGAAGTCTGACCCCCAGAGAGAAACGTTGGTCAGCCATTGAGAGGGAGGCCTTTGCTGTGGTTTGGGCCCTGAAGAAGTTGAGGCCATACTTGTTTGGTACTCACTTCCTAATTCAGACAGACCATAAGCCCCTCTTGTGGCTCAATCAGATGAAGGGTGAAAACACCAAACTACTCAGGTGGTCCATTTCCCTACAGGGGATGGACTTTACAGTGGAGCACCGCCCAGGTACTGACCATGGTAATGCAGATGGTCTCTCCAGGTACTTCCACTTAGAACATGAAGACTTATCTGGTCAAGGTTAAGTTGAATGTCCCTGCGTTTGGGGGGTGGGGGGGTTGTGTAGGAGAGTAGGGTCTGCTATCCTATGGTCACCCCAATTTTTGCTTTTTGCTTCACTGGTTTTCGACCTAATGTGGCTGTGGGCCTGCTAATCAGACCCACAGCCTGCTGTTCTCTCTCTAAATTCACAGACATGTACTATAGGTACATCACCAATTTGGTACTGGACACCTTGTCAGCCCCTGTACCATGCACTATAGGTGCTCAGGGCATAGGTGCATCCAATGCCTAGCAGGGGCTGCAGCATATCTTTTGCTACCCCTGGCTGGTACTTAAATCGACACAACTGGGTGATCCCTCAGCTGGGGCAAGGTGGTGTAATCACCCCTTGCTTAGATATAGTATACCTATATCTAAACCTATCTGGACACATATATACCTATAAGTCACTCCTATGGCAGGCCTTAACAATCCTGGAGGCAGAGTGCTTGGTTTTATGTGAGATGGTGCTCTAGCATGAGCTGAGCCTGTCTGCAGTGTTCGGAACCATTTCCTTACTGCTGTTCCAGGGTATTGCCATACCATATACTCTTAAGTGCATTATAATCCTCGCGGTTATTGCTAACTTTGGTTTGTCTTTATCAAAACATGTCGTGTTTGGTGTCATACACTTTGGAATACTACCCCCTCGCCAGTTCTGGCGACAGGGGTAGCATTCCACCCTTCTAGAGGGAGAAGACATGTTACTTTACTGAAAACGCGGTTAATCCTAACCAGAGCCCCAGCATCACAAAATGGATGCTTCTGCCACAGACACATGTCTGACCTCCTGCTGCTGACCGAAACTTGGCAGGGGAGGCCTGGACAAAGGGTTTCCTGTCACAGGGAGGTGTCACACCACCCCAGACAGGAGATAGTGGATTGTAGCAGGGAGGGCTGAAAGAAACTAGACACTGCCTGGGGCGCACAAGGTGTCCCCAGGCAAAAGCCAGTCAAACCGGTTCTGGGGCACTCCAGCCCCAGTTCTGGCACGAAACTGGGCAAAGGAAAAGGGGTGTAACCACCCCCTTCCTGGGTCCTACCCATAGGAGGGACCTAGCAGGTAATCCAGCCCCCAGATTTGGAATAAAGGTGGGAGCAGTGCCAATGCACATCAGATTATCCTGACTGAAACTTATGAAACGAAACTCTGGACACTTCGACATCCCACTCGATGTGGAAGACTGAAGAATCTCCCTTGTGGTCAAGGAGTGACCACCCTGTGCAAACAGGCACCATCCAGCACCTCGACGTTTGCTTTGTTGCAGTTCCCGACGGAACTCGAGCGACAGAGATCGACAAGACCCAGCGTGCCTGCCTTCTAACAGCCCGATCCACAGTCCCTACAGAGCTGAGACCCGTGGAGGAGACCTGAAGCGTGGGGACGGCCATCTTGGAAAAACTACGAAGCGCTGATCGTGCAGCATCCGAGGCTCCCTCGAAGCTGTGCATTGGAGTTTGAGAAGCTCCAGCCCCGAGCAGCTTTTGCACCGAAGCTCACCCCTCCACACTCATCGAGTGCTGCATGGGCCCTTTTGCATTTTCCTGCTCTACGCGTTGGTCCGGTCGCTTGCCCGTTCGCTAGTGGCCCCAGTACCGACGAACCTTTGAATTTGCTCTGCTAGTCTGGTTGCTTCAGACTGGCCCTCGCTCCCCTGAAAAGGAGCACCTGCTCAGACCTTGCTGGTCCGAGTAAGAAGCGATCTTCGAATCCTGCGTGGGTTGCCTTTGCCAGCGCCTGTTGACTCCGATCTTGAAGCCGACACCGCCGACAGCGAGAGTCTTCGTGGGACAGCTCGTGATTCACTCCAGGACATCCTCGGTGCCCCAGAGTCCACGTGGCAGCGGAGACAAGCTTCACGACAAGCACCTGATTGCGCCCGACATCGCCTGGTTCCTTCCTGGTCACTGGCTAGTGACCCAGACTCTGTCCCCTCTGCTTTCAGGTACTCTACATCTTCGATCCACCCTTGGATCACACCGGACACTTCTCTTCTGGACGCCTGCAGCATCTTCATCTCCAGGCACCATAGAACTGCGTGACGAAACCCAACACATCTTTGCACCTGTGCACCCGCTTCCTGTGGGTGAGGTAACTCTTGAACGCCGGTGCTCCTGTAGTGGTTTACACCTCTAGTGTCTAAGTCTAAAGTTTTGTCCTTCTAGTCAGTCGGAAGACTCTTAAAACTGTAACTCGATAACTTTTACGCACCATTGACTTTGCATTGGTGCATGCATGTGCTTTCTGCACTACACCCGAATCCCGCGGGCTACTCCCGTCCTAACTGCTGTTAGTCCAGTGTAGTCCCAGCGATTCCCAAGGCCCTAGGCCTTACCACTGATCGATTAGTGATACTTATACCACTTTTTTGATATATGGTTTGAGTGGCCACCGGCCTCATCCATAACTGTGCAACTTTCATATGTTATATTGTGCTATTGTTTAAACGCTTGTGCTTCATTGCTCATAAAGAGTAGTGGGGATTATTCTGAGAATAAATACATATATTTTTATAATATATAACTTGTGTGGTGTCCTTTCATTTGATATTACAGGATTGCATATGGTAAAACAGCTGGCTTCACATGTCCTCTTGAGTTAAGCCTTTAGGCTGCTTAGTCCATGCTACCTCTAGGATAGCTTGTCTTTAAGGTTGACGTACAACCACCACCATAAGGGATTGTTTGGACTGATATAAGGTGCCCGCAGAATTGGAGACATCATACATCAGGCCAACTTCTCATAGGACATCAAGGCATCTTTAATGTACATGCTTTTTGATGGATCTTGCCTTTTTGGGAATACAGTAGACGCAGCATACATGCCAACATTTTAGAAGAGGAAAGTGAGAGATGTAAAAATAATAATTGGGAGAATAAATTCTATTAAAGTAGAGATAATTTCTCGTTCTGAATTGGGTGTATTGACATGTATGACTCAGCCCTGGAACTCTTTAAAAAGGGCAGAGCCACAGCACACGCTCCTTAGGCCTCTATGCTCCCTTGAGGCAATTCGATCAGTTATTTTAACCTCTTAATGGCTATGATAAATATTTCCCCATCCGTCAACGCCAGACCACTCCTCCAGCCCTTCAAGCTGTTCTGCCCTTTTGTGGCCAGTACTGTGGTTCCAAATGACCATGATCAGCAGGCTCAACCTGCAGCTCAGTCTCACACTCCCTCGCAACCGCAAAACCCTTTCATTGTGTTCTTGCCTGCACACAGCTACCCTGTTTTAGTTAAAATCCAATATTTTTTCCAGGGGTTGCAGGCTATTTCGATGGAAAAGTGGGATCTACAGATTGTCTGCAGGACTATGCCTTTCAGTTTCTTTCTAGCACACCACGCCTTCCACTGCCTGCAGGGCATCTGGTGGATAACCATCTCTCCGTCTTATGCCAGGAAGTGGAGTCTCTTTTGGCCAAAGATGCCATCAAGAGAATGTCCGCCTCACAAGTAGGAACTTTGTTTAATTCCCTCTACTTTCTTGTCCCAAAGAAAGACGGAGGCCTTTGTCCGATTTTAGATCAGTGCCCTCTCAACGCCTTCCCGCGGAAGGACAAATTCAAGATCTCACTCTAGCCCAAGTCCTGTCTGCCCTGTCTGTCATGCACCGTAAAGACCAGATGGTGGTTAAGGTAAATCTTTATTTAGCACAGTTATTTAAAATCTATGCTACTAATACTGCAGCATTCCACCTTCAATAAAATCATACAAGAGAAGCCAAATTTCATTGTTTGATTGAAATCAATAACTGCTGCAAGCCCGATTCCACGTTTCAGTTTTATTTATAGCAATTCTATTATGAGGGTACATGTTAAATTCTAAAAAGGCCAAAAGCCACAGTTAATAAATGTGTTAACCCAAGCACAATACTAGTCCCCTGGACGCCAGGTTTTGATGATTCACAGGTGCAGAATTAAAACAAGACATGATATAATTAAATTGTATAAACATATCTCAGTGAAGTCAAACTACTAGAGGATTTCTACAAACGGCAAATCACCCTGCAGTTAAAATCCGAAGATTCGAACAAGATAACACTCTTAAAGCATAATATCAGAAATTCATAAACCCAGAATTATAATGGAAACTACAAAATTCTTTCAAAAGGGGAATAAGTCATCATGTAATGACAATATATTAAACAGCACATTCAGATGGTAGTCTGGGGACTGGATGGTGGTATTCGAACATCAGGGTGCATATTTTCTCATCACCGTCTTGCAGGCCCACAGGAACTACTGGTGGTTCACAATGGGCCATGAATATTTTCAGTTTTTATACACACATTCTGCCTCCAGAGCTGTTCAGGACTACTGTATGACTTCTTGCCTCTCCTCCCCGAGTTCTGAAGAAGATCAGGATTGACCAGACTCAAGTCATCCTAGGGGCTTTGGATTGGCCAGTAGAGTTTGATACGCGGAACTCCTGGGATAAGCATCTGCCCTCCAATCAAGCTGCTGCTCCAGGATGCTTAGATCTTTTGTTGCTGCAGCAGGTCAGGGTGTTGCACCCTGGCCTGCACACTTTGCATCTCCATGCTTTGATTGAGTGGTGACAGTTGATCTTCTTTGACCTGCACTCTGAATTTGTTCATTTTATTCTGTCGGTGAAGAGTCCCCACCCACTAAATCAGTGTACGCCAACCATTGGGCCAAATTTGTGGATCGGTGCGGCACCCAACAAGTTGACCATTTACAAGCCAAGTTTTCTGAAGTTTTACAATTTGTTTTTTATCCTAGGCCAGCAAGGACTTGCTTTTGGCACTATTAAGGGCTGCATATTGTCTCTTACGACCTTCCTGTGGTTACTAGATCAGGCTTCATTATTTAAATCAGCAACATTTGTTTCCACCAAAGCCCTTTGTAGCGCCCCTGTGGGACTTGACATTAGCCCCTACACTCTTGATGTGCACCGTTTTGACCCCGTGCACAGTTGTTTATTGAGATTTCTGAGCTTGAGGACGGTCTTTCTCATCACCATAACATCTGCTAGGTGTGTGATCGAACTTCAAGCTCTTCATGTAAATCCACCTTTGTGATAGACACTTTTATCATCAGATTTCTCACCTTTTGAATATCCCCAGGCATCAAACTGGATCAGAAAACTTTTGCATAGCAATTTCCTCCAGTTTCGACAGGTGCCGCCGTGTGACGTCATGCTACCTTGTGCTGCTGCTTCTTGTGTGGATGTGAAATTAGGACCAGTGTGTGTACGTCACCTGCTCGCGTTTGCATCAGTGCCTTTCTTTCTGCGCCAACCAATGCTGTTCCTGTCATTTGACAGATTTGCAATTTTCTTAAACATGCCCCTCAAAGTGTGCAGAAGTATCACCTAAACCAGTTGGATTGAAACCTTCCGTGACCTGTACTCGAAAATGTCTGTTATGGATCCATATGCCGAATGCCTCTTGTGTTTAGGTCTGTAAATACCACATAGGAAGATACTCAAATGCATTGCGGGATAAGGTGACTTATGTGTTACCTGATATCCCGGATGAGTCTTGCCTTATCTTGCAACAGTTAGTTGCTGATGGTCATGATGTGACAAAATGTTCTCTGAAATTGGGCCTGCAGTTGGTATCAGTGTGGTGCTTAGGATGGTTAAGAGTGTGAATTCACTCCACAAGCTTTACCACTGATGTGCTGCAATGACTGATAGATTTCCCTTATGAATGCTCTAGGCTATTCAGGGAAAAAGTGTATTTGGCCCTTGAAAGATTTAAAGAGAGCAAGGACCGCTCCCTCTCTCTGGGTTTGACTCTGTGAGCTTGTCAGCTTCCTCAGCAGCAATGCCCTTTAATTGCTTTGGAACAGGCCACCTTCAGGGAGAAAGGCAGTATTCATCTCAATTGCAGCAGATGACCTAGTCTTCTAGAAGCCATGGTCTGGGAGCACGATGCGAGCGTTCAGGTCCTCAAGTGCAGCTTTCAGGGCAGACTCCAGCCCTCACTCCCTCAGCCGCATCAAAACCCTTTTAATTTCACCCTAACATCTCACGATCACCCAGTTGGATGCCGGATTGCCTTTCAGCTCCCCGGTTGGTGGAGCATTACCTTGGATCAATGGGGGCTCCAGATCATGGAAAATACACCACAACATCTTCCAGAGGACCCCTTGTCGATAGTCCGAGGAGAAGTTATAGCTCTTCAGGCCAACGGAGCAACAGAGCAGATACCGGTTTCAGAAACAAGATTGGTTGTTATTCCCATTACTTTCTGATGCTGAAAAATGATGGAGGCCTTCGCCCCCATTCTAGATCTTCACCCTTTTAACTTCTTAACGAAAGACAAATTCAGGATGCTCAACCTGACTTAAGTTTTCTCTGCACTTGATCCGGGGGCTTGAATGGTAGCGTTGGACTTGCCTGATACTTATGTCCTCATTCCCATACTGCAGTCCCCACAGGTGCTACCTGCAGCTTCAGGTGGTCCAGAAAAACTTTCTGTTCTCCGTGCTACCCTTTGGCCTGACCAGTCAGTGTACCACGAGTGTTCATAAAAGTGAGGGTGGTAGTTACAGCCCATCTGTGGAGGTTTGAAATACAAGTCTTCCAATTCTTCATTTAGAAGTTGCTGAATTAATCTTTTAGCAAAACTGCAGATACGAGGAAATTTCCTCCTGTATTGTTGCCCGATGTTGGTCATTACTGAGAATCTCGTCATTAAGACGCCAAGACGTTTGACGAGAAGAGGGCTTGACATTAGCTATAGATAAGGAGATGCAAGATTGATCAGACATTACTCTGGGTTCTATGGTCGTGGATTCAATTCTAGGGACTCCATTCTGTGATATGAGGATGTAATCGATTCGGGAGTACGAATCATGTGGTGCGGAGTAAAAAGTGTAATCTCTCCCTGTGGGGTTTTGGAGCCTCCATGCATCCACTAAATGAAAGCGTTGACATAAATTGAGAAAGGCTTTGTGTGATTTATTTGTTTTGAAGGGGCAGTGGGAGTCTCTATCTAACGTTGCATCCACAGGAAGATTGAAGTCTCCGGCCAGTATGTGAACAGCATTATCCGGGATATTTTCAATACGTTTATTAAGAGCCTCCCAAAAATTAAGGTCGCTAGTGTTAGGAGCATATACATTCGTGACATAAAACTCTACATTGTCCTTACTTAACTTGACCATAACCCACCTCCCATCATCACTCGTTTCGAAGGACAGAAGCTCTATCTTAGATTTCTTTGCTAAAAGAATTATGACACCATTCTTTTTGCGCACCGCCTCTGCACCCACAACCTCATTATAAAACGTATTCCTCAAGTGATAAAACTGTTTAGACTCAAGTTTCGTTTCTTGTAACAGGACAATATCTCCTCTCAATCTCCGTATGTAGTCTAAAATCTTTTGCCTCTTGACAGGTTGATTCATACCTTTAACATTAAGAGATAATATCTTCAGACTATCCACATTACATACCCCCAACGGAGTATTAATTGTTCTATCAGGCATCAATAGAGCGTACCATCATGACGAAAATCATATAACACATATGGTAACAGAAGTCGCATAGTAGAGAGACAAAACTCCTCGAGATCAGTACGACCTATACATGTGGTAGCACAATAGTAGAGCCCACAACCTTCCCCACCACCAAGCACTAAGAAAATGAGAGAGACGCAAGCACAAAGAAGTAAAAGCAAAAAACATATAACACACATCCCATCCCAGGATCCCCACAACCCCCCACCCTCCCCACCCCACCTGTACGTAGTAGGCATGGTGATTTAAGAGAGATTGCAGTGCATCCCCCCGTGCATGTACATATCAGAATAAGTTTGGAACAAATTAACTCCCGCAGCATACCTGCGGACTGTCGCCAACCAAGGTTGGCCCAGCTAAGACAACTGTCTCGGGAACCACAACTAGTGACTTCTGTGACGAGAAGCGTGAAGCGTGAATATCATAGCTCCTATTAATCTTATGGGGAGTTAAGAAAACAACACCAATGTCACCTGACATAGCCCCCCAACATAGTAAGCATATCAGATCATTCTCTATAACCAGTAGATCCTTATCAGTTATAAACAACGCAAGCACCATTATATTAGCAGGCATTTGTAACACACTCTCTACATCCAATAGGGCAATAACAGTAGCAAACATCGCAAAAGCTGCCAGGATGTAAGAGAACACCAGCAAATTTAGAACTTCAGAACCCCTCCATGGTGAGGGAAAAGAACATATATGAAAGTTGCATGATAAACGTGGATGAAGGCTATTCACTTGTATCCTGAGGCCGAGGCTTGGCCCGCTGAATCCTCGGGGTTGCTCGTTTCCATGTCCAGGTCTTCAGGGCCATGTAGCATGTGTTTCAGTTTCAATGGGTCTGAGAAGATGTGTAGAGAACCCTGGATAATCACACGATATCTTGCTGGACCCATAAAGCCATACTGAAAGCCTCTCTTCTTCAACAGCGGTCGGAGTGCCAAGAACGCTTTCCTAACGTCTACTGTCTCTTTGCTAAAATCCTGGGATATGTAGATTTTAGATGATTTCCATAGGATATGGTTATTTATCCGCATGAAACTGAGAATTTGTTCTACATGCTGGTAGCGTAGCGGTTTACACACAATAGCTCTAGGGCCTTTTTGATTCTTATTTATCCTACCCGGCACTCTATGCGCCCTATCAAATTCTAACGGATGCGCAAAGGTCATATTAGTGGCTTGGGTGAACCAGGATTCCAGGAATGCCGCACAGCCCCCATCTTGATCTTCTGAACCTTCCGGAATTCCAAAAATACGTAGGTTCCCCCTTCTGTTCCTGTCCTCCAATTCCGCCAGCTTCCGTGTCGTTTGATCCGCAGCGATGCACAGACGTTTAATGGCTTCACCTGACTTGACTTCCCTGTCTTCAAGTTTGCTAATCCTTGATTCTGCTTCCAGCAGTTTTGCATTAGTGTCCCGGTTATCCTGCCTGATCGCCGCCACTTCCTCTTTGGTCTCCTTTGCCAGATCTCTTACTTCATCCAGTTTGCTGAGTATCAGATCAATTGGATCAGGATTGCCTTTCCCCCCTTTGCTGGGCGAATTCGGATTCGACTGGTCCGTTTTAAGCCTCTTCAGGCTTTTCATTAGTTCCTTATTATCCGCCATGGCTAGTTTGGTGTGGTGTGATTTGGCGTGGATTCCTAATTGAAGCGATTGGTATCCTTATGCTCCCTATACTCCCAACTGCTCTTTATGGGTTGTATACAGTCACTGATCCCTCCGGCGTATTTGGCTCTTCACTTGTACTATCTTAAGGCCAGCAAATGAACAGTTGCCAGAATAAACATCCAAGAGTTGAATGATAGCTGTTCCAGCGTTTGTCAGGCACCGTGAGGAAGTGCGCACATTCGAACGATGTCTGAAGCCCGCGGCGCCATTTTGGAAGCCACCTTTCGTATTAAGCTTTCATAAACGGAGACACGGCAGCAACCCCACTAGCGTAAGCAGTGTCTATTGCATCCTGAAGAGCTTGTGTTTAAAGTCTAAGACTTCATGGTGCAGCCCAGAAGTAATTCATAGGATTGCTGATCTCCAATCATCAATTCAGCGACATTTCACACCACATCAAAGCAGACCTTGCCTCCATGTGTCATCCTAAGCACCACTTTACAGTAATGAGACGAATCCTTTTAATACCATCTTGCTATACTGAGTAAATTGTGCATGGGCCAGCCGGTACCGAACTGCAAAGTGAGCTGATCTTATTTCATCTCCTCATATCAGGTGCCGGTAGAAAGCAGTGCCCAAATCAAATATTATCTTCACACATGCTAAGATACCCTCCTTTTGATAAGAGCGGTAAACACTCGCTGGTTACAGTTCAGCGCCAAGTACTGAATTGTGCATTGTGTATGTGTCAGCCGTTACTGAACTGCAAAGTGAGCTGATCTTATTCCTCTCCTCACATCAGGTGCCGATAGAAAGCAGTGCCCAAATCAAATATTATCTTCACACATGTTAAGACACCCTCCTTTTGATAATAGCGGTAAACACTCGCTGGTTACAGTTCAGCGCCAAGTACTGAATCTCTTCATGTGCCGGTGCGCACCCGTGAAGGGCAGATAGTCCTCGTTTAAAAGTAAATACAAGCCGCCATTTTGTAGTTTGCGACTGACGCTGGCATTTCTTCCCCGGTTTAATGTCGTCTACATTACTCACGCTTTCACCTAGGGGGTCAGCTCTGACACCGCTGCTCCTACCAATTGCTTCCGACTCCCGTCAGGGTCGTGTGTTCTGTCCGCCGATACTCTGGGCAGCCACGCGGTCATGCGGTCTCCTCGTCCGCCTCACTCGCTGCAGCCTTCGGGGCAGGTCATCCGGCACAGCTAGATAGCACTTCCCAGCCCCCGAAATCCACGAGCTTAGTCTCTAGATGTGCCCCTCACATTCCGAAAGCTGATTCCACGGCCTGATTCAGCGTCGGAGCGGTGAGATGCGTTCCACCTTTGATAATCGGTCTCCGCACGGACAGAGAGAATCACCGAGCCGCCATCTCTCTCGGCGTCCAAACCACCTACATGCTGGAATTGCCAGTCAGGCCCAGGCGATCTGGCACACATGCTTTTCAACTGTCCTTCTTTAAGTGTATACTGGGGGAAGATATTTGACTGCATTCGCCATGTTTTCAAGATAAGGCCTGTACAGGATTTTGTATATGTAATCCTGGGGGCGCTTGATCCACAGTTATCAAATGATCAAGACCGCCTGCTTTTGGACTTGATGCTAACACTTGCATGTAAGGTAGTTCTATGCAATTGGAAAAGTGCGACCGAGGTAAACTTTAAAGTCTGGCAGGAGTGGTTATCATTTCTGAGAGGCGCCAATAACCCTGTGCTACAAGCTGCCTCATGGAGACCATCAAATAGGAAGCTGTGGAAATCATTAGATATATCCTCATTCCACTACGAACCGCCTTGATGCAATATAAGTGATCCCGTTACATTGACATATGGTATCTGAAAGTACATTTGTTGTCATCCGCTAGAGTCTAATCCGCTATCTCCACGCATTGAGTGTTTTGTATGTACCTGTTCTATGATGATGCAAGCAACAATTGATTTATTTCTACGTTAATTTCATTTTGTGTGTGTCTATCAATAGATGAATCGACTACTGTTTGTAATGGAAGAATTACTGTACTGTCTTTCCTTTTGTTTTTCTAATTCAATAAAAATGACTTGAAATTTAAAAAAAAAAAATCTTTTAGCAAAACTTGCACTTTCAAAGGTGTTGATTTAAGAAAATGATCTGATGGTCTAGGAAAGGTATTCTCATTCAGGGTTTATGATAACATGAAGTTATACCCTTTCAGATGATGATGTTGATGTGAATATATCCACTCACAGGTGTAATTGTACGATTAAGCTATCTCCTTCCAGAAGGGATTACTTCTCAGAAAGATTGTGCGGTGAAGGTATGCTGTCACAAATGTGGTATTGTAGAGAACCAATCTAAGCTGGTCTGATAGTATACAGAAAGTAACCCCTCAGAGGATTTGAAGGTGTACTAATGGAACACTCTCTCAGGTTTGATAATGTTGATAGTATTTCACTCACAGGTTTAATGTTAAAGTGTAGAGTACTTCTCATTGCTTATTAGCTGAGTTGTGGAAGTATAATGTCAAAAGAATAGATGTAAATCTCAAGGAATTAAACTGATGGGAAACTAAAAAAATCAACAGTTATTGTAACTCTTAACATTCATTGTCTTTTTGAAATGTCAGACATTTCAGAAATGTTTACATGACTTTTCATCGATGGTGTGCATGTGAGAAATTGTTTTTAATTAATCTTACGATCTGTACTGGTGTAGGTTGGGGAAGGGGCACGTAATATGAATGTGCTGGCAGTGACAGATAGATTATTTTTTATTTTTGTAAATGGTGTCTGTAAGGATGTAAAGAGATTGGTGCTATTATCTGACTATAAGGGAAAGGAATCAATCATTGTACTTATAGAGCGCGCTACTTACCCATTAGGGTCCCAACGTGCTGGGGGTGTGGGGGGGGGAGGTGCCGCTACTGCTCGAAGAGCAAGTCTTGAGGAGTCTTCTGAAGGTGAGCAGCTCTTGGGTCGGCCGTAGGTGGGTAGGGAGGGTGTTCCAGGTTGTGGCAGCGAGGAAGGAGAAGGATCTGCCGCCGGAGGTCGTTCGTTGGATGCGGGGGACAGTGGCTAGGGCGAGGGTGGCGGAGTGGAGCAGGAGGGTGGGGGTGTAGAAGCTGAGTCTACTGTTGAGGTAGGCTGGTCCGGTGTTGTGGAGTGCTTTGTGTGCGTGGTTGAGTAGCTTGGTGATCCTCTTGTTGACGGGGAGCCAGTGTTGGTCTCTCAGGTGGGGGGTGATGTGGCTGCGGCGAGGGACGTTGAGGATCAGTCAGGAGGAGGCGTTTTGGATGCGTTGCAGTCGTCGCAGGTGTTTGGCCGGGATTCCTGCGTAGAGTGCGTTGCCGTAGTCCAACCAGCTGCTGACGAGGGCCTGTGTCACCGTTCTTCTTGTTTCGGTGGGGATCCACTTGTAGATCCTGCGAAGCATGCGGAGGGTGTTGTAGCAGGAGGAGGAGACGGCGTTGATCTGCTTCGACATGGAGAGGGAGGAGTCGAGGATGATTCCTAGGTTGCGTGCGTGTCGGAGGGTGTCAGTGTTGTTCCCAGCCTGGTCGGCTACCATGAGTCATCCCAGGCAGAGGGGCTGGATCCGAGTATGAGGACCTCCGTCTTGTCAGAGTTCAGCTTCAGTCGGCTGCCTCTCATCCATTCGGCGACGGCCGTCATTCCCTCATGGAGGTTGGTTTTGACGGTGTGCGGGTCCTTGGCGAGGCAGAGGATGAGCTGGGTGTCGTCGGCGTAGGAGATGATGTTGAGGTTGGCTGGCGGGCGACGTGAGCGAGGGGTCCATTTAGACGTTGAACAGCGTAGGGCTGAGGGATGATCCCTGGGGTACGCCGCAGATGTCGGTGGCTTCGGAGCAGAACGGGAAGGCAGACGCTCTGGGTTCTGCCCAAGAGGAAGGATGTGGTCCAGTCTAGGGCTTTCTCTTAGATTCCGGCTTCCTGGAGGCGTGTCTTTAGGTGGCGTCGGAGCGGAAGGGGGAGGCGGACGCTCTGGGTTCTGCCGGAGAGGAAGGATGTGGTCCAGTCTAGGGCTTTCTCTTGGGTTCTGGCTTCCTGGAGGCGTGTCTTTAGTGTGCGGTGAAAGACCGCGTCGAAGGCGGCTGACAGGTCCAGGAGGATGAGGGCTGATGTTTCGCTGTTGTCTAGTTGAATCCTGATGTCGTCTGTGGCGGCGATGAGGGCTGCCTCAGTGCTGTGGTTTCTTCGGAATCTTTACTGTGATGGGTCTAGGATGTTGTTGTCCTCGAGGTAGCGGATTAGTTGCGTGTTGACTATTTTCTCTGTAACCTTCGCCGGGAACGGGAACGGGAGCAGGTAGATGGGCCGGAAATTCTTGAGGTCCTTGGGGTCTGCCTTGGGCTTCTTGAGAAGGGCGTTGATTTCGGCGTGCTTCCAGCTTTCCGGGAATGTAGCTGTCTCGAAGGAGATGTTGATAACTTTCAGTAGTTGGGGTGCAATGGCTGCGTCTGCTTTGTTGAATATGTGGTGTGGGCAGGGGTCTGACGGTGATCCTGAGTGGATGGAGTTCATGGTCTTGCGTGTTTCGTCGGTGTTGACGTTTGTCCAGGAGGTCAGGCGGTTGGTGCGGGTGGTGTTCGTAGGGGGAGTGGAGTCTGACGTTGTCAGGGTGGTCGTGGTGATGATGAAGCTGTCGTGGATGTCGGCGATCTTGCGGTGGAAGAAGGTGGCCAGCGAGTAGCACAGTTCTTGTACGAACGGGATGTCGTTGGCGCTGGGGTTGGAGAGTGCCTTCACGATGCTGAAGAGCTCTTTGCTGTCGTGTGCGTTGTTGTCCAGATGGGCTTTGAAGAGCGATCTCTTGGCTAATCTGATGAGATGGTGATGTCTGCGGGTGGCGTCCTTGTGGGTTGCGTGGCTGTTCGGTGTTCGCTCGTGGAGCCAATTTTTCTCCAATTTCCAGCATGCTCGTTTGGAGGTCTGGAGCTCTTCAGTGAACCAGGTTGCTTTGTTGCTGGCGCGGCTGTTGGAGGGTTTCTTGAGCGGGGCGAGGGTGTTGGCGCAGTTGTTGATCCACTGTTTGAGGTTGCGGGCGGCGGCATCTGGGTTGGTGGGGTCAGTGGGAGGGTTCTGGGCGAGGGTGGTGGCCAGCTGGTCTTCGGTGACTTTGCTCCAGCAGGAGCGGGGCAGCTGTTGGGTGCGGTGGTGCGGTGGGCTTCTTGTAGGTGAAATGGATGCAGTGGTGATCCGTCCAGTGAAGTTCGGTGGTGTGGTCGAAGGAGACGTGGGTGCATGTGGAGAAGATGGGGTCAAGCATGTGGCCGGCAGCGTGGGAGGGAGCAGTGACGAGCTGTCTGAGGCCGAGGTTGTCGATCAGGGTGGCGGAGTTGGCGTCGTTGTTGTTCTCGAGGTGGAAGTTCAGGTCCCCGAGGAGGCGAGTGCGTGGGTGCTGACGAGGTCGGCGATGGAGTCGCTGAACTGTGGCCGGGGTCCGGGGGGGTCTATAGACGAGTGTTCCTCTGAGGGTGGTGTTGGGGTCAGTGTGGATCTGGAAGTGCAGGTGTTCAGCGGTGCTGAGTGTGTCGTCTGAGTGGGTGGAGACCTTGAAGGTGGACTTGTGGACGATGGCTATTCCTCCTCCAATTCCGTTGGTGCGGTCTCTGCAGGCGATCTTGTATCCGTCCGGGACGGCTATGGCGATATCGGGAGCCGAGGAGTCGTTCCACCAGGTCTTGGTCAGGAAGGCACAGCGGCGGGAAACACAGTGGCACAGAAAGCAGAAAGGGACACAAAGAGTGGGAGAAAACGGGTGGCACAGAAAAACAAGCATTTACAATGCAATAGGTCTCACATTTGCAAACGTTAGAGCTATTGGCATTGTTACAGACAAACCTTTTATTTATGTGTTTGTTTTGAAAACAGATAAATAAAAGCCATTGTCATTTACAATGCCAATAGTTTAATTTCTGGCAAATGGGAGACCTATTACATTTGCAAAGCAATAGGTGTCGTATTTACGCAACTTTGAGCTATTGACATTGCAAATCACAATGCGTTTTATTTATGTTTCAAAAACCAAAACATAAATGATAGGCATTGTCATTTACAATACCAATAGCTCAAACTTGCGTAAATGCGAGACCTGTTGCATTGCAAATGCTTGTTACAGCAGGGCATACACAGCAGCAAATTGTCGAACCTTAGCCATTTTGGAAGCTACCAACACAAAGGTGTCTGATTTCTGGCGAGTTATAAAACAATTACAGCCAAATTGCTATGGCCCTTTGATATCCCCAACCTGCCCAAGCTTCAAAGTTTCCCACAGTACAGTTTCTGGATACTCAGCCTAAACACGGACAAGATTCAGGCACACAAACACACTTATATGGCACAACAGAAAGGAAAGGCGTCCCCTGCAGGGGCCTGGTAAGCAATGCCTTGGGCACCGGCACTTTTCTATTTACAAATTAAGCACTGAATGACCAATACATTGTAGGTGAAGTTGGATCTGAGAGGAATAAAAACAGTAACTCTAGTGCCTTTTTTAATACAACACTTTGGAGCACTTTTCTGCATATTAAATATCTGGTGTTAGTTAACCCCCTCCGTGCTCATGAAGAGCTCAGCTCGTCATGAGGCACTGTGCTCGTGTGGTCATGACGAGCTGAGCTCGTCATGACCACACCCATTAACATTATGGTCCAGCACAGAAGGGGAAGTCCAAGAGCAGCCAAGGTGTTAAGCTTAGTAGCTGTAATGGCGCTCAATGTACTGACCCCCGTAAGCATAGAAGGCTGAACTGATTTTGAGGCGATGTGAACCTGCAACTTTTAGATGTACATGAATATTACTCTCCTACTTCCTGGGAAAGTACATTTAAATGTAAAGGAACAGCGAAACTTGGGTAGGTGGGGGAATAAATTAAAGCGCAGCAGCAGTAATTAAGGTTTGAGTCCCGGCGTGGGCAAGAAAAATGCTAATTAGGGAAGGGGCTATAGAAGTGCACTCCCTTCTGAGTCTGTTGGGGCAGCAAGTAGGGGCTGGGTGAAGCTGCTCACGTCCAGCCTGGCAAGGCAGAAACCAGGAAAGGGGGATTTGTGGCAAGAGAACAGAGAAGCGGTCTCCGGAGGCAGAGAAGGGCTGCAGCTGTTTTTTCCAGCTCCCCGTCTCTGTCCCTACGGTGGTTGCCCGAGCATGGGAAGATGGAGTGCCCGCTCTGCCTGGCTCAGTGCTGGAGGGGCACGCAGGAGGCTCCGTTAGGCTTGCTCTCGCTGAAGGCTGAGCTGGGAGGAGAGTATGGGAGAGAGGTGTGATGGCTGCGGGGCACCTTCCATCAACGGGGGGTTGATGGGAAGGAGCTGTGCCCATGTATGCTATAACACTACCATATAATATGCAAAAAAAAATATATATATATATATATTTTCCTAAGCATTAGTTAACAACAACAACAAAAAAATAATGCAAATACACTCGCAGGCCATTGGCTAGCTGTCACCTGCTCCGTACTGGTGAGCAATGTGTGCATTCCCGGAACATTTGTTCTCCATTTCCCGGCAATGCCTGTGTCCTTTCCTGACTCCTCCCGGTGGTTTTGTTACGGCTGCTCTCAACATTATTATTACGTTGTGAGTTCTCGATCTCCGCGGCCCAGAGACACTCGCCACCTTCCGAACCCACGGGGTCTGCTAAGGTACTACTCACACAGCACCAACCAACGGGAGCAACCTGTAGGAGAACACTTCTGGGGCTGCATAGCCGTCTCTTCCGGGGCAGCAGCTGGAGGAGGACCCTTCTGGGATAGGCAAACCTTCTTCTTCATGGCTGTCATCCTTTCTGGCCAATCACAGGATTGATAGGGAACTACAGTCACGAAGGCCCGCCCAGTATCTCTACGTAGCCTGTCAATCACTGTAAACTCGCTTTTCCTTTCACCGCCCCTTGCCTTCACTTCTTGAACTTGGTTAGAGTAGCAAGGAAAGCGGAGACAATCGTATTTTACGGTCTTCTGGTGGGATGCGCAAGGTAAAGATCGACACTTTCTGTGTGCTCGTGTGTGTGTGTGTGTGTGTGTGTGTGTGCGCGGGGAGGCGGCAGCGTGTGTGTGTGCTCGTGTGTCTGTGTGTGTGTGTGTGTGTGCCCGCGTGTGTCTGTCTACGTGCGCACTCCATTGTGACGGGGATCAGCATGCCGGAATTGGAGCGCGTGTTCACGCGCGCGACCTGATCCGATTCCAGCAGGCTGCGCGTGACAGTCTCTTGTCTCCTCTTGTTAGTCCTTGAAAGCAGAACCAACAGCAATAGGCTCACTCTGCGACAGCAGGGCTTTTCGCCCTGCATCGCAGGTGCGAGACCTAAAATGGGGCACAGACGGGGGGGGGGAAACGAGTGGTACACAAGCAAAATGGGGCACAAAAAGGGGGGGGGAGAGCGAGTGGCACAGAACAGAAATGGGGCACTAAGAGGGAGCACACTAACCAGCGAGTCCTCGGCAGTGGCAGCAGGGGCACACAGGCGGCGCCGCGTGGAGTGAGAGTGACCTCCCCGGAGGGTCACCATTTTTGTAAATGGTGTCTATAAGGATGTAAAGAGATTGGTGCTATTATCCGACTATAAGGGAAATTAAGTGTGTGCTTTTTTCGTACTAGTTGTATTACCCATTTTGCATTTATTTACGTGTTATTGACAATATATTATGTTGATTGTACAAATGGCCGCATAATACTATTTGAGATAATCTTAAGTAACCTTTTCGTAATTTATGCAACTTTGAATGGTATGGAAACAATAACCACTCCCCAACCCAGGGCATTAAGGCATAGAGAAAGTATCACTTCTGTGATGGCATGGTATAAAGAATGTACCCTCTCTTTAAAGTGATGGCATAGAGACAGCTTTCTAATGAGATTTATATTTATTCCTCATATTTTTCACGTAGTGTCGAATGGTCAAGATCACCATATTAGGGGATGATGGGGTGCCTGTGCAGGTGGATGGAGAGGCTTGGATTCAGCCACCAGGTTTCATTCGCATCATACACAAGAACAGGACCCAGACCCTTACCAGAGACCGGGTAAGAAAATACTCCTATGAAGAATATTACAAATAAACCAGAAGTGGTCCACTGCCACCAATGTGCGAGGAAAAGTTGCCTGGCACTCTAATGTTGCTCTTGGACAGTAATTGAAATATTTTCCTTACTTATTTTTGTACACTAGTCGAGCCACAATTATATGCCTTTGAAGTTTCACTTGAAAGAAATGTTCCACGTGTCTTTTCCAGAAGACGCAGGTAGTTGATGCTGTTAAAACTACCTAGAAAGGGCATTAATCATCAAGAGGACCAGAGCAATCTGAATTGTCCGAAATCGGCGGATAACACACAGGCATGGTAATGCATTTTTTTCTGGCTGCAGTGCTTTCCTGTTATGTACAGTTTGTGTATAGACAGAGCATTGGATATGTCCTTGATAAGAGGGACTCTCTTAACCCCTTATAGTGGGTTTTGGATGTGTACATTATAAAGGGGAGTGAGAGTTTGTTTCCGGTCCGCCACAGTCCCTTCCAACTATTAAATTTAATTAAGCATGACGTGGTGTTCCAGTGATGAATAGTCTGAAAATTAAATATTTTATATCCAGGAGCTATCTTGTCTCTTAGGACTATAAAATATTTATTATTTTGATGCAGAGACTCTCACCTACCAAAGTGGCATGCTTCATCATCAGGACTTGCTCCGTGTAAGGTTGGGTGTGCAATACACAAGGGCCTACAAATGAAGCTCTTTATGCCGACCTTTTCAAATTGTGGGAACCCCCAAGTGTCGAGGTATCCCTATATTAGATTTAGCTTGCAATATATTTATACAATTATCTGATGTAAAAATGTGGTCGTAAAATATTAGTCTGCCTTTGCCACAATAAGATTAAAAAGAAAAAGGTGAACTTAAAAGAATATAACTATATAAAAAGTCCTACTGGGTTTTAATCTGAGCCAACATGTTTTTTGCCCTATAAACCCTATGGATCCATCAGGACGCAAACTGAAAACCCAGATCTTAAGTTCATCCCCTTCCTATTCTTTTTTCTTTACTAGTAGGGCTGATTTGTTTACCAAATGCCTCTGGTTAACAGAAATGGCCACTTTGAGCCCTTGTCAGTGTTGTACAATACAGACCCATAGTCACACCTTGGATTGTAAGGTTGCTAAATCATAGTTAGAGTGAAAAAGAGGGCTATTTTACAAGCTTATTTCGGCATTTGAAAGAGATGTCCTATATTGTTAACTTGCTGGCTCTTTTTTATTCTACCTAGTTGTTGTGAGTGTTGTGTGATGATGTGTCCACTACTGATTACTCACTTTATGATGAAGATGATTTTTAGAAAAGTCCCAACAACTATGTATTTAAATAATTCAACATTCACCCCCAGTCAAGAGATCTGGGTTAAATCCATCATTCTTTTGCTCACCATGCCACCCCAGTTTAGACCTGGCCATAATCAAATCAGTCTTGACCCTGTGCCTCATGGGAACAGTCCTGCCCGAACTGCCAAGCCAGGTCCTCCCCGGACCGGAAACAAGCATCCTAGGACCGGTTGCGGGGTTTTACCCCTCTTCAGCCAGGATAGCTTGATTCTAGTGTTTTGTCTGGTGCGCGACCATGATCCCAAGTCGTTCTCCGACTGCCGGACCATGAATCCGAAGTCTTTGCGGGAGCGGTCCCGAAAGCTTCTCAAGGCCCGACAGTTGTTTCCACGCCGTTTGAAGTCCCGTCGCGTGGGAGGTTCAGGGACCGGTCAGGGAGCCACCACCACCAGTCCTATTCAAAGTCTTCACACTCCGAAGCACAAGAAGAAGTCGAAGAAGCATTGTCATTCTTCGACTTCTCCTTGTCTGTCGGCCGACACGACAAGGGATGCGGTTGGTGCCCCTCGCGCGTCTCAGAGTTTCCCTCCCTTCCTGGGACCCGGAGTGACCCTTGCCCAGCTTCGCACCTTTTACGAAGTGATGCATGCCATCTTTGGGCAGCCGACTCCACCGGGGCGCCTTCGGACCCCACGGACTCGGCTGGGGGCCTTGAGCCTTCGACGCCGGCACCGCAGGGTCCCCTTGGACCCAGTAATATAAACAACAATGGCCCTAGACTATTAATTAAATTGACTTAATCCATTCGTTAGCTTATAAATTAGAAATGCGATTCAATCGGCATTAGAGAAATCAAGCTACATGGGAGAGAGAGGTACAAAACACCATCCACATTTCAAAAATTTGTATTTATCAAAACGAAATGACACAGTTATTTACATTGTCAATCAACAATAACTAGAATGTACGGCGCAAGGACTAAAAGGAGCTATAGTCAAGGGTGAACAGAGAAGTGCTCAAGTGATAAGAAGAAAGGAGAAAAAGATTAAGGCATCTGATTTAATTATTTACAAAAAACAAACAAGCGTTTCAATTCCGCTGGTTAGCTAGGCCTGTCCAAAGTGTTCTTGGGGGAAAGAAACCAAGGGGAAAGTGAAGGGTACAGGCACACAAAATAAAAATGCCCGACACCCGGACACAAGCCAGCGTCGTTGAAACCACGCAGGCAATTTACAGTACCTGTATCCCGACGTGTCAGTACCAGTGGAGACATCAATTTCTCCTCGTACGTTTGGCACTCCGACATACATTGGAGGCTTAACAACTCCCTACAACACCGGACTGCCCTGGAGGCACCGGTAGGAAAACTTTGCTCCATTGGACATCGGTTTTAATTCTTTACATCACGAGTTGATTCCAACACAAGACCATCTGAACCTGAACCAGGTGAATCCCAACCAGCCAGGAGGGAGTTGCACCTACCCAGCTGTTTTGGTGGCTGATCAAGACTACGGGTGTGATCACGGCCAGATACCCTTTTCCCCTCCCCCCCCCCCCATGTCCTGATGAAGACCCGCAGCCGAGGAAGCAAAATTCCCTAGAGCATTAGGGTCGAAACGTCGACATTTTTATTTTGTGTGCCTGTACCCTTCACTTTCCCCTTGGTTTCTTTCCCCCAAGAACACTTTGGACAGGCCTAGCTAACCAGCGGAATTGAAACGCTTGTTTGTTTTTTGTAAATAATTAAATCAGATGCCTTAATCTTTTTCTCCTTTCTTCTTATCACTTGAGCACTTCTCTGTTCACCCTTGACTATAGCTCCTTTTAGTCCTTGCGCCGTACATTCTAGTTATTGTTGATTGACAATGTAAATAACTGTGTCATTTCGTTTTGATAAATACAAATTTTTGAAATGTGGATGGTGTTTTGTACCTCTCTCTCCCATGTAGCTTGATTTCTCTAATGCCGATTGAATCGCATTTCTAATTTATAAGCTAACGAATGGATTAAGTCAATTTAATTAATAGTCTAGGGCCATTGTTGTTTATATTACTGATACCCAGGTCCTTTGATTTTGTGGGTGTTACCCCATTGATTTAATGGCCCCTTGGACCCAGGCCAGGATCCGGATCAGCGCCGATCGACCTGATTATACCTCCCCAGACGCTGATCCCACTGGCACCACGTCCGCAGCCGATGCAGGTTTTGTCCCCAGCTAACATCGACCCCTGAACTGGACACGGAACCAGACCAACTCTGGATCCGGCGCCGTTGGGCACCTTTGTGCCCTTGTTCTAGCCTGGTGCTCCAATTAGGCCAGATTGGCAACCAGAGGAGGGTGAGGAGGACTGGGAGGGGTCTGTAGACCCTCTAACTGACCAGTTAGAGTATGACCCGGACTGGAGAGAGGAACTGGGGGAAGCCAGTGATCTCGATACTTCCCCAGATCTTGGCATGTTGTCTCCTCCTACCATCGCTAAGGAGGAGGGAGCTTCCTACGCAGTGGTGTTGCTTAGGGCGGCCGAGGCTCTCAACCTCGAGCTACCTATGGTGGCAGTCAGGACTAACCTCCTGACAGAAGTGCTTCAGCCGGCAGCGAGCTCTTCGTAGCCCCTGCTGCTGTTCAATGAAGCCCTAACCGACATACTTTTGGGCACCTGGTCCAGGCCCAACACTGGGGCTCCTGTGGATAGTATGATTGCCCGACACCACCGCCCGGCCCAAGGTGACACCACTTTCCTCTCCCAACACCCCACCACTGAGAGCTTGGTGGTCAAAGCCTCCACATACAAAGGCGCATTCCCTAACGCACCACCTGATAGGGAATCCAAAAAGCTGGACCATCTTGGGAAGAAGATGTTTTCTTCCTCCAGCTTGGGGCTGCGGTCCGTAAACACTGCATGTCTATTGGGCCGTTATACCCACTCTGTGTGGAATACGGTGGCGCAGGTGCTGCCCCAGTGCCTGGAGGAGACCCAGGCTGTGCTCTACCGTGAAGTTGCAGAGGGGCGAGACGCAGCGAAGTTTACCATACGCTGTGGACTGGACACCGCGACTCGCTAGGTAGGACGATTTCAGTGTCGGTAGCCATTCAACGCTACGCTGGCTGAGATCTGGGGATTTTCTAAGGATGTCCAAGCTACCCTTTTGTACATGCCCTTTGATGGCCGTTGATTGTTCGGCGACAAGGCAGACAGCGCGCTAGAGCGCTTCAAGGACTCATGGGCTATGGCCAAGTCCTTGGGCCTCTCCACCACTTGTCCTGCACAGTCTGACTTTCGCCCCTTTCATGTCTACAGAAGGGGTACCCCCCAAGTTTCACCCAGGGCCACAGGCCAGTGCAAGCTGTTCAGCCCCTGAACGGCCGGGGATGTGGGACCCGCCGTCGTGGGTCTGGGGGCCAGTGAGCAGGCCAGTCCGCCGCCTCCCCCTCTGCAGCAGCCTCCAAACCCTCCTAGTCCGACCTTACAGGGCCACCAATCGCCAGTGGGCGGCAGGTTTCACCATCACCTCCCTCACTGGCGCACCATCACTTCAGACTGGTAGGTTTTGCAGATAGTCCGAAGGGGCTACTCCCTCCCCTTCATGACCCTCTAGCTACTGGGCCTGGTGGCCTCCTGCATCCTGCTGGTGGACCATGCCAGATGGCATATGCGGGCTCTGCAGTGGGACCTGAAGTTCCAGTGGGCACAACATTAGGGGAACCTGTCCAATTGCGTCTAGATCTCGGAGAGCACTGCACACCAATTGCAGCGGTGGCTAACGAACCAAGATTGGGTCCACGGAAGATCCTTCTACCTTCCCCAATGCCTTCTCCCTTCCCCAACCAGAGTTCACAGTGGTGACCAATGCATTATTTCTGGCATGGGGCTGCCATATTGGTGGGAGGAGGAGATCATAGGCCTCTGGTCTCTGGCAGAGCCCAGGCTCCACATCAACCTTCTGAAGCTTCGGGCGATTTGTCTTGCACTCATAGCATTCCTTCCCTCTGTCCAGGGTAGAGTAGTTCAGGTGTTCATGGACAACACCACCGCCAAGTGGTACTGCAACAAACAGTACCACAACAAAGAAGGCGGGGTGGGGTCGTAGACCCTATATCCAGAGGCCACCGCCTCTGGATATGGCTGGAACATCAGGGCATATCCCCGGTGGTTCAACACCTGGCAGGTTCGCTGAATGCCAGGGCGGACAAACTCAGCCGCAGTTGCATAATGGATCACAAATGGCATCTTCACTCGGTTGTGGTGCAAGGTCTCTTTCAACAGTGGGAAGAGCCTTGATTAGATCTATTCACCACCGAAGAGAGAGAAATTCCAAGTCTGCACTTGCTCGGCAAGGCTTTTCGTCACGAGTGGAGTTGCGTTCTTCTATACGCCTTTCCGCCTATACCACTTCTGCACAGGGTGCTGAAGAAGATCAGGCACGACCGGGCCCAAGTCATTCTTGTGGCTCCGGGATGGGGCACGAAGAGTCTGGTATCCCGAGCTAATATACATGGCCATTGATCCTCCGATCCGACTGCCTCTTTGGGAGGATCGTCTGTCGCAGCAGCAGGGGATGGTCCTCCACCCGAACCTGTCCAGCCTCCACCTCCTTGCGTGGAGATTTAGCGGCGACAGTTCACAGCTTTCGACCTTCCTCCCGAAGTCTGTGATGTTATCTTGGCAGCCAGGTGTCCCTCCACTAAGACGGTATACGCCTGCCGATGGACAAATTTGTGGCATGGTCCACAGCAAAGGCTGTGGATCCCTTTTCCGCCTCTCTTTCTGAGGTTCTCTTGTTCCTCCTTTCTTTGACCCAGCAGGGCTCTGCTCTGGGCACTCTAAAGGGCTACCTATCGGCCATTTCAGCCTTTCTTAGGCTTCCTGATCAGCCTTCTCTTTTCAAGTCCCCTGTTGAAAATCGCTTCTTTAAGGGCATTACTCATCTTTTTTACTCAGCTTTTTTACTCAGCTTTTTTACTCAGCTTTTTTACTCAGCTTTTTCCTCCTGTTCCCTTCATAATGCCCCAGTGGGACTTGAACTTGGTTCTTACATCTCTTATGTTTGCTCCCTTTGAGTCGCTACATAACTGTCCTCTCAGACTTCTACCCTTAAAAACTGCCTTTCTGGTGGGCATCTCTTCTGCGCGCAGGGTGAGTGAGCTCCAAGCACTTTCTTCTAAGCCTCATTTTCTGGCTGTTCATCCGGACAAAATTGTCCTTCGAACTCGTCCATCCTTCCTTCCTAAAGTGGTTACTTCTTTCCACATTGGACAGACCATCACTTTGACCACCTTCTTTCCTCCTCTGCATCCCTCCAAAGAAGAAGAATGGCTCCACCTTCTGGACCCAAAACGTGCGCTTTCATTTTATTTGGATCGCACAAAGCAATTCCAGGTTGCTGACCAGCTCTTTGTTGGCTACATGGGTGCTAAAAAGGTCGGACCACGCACAAACGGACCATCTCTAGATGGGTCGTTTTGTGCATCAAATCTTGCTATTCCTTGGCAAAGAAGGAGCCTCCAGTGGGGCTATGAGCCCATTCCACCAGGGCTACGGCAGCTACCACTGCTTTGGGATGTGGAGTCCCCCTCAATGACATCTGTCAGGCAGCTACATGGGCATTGTTACACACGTTTACAAAACCCTACTGCCTGGACAGCCAAGTCCGGAGAAACGGCTTCTTTGGCCTTTCTGTTCTCCAGGACTTTCTGGTGTGAACTTAGTTCGTAGACCCACCTCCGGGGTTGGTATTGCTGGGGTATCTATTCTGAGGTAAGGTATCTGTAACTAATTGTCTCTTTCAGATGGACAAGTTACTTACATTCGGGACATAGATTAGTTATAGATTCCTTACTGCCCCACCCATTGTCCCCGTTCTGCGAACTGATTTCTAGGGTTAAGAACTTCCTGTCAGGGGCCTAGTTTTGTGCACCAGTGGTCAGTGTCTTGCATGGCTCTGCGCTTCTGGAATGGAAAGCTGTGTACAGAACTGACACCAGCGCGCAAGGCCGGTGTTTAAGTAGCTACAGCGACGTCATCTCGGCAACCATGACGCCAACGACGAACACGGAGCCGACGGATACCACCTTTCGACACACAGGGGTACTGCTGATGAAAAACTTTCCGGATCCAGTCTGACGCCTGGGGTAATTCTAAGGTAAGGAATCTATAACTAATCTATCTCTCTTACAAATATATCGTTCTCGAAGGTAAGTAACTTGTTCAACAAAACCGACAAGGATTCAAAGTGACTGTTTGCCTTAATCAGAGGAATTTGGTAAACAAACTGAGTACGGGCCCTACTAATAAAGAAAAAAGAACAGGAGGGGTATCTCAGATGACAGTCCAAATGATGGTGTTCCCATGTAATTCTTGTTTCCTTATACAATGGTCTCTCTGGCTGCACTCTTGTGAAGTTTTTTTAATTAATTGCTTGTAATCTTTTTGTATCTCATTGGTACAGAAGTGAATAGTACTCTGACACCCCCCTCTCCTTACACCCAGATCGGAGTGATCTTCTCAGACTCTGCTTACACGGAGTGATCTTCTCAGACTCTGCTGTACACTCACTGTGCTCACAGAGTTAAATATACTTAATGAAATTCATAGATATTTATCTTACGATTCTTCTCATAGTCTAAATAATTAAAAAAAATTATAATGTGGCTCACAGAGTATTAACACATTGGTTTATTTTAGTATTCATTAACGATCTTCATTAATCCATTAATTCTTTTATCCTATGGGCCCACTTTGGGTCGCTAATGAGGGACTGTCATTTTTAAACCAATTCCATCCTAGCCCCCTTGGTTAAGGTGCTATGATTTGAATTTGTTGAATAATGAATGTCTATTGTTAGGAACCCAAAGTCAGTATGGATTTGAACAGACTGGTTGTGTTTGGAATGTTGTGTGCATGCGCCTCAAGAAGGGCAATGTGTGAAAACATTCCACAGCTCTTGGTGATTTTTGAGGGCGAAACCCGCTACCCTGTGCTTAGATTGAGTCTGGTACACATTTGTAATGTAACAAAGCAATGCAGGTCTCACCAGAGCAACAAGAATAGCTAGTCAACATTTTAGCATCTCTGTGAGTTGCCGACAAACGTTCAGCTCTTTTGGATTACAACTTTGGCGGTTAAGGAATTGCCGTCGCTTACCAGCAGTCTGACCGCCCACTTCCCTGTTGGTCTGACCGCCGGATTACGAACACAGCGGGAAGACCGCCTATAGACCGCCACCACCGCTGACATTTGCCACCACTGAGGTGGGAGAGGCAGAGATACTCGCCACTTCCAGAAAAAAAGTATCTTTCCAACAACCAGACAAGTCTCTTCTCTTCTGGGTTCAGTGGTGTTGTGCAGTATTTTAAATACAAAAAACAGATTTTCCATGAGGCCTCTCCAAGAATGTCAGAATAGTCACTTATGTCAGGATCGGGTAGATGAGACCAAAGAGTATTGTTAGCAAAGGCAGGCTGTGCATGATGGTGCCAAAAAAATAAGTTCATGCATTCTTACCTGCACCCAAAAGGATTAGGTTTATTACTGAATGAGCTGATAATGGACATTTGCAGGGCTACCACCTGGAGAATCATTTCCTAATTTTGCTTTTGCATAGACTAATTCCAGAACAAACATGTTTGTCAGTAAGTCATAATTTTCTGCACCAAAGAAACAATGTCCTGAGAGGTAAGGATATGTAGACAATTAAACATGCATGCATACAGCATTACTTGTAAGGAAAGAAGGAGAACACTCATTGGTATGAGAAAAGATAGTCAATCATTTTTATAGTATGACATTAATTTCATGGTCGGACTTATATACAGTTAGAAGCAGCACTGCATAGATTGAATTAGTGACAACCATATAATACTCGGTGCACAAGGTGTTCAAAGTGAAGGTGGCGACGCAAGTGAAGAAGTGAACAGCACGGGCGGCGCACTGTGAGCAAAAGTGCAAATATTTTACAGTGAGTGGCTCAAGACACATGTGACAGTGTGATATCACAGTAATCAGTAGATCTTTCAATTCAATGTTGAGCCACGGAGAAGGGGTGCGCCTATTGTTGGGCTGTTAGGTCGACGGCGTTTCGATCCTCATTAGTTAGGATCATCATCAGGACTTGGTTGTCTGATTTGGGGCGTGCTGCAAGGAAAGGAGAGAGGTAGTGGGCGATTTTAAAATGTCTGGATGGGGGTGGGGAGGGAGGGGGAGGGTGGGTGGGAAAAGGAGAGGGTTGGACAAAAAGGGGGAGGGGAGAAAGGGGGGGTGGCGCAGGATGTCAAGTTACCTTGATAGTAGTCCGGTAGCCCGAAAGGTGGGTAGCTAATTAGCAAAACATCACGATTATGTGGGGCCGCCTGCGATACATGGGGCTGGTCCGATCAAGGAGTGTCTGGGACCTGCTTGTGGGCACTGTGGGAAGGAGGAGGAAGGGAGGGTCAGGGAAGCTCTATATGGCACTGCTGGACTGGCACGCTGGGATTAAGGATGTGTCCGTCTTTATATTACCTTGGACCCGGCAGGGGCTATGGGGCTTTAAACCTGCAGGAGCTCTGTTGTTAAACTATCAATTTGGGATAGGAGGTAAGCGCGACGGCTGGGGAGCGTAATCGCCACATACCTTATATGAATCTGTGCCCGAATAGGCTGTCTGAGATCTGGCCGTGGTTCAGCACGTAATCTGTGGGTAAATTAATGCGGTATTAAAAATCCGGTCATGGATCCGATCGCGAAACTATAGTAATGCGATCCGGGGCGTGGGCTGGTGGAGCGGGCATTTACCTGAATTATTCGGCGTGCTGGTGCAGGAATAAATCTCCGCGTGTGGAAGCCGGAATCGGTCTCCGCGTTTGAAGGCCGGCAGCGGCCGGGTGTGTGTGTATTACATCCGCGTCTGGGCGGGGTCGGCGGGAGAGCGCGCGGTGTGGGCGTTCCCGTAGGCGTGCCCGGGGGACGTCAGAGACGGGGAGCCTATGAGTGGCACGGCGTGAAGGGCATGTCGCTGATGACATATCGGGGCCTTGAAGGGCGAGGGGGAGGCGTCGAGCGTATCCAAGGTGACGCGTCTAACGTGACCCGGGGGAAAGGAACTGGAACTAAGGTTTCATTGACTGAGGCATGCATATGGTGACTTACATTTATGAACAAACTGAGACAATCATAAAGCATAAGTCGTTAAAAGGAACACCAAATTAATTATCAAAGTCTTGTAAATTTCAAAGAAATTGCTCAACGGACTGTATTGTGCAATACACAGATATATCATGGAATTATTCAAAACCTTTTGGAATGGAAACCGTTTCAAAAGCCAGTCTGTTATCAGTATTTCTAGCCAGAGTGTAGTTCAATATTTATAGTAGAACCATTGAATTGTGTGTGCCTCACTTATAACATATTATACAATTGTGAAATAGAGGGGTACAATATGTAAGGGAAGCCAGCTCATAAGTTCTCTATATAGAGACTCTGAGAAATGATTCATTATGGACAGGGTTGAACGAACTAAGGACAGTTAGGAGTGTCATGTAGTGACAGTACTGTTCCATTCGTCAATTGTGTTGAGACCCTGGTTAATCGAGTCGCAAATGGTCATCCACTTGCATTCGGCTTTGTTAAGGAGGATTCTGATATCACCTCCTCGAATAGGTAACGTGGGCTTCTCTATCACTTGCCAAAGGATGTCAGTGTCCGGATGTCTGTGTTGTAGGTAGTGTGTTACCAAGGGTGCTGTCCGTATTTTGCAATTAATTCGGCTTTTGTGCTGAATGATCCGTTGCTTAATCATTTGAGTTGTCTGTCCAATGTAGATGAGACTACAGGGGCACTGGATCGCATAGATCACATTTTGTGATCTACAATTTGTATGTTTAGTCAGTTTGTGCAAGCGACCATTGACTGTAAATTCTTTGGTGTTCATGGTCAGGATGCACACACTGCAGTTTTGGCATCTGTAGTGCCCCACAATTGGGTCAAGACCCCAAGCAGCTGTGATGGTGTTTCTTTCCTGATTGGTTTGGGTCCAAGTAATGGCATGTACCAGATGGTTGGCCAGGTTGTTGCCACGTTGGTAGGAGAACAGGGGGTCTTCTTTGAATTGTTCATGTGAGCGTAGTAGGGGCCAATTTTTTCTGATGATTTTGTTGATTTTATTACTGTGAGGACTAAATTTTGAAACAAATGGAATCCCGGTCATTGATTTCTTGGGTTGGGTGGTGAGGAGAAATTCTCTGTGACAGTACCATGCTCTTTTCTTGGCCTTGGTGACCAGCCGTTTGGGATATCCATGATGTATAAGTTTATTGGTGAGAATGTCTGCTTCCCTGAAGTAGTCTTTTTTCCATTTACAATTTCGACGGATCCGAAGAAATTGGCCATATGGTAGGCCGTCGCGTAGACCACGCGGATGGTAGCTGGAATATAGAAGCAAGGTATTCTTTTCGGTTGGTTTACGGAATAGGGTGGTGCCCAGGAATCCTTCCTCTGCATGGATAGTGACGTCCAAGAAAGGCAGATCGTTCTGTTTGCATTCGCTGGTGAATTTCAGATGTTCTTGTGTGTGGTTGAGCCAATGGATGAAGGGATTCAATGTTTCCGCTGTGCCATTCCACTGTAGTAGCACATCGTCTATATACCTTCGCCAGAGGTTGATGTTCTGGACGAAGGGGTTGGTGGGTGTTAGGATAAGGGTCTTCTCTAGGTGGTATACAAACAAGATTGCAACATTAGGGGCGAAGCAAGCGCCCATTGAGACTCCTTTAACTTGTAGATAATATGTGTCTCGGTATAGGAAATAGTTATTTTTCAACGCTATACGTAGTAGATTCACAATGAAGTCAGTAGGGATCCGTGTGGGATGAGGTCTTGTAAGGAGAAGGGTTTGAATCACTTGTAGACCTTCATCATGGGGTATATTTGTATAGAGCGACTCGATGTCAAGTCCTGCCATGACCTGTGTGGTGGTATCAAATGGTAAGTCTTCAATCGTATTGATCAGGTCCAGTGTGTCCCGGATATAGGTCTCAGTCTCTGGGATAAATGTTTTGATTATGGAGTCTATGTATTTTCCTAGTGGTTCTAGGATAGATCCACACCCAGACACAATAGGTCTGCCCGGGGGATTTTGACTGTCTTTGTGGATCTTGGGCAGGACGTACAATACAGGAGTACGAGGGCTGGTACAGTTCAAGAATTCAAATTCCTTCTTCGTGATGATGTCTCTGTCCTTGGCTTCGGTGGTAACAGATAATATTTTGGTTCTGATGTCCTCCAGGGGGTCTTTGGGGAGCGGTCGATAATGCTCTTGGTTGGCAAGTTGTCTTTGAATTTCCAGATCATATTTGGTTGTGCTCATAACAACTATTCCACCCCCCTTGTCCGCTGGTTTTATGATAATGTCATTGTTGTCTTTCAGCGTTTTCAAGGCTTGTTTTTCTGCCAGCGGGAGATAATACGGAATGAATTGTGATTGATTCTTGAGGTCCATTACATCTTTAAGTACCAATCTTTCAAACGCCAGAATTTCCGGTGGCATGGTGTGTGATGGCGGGTTGAAAGTGGAAGGCGGGCGAAAGGGCGACAAGGTTAGCGGTGAAGAGTCAATTTTGTCTGAAAAATATTGTCTAAGTCTTATCCGTCTGAAGAATTTCAGAAGGCTTGATTGGAGGTCCAGGAAATCTGTTCTTTCCGTAGGTACGAATGTAAGACCTCGAGATAAGAGGTTGATTTCATCACTGCTGAACTCATGATCTGAGAGATTAAATATTGCAATTTGTAGGTCGGTTGGTGCTGCCAGATCAGTGTCATTTATTGTTGGTGTCCCCATTGGTAGTATCGGTTGCGTGTTTGTCGTTCGCCCGGGAGTTGTGGTTGGTATTGGCGGTTTCTGGCGGGACGGTTTTGAGGTGGTGGTTGTCCACGGCCGCGGCCTCTTCCTAAAAAACCAGCAGGGAGCAGAGGTTGTGGTCTGTTGCTCGCGGTTGAGGTCCCTGGACGGTTATCAGAATCTGAGTCTTCGACTGAGGTATTGGATGAATCTGAAAATGTTATCCGTTGGTTGTTTCTAAAGCGTCCCCAGTTGCGTGTTCTTGGTGGGATGTACGGGGTATTGTAGAATTACTCATTTAAGTATGGGTAGGTATTTTCAACTTTATAATTTTTGATGTCTTTTTGGATCTTGTTTGTCTTTTTGTTGAGTTCAAAGGTGTTGAAGGTGCTGATTGTAGTATCTATTTTTTCCAGAAGGCTCTTAGCGTCAGTGAATGAAGTATCAGCTAGAATACGTTTTTCGAGTTCTGCTATTTCCAAAAGTTCCAGGCGACTATGTTCGATGGCTGTATCTATTCCAAGGACCATCCAATGCCTGGAGCAGGTTGTAGCTAGATGGCTGAATGTAGTATGGAATAGGGGATCAGTCGTGAAGATGGCAGGAGTGTTCCGAATTTGTAGTCCCACAGGGATGACGCCAGATCTGAGATAGTCTTTTAGCATCCGTGCATGCAGATCTGTTCTGATTTGTTTCTTTTTAAGTTTTTCCAGTTTTTCAAGTAGAGTTTTGGAGGTGTTGGGTGGGGTGGAGGAGGACGGAGTTGGAGGAGGGCCTGAAAGAAGGGATGGTCCGACCATAAGAAAGTTAATATATTCCTCCGTGTAAGAGAGGGACTCCTTCGACATCGTATGTGTCCTATGTATTGACACCACGGTAAGACCTTCGTGAATATGGTCTCAAGTGTAAGTACCAGCAAGGGTACAAACTCTCGCAGCCCAGCGGCTGCTCACAATCATGTAAACTTAACAGGAGTGTAACCCATATACCAATTCAGGACTGGGTAGGTAAGGTGCAACAAAGAAACAATGTCCTGAGAGGTAAGGATATGTAGACAATTAAACATGCATGCATACAGCATTACTTGTAAGGAAAGAAGGAGAACACTCATTGGTATGAAAAAAGATAGTCAATCATCTTTATAGTATGACATTAATTTCATGGTCGGACTTATATACAGTTAGAAGCAGCACTGCATAGATTGAATTAGTGACAACGATATAATACTCGGTGCACAAGGTGTTCAAAGTGAAGGTGGCGACGCAAGTGAAGAAGTGAAGAGCAACGGCTGTATATAAGTCCGTATATAAGTTGGAGGTTTGGAAAAAACCTTTATCTGCTCCTGCTGTCTCTAGGACTGTCTCTTAGCAAAAACAAGGGAACCCAAACAGTTGGCTGAGGACCGTGGGGAATTAAGTTTTAGGAAACAAGGGTCCTTAGCTTATCAAAATGAAAAGTATAAATGAAATATAGACCACGATAGGGAGCTATATTAATCCTCTGTCCAGCCGGACAGGGTATTTATTTAAACACAATGAATAGACATTTTTCTGGATAATATTAGGCACAATCCTGTACCTTACTCACAGCGGACATACAACAAAGGAAATGGGAAGAAAAATACAAAGGGATTTCACAGGCAAAAGAAAAGAGCAGAGTTGGCCACTTATAAATGTTAAATATAGGTGTGTGCCAAACAGCGCTAGGCACAACTAAAATAAAACACAGTGGTCTCTAGGACTGTGGCACGGAGATATAGAGTGGCACCGGAGGATCCAGAATTTCTGTCAGCTCACCCTTCACCTGAGAGCCTTGTGGTTCAGGCGGCTTGCTCAAAGAAGTTTTCAGGAGCTTTTCCGCAGGTTCCAGCTGACAAGGAATCAAAAAGGATTGATCAATCCGCTAAGAAGGTGTTCTCATCAGCGAGCATGGCACTGAAGTCATCAAATGCAACTTGTCTGATGGGAAGGTATATCCATGCCTTGATGGATTCCTCCTAACAGTTGCTGCCGAAACTTTCTGATGATGACAGGAAGAACTTTCAGGAGGTTTTGGATGATACCCAAGCTGCTGCGCGCCAGGTCATTCAAAGTGGCCTGAATACAGCCGACCCAGTGGCTAGGATTATGGGCTCTGCAGTGGCAACAAGAAGGGTGGGCTTGGCTGAAGTCTTCAGACTTTTCACAAGATGTGCAGGCTACTTTATTGGACTTAACATTTGACGGTACGGGTCTGTTTGGTAAGAAGGCTGATGCCGCACTTGAAAGATTCAAAGATAGTAAGGCCACGGCAAGATCACTTGGCTTGCAGTCCCAGTCTAGAGGATCCTTTCGTAAATACAGAGGATTCGGGAAGTCATCCTTTCGTTCGCAAGGGCAGCCTCGTCAGCAGCAACAGCAGCAGCAACAAAATACGCTGTGTAAGTCTTATAGAGGAAGAAACAGAGGTCGTCCACGAGGTCGCCAACGCTCCTCCTCCTCTTCCTCTACCTGTCCTCCTATCACCGCAGCAAATCAGCCCTAGATTCCCCATCCCAGTCATGTTGGTCCTGTTGGGGGTCGGCTTACCCATTTTATGCGGGATTGAGAATCGGTCACTACATACCAATGGGTTCTTAGTTCTCAATCTTGTGGCAAATGGGTATGCTCTTCCCTTCAGGGAATTCCCTCCGACTTACCCTCCTTGTCAAGGGGCTTGCTCAGAGGAACATCTCTGTCTCCTTCAGAAGGAGGTTTTGACCTTGTTACAGAAAGGCACGGTAGAGGTGGTTCCAGAGCAGGAAAGGGGTCAGGGATGCTACTCCCGGTATTTCCTGATTCCCAAGAAGGATGGCAGGCTTCGTCCAATCCTGGATCTCAGGATCTTGAATCTTTATCTGAAACAAGAGAAATTCAAGATGCTTACTATTGCGCAGGTTCTTCAGGCGCTGCTGGAAGAAGACTGAATGGTGTCGCTGGACTTGCAGTTCGCGCAGACATTTTCACATCCCAATCCTGAAGTCGCACAGGCAGTAGCTCCGTTTTACGGTGGGGTCGCAACACTACCAGTTTGCGGTCCTTCCGTTTGGTCTTACTACTGCGCCTCGAGTCTTCACCAAGGTGATGGCAGTGGTGGCAGCCAATCTCAGGAGGTCAGGGATTCCTGTATTCCCCTATCTGGACGACTGGCTGATCAAAGCAGAGTCTCCGGAGAGGGTGCTCCATCATCTGCAAGAGACAACTCAGTTGTACAGGTTGGGTTTTTCGATAAATGTACCCAAGTCTCACCTGGTGCCCTCACAGCGCAACCTGTTTATAGGGGCAGTACTGGACACTACTGTTTGTCGGGCATTCCCTCCTCCTCAAAGGATTCTCGACATTCAGGAAATGATTCCTTTGTTTTACAATGGAGCAGTCGTTCCAGTCCTGAAGGCCCTTCGCCTGCTCGGTGTGTTTTCTTCCTGCATTCTGCTGGTCAACCATGCACGCTGGCACATGTGGGCGCTTCAATGGTGCCTCCGCAGGCAGTGGTATCAGCCTAACGGGGATCTCAGGGAGTCTGTGAGGATCTCCAGAGAAACTGCAGCGGATCTGTCTCGGTGGAGTGTGGAGGGCAAACAGTCTCGAGGAAAGCCCTTTATTCTGCCTCCATCGGTTGCCACAGTGATCACGGATGCCTCCTGTAGGAGAGTAGGGTCTGCAATCCTATGATCACCCAGATTTTTGCTTTTTGCTGCACTGGTTTACGACTTTCCCTGGCTGTGGGCCTGCTAATCAGACCCACAGCCTAGCTGTTCTCTCTATCCAAATTGTACTCAGGTACTGAATTGGCACTGGGCCCTCTCCCAAGTCCCTGTACTCAGGGCTGAGGTGCACCCAGAAGTCTCCCAGGGGCTGAAGCATGTATTATGCCACCCCTGGATTGACTAACTAAAACTGACACAACTGGCTGCACGACAGCTGGGGCAAGGTGGTGTACTCACCCTTTGCTTTAGATATAGTATACCTATATCTAACCCTAAAATGGACACACAGATCTCCTATCAGTCACTCCTATGGCAGGCCTTAACAATCCTGAAGGCAGAGTGCTTGGAATCGTGTGAGATGGTGCTCTGGCATGAGCTGAGCCTGTCTGCGGCTTTCGGGACCCATCCCTTAGCCGTTTCCATGATATCGCATACCATATACTCTTAAGTGCATTATAATCCTCGCGGTTAAATGCCAACTCTGGTATCGCTTTATCAAAACATGTCGAGTAAGGTGTCATACGAATTGGAATACTAACCCCTCGCCAATTCTGGCGACGGGGTTAGCATTCCACCCTTCTAGAGGGACACGACATGCATGTAACCTATAACCCGGTTAAAAGTCAGACCGAGCCTTAGCATCCACAAAATGGATGCTGCCACCGAGACACAAGTCTGCCCTCCTGCTGCTGGGAGTCCTCCCAGAGCAGGAGATAAGGACAAAGGGTTTCCTGCCAGGGGCGGTGCCAGCACCGTCCCAGACAGGGTTTTGTGTATTGTAGGTAGGCAGGGCTTTAGAGGAAGGTGACTGCACGTGGCACCCCGGTGCTCACTGTGCATAGGCTGGCTGGAACCAGTTCCAGGGTCACTCCAGACCCTGTGCTGGGGAAAAGCCCGCCAAGGAAGTGGGTGTAACCACCCCCCCTCCTAGTCCCACCCCTAGGGCAGGACTTAGTCGCGTGCCAGCCCCTTTTTACAGGATAAAGGTAGGAACTGGCCCCCTTCCAAATCAGATCATCTTTGAATCCTGAAACTACTTTCCACGAAAGGAACTCAAGACTTCTTCCTAAGATTTCTCCCTTGTGACTAAGGAGTAGTCACCCTGCATCCGCAGGCACCATCTTAAGAACACTGCGGTCTGCTGCAAGTCTCTCCTCCGGATCAAGACTGCCCAGCTCGACGAGAACCGGCTTCCCTGGCACCTCTGACCTCTACCTGCATCATCAGTCACGCTGAGATTCGTGGGTGTGACGAGACCTCGAGGGACCGGCCATCTTCAAGACTGCACGACTTCTTTCCAGCAAGCCCGCCGAGTAATTTCCTGGTGAGTGCTTTGGGGTCCGAGAAGCCCCGACCCTGAGCAGCTCCAGCACCGAAGTGCAGCCTCCCAGCATCTCCACGATCTGCGTGGGGCCCTTCTGCTTTTTGCTGCTCACCGCGTTGTTTGGCTACTAGCCCGCTGGCTTGTGGCCTTCTGAACGACGCCCGACGACATTTCTGCTGCTGGTCTGGTTGCTCCAGGCTGGCCCTTGCTCCCTTCCAAAAGAGGAGCACCCCGGACCCTCCTGGTCCACTCAAGACGCCATTTTGAGTCCACCGCGTGGGCTTGAATTAGCCAAGGCTTGTTGCCCAATCCTGGGTAACTTCGACGCCGACAGCTTCATCCATCGTGGGACAGCTCGCCTCTCCATCCTGGTCGCCGACAACGCCTCCTGGTCCGTGAGATCTGCAGAGCCAGCGTCGCCCACTCACCTGACTGCGGTGACTTCGCCCGGTGCCATCCTGGTGCCCACTTAATCACTGGCTAGTGATTCAAGAACTTGGTCCCCTCTGCTTTCAGGTTTCTTCTTCCTCGATCCAGGCTTGGATCCATCGAACTTTTCTTCACTGGTCGCCTGCCAGCAACTTCCTTCTTCCAGGCTCCTGGTCCGGCAACGAGATCCCCGACGTCTTTTCAGACCTATGCAGCTGCAGCCCCTGGGCTAGGTAACTTCGGCACTTCGGTGTCCCAGCATAGCCTCACTATCCTAGGGTCAGGATCCACTGTCGTTTTCTTCCCACCAGGTCGGGTTCGCCCGTGAACACTAACTTTGCCTTTACTAGCTCCCATAGACTTTGTCCCGCATCCCGCGTGAGAGTGCACACTCTGCACCCGAGTCCCCTAGGCCTCCTAGAAGTAATCTAACGATTCTATAGTCAAGTCCTAGCGATTCCAAAGCCTATTAGTACTGTACTTACCTGCTAGTAATTTCGCATTCCACTTTTAGAATATATGGTTTTTCGTGCCCCTCGGGCATTTGTGTATAACGTGCTAACTTAAGTATTTTCGTAAGAGTTTTGTTGTGTGCCTAGCACCCTGTCCTCATAAAGAGTACAGGGTTGTTGTGATTCTAATAAATACACTGTTTATTTTCATAACACTTGTGTGGTGTCCTTTCACTGGGTGTTCAAGGGGTAATGTGATGGTAAAACAGCTGGCTTAACACGCCCTCTAGAGTCTTAGCCTTAGACTGCTCGTATCCATGCTACTAGGATAGCTGGTCTATAAGGTTGACTTACAACCAATCATCAATAAGGGTTGTTTGGACTGATATATAGTGATCACTAGAATAGTGAACACTGCACATCAGGCCAACTTCTCACATTGGTGAGCAGCGGTTGGGATTTGAGCTTGCTGTTGTTTTACCACACATGCCCTGAGAATATCTTGTGAAAGATCACATAAGTACTAAAGGTACATATAACTTAGCTTAGAATACTCTGAGTTCTACTGAACCAGCTGTTGTAGCTCCTAGGGCCTAGCACACCCTAAACTACAACTCTAGCAAGGGATCAGTAGGCAAACATATAGTGTAGGTAAGTGCACCACTTACACCTCACTAGAAAAGCATGTCTACCCAGGGAGATTCTACTGAGACTCCCCTGGTCAGTGTTGACCCTCCACAGGTCACTTCAAGATATGCAGCTCTCAGTTTCCAGGAGATGAGACAGATCTGTGTCTCCAGAAAACTGAAGCAGGGGTCTAACCCCACCATTCCCTTTCTGATAGGTCTCTTAGAGACATATGATGCCAGAAAGCTTTCTCAGTTACATGAGAACATGCCAGCCTTAGAGGGAACCTCTGGGGATCCAGATCTCCCCAACATTGCTACTGCAGTTGAGGAGGAGGATCAAGAGGAACTCTCTGGGGATGAGGTAGACAAAGGTCTTGAGGTAGTCAGAAGGCTAACCAGGGCCAACTTAGACTTACTTGGGCTAGGATCTGGGGGACCCCCAGTACTAACCCGAAGTGGGCCTAACCTTGGAGTTCGGAGAGATAGATCTCTTTCTAGGGACTCCAATAGATCTCTGCACTCTAATGCCTCTTCTCAGGGGAGAAGGAATCCTCCACAGAGGAGATTTACTTCCCCTCAGAGAAGAGAGCATGAAGCTAGGATGAGACAAGCTGAACTGAGGATTGAAAGGGAAGAAATTGCCCTGGCCAAAGAGAAGCTTGCCCTGGCAAGAGAGCAGCAGATGAGTGGGTTAGCTCCCACTGGTGGCAGCAATCTCCCAAGAGATAGAGAGAAGGGTTTAGATACTAAACACCTGACTAAAATAGTGCCCCCCTTTAAGCAAGGGGATGATATCCAGAAATGGATGGCTGCTCTGGAGAGGGCCTGCACTGTGCAGGGCATTCCCCAGAGTCAGTGGGCAGCTATACTGTGGCTCTCCTTTGATGGTAAAGGTAGAGATAAGCTCCTCACTACAAGAGTGGAGGATGCTAACAATTACCAGGTCCTGAAGAATACACTGGTTGATGGGTTTGGTTTAACAACTGAGCAGTACAGGTTGCTGTTCAGAGACACCCAGAAAACTCAGTCTCAGGACTGGTCTGATTTTGTGGATTGTGCCACTAAGGCTTTGGAGGGCTGGTTGCTGGGTAGCAAGGTTACAGATTACACAGGATTGTATAATCTAATGATAAGAGAACAAATTTTAAACAATTGTCAGAACCAGTTGCTGCACCAGCACCTTGTTGATTCAGATCTGACCTCTCCCCAAGAATTGGGAAAGAAGGCAGACAAATGGGTCAGGACAAGGATCAAGCAGAACCAGAACCAGAACCAGGGTGGTCAGAAGAAAGCAGACCAGAAGGGTAATGTTAAGAATGAGCAAAATGACCAGAAGTCTTCACCAGGTCCCCAACAAACCAAAGAGGGTGGGGGTCAGGCTTCCCAGAAGAAGAAGACTCAAGAAGGCCAGTCAAAAAGGTGGTGCCAGTACTGTAAAAGTAAATCTCACTGGTTTAGTGAGTGCACCAAAAGAGGAGGACAAACTCCTGCCACTACAGCCCCTAAGGCAACTGCACCCCCTAGTACAGTCAGTAGTGGTAGTGTGCCTCCCAAGGCATTAGTTGGGTTAACCTTGGGTACTGAGGGGTCTGACAACTTAGTTGGCACACTCACTCAGGCTGTCCTTGTCTGTACAGGGGATATGGATATGTCCCCTGAGATAAGTCCCAATACTTTGGGCAAATACAGGCAGACACCTTTGATAAATGGCAAAATGGCTCAGGCCTATAGGGACACTTGTGCCAGTGTCACCATGGTGACACCTAACTTTGTGGACCCTGGACAGATCATGCCAGGTACTGATTTCCTGGTGACCAATGCCAGCAATGTCACTACTAGTCATAGTGTGGCAATTGTGGCTTTCTCCTGGGGTGGAGTGAAGGGACAAAAGAAAGTTGTAGTCAGTTCAGACCTCCCAGTTGATTGTTTGTTGGGCAATGATTTGGAGTCATCACAATGGTCAGAAGTGGAGCAGAGGACTCACATGGAAATGTTAGGCTTGCCAGCACATGTGCTTGCTGTGACTAGGTCACAGGCCAGAAAATGCCCCACTGAACAGGTGCTGGATCCTGAAATGATGGACCAGACACCTTCCAAGAAGAAGAGCAGTAAGGGTAAGGCTTTGCCTTCCCCCTTACCCCAGGTTGAGGATCAAGTCTCTGAGGAGGCTGATCTGGAAGAGCTGAGGGAAACTGAGCCTAAAGAGCTTGAACTTGATCAAGTTGAGTTTCTGGGCTCAGGGGGACCCTCCAGAGCAGACCTGGGGAAGGAACAGTTGAGCTGCCCTTCCCTTGAACCCCTCAGACAGCAGGCTGCTGCTGAGGCTGCAGGGAATGCCACAGGTGCCCACAGGGTATACTGGGAAGATGGACTCCTGTACTCTGAGTCAAGAGACCCCAAGCCTGGTGCAACCAGGAGGCTGGTCATCCCCTTGTCTCTGAGAGGTTTCCTTCTCACCTTGGCCCATGAGATTCCCCTTGCAGGTCACTTAGGTCAGACAAAGACTTGGGACAGGCTTGTCTCACACTTTCACTGGCCCCATATGAATGAGAATACCAAGGAGTTTTGTCGCTCCTGTGTCACTTGCCAAGCCAGTGGTAAGTCAGGTGGCACAACAAAGGCCCCCCTCATACCACTACCTGTGGTGGGGGTTCCCTTTGAAAGAGTGGGGATTGACATTGTTGGTCCAATGGAACCCCAGACAGCATCAGGGCACAAGTTTATACTGGTGGTAGTGGATCATGCCACCAGGTATCCTGAAGCTATTCCCCTTAGGACCACTACAGCCCCTGTAGTGGCAAGAGCCCTAGTTGGAGTGTTCTCCAGAGTGGGTTTCCCTAAGGAGGTCGTTTCTGACAGAGGTACAAACTTCATGTCAGGATATCTGACTGCAATGTGGAAGGAGTGTGGTGTGAACTACAAGTTCACCACACCCTACCACCCACAATGCAATGGGCTTGTTGAGAGATTCAACAGGACCCTGAAAGGGATGATTCATGGACTACCTGAAACTCTTAGGAGAAGATGGGATGTCCTGATCCCCTGCCTCTTGTTTGCTTACAGAGAGGTCCCACAGAAGGGGGTTGGCTACAGCCCTTTTGAGCTTCTGTATGGGCATCCTGTAAGAGGACCCCTGTGTTTGGTGAAGGAAGGATGGGAGAGACCTCTCAAAAAGCCTGCAACCAACATAGTGGACTATGTACTTGGTCTCCGCTCCAGGATGGCTGAGTACATGGAAAAGGCATCTAAAAACCTTGAGGCCAGCCAGGAACTTCAAAAAGCTTGGCATGACCAAAAGGCTGTTCTGACTGTGTACCAGCCAGGGCAGAAGGTGTGGGTGCTGGAGCCAGTGGCCCCAGCAGCTCTGAAAGACAAATGGGCTGGGCCCCACACCATCATTGAGCAAAAGGGAGAGGTTACCTACTTGGTGGACCTTGGAACTCCCAGGAGCCCTCTCAGAGTGCTCCATGTTAACAGGCTCAAGGCATATGTTGACAGGAAGGACATGAGCTTGCTCATGGCCACAGATGAGGGACAGGAGGAAGAGAGTGACCCTCTCCCAGACCTGCTCACTCAGAATCCTGATGATGGATCAGTTGATGGTGTTGTCTTTTGTGGCAGCCTCACTGAACATCAGCAACAGGATTGCAGGCAAGTCTTGCAATCCTTCAGACATATGTTCTCTCTGACACCCAGCCAAACTGATTGGTGTACCCATGATGTTGACACTGGAGACAGTCTGCCTGTCAAGAGTAAAATCTACAGACAGCCTGATCTTGTTAGAGACTGCATCAAAACTGAAGTGCAGAAAATGTTGGAGCTGGGAGTCATTGAGCCCTCAGATAGCCCTTGGGCTAGCCCAGTAGTTCTAGTGCCAAAGCCTCACACCCAGGGTGGTAAGAGAGAGATGAGGTTTTGCGTAGACTACAGAGGCCTCAATGCAGTCACTAAGACTGATGCCCACCCAATACCAAGAGCAGATGAGCTTATAGATAGATTGGCTTCTGCCAACTTCTTAAGCACATTTGATTTGACAGCTGGGTATTGGCAAATCAGGTTAGCTGAGGAAGCCAAACCTAAGACAGCATTTTCTACCCCTGGAGGGCATTATCAATTTGTGGTAATGCCCTTTGGACTGAAAAATGCACCTGCCACCTTCCAAAGGTTGGTGAATCAAGTCCTCACTGGGCTGGATGACTTCTGTGCAGCTTATCTTGACGATATTGCTGTCTTTAGCTCCACCTGGGAGGATCACCTGGTCCACCTGAGGAAAGTGTTAGAGGCCCTGCAAAAGGCAGGCCTCACTATCAAGGCCACAAAGTGCCAGATAGGGCAGACACAGGTTGTATACCTGGGCCACCTTGTAGGTGGAGGCCAGGTTCAGCCACTGGAGAGTAAGATACAGGCCATCAAGGACTGGACTCCTCCAATCACCCAGACTCAGGTTCGAGCTTTCTTGGGCCTGACTGGGTACTATAGGAAGTTTGTCAGAAATTATGGGTCCATAGTGACCCCCCTTAATGACCTGACAAGCAAAAAGATGCCAAAGAAAGTTCAGTGGACAGCAAGCTGTCAGAAAGCATTCAATGACCTAAAACAGGCCATGTGCACAGCACCTATCCTCAAGAGTCCAGATTACTCCAAGCCATTCATTGTCCAAACAGATGCTTCTGAGTTGGGTGTGGGAGCTGTTCTGTCTCAACTGAATTTTGATGGTAATGATCAGCCTATTGCTTTCATTAGTAGGAGGTTGACACCCAGAGAGAAAAATTGGTCAGCTATTGAGAGGGAGGCCTTTGCTGTGGTCTGGGCCCTGAAGAAGCTGAGGGCCTACTTGTTTGGCACTCACTTCACCATTCAGACAGACCATAAGCCCCTCTTGTGGCTAAATCAGATGAAGGGTGAAAACCCCAAACTGCTTAGGTGGTCCATTTCCCTACAGGGGATGGATTTTACAGTGGAGCATAGACCTGGGACTGATCACAGCAATGCTGATGGGCTCTCCAGGTATTTCCACTTAGAGCAAGAAGACTCACCTGGTCAAGGTTAGTTTATTGTCCCAAAGTTTGGGGGGGGTCATGTAGGAGAGTAGGGTCTGCAATCCTATGATCACCCAGATTTTTGCTTTTTGCTGCACTGGTTTACGACTTTCCCTGGCTGTGGGCCTGCTAATCAGACCCACAGCCTAGCTGTTCTCTCTATCCAAATTGTACTCAGGTACTGAATTGGCACTGGGCCCTCTCCAAGTCCCTGTACTCAGGGCTGAGGTGCACCCAGAAGTCTCCCAGGGGCTGAAGCATGTATTATGCCACCCCTGGATTGACTAACTAAAACTGACACAACTGGCTGCACGACAGCTGGGGCAAGGTGGTGTACTCACCCTTTGCTTTAGATATAGTATACCTATATCTAACCCTAAAATGGACACACAGATCTCCTATCAGTCACTCCTATGGCAGGCCTTAACAATCCTGAAGGCAGAGTGCTTGGAATCGTGTGAGATGGTGCTCTGGCATGAGCTGAGCCTGTCTGCGGCTTTCGGGACCCATCCCTTAGCCGTTTCCATGATATCGCATACCATATAATCTTAAGTGCATTATAATCCTCGCGGTTAAATGCCAACTCTGGTATCGCTTTATCAAAACATGTCGAGTAAGGTGTCATACGAATTGGAATACTAACCCCTCGCCAATTCTGGCGACGGGGTTAGCATTCCACCCTTCTAGAGGGACACGACATGCATGTAACCTATAACCCGGTTAAAAGTCAGACCGAGCCTTAGCATCCACAAAATGGATGCTGCCACCGAGACACAAGTCTGCCCTCCTGCTGCTGGGAGTCCTCCCAGAGCAGGAGATAAGGACAAAGGGTTTCCTGCCAGGGGCGGTGCCAGCACCGTCCCAGACAGGGTTTTGTGTATTGTAGGTAGGCAGGGCTTTAGAGGAAGGTGACTGCACGTGGCACCCCGGTGCTCACTGTGCATAGGCTGGCTGGAACCAGTTCCAGGGTCACTCCAGACCCTGTGCTGGGGAAAAGCCCGCCAAGGAAGTGGGTGTAACCACCCCCCCTCCTAGTCCCACCCCTAGGGCAGGACTTAGTCGCGTGCCAGCCCCTTTTTACAGGATAAAGGTAGGAACTGGCCCCCTTCCAAATCAGATCATCTTTGAATCCTGAAACTACTTTCCACGAAAGGAACTCAAGACTTCTTCCTAAGATTTCTCCCTTGTGACTAAGGAGTAGTCACCCTGCATCCGCAGGCACCATCTTAAGAACACTGCGGTCTGCTGCAAGTCTCTCCTCCGGATCAAGACTGCCCAGCTCGACGAGAACCGGCTTCCCTGGCACCTCTGACCTCTACCTGCATCATCAGTCACGCTGAGATTCGTGGGTGTGACGAGACCTCGAGGGACCGGCCATCTTCAAGACTGCACGACTTCTTTCCAGCAAGCCCGCCGAGTAATTTCCTGGTGAGTGCTTTGGGGTCCGAGAAGCCCCGACCCTGAGCAGCTCCAGCACCGAAGTGCAGCCTCCCAGCATCTCCACGATCTGCGTGGGGCCCTTCTGCTTTTTGCTGCTCACCGCGTTGTTTGGCTACTAGCCCGCTGGCTTGTGGCCTTCTGAACGACGCCCGACGACATTTCTGCTGCTGGTCTGGTTGCTCCAGGCTGGCCCTTGCTCCCTTCCAAAAGAGGAGCACCCCGGACCCTCCTGGTCCACTCAAGACGCCATTTTGAGTCCACCGCGTGGGCTTGAATTAGCCAAGGCTTGTTGCCCAATCCTGGGTAACTTCGACGCCGACAGCTTCATCCATCGTGGGACAGCTCGCCTCTCCATCCTGGTCGCCGACAACGCCTCCTGGTCCGTGAGATCTGCAGAGCCAGCGTCGCCCACTCACCTGACTGCGGTGACTTCGCCCGGTGCCATCCTGGTGCCCACTTAATCACTGGCTAGTGATTCAAGAACTTGGTCCCCTCTGCTTTCAGGTTTCTTCTTCCTCGATCCAGGCTTGGATCCATCGAACTTTTCTTCACTGGTCGCCTGCCAGCAACTTCCTTCTTCTAGGCTCCTGGTCCGGCAACGAGATCCCCGACGTCTTTTCAGACCTATGCAGCTGCAGCCCCTGGGCTAGGTAACTTCGGCACTTCGGTGTCCCAGCATAGCCTCACTATCCTAGGGTCAGGATCCACTGTCGTTTTCTTCCCACCAGGTCGGGTTCGCCCGTGAACACTAACTTTGCCTTTACTAGCTCCCATAGACTTTGTCCCGCATCCCGCGTGAGAGTGCACACTCTGCACCCGAGTCCCCTAGGCCTCCTAGAAGTAATCTAACGATTCTATAGTCAAGTCCTAGCGATTCCAAAGCCTATTAGTACTGTACTTACCTGCTAGTAATTTCGCATTCCACTTTTAGAATATATGGTTTTTCGTGCCCCTCGGGCATTTGTGTATAACGTGCTAACTTAAGTATTTTCGTAAGAGTTTTGTTGTGTGCCTAGCACCCTGTCCTCATAAAGAGTACAGGGTTGTTGTGATTCTAATAAATACACTGTTTATTTTCATAACACTTGTGTGGTGTCCTTTCACTGGGTGTTCAAGGGGTAATGTGATGGTAAAACAGCTGGCTTAACACGCCCTCTAGAGTCTTAGCCTTAGACTGCTCGTATCCATGCTACTAGGATAGCTGGTCTATAAGGTTGACTTACAACCAATCATCAATAAGGGTTGTTTGGACTGATATATAGTGATCACTAGAATAGTGAACACTGCACATCAGGCCAACTTCTCACACCTCCACTCTAGGGTGGGGTGTTCATATGGGGGATCTGGAGATCAAGGGTCTTTGGTCTCCAGAGGAAAGGTTGCTTCACATCAACCTTCTGGAATTGAGGGCGATTCGTTTGGCACTCAAGGCCTTTCTCCCTTCCCTTCGCAGTCAGTCGGTTCAGGTCCTGATGGACAACACGACTACGATGTGGTATGTCAACAAGCAGGGAGGAGTGGGGTCGCAGTGTCTCTGCAGAGAAGCTCTGCGTCTCTGGTCCTGGGTTCAGAACCACCAGATTTGTCTGATGGCAAATCATCTGGCCGGTGTCCTGAAAGTTCGCGCAGATAGTCTGTTGGCAGTTCTCAGCCGACCACGAGTGGAGGCTTCACCCAGAGGTGGTTCGTCACGTCTTCCGGGCGTGGGGAACTCCTCAGGTGGAACTGTTCGCCACTCGCGAGAATGCTCACTGCCCCTCATTCTGCAGTCTCCAGTATCCGTTGCGGGAAGCTTTGGGGGACGCGTTTCAGTTGAGTTGGGGCTCACAACTCCTTTACGCGTTTCCTCCCATTCCCTTGAGTCCTCGGGTTCTGAGGAAGATTCGCCAAGACGGGGCCCAAGTTATATTGGTCGCCCCGGATTGGCCAAGAAGGGTGTGGTACACAGATCTTCTCCACCTCTCCTCGTGCCCGCCGCTCCGTCTCCCTCTCAGGGCAGATCTCCTCTCTCAGAAGGAGGGGCAGGTTCTACACCCCCACCTCCAGACCTTACTCCTTCATGTCTGGAGATTGAACGGGGCAACCTGAATTCTTTTTCTCTCCCGCCTGATGTGGTGGATGTAATTCTTTCGGCCAGGCGTCTTTCCACCAAGTCCTTCTATTCCTATAGGTGGTCCAAATTTGTTTCCTGGTGTGGAGAGAAATCTATTGACCCCTTGAGAGCTAATTTGTCTAACATACTTCAGTTTGATCTTTCTTTGGCCCAGATGGGTTTTGCTGTGGCGACTGTAAAGGGTTATTTATCGACCTTGTCGGCTTTCCTTTGTTTGCCTGACCAGCGGTCATTATTTAAGTCACCTATTGTATTACGCTTTATAAAAGGTCTTACCAACAAATTCCCTCCAACTCCATTTATTGTGCCTCAATGGAACTTGAATCTTGTCTTGACCTACTTGATGGGTTCACCCTTTGAACCTTTACACAAGTGTCCCATGACACTTCTGTCTTTTAAGACGGTCTTCCTTGTTGCAATTACCTCGGCAAGGAGGGTAAGTGAGCTTCAAGCTCTTAGTTCGAAACCTCCATTCCTGACCATTCATGCTGAGAGAATGGTACTTAGGACCAGGACTGCTTTTCTGCCTAAGGTGGTAACTCCCTTTCATCTGGGGCAGTCCATTACTCTTCCTACCTTTTATCCTCCCCTCACCCTTCCAAGGAGGAGGAGCGGCTTAACCGCCTAGACCCTAAGAGGGCGGTGAGTTTCTACCTCGATAGGACTAAAGACTATCGTGTGGACGGCCAGCTTTTTGTTGGATTTTCTGGCTGTAAGAAGGGGAAAGCGGTGTACAAGCTCACGCTGTCGAGATGGTTTATCCTGTGTATAAAGATCTGCTACGCCCCTGGCTGGTAAGGAACCTCCAGAGGGTATAAGGGCTCATTCTACTAGAGCAAAGTCATCAACATCTGCTTTGGCTAGAGGTGTACCTGTAGAGGATATTTGTAGAGCCGCAACTTGGGCCTCCCTCCACACTTTTGCGAAGCATTACTGCTTGGATGCTGAGGTGAGGAGGGACGGCCACTTTGCGCGCTCTGTTTTCCAGGATTTCTTGGTATAGCAGAGTGGACACCCTCCTCCGGGAGTGGGGACTGCTGTGGGATTCTATTCACAAGGTGAGGAATCCACTGGCAGATGTATCTATCCGAAGAACAAGTTACTTACCTTCAGTAACGCTTTTTCTGGTAGATACAGTATCTGCCTGTGGATTCCTCACTGACCCACCCGCCTCCCCGTTGTCCACTCTTCTATTCCTGCTATGTGTATATTTGAATGTTTTTTATAATGGATGTATTATATATTCTTGCATATTACATTGTTTTCACACTATGTGTGTTGGTCTGAATACTGTGTACTATGTATACTATTACTGTTTATGTCGGTCCGTCCGTGTGCCTCGGGGGCACAGAAAAAAAGGGCGGAACTGACGTCCTCACGCCGACGAGTCCCTATTATGGATCCTGTGACGTCAGCGGGGTCGCGAGTGGAGTCGTACCCTCTGTGACGTTGTCCATGACCTCGCCGGCGTGGAGAGCTACAAAAGTTTCCGATTGGCTGCTGCGCAGGGGATATTCACAAGGTGAGGAATCCACAGGCAGATACTGTATCTACCAGAAAAAGACCTTTGCTTACTACAAAGGAAAACTGGGCGTGGCCAAACAGGGAGAGCTTGCAGTGATTTGGCCATTTGCGTTCTCAGGGTAATTAAAAGGGAGACTCATGGAGTCTGGTCTTACCAGGAAACAATGAGAAATACTTGTCACAGTCACCCCAGATCAGATTGCGCTCCAATAGAATAACGATGCAGTGACCTCCTTAAGGATTTCAGATTGTTTTTTAATGTGGAACATGAAAAGAATCAAATTGCTTTAGGATACTTTGTGTGTTACACAAGGGGAGGGGGGCCTTCCCGGGCTAATGTTGTCCCCGGGAACACCATCTCCCGGGACCCGGCCAGGATTGAATAGGGGATGGAGGCCACGAGGCCCCCTCCCTGGGCCGATTTCAGCCCCAGGGGGCCCATACCCCATACCCCATGGCCCCACCACTTCTACCTGGGTACTCTGGCCCCACCCAGAAAGCCCAAGGTGCTTTGATGGGGACCACAAGGGAGCCTGAAGGACCCCATCCCGCAGGACCTGGCCAAGATTTGATAGGGGAGGGGGGGGCCCTGTGCCGATTTAGGACCCGGGGAACCCATCCCCTGGGGCGTGGCCAAGACTTAATGGGGGAGGGGACCCCATCCCTGGGCCGATTTCAGCCCCGGAGGACCCCTTACCTCAGCGCCCAGCCACTTCTACCTGGGTGCCCTGACCCCACCCAGGAAGCCCAAGGTGCTTTGATGGGGACCGCGGGTGCCTGAATGCCCACATGGTTCCTGCTGGTTCCCCGCCTCCATCAGGATTCGGCATTCCTCCTGCACTCAGGGAGCTGCTAAATACAGCTCCCAGCGCGCTGGAGCAATTGTTCCTCCATTTCCCTGCCCGCATGGCAGCTGGCAGGGGAACAGATGAAAACTGTGCTGCCAGCAAGCGGGAGTAGTATGACAGCTCCCGCTTGCTGGGAGCGGAGTTAGTGTTTGTTCTCGTTTAAGCAAACTGCTATGTCCTGGGGTGGGCACCCTCGGAAATATCAGGAGCCGGCCCTGTGTGGTGGTGGTTCACAGGGTCATTAATGGCTTTTTCTTTAGTATGCACAATCCGGCCTGGGCAGGTGCTGGTCTCCGGGGCTGTGTATGGTCCGCGAGGGGGGAGCAGTACAGCCCCCCTCCCAGTTTTTTATGTTATTTGGCCCTGAGGCGGTGGTGGTCCCCAAAGCCCGGGACATCAGCGCGGCCCTCCATTACTGTTTGTTTTGCCCTGGAGAGGTGATGTTCCCTGGGGCATATTAAAGCCCCTGGAGGAGGGTCTCCACGGGCCCCTTCCAAATTTAAATAAAGCCCAGAGGAGATGGTGGACCCCAGGGTTAAAAAGAGCCATAAGAGGGGGGCCCCATGCACCTCCTACTTTATTTTTTTTAATGTTTCTGCATGCCGATTGGCCCACCCAGGGGCGTGGGAGACTGTGCTTGTTTTTTTATTATTGCCCCAGATTAATGACTCCTTCACAATTTTACTTAAAAAATTAGGAATAAAAATGTTTTTTGCCCTTCGGGGTTCCCAGGGGGAACCCAGGACCAGCGCTAGTGGGTCTGGGTATTCCTACCCTGCCCGCTTTTCTCTTTTTTTGGGACGTTGAAGTGTTGGCATCCAATCAGATTTCAGCACAGGGATTTTCCGATCCTCGGATCTCAGATAACTATAACTGCTGAATTTCTCTGGTTTTGTATGAGTGAAAAGTTAGCCTAACTATAATGAACGTTACATATGCATGGTGCACCATTTATTGTTGTATTTGTTATCTATTTATTTAAAAAGTACATTAATCATCTTATTTCAAGATATTTGAGATTTTCACGAAATCGCGCATGCTGAAGACACAGCGAATACCGCATGTTTTCGACCGTGTAAAACACATATATAGACAAATTTGACATGAAGTTTGAGTCTAGCTGTTTAGTAAGATATTGATTTAACTTTCCATTTTGTATACATTTGTCAAAAAAAAGTACATCTGAAATGTATTCTTGTTTGCGGCGATACTAGACAGTTGCGATGACATCAGTGGCCATGAATACCGCACTTTTTTGACGAAGTGTTAAACACATTTATAAACTTGTTTTACATAAAGTTTGACTCTAGCTGTTTATTAAAAAAATTGATCTGAAAAAAACCGGTTAGTGTTAGATTCCTTACCTTATAATATCCCCAGGCGTCAGACTGGATCCGGAACGTTTTGCGTAGCAGTACTCCTGCGCGTCGGTAGGCGTCGTCTGCGGCTCTGCGGCCGTTGTCTGCGTCGTGACTGCCGGGATGACATCGGAGTACTTAGACGCCGCCTTCGCATGCTGACGTCAGTTCTTCTTTTTTCTGCGACAGCAAGCGCAGATCTGGGAAGAGTAGTACTCCTTAGTCACTTTCTGACTAGCTTTTTTCGATCTATTTTTGATCTTCTCGAGTTGTTTATCGACTCCGGTGCCGGTAGGGATGCCCGGGTTCAAGCCCTGCGACGACTGTAGCCGACTGATGTCGGTTAGCGACCCCCACTGTCGGTGCCTTTATTGCCTCTGGGCCGACCATGATGACAAGTCGTGCCCCGAATGTCGGGCCTTGACGTTGAAAGCTAGGCGGGAGCGTTCCTGTAAGCGACTCGAGATCCGGCAGTCGGCCCCGCGCCGCTCAAGGTCCCGGTCCAGGAGGAGGTCGAGGGATCGGTCGCGAGGCCACAGTCATCACAGCTCGGCGAGTCGACACCACTCGTCGGGCTCGAAGTCCTCAGGTAAGTCGAGGCACAAGAAGTCGAAGAAGCGACATCCCTCTTCTGACTCCCCCCGATGCTCGCTCGACGCGGCCTGGGTGTCGGGCGACACCAGAGTCTCAAGCGCCGCGTCCAGCTCCACACCTGCCGGTCCCTGGGCTGAACGGGACGCCGGAGGAGATTGGCGCCTTCCTCACGGCCATGAGGTCGCGCTTCCCTCCTTTGGGTTCCGTCGAGGTGCCTCCAGGCACCGTGGACCCATCTGGGACCCCAAGAGGGCCGTCTGCTTCAGCCCCGGCGCCGTCGGGTGCTTCGGCCCCGGCGCCGTCGTCGACTTCGGTCTCGACGCGGCAGGGCTCCTCAGGATCCAGACCTGGATCCGTGTAGACGCCAGTCGACCTTACGACCCTTCCGCCGGCGGCGTCACCAAGGGTGTCGCCCCTGGCGTTGTCCTCTGGCGGCGCCGTCCTCTGGCGGCGCCTTCCTCGATCCCCACCCCGGGCCGGATCCGGCGGCGCCCGGCGCTGTCTTCGATGTCGATAGGTGAGCCCTTCACCAATGATCCGGCTTCATCATTTCTTCCTGACCTCCAGGAGATGGATGACGAGGGGGATTGGGAGGGGTCTGAGGACCCTCTGGCGCTGCAGTGCTAGTTAAGTCAGGACTGGGCGGACGAACTTGGGGAGGCCAGTGGTCCGGACATTTCTCCCGACACTGGTTTTGTCTCCCCTCCTACCGTGGCTACGGAGGAGGGGGCTGCATATAGTGCGGTGTTGACTCGGGCAGCGAAGGCCTTGGCTCTTGAGCTCCCAGTCGCAGCCGTGAGGACTAACCTCCTCACTGAGGTCCTCAAACCGCAGGCAAGCTCCTCGGAGCCTCTCCTGCCGTTCAACAAGGCCCTCACTGACGTTCTGTTGGGCACCTGGTCCAAGCCCTCCACAGGCCTTCCCGTGGATCAGCACGTGGCCCGACCCTACCTCCCGGCTCTGGGCAACCCCAGTTTCCTGTCCTTTCACCCCACCCCTGAGAACTTGGTGATCCAGGCCGCAACCTCCCAGACCGCGTTCCCGACCGCTTCTCTGGATCGGGAATCCAAAAGTTACGACCAGTTCGATAAGAAGCTATTCTCCTCACTGAGTTTGGGGTTGCGGTCTCTCAACACCGCCTGCCTTTTGGGCCGTTACTCACCCCATTGTGGGATACGGTTGCGAAAGTGCTGCCGCAGTACCCGGCGGAGGTCCAGGCAAAGCCAACCCAGGCCCTTGCGGAGGGTAGGGACGCAGCACGGTATTCCATTCGGTGTGGACTGGATACCACGGACTCGCTAGGCCGGGCGATTGCAATGACGGTGGCGGTTCGCCACCACGCCTAGCTGAGGTCCGCAAACTTTTCGGGCGATGTCCAAGCATCCCTTATGGACATGCCCTTTGATGGCCGTCGCCCTTTTGGCTACAAGGTGGACAGCGCGCTAGAACGTTTTAAGGACTCCAGGGCTATGGCCAAGTCTGTGGGCCTTGGCCAACGCCAGCAGACTTCCGCCTTTCGTCCCTTTCGTGGCCAAGGAAGGGGCGCCCCCTCACGTCCAGCTAGCCACAGGCAGCAGAACCAACCTCAATGAGGACGTGGTAACCGCCGTGGCGGTGCGGGGGGACACATGCAAAGCCAGTCCACACCTGCCGCCGCAGCATCTGCCTCAAAATCCTCCGAGTTTTCAGGCCCATTCGACGCCAGTGGGGGGGGCAGGGTTCGCCATCACCTCCTCCACTGGCGCTCCATCACATCGGACAGGTGGGTGCTGCAAATCGTCCGAAGGGGCAACTCCCTCCCCTTCGAGGCGACCCCTCCAGCCATGCCACCACAGTACCACCGCATGTCGGAGGATCACTTCTAACTTCTGCAGGAGGTAGTTACGGCCCTCTTGGCCAAAGGGGCCGTCGAGCGCGTTCCTGGGCCAGAAGTAGGACATGGTTGGTATTCCCACTGCTTTCTGGTACCCAATAAGGGCAAAGGAGAAACCCGGGAAACTGGGAAACCCTTTTTGGGTGGCTGCGCATGTTACAAAACTAATTTAATAATAATAAAGGAGGCCTACGCCCTATCGTGAACCTACGGAGCGTCAATGGCTTCCTCCGGTAGGAGAAGTTCAAGATGCTGACTTTAGCTCAGGTCCTAGCTGCCCTGGACGCAGAAGACTGGATGGGGGCGTTGGACTTGCAGGACGCGTATTTCCACATACCCGTCCTGCCGTCCCACCGGCGTTACCTGTGGTTCACGGTAGGCTAAGAGCACTTTCTTCATTTATGGGAGCCACCAGGGTGACGTCCTTATAAATGTTGTACACATACTTTCCACTCTGTCGCCAGCCACGGTCTACGAGATTCTGATAATCCTGAACAGTCAATGAATGGGCCCACATACCGTGGGACATGTTCCCGGTCTCGCATCTGCAGTATCCACAACGGTAGCCATCCTCTCCCCCGAAGTATTCCAGGATACTGGGGCCCGAGCCCCCTTGCCCGGCCTGTAGCTTCTACACCCAATGGGGGCACTTTCAGTTTACAGTGCTCCCCTTCGGCCTTACCAGCGCCCCACGGGTGTTCACGAAAGTGATGGCGGTGGTCGCAGCTCATCTGCGCAGATTAGGGGTTTCAGTCTTCCCCTATCTCGACGATTGGTTGTTGAAGGCAGGCTCGCCCCAAACAGTCGTCTCCCACCTCCGACTGCGGCCGACCTCCTGCACTTGCTGGGGTTCTCCATCAACATGCCAAAGTCACACCTGTGTCCCTCTCAGAAGCTCCTCTTCTTCGGAGCAGTTCTAGACTCAGCGCAGTTTTGGGTTTATCCCCCCGAACAGCGGGTTTGGGATATTCAGGCTCTGATTTCGGTCTTTCAGCCTCGGTCAGGTTGTCTTGCGGCTCCTGGGGCAGATGGCCTCCTGCATCCTTCTGGTGCATAACGCCTGGTGGCGGATGCGGGCTCTGCAGTGGGACCTGAAGTTTCAGGGGGCACAGCATCAGGGCAATCTGTCCGGATCTCAGAGGGCACTGCGAAACAGTTGCAGTGGTGACTCACGAACCGCAATTGGGTCAGCGGCAGATCTCTCTCCCTTCCCCGACTGGAGCACGTAGTAGTGACAGATGCGTCCCTCCAGGGTTGGGCGGCCACATGTGAGAGAGGGAGATCAGAGGCCTCTGGTCTCCTGCGGAGTCCCGGCTCCACATCAACCTTCTGGAGCTGCAGGTGATCCGGCTTGCACTGAAAGCATTCCTTCCCTCTGTCCGGGAAAGTGTAGTGCAGGTTTTCACGGACAACACCACTGCCATGTGGTACTGCAACAAACAGGGCGGGGTGGAGTTGTGGACCCTTTGTCAGCTCTGCGCCTCTGGACATGGCTGGAACACCAGGACGTCACCCTGGTGGTTCAACACCAGGCAGGTTCCCTGAATGCCAGGGCGGACGAACTCAGCCGCCGGTGCATGATGGATCATGAATGGCGTCTGAACTCGGACGTGGCGCAAAGCCTCTTTCGGCTGTGGGGAGAGCCTTGGTTAGATCTATTCGCCATCGAAGAGAACGCGCAATGTCATCAGTTCTGCGCATTGGAATTTCCAAGGCGGCACTCGCTCGGAGACGCTTTTCGTCACGAGTGGAGGTGCGGTCTGTTGTACGCCTTTCCGCCTATACCACTTCTGCCCAGAGTGCTGTAGAAGATCAGGCATGACCGGGCCCAAGTCATTCTTGTGGCTCCGGACTGGGCACGAAGATACTGGTATCCCGAGCTACTCAGCATGTCAGTCGATTTTCCGATTCGTCTGCCTCTTCAGGAGGATCTTCTGTCGCAGCTGCAGGGGACAGTCCTCCACCCAAACCTGTCCAGCCTCCACCTCCATGCATGGAGGTTGAGCGGCGACAGTTGAGGCCATTTGACTTGCCTCCTGAAGTATGTTATGTGATTCTGACAGCCAGGCGTCCCTCCACAAAATCGGTATACGCCTGCAGGTGGAACAAATTTGTGGCATGGTGCACAGCAAAGGCTGTGGATCCTCTCTCTGCCCCCCCTTTCAGAGGTTCTCCTCTTCCTTCTTTCTCTTGCCTAGCAGGGCTCTGCTCTGGGCACTCTTAAGGGATACCTCTCTGCCATTTCTGCCTTCTTGAGGCTTCCTGATCAGCTTCTCTTTTCAAGTCCCCTATTGTAAATAGATTCTTGAAGGGCATCACGCACATGTTCCCTCCTATTCCTTTCGTGATGCCTCAGTGGGACTTGAACCTTGTTCTTACATATCTGATGTGCGCTCCTTTCGAGCCACTTCACAATTGCCCTCTTTGTCTTCTAACTCTTAAGACTGCATTCCTGGTTGCCATCACCTCTGCCAGGAGAGTGAATGAGCTCCAGGCTCTATCTTCTAAGCCTCCTTTCTTTTCTAGTTGTTTTAAAAACTCGTCGTCCTTTCCTGCCCAAGGTAGTTACGGCCTTTCACATTGGGCAGTCCATCACCTTGCCCACCTTCTTTCCGCCTATGCATCCTTCGAAGGAGGAAGAGAGGCTCCACCGTCTTGACTAAATACGTGTGTTCTCCTTCTACCTTGATCGCACATGCCAGTTCCAGGTGGACGACCAGCTCTGTGTTGGTTACGTGGGCGCAAAGAAGGGAAAGGTGGTGCACAAACGAACCATCTCTCGGTGGGTCGTGTTGTGCATCAAGGTCTGTTACTCCTTGGCTAGAAAGGAGCCCCCTCTTGGGCTGAGGGCCCATTCCACTCGGGCCACGGCGGCTTCTACTGCCCTGGGTCGGGGAGTCCCCTTGGAGGACATCTGTCAGGCAGCTACGTGGGCCTTGCTGCACACGTTTGCTAGACACTACTGCCTGGACAGCCAAGTCCGGAGAGATGGTTTTTTCGGGCGTTCCGTTCTCCAGGACTTCTGGTGTGATCTTGGTTCGCAGACCCACCTCCTGGGTTGGTATTGCTGGGGTATCTATTCTAAGGTAAGGAATCTAACACTAACCTGTTTCTTTCAAATGCACAAGTTACTTACCTTCGGTAACGATGTATCTGTAAGAAACAGTAGTTAGTGTTAGATTCCTTACCGCCCCACCCATCCTCCCCATTCTACGAACCGATATCTAGGGTTAAGGTATTTCCTTTTGAGGGCCCTAGTTTTATGGCACCAGTGTCGGTGTCTGGCATGGCTCTGCATTCCTGGCACGGAAAGATATGTACAAGAACTGACGTCAGCGCGCGACGGCGGCGTCTAAGTACTCCGGCGATCACGACGCCGACGACAGATGCGGAGCCCCAGACAACGCCTACCGACGCGCAGGGGTACTGCTACGCAAAACTTTCCGGATGCAGTCTGACGCCTGGTGATATTCTAAGGTAAGGAATCTAACACGAACTACTGTTTCTTACAGATATATCATTACCGAAGGTAAGTAACTTGTACATTTAGCTTTCCCCTTTGTATACATTTATCAAAAAAAGTGCATCCAAAATGCATTTTCCTAGTTTGCCGCAACACCAGACAGTCGTGATGACGTCGGTGCCCTCAACAATTGTGCCTTTTTTAAGAAGTGTAAAACTGATATATGCGCACATTTTACAGTATTCTAGACACTAGGAGATTATTACTGCACTGATTATGTCATATTTTTGTAGCGAGTTTGTATAAAATCAATCTTATAAACCGATTTGCTGTTTTCACGTTGATGCCAGGCGCCACAATGATATCAGTAGCAGCGATCCCCGCGAATAAGTGGCTAAATGACAAAACAAAAGCAGACATTCAACAGCCACCACCACATAGAAAACTTATATATCTGCAAAATGGATTATAACCAATACACTAAACACATTACTTTGTAAAAGACTATACTAGCTTTTACAAGTCCTTTACTATCTCTAACACAGTGTATAACTCTTTCAGTGGAACCTGTGACTGCATACATCACTGTTTCAGTAAGTCTCTTATTCACTGTATAAGTATTTCAGTGGATCTGTGAGACGTTGCATCAGTCTATCAATCGTTCTGTAACAAACTGCGTGACTGTCTCAGTGCATCTATTACTGGGTGCATCAATGTCTCAATTGATCTGTGATTGTTTGCATGAGTCTCTCAGTCAATCTATGAGTATGTGCCGGAGTGCTTTTGTGCATTTGAACCTAAGTATATGACTGTCTGACTGGATCTGTGAGCCAATACATGGGTGTCTAAGTGGGTATCCGAGAGGAAGAGTGAGTGGGTGCATGACTGTCTGAGTGGGTCTGTAAGTGAGTGCATGAGTTTCTCGGTGGGCCAGTGACTGGTAGCCTGAGTGGCTCTGTGAATGTGTGCATGGGTCTCTGAGTAGGAGTGGGTGCTGCAGTCTGAGTGTGTCAGTGGCTGGGTGCATAAGTCTCTGAGTGGGTCTTTGAGTGGGTGTGTTAGTGACTGTGCATGTGTGAATCTGAGTGGGTCTTTGAGTGGCTGTATAAGTGTCTCAATGGGTCTTTGAGTGAGCGCATACGTCTCTGAGTGAGTGAGTGAATGGCTGTATGCATGAGTGTCTGAGTGGGACTGTGACTGGTATGGTTCGCTTGTGGGTATGTAAGTGGATGAATGAGTCTTTGAGTGGGTGAGTGAGTGAGTGGGTGTGTGTATATCTGAATGAGTCTAAGTGTGGTTGTGTGAGTGTATGAGTGAGTGACTGAGTGCATACATTTCTAAGAGGGTCTGTGACTGAGTGTGTGAGTGACTGTATGGGTGTGTGACTGGGTGTGTGTGTGTGACTGGGTGTATGAGCATCTCAGTGGATCTATGAGTGGATGTATGATTGTCTCAGTTGGTCTGTCAGTGGGTGTGTGAATCTCTGAGTGGGTCTGTACTTGGATGCATGACTCTCCGAGTAGGTCTGTAAGTGGCTGCATGAGTATCTGAGTGTGTCTGTTAGTGGTTGCATGAGTGCCCAGGTGGGTCTGTGAGTGAGTGTAAGAGTCTCTAAGTGGGTATGAGACTCTGCATAAGTCTATGAGTGGGAGTCTATGTAGGGGAGTTAGTCTCTGAGTGAGTCTGTACATGGGTGAGTCACTCTCCAAGTGAGTCTGTAAGCGGAGGCATGAGTACCCGAATGGGTATGTTAATGCGTATGTGAGTGGGTACATGAATATATGAGTGGGAATGTGACTGGATGTATAAGTGTGTGAGTGGCCAGTGTGTACATGTATTTTTTAAAATATGTTCACCAATATTAGCAGTGTCATCGCGACAGTCGCGACGTCCTTGCAGCGGTAAACGGAGGCCACGCTATCGGTAGCGACGTCGTCGCGAATTTCACACGTGAGCAAAACAATTAACCTTGGACACATAAATTGTCACTAAAATCCCATTTCTCAAACATGGTATCAGAATAACCTCCACCGTAACCCCTTATGTTAGCTTTCACAAAAAGTTTCAGCCCTGGTAACCGTTCCCGATCAATAAAAAGGCATCCGCAACTTTCCGTTCAGGTAGAGCCTAGCCAATCACAGCATTCCCGCTAGCGCGACATTCACAAATTCCACAGAAAGTCCGAAAAATATCTGTGACCAGAGATATCACTAAATTGTTCGTTTTTCATTTCTCAAAAGCGACTGAACGGATTTGCACCAATTAACAAAAAGCACAATCTGCTTAACAACATCTACCAGTCTGCCAAATTTGGTGTATTTCTTTCCTGCGGTTCGAGATGTACGTTCAACAACACGTTCCTGTGGGAATTAACATTGCAAATACACTCTTATTTTGCCCCTCTATTTCTCGGTCCCCACTGCACGGATCAACCCGAAACTTTAAATGACACACAGAATATACTTTGACATTTTGGGGGGGGGAATTTTCATGAAGATTGGTCAAACAACGCCAAAGTTATAGGCAAGTCAAAATATGTTTTTCCCATTGAAATTAGGACCTAATTATAACTACCTACTGGCAACAACCAATATGATATATATATTAACAACGATCTCCCTCCGAAAAAGAATATATATATATATATAGAGAGAGAGAGAGAGATATGGGTATGTATATATGGATATGTATGTATATATAAATATGTATGTATATATGGATATGTATGTATATATATAGGTAGGTAGGTAGGTACTACCCGGTGGAGATCACTAGTAAGTAGTTATAGTTAGGACCTACTTTTCATAGGAAGAGACATTTTTGTTCTGCCAATATCTTTAGCGCGGTTTGACGAATCTTCATGACATTTTGGAAACTAATCCGACACTCAGTTCAGCTGCAGTGTTGAAAGTTTTGGGGTGATCCGTCAAGCAAGGACCCAGAAAAAGGGGCCGCCCCTAAGGGTGGATTCCCTATGTTAATTCCCAGAGGGTTTTGAACACGACTACAGCACGAACTGCTGGACAGAATTACACCAAATGTGACAGAAAGCTAGGTCTCGGTCCAGAAATTTGGTGTGATTTGGTGTACATCGTTCAGAGGTTTTAGAGATACTAAACGATAACCAAATTTGTATATCTGAGAGCGCAGACCCTCCACGGATTCACCCGCGCACCAGACTAAATTCTAATTGGCTGGCTGCACCCTCACAGAAAAGTTGTAGCCACCATTTTAATAATTGGGAACGGTCACCGGGGATGACATGTTGCAGGTATAGTGGATGAAGGGGTCAGGGGAGAGCTTTACTGACTCCTTGTGGTTGTGTTAATTATGAGAAGTAAACATATGTACTGGGCAGTAAAATGCCCTAAACATTTCTTGTGACAAAGTGGGGGCTCCGTGGACCCATGAGGGATCCGCGGATTGAGCGCAACAAATATATATATATATATATATATATATATATATATATATATATATATATATATATATATATATATATATATATATATATATATATATATATATATATATATATATATATATATAATTTTATATATACACACACATACGTTTATACCCACTCTTACACCCATAGACACTGATTCCCTCTGACATACCCATGCCGACATTCTCACACCCACCCACATACCCAAACACTCACACACATAACTATACAGACACTCTCACACCCATACTATAACTCTCACACCCACTTACGTACCCATACACTCACACAAGACACACACTTATATACCCATACCTGTAATTCTCCTGAGGCGGAAGCCGGGAGACACCTTGCACATTTTAAAAACTTGTTTATTGAATTTCTTTCGTGTTTTATTTGTTTTTAACAAAACCTCACTCACCCCTATTAGCACCAATCAGGCGACAGAAAGCGCCGAACAGCGACCCTCGCTGCAACGTAGGAACCGGCTTTCCTAACCACTGAACGCCATTGACGGCGAGGTAAACAGGCCACGCCCACCCGCCCTCGACTGTATAAAACGCTGCCTTCAGCGCTCCCAAACTGAACCTGTAATTCTCCTGAGGCGGAAGCCGGGAGACACCTTGCACATTTTAAAAACTTGTTTATTGAATTTCTTTCGTGTTCTATCTGTTTTTAACAAAACCTCACTCACCCCTATTAGCACCAATCAGGCGACAGAAAGCGCCGAACAGCGACCCTCGCTGCAACGTAGGAATCGGCTTTCCTAACCACTGAACGCCATTGACGGCGAGGTAAACAGGCCACGCCCACCCGCCCTCGACTGTATAAAACGCTGCCTTCAGCGCTCCCAAACTGAACCTGTAATTCTCCTGAGGCGGAAGCCGGGAGACACCTTGCACATTTTAAAAACTTGTTTATTGAATTTCTTTCGTGTTCTATCTGTTTTTAACAAAACCTCACTCACCCCTATTAGCACCAATCAGGCGACAGAAAGCGCCGAACAGCGACCCTCGCTGCAACGTAGGAACCGGCTTTCCTAACCACTGAACGCCATTGACGGCGAGGTAAACAGGCCACGCCCACCCGCCCTCGACTGTATAAAACGCTGCCTTCAGCGCTCCCAAACTGAACCTGTAATTCTCCTGAGGCGGAAGCCGGGAGACACCTTGCACATTTTAAAAACTTGTTTATTGAATTTCTTTCGTGTTCTATCTGTTTTTAACAAAACCTCACTCACCCCTATTAGCACCAATCAGGCGACAGAAAGCGCCGAACAGCGACCCTCGCTGCAACGTAGGAACCGGCTTTCCTAACCACTGAACGCCATTGACGGCGAGGTAAACAGGCCACGCCCACCCAGAGGCCACGCCCACCTGCCCCCTTCCCCCTATAAAATCATGTGCAACTACCGGACGCGCAGCGGACGGGCGCAGCGGGCGCGCCGTCAGCGCGCCGAAGGCGCGCCAAAGGCAAGCCCGTCTGGGCCCGTCCGGGCCCAGCCGGCCTTAGGCCCAGCCACTCTGGCCGTGGCAGCTCCTAATAACCTGACCTACACGCGGGCGGAGTTATTAGCCTTGAACACCAACAAACATTCCTCCTGCCCGCTCACTCAAACCAATGACACACAACTCCCCGGCTACGACCGAAGTAACCCCGCCAATCAGACCGGGGCATCAAAGGGTTTGCATTTAGGTCTACTTAATTGCAGGTCGCTTGTGAAACATGCACAAGAAGTGAATCTCCTAATCACCAACTACGCCTTAGACATTCTGTTTTTAACAGAAACCTGGCTTACCCCCAGTAGTGGACCAGACATAGTTTTAGCACTCCCCCCCGGGTACGTTATGTGCTCACAGAACAGACCAGAGGGCAGAGGAGGTGGACTTGCAATAATTTTGAAAGACACCCTCACCTGCAGAACCTCTGATGGCAACATCAAGGGCTATGAAAGCTACCATTACACCATTACAATCTCCCCGGTCACCTCGATATCAGGAACGCTGATATATCGTCCACCAGGCAATTTAGGGGACTTTCCGACCAAAATTGCTGACCAGATCTCTGTTAAATGCACATCTACCACCAACTACCTCCTATTGGGAGATCTGAATGTGCATTTCCTGGACCAACACGATAAACCGGCCAATGAACTACTACAGGACCTCATTTCATTGGGCCTAGACCTTAAAAATCCACAGGCCTCTCATGAAAAAGGGCAACTGCTTGATCCCATTCTTTCCAACATCCCCAACCTTAGATCCCTGGACCATATCCCCCTTCCCTGGACAGACCACTTTCTGGTTCCCCTTGTTTGGGACATTACCACTGTGCCCCCGCCACCCCCAAAAATTAGAACGTATTCCAGACAATGGAAAAAATTGGTACCAGACATCTGGGCAGCCAAACTTCGAGAAAACGTTCCCCACCCCCCCGATAACATCTTAGTAGGGGACATAGAATTTAGTACCTGGATCACCCAATCATTGGACGTCATTTTGCCCAAAACCCACTCTCTAAGACACTTCAAGAGAGTCAATCCCTCACCCTGGTACACTCCGGAACTCAATTTGCTTCGTAAGGCATGCAAAAGACACGAACGTATCTGGAGGAAGGAAAAAACCGAGGAACGTAAAGAAACATTCCGCGTCGCGATAAAAGCCTATAAAAAAGAGCTCCGTAGCATCAAAACCAGTTTCTACGAGGACAGAATTAAAAACGCGGCCTGCTCTGCCCACGAAACCTACGTAGTTCTAAAAGAATTACTCCACGCCCCCGACCCCCCACTCAAACCCCTTGACCCTAAAGCTGCTGAAATCAAATGTCAAAAATTAGCCACTTTCTTTGACGAAAAGATTAAAAACATTCTCCTTACCATACCCCCTCCTGAACAAGACCCCACACAATCGGAGCCTACCATCACCTCCGCCAACCCTCCACTGCCGTCAGCTCACCAACCCTCCCTGGGCACCTTTGGACCCGTAACAACGGAAGAGGTAGGAGCTACGCTGACCGCAGTTAAAAGTGGTTCTCCCCTCGATCCTGCCCCCCTTCGATTCCTAAAAAAAGTTGCAAGTACCATCATCCCTCCCCTCACGGCCCTGATCAATTCCTCTCTCTCAGAGGGCATTGTCCCACCCAGCTGGAAGGCAGCAGCAGTCAAAGGTCTGTTGAAAAAACCCTCTTTAGACCCGCAGGACTTTGCCAACTACAGGCCTATATCCCTCCTCCCTGGAAACAGTAAGATCGCAGAGAAGCTGGTAAATAGGCAACTATCACTCTACCTAGAAAGCAATAACCTTCTAGCGGCCTCCCAGACGGGATTTCGTCCAGGTCAGGGCACTGACATCGCCCTCCTGACCGCAGTGGAGAAGGCCAGAAGCATTTTGGACTCAGGAGGATCAGTGGCAGTGATCCTCCTGGACCTCAGTGCGGCCTTCGACACTGTAGACCACCCCACCCTGATCCACCGACTGGGAGAGATTGGAGTAACGGGTCTGGCCTTGAAATGGCTAAAATCCTTTTTGACTGAACGCTCCTTCCAGGTGCGGGAAAACGACAGCTGCTCATCCATCATCCCCCTCCGGTGTGGAGTGCCACAGGGCTCATCTCTGAGCCCTACACTTTTCAACGTGTACATGGCCCCACTGGAGAAGAGGGTCAGCTCGTACGGCGTGTCAGTCATCAACTACGCCGACGACACTCAGCTGGTCGTCACCCTTTCCCACCCTCACGACGCACCATCCGACCTCCACGGCTGCCTCTCCGCGGTCCACCGATGGATGAATCTCTCCTCATTAAAATTAAACGGGTCCAAGACTGAGATCCTCCTGATGGGCCATAGTGGACCCTCTTTATCACCGCACCTCTGGCCCAGGTGCCTAGGAGACCCCCCCGCACCCAAGGAAGAGGTCAAGAGCCTCGGTGTGTGGATTGAGAAAGACATGAGTTTCAAAACCCAGGCAAAAAGAACCGCAGGAACTTGTTTTGGACTACTCAGAGCCTGCAGGAAGATCTTTCCCCTGCTTCCAGATACTGCAAGAAGGCTCCTCATACAGGGTCTAATCCTGGCAAGATTGGACTACTGTAACGCGGTATACTTGGGAGCACCCGAAGCCACCCTGAACTCACTGCAGAAAGCCCAAAATGCCGCAGCCCGGTTACTTACGGGCACTCCTGGAAGATCCTCCGCCAGGCCGGCCCTCAACTCTCTGCACTGGCTCCCAATCAGAGAAAGAGTCCTGTTCAAGTCCCTCTGCCTGGCCCATAAAACAATCAACAACAATGCCCCCCCCCTTCTGAAAGAACTTTTAACACCCTACAAAGCAGAGAGGGATCTTCGATCCAACACAGAAAATCTCATTGCCGTCCCTAGAGTGAGAAAAGCTAAGACCGGTGGCCGTCGCTTCTCGGTCCACACGGCAAAACAATGGAACCAGCTACCTCGAAAACTTAGGACCGAGCCGAACTATCTTCAGTTCAGAAAGAACTTGAAAACTTTCCTCTTCCCGCTAATATAATCCCCCAGTTGGCTAAAACCCCTGGAGAAGCAGTTTCAGCGCCGGGATGCTCCTCGGAGTTACTGTGCGCTTTACAAAACCACTAAATAAAAATAAATAAATAAAAATAAATTGTTACACTAATACTTGCACCCATTAAGACACTCTGGCACCCACACTTACAGCCATACAGACACTCTCCCACCTACTCACATACCTATACAGTGTCATACCTATTCACATACCCATACAGATATCCTCACACCCACACTTATAAACATACAGACACTCACACACCCACTTATGTACCCATACAGAGAATCTTACACCCATATTTACACCTATATAGACACTCCCACATACCCATACAGACACTCATACACACATTCACATATCCATACAGCCACTAACACACCCAATTTACCGACTTGTACATCAATCATACGCACTCTCAAAGGTCACATTTTAAAGTTAGGAAATAATTTTTAAAAAGCTTAGAAATTCACGCAAAAAATCAAAGGTTAAAGGGATGTTATTATTAGGAAATGGAATAAAAATACCTTGAAATTCATTAAAAAAACAAAGGTTACAGGGACATTATAGTTAAGCTCAGGTTTCACTCGTACAAAACCAGTGAAATTCAATAGTTATTGTTACCTGAGCTATTTATAACTTATACACCCGCAATACACTGTTTATGAACTCGCATATTACATCAGTGACATCACTGATGACATCATCCATGACATCAACCATCTCACATACCCATTCACAGACCCGTAAAATTACTGACACACATCCACTCACTCACAGAGCCACTCTTACTCCCACACAGCCACTCACTCACCCATACAGCTACTAACAGAGCTACTTATTCACTAATACATCCACTCACACATCCATTCAGTCATCCACAAACCTAGCGCTTGGACGCCTTCGGGCAGCAATTCGCGCTCTATAAATCTACATCCATTCCATTCCATTCCATTCCACAAACCACTTGCATACCCATTCACACATTGATACAAGCACTCAGACGTCTGTCACTGACCTATGCAGTCGCTCACACAGATACTTACTCTGCAAAATGGCCACTTACAACTAATTTACCCACATACCCGTTCAAACAGCCACTTGCTTACCCATACACCCACTTACACACCCAGTCACTCACCCATAGAGCCATTCACACAGCCACTCAATCACCAATACAGCCACTCTTACACACACTCACCCAGCCATAGAGCCGCTCACACAGCCACTCAGTCATTGATACAGCCACTCACCCACCTACTCACTCACTAATACAGCCACTCAGTCATTCCCTCACCAATACAGCTACTCACACACCCACCTATTCACCCATACAACCACTTTCACACACATTCAGACACCCCCTCACACACTGATATATATAAAGTCACACAGCCACTCAGGTGACATATGTTAGAAATAGTATCACTTATTAGTAGTCAGAAAGAATTGTAATTCATCTTGTGCAGTAGTTTAGTATATATCTTTAAGTCTCAGAAACGGTTACAAAAAATGCTTACACTCACTGGATGATGTCATGAGTGATGTTATTTGAGATGTCCTCAGTGATTTCAATAACCGTGTCATGAGTGATGTAATATGTGAGGTCATAAGCAGTGTATTGCAGGGGCGTACGTTCTAGTTAGCTCAGGTAGTTATGACTGCTGAATTTCTAGGGATTTGTATGAGTGAAATGAGAGCCTAACTATAACGTCCATGTAACCTTTGTTTTTTCCAGTGAATTTGTAAGGTTGTTTTTAATACTGTTTTCTGACTTTAATGCCCCTGTTGGTTTTATTAATGAATTTATATATATATATATATATATATATATATATATATATATATATATATATATATATATATACACACACACATATGGATATATGCTTTCCTGATGTATACGTATTTCATTGTAAATGCATGCGTGGTAAAGGCATTGCGTGGTAATTGCAGCATTGTAAAGGCTGTTTCCCACACAGACTGACAAGGCAAAGGGCACAGTCTGTTCGTATGGGCACTAAAATGATAAAGTGCTCAACTAAGCCAGCTTCTGTACAAGCATGCCAAGATGCACGCAGAACAAGAGGGTGATGAGGGTGATAAAAGTAGTTCAAAGAAAGTTAATCATAAGAACTCCGATACTCCAGGCTCATATTCTAAAAAAGCACGGACGTAGCCTAGACTTCCAGGGTGGGTCAAAGTAACAGATGGGTTCTGACTGCTAGGGGACAGCACTGGACTACAAGTCCCAGAGTGCACCAGATTAGCTCTGCATACGACCCAGGAGAGACTGTGGGAGTGCGTCTGATTGAGACAGAGTTAAGAATCGTAGTATAGCATGGGGAGTTCAAACACTACTAGTATGTTATGTTATCACAACTTTTACAGCGCTCTATTACCCTTAGGTGTCTAGGCGCTTACGAACCACATATTGTAAAGGGAACTTAGTTATTGAAAAGCCGAATGTTAAGATTTTTCCTGAACTCAATGAGAGAAGGTATCTTCCTAAGAGCAAGCGGAAGAGAGTTCCATAGCCTAATGGTGCTGAGTCTGAAACTCCTCACCCCAGTTCATCGTCCTGACTCTGGAAGTGGGCATCAAGAAGGCATTAGCCGATCGCAGTTGTCTGATGGGGGAGTACCAACTAAAGGCATGCCATAGAAATCGTGCACCTACTCTGTAAAGTGCCTTGTGTGCTATACAAAATGCCTTGAATTTCACGTGTTGAGCGACAGGCAGCCAGTGCAGCTTTTGTATCCTGGCCCTAGTGGACTGATGTTTATGGACATCTAGCACCAATCTGGCAGCAGCATTCTGTGCCGATTGTAATCTAAGATGATTGGACTGTAGATTTATATATAAGGCGTTACAGTAGTCCAACTTGGATAAAACTAGGGAAGTTAAAACAGTTTTTCTTGTGTATTTCTGAATAAATGGAGGATTTTACGCACTGTTCTAATGGTGAAGAAGGCAGACGACACCACCTTAGAAACCTGTGATTTAAAATGTAGCTTCTCATCTATTATGACCCCCAGGTTTTTAGCTTTTACTACCGGTGTAGGAAGGGGCCCAAAGTATGCACAAATATCTGGTTCCAATCAACAAACTGTGTGATACAAAAATTCTGTAACATTGAATGCATAGTATTATGTGGGTGGTAAACTAAAATACTTTCTTGTTTCACGACAAGACACGGTTTACTGCATACTATTAACACTGTATTGGATTCTGGGTCCTTAACCCAGCATCACCTTCCTGAATAAGCCGTAGATCTCTCCACCTTACTACCCAGAGGATCAAGTGCTAAATGGTGTATTTGGTATTCAGTTTTGGATCCAGTCATTGTTCTGAGCTCAAGACATCTGCAGTGTTAATGCCCATTTCACACAATTGGTGCCCATAGCCCTTGTGCGCCCGTGGATCCATAGACAAATAAACCAATTCCCACATACATTATATGTAGAGCTATTTTGCCCAGAAACGTGCAGTAGAATTAAGGATCCATTTGCGCTTTGACAGGAGACCTGGGTTTTGGATTTGATGCCAATTTCAGGTAGTATTTACTACCCTTCACCTGCCCATTGGTGCCCCTGCTACTGTCCATTTAACCCCTGGTCCCCCAGGTGATTAAGGCAATACATTATTGTTCCATTCCTTGCACATCCCCAAGCCTCTGAGCAATAAAGAATAGGCTATTTGGAGACTACAGTTGGGACATGGTTCCGGTCCTGTGATGTGATCTGTAATCAAGTGGTACGTGATATCATTTTAGTGAATTTATGTCGATTTTGGAGAGTGGAAAAACATCAATTGCATACTTTTTCCTCATTCCCACCAGTGGAGGACAGCTGTAAATTGTTGTGTTAGATGTGCCAATTGAAAGGTATGAAAAGTATGTGAGTTTGTACTAGTAAGTGGTGCTGCTCCGCCATTCAGCTTTACCACCATCCTATTGACTTCTTTTCTCCAGGCCTTTGAGAACACGTTGAAGTCCTGGGAAGATAAACAAAAGGGTGACCTTCCGCAGCCTTCCTCCACGTCCTCCTCACAGCATGCCCTGCACCCTGAGATTGTGTCAGAAGAGGATTCTACGCATATTTTCCAGTTTGGACAGGCGGCAGGAGATCTGATTCTTAAGTAAGTCTGTCTCTGGTTGTATGCAGCCTAACTCTCTTATTGTGGAAGTTGGGTTGCTTGTTCTCCCATTTGAAAACATATTCAACTTTGACTTCTCAAGAAAATGCCTTGACTAAAGCAGTGTTAAGGTAACAGTAAATAAATGGCATTGTTTAGGAGTTACAAATAACTTAATAATGGCAACCTCTGTATTAAAAGGTGTTTGTAGCAGACTGCCTGCTAATAACGGTTAGAGTGCTGTTAATCATATCAAAATTACACTTTGTTGCAATGGTCTTGCAGTGAAGCACATAATAGAAAAACAAGAACAATACACTATAAAGCCTACTAATGTCAAAAAAGCAAATTAGTGTACTTACTTTAATTAAAGGAGGGCCAGATTCTCTTTTGAGTCTGCTAGGAAATTTCCAATAGCTGTTAAAACAAATGGAATGGAAAAAGGGCATCACTCCCTGAGGTTATGCATTGCTATAAAACTCGCTTTGCTGAGAGCAATACTGAGGGCTTCAATATGCATTTAACACTTTTTGCCTGTAACTGTACATCTGGCTGTTTTTCAGTATTAGTGCAAAGCATTTTTTGGGTGTCATGCAGTCAATATCTACCAGGGAAATGATAGCCAGACACTGAGACTAGTCTCATTGCATGCACAGCCCACATAATACTACACAGGTTGTTTGACCATACAACACATTCCTTTACAACGCATGCCTTTTCCACGCAAACCTTTACCTTGCAGATGCTTTTACCACGCATGCCTTTTACCGCGTATGGTAAGAATAATAAGGTAAGTGAAACCCATATGTAAATACTTTTTGTTAAAAATAGCATTAAGAAGCTTAAAGTACCTCTCACATTTATCTGGTCAAGCTAGACATGGGGAAAGTTACAGGTTCAGGCCATCTACAATAGAATGCAGGTCCGAAACAGGGACCAGGTAGGTCCTGTTGGAGAGTTATTCGTCTCAACTTTGGTGCAAGAGTTCCGTTCACGAGGAAGAAGCTTTCAGCACAAGGAACAAGTTGGGCATTGCTTACTGTCGTTGCTATGGCTCAAAGAGCCGTTCGTCCTTGGACCTCGCTTTAGTTGACTGTCGCAGACTTTTGCTGTTAGTGCGAAGTACAGGTCTTGTGTTGCTGGCCGCTGCAGACGATCGCAGTTGGCTTGAAGAGCAGCTCCCACTAGAGCTTTGCATTGGTGGTCGTGGCAGGTGGCCGATTCTTGGAGCAAGGAGCCTAAACTTCAGGATTTTCTACTTCTCTTGAGGAGTTCACTGATGCCAACCAAGGGTTCAGTATCTGGGAGCCACCTCTTGGAGATTAGGACTCACTCCACCAGTAGCCAGAAGCAGGGCTCAGGAGGTCCAGTTGGTGCTGGTCAGTAGCAGGCAGGCCTTGTCTCTGGATGATTGTTGTGTCCCTATAGCTCACACAGAGAGGTCAGCTACAGACCCTTAGGGTCACTCTGGATAGCCTTCGATCATGTCAACCGGGATATAATCTTCCTTAAGACAGCAAGGGGGTACTTCCGGCAGTAGGGCAGTCCTCCTTCTGAATATTCCACAGATCCAGTAATGTTCTGAAGATCCCATTTTTATACCTGGTGCCAGTGTTTGTTTGGGGAAATTTCATTACTTACTCCCTAAACTGGTTCTGGTCAGTTCTTTTCCTTTCCCTGGTCCTGACTGCAACCTGTTTAGGATGACAAAAGCAAGGGAAGGCCTGGTGTCTGGTTACTTTGTGTGTGCTGCTGGTACGGCCCTTTGAAATGTAATCCAGGCAGTTTCCAGCTTCTCCGTCCTATCAGAAGACCCTCTCCCCTTCACACCTAGGCTTCTTTTGTCTCGCTGTCTGGACGCAGTACACAATCAACAACAGCAGAACCATTCACAGTCATGTGAACGAGGACAATTGCTGAAAGCACAGTTGGTTTTAGCAAGAAAATGACAACTTTCGAAAAGTGGAATTTTTTGAATTGTAACTTAAAATCCGACTTCACCGGTAAAGAGGAATTTAAATTACAATTCATTTGAGGTCGAACCTAATTTCTCGATCTGCTCCCAATCTGAAGTTAGCACTTCTTAAAGCTAATATGGTAACCTCATTTTAGTCTGTAAGAGAGCTAGACCTTCCAACTGTGAAAAATAACTTTAGGAGTATATTAGTGTCACAATATGTAAAATGTAAACACACATGTCCTACTTTTTAAATATCATGCACCCTGCTCTGTGAGCCTTGAGGGCCTACCTAAGAGCAAGTATTAACCCCTCCCTTGCTGGTGACGGAACCGCACCGTCACCAGCCACGGACGCGCTGTGCTGATGACGGAGCGGTTCCGTCACGGCCCGCTCGGCACGCCTGCGCGGCGCGGATTCCGCGCCAGCGCTGGACGTTCTGTTTAGCGGGCGGGGCTGTGACGGAACCGCTCCGTCATCAGCACAGCGCACCCGAGGCTCGTGACGGAGCAGTTCCGTCAGGAGCAAGGGAGCGCCGCGCGGCCGCCCCGCCCCCTTAGCGCTGCGGCGGAATTGCCTCCGCAGCGAAGGGGTTAAAAAATAAGTTTTGAGCCTGGCATAAGGTGTATTTTGCTAGGTCGAAATGGCAATTAGAAAATGCATTAAATGTTGCAGTTCATCATCATCATCATTTTACTTTATTCGGTCATTTGTACAAAACACCATCAAAGTATACAGGTTGCAGTTTCAGGCCTGAGACAGATTTTTAAGTTCAAGAAAATTGTATTTGATATGAAAAAGAAAAAAGCAAGGTGTCAATACATAATACAATGGAAATATAAGACATTGAAAATTATGATAAATGAATCAAGCATAAGGTTGTACATAGCATCAAAAGGAAATCCGGGCAATGGAATGTAAAAGGAAAAAAAAAGAAAAGGTATATAAACATTAATCATAGAAGCAAGGAAATACCTGAAAGAAATGTAAAAATGATACAATGAGGAAAAGAAAAATGGAATGCAGTGAGCATTTAAGGGGGTTTAAGGACCTCCTGTTGCAATGGTAGTGGACAAAACGAACGATTAGCACAAGCATCCAGGTATAGCGTGATAGGAAGCCATAAGTGCAAACGCTTTGCGGCCATGTGGGCTGGAAAAACAAAAGCAGTGTCAAGTCTGTGGTTATGGCAAACATTGAACCACCACGCCTTAAAGGAGACCTTGGTGGAGTCTTTCCAATTTACCGTTATCTGCTGGAATGCAGCGACTAGTAGTAAATCAATAATCTGAGGCTTTAGTTCAGCATCGTCCCAACAAGGGGAAAGGCTACCTAAAAAAATGTTTATGTAAGACAAAGGGATATTTGTGTGAAAGATTAAATTGATTTGAGCCCAAACCTGCAACCAAAAAGCATGAACAGAGGTACATTAGAACAGCATGTGAAATAAAGTTGCTTGCGGGGAAGAACAAGACCAGCATGTGTGAGAAGTGTTTGGGAAGCGCTTATGGAGGTCAGAAGGTGTATATAGAAGTCTGTTATAAATAAAAAAATAGGGATTGCGTTAAGGTTGCCGCTCTTGAGGATTTACGTATCTTGATCCAAACTTTGTCCCACAGTGAAATTGGCCAGGACGTGGAAAGGTCACGCTCCCAACATTCCTCTACGTTGGATTTAGGCCTAGGAAAGTCAATATTGTGAAGATATTTATAAATGGAGGAGGCTTTTGGAGTGTTGCGCAAAAATGAGTGAAGTGAGGAGACAGGAGTAGGAGAAGCAGGAGATGGACGTAGCTGAGAGAGTTGATTGTAAGTTGCTAGTGCAGCCTCCCTAAGTAAATGATACTTACGAGTGAAAGAGGTAGGTAAGTCATAGATGGAACGAAGAGTGTTGAAAGATAAGAAAGAGGATTGAGAAAAGAGTTGTGAGACCCATAGTAATCCCTTGTGATGCCATGCTTTCCAGAAGAAGGGCTTATTGCGAATAAGTAGTGCGGTGTTGTGCCAAATGGTGGAAGAAAGGAAGTCAGCAATGGTCGCAGGAGGGGAAAGGGAAGAAGACAGGAGCAGTTTAGTAGTGAATTTATGGATGGGAGTGGAAATGGAAGAGGGTTTACGGGAGAAGGAAAGATATTCAGCGAAGGAGAAGGGAGAAAGAAGAAGGCGTTCAAATTTAGCCCATAAAGGACAAGGGGTGCTGGGATCCTGCAGCCAGAAAGAAGCTTGTCATAATGAAAACGCTCTATGGTAAGCAGGGAAGTTTGGAAAGTTAACTCCACCCTCCGCCTTAGGGCGAGTTAATCGGGCGAGAGACATTCTAGGCTTTTTCTTGTTCCAAAGAAAGGACATCAGAATGGAGTTGATTTTTTAAAACAATTTGGAAGGAATAGAAACCGGAATATTGGAAATAATGTAGAGAACTATGGGAGATAGCATCATTTTAATGGTGTCAAGGCGGCCCCACCAGGACAAATAAAGAGGATGCCACTTAGACGTCAAGTCCTCTAATTTTTGGGTGCATTTGGATAAACAGAGGGAAACAGTATCAGGAATGGTAGGAGTGATATGCAAACCGAGGTATTTAATATGGGAGGACTTCCAAGTGAAGTTGGAAGCAGCAAAGTCGGGTTTAAATGTGAATTTTGTTAAAGGTAGGATCTCACACTTCAGCAAATCAAAAGGGAGAGAGAGGACTAGGTAAGCCAGTCCGGGTCCCCTGGTTATATGTAGGATATCAATATAGGACTAGCTACGTTGTATTTAGTGGAACTCAGAAGGTATATCTGCGGGCAAACCCTTAGGTTTGGACATGAAGCCCTCACACACCAACCTAGTTGGTGTCATGCTTCATCATCGGGCCCACCACAGTGACACCGAATGTGTCCCGGGTGTGCTGCGACTCCAGATTACTGAGGAGCTGGTATTCTTGCTGAGTGTGCAGTGCTGGTGAGAATGAGGGTGAAAGATTAAAAGCTATACAGGTGGTCCCAGTTCCCGAGGGTAAAGGTAAATTTTAATACCTGGGCCCCTGTTAGCAAGATAAAAAGGCTGTGGACGATATGGAGTGTATTAGGAGCTCCTACGTCCATGTGGTCTACATGTTTCAGCCAGGCCTTTTGATTAAAACTGGCTTTCCTCAGGACCAATGAGTATGTGTAAGTGATGATTAACTATATTAAGTGATAGTGTGTGGTGAAAAAGTGTTGCACTCGCTAAGGTGCCGTACGTGTAAGAGGGGGATTCCCTCTACTTTACTGTACATAAAACACAGAGACAATACAGACATACAAAGAGAACCAATGAGAATGGTATCAAAACACAACATATGGCCGACTTCTAGTGTGCGTGAGCGACCTAGAGCGGCAGAGAACTTGGCCATGAGTGGATGCCATGGCCAGGGTGAACTATGGCGATAAAATGTTAAACGCGGTGGCAGTGGTGGGCTACACAGCGAAACAAGCATAGCGTGAGGTACAGGTAAGTATGGTACATAATTCCTCACACTTGCTACTTGCTGTTAAAGCCTCATGGGTCACTTGGCAGGGAGAGAGAGAAGACCCTAAATGTTTTTAAAAGGTCATGGTTAGGAAGGTACCTGTGGGGAGAGAAAATGCTGCTTACCCAGAGCGTCGTGTAGAGATCACTCGTTTACTCACGGTATTTCCGATCAGCGTGCTCCTGCGACCTATCGTCCTGCTCCAGTGTCCCGAGTGAACTGTGCATGGATCAGGTAAGTGCTTAAGTAGCCGGTTCAATTGGTGTCACCTGGAGAGGGGAGAGGGTGCGGTCGCGCTGGCTAGAAATGCGCATGCGCTGGTAGCTAGCGGCACTGGTGCTGTGCGTGCGCATAGTGTGGTAGCCGCGGTTGTCGCGCATGCGCACTGGGAGGCCTGGGCACTGAACAGACGCGCATGCGCCTCGGAACCCCGGAGTTATACAGCATTGGTATAGACATGTGCACTCTAGTGCGTGCACCGTGTGGGGGAAAGAAATTAATTAGAAAGGCCCGTGGGGGGCCAATGAAGATAAACAAACGATACAAATGATACAAAAGCAACAACAGCGAAGGGAAGCCTCTTGGCAAATAGGGCAATTACAGGATAGGGACAGACTACGAGTCTGAGCGCAGGCAGGGACACAGACCATCTACATGGAGGTGATTATCTCGCTAGAGCATTCCACGGGATAGAATCGTTGAGCCCCTCTATATGGGTAGAAAGGCGGTAAATCCAGCGTTGCTCTTTAGAGAGCAGAGTTTTCTCATCGCAGCATGAAAGTGCGAATTGTTCGATGACTGTCCAGGTGAAGTCATTTGGGGTATGATTTTGCACAATGAAGTGTTGGGTTAGCTTGCTGATATTTTTGCCACAGCGCATTGTGCTCCTGTGCTCGGTCATCCTGGTTCTGACTTTTCTGGTAGTCATACCGATGTATCTCAGACCGCAGCGACAGGTGATAAGGTATATAAGGTTGGACGAGTTACAATTAGTGAATTGCCTTTGTGTCCAGGTTTTCCCAGTTTCTAGTGACAACGTTTTAGAAGGGGCAGTCAGGTGGCAGACGCTGCAGTTGTTACATGGTTGGTGGCCTGTTAGTTCAGGTAGTCCCCATGTATTCAAAATTGTCTGACCTTTTAGTTGTGTCTTTCTGGGTCTCGTGGAGACCAGCTGGTCCCTCAGATTTTGTGCTCTCTTGTATGCGAACCGGGGTGGATCCCAGTTCCTTGTACCTGAATTGATAATTTTCCAATTTTTACGAATTATGTTGGAGACTTGGTTTGAGGCGGTATTGTAGGTGGTGACGCATGTCATTAAGGGAGTTTCTGGTGGTTTGACAACAGTTTCGAGGAGGGCCTCCCTGTTCTGGTTGCGTGCTCGCTTGCAAGATTTTGAAATGATTCTAGTTGGGTAACCACGGTCTTCCAACTTGTGGACCAAGGCTTTGGACTGGTGTTTGAAGTCATGGAGGTTGCTGCAGTTCCGGCGTATGCGCAGGAACTGCCCAAAAGGCAGATTCTCCCTCAAAGGTCTGGGGTGGAAACTGTCAAAGCGTAACAATGAGTTCCTGGATGTTGGTTTGTAATGAGTGATTGTTGTCAGACCCCCTTGATCAGCTCTTATGTTGAGGTCTAGAAACGCTAGTTCAGTTGGGCTGCTAGTGCAGGTGAACTTGAGAAATGGATCAAGGTTGTTGATCCACGTGAGGAAATCTTTCAGTGTTTCCTCATTGCCCTCCCAGACAATGAGAATATCGTCAATGTAGCGACGCCAGATTGTTATATTCGCTGAGTAGGGGTTCGTGGGGGCTTCGATGTTAGTTTGTTCAAAATGGTGGACATACAGCCCCGCCACGCTCGGCGCAAAGACACTGCCCATCGAGGTACCATTAGTTTGTAGGAAGAATGTGTCCTCATATTTGAAATAGTTCTCTTTTAATGCCAAAGTGGCGCAATCCAGAATGAAGTGACGGGGTGTGTGGTATTGCCAGTCAATCTCCATTAGGACATCGTGGAGTACCTTCAATGTGGCATCCTGTGGGAGGCTCGTGTAAAGACTCTCCACGTCTAATCCAACCAGGAGATGTTTATCGCTGTCGAAACTAACATCCTTGATGATGTTAAGGAGATGTTTCGTGTCTTGGAGGCAAGAGGAGGAATCCGCCACAACAGGTACAGTGGGCGCCCCAACCAGCACAGTGGTCAACAGAAGAAGACCCGGTCAGTGCAAACACAAGGAACAAAGCCAAAGAACAAGCGGGCCCGAGCAGATGACTAAACCAACTAATAACCTAGTATTCAACCTTTCTGATATACCCCTCACCAACGAGGAGACCAATGTCCTGAACAAAGGGCTGTCTTTCGTCCCGACCACCCGACTAGATACTTTTAAACTCCACGTCGAATTGACCGAGTTTTTCAGAAAACTGAGGTTAAAAGCGTTCTTTGAGAACAAGGAGAAACCAATTGACCCAGAAATCACTAACGAAACAGGGCTGAAACTCAAATCCAACTTCACCCCGTCACCTGCCACCGTGCCAGTAGAGATCAGCACCTTCGAGTTGGCAGTATACTCAGAAGTCGAGAAATTACAACCCCATAACCATTTCAATAATCTTTCATTCCGAGATAGGGAAATCGTCAAGAAACTTCAAAATGACCCTACTCGCATCATTAAACCAGCAGACAAAGGGGGCGGAATAGTCATCATGAATAAAAGCGACTACGACACAGAATGCCGCAGACTTCTAAGCGACACTCGTAACTATAGGAAACTACAGAGAGATCCGACTAAAGATCTACAAAAAAAGATCATAGAACTAGTGCAAGAGGCGTCTGACGCAGAATACATCTCCAAGCAAGAGGCTGATTACCTCAACACACGTGATGCGAAAGTACCCTACTTCTACATCATGCCCAAGGTGCACAAAGGGGTAACCCCACCACCGGGCAGACCTATAGTGTCAGGAATAAAATCCCTCCTAGAGCCGCTGTCACGGTTCTGTGATCACTACCTGAACCCGCTAGTCCAAAAAACCCGATCCTACATCCAAGACACGAAACATCTCCTTAACATCATCAAGGATGTTAGTTTCGACAGCGATAAACATCTCCTGGTTGGATTAGACGTGGAGAGTCTTTACACGAGCCTCCCACAGGATGCCACATTGAAGGTACTCCACGATGTCCTAATGGAGATTGACTGGCAATACCACACACCCCGTCACTTCATTCTGGATTGCGCCACTTTGGCATTAAAAGAGAACTATTTCAAATATGAGGACACATTCTTCCTACAAACTAATGGTACCTCGATGGGCAGTGTCTTTGCGCCGAGCGTGGCGGGGCTGTATGTCCACCATTTTGAACAAACTAACATCGAAGCCCCCACGAACCCCTACTCAGCGAATATAACAATCTGGCGTCGCTACATTGACGATATTCTCATTGTCTGGGAGGGCAATGAGGAAACACTGAAAGATTTCCTCACGTGGATCAACAACCTTGATCCATTTCTCAAGTTCACCTGCACTAGCAGCCCAACTGAACTAGCGTTTCTAGACCTCAACATAAGAGCTGATCAAGGGGGTCTGACAACAATCACTCATTACAAACCAACATCCAGGAACTCATTGTTACGCTTTGACAGTTTCCACCCCAGACCTTTGAGGGAGAATCTGCCTTTTGGGCAGTTCCTGCGCATACGCCGGAACTGCAGCAACCTCCATGACTTCAAACACCAGTCCAAAGCCTTGGTCCACAAGTTGGAAGACCGTGGTTACCCAACTAGAATCATTTCAAAATCTTGCAAGCGAGCACGCAACCAGAACAGGGAGGCCCTCCTCGAAACTGTTGTCAAACCACCAGAAACTCCCTTAATGACATGCGTCACCACCTACAATACCGCCTCAAACCAAGTCTCCAACATAATTCGTAAAAATTGGAAAATTATCAATTCAGGTACAAGGAACTGGGATCCACCCCGGTTCGCATACAAGAGAGCACAAAATCTGAGGGACCAGCTGGTCTCCACGAGACCCAGAAAGACACAACTAAAAGGTCAGACAATTTTGAATACATGGGGACTACCTGAACTAACAGGCCACCAACCATGTAACAACTGCAGCGTCTGCCACCTGACTGCCCCTTCTAAAACGTTGTCACTAGAAACTGGGAAAACCTGGACACAAAGGCAATTCACTAATTGTAACTCGTCCAACCTTATATACCTTATCACCTGTCGCTGCGGTCTGAGATACATCGGTATGACTACCAGAAAAGTCAGAACCAGGATGACCGAGCACAGGAGCACAATGCGCTGTGGCAAAAATATCAGCAAGCTAACCCAACACTTCATTGTGCAAAATCATACCCCAAATGACTTCACCTGGACAGTCATCGAACAATTCGCACTTTCATGCTGCGATGAGAAAACTCTGCTCTCTAAAGAGCAACGCTGGATTTACCGCCTTTCTACCCATATAGAGGGGCTCAACGATTCTATCCCGTGGAATGCTCTAGCGAGATAATCACCTCCATGTAGATGGTCTGTGTCCCTGCCTGCGCTCAGACTCGTAGTCTGTCCCTATCCTGTAATTGCCCTATTTGCCAAGAGGCTTCCCTTCGCTGTTGTTGCTTTTGTATCATTTGTATCGTTTGTTTATCTTCATTGGCCCCCCACGGGCCTTTCTAATTAATTTCTTTCCCCCACACGGTGCACGCACTAGAGTGCACATGTCTATACCAATGCTGTATAACTCCGGGGTTCCGAGGCGCATGCGCGTCTGTTCAGTGCCCAGGCCTCCCAGTGCACATGCGCGACAACCGCGGCTACCACACTATGCGCACGCACAGCACCAGTGCCGCTAGCTACCAGCGCATGCGCATTTCTAGCCAGCGCGACCGCACCCTCTCCCCTCTCCAGGTGACACCAATTGAACCGGCTACTTAAGCACTTACCTGATCCATGCACAGTTCACTCGGGACACTGGAGCAGGACGATAGGTCGCAGGAGCACGCTGATCGGAAATACCGTGAGTAAACGAGTGATCTCTACACGACGCTCTGGGTAAGCAGCATTTTCTCTCCCCACAGGTACCTTCCTAACCATGACCTTTTAAAAACATTTAGGGTCTTCTCTCTCTCCCTGCCAAGTGACCCATGAGGCTTTAACAGCAAGTAGCAAGTGTGAGGAATTATGTACCATACTTACCTGTACCTCACGCTATGCTTGTTTCGCTGTGTAGCCCACCACTGCCACCGCGTTTAACATTTTATCGCCATAGTTCACCCTGGCCATGGCATCCACTCATGGCCAAGTTCTCTGCCGCTCTAGGTCGCTCACGCACACTAGAAGTCGGCCATATGTTGTGTTTTGATACCATTCTCATTGGTTCTCTTTGTATGTCTGTATTGTCTCTGTGTTTTATGTACAGTAAAGTAGAGGGAATCCCCCTCTTACACGTACGGCACCTTAGCGAGTGCAACACTTTTTCACCACACACTATCACTTAATATAGTTAATCATCACTTACACATACTCATTGGTCCTGAGGAAAGCCAGTTTTAATCAAAAGGCCTGGCTGAAACATGTAGACCACATGGACGTAGGAGCTCCTAATACACTCCATATCGTCCACAGCCTTTTTATCTTGCTAACAGGGGCCCAGGTATTAAAATTTACCTTTACCCTCGGGAACTGGGACCACCTGTATAGCTTTTAATCTTTCACCCTCATTCTCACCAGCACTGCACACTCAGCAAGAATACCAGCTCCTCAGTAATCTGGAGTCGCAGCACACCCGGGACACATTCGGTGTCACTGTGGTGGGCCCGATGATGAAGCATGACACCAACTAGGTTGGTGTGTGAGGGCTTCATGTCCAAACCTAAGGGTTTGCCCGCAGATATACCTTCTGAGTTCCACTAAATACAACGTAGCTAGTCCTATATTGATATCCTACAGGATCTCACACTTATCATTATTGAGTTTGTAACCAGATATTTGGGAGTATTCATGCACTTCAGTAAGGAAGGCGGGAATCGAATCAGTGGGGTTAGAAATAAAAAGAAGAATGTCATCCGCGTATGCGGCGAGCTTAACTTGAGATTCTGAAGTTTGAAAACCTTGTATGGTAGGATTCTGACGAAGTCTAGACAAAAAGGGTTCTAAGGCCAAATTAAAAAGAAAAGGAGATAAGGGGCACCCTTGACGAACACCTCTTCCCAAATCAAAAAAGGAGGATATTTGACCATTAGCACAAACAGCTGCTCGTGGGTTGGAGTAGAGTAAGGAGATCAGAGAAATAAATTTAGGGCCAAAACCAAACCAATGAAGAGTGTGAAAAAGATAGGTCCATTCAACTCTATCGAATGCCTTTTCAGCATCCAGGGCAATGGCAGCGAGGGAGTGTGGCAAATGACGGGACTTAGATAAAACATTAAATAACAGTCTAGTATTATCAGTGATGAAGCGACCCTTGGCAAAGCCTGACTGTTCCTCACCCAGAAGATCCGGGAGAAGAAGATCTAGACGTGCTGCAAGAGACTTTGCAAATATTTTATAATCGATGTTAACCAAGGAGATTGGTCTATAATTCTTGCAATGTTGAGCATCTTTCCCTTCCTTGGGTATGAGACAGATATGTGCATCAGAGAAAGAACCCGAGGAAGAGCCCAAGGTGAGGAAAGCATCAATGAGGGAGTGTATTTTAGGGATGAGAAGTTTTGAGAAGTGAAGGAAGAATTCAACAGTAAAGCCATCCGGCCAAGGGGCTTTATCTTTTTGAAGACTTTGAAGTGCTGTGAGCAACTCTTGTTGAGAGATATTAAGCTCCAAATGAGAAAGGTCAAGTGGGAAGTGAGTTGGTTTTTGGATGTTGGAGAAAAAGTGATCTAAAGATTGGGAGGAGGGTTGGGTTTCGGAAGACTATAAGGTTTTGTAAAAGGCAGAAAATTCAGCAAGAATGTCTGTGTCTTTATGTTTAAGAACAGTGTGTGTGTCATAGATTGATTCAATATTTAATTTGTTATGCTTTACTTTCAAATAGTTGGCAAGAATCTTCCCAGCCTTATTTTTACCCCCGTAAAACTTTGCACTCGATTTTAATAAAAATAAAGATGCATCATCCGTGGACTTTTTGTTAAATTTCATTTTGGCATTAATCAAGGCTGTCAAGTTGTCCTGCGAGCGAGAGGTATAATAAGAATGCTCCAATTTCTTAATGTCAAGAAGGAGAGTAGCTGTGAAGTTACGAGCAGCTCTCCGTTTTTTTGCGACAAAGCCAATTATAAAGTCCCTTGCTGCAGCCTTGAAGGCATCCCAAATGGTATGTTTGGGAATGGAGGGAGCGTCATTGAGTGAAAAAAATTCACCAGAGAATTCAGTGAAGGATGAGGTAAATTTGGGGTCCAAGAGAAGGGAATTATTAAAGCGCCATCGCTTGGATCCAACTGATTGAGGGAGAATGTCAAGTTGAACCAAAGTAGGGGCATGGTCCGAGAGTAGTATCGGGCCAATTTCTGCATGGGTAAGGGTTTGGGCAATTGCATGAGTAACGAAAATGTAATCAATGCGGGATTGGGAATGATGACAGGGAGAGTAAAAAGTGAATTCCCGCAACTCTGGGTTACATAGACGCCAGGCATCAGTGAGTTTATGTTGACTGACAGCTTGAGAGAAGAGTTTGTGTGATTTATTAGGAATGAAGGGAGCCTTGGAATGTCTATCCAAAAAGGGGTCAAGGGGCTGGTTGCAATCTCCCGCTAAAATAAAGTTATTATCAATAAATCTGGAAATATGATGAGAGAAGGTATACCAGAAAGTAGGATCACCAGCAGTGGGGGCATAGACATTTAGAAGGGAAATTGAAACATTCTTAATGGAAAGCTTAACAAATATCCAGCGACCAACATCATCCGATTCCTGAATAACCAAAGAGTGAGATAGACGTTTGTGGCATAAAATGGCTACACCATTGCGTTTGCCATCCCCTGGGGAATAATATACATCACCCACCCAAGTTCTCTTCAACTTAACAGATTCTTCAGCAGATAAATGAGTCTCTTGCAAAAAGGCAATGTCAACATTCAAGCGTGCAAGGTGGGACAAAATTCTTTGTCGCTTGATGGGAGAATTAACGCCCTTAACATTCCATGTAACTATTTTTAGCGACATATCATAAAAATGAAACGGAAAAGATCGTTAAAAAGAAGAGAAAAATAAGTGCCCAGAATAATAAAATGAATAAAAAGGATATAAAAGTCAAAAAGAGGTGATGTAACGTGAAGTTGAAAAAAAGTAAGGAGGAGAAACAGGTGAATAAGCAGAAAAAATGCTAGTAGAGTGAGAAAAAGCAAGGAAAGAGTATACAAAGAGGAAATAAGAAGAGAGGAAGGGAAAAAATTCAGTAAAAAAAGGAACCAGGTCAAGAACAAATGAGGAGCTACTAGGAAAGGATCAAAAGAAGGAAGGGAGGAGAAAAAAGAGAGGGAAGAATGTGAGTCAAGAGCAAATGCGGAAACTGAAAAAGTGGTAATGAGAGTTAGATGATTGAAGAAATAAAGTAGAGGACTACAAATGCAGGAAAAAGGAACATGGAAAAGGAACATGGAAAAGGTAAAGACATGGAAGTGAGTAAAAAAGAGAAATAGAAGACACCTTTGAACAAAGTAGAATTAGAGATAAAAACAAGATCAAAAACAAACAGGGAATAATGAAGAACAAGGGAAGGAGGAAAACATACTTACGGAGGGTGAAACTGGGAAAGGGTGATACGAGGAGGGGAAGACGAGAAGAGAAAACTGAGGGGGCAGCGCCCACAGGGGGAGGCGGTACACCGATGCAAGCGAACCATCAAACCAAGGGAAGGACATACTGTGGACTATGAAACCTGTGGAAGAAAAAAAAAAGAAAGCAAGAGAATTGTAAAGAAGAAAACATCAAAAGGATTACTGGTAGAAGCAAAATACAAAAATAAGTTGGAAAAAGGTGAACATATTATGGAATTAGAAGGGAATAAATGTAAAGGGAAAGAAAGCAATTAGGAGAAGGGTGGAAACAACATGGTAAGAGGAAACACATGTAACATAAACACAAACTATGCGAACTAGCAAGTGAATCACAATAGTAGGTCATGAAAGTCATGGAGGGAAAGCTGATGAAGAACTGGAGAGGTCCATTTGAGATTCTTGGCAGGAATTAAGGAAGCTCCGGAGGCGTACGGGATCCTCATAAGTCGTCGTTTTGTTGTTATGAGTGACTCTGAAGAGGCAGTGGTGGAAAAGGCCATATCTGGCGCCAATGGATCGGAGCTCTGGTCGCATATCTAGGAAAGCTTTACGCCGGTTGGCTGTGGCTCTAGCGTAATCTTGCGCGAAGAAGAGGGTAGAACCTGACCATGTAAGGCGAGGAGAAGCTCGGGCCGCTGACAAAACTTTAAGGAGGTCAGTGTATTCCAGAAAGTACATGATGACACCTCGCGGTCTGGAAGAAGCAGAGGAAGACGAGGAAATGCGGCCGAGCCTATGTGCTCGTTGGATGTTAAGCGTGGTACCCTCAGGTAAGTGGAGGAGCTTGGGCAGGAAAGATTTGAAAAAAGCAACGGGGTCATTCCCCTCACAATTCTCTGCCAGGCCGTAAATACGAAGGTTGTTGCGTCGATTGCGATTCTCAAGCTCCTCGACCTGCTTCTGGAGAGAGCAAATCTGCGACTGCATGTGCGTCACCTTGGAGGATGATTCCTGGAGAGAAGATATGGAGTGTTCCACAACCGTTACTCTTGCATCCATCTGTGACCAATTGTCAGTTAAGACCTGCAACTTCGAGTTGGTTTCTTCCATAAAAGGTCGAAGAGCACATATCTCCTCCAACAGTAGCTCCATAGATACAGCTGAAGTGGAGCCTGACGGAGATGGAGGGTCTTTTTTGAGACGTTTCGACGTAACTTTTCCTGGAGCGTGAACAGAACGTTCTGTGTTGGACTGCGACATTTGAACGGCCAGTGCTTGAGACGCTTCCAGATGCGCCAATGCGGAAAAGACTTTGGAATTTTTGATGAAGACACGTCGTGGAGTTTTGGAAACACGTCCAATTGCGCCTCCTTCCATACGGTGAAAGCCGTCAACAAACAGAAAGCAATAAAGAGACTAAACTCTGAAATAGTCTATGTCTGTTAGAGTCAATAGGAGAATGGAGGAGGGTTAATCAGCAAAAGCATAAAAAAAACAAAAAGATCCGAAGGCAACCATCATAACCATTTAGGCGCAGCCAAAGTACACGTAGAAACATGTAGCAGTATCCATTTGCGTAAGTGAGGAAATCTTTATACCAGAAAATAGTGCGCAGAATGTCCAAAAACTGTGAACCAAAACGCCAGCATATGTTGAAAAGATAAAAAAAAAGAAGAAAATCAGCAAGAGAATTGTAGCACCATGGCAAGCAAGGGCAGCCTGGAGAATATGCGCAGGTAGAAGGAGGCTCTGGTAGCTAGAAGAAACAGGAGCGTCGTGTTGAAAGCAGGCAGTGAGGACAAAATGGCGGCCGAAATCACAACACCAGCAAATGTTCCTCATGTAGAATAGGGCAAGCAGAGCAGAAGCATTAATGCGGCAAAACGTGGGAAAATAAGCTCATCGCAACCTTATGCTGGGGTTAAAGGCAGCAGATGGAGGCAGCATTCACCGATGCGATGAGCGCGTCAGACGCGCGATGCAAAAACAAAATGGCGGTCGCGGCTGACAGGGAGCCGCGGCTGCTCGCAAATGCCGAGAAAAGTGCTTGCCTGGTGCCGAAATCAGCCGCCGCCGAGTCCACAATTTTCCCCTCGCATTCCGAGAGGGAAAGCTTCTTTTCGCTATTAGCCGGCACAGGTAATAGAGGGTGAGTCCCTCGGCCGAGTCGGAGCGCTCACATCCGAGCCGCCATCCGCATCGGGCGCTAAGCCACGCCCCCCTGAGACAGATTTTTAAAAGACTATTTTAGAGGATAGAATGCTGCTGTCCAATAATAGCATTTCATCTGCAGGCCCTGGGTACAGGTAGTACTATGTACTAGGGTACTAGGGACTTACAAGTAAATTAAATGTACCAATTAGATGTGGGACAATTTTACCAGTTTTTAAGGAACGAGCACAAGCGCTTTAGCACTGGTTAACAGGGGTAAGGTGCACAGAGTCCTAATGCCAACAAAGTTAGTTCAACAAGACAAGGGAGTGAAGAGAAACATGTTTTGGGAATGCCACACCAAGGATGTCAAATGTATCAGATATTGTAAAATGTTTTAACTGGTGAATCCATTGTAGTAGTTTACTTTTTCGTTTAAAGTGGGTAACCATTATGTCAGTAAAACATTGAAGCAAAGGCATGAAATTGTATTCATTACAAATAATGGTTCCAATCAATATCATGGAAACATTGGAAATGTTTTGAAATTGGATGATGGAGTAAGTATTCTGGCCCTTTAATAATGGAGGCAGTCTCAATAATAAATTATGGTTTACTTACTTTGAGAACCCACATTTATCAACTAAACCATGTGGAATTTATATCTCTAAAAAGCAAGCAGATCAATAAAACGCAAGACATTTACAAGTGATGGAGTCAAAGAGTAAAACAAGATAATGTGATATTTTACCTATAAGATCAAGCTTGTAAATCACCCCTGTGAACAATTCTGTGTGATGCATGGAAAAGAAGAAAACTGAAATTAAGAATCATGGAGCCGAATATTAAAAAAAGGAGACTAATGTTAAGTGTGCCAGAGCAGTACATTTTGTCATATGGCAAAACAATCTTCATGTGGAGGACACTAAAGATGGCAAATAGGCAAGCCAATGTATTGAATGAAAGTTGAAAGTTTATATTAAGTAATACCGGACATAAATATTTTTCATCTGCACCTGCAGAATATATGTCTCATATCCCAAGCTTAGAGCAGATAGCTCCTAATGTCAACTTCATGCACACCATTTTCTCTCTCGAGGTTGTATAATAGTCATGAACTCGACTCTTCGTCAGTTGTTTTATCTCTCCCTTGACACCGGGTACAATCCCAAAACCCACATTTTAAGGGTATTCTTGAAATATATAAACTGGGTTCATTTCAACATCCAAGCTGCTAACGTCTTTTATTACTTCATGTGCAGTGGTGGCTAGCAGGTCCCAAGGGTGATGGGGTGGGTTGCAAAAAAAAACAACAGAATACATTAAATTAAATATAACACACTTACCTTCCTGCTACAAGCGCAATGTCCTCAGTCTCTTCTCTCCTCAAGGCTGGCTCCCAAACCAATCCTGACGCTGCTCTCATGCTCAAGAGAGCAGCGCCTTGATTGGAGGGAGTGGCCTCTGTCGATGCTCCCGAGGGCTCCTGATGAGAGGTTTAAAGTGCCCATGTCTGGCTGGCCATAGCAAGATAACTGGCCAAAGAGACATGTGAACTTTAAACAAGTGCAAAGGGCAGCCTACCCTCCTCCCTGCTGCTGCTGCTGCCATTCAGCAGGCCAGCCCCGTTCTGACACCGTTTGGAATGGGGTGCCGAAAAATAAAATGGTAATAAATTAACTCCATTACCATTTTATTTTTACGTTTTGGGGGTATTTCAGTGGGGCAACACTCTTTTGCTATAACGGAGGAGCCACCCCTGTTAATTTTTGTATTGACTCTCTCATTTACTTCAATATGTAGCCACCGTGCAACTGAAGGCCAATTTACCAAAATTGGAAATATAATCAATGCACAACTCTTGGTGTAATATAAAAATTAATTAATAAATATGCACATTTAAGACATTATGCAGATATCTGTTCTGTAGCGCTGAAATTCCACCTGCTTAATATGACTAATTACTAAAGCTTCATAAAGTGTATTTGTTATTGAGTTTATTTTTTACACGTTAAGCACAAAATCAACATGTTTTACATGTTAAAGAAGGCATATGTTCTGATTTGCCTTATTCACTTGAAAAATCTACGACGTCCTAAAATGTAATAATGGTGACTATTTTAGATGATATTGAAAACAAACTCCCAAATATGGGAACAGTTTCACCTGTTCCACAATTTCCGAGCCCACATGTATACTTTTCATTGTGATTCGTCCTGTGGGCTGGCACATTACTTTGGATTTTATTTACATTGGTGTACATGTCGAGTGAGTCCATATATGTGACATAAGCATTGATAAATCTCTGAAGCTACCTCTGAGATTGGGAGAGCAGCACTGCATCAACTGCATATAATGGGGATACAACGGTTACCATTTTTGGTGGAGTTATAACCAGTGTGCAACATTTGGCAGCATTTTAAATCATTCCTGGTGCACACCCTTTGATACATCAAATAATTCTGTGCAGTCTCCCTTACCCCACACATCTAACGTTTGTGACTAGATGCTCATGCATATATCTCAAGAGATTTACTGCCTTGGTGTGCACCCACTTTTAATCCAAAATCACCTATAAATTTCCCTTATTAACATTGTCAGATGCAAATTTGACATGCTAACAGTCTCCAGGTAGATTTATTTTCCCTGTTGCATAGGCACATCTGTTTAGTTGTGTAATTTTGAATCTAGTCACCCCTCTAGACCCTGGTTTCAATACACCAATAACGTGTTTTAATATATTCATCTGTAGATTATTCTGAATAAGGTATTGTGGGAGTATGCCAACTAGAGACACATTATTATGGTGCTTGTTAATTCCTTACTTAGAATTTATTTCCACAGCTAATTCTCCTTCTCTGTAACCTACCCATCCACATACAAGACAGAGTAAACTTAATTCTCATTGCATATATGCAATCAGTCTGAATTTCAGAACGCAGGAGTGCATCTAATTCACATTTCTAGTCCCATAGCATCTCTTTTTCTGTAATCTCATAGTCTTCTACTGACCCAGGAATTCAGAGATGTAAAGGAGATCGCAAGAGCCCAAAGGGATCCTTGAAGTTTCTTCTTGATAGGGAGGCTTCCCTACTTGTTTGGCATTATAAAGAGACTTACTAGGATGACCAGACTCTATGATTTGCTGTTCCACTGCAGCTCTTTATGTTGAGCTGGATTTGTTTGATGGTGGTGCAAATCTTCAGCAATCTAGACTAGTTACTACAGTAATTGATTAACCCCCTTTGCCCCTCAACATGCCCATCAACATTTCCTTTCCAACCCCATACAGGAGTGGGTCATTTACTTTATATGGACAATCGGTGACTTGGTGTAAAGAAATGCCTCGTTTTGTTTAATCACCTCCATGTTTTTGGGCTGATGATGCTGGTTTTGTGACTCCGAATGCACTGAGGCCTTCTAACCAGACCCTAAAATGTGTGTCGAATTGGCTGTATCCAATTGGAAATTACTAACTTAACTGTAAGTCCCAAGTATATGGTACCCTGCTACCCAGGGCATGTAAGTTAGAGAGGTAACCAAGGCGTGAGCACTGGTTGTGCCCCCCTAGAGGTCCCCCAAGTAAAACGAGTCCCTCCAATCTGCCACTGCAGACTGATAGCCCGACTTTGCCATTGAAAGCAATGGCATAGCCGCTACAGTCCCTGTACATCTGTGTCAGTCACCCCTCTGGCAGTTCTAACAAATCCTAAAGTAGGATGCAGCATATTAAGCCAAGGTGGGTAACTACTGTCCACCAGCTGAGTTTACGCAGTTTTGCCTACTCCGCGTTCCGTTGCAAACGCGCCATTCAGGCAAAGCCACGACTCAATGGCGGAGCGTAGTTAGCCTGCACCTCCACCCTCCGGAGGCAAGAGAGCGGCAATGTGGAGGAGGAGGAAGCCACGGGGCAGGTAAGTGCCTTTTAATTACTTTTAATTATTTTGGGAGGGCACAGAGCGGAGCTAAGTTCCACGGATTTGCTTTCCAACTCAGTGGAACTTCGCGTAGAGGCACTACGCCTGCTCCGCCCAGTGTTACAGCAAATGACACAGGCAGGACATATAGTTTACATGTCCTGACAGTAAACACAGTTTTTTCTGTGGAAAGACTTGGTTGCCCAATTGGCGAGTACTGGATTACACGTTGACCCCTAAGCTGTTCTAACCCCTGGACTTTGCCTTCAAAGTGGGCACTCCAATGTATCAAACAACTCATTACATTATGCCCGACTTGTATCTCAAGTCAAAGTTAATGTAACTTAATGCATTGTGCAGTTTTAGCAAAACTGACACTTTGTTGCCTTTTAAACTCTTGTGCCTTGCCGGATACACATGGAATCTGTTCCAAGAGACAGTTTTCGGCCCTTCTGGAGAGACATGCCAACGACTGTCAGAAAGAGGTGTTACCTCCCTTCTACAGGAAGCCTTTTAGGTGTTAGTCCTAAAATGCAGGCTTCAATGTGGAAGCCTCATTTGAACAACAGATGTATCACATGAGGGAGGAGGGCTACTCCATTGTTCAAGGCAGACAGGCTGGCGCGGAGAGCAGAGAGGGGAAACCAGTTGCCAACCCAGTTTCCCAGGGGATTATAGCCCTGCGGTAGCCACACTCCAGGGGTGGGCTAGCGAGGTGTGAACACCGAGAGAGGGGTCTCGCCATCTTGGGAGTCAGCAGAATGATGCATCCTGGAATAGCCAGATGCCACACTCCACAAGAAGTTGTCACCAGGTGGGAGGGACCCTGGTAGCCCGTTGGCTACCAGCCGCATCCTGCCCTGAGGGTATCTTCCGAGCACAAGAGGGGCACTCCTGGCACCCAAACCTCAGATCTCATCCAACTTGGGAGAAGGACCGAAGAAGGATTGCCCTGCTGCACCAAGGGACCATCTAAAAGAGACTGCGCCATTGGATATTGCACCTGCTGCATGAGGTAGCTAGCGAAGAGAGGGACTGCTCAAGGGAAAGCTATCTCCAGAAATGAGCCAAGCCAAGAGACTCCTAGGACCAGCCAACTAGCCTCCTGTTTGCAGCACAGGGATACAACAGCTGAAAAAGCCTCCTGGGCCAGGCTGGTAGCCCAAAGCCGTGAAGTTGTTACTGCCACCCTTGTGCAGCACCAAGAACTAAGACCCAGCGCACAGCGTTGCACCCGAGTTCCCTGAACCCAGCAGTGCTGTTGAACAGTTGCTGGGATCCTCAGACGGTGAGTTATCGACCCAGGAAGAATTGGCCTGTGACAGCGACAACAGGCAACTAGTAGTCCAATGGCAATTAGACTTCGGACAGAGCGGAAAGGACTCCGTGGGATATCGACCCTCTCACCATCTTTCTGGAAAAAATACCCGCAGGAAGACTCCCGTTGATCATGTTGCACCCACAGCATCCTCAAAGCATCTTCAGCATCCTTCATCCCTTGCATCGGGGCCACTTCACAGGAATCCATTGCAACACAGATAAAGTGCCTGTAATTGCTGGAGGACTGCTTCTTCTGTGACTGTAAGTGTTCTTAAGAACCTTTCTGTTTCCCCTGACTAGCTCCCCGCTTCTAAACGACCGCAATGGCACTTACCCAAGCCTTCCTTAAACACGTTTCCCAGTGTAAAATTTGTTGAGTTTGCCAAGGCTTATTTGTGGTTGCGTGAAATTGCTGTGATTTATTATTGCTTGTAAAATCAGCATCTCCGGAACCCTCAGTAGATTGTTTTCATTCTAGTGTCAAAATCCTGATAAAAATGTGGTCTATTTTTAGAAATTGCTGTCAGACTTCTTGAGTGTTGTGTTTATTTCTTCTTCAATTGTTTTGGTACTGTTTAAATGCTTTATACTAGTTCTTTGCTGCTCAGTGCCACAGCTACCCAGGTTTGAGCTAAGGGTTTAACAGACTAAACCTACTGGTCCTAAAGGGGTTGGTAAGTGTATTACATGGTGACATCGCACAACTACACCCCATTTCCTCATCATGATGTTATTACTAGTAATAGATCTGTAATGTCATGGTTTATTTATGTCGCTCATCAGTGGTGAAAAATAATCATGTGTATATCACATATTCATTTAAAGCTGAAATGGATTTTTCAGGGCTTGGTCTCATTCTCCTTTGTTTCTCTGACTAGCATTCGGGATATTGCCAAATCTCATCAAGACATGGAGCAGGAACTTGCTCATGCAGTCAATGCCAGCTCAAAGTCCATGGACAAGGTCTATGCTAAATCTAAGAGCATAGAAGTAAGCAATTTCAATGACTGTTATTTTCTTCATGACTCCTGGCTTTGTGTTTTTACTTCTTTGTCTTATTGTCCTCAACTCTTCTTGCATGTCTTAACTTCTCTTTATCTGACTTTAATGCTGATTGCTCAGCTGTTATGAACCTTTCTCCAGTGCATATATTTGTAAAATGCTTGTGTCCACTTATTTTTATTGGTTAGCTCCTTTTTCTCCATGATTTGACATTCACTTTCTTTCATCAAAGGATATGAACTGCAGTCTGGTGTTAGAAATGGTGAATAATGTGAAAGCTCTTCATAATGAAACTCAACTGCTGTTGGCTGGCAAGATGGCTTTGGTAAGTAGGGTATGGAAACAGTGATATTGTGATACCACTGGTAAATGGTGGCTATTGAAGAGTGAACGTAAAAGACACATTGAATTTAATGGAGCTATAGGGGCTAGTTGGTGGAAACCTTGGAAATTATTCTTTAGGGATAAGTGGAACAGACCTTTTCTCAAGACTCTGGGGTCATTAGTGGTTTTGGGGCAGTCTCCATGGTGGGGGTTTACTTGCAAGTTTCCTACCACCTTCACTATCATTATGCTGAAAAGGTATAGCCAATAATCCCTTTGTACACGCCTGTCCTGAATGGCTGATAAAGAAAGCAGTAAAGACTGACTCAAGGGAGTGGGTTCGGTTTTGGCCAAAGTCCAGTTTGACACTGTGGTCACAGACACAAAATATCAACATTTCATTAGTGTTATCTCTTTCACACAGGAATAATATTTTAGAATCAGCAAAGTAAAGCACTTATAGAATAGAAGAACTAAATAAAGATGATACTCTTAAAACCTTCTGACATCAAAATATGAGGCTGACATTTTGCAAGCACCTAAAAACAAGCCTCTTTTAATTTAAAAATGTGTGTGGTGGTGACCAGAAAGATTATTTGGGTGAATTGCTGACCCTGCTGCAACAATTTAGAAATATGGTTCCTTACTGGGAAATACTGGAGGGGCTTTGAAAACGTGTCTATACATTTGGTAATTGAACTGTCTGGCCGGACGCCATGACAGCAAACGGAATTAAGTAGACTTCTCAGGAAGTTCAATCTAAGCTATAGAAGTGAACCAAAATCAGACGAGAACAATTTACATTTACATTTGAACGATGACTGGTACCTCTTCTTTTTTAGTTAAAACTGAGCCTGTTTGGTGCGGCAGTGGTTCTAATTTTACAGATATGAGAGGGGTACCAGCAGGTCTTCAAAGAACCTGTTATTTGTCACTTTAGTTCAGCATCCTGAGTCAGATTGGCAAGAGGTCTTTTGAGCCTGAAGAGCTCCTGGTAGTTGGGGAACCTAAGGTTTTCCATAGTCTCCAGGGGCTTCTATGTATGATCAGTGTTGATGGCATCCAGTGGTCCATGCGCCCCGCTGGCCAATGTCAGAGATGCATAACATCTTTTTACCGGCAGTAATTCTGGAACCGTACTTCATAGGAAAATCGATCAGATTGTTACATTTCCTGTTCATGGCTGCAAAAGAGGTACACATGGTCCTAGGAGAAAGGTAGGAAGTTCCTATTGGAAGTTCACTCAGTAGCTTGAGCGTGGCTGAGTGGAGAAGTTGTATTGTGGCTCTCATGCCATATATTACAGCGCACCCATGCATATATTTCATGCTATTCTCAAGCACAGTCCTATCCTGAGGATCTAACATACACACACACATTCATCAAAACAAACACACCCACTACCACCTCATTAAATGCAGTCCATAACAAACAACACTTAATCACAGGGAATAAAAGGACCTAGGGTTAGATTTACGAAGTTTCTTCTTAGTCATATAAGACAGTTTAGAATGAGTGTTCTTCTTTAATGACATTTCCAAGCATGTATAGTAAAAGGGAATACCCCTACACAAGCAGCTGTTACTTAATTCACATTCTCATACTTAACATTCTACTACAGGCTTCAATGTTCTATGCTAGCAGAAAATATAGAAATGAAGTATGACATTTGGTGCCGGAAATGAGGGTGATCCAGCCGTATCCCACATATGGCAGCTATTATTGAGCCAGATCCTGGATCTGGATGGCCCTAGTGGATTATCCCAAATTTGTTGTGGTGTAATTTTCAGACTCTGGGACACTTTGTCTGCTTTCTGTTCAGAGCAGAAACATGCAGACGGTAAAGGGACTGTCTTATTTTCAGCTGGGCCTAAAACAATGGTCTAATTTAAAGGGTCTTCCGAGTATCATTCTGGCTAGGAGCTATCTGAACTCTTAACACCTAGAAGATGATGTAATGGAGGAAACAAAGGCTCAGAGATTGTTATTGCTTCACAAATACTTAAGAGAAACTATGATTTGCAGGTAGATTTTTGACTTGTAACCCCTGTATGTAAGAGATATGCATGCATTGTAAGAACGTCCGATGTATCTGATGTATATGTATGAATAATTACACATATAAAGGTTTAAGGAACCCTAATTTATTTTTTATTGAATCTTTTATAGCACTACACATCCCAATGTAGGGTGTCAGAGTGCGTTACATCACAGGCATACATTATACAGAGACAATCTATCATATTAATGCATATATCAGTGTACAGGAAATGTTACATAAAATAATGAGGGTTACAAGGTATAGGAAAACATGTTATTTTTACTGGTAGGCATTGTATGTAAAGAGTCCATGATCGGGAGAAATACAAAGTCAGGAGTTAAAATGCAAAACAGTGTTTGGGGTTGACTGTAATAATGCAACTTTATTATCACCCACATAAACATTTTTTAGCAACTTAATAATAATGCCAGATTGAAAAAACAATAAGGTTCTAAATCCATGACTTGCAGTTCGCATGCAACTCCTTGATTCAGTTCATAGCTCACTGTGCTATGTTAGGAGGGTTGTAACTTATGAACTGCAAGTAACAAAAGAATCCATGGGTCAAAAGCAGTAGCTCACATATCTATCTAAATAAAATACAAATCTGTGATCTGCATGGTAAACAGTGTAATTTACAGCAGGCGCTTTAACCATTTCTGCTACCTCACCGGGGCATTGCTTGGTCAGTAAGACTGTTGGGGGGAGCTTCTGATTTTTCTGCAATCACGGCAGCATACTATTTCAATCATTATATGATAAGCAGTGCATGTGGAGGGCTTAAAGGCCAGTGGAAAGGAAAAGGAGTGTGGATCGTGAGGGGATACTTAAAACATAGTATTTTGGAAAATAACCCTTTGTTAGGACCCTCAAAACAGAGACAGAGTGAATGTGTGTGTTTTTGTCTGAGTGCGTATTTACAAACCTCAGGTGATATCTGAGAGACACCTTACCATACCGGACTCAAATCTCCTGTACCCAACTATTCAGTAAAAAATACATCTATTGGGGGGGTGTAACACCCCTAAACACTTCCCCTGAAGCTACAGCCCCTGCAACTTCATGAGCCAAAACTGTGACAAGATAAAACACATATCTCTCCATCAAGTGCATTAACCACCATTATTGTCCCATGAAAATCTCATTAATACAATGATCTCTGGAGCAGGTGTCTAAACCCTTGTGTGCAGATAGGGGCATCCTTTGTCTCTGCGTCTAGTCCGTCCCACTACAGATGTGGCGTTTGGGATTCTACATCTCGCCACATCTGGGCACTAAAGTCAGTTCCTTTCTTTCTGCACCTTTCCATGCAGACCCAAAGTTGCTACTCTGAGTCTGTCAGACTCAAAAAATATTTCCAGTGTGTGAAAGCCATGTCCCCTCCTACAAATAACTAGATTTATACTGTGTAAGGATTGCAATAAGCAGATATCGGTGACAGACCGACACTAGGTTTATGTCTGAGCTCCAAGCACAGTTTGGCGTCATGTGATAAGAGCACCAAGACTAACCACCAATGTGTAGCCAAGCTGTACATTGCAGAACATCCACAGAATTTGAAAAAGGCCCCAGTCGATGCTGAGAGCACGGGCCTGCTACACGGGGCATTTCCGTGATGGGTCATTCTCAAAATCAAGATCATCAGGTAAGTCCAAATAGAGGAACAAATATAAGAAGTGAAAGGAGTCTGACGGCTCTCCCTTGTCCCACCATTCCCAACACGCAGAGTTGCAGATGCCCTGGGCACCAAGAGGCAGCGAAATCAGCCCCCAACGTCAGAACTGTCTGTCATAGACCCCCAAATGGTCTTACTGTGGTGTCTGAAACGAGACCACGACTCTTAAGACCTGCGCAGATTGCAGGCCTATGAATCCGAATACCATCTGTGAGTGGGCCATGAAGCTTCTGGCTGTTCGTCATGCAATTCCGCACCACTCCAGGTCCTGTTCGTGAGGGATGTACCAGGAATGCTCTCAGTTACTTGTGTTGTCATTTTTATGCTATCAGACTTCTTCAGGGAAGTCACTCAAGAAGTCTAAGCGTTCTTCGACTTCTCTGCTCTAGTCTCTCATACATTGGACGAAGTGTGGGAACAATGCCACAAGTCTAGGCCATGCTCCCAGGTCGTCCCTTTGGAGGTTGTGCCTTACACTGAGTGTGCGTCGCGCTGCCCTGAATTTCCCCGAGCCAGAGGTACACTCGTTCAACTTCAAGGATTTTATGGAGCCATGAGCCACATTTTTGGGTGAACTGAGCTCTCTGGAGTGCCTTCATGCCCCATGGCTTCCGGGGGTCTCTGACTAGGGCTCCACCTGTAGATTAAACCTTGGTTAGGATCCGTTGTTAGATCTGGATCCATACTGGATGCAGCTTCACAACCTCCTCCGAAGACCGTTTTAGTGGCGCTATCAATCCCATCATGATTCCTGATACAGAGCTAGACCAGTGTTGGCCAACGCAGGCTCTGGCACTGAGCAGGCACATGGCTTTAATTGGAGATGGAGCTCCATGGCCTACGACACCTTGTAGGAGGTCCTGACAGACGTCAGAGGTCAGGACACCTCACCAGACTTTGGCCTTCTCTGTCCTCCCACAGTGGCTCTGGAGGAAGGGCCTTCCTTTGTGATGGTGGTCCAGAGAGCAGCTAATGTCATGGACCTTCAGCTGCCCACAGTTGAGGTCAAGATCAATGGGCCTCATTATGAATTTGATGCTCCGATGGACCACCAAATCCTCGGTGGCGGTGCGGCTACCGCCGCATCGTTGGTCGGACCGCCCTACTACAAGTAGGCTGGTTGGACTGCCATTGGACCATGGCTGCCGCCAGGGTTCCACGATCCCTACCAGTCTTGCAGCGGTCTGAGGCCTCTCATATGCTGGTGGCGCTGCTGCGGCACCACCAAGAATATTTGGAGTTTCCTCACTGCCACAGTTTTCATGGCAGTGAGCCCGCCATGAAAACTGTGTCGGTGAGGACACAAAGGGGGCCCTACAGCCCCCCCTGTTGCCTCTGCGCCATGGGATGCATGCAGAGGGGCACATGGTGTATACCCCCCTGTATGCATGCACACCCAGTTCCCACAGGGCATGGACTTGACAGTCCATGCCCTGCAGGAACTTGCAATGGCATTCCCATTACTTTGCCTTGCTAAGGCTTCCGTATGAGCCTTACCACTGCCACACTGCCAAAGTCATAATAAGGCCCCAGTGAGAGTCTTGACAGAGGCGCTTCAGCCTAGGGTGTCCCCATCAAGACCCTTACTCCCTTTTAATGAAGCCCTCACTGATGTCCTGCTCGGGGCCTGGGACAAGCCCACACAGTCACTTTTGTGCACACGTATGTCTACCGCTCCATCACCCCATGCTCAGAGACCCGGCCTTCCTTACCCAACATCCCACCCTTACGAGGCTGGCTCAGCCTCCAAGATAAATCCCATATGTACACTACCACACCACCGGATAGGGAATCCAAAAGGCTGGATACCTTTTGAAAGAGGATTTTACACTTTTACCAGCCTGGCACTGTAGTCGCTAAACACTACATGCTCATTTGGTCGTTATACCCATACTGTGTAGGATACAGTTGTGCAAGTGCTGCCTATAGTCTTGGAGTAGGCTAGAACCATACTCTCTCGAGCTATTGCTGATGAGAGAGGTGCGGCAAAGTACACGATCATCAGATGCAGATTGAAGACAGCCGTTGGGCAGAGCCATTGCTGCCACGGTGGTGCACCATCATCAAGCCTGACTGAAAACAACTGGCTGTTTGGGCAATGTCCAGGCAACTCCTAAAGATACGCCCTTTGATCAGCTTTGTCCTTTCCACCCTAGCCACCAATGCTTCTAGGCATCTCAGTCCTTTTTATTGCTGCAGACGTGCCTCCCACAAGCCTCGTAGAAACCAGGGCTAGAGAGGGGGACCAATCAGACCCCTGCACCCACCACACCCCCATCAGCCTCAGCGTCAAAGTCTCTTTAGTTTGACCTCATACTATCATGCACCCGGTTGGTGGCAGGATTTCGTACCATGTGTTCAATGTTGGGAGATTACTTTGAGCAAATGGGTGCTCCAGAATGTCCAGCAGACCCAGTCACTGTTGCTGCCGTCCTCCGATTGGCTGATGAAGAACCACCTTTACGTTTTGTGACAGAAAGTATTGGCTCTCCAGGCCAAAGGAGCCATTGAGATAGTGCTGGCATTAGAAGTTGGTGTGGTTGCTATTTCTGCTACTTTATGGTGCCGAAGAAGGATGGAGGACTCCATCATATCCTAAATTTACACCCTCTAAATTCTTTCCTGAAAAAGGAAAAGTTCAAAATGCTCCCTTTGGCTCAAGTACCGTCTGCACTTGACCCTAGAGACTGGGTGGTAGCGTTGGACTTGCAGGATGCCTACTTTCATATTCTCGGCCTGCCTACTTTACATTACATGTGGCTCATGGTAGGCCAAGAGCATTATCAGTTTACTCACCTCCTCTTTGATCTTACTACCGCCCCAGGCATTCACCAAGCTTATGGCGTGGTTGCAGCGCATCTGCCGGAGATCAAGGGTGCCAGACTTCTCCTACCTCAACAACTGGCTGTTGAAGGTGGAATCGCCTCAGGCAGTTGTCTCCCGTTGCCAGACCATGGCGGCCCCTCTACGGTGGACCTGCTGCATTCACTGAGGTTCGCTATTAACGTGCAGAAGTCACACCTGAGTCCCTCTCAGACGCTCAATTCATCTGAGCTATCCATGGATACAGTATAGTTTCAGGCTTATCCTCCAAAACAGCAAACCCAGGATATTCAAGCCATGATTCCAATGTTTCAGTCTCTATCCTGGATTTCGGTGAGACTGACGCTGAGGCTGCTGAGTCTTATGGCCTTCTGCATCATGCTGGAAAAACAAACTTGTTGGCACATGCATGCTCTGCAGTGGCATCTGAAGTCCCAATGGGCACTGCATCAGGGGATTCTCTCTGAGCTGGTCGACATATAGGGGGAACTGCAAATCAGGTGCAGTAGTGGCTCACGAACAGCGATTGGATCAGCAGTACACTACTTTCCCTTCCCCATCCAGAACTTACACTTGTGAGAGATGTGCTACCTCTGGGTTGGGGTGGCCATCTGGGAGAGGTGGAGATCAGAGGACACTCATCTCCGACAGAATTTCCGCTCCACATAAACCTTTTGGGACTGAGAGCTGTTTGCCTGGCATTGAATACCTTTATTCTAGCCATCAAGGGAAGACTGCTTCAGGTGTTTACAAACAACACCATCATCATGTGGCATTACAACAAGCAGGACAGGGTGGAGTTGTGGATCCTATGTCTATGCTTTGCGTCTCTGGACATGGCTGGAACGTCAGAGCATTTTCCTGGTAGTTCAGCAACTGGTGGGCTCTCTGAACGCCATAGCAGACTAACTCTGCAGTCGATGCCTCGCAAATCACATATGGTGTTTCCATTCAGAGGTGGTGCAAGGTCTCTTAAGAGATTGGAGAGAACCTTGGTTAGATCTATTTGCCACTGCACAGTGTCAGTACTATTGCGTGCTGTTCAAAGGCAGCTCTTGCTGGGAGACGCATTCTGTCTCGAATGGAGTTCAGTACTCCTGTTCACCTTTCCACTGACACCACTGCTGGCCAATGTTCTTAAGAAGATCTGGACCAACCGGTTTCCAAGTTATCTTAGTGGCTCTGGATTGGGTCAGGAGAGTCTGGTATCCTTCATTCTCCAGTATTGGTGTGTCTTTCATAGATTCACATGCTTGAATATTCCCCGTCGCCGAATGAGAGTCCCACGGTACATAACATAGGTATGTAGTAATAACATAAATATCTATGCATAAAATAAAGGAAACACCATAGAGTTTTTATAGCTAGACAATTTGTCACTTCTATGATGTATCATAGTCATTATGTTGGTCCAAATTCCGGCCAATCAGGCGTCAGCACCCTCTTAGAATGTTCTCCCCAGAGGCTCAGGCCCTCAGATTTTCATAGCACAAGAGTGATATAGAGCCAAGCGAAGAAGAGAACCTCTGAGGGGAGGAGGGTGGGTCGCATGTGAATCTTTGTTATTAAATTCCATACATGCAACCATTTGGAAACCAGATAGGAAGAAATGCTCCAAGGATACACCAACATATTGATCAGTAGAGAAAAGGGGATAAAAAAGTAATTTGTACAAAACTGATGAAAAGTTAGTAGCTGTTCACTCTTTTCTAGAGCCTGTCATTTATGTGCTCTGGTGCTTTCTGTTGCTCACACTTCAGTAACATAATCCCCAGGCACCGGTCTTTCAGCAGTCATTCACACTCCTTTGTTACTGCCTCACAGCAGTGTGTTCTTTTCTTTCTGCAGGAGCTGGATCCTCCCCAGAAAGAGCAGCTTGCAACGTCTCTCAAAAACATGGACCTGGAAATGAGAAAAGTGTCTGAAATCCCCTGGCTCTGGAATCTCATGGAACCTGGTGATGACGAGGTGAAGACCTAGAATAAGAAGTACAGCTACTACTACTTGGGAGATACTGTGTGTAACCAGACCCATCATGTCCTTTTTAAGGGCACTTAACCATGTGACAGATTTGTACTTACCTTATGCCGAGACAGCTATGGTGCTGCCTACATTATTCATTATGGCCATTCCAGTGTATTGTTCTGCAGAGAACAGCAGAGCCAATCTGTGCTATAAACCAAGGGATCTTAATACCCCTTTTTGAAAGTTATTGTGAAAAGTCATATGTAACATTTGATGTGTTAAATCAGATTACCTTGAGTATTCGCCATTTCTGAATGCACCCTCAGGATCCAGCTCTTAACTGTGTGGTTGACCACTGAGATACAGTTCTACCCAGTAATGGTATCTGCAGGGACATGAAGTAATTGCCGGATTACCAGGTTGCTCTTAACTAGGGCCTATGTGTAGTGTAAATAGGTAAATAGTCGGACTGAGCTATTCCATTATCTAACAAAAATTTGATCTGCACTCATAATCTGGATATGGTCTAACTATTCCTTTCAAACAGGCAGCCTGAAATTGTACACTTTCTTGCATGGCAGCTTTAAACACCTGCACATTCCTGTGCTACAAAGTTGGCCTTGAGTTTCAGATGATTCTGTAGAGAATTCTAACAGGTCTGCTTGACAACTCTCTAGACAGTCTGATTATCAGAGAGCACATGCTCAGTAATTGTTTTCCGGGGTTACGGCAACACCTGTTTGAGTGTGGGCTCTCTGATCCCAGGGAGCTTGCACGGGAGGCAGACCTCTGGGTAAGTGCCAGAGGATCTGAAGAAGCATTGGGGAGTGATCTTGAAGGAAGGGGCTCAAGGACTCGTTCAGTTCCCTGTAGATTTCACCTTCCTTACTCATGCACTCTCCCTCCTCATGCAGCTTATAACTCTGCGACCTCTCTGACTATGATCTTGCACTCAGACTTCTGCAAATTATAAACCAGCTCTTATACCTCTCTTCCAATAGCAGGGCAGCACTCACACATTTTCCTGCAGGCCTTTGCTCTGCAACTCAACGCATTGGTATAGAGTGCAGTCTTGTGCACTCGTAATACTTGCATACCTTTGGCCTCTACTCTTTGGCCTTTGCAGAAAGTCAGCCTACATTTCTTCACCTATCTACCAGTCATAATCCTCCTCTCCAAGAATGCAGTCACATCTCTCTACAAACTGTCGGTTTGCATTCTCATGTTACCTTCCTGCTGTCAGCTTCATGACTCAGGCCACCATACCTGCTTACATATAGATAGTTTTGTACTTTCTCACAGACTACCCATCTTGCGACAGTAACAATACTATAATTCACACATAACTATAGGCAGTCAAAAAGACACATCATCTGCTACACCACTTTGGCGGATGTGGTTCACTGGGAAAACTCCTTGCTCCTCCGTGTATTGACATTTCTCTGTCCTGTTTTGCAGAACCGGCTGTCAGATTTTTCAAAACGCAGTCGAAGTGGAAAATTCCGGCTGGTCAACAAGTTTAAAAAGGAGAAAAACAGCAAGAACAAGGAGACCCAAAGTAACTTAGAGCATCCGGGTATCAACAGCCCATTTGGGCATTCATCTATTCATGACTTATGTTTCTTTGGACACTATCTCCGTAATATTACATGTTATTCTGCTCTTACTACACAACGCAGCTACAACAGCTGTCACTCCATACTGCTCTTTCTATAGTAGCTGTGTCTGTAATTCTGTTACTCTGCACTTCTTACAGATACTGTCTCTGACACCTTTGTACTGCTCTCCCAAAAACCTTGTGGTGTATTTTGTATTTCAAACTGCCTTACCTACAACAGATGTCTCCTTACCACACTACATCACAAATTTGCAAAAGCTTTCTCTTTACCCTTTATTGCTTTACTTCCCACATTTCAATACAGTTGTTCATTTTATTCATCAGCTTTGTCATCCCTCTCTCTGACAATTGGTCCCATTTTTGCATTGCTCTTCTTCAGGCAGTGTCTTTTCTCTTTTGCCTCACCTTCTCTGTCAGATGTCTCGGACTTCTTTCTAACACATATGTAGTGTTCTGTTGATGTGACATGTTATGTTGTTGCATGAGGGGTGGAGGCAGGGCATTGTTCAGCTTAATGTTATTGGTCATAGTTCATTTGCTCAAAGCCTGCTGACCTGTCTGTCTCCCAAATGTATTGATTTTGATTCCTCCATCACTTGCTTTTCTCCCTGTGTCTGCCAGTCACTTGCCTATTGCTATGGATTCCACATGTTTGAGAGGCTGCTATGGTGAGGGTGACAATGAGACCTTTGTTGCAATAAATAATTTGCCGCAACAACTTCAGGTACTCCTAGAATAGTGCTTAATTTGAGCCAGTGGTTACTTAATTCTCAGCACCAGCACTTACAACAGTCCACCACATGGTGTCGATGTTTTGTCTGATTTTGTAGTGTTTAATAATTTAATATATGACTATCTACTGCCCAGGACATTCTTATAGCTTTGGGTGACCTTGAATACTCCTAATTGTGGCAGCACTTTTAGAAGAGTGATGGTTAGTAGTTTTGTGGGCACTGGCTGGGGCAATGGATTATGCAAGCTGCAGTGGCATCATGAGAAGTGGCCTGGCACTGACTTTTTAACAAAGTAGTTTAAACTAAAGGGGTTACGTCCATTAAGGGGGCCTGGTGGGACGTCTAATAATTTTTTTCATAAAGAGATACCTGGCCACAAATTTCAGTACTGCTACTTAATTCTGCAGATTTAAAATACAACGCCATGAGTCATTGCACTATACTTTCATGATTGTATTGGTTCAACTTGATTTAAAACAACAATTCGTCATTCTAGGTGCATTGGTGGAATACACATTTCATTCAATGTAATATACATTTCAAAAAGTATGTGAAGAACATTATAACAAAAACATTTTTCGAAAAATTCATTAAAAAAAAACACATTATGATCACATCATGTAATTACACCAGTCGAAAATTCAATGGTTGCCTGCCAGCCTTCAGACTATTCTCTTATTGCAGTTTTATATAACGCTATGACAGGCAGACGGCGGGGAAAACTGTTTTTTGAAAAGAGTTTGCTCTCGGGGTATATTTTGTATTCTGACACCCTCACTAGAGTCCCATTCGATGTTGATCCCTCGCAGACAAACATGTACGCCGACGCGTTTCCAATCCCCTTTTGGCTTAAGGGATTATCATCAGGGCTTTGGACCACGGTGTAATCCTAGTAATTAACAAAATAATAAATAATGAGTAGCAAACTTTTTACCTCCTTCTCTCTCTACTTTTAAATGGGCAAACTAGGCACATTTTATGGGTACCTTATATCTTGTCGCGTGGTTCTCTTATTAGTCCGTCTTCTGTACATGGACACAATCAAATTTATTGTATAATTATGGGTGTTACAAGTCTGACTGTACTGGCTAGTCTTTACTCAGTCGTATTTTATTATTTTTTATTTGGAAATAACTTACTGGAGTCTTCACACATCTATTTCGATGACTCCCCACTCGTATTCGTGTTTTTAAACAGTCAGCATAGAATGGTTTTGGGCGCTTTAAATTCACCCTAAAAAACAAATTAATTCGGTCGTTTTAACCAAACTGAGTCACTCACTGTTAACGACATTAGGCGAGCTCTCAGTGGCATCTCTCTTACTTGTGGGAAAGATTCCTCTTCAGAAAAGGCAATTACGTCCTCGTCGACATTTGGGGCATCATTACTTCCTAATGCAACCAAAAAGAGGACATTTTTTAGTCTCTAGTTTCCACTCCACATTTCACACTGTAAACGCTTAATCGTTCCGCAGACGTAATTTCCTTTTCTGAAGAGGAATCTTTCCCACAAGTAAGAGAGATGCCTCTGAGAGCTCGCTTAATGTCGTTAACAGTCAGTGACTCCGTTTGGTTAAAACGACCAAATTAATTTGTTTTTTAGGGTGAATTTAAAGCGCCCAAAACCATTCTATGCAGACTGTGTTTAAAAACACGAATGAGTGGGGAGTCATCGAAATAGATGCGTGAAGTCTCCAGTAAGTTATTTCCTTATAAAAAATAATAAAATACGACTGAGTAAAGACTAGCCAGTACAGTCAGACTTGTAACACCCATACTTATACAATAAATTTGATTGTGTCCAGGTACAGAAGACGGACTAGTAAGAGAACCACACGGCAAGATATAAGGTACCCATAAAATGTGCTTAGTTTGCCCATTTAAAAGTAGAGAGAGAAGGAGGTAAAAAGTTTGCTACTCATTATTTATTATTTTGTTAATTACTAGGATTACACCGTGGTCCAAAGCCCTGATGATAATCCCTTAAACCAAAAGGGGATTGGAAACGCGTTGGCGTACATGTTTGTCTGCGAGGGATCAACATCGAATGGGACTCTAGTGAGGGTGTCAGAATACAAAATATACCCCGAGAGCAAACTCTTTTCAAAAAACATTTTCCCCGCCATCTGCCTGTCATAGCATTATATAAAACTGCAATAAGAGAATAGTCTTAAGGCTGGCAGGCAACTATTGAATTTTCGACTGGTGTAATTACATGATGTGATCATAATGTGTTTTTTTTAATGAATTTTTTCGAAAAATGTTTTTGTTATAATGTTCTTCACATAATTTTTGAAATGTATATTACATTGAATGAAATGTGTATTCCTCCAATGCACCTAGAATGACGAATTGTTGTTTTAAATCAAGTTGAACTAATACAATCATGAAAGTATAGTGCAATGACTCATGGCGTTGTATTTTGAATCTGCAGAATTAAGTAGCAGTACTGAAATTGGTGGCCAGGTATCTCTTTATGAAAAAGAAAAAAAAAGCTTTTAACAAAGTAAGCACTGTCCTGGGCTTAAAGTTTATATTTTATGTGAAGGTGGTCACGGTGTGATCAGTTTTCTGTCATTCATCAGTAGATTCTGGGCCTTGATTACTGGTAGCTTCCTGCAAAGCTGGTTCTCTCTCTCAAAGCAGGTATCGTAATTGGTTGTTTTCGACAGAGAAATCATTGTTTTTTTTTTTTATCTCTGCTCAGTTCTTGTTAATGTGCTTTTTTCCATCTTTTAGTCCATTACTAATATTTTTGAACACTGAACATGTTCAGGATCCAGGACCAGTTTACTATATAAAACTCGTCTTTAATGCATATCAATTTAGTTTTTTAGAGTAGGCCAATTAAATATTTGAACAGAATCATTTAGAGATAACTACCTCTGAATCCATTTTACATTTCATTTTTAAAAATGAAAAAAAGTAAAATCGAGAATGTAGACAGTACCTGGTGACATTTGAGCTGAAGGAACATTCGTTGACAGACTACCCGAGCACAAAAGACAATACTTCATGGAAGTTGTCCATAAAGGCATTCTTTATTTGTGCAAAACACACAAAAAACCCTTGGGTCTAAGCTAACAAACCGGAAGGGTCAGCACAACCAGAGATATTCTCTTGAGCCCTTGGGGGAGTCCCTTTATTAGGACAAAATCCCTCACCCACCATAGGTGGCATCCTTCATCATTGGGATTCTACTTGTGACAGGAAAACCTGGTCCCGCCACAGGCTACAACCCTCTCACTGAGAGGGAGGATCTCAGGGATGTTCTGTTCCTAACATTAGGATATACTAAATCCAACAATGAGAAGAAATGAGTCAGGTTAGGTAGAGGGTGCAGCGCAAAATAATATAAACCGTGAGGAGGACTGTAGTTAAAACTAGCTACCAGGTACGAAATTTAACTTTATTAACTCGTCCTGGGGCCAGGATTAAAAACAGAGCACCAGCAGGGGTAACTTATGCCTGCGAGTAGTTGGCGAAAACTGGTCTACATGTTGCAGCCTATAGACCCAAGAAGGTGTTGCGGCTTTCGTCAGGACCTAGGACTGCTACTGCAATTTTTAATACCTTCTGTATAGTTATTAGTGTGAACAAACAATGAAAAGAAAAGAAGGGAAGGTTATACACCACCAGTGATCCTTATTATTGCGTTGGTAATTCACTAGTTATACCTACATGGAAAACATAACAACAAAATAATTCATTAGAACATATATCTCTGGACATGTCTAGTACTTATTGTTTAAAGAATCAGGTGCTGAACAATTATATTGTCAACCGCGTACTCATTCAGTGATTAGTGTTAAAGAAATGTGTGTGTGTATATATATGTATGTGTATATATATATATATATATATATATATATATATATATATATATATATATATATATATATATATATATATGCAATTAATGTTCTCACCTGTACTTAACGGATAGAAGGCCTCACCTTAACCTGACATGCAGCCCGGGGATGGGGTCACCGCTCTAAAAGAGTTATGTGTAAAACAATGAACGTCAGCTTGGACTCATGCAAACACATAATCTGTAATTTCGTAGAGTAATCATCACAAACACACACCAAGACATAAGTATGATTACAAACTGTGATGCACCTCAAGTAACAACATGTTGCTTCAGATGATATGTCATTGTGCACAAAACAGTATGGTTAACATGGGGCAGTGTCTGGGACAGAATGAACATGTCAGTGCTATCCGACGGACAGGACGCAAGTAAGCAATGTCCCATTTAACTACGCCCAGCATTAGTGGAAAAGTTTGTTCAAGCAGCAATGTGGACCTGACTGCCTCAGGACGAAAAAGGACACATCCGTTACAAATATGTGGCACCAACTATCGTGTCCAATCTAAGAGTGAAGCAAGCACCCTCTAATGTACCAAAGGATATAGAAATGGAGAGTCTGCATAGCAGGAATGTTATGCCATTGGTGAAACACTCATACATGGCATGTCTTTATTAAGTACAACAGTTGGGTACCAGTGAAACAAACAATAGAAAGAATGCCAGTGAAACAAAATGCACAAAAGGCGTGTCTGATGGCAATACAATTAGGACGGGAAGCAAACTTTAAAGCTGATTAAATCTTTGAAATTAACAACCTCTCAATGTGTTTATTTGTGGCCAGCAGCTCTGAAGTCAGAAGCACAGACAAAAATTACAAATCTGCCATTTATAGGTTGCAACATTTTCAGACTTGGTGCAGATAATGAAATGCAAACAAAATGAAGTTGGATGCTGACACTCTTGAGGTAGTGCTGAGAAAAAATTACAATTACACTATTATAGTTAAGGCGCGCTGTTTACACTCCTTTAAACTGATGTGCTTGATGCAAATAGGGGCAGTGTGCCTTTTAACAAATAATGTGCTGCCCTCAGAGCATCTGGGTCTACACTGGAATGGCGTTAGCGAGCAAATAAATAATGGATTTAACCCAGATCTGTGACTGGGGGTGAATGTATGATTTGCTCAGCATTCCGACCATCATCTGTTTGTTTTTGCATTTGTCGCCCTAAGTAGGAAGGGTATGCACAGACGTGGGTCCCGTGCTCACTATGCCACGGGAATCATGCGTGCCTGGTTGATGAGGGGTGATATCTCGAAACCAGTTCCAGTATGCTTGTTTCTGGTCCAGGGAGGACCTGGCAGTTGGGGCTGGACTGTTTCCATGAGGAACAGGGTCGAAACTGACTTGCATGTGGCTGGGTCTAAACTGGAATGGCATGGTGAGCAAAGAAATTATGCATTTAACCCACATCTGTGACTGGGGGGAGTGCTTGATTTGTTCAGCATTTTATCTATAATTTGTTCTTTTTGCATTCTTACTCCAGCCTGGCATTGCAGTCTGTGAACACCCCATGCCTTTTGGGCTGTTACTCCCATTCCCTTTGCAGGTGCTGTCTAAGGCCCCGGAGGAGGCCCCGGCCATACTCTCCCAAACTGTGGCTGATGAGAGATGCAGCTAAGTTCACAATCTGATATGGGCTGGATACAACCGACTCGCTAGGCAGAGCACTTTCTTCATCTGTTGCCTTACGGCACCACACCTAGCTGAGGACAACTGTCCAAGCTTTGCTTATTTAAATGCCCTTTGATGGCTCCCATCTCTTCTGAGACAAGGCAGACTCAGCGCTGGAGCGCCTCAAGGACAGCAGGGCTACGGCCAGGTCCTTGGGCCTTTCCATGGCCCCCTGTCAACCGCAGTCCTCCTTTTGTGACCACAGAATGGGCTTCCAACATAGTCTAGACCTGCCAAGCCACCATGGCATGCAAGGTTCCCAGCCCGTCCATAGCTGAGGAAGTGGTACCCATCGAGCCATTGGTTCAGGCAAGTAAAGGTCAGCCCAGTCTACTGCAGCCTCAAAACCTCTTTAGTTTGCCCTCCAACCATGATTGGTAACCAGTGGACAACAGGATATGCAATCACCTGCATCACTGGAGGCCAATAACATCAGACCCCTGGATTCTCCAGATTGTCCGAAGGGGCTACTCCGTCCCCTTTGTGACCACCCCTCCACCCATGCTACACTATTATGGCAGGCTGACCGAGAACCATCTCTCGTACTCCGGCAGGAAGAGGCCTCTCTTTTGGCCGAGGGAGCCATAGAGATGGTGCTGGCCTCAGAAGTATATTGTGGTTGCTATGACCGCTACTTTCTGGTACCCAAGAAGGACGGAGGTGTTAGTCCTATCCTAGACCTGGCCCTTTTGATCTCTTTCTAAAAAAAAACTCTTGAGAAATTCAAATGCTCACACTCGCTCAAGTACTGTCTTCCGCAGACCTGGAAGACTGGATGGTAGCATTGGACTTGCAGGACTCATACTTCCACATCCCTGTCCTGCCTGCACACAGCATTATCTGCGGTTCACGATAGGCCTCGAGCACTTTCAGTTCACTGTGCTCTTTTTTGGCCTTGCCAGTGCCCCTGGGGTTTTCACTAAGATGATGGTTGCAGCTCATCTGCGGAGATCAGGGGTGACAGTCTTCTATCTCGCCGACTAGCTGTTGAAGGCAGGCTCGTCCCAGGTAGTCGTTTCCCACCTCCTGAATGCAGCGGACCTACTGCACTCACTGGGGTTCATTATCAATGTGCCAAAGTCACATCTGACTCCCTCTCATATGCTCCCTTTCATCTGAGCTGTTCAGGAAATGATGCAGTTTCGGGCCTATCCTTCCAGGCGACGAGTCCTGGATATTCAGGCTATTATACTGTTATTATATTATACTATTATATCAGGCTATTATACTATTATATAGCTTCTATCCTGGAATTTGGTGATACTGACTCTAAGTGGAGAAGTGTGGCTCACTGGTTAGAGGAGGCAGACCTGGAAGCAGAGGTCAGCCCGGGACCAGGGTTCAATTCCCGGCTCGGCGGGGTCTTGAGTCCTAAAATGTCCATGGACTCGACAATTCTCGCTCCAGTGCCTACTCGATTCACGGGTTCACACTCTGCTACTCTGGGCAATAGCTTGCTTAATCTCCACAACGGCCCCTCGCGGCGGGATGCCTGGCTTTCACCTTGCGGATACCCTGCCGGGGTTATCTCACAGGGGAATACCAGGACGGGTTCCCTAAGCAAGCGCTTAGAAACCGCTCGGTGATTTGCGCTATATAAATTCCTGTACATTTACATTTACATTTACAAGGCTGCTGGGCCTCATGGTCTCCTGCATCCTGCTTGTGACGCATACCCTCTAGCATATGTGGGCTCCGCATTTGTTCCTAACGTTCCAGTGGGCGCAGCATCGGGGGAAATCTCTCCTACATGGCCCAGATCTGGAAGAGAACCGCAAAGATCTGCAGTGGTTGTTAACAAACCGCAATTGGGTCAGCAGCAGACTTCTCTCCCTTCCCCATCTAGATCTGACAATGGTGACAGATACACCACTCCTGGGATGTGGCAGCTATCTGGGAGGGATGGAGATCAGAGCTTCTGGTGTCCTGAGGAATCTGGACTCCATATCAACCTATTGGAGGTTTGGGCGATCCAGGGGTCATTAAAAGCTATTCTGCTCTCAATCAAGGTAAGGCTGGTGCAGGTGTTCACGGACAACACCACCGCCATTTGGTATTGCAGCAAGCAGAGCAGGGTGGGGTTGTGGACCCTCTTTCAAAAGCCCTGCATCTTTAAACATGGCTAGAACGTCAGAGCTTTCCTTGGTGGTTCAGCACCTGGCAGACACTGTGAACTCCAGGGCAGATGAACTCCGCCGAAGATGCCTAGAAGATAACAAATTGAGTCTCCTTCTGGAGGTGGTGCAAGGTATCTTTCAGCTGTGGGGAAAGCCTTGGTTAGTTCTGTTCGCCACCATCAAGAACGCACAATGTCAGCAGTTCTGCACGCTGGAGTTTTCAAGGCAGCTGTCGCTCAGAGGCGCTTTTTGTCTCGAGTGGAACTTAGACATCCTCTACGCTTTTCCTCCGATGCCTCTTTGGCAGGATCTTCTGTTGCAGCAGCAGGGGAGGGTTACCCACCCGAACCTGTCAACGCTCCGCCTTCATGCGTGGAGAGTGAAAAGCGAACGTTGACAGCTTTCAGCCTTCTGCCCAAAGTCTGCACTGTTATCGTAGGAGCATAATGCCAAGACTGTATACGCCTGTCGTTGGGGAAAGTTTGTTGGAGGTTGTGCAGATAAACAAGTCGACTTTGTTTTTGCTCCCCTCTCTTGGGTACGTCTCTTTATCCTTTCTCTTGCCCAGCAGGGCTCTTCTCAGAGCACCCTAAATTGCGGTCTTTTTGCCATTTCAGCCTTTCTTCAGTTGCCTGATCAGCCATCCGTGTTCAAATTCCCGTTGTAAATTGGTCCTTGAAAAGTTTGCAACTCTTTTCTACCTTCGCCCTTCATCATGCCTTCGTGGGATCTTGTCTTAACTGTTCTGATGTGCACTCCTTTTTAGCTATTGCACAATTGTTCTCTTATCTTGCTTTTCCTTCAGAACACCTGAGCAAGACTTCAAAACGTCAGGACACAATGTGAACACTCTTCAAAATAAGACTCTGACCAAAATAAAATGTAGACAAAGCTCAATACTTATAAAGAGGAATTTTAATTACAGCAAGTTCCCATAAATCAAATAGCATTAATGCATATGTAAAATGAATGCATATAGAAAATGTATAGACACTAGAACACATGCATGAAAAGATAAACTGTAAGCACACAAGAATGAGCAATTAGAACATGGAAATCTTCACCAGCTGTCTTGCTTTATCCTGCCAGCACGACTGAGGAACCCAGTGGCAGTCTTGTCAGGAGTCCTCAACTGGGAAAAGGTTTCTAGGTGATTCGTCAACCCCATAGAAGAGTTCCTGTCAAAACGCCAAGAGGACTCCATCTTAATATTCTTTACTAACACGAAGAGAGGCTTCTAGAAGCCCCACCTCCCTTCATCTGCACTGTAGGTGCTGGCTGTACTCTCTTCCTCGAGGTCACTCACCAGAGCTGGCCAGGCTCCGATGAGAGCCAAGGCAGAGTTCTTCACTTCCTCATCCTTGGGTTACACAGCCCCCACTGTCTGTTCTTGCAGCTTATCTCTCTCACTCGGTGAAGTGAAAAATATCATTTCTGTGCATGCACAAGTAACCCAGGCCTGCTTGCATTCGCAGAGGAAAGGCAGGGTCAGACAGACACAAGATGAAGCCATGAATTAAAGCAACATGGAGTCAATGGTCCCCACATGATCTCACAATGTAAATAAATGTCTGTAGCATTACACTCCACTCCTTGACTATTGACTAATAATAATCAGAATAACTCATGGGTATAAAAGTAACAACCCTAGGACAAAACAAAGATATAAGATTAGGCACACGTTTCAGACAGCAACAAATAGGAATCAAAATACAGATTATAATGAAAATGACACTTAAAATATAAGGAAGTTGCCCAAAATCAGGAAACCATTCAAATAAGCAATCCCAACACCCCTTGTCCATGTCTTGTTTTACATCCTTAACTAACTCATATAGTGCATTAAGATGCGAATGGATAGATGTGGAATGGTCAGATCAATTGAAACAGCACAAATCTAAATCTGCACAGCCGCAGTTATGATTTAAAAGCAAATATTTAATAGCAGCTCTATTTTGTAAAGTGGCTTTTCTTGTTCCATGAACATCCAATAGCAATTCAGCTAAGGCAGTAGAGGTTTCATTAATGTTTCTTATCATTTAATGTGCAACCTTGTTTATTATCCTAGTGTTATACACCGTTAACCCATAAACACCTAATATGGATGTAGCTAGAGTAATATATTCAGTTTCGGATAACAAGGTCATTTCAGAATCAAAGACTTTGACAATTGAAATGTGTCTCTAGCATAGCAAGAGCATAAAGCTGAATGCAAAGGAAAATCATAAGTTCTTTTCATGTTAAGGCACATAGTCTACCAGTTAGGTTTGCTGGAATATAGGTGTATGTCGTATTGCCACATGAAAAGAGGAATCCCTTGGGTATTTTAACATGCCTAAAGTGACTAGCAACATACACTATATACCTTCAAGACATATTGTTATTTACAGTGGTACACATATTATCGCTTCGTAACTGACACAAGGTACGTTGCTCTCTAAAGATATTACTTATAGAACCATCAAGCTATAGCTGCTGGCACTTGCCTATTTTAGCAGGATCACATGTAAGGTTAAAACAGGTGTCTCCATCAGAATTATTGAATATCTGAAAGAAACACGTAGTGATAGATTCCCTACCATAGAATTACCCCCAGGTGTCAGACTGGATCCGGAAAGTTTTCATCAGCAGTACCCCTTCGCGTCGGTAGGTGGTGTTGTGCTGCTCCGCGTCCGTCGTTGGCGTTGTGGTCACAGAGATGACATCGCGGCAACTACTTAGACACCGCCCTTGCGTGCTGATGTCAGGTCTTTCTTTTTCCACGCCAGCATGCACAGCTCCGGGAAGAGCAAATACCGCCAGTCACTTTTTTGCTGAGTTTTTTCGAGGCCTTTTGTCTCAATTCTTTTGAGTCGATTGAGTCCTGGTGTCGTAGGGATGCCCGGCTTCAAGAACTGTGGGGACTGTCACTGCATTATGTCGGTGACGGACCCACACCGAATGTGTCTCTACTGCCTGGGGCGCTACCACGACTCCAAGTCGTACCCCGACTGCCGGGCCATGGCGCCAAAGACTTTGCAGGAGTGGACCCAAAAGAGAATGTGCAATGTCATCAGTTCTGTGCGTTGGAATTTCCAAGGCGGCAATCGCTAGGTGACGAAAAGTTGCCGTCTACTGTACGCCTTTCCGCCTATACTACTTCTGCCCAAAGTGCTTAAGATCAAGCGCGACCAGGCCCAAGTCAGTCCTGTGGCTCCAGACTGGGCTCAAACAGTATGGTATCCCGAGCTACTCAGCATGGCCATTGATCCCCAGATCCGACTGCCTCTTCGGGAGGATCTTCTGTCGCAGCACCAGGAGATGGCCCTCCACCCAAACCTGTCCAGCCTCCACCTCCTTGCGTGGAGATTGGGCGGCCGCAGTTGAGGTCTTTTGACCTGCCTCCCGAATTTTGTAATGTAATCTTGGCGGCCAGACAGCCCTCCACTAAGACGGTATACTCCTGCAGGTGGAATACGTTTGTGGCATAGTGCACAGCAAAGGCTGTGGATCCCCTTTCTGCTCCTCTTTCAGAGGTCCTTCTATTCTTACTTTCTTTGGCCCAGCAGGGCTCTGCTCTGGTCACTATCAAGGGCTATCTCTCGGCCATTTCAGCCGTTTTACGGCTTCCAGATGAGCCTTCCCGTCTCAAGTCCCCTGTTGTAAGCAGATTCTTAAAAGGCATTACTCATCTTTTCCCTCCTGTTCCTTTCATAATGCCTCAGTGGGACTTAAATCTGGTTCTGACATATCTGACGTGTGCTTCCTTTGAGCCACTTCACGGCCCTCCTGTTCATCTTCTCACTGATTGCCATCACCTCTGGAAAGAAGAGTGGGTGAGATCCAGGCTCTTTCTTCTAAACCTCATTTTCTCTCTATCCATCCGGACAGAGTTGTTCTAAGGACTCGTCCATCTTTTCTGCCAAAGGTGGGCACTGCCTTTCACATCGGGCAGACCATCACTTTGCCCTCTTTCTTTCCACCTCCGCATCCCTCGAAAGAGGAATAGAGGCTCCACCGTCTGGACCCAAAACGTGCGCTCTCATTCTACCTGAACCACACTCAACAGTTCCGGGTGAATGACCAGCTCTTTGTTGGCTACGTGGGCGCCAAGAAATGTCGGGCCGTGCACAAGCGGACCATCTCTCAGTGGGTCATTCTGTGCCTAAAAGCTTGTTATTCTTTGGCTAAAAAGAAGCCTCCAATGGGGCTACGCGCCCATTCTACCAGGGCGGCGGCAGCCACTACTGCGTTGGGACGATTACTTCCTGGACAGCCAAGTCCGGAAAGACAGCTTCTTTGGCCATTCTGTTCTCCAGGACTTTCTGGCGTGATCTTGGTTCACAGACCCACCACCTGGGTTGGTATTGCTGGGGTATCTATTCTAAGGTAAGGAATCTATCTCTACGTGTCTCTTACAGATATATCGTTACCTAAGGTAAGTAACTTGTGCATTATGATATAAGTCATGTTCTTCCACAGATTTCCTGTTACCTCAGTGCAAAATTTTCAATATTCATATAAGGAGAGGTGGGTTCTGATATCGCTCTCCTCCACCACCTCATCCATATTGGTAGCATTAAAGTTATGTAAGGGAACATTGACAGGAGTAGGTATAGGAATCAGACACGTGGAGATAACATTAAGGGTGCTCTTAATGTTCCGCATACAGAAGTGGGATATGTTGAGTACGTTTTGCATCACATACGTAAGTCCACATGTTCTTCGGCTGCTGTAATAATGTTGTCATTTGATACTGGTGGTTGAGTCCCTTGGATGTGGGCATCCCGGGCCCCTCTGAGCATGCCTGAACACCGTCCACACAGAACAACCAAGACATAACCATACCATGCTTTGATCTAGAAGAACAGAGAACAAGCAAGCATTATTCATTCTCGCAAATCGCATTTATCAGCAGTCACATGTTCCCATTTCTCCTTTCTAGGTCTCACTACATCTAGGATGTTGTCTTTTCCTGTAGCTATAATGTCAGAAGGGTGCAGGGGGAAGATTGGGAGGATGTAATCCATACGTTGGCTCCTGGGTTCTTATCAGTCGAGCCAAACCCTCCCTGTCCTCGTTCAGTAAGAAGGGCTGGGGCAGTCCCCTTCCTAACAATTCCCCATAAACTGGCATGATGACAATCTGAGCAACTCGATCTCCAGGATGCACTACTAAATCAGTATCTCCACTGTTGAATAGTATCACTTGTATCTCTCCTTGATAATCAGAGTATATTACCCCCCCCCCCCACCCCCAAACCCCCCCCCCGAATTTGGATGCATTTTAACCGCATGCGTGCGGGCGGAATTCCGCTCGTACGCGGAGATATGCGAAACCGCACTTTACGTGACGAGCTGGGCTCGTCATCAGCGTACCAGGAGGCTACCTCATGACGAGCCCAGCTCGTCATCAGCGTGGAAGGGGTTAAGGCAAGCCCAGACGAGGGGCAATCAGTTCAAAATGCCCTGGGGGAATTTTAATTTCAACCCCGGTTTCAATTAAAGCTATATCTTTGGGTTTCACTATCTGCATCTGTAAAGCATGTAAATCAAGACCGGCAGCCTCTGGGGCGGCCCAATATGGAGCTAAGGCTCTAGGAGTTGCCTCCCACTACAAGATAGTATTACTGGCCATGTGAGGCTGAATCTGCAAAGCTGGTGTTATCATTCACATTAATGGAGTTTCTGCATTTGTCAAGGCCTTTTTTTTCAAAATTAACAATGCATCCTAAAAGTTATCTCTCCAACCTTTGAATGATCCATCTGACATTTTTTTCAGCTGAACTTTCAACAATCCGTTCTTCCTTTCAATGAAACACGCAGATTGTTTGTAGAAAGGGATATGAAATATGTGCTGTATATTGTGTTGTGCTCAATAATCCTGCAACAATTTGCCTTTGAAATGAGAAGCATTGTCACTTTGGCTCTGCAATGGAATACCATAATATAAAATGAGTAAATCCAATGTTTTTAAAGTATTCTGCTGAGTGGCACGTTTACATGGAAAGGCTATCAAGTAACCGGAGTAGGTATCCACAACTGTACAGGTATACTGACAACCCAGACTAATTTGCATTGTCCCACTATAGTCAATCTGCCATATCTGTCATGGCAGCTTTTTTTTATTTAGCTGAGCTCTCACCACCTGTGGGACTGGTCTGTGTTGTGTATGCATTCAAATGGGACATTGCATATTGCCTTTTTTATCAAATCTAGGGGAATATGCATACCTCAGTTCTCTGCCTATTTGTTAGTGGCTTTCTCTCCCATGTGTTCACATCTTTGGTGAGTCCACTTAACCATTCCCACCAAATCAAAATCCTGTGTTGCCACTTCAGCCTCTAAAATGTTGGCTTTTTCATCTGCAAAGGAATTACACCATCGTTCAGATGAGTCTGTTGGGCAGTGGGCATCTACATGATATACAGTTACTGTGCTTTGTGGTAACATTTCCCAGATCTCTTGCCACAACTTCTTACCCCACACCTCTTTTGAATGTATCATCCAGTTGCGGGCATATCATGTGGGAAGCCAGGTAGCTAACCCATTGGCAGTAGACCACGAGTCAGTGTAGATGAAGCATTTTCCAGGCAATTCTTGTTTCAAGGCTTGATACAAAGCATATAGTTCTGCAAACTGGCTATTCTTACACTTTCCGGTAGTACTTAACAATTTCTTGGTCACAGGGTTATATGACACTACTTTCCAATGCCTCTTAGCCCCCACATACCTGGCTAAGCCATCAGTAAACCATATATGTATCTTGTCTTCTAAAGACAATGCTGCAAATAGCTCACTCCACTTCACAGGGGACTGGTAAATTCATTGCCCAAAATCCCAAAGGCACCCTCTTCTTTTCTGGCTACTGCTACAAACTACTTTGTCATCCAAGATTCCATACCTGAACATCTACCCAGACAAGCTGGTTGTTCGCTGAAAGTTGTCACTCTCTTTCATTTTGACCAGTCCATCACCTTGCCTACTTTTGTATGCTTTGCCACATCCCTCCAATGAAGAGGAGCAACTTCACTGACACAGAAAAAGCGTTGTTGATCTACCTTGACTGCACAAAAGAGTTTTGGGTGGACGACCAACTCTTCATGGGATATGTCAGAACGAAGAAGGGAAAGACTGCAGAAATGGACCATCTCCCAGTGGATCATGCTGTGCACTAAAATGTGCTACACATTGGCCAAGAAGCAACCCCTCTGAGGACCTGCTTGCTCATTTCACAAGAGCCAAGGCTGTGACTACTGCGTTATCATGCAGGCCTCAGTCCTGGACATTTGCCAGGCAGCAACGTGGGCTCCTCTGCACATATTCGCAAAACACTACTGCCTGGACAGTCAGGTCCGTCGGGACAGGCACTTTGCCTGTTCGGTCCTCCATGACTTTTTAGTGTGAAATTATTTTGCAGACCCACCCCGGCAAGGTATTGCTTGGGTATCCTAAGGTAAGGAATCTGTAGCTGGAAGTCTCTATCAAGTGAACAAGTTACTTACCTTCAGTAGCGCCTTATCTCGTAGAGACTTTCTATCCACAGATTCCTTACCGACACACCCATCTCCCCACTCTGCGAATGGATTTCTTGGCACAGGGCTTTCCCCTTCTGGGCTCTAGTTTTCCACACCAGTGGTCATTGTTCTTCGTGGCTATGCAGTCCTGGCATGGAAAGTCCCGAAAAGAAACTGACCTCTGCGAACTGGGGTGGCATGTATATAGGCACCACACACGTCGCTTGCGGTGCGGATGTCACACTGATCTGAACAATGCCACCTACCGGAGCGCAGAGGTACGGCTCATGAAAAATTTACAGATCCAGTCAGAGGCCTAGGGATAATTCTAAGGTAAGGAATCTGCGGTTAGACAGAGTTTTTACCAAATAAGGCGTTACCAAAGGTAGGCAACTTTTTATTAAGGACGCATATTTCCATATGCCATCCTGCCGGCCCACAGACGTTACCTGCTGTTCAGTGTAGACCACAAGTCCTTATATTTCGCTGTGCTCCCCTTTAGCTTTACCATCACCCCTCGGGTATTAATGAAAGTGATGGCTGTGGTTGAAGCCCATCTGCTGAGGTCAGGGCTTCCAGTCTTTCCCTACCTCGACGACTGGCTGTTGAAGACAGGCTGCCACAGGCAGTCATCTACCACCTTCATACTACGGCACACCTCCCACATTCGCTGGGATTAAGTCACGCCTGACTCCCTCTCAGATGCTCCCTTTCATCAGAGCCATTCTGGGCACAGTGCAGTATCTTGCCTGTCTTCCGGAGTGGCGATTCTAGGATATTCAGGCTATGATTCTAATGGGTCGTCTGACCTGCATCCTGCAGGTAAAGCATGCCAGATGGCCTATGCGAGCTGTGCAGTGGGATCTGAAATCCCAGTAGGAATAGCATCAGGGGAATCTGCCCAACTATGTCAATATATCGGCGGAGACTGCACAAGCTCTGTAGTGGTAGCTGGTGGACTGTGATTAGGTGAGAAGCAAACCCCTCTCCCTACCGCACCCAGAGCTAACAGTGGTGACTGATGGATCGCTTCTAGGTTGTGAAGGCCATCTGGGAGATCGGAGCTGCACAACACCACCTAAAGGCGTGCAGAGGTACTGCTAAAGATTTTCCAGATCCAGTCTGACACCTTGAGAATATTCAAAAGGTGAGGAATGTGTGGTTAGATTAACCATCAATAGCAATACCGAAGTGAAGTAAGTCAGTCTTTCAGAGTCTGTAGTCTGCAGATCAATACCTTCAAAAGCTTCAGCTCATCCAGAAAGTTGAATAAACTTTTGATGTCGACGTGGAGGATTTCTGGAGTACCTGACCTCATTCTCTGTAGTAAGTGGAGCCTTGTCTGCTGTTTCAAACAAAACTACAGACATAGCAATCTGCAAAAACCCTCTAACCATGTATACTAGCAGCTGACCATTATGAAAAAGCTGAACATTAACATTACATTTAAAAACTAAATAAATACATTAATAAATGAAGTAGCTAGGATAACAATTGTCCCCTCCATCTCAAGGGCACAGTGTTTCCAGTTCTTATCTTTTTTTTAATTGTCAGGTACATTTTGGTTTTCCAGTGTTGGTGAACATAAAACTAATTGCACTACAAATACCAGGATACAGTGGCTTATGAAATAGAGCACAGAAATTGGAAACATCATGGTCCTGGTGATTGTGAGCAGCCATGGTTTTTTTTGAGGGAGTGTTACAAGAATGCACATGTAAAGAACTGATCACTGTGTCTAATCCTGCTGATAGTCTTAGCTCCTATCTCCTGAGATCAAGCACGCAAAAATGGATCAATGGGGGGCGTGGCTAGCAGCCGAACATGGCGGCCGCTTGAAGTGAGAGCTCCCGAGGGCACTGCAGCCTTTAATCTATCCGGCGCAAAAATCCGCTAACTAGCGCACCTGAAGCGGCGGCGTTCGAGTCCCGGACTTCAGCGGTGCCTCCAGTCCGACTTTGGAACGGATCTGAGCACCGGAGCACGAGTTACATCGAATGGCAAGTTGGGGCCTGTAGCCAGAAGAGCAACACCGGCCTCTCGTGACATCCGAGCCCCGGCGGAAGCGCGGCCGAGCCGGCCGGAAGGAGTGAAAACACCCGGAAGCCAGCCAGGCGGTCCCGAGCTAGCCTAACACTCCTGCAAACACCATCCGCAGGCGCGCGGACTGCCGCCACCACCAAACGGGACTGCAGCGACACACAGGTTGGTGCCCTGGCCGCTCGAAACGGCGCCCTCGTCCTGGTAAAACCCCCCGCCCTCCCCACGAAGTCCTAGCGGGCCGGGAACGCCTCGGCGGCCATCAGCGGCCCCCGAGCACCTGGGAGGTAACAGCAGACGCTGCTACCGCTGCAGACTTACGGTCCAGAACGCCGGTGCCCCGGGGGGACGACGCCGCTCCGGCCACCTGCGCGGGAGCACAGAGAAGGTCTGCATTTTACCGGACACACCTAACAACGCCAACGCAGAGGCAGTACCCCGGCGGCCTGTGAGGGGGGCGGCTGACAGAGCTCGGACCCCTAACCATCTGTGGTGGCCGTGCAGGGCAGAGCGACACTGCAAACGTAGGGTGAGGTCGCAGTAACCGCCCCAGCCCAGGAGAAAACCACCAGGGGCACCAAATCGGAACCGGCAGGCACTTTCCCGACGCCCACGCAAACGGCCGCTGAGGCTCAGCAATCAGCAGACAAGAACACTCAGTCCACCACCCACCCACCGAACTGCTGTTCCCGACTCTAAAGGTACACTCCGACGCACGGCGAAGCCTCGAACCTCGCAAATCTTAACACTATGGCGGGTAAAGGCCTCAGGAGTGGCTCTACACAGGCCAAACTGGACAAATTCGCCTACGGCCACCAGAGTCAACATCAGACCACGGGGCGCCCATCTTCGGGACAAGCCCAGGAAGCAGAGAAACCTGCCAAAATAACGCTGGAGGACATCATGAAAACACTCTCGGAGGTGAAAACCACGGTGGGCGCCATCTCCTCGGAAGTCTCCCTGCTGCGAGCTGACTTTCACAAAATGGCGGAGAGGGTGTCGCAGGTGGAAGTGGTCACTAAGTCACTGGTGGAAGACACTTCAGAGCTACAAGTGGCCATGGAAAGGATGCAGAAAGTGACCAAGCTCCTGCACGACAAGCTGGACGACCAGGAAGGGCGTTCGCGACGCAACAACGTTCGTATCCTTGGGCTTCCAGAGACGGAGGGGAAAGGGGCAATGGACCTTTATATAGAAGACCTTATCAAAAGCAAACTCCAACCCAAAGGTCTATCTCACTTCTTCTCGGTGGAGAGGGCACATAGGGTGCCGGGAGGCCCTCCCAAGACGGGGGCAGCACCACGGCCGGTGCTGGCCCGGCTCTTCAACTTCAGAGATAGAGACGCAATTTTACAGGCAGCAAGGAACTCACCGCCAGTGCGGATTCAAAATGCAACCCTAGCCTTTTTCCCGGATTATACGGCGGAAGTGGCCAGACGACGCAAATCCTTCACGGAGGTTAAGAAAGCGCTACGTGACAGAGAACTGCCATACTCCATGATGTTCCCGGCTAAACTGCGGATAGTAGCGGAGGGAAAGACTTGGTTCTTCGACACACCAGAGGTAGCGCAGGACTGGCTGGAGGGCTGGAGACCTGCGGGACAGAGACACCGCTCACAGCGTGACCGACCGCGACATCGTCCTGAGACATCGCCGACCAGTCAGTCTTCCCAGCGTCCGCTACAGAGAGGCGAAGAGGAAATAGAATCAGACCTTGAGAGAGACCCTTTGGACTCTGGGCAATCGGCTCCGGTATGACACTGTACTACATTGCCTTCGAGACTGTGTGGGCCGCGGATGCCGTGGCTCGGACAAAGCTGAGTAGGGTGGGCGCAGGCAGTGCCCGAAGGGGACTCACCAACCCCACAAGCAAGTAAGATGTATGGGGGAGGGCGAAAGCACTCTGCACAGTTGGGGAAGCGGGCGGGGAATTGTCCGTGGAGCAGGGTAGCAGGGAGGGGGGATGGGATCGAAGTTTTCGAGTTGAAATGTTTAATGTTTAATTTTGTTTGTAGTCATCGCTCACCACCTACAATGTGCTATTACCTCGACATCAGTATGTCTCCTCCACAGCACGATACACACCGGCGCATGGGCTCCGCCACAGCACACGGCGTGTGCAACACTCCCTCAGCTCCTTAATGGCCAGGCCACTTAATCACACGCCCGCCGAGGGCTCCTCCACGGCCGGGAGGGTTCCCCCACTACGCATACTGACATGGAATGTCCGGGGCCTGGGGGACAAAATTAAGAGAGGCTTGGTCCTACAGGCCATAAAACGACAAAACCCAGATATAATACTCCTACAGGAAACCCACCTCACAGGGTCCACCTGCAAAGCCCTAGACAGGAGAGGCTACACAATGGCTGTGCATGCTGACTTCACATCTGGCTCCAGGGGAACGGGCATACTGATGAGAAAGTCGTCCCCCTTTATAGTATCACGCCGGGTGGAAGATGACCAGGGTCGCTTTGCCGCGGTACATGGGCAGTGGGAGGGCAGAGCTCTAAATGTGGTATCAGTATATATTCCCCCAGCCCTACACTCTGTGGCCCTTCCGGCACTGGGAAAATTCCTTCTTGATCTCCCTGATGGCGCAACAATTGTTGGGGGGGACTTCAATGCAGTCATGGACCCGATAGTGGACACCTTTCCCTCTAGGACCCGGCCACGCGGTACGGCTCCACTGTCGGACTTTGCGGAAGCCCTGGGCCTTGTGGATCTCTGGCGACAACTGAACGCCGAGACCACTACATACACCTATTATTCAGCGGTACACAATAGCCTTTCTCGCATAGACTACTTCATGGCACTGGGACTGGGACTGGACATGGTGGACAGGGTGGACACACTACCCAGGGGAATCTCAGATCATTCTCCGATTGTCCTAACACTCACCGCTGGGGGTACACGGAAGGCCCGAATTTACCCTATCTACCCCAACTTTCTGAAAATCCCCAAGATTCGAAAAAGGCTTCAACTGGTAACCACACAGTACTTTGCTGAAAACACGGGCACAGTGGAGTCACCCTCAACCCTATGGGAGGCGTACAAAACAGTCCTCAGGGGGGCGGCCATTGCAGCAATTACGGGACACAAACGAGACTCACGAAAGGACCTCACAGACCTGGAGCTGGCGCTCGACTTGGCCAACCATGCACATATGTCGGACCCATCCCCATCCACGACGCACACCCTCATGATTAGGCAACAACAACACCTGGCGCACCTCAAAACGACCGAAAAGGGTTATATCGCGAACACTAGACATAGAATTTACGACGTAGGCGACAAAGCGGGCCGTATGCTTGCGTGGCTGGACAGGAGAGGGACTGGGACTAGAGGCATTCAGAAGCTCAACACAGAGGAGGGGCGGACACTGGTACACCCAGAAGAAATAGTTTGCGAACTAGCACGACACTATCGGGCAGTGTACACACCAGAACGGAGAGTCACTAGACAAATGGCGACGGCAACACTCACAGACCTTCCCATCCCCAGCATTACTCAGGAAGATAGAGACACCCTAGAACTGGACCCAACGGGAGAGGAAATCCAGCTGGCAATCCAGGCGTTGCAATCCGGGAAAGCTCTGGGCCCTAACGGGATACCGGTGGAGTGGTACAAGTCCATGGCTCCAGACCTCAGTACCCCATTGCTGGCCATGTTCTTGGAAAGCAGGGACAAGCTAGAACTACCACTAGATCAACGCACGGCCACGATCGTAACGATACCCAAGCCGGGGAAACCCCCGACAGAATGCAACGCATACCGCCCGATATCGTTACTGAACGTCGAAGCCAAGATACTGGCTAAACTGCTGGCTACCCGATTGCTACCCCACCTCAGTACCCTGATCCACCCTGACCAGTCGGGCTTTATGCCCCACCGGAGCACTGCGATGAATCTTAGAAGGGTCCATGGAGTACTAGCCAGGGCGCACCTCCTTGCGGAGCAGGCGGTGATTCTCTCTCTCGACGCCAAAATGGCATTCGATCTGGTGGAGTGGGAATATCTCTTCGTGGTACTGGAACGTATGGGGTTTGGACCGAAATACATACAATGGGTGCGGTTACTTTATGCGAAACCTGTGGCACAGGTGGTGGCCAACGGCCACATATCGCCAAGCTTCCCACTGAGCAGGGGGACTAGACAGGGCTGCCCCCTGTCCCCCCTGCTCTTTGCACTGGTGCTTGAGCCTCTGGCCATCCAGATCAGAACCACGTCACTGTTCGCGGGCATCACATGGGAGGAGGGATGGGAGGACAAAGTCTCGCTATATGCAGACGACATGCTTATCTACATGTCCGCACCTGATACAGGCATCCCAGCCCTGCTGGACCTTTGTGACACGCATGGGCGCGCATCGGGATACACTCTCAACTGGTCGAAATCCACAATATTCACGTTGAAGGGCCCGGCTCCGACATTGCAGGCGAACTGTCCATTGCTGACGACGTCGGCCTCTTTCAAATACTTAGGAATTGTCATAGCCTGTGGGGAAGCGGAGTTTTTTGTCAACAACCTGAAGCCACCCATAGATCGCCTGCGAGCCGATGTTAAATATTGGGCAACCCTGCCCCTGACCCTACTGGGCAGAGCGGCTCTCTACAAGATGATGGCCCTCCCACGACTCCTCTATGTCCTCGAAAATACTCCGTATTTGGTACCGCCGCGATACTTTAAACAGATCGTGGCGCTGGTCACGGTCCTGCTATGGAATGCTGGCCCGGCGCGTATAGCATACGACAAACTTGTGAAAAGCTGGTACGAAGGGGGCATAGCGCTCCCCAACATCCAGCTATATTACTGGGCAGCCCAGCTCAAAATTGTAAACTACTGGATCCACGCCCCAAGAAACGACCCGGCCTATCAGGCGGACTGGTCCCAACTTGGGACGGAAGGTATGCTGTCCGTACTCTATAACAAATCACAACTAAAAACACTGGTTGGCCCGACCAAACATACGGCGACATTGTGGCACATGGCGCAGGCCCGTCTGGGTTGGACAGGCCGGATCACTAAAATGACGCCCTTATGGGACACAAAGGCATTGGGAAACCTGAGAGGCTGTAAAGGATTTGAGCGATGGGACTCCATAGGCATATCTACAGTAGGAGACCTGTGGGATACTGACTCAGTGCTACCATTCACGCACCTACAACACCATTACAGTCTAGGACCCACAGAGACGTTTAGATATGTCCAAGTTAGACACGCATTACTACAAGCAATCCCTGCAGGCACCACCCTGCCGGATTCCTCACCGCTGGAGGATAGACTGCTGACAGAATACATGCTCCAGAGCGCCACCTCCCTTACCTATAAAAAACTGCTAAACAATCTCCAAGACCCGACACTAAAACTTAAAGAAAAATGGGAAAGGGAGCTGGGTGGCACTGACGAATTCGAATGGAATGAAGCGTTGGCCTCCCCGAGGGAGGTTGGGATCTCGAGTAAGCTCAGGCTAGTACAACTTAAAATCCTACACCGCGTCTACTACACCAGGCCGCTGCTGCACAAAATTGGGAGGGCACTACACCCCTTTTGTTTGAGAGGATGCGGGGAAGAAGGGACACTGATACACACACTATGGGAATGCCCGCACATTTGTGATTTCTGGAGGCAGGTACTCCGCTCACTCTCCCAGGCCCTTAAACTGTCCATATTACCGGAACCACGTAAATGCCTTCTGAACATCTGGGACCCCAATGATCTGGGCAGGTACGAACTGATTTGGGCATCGTTGGCTATGACAGCGGCTAAACGGGACATAGCGCAGAAGTGGGGGGCGCCAGAAGTACCCACCGCTAGTAGGTGGGCCAAAAACATGGACATTCTCATGGTGACAGAAAGAGCTGTATACGTGCTCCGAGCAGCGCCCCGGAAATGGAACAAAGTCTGGGCGGCATGGAACAAGTACAGAGGGGACATCTGTGAACCCTTGCCGGAAGGGGAAGACTCAGATTCGGAGGGGGAGGAGGAGTAACTGAGTGGTCACGGGAGGCTGCCTCGTGAACAGGACAATGCTACTAGAACGGCGCTGGCCCGGCCACGCGCCACAGTGCGTGGAGAGGCACTGACTACTGTACCACGTGGGTGGGTGACACAGGTTGCGATGACACATGGTTCAGGGGGGGTAAGTTGGGAAGTTTGTTCACACTGTTCAATAAAGAAAAAAAAAAGACTTCGCCATCGCTGACACAGGAGGGAGGGGTTATCAGGGGACTCAATCCTGCACGGTGCAACTCACAAATGATGTATGTAATGTACCTGAGCAATACAGGCAACGAGTTCATGTTACGAAAAATCGCTCGTCACATATAGAAATGTTAAATTGAAATGCTATATGGGGTTCGCCCAATGGAATGTATGTAACTGATATACCACTATTCCTTCCTTAAATAAAGTTTTATAAAAAAAAAAAAAAAAAAAATGGATCAATGATTCAACTAAATGCTGGTTGTGATTTGCCTCATTTATGGTTTGTATGTCTTTTATCTCTTATTTAGGTGCACGTTGCTCTATCTCTATTGTGCGTATGTTAGCCCCTTTGTAATATTTGTGTTTGTCCAACTGCTCCTCCAGTGTATTCCTAAGCACTCAGTATCCTCTGTTATGTGTGTTTGTGAGGTGTTCTGCTTCCTATGTGTATGTGTGGTTACTGAGAGTTTGGGAGTCAGCTTTGCTTTCCTCTGGTTTTGTAATTGCTCCTGATCACTCGCCTGTGGCATTTCGAGAACTAGTCTCCACTCATTTAGGATGGTCTTCGGCTCTCTGCTGGGGTTGCTGGTTCTATGGGTGTTGCACTTTCTCTCTGCTTTGGGAACCAGGTATTCAATGCACTCCTGCTTTTCCATCTCTGGCAGTTCACCTCTGGGGAACGGAGGAGGTGGCGGCATGGCTTGAGCGCCTCAGTCTGTGTGAGTACAAAGATATCTTCATCCGAAACGACATTCAGGGCTCCGAGCTCCTTCATCTCGAGCGAAGGGACCTCAAGGTACTTTCCAGTTACTTTTTTTAGTATCTACTACAGTGTTTGCCTATCTTCTTTGAAGGGCTGTGCTTTCTAAGCTGCTCTTTATTAAGGTGTCTTCTGTTTTCACTTATTTGTGCTCATTCCCTTTCTTCCGTTGAATGATAAACATGGCAAGGATGCTGGAGTGATAAGAAAGAGGCAGTGCTGTAAGCTGGGTGAATATGATGAACAGACACTCATTTTGCTTAAAGGGAATGTGTTTGGCTTCTCCTTCTTCTTCCTTCAAGTACCTGTAATGTTCCTAAACAGAAATTGGTATTCAGAACATAGCTCATTGAAGCATGTCTGAGATTGGTTCAAACACTTGAATTATTGTTAAAAGAAGCAGTACTGATAGATATTCCGATAAATGATGCAATATCATAACGTGGAGGAGGGTGGGGGCAGGGCATACTAGAAGGGAACTGCCATGCTAGATCAACAAGGAAGAGAGGGAGCACAATGTAAGTGAATATCTTTCTGTATGCCTCATCAAATCATATGCTAACCTACAACGGTTATCATTTCATTTTGCACAAGTTGCATGTCTGTAAGGTGTGAGTCTGGCTTGTCCTTGTCTATAGTTATTCATGTTCAGGGCTTTACCATTTGCTTGCTGTTGTATTTGGCTTGATGAAACCTGCCTGTTCTTGTGTTTGAACTCCGTACTACGCATGCTGCATCTTCATGGATCTGATGTTCAGCCTGCCTTTGTTACCAAATCTTTGTCTACGTTGTTGTGATCTGTTTGTATTCAAGAATGTGTCTCTTGCTCATGTGTGTATGCCTCTTTGCTAAAGTTCAGTTTGTTACTGCATGTTTAATATTTATCAGTTGTATGCTGCCTCCTCCTATTCCTTTTCAAGTTATGCACAGTGCCATATGAGTACTTTGTTGACTATTGTTAGATCCTTAGTAATTTCAAAGTGGACTGTGTTAATCCTATTTACTTTAGCTCTTTCAGAATCCTTCCTTAATATTTAGTGATTTTGCTACTTAATGAGAAATATTCTGACCTGTATTCAGGGAAACGGTTGACGCAGGGACTACTTGCTGCAAATGTTTGATCGACAGACTAGCAGAAATGCTTGCTTCCAATGACTGTCTTACTCCTGCAGGTTCTTTACTTAACCCTCTTCACATGCAGAAGACTGGAACTAGACAGCAGAGGCAGGTAAGAGCGGTGGGGCCAGGTGTGTGGGTTTCGACAGACGAAGACAAGTGGAAATTAATTATTTATTTATTTTTCCCTCGTGGTCGGCTGTCAAATCCCCTCCAAACCGGCCCCACCGCTCTTACCTGCACAGGCCGCTGCTGGAGCTAGGATTCTTTTTCAGCAATATTAAGTCACCAACACCATATGGCATTGAACTCCACCAGAAGTGATGTCAGTAGTGTATGTAATGCGCTACGGAGCTCGTGACATTAGTACCTTCTGTGAATCTTCCCTCACGTTTATGGTGTGCATTATCCCACCATATAGTGGTTGGGTTCGAAAAGTCTTTTTTTCCTCCTGTTTGTAGCGCAATAGGTGGGTCAACCCCTCCCCCGTGACTGCAGATGCTCCCCCGAAGCCCCTGTTCATGGTCTTCATCTTCAGTTTCTTTTTTCCGGCATTGGGTATGGAACCGAGGTCCACAGCTCTAGGTCAAAAGCACCAAAGTTTTCGAGGAAACCACAGAATAAGCACTGCAAAATACCATCAATGTGGAGGAACAACTACAGAGAGAGAAAACACCGAAGAGGACCTGAAAACCACAGGTTTTTCTAGTGGGCTGCAACTATGTGGTCAGAAAACGGACACTTGTGGGGTGGTGTAAGGAGTGGGAACCCCATTTAGGTCTTGAAGGGATGGAAAACACTCCTTTTAGAATTTGCCCCTTGTGCTATCACAAGGTAGCACAGGTGAACAAGCACAAGTTGTGCAATTTTTGTCAGCCTAAGGACCATCAGAAGGAGTGGCGACAAGCATGTACGGAGTTTATTCCCTGAACACTTAAGCTAAAAGAAAAACATAAGTGGACAAATGATGCCATTGCATTGTCATTACACTTCAATCAGTTTGTTGCTGAAGGACTTCGAACTCTCCAGCGACAAACAAGTCGAAGACCCCAAGGTTGCCCAAGGCAGATCACAGGTCGTATATCGAAGATTTGAAAATCATAGTGCCATCAGGCAGACAAGGGGATGGAAAAGCTGCAAAAGTACTAAATTGAATCATTGAGGTCAAATCCCCTAAAACCTCCTTGCCACTGAAATAGAAGATATTTGAAGTGAGAGTACACGATAAGGAACCCCACAGATCTAGAATATAGGGCTCTCCTTCTCTACTGGGCTTGACACCGAAAGTGATTGTGACTTGAGTGAAAGACCAGGAGATGAAGTCAGCCCTATCAATCGTGAAGAGGAGGGGAGATCCAATGAGCGACGCAGAACATTTTTTGATTGATGTCCGAAAGAACAGGCACAGGCTTGAAGCCAAATAGCAGCAGTACTGCAGAGAAAAATGAATTTCGAAGGAATGCATTAAGGGATTCTGAAACCCTAAACAAATAACAAGGGAACCAAAGTAGGAACAAGAGGAGCAACAACTTGAACCCCCTCTAACACCTGTTTCCCAAGAGGAGGAACAGGAGAGATTCTTCAAAGTAGAGGAACTCTGAGGACACTGTTGCTGACAGCACAGGACATTATTTGGTACATAGAATGATTCAAGGCATATGCTTCCCGTCACCACCTGATGTCCTCTCCATGTATAATGGTTTAATAAGGAGAGCAGGAGGCAGAAGCAAGCTTCCTAATTGAGACATTACTACTGTGACAGACATTACTTCGCCCTATGCTTTCTTCATAAATATAATGGAGTGTTACAAAAAGTACAGAGGATTCACAAACATTGGCAGAAGACAATCATTTTTGCCAACTTCTCCAGTTTAATAATCTCCTTGACAAAGGCTGCCATCAGAAATTAATTAAATGGGGTAAATCACGCTCAGCAACAGATCTTTGGCACCCCCGCTATAATGATAAATGTAGCAGAGGTCATAGGTGCTCCGCTTCTAAATCTATTGAATAAATCTCTCACGCAGGGATCTGTCCCTGAAACCTTTTAAAACTCTGGGGTTATTCCACTGCTAAAACATAAGGGTCTTAAAAAAACTATCCACAAAGTTCCCTTTTGCCTTACTCTGCAAAAACTTTGGAGGCACTTGTGGAGCAGGAAATTTGTGATCATTTACAAAATTCTGAGTATCTCAGTACACTGCGAGCGGGCTTTTGTCCTGCTCACAGCACAGAATCAGTGATCGTGGCAGCAATGGACGATATGAGGCTCAACAGTGATGCAGGGTTTAGCTCCATCCTTGTGCTTCTGGATCTATCCACTGCCTTCTACACAGTGGACCAAAATATCTTGGTCAACCCGTTGAAGGTTCAAGTTCTTGGCTCTGAGCTTGCTGAAGTCTTTTGGGCAAGATTGTGTCCAGGCAGTTTTACTGGCACCCTATACTACAACTCCCTTGTCTGTAACTGGCAGAGACCCCCAGGGGTCATCCCAATCCCCCTCCTGTCCAGACCCCTAATAAAAGTGCTAACATCAAGGGGATGCAGATTGTACAACCATGCTGAAGACATCCAACTTCTCCTCCATCTAGATAACAAAATGGCTGCACAACAGGAAAGCCAAAACATCCTGAGATTTATTTGAGGATGGGTGGGGGATAACCAGCTCAAGCTAAAATCAGATAAAACGAAGATTTTGATATTAAACAGGATACATCTCTGGAATAGTTGTTATTGGCCCTCTGAGAAGGGAGATCCGCCCTTGCCAAAGGCATCAGCAAATAGCCTCAGGTAACGATAGATGGTGGGCTTACTCTGTCAACCCATATTGGAGAGGTTGTCTCTCAGTGCATTTTCCTTTTGAAAATCTTCAGGAAATGATTTGCCGTCCTCTCCACTGAAGCCTCAAAACATTAATCATAGCCACTATTCTATCCAGGCTAAATTATTCTGACTCCATCTATGCTGGCCTTCCAAACAGCACTATTAAAAATCTTAAAGTAGCACAAGTGAGGCCTCATTTACAGACTGCCTTATAAGTCCTATGTTACACCTCTATTGGCTTTCCATTCTGTGGAAGATGCACTTTAAGACCTGTTTCACTACCTCTAATGACACAAAAGAACTGGCTTCCTGGTTTCTATCAAATAAAATTAGGAAATATACCCCTTCTTGTATCCTAAGATCATCCAATTCCAATCTCTTAGAGACCCCCAGATATCTGAAGAAATGTCTGGGTGGTTGGAGCTTTTCTGTTCAGGCACAGACCTTTTGGAATTCTCTTCCTGATCATTTGCATTCAGAAGGTCCCCTGTTTAGAGCAAAAGAATTGACACAGTAAGCGGAAAAATAGATCAGTGGCCTCATAGTGGAGGATAGCTAATTCAAATGCCCTTCTAATCCACTACAGACACTAACAGTCGGACAGAATGAAAGAACTGCACCTACCAGATCAGTATAGGAAAAGAGTAAAAAGAATCATTCAGGTAGGCAAAACAATAGCAAACACATGCCTCAAATCTGCTTTAAACTCTGCAGAAATCCCACACAGACCGATGTCCGTGGGTTTCACACTCAGGAGGCATGTCTGGATCAAGGTTTTGGGGTTTAAACAGAAGGTGGTAGCCTCCATAATTAATATACCCTTCACTAAAGAGAACCTGTTTGGGACAGAAGTGGATGAGTTGCTTCAACATCAGGAAGGAGAATTACACAGCCAAGGCCATGGGTGCTGTGCAATTCAGGGGTGCCTTTAAAAGAGGTACAGTCCACACTAGGAGGGCGAGTGGCAGCATGGATCTTTCCATGCTCATAGAACACAAATACTGATAACACAACTCACCCTGTCCCAGGGATCTGGCACATGATGGCCGTTTCAACAACAACGAAGGAAGCCCTTTTGAAAGAGAGCATGAGGCAGGAGTCTGACTCCCAGAGAATCAAGACTGACCTTTCTTATGATACACTTCCAGGAGTCAGTAAACGTTTGAAGTGCAATCGGTACCAGTAGAACAAGCCACTATGACCATTGGGCAAGTCCTCCTTGTTTTAATTATGTGCATAAGTCTAAATTTCTGAAGGCTCCCTGCAACGCAACTCTGCATCTCCAATTAAGCCTGTAATCAGTTCTATGACTATGCTGGGGTTGTTCTGTGCATGAAAACACATAGAAACCGTCTTACCCCTTGTGGTAGTTCCTTACACCGGATGTATCCGAGACCTGCACTTTGCGGTTTCGCAAAAGCCTCAAAACTTTCCTGTTTCCTGCTTAATCGCATCTGAACTGGCCGGGGGTTAACTGGTGGAGTCTGGACAAGCGCTGGGATGCCCGAGGGTAACTACGCGCTATACAAAATTTTAAATAAATAAATGATGATACAACGCGTATCATCGCAACGCTGTATGTTACTTCGTGATCTTGACAACGCAAGTCGTTACATCAACTTACGCTGGAGGGCGCTGGACTTAGGAATAGTGTGAATTACTATTCCAACTCGAGTCTACGTACAGTAGGGAAGGTGTTGGAATAGTAATTCACACTATTCCTCAGTCTAGAGCGCCCTCCAGTGCAAGTCGATGTAATGACTTGCGTTGTCAAAACCACGATGTAACCATACCGCGTTGTAATGGTATTCGTGGTAAAAGATGTCTCCCCCTTACACCAACATATCCTTGTACAATTCACATAGTCATCTTGTGGTGTCCCAGGGACTGGAACTCATCTCCAATCTAGTGATACAACACCTCCAGGAGTCAGTAGAGAGTTGAAGTAAGTACTCCATTTAGACACAGAGGACCACAGTTGGTACTCCCTTTCCACCAGCCAACAACTGACTCAAAATAGAACTCAGCTGAGTCACAGTACAAAAGAACAATAGAACACAAGTCCTGTAACATTCTAGGTTTAAAGGTACAAGCACATTTACCATACTTAAACAGTGAACACAGATTCAACTACCTCCAAGTGACTTTGTAGAAGGGGACCCCCAATAGCTAACACCAATAGGTGGTAAAATAAGAGGTTTCCTGCAAGAGTGGCAAAAACACCTCAACAAAAGGGTACTAAATTCATACAATTCTTGTTATGACATAGAATTGGAACACAAATCACTAAAATTAAGGAAAAGGTTTTAGAAAGGAAGTTAACTCAAGCTCCTACGGCAATAAGTAGAGGTGTTGGCACAAAAGCAGGCCATAAAGGAAGTCTGTCATGTGGAACACAGTAAAGAAATGCACTCATATTTTCTGCTCCCAAAACAAGACCAAAAACTGAGGTCAGTCATCTGAAACTCCTCAACAAATATGTAAACACCCAAAATTTCAAAATTACCAGACTTCAGGAGGTCATACCCATACAAAAAGAAGGAGATTACATCACAACAAGACCTCGTTTCATATATTGATGAACAACAAGCACCGAAAATATGTCCATGTTGTGGGGCTTAACAAGTGTGCCTCTACCAGAAGGGACACTCTCTTTGACAGTGAGAACAGGCATGAAACTACTGTGCATTATGGCCTCTCATATACCACTGATCCTATTCTGCAGGTTGTCCAGGAGAGCAATTCAGCAGTACCCTTCACCCCCTGCCCTAGAAGAGGTGTGTTTTTTCTCAAATAAGGCAAAGATAGCTTAAGTACACGTACCAGTTATGAATCCCTAAATGTAAGTCTGGGTACCAAAGGCGAAAGAAATCTGAAGAAGACCATGCACAGGGGCTTTAGAGTGCATCTAACTTCATGGGGGAGGGGTAGATGTACCTACTGGTCTACGCCAGAGGTCTTTCTGAACCCAACTGTTAGATGGCAAAATTAGGCTTAGCGTATAAATCCTGAAATATGTTCACGCTTCAAAATTATTCCTACAGGTAAGTAACTATTTAATTCTGTTCTCTGATAGGCGCCTAATCCGGTGCCGCTTTGTATTCTTTGTCCTCATTTTTTTCTATCATTTTTCTCATCTTTTAAGGAGACTGTCTTGTAGATCTTTGTGCTTTAAGCCATCCAGATCCTGTCACAAACAGATCTTGGTGACAAATCTGTATTCCAACTGTGTCTTATGCCTCTATAAATCACAGGCTTCGCTACCATGTGATCCTTGTGCTCCTACGCACCCAAAAGGGGATCAGAGAAAGAGAGGCAAAACTCATTTTGTCCTTCTCAAGGGAAACCCCTGATTGCCTTAGGTTGATCAGAATTCGTTTATTAGTATTTAAATTCATGAGAGTGTGCCTGTAAGATCTCTCCTGACCTTCTTTGACTGATTGCATTTTGTATTGTCCTAGTGCCACAGGCACAACCGCTAATGTGACTACTGCCATGATCTCTGCATCAAAACTTGAATTGGCACTCTGATCAGTTGAACACTTAATAGGGCCTAATTCTAGCACATTGCATGCATTCAGTAGTGGTTAGTGCCATCCAGACTCTTAACAGGCCATTCTTTCAGACTTCCATGCCCTCATTTGACAGTTCACTCAGGTGTCTTTTTTGAGCCACATTGTGGTCTGACTGGGAGACTTTATATTCAAATAATTTATGGCTCCTGGAAGAATGGATTTTTACATATATTTTGTGGATGAGAGGATTTTCAAATTAGCCAAATAGGGCTTTCTCCCTCAGCTGTAAGGAAAGCGGATTGCTAACAGACAACATCTAAGCTATGTTTTTCCTGATGAAAAAAAGGGGTGTTGTGCAAAACTACTGTGAGGAGGTCTGGGTTTAGGCCAAAGACAAACAGTTTAGTCTGCCAGCAGTTGATTTATTGGGGAAAGACGAGCACAATAGCAGACATTGTCAGTATGATGCGTTGTGCACCAATCAAATGTGTAAACTCTCGTACAGGAAGTGGTTGACCAGACATTCCTGACCTGGGAAATACCAGAGATCAATATATTTGCAACCAGTACAAACAGACAATGTAACCTGCATTGCTCGCTCAAATTCCCACAGTAGAAATACATGAATTCCAGGGAGCTACCATTTTTACTAAGGGTTAGACCTCTGTTCATGTGGTCCTGGTAAATGAATTGCTTGCTTTCTTTCCTCAGCTTGCCCCTTTCATGTACCAGGAGTTACATAGGCTATATCCTTGGGGGCACTTACCCACTGTATTCAAAAGAGATTGCCTTTGTCGTAGGTTTTGATGGAAAAGAGCCAGGGAATAAATCATCTCTAGATGCATTTTTTCACAGTGAGACATTGTCATGAGCTAGTAGGCAAATCCTTTCCAGATGGGCTTCAGATTTACTCTACTGAGGGGTTGGGACATCTTTGTCTTTGCTGTACTGTCCCAATTCGAAAGATCTTTCAGTACAATACTATGCATCTATACATTTGTTTACTGAACCCTATTATTAGGTGAGGGCAAAAGGGAGCATGATAAATTTAACAGGGCAGTACTTAAGTCCTTTCTACTATAGCTTTAGGTGTGCATACTGTCAGCCCTCTTCCTTCAGGGATGTTTTGTCAGTAGATTAAGAAGGATTCTGTGGGAGTGAAGATCCTTTAAAAGAAGAACTTTTGTGGCTTGAATATTTTTCTTTTTGATGAATGGCTCCACCTCAGCAGATTCCTTACTTCCCTCCCCCCTGCACTCTCAAGTTTTTAAAATGATTCTTTCCTGTTTTTATTACTTTTGGCTCCCTCTTCTACACTACTAGCCTGTAGGGGGGTTGAAGATTAAACAAGCAGAACTCATGAAACAAACCTCTGAGCTGACTTTTATACTCTCAGCATCATTTCTGATGAGGTTCTGTGGCTTCATGGCCAACGCTGTTCAGCCCCACCTGGAACTAGTGACTTGAAATTGGTGGAACAAATGTCTGCATCCCAGTCTTGCTCCTGGGTAGAGCCCTAAGTAATGGATGTGTAAGAACTGCATCATCCATCAGAAAGAACATTACTGAAGGTAAGTAGCATGTTGTTTGGTTATACTGTCTAACTGTTTTTCTGTTTTTTTTTAGGACTTGGGGGTGACCAAAGTAGGTCACATGAAAAGAATTTTACACGGCGTCAAGGATCTGAACCGGAATCCTCCTGTCAGCGAGGCATAGCTTCTGTTTTTACCTCTTGCATCTTCAGGTCCTCCTCTGAAACTCTGCAGTGAATCCCATACAACGTTAAACAATATGCCCATGCAGTGATGGATCTCTGTGATGAGAGCGGCGTCTACATATCACCCGTGGCGAGTTGGCATCTTGTCTGAACAGTTACCAAGACAGATCTCTTGACCTTAAGAAGTTGTCCAAATTCATACACTGGTTCCTTTATTTGAAGGATCACTGCAAATAACTTCTTAATGAGGGAATAACTGCATCAGACAGCCATATGCAACAAGTGGACTCTGGTTCTGTTGATTATTGTAGCTAGTGTTCGTCCATCAGCTATGAGGCCTTGATAATGCGTTTGTAACTGGTCATAAGTGTTTCAAGAACTACACAGGACTTTTATTACACCCCATGTGCTCTTAAGCACACACCCATTTATTCACCTCGTTCTCTTAATGATGTTTCAAGGACATTTGCTCATAAGTGGCTCTGCTTAACCAGTGATTGCTGCATATTGTCAGGTGGAAACTGGTGTATCTACACAGGTGCTGCATATTTTACAGAAGTGGAATGTTAACTCAGACAATTTCTATCAATGAAAACATATTTTGTACAGAAAGTATGACTGCAAATCTCCACATTTCGTCATGAGGAAATAACTAATGAGAAAATGATAAGGTAGATGGGGTCACTCAGTGTTAGAAATCAGCAAAGCAGGCTGCCGAGACACCGGTGTTCAAAGAACAAATATTCATTTCAGGTGGATGGAATATCATTGGAACTGTAGAATAGCCGGGACTTCACTTGGTACGGTTCCTTTCTTTCAATAATTAAGGCTGGACAGAGTCATTCTGTCTTGGTGTTGTGACTAACCACATTTTGCCATCCCAGTTTTACTCTTTTGTAGAAAGAGTAAGAAATGTCTCAGTTCAGTTTTTATCGGTTAATGAAGGTTCTTTCTTGTGTTTACTTGAACGCTAGTGTATACTTCCTTTTCATTGTGTCCCTTCTTAACTTGAGACCTTGTGTTGCTGTATCTCTTCTGGTTCGCCCAGTGTGTTGTGAATTTCATAAGTTGGAGTTGGTAGCTCTGGATTTGATTTTATCTGGATGTGCCACCTACATGTGCTGCCGATCAATAATTTTGTCATAGGATTGTAAAATATAAGAGTCTTAGAAGTCTAAAATGGGCAGAAATATTGAGGTAGCATTAATCGGCCTCCGTTGCTTTCCTTGCCAACCTCATGATCTTAGAAGTCTTTAATCTAGAACACAAGTCCTGCTTAAATAAGACAAAAATGTCCTGTCAGGTGTGGGATGTGAGGTTGCCCTTCTTCCATGTTTGAAGATTGCAGCAGCAAGCAAAGATCATATAACAGTTACACACAACGTCAGTGAAATAATATTTAAAAACATGCTCTTTTTTGTGAATTGACATAAAATTGCTAATCTAGTCTTCTCTGAAAAGGAAGAACTTTACATCTAAATTGGTGTGACTGAGGAGAGATGAACTGTTTAAATTTCATACCAGGAGAGATGGAGGCTTATGTTCTCCTATGTGAGATGGACAGTATCGGAAGGTGTGAGAAGGATGTAAAAAGGTGTTCAAAACCTACTGTGTTTGTCGATGGTCCTACTAGTCAAACTTATCTGACCATGGAGGGATGAGTTGAAATGTCACCGGATACATGAGCTCAGCCCTATAATAGGTCTATAATAGGTATTTTATTTCTCATTTACTATCCAGCATGGTAGGCCCTGGAATATTCCACCCTCCTCTCACTAATCTCAATAGAGGTAATTGTCCATGTCTATCAGCTGACACCCTTTAGCAGATAGGATCATAAAAGGTGCTTGTCTTTTAGTGAAAAGTTATTTTCAGGCTTTTTAAGGATAGCACATAAAATATTTGTGAGAAGAAGCAGATATCTAAGCAAAAAGTATTAAAGCATAACACATGATAGGACTCCAATGTCTGGAAAACAAATAGGGTGAGGCAAAGATGGCTTCTGCTGCCATGGTGTCCTTTAAAGTGCTCCATGATTCCATTTTATTTTAACTTGTGCATTTGCGGGACTTTATGGTATTGTGGAAGTGTGATCCATTCTACACTTTACTCATTTATTAGTTTGTCAGGCACTAGCCTACAAACCATAAACACATTTATGCAATAGTATATAATTAAAATGTAACTTCTTACATACAAAGCAGTCAAAACACAGTTACACAATCAGTGCAAGAAATGTAAGATGCAGAAAACTCTAAAATGGGCATCTTGTAGGTCTTACTCCAACTCAGTGTTATACCATATTGCCATTCTTCTCAATAGCAGTTAGTGACCAACATGAGTTTAATCACTGAAATTGATCATCATGCCGTGTACGACCTAGAGTGCAAGAAAAACAAGCTAATGTTAAATCTAAAAGACAGGAATAGGGAATTGTAAACACTTCTCGAAAGCACACCCTTTCAAATACCAATATATGCTGCACTTTTGTCGAAGAGCACATTTGCAGGCCATGGCACAGCATATGTTCATGCGACATTTTAATCATTCCATGTTTAGGAAAGCACAGTTTTGTGCTTTTGTTTACTGGTAACATATTTCATCCAAAAAATGTAAGCTACTTTATGAATCATCTTAAAAATTGAGCAGTATCAGGGGTCTTTTACGGTGGTTATGAGAAGTTCTGATGCATTCATTATTGCTAAGCCCCAGGAGCAAACCAACACTGATCCTGCCTCACCATTGATAGAGAAGTGCACATGCACTCATTTACTGTCTCGTAGCGTATCTCTGTACCTGTGACTATTCATTTACATATGAGCCCTGCTTGCATTTAGACTGTTCAGTCTGTATGAACTTGCACATTTGAACTGTTCTTTATAGGGTAAAAGATTGTATGTGCCATTGCACACATTTTAATGTGCCTGCCTTACAAAAACACAAACAGCATACCAGTGCATGATCTTTGCCAGTTGGTTCTGTGCCACTACTGTACATAAGCACCATAGTGGTTTCTCTCCGACGCCTAGAGTAGGTACATTTTATAAAACTGGGGTGAAATAGAGAGACAAGCTTCTCTTACCAATTCTAGCTTGCCTCAAACCTTCTCTGGAAAAGACCTTCCACCCTGCTAGCAGGGCGATCATGCTCCTTGCTAAGTCAAGGAATCCCTTTCCTTGTAGAAAGGAGCCATAATTTACTGTGCTGGCTTCAGAGCTTAGGAACTAAGGGTTTTATGTAGAGGTTGACGGACAGGATTCTCCGTCAAAACATGGTAGATTTTCCGTCTGCTGTACCAGTGCATTACAGTCTATGGCAATACGGAGGACGGGTTATCTGCCACCTTTTGCCAGAGTATCCTGTCCGCCAGACGCTAGATATGGCCCTAAGAAGGCTTGGCCTGCGTTAGAGGTGCTAGGTCTGATTTTGCAATGTTAAAAACTGTCATATTGTTCATGTCTGGGTCACTGATATACATTAATCGGAGAGGACACCTGAACAGAGTAGAGCCTCGAATTTCAGGAGTGCCTGTGCGAGAGTAGGAGAGGAGATTCAAATATATTAGTTTGCAGTGGACCAAAAACCGATTACTCCGGTCTGAGATATGAAGGTCCCTGACAGAAGAAGATTGATGAGGCAGAAATTCCACTGTAGTATTCAAGAGGTACAACCTTATTTAAGTTTTTGTGCAGCCAGGACGTCCACGATAGCAACTAGACTGCTGAACCATTTCAGTTACATTAATAGGTAGGGTACTGACCCTACATGCTTGGGCTGGTGGTTGTATGCTCCAGCAGGGTCCTATTGCCTCAGGCTCACATCCTTGAATCTTTCTCATCTAGCACTGCCCGTTCAGTCCTCAGTCACCCTCTCCACCTCATCCCGAGTTTCCAACAGCATCTCCAACCTCCATAACATTACTTTGGCTGTGAGTCTGCCACAAAGACACAGTTGAAAAGCAAACCTCCGTACAATTCAGTAGAAAAAAAACCTCACTGAATATGCAGAAAAGCAAGCAGTTGAGGAAAGAAATAGGAAACCTATGATCCACTGTGGACCAGGGAGTGGACAAGCAGCAGACTATCCTATAAATGCCCTAATACCCACTTGGAAGGAATCCTTAGTTTCCACTCAAATCAGTATTGCAAGGCTAACGGTACTGCAGGCTGTGTTCCTGCATTGCATTCTGGTTGCAAATTCTCCAGGTCAAACCTGGAGGAGTTGTGAACTGGAATTAGAAGTTAGCAAGCCTAAATTTATGAGATTGCACCATTTTCGGCATGTTATTCTCTGTTCCAAAGTAGCCTAGAGAGGTTAATGTAGAATTCACTGAAAATAATACAAATAAGAACTACCACAGGAGGTGTAATGGAGGTCTAAGATTTCAAATAGAATGTTAAACTCTCTTGAGAGGATGTGAATCACGAAGCTGGTCAGAGACCGCAATGAATGACTAGCTCCAGGACCAATAGGGATGGGACTCTTTGTCATTCATTTGCTGGGACCTTTCAAAGAGTGTCTTGTTCTGGGGCCCTTCTGCCGAAATGGGATTTTGTTTTCCTGTCCACTAGATGGAAGTTGAACCAATGATTTCATTTCAGGTACCTTCTTGTGGAGGCTGCACTGTGTACTGAAATACACAACTAATTCCATGTGCACTCATTGAACCCTTTCTCTATTTTGCTTAGTCTTAGTCCGTATTTAAATAATTTCTTTTGTTATTATTTATGCCTCATTGATGAAAATGAAAGACTGTGTTTACACTGTAGGCTTTGCCTTGTAAGTATTGTTTTTACTGTAAAAAAAAGGAGATAAATAAATAAGTGTATTTCTTCTGTTTTTCCTGAAGTGACCGGTTTAAAATCCCCATGTTGACTCTGAACAGAACACTCCAGGGGCTGTATTACAGAAAGTGCTCCCAGAGAACTTTGGTATTACAGAAGGGGTTGCAGATGCTTGTGCGACTTTTGTTATACTCCTAGCCCTGGTGCACATTCAGCGCTATTGTGAGAGGACGTTCCCTCATTTGTATGGGGCTACACTCTCACTTTGACTCTGCGCCCACACCGTACTGTGGACGCAGGTGCAGAGGCAAACATGCCCTTAGAAGGCACACTGACATTGTGCCTCAAAAAGATGGCACACTCTCATTGCCGCCCTCCCCCCAGACCAGCTATCTGAAGGAGTGAAAGGGGGTCCCATGGAACCCCTGACATCCCCCTGCATGCAGGTGCAGTCACTCACTGTACCCACCAGCAAGGGGATCTCTACTCCCTCTTCAAAGTGTAGGCGGGTTGCCACTTGCAGTGTGAAACACAGAGCGGCTTTGAAGCAATATAAAAAGGTTTTTCCTTCAAACATAATTTTGCCTCCCAACTATTTTTATAAAAATCTCTACTTTAGCATGTTATGAGACGCAGAGTTTTTAGTACTCTTTTTATTGGTTTTAGTCATATATACTGAACAGTATGGCCTTCACCTATGAGGTGTGCAAAATTGTATTCTATCTCTGGGAAAAAGTTAGCATTGCCAAAGGTGGGTGTACGCGAGGTTCGGTTGTATTTTCTGTATTCTTTTTTTTAGTAATGCACGGTCAGAGGGTCATCTTAGTTATTTTACAGCACCTTTCACTTTCAAGTCGATCAATATCTCACATGTTTCCCACTGTTTCACTCCCCTGTCTCTTCTTCTGAATAGGCCTCTTTCTACACTGCTAAGCATTCTTTAAACTTTATCCCATTATTCTTCGGCGTTAAGTTGAAGGTGCTAAGCCTTAACATCCAGTTCTCTATCAGATACCCAGTTCACACGTACAAGACCTGAACCTTCTCAATGGCTTCTTTGGCCAAAAGAGCCTTCACTTCCCGTTGCAAAACCGGCGTGTGTTACTCCATCAGGCTCAGAGTCAGAGACCATTTAGGCACTCCTCTGCTGGTGTCGATGAGAAAGTAACAGCGCAAAGTGTAGAACCTGATGTTGGTTCAAGAGGCACAGATATTGCAGAGGGTGAATCCGCTGTTAGGACAAGAATTGTGACGTTAGCGATCATACCTGCAATTAGTGTCTGCAGTTGTAGTGGATGAGATGGAAAGCTTCTGATGTTTTGGACTGGCTTAAAGAATTAGCATACTTTACTGATATGAAAACTGAGGCCATTGTCATATTTTAGGTCTTTGCCCTCTTAACTCCTTTCTGAGGAAGAACAAATTCTAGAAGCTCATGTTGACCAAGGTCTTGTCTGCCATGGTGTCCAGAGACTGGATGGTAGCGTTGGTGTTTCCATATTCCCATCCTGCAGGCTCACAGGCGTTACCTGCAATTCTTGGTGGGCGAGGAGCATTTACACTATGTGGTGCCACCCTTTGGCCTCACCAGTGCCCTTCAGGTGCATGAAAGTGTGTACAAGTCTTCCCTTACATTGAGGACTGGCTGTTGAAGGCAAATTCACCCTTGGCAGTGGTAGACCACCTCCTGACAATAGTGAAATTTCTAACATCATCCCACAGGGCAGAGTGCCTGGAGCATCTAATAAATTACAGCCAGATTTTGTAGGCGATGGCAACAGATCTGCAGTGGTGGCTGCTACTCTGTGATTGGACTAGTGCCAGATGCCTCTCCTTACCCTACGTACAGCTTTCGGTGGTCACAAATGCATCACTGCTAGACTGGGGTGGCCATCTGGGGGAAGTGCAGATCAGAGGATTCTAGTCTCCTGTTGAAACTCGCATCCACATCAATTTGTTGGCACTGCAAATCATCTTCTTGGCTTGAAGGACTTTCTACCATTCATCAAGGGGAGGGTAATACAGTTACTCACAGACAACACCCCGCCATGTAATACTGCAATAAGAACAGTGGCGTGCATTCTTGGGTCCAAGGGCAGGAGGCTCTGCACCTCTAGAAGTATCTAACTCACCTGGGCATTTCTCTGGTTGTGAACCACCTGGCGGAACCTAAACGCCTAGCGTATCACAAATGGCAGTTAAATCTGCATGTGACACAGGGCATTCTCTACCACAGAGAACTCTAGCTCAAATTTTTTGCCACTACCAAAAAGCTGCAATGCTGGCACTTTAGTTCCCAAGAAGGCTCTCTTTTGAAGGCACATTCTGCCTCCAGTGGACCACAGGTCATCCTGGTGGCTCTGGATTGGGCCAGGATGGTGTTATAATCAGACCTCCTGGCCATGAGCATCTGTGCTGCGATCAAGTTACCGTTTTGGAAAGATCTTCTGTTGCAGCAAGAAGGTAGGGTCCTGCATCCGGGACTCCGCAGTCTGCAGCTCCATACTTGGAAATCAAGGGACGGCAGGCTAGTCTTCCATCTTCCTTCCAAAATTGTTGATGTGATTTTGGCAGCCGGGTATCCATCAACTAAATAAGTGTACCATGGGTGCTGGGATAAGGTTTTGGATTGATATGGCACCAGTCAGTTTGACCTGCTTCAAGTAAAGGTGCCTGAAGTGCTATTACCTGTTTTGTTACTGGCCAAGCAAGGACGTGCACTGGGCACTGTTAAAGGGTATTTTTTGGGTCCTTCAGCTTTTTTGAGGTTGCAGGATCACCCTTAAATCTTCTGGTGCGATGAGATTTCTTAAAGGCTCACAACACATCTTATCTATGCCATTTTGATTCCAATTTAGTTCTTAATGTATTGATCTGTACCAGTTTTGAGCCTATGTGCAGCTACTACACCTCTTGGCCCTGAGAATGTTTCTTCTCGTTGCGATGAAGTCAGCTCGTCATTTGATTATGAAGGCTCTCTCAGTGCTGTTGCTTTATTCTACTTTCTTCCTCAATAAACTGGTGTTGAGACCTCGAGCTGGAGGGCTGCCGAAGGTAGTAACATCTTTCTATGTCAGCAGGCGATCATTCGTCCCAACTTTTTTGTACCCACAAAAGAGGAGACTACATTATTTGGATCCTAAGGTTGCCCTCAGTTTCAACATTGATCATACCAAGGATTAACTGTTTGTGGGCTTCTCAAGGAGAGCAGAAAAGAACCATTTCTATGTTGATTGTTCTCTGTATATATTTCTGCCATGCGCTAGGCAAGAAGCAGCCACCTGCAGCATTGTGGGCTCACTCCACTGAAACTAAGGCTGCTACTACTGCACTGACATGCAGCGAGCCTGTCCTGGATATCTGCCTGGCTGCTATGTGGGCATCAGTGCCTACATTCACATAGCACTATTGCCTTTACAGTCAGGTCTGTCAGGATGGGAATTTTGCTCATTCAGTCCTGCGGGACTTTTTGATTTGAGCCATTCGATAGACCCTCCTCTGGGGAAGGTACTGCTTTGGTATCTATTCACAAGGTGAGGAATTTTTGATAAGAAGTATCCAATCTTCGATAACGCTCTCTCTGGTGGATACTCTAACACACAATCATCACCTAGCCTTCAACCTCCCCATCCTGTCGAAAGGACTCTTTCTCCATCCAAAAAGGTCCCAACCTAAAGATCTAAAGACTGGTAAAGCCGATTTGCTGATGGGCGCAGACAAGCCTTAAAAAGCAACTGATGTCAGTGTGTCTGGGTGGCATTTATATTCTACCCTGCTCATCACTTTTGGAATGGAATGGTTCGGAGACGAATTATGCCACCTATCGGGGCACAGGACTACTGCTTTTAAGTTTCTAGAGGCAGCCTGGGGGAATATTCACAAGGTGAGGAATCTATTGTTAGAAAGAGTATCCACCGGAAAAAGTGTTACAAAAGGTAAGTTTGTTCTCCTAAGTACCTGGTCACCAATGTGCACACCCTTGGTCCTATAGCTAGCAACTTAGTGCACTTCTCAGGTCCAATCTATGAAGTCTTTCTTCATCCTCGTAAGGATGCAGAGAAGGGAAAAACATTGGTAAAGTAATAGCCTCTGCAGACGAAAATGAGAAACTACATTTTTACAGTAGTGCACCCCTTCTGGAACCTGTCATTTGATTCATGTACATATTGAATTTGCGCGGTATTGGTGAAGCAGCATAGCAAATCTAGAATCACAACCATGTACAATCCTTGTGGCTATAATGAAGAAATCCAGAGTTTGGATTCTCTTTTCTTTTGAGTTGGATGAGGGTACACAACGTGCAAGTAAAAATTAGCCTTCTAATGGGCACATTTCTTCCACCAATAAACCATTTACTATTCTGTTGTGATCTGCTATTGATGAGTCGCTGGTTTATATTAATTTTATGCTCGCAATTTTATTCAAATTTAACACGGTGTAGCAGTAGGAGCCTGATGAAGATATTCTTTTTATTTTGGAAGGCGAACTGGAAAGCCGGCATTCTACTCTACCATTGTTGCTTGTGTATTGGATTGCCATTATTTAAGACTCCAGTTTTGGTGATAGCAGCTGTTCCAGACTTGACAAAAATATAACTCGCCAAAAAATGCCCCTCTTTGCCTTGATGCTGTGCCCCGAAGAAACGAATATCTGATAGTGACATGTAGCTGCAGATTTCTTACCTTAGAATTTCCCAGGCATCAGGCTGGATCGGGAATACTTTTGCATGAGCAATACCCTTGTGTGCCGGTAGGTGGCATCAGTCAGCTCTGCATAACGTCAAAGGCATCATCCGCTCCAGAAGTGACATCCTCATCACCCATAAAGGCACCACCTTTGCACCCTGATGTCAGTTATTTTCTTTCTGCGCTCAGCTAGTGCAGATCTGTGAAGAGATCTACCCTCTGTTACTTTTTGACAGGCTTTTCTTAACGTTTTGTCAACAATTTGTGGTGTGTAGGTTTTTCCACAGTGTCGAAAAAGACTTCTGGATTCACACCGTGCAGTGCCTGCCATGTCGGTGACGGATCCACACTTAATTTGTCTCTGGTGCCTGGAGCGCGACTTCCAGGCCATGGTTCCGAAGGCTTTAAGGGAGTGGTCCCTACAGCTGCTTGCGGCCCGGCTCTCGGCTCCACGCCGTTTGCCCTGGAGGTCTCGTTCCCGGTCGAGAGGAAGTCTGAAGTCCTTGTCCTCCATTGTCGGGTCGTTCAGGTAAGAGGCATAAGAAACACAAGAAGTCGAAGTGTGCTTCAACTTCTCCCTTTCTGACGTAGCAGACGAGTCTCAACACTCTAGGCCTCGTTCTGCGGAAACTGCACCCGAGTCAGCTTTGCGCTTCCCTGCCTTTCCAAGAGCCGGAGTGGCCCCCCACCAGGCTTAAAGAATTCTGTGACACCATGTGCCTCATATTTGGAGGACCTGACCCTCCCAGTGCGCCTTTGGGCCTCGGAGGCTCCACTGGGCTACACGCCGGCGGCTCCTACGCCCGTGCCGATACCCCCAATGGATCCGGTGGTGGATCCGGACAAACTCCGGTCGCATCACTACGACCTTCCCCAGCACCGGCCCCTGCGCCGAGACTCCCAACGCCGCCAGTCCCATTATTGTCCTCGACGACCTGGAACTAGACCAAAGTCTACTGACGTCTATCCCGGTGCTGACTACACCCTTAGGTCCTAGGTTGGTTCCTCAGCCTTATTTTGAAGGGCTAAGAATGGAGGAAGTTTGGAAGGGGTAGCTGGACCCTTTACAAAGCCAGCCTGAGCATGAAATGGACTGATAGGATTTGGCTGAGGCCATTGGACTGGATACCTCTCCAGACTCTGGCCTGCTTTCTCCCCCTACCGTGGCCACAGAGGAGGGAGCTTCATGTGCTATGGTGGTGATAAGGATAGCTAAGGACCTGGACCTTCAGCCCCCTTCGGTGGAAGTCAAGATGAACATCTTGACAGAGGTCTTGCAGCTGCTTGTCTCCTCCTCGGAACCCCTCCTGCCTTTCAACGAGGCCTTGACTGATGTCCTTGCGGGAACCTGACCCACAGGGGCTCCTGTGAATAGGGCAGTTGCCCACCTCCATTGCCCTGCAACGGGAGACCCAAAGTTCCTTAACAACCACCCTACTCCCTAGATTTTGGTGATCTAAGTCTCTACCTCACAAGGCACATTCCCCTCCTCACCCCCAGACAGGGAATCCAAGAGGCTTGATTGTTGGGTCAAGACATTTTATTTCTTCTGCCAGCCTTGCATTGTGGTCAGTGAACACTGCATGCTTTTAAAGCATTAGGCCTACTCTTTGTGGGAAACAGCTGTGGAAGTGCTACCTCAGGTCCCAGAGGAGGTCCGGGCCATTCTTTCCCAAGCATCATCAAATGTGAGAAATGGGGCAAAGTTCACCATTCATTTTGGGCTTGACACCACTGACTCACTGGGCAGAGCGATATAATCGACAGTGGTTATTCGACAAATGGCTTAGCTGAGAACTTCTTGCTTTTCTGGGGATCCCCAGACTTCCCTTATGGACATGCCCGTTAATGCCACCCGTCCCTTCGGAGGCCAGGCGGGCATGGCCGTCAATCACTTTAGAGGCTCCCGGGCTACGGCCAAGTCCTTGGACCTCTCAGTGGCAACCCTTCCTCAAAAAGGAAAAGTTTAAAATGCTCACTCTGGTTCACGTTCTGTCTGCCCCTGGGACTGGATGGTAGCGTTGGCCGCCTATTTTCACATTCCCGTCCTGCCTGCCCATCGGCATGTGTGGTTCATTGTAGGGCACGAGCACTTTCAATTCACATTGCTCCCCTTTAGCCTTACCAGCGCCCCTTGGGTGTTAACCAAGGTGATGGCAGGGGTTGCAGCTCATCTTCGCAGATCAGGGGTGCCAGTCTTTCCCTATCACGACAACTGTGCACTTACGATCATTTTCGGGGCTGCCAGGGTCATTAAGGCTCGTTTAGGAAGCATCTGCTCAGTGTTGCAGCCTGCCCGCCCCGGTCCGACTCGGTATCCAATACCGTTGAGCGGAGGGCGGGACAGGTAAGAGCCAGAGAGACACGCCCAGGCACTTCCTGAGAGTTGAGTCGAGCGGTTAGCGCTCTAGCCTCTAAGCACAAAGGCCTATTTAGCCACTTGTTGGCTCTAGCGCGCAGTGGTTGCGCGCAGGGGGGGCGCCTAAGTACGCGCCGAAGACGAGCCTAAGACCAGCCCGTCTGCGCCCGTCCAGGACGGGACCAGGGGCCTTGGGGGTAACTATGCACAATCTGTACAATCCTCTTTCCTCCAGGATAACCTACTCAGCACAGGTACTTCGGAACTTACATGTGAGACAAACACAGGATTGTGGTAAATATGATAACAACTCAGTGGAGGGTCCATTTTCCTGCATCCACTGTAGAGCCCAGTTTTCCACACAATTCCAGGTAACCTCTACTAAACAAAATATAACAGCCTATACTCCCTGCCCTAAAGTCAGGGAAAATGACATTAACACCCCTAATTTCACTGGAAGGAAAAACATCCTCTGCAATATAAGGTCACTACCCAAACATACATCTGAAGTATGGGACCTTATTTCCACCAACGAGCCAGATTTGTGTTTTATCACCGAAACTTGGCTTAAACCCCACTCGACCCCCTCTATTACATTAGCAATTCCAATTGGCTATAAAGTAATTAGGCTGGACCGCCCCACGAAAATAGGAGGAGGGATTGCGATTATTCATAAACAAGAAATCAACTGTACCATAGTAGCAGAATTAAGCACTCCGAATATTGAATTACTTATCTTCAAATCTGTCCTCTCCCCTAAACAAACCAGAATGGGTACCCTAGTGTACCGTCCACCAGGACCCAGCACGAACTTCTCAAATACGCTACTTGAGAATCTTGCACCTTATGTTTATGACAGAGATTTCTTATTAGTAGGAGATTTTAATATACACAGTGAACAGAAAGACTGTAAGGAAGCACAATCTATTTTAAATGACCTCTCCCTACTGGGGCTAACACAACGTAACGTGGGCCCAACACACCTGGCAGGGCATACCCTAGATCTAATATTAGCCAATGTTCTCACAGTCACCTGTCTACCTCCCACCCAAGTCAGCTGGACTGACCATTTTTTTTTTTTTTTTTTTTTTTTAAAACCTTTATTGTACAAAGAGTGCTCACAAATACGGGCCTACAACCCAACGGGCTGGCCACCACATAGTAGAAGCAAAATTCGCAATACAAGTTTGTCCACAGGATATGACAGCAAAAACACAGGGGATAAACCAAAAGCCATAGAGCAATCAGCAGGGACAGGATATTGGAAGGTTGATTTTCTTTTACGGGAACGGGGAGTACAGGATCATGATGGGCAGTGAGTCAAACAACAAGGGAGGGGCCGTGGTGAGCCGCGATCCGGCGATCATAAAAATACAGGAGAAGGCCAACACGAAGTAAACATATCGATAAATACAAGCACAATTGAAGTACCACAAGGAGAGGCAATGGCGTTCGCCGTCCAGCGCCCACCCACCACAGCAACAACCCGACTTAACAAACCTAAGTAAAAAGACCCCATCGTAAAAGCAATACGATACGCACCCCAACAAAAGGAAGGAAGTCCCCCATGAAGAGGGAGGGTAAGGAAAAAAAGGGGAAAAAGAAGGGACTCCTACCCACCCACGCGCCCCCCGGCGACAAAGCAGGAAAACAGAAACCGGTACACGGCATACATGAAAGGTCGATGACAGAACACATAGCGAACCATAATCACAATACGACCGGAAGATCAATGCATCAGAAACACCCCAGGGGGACACATGACGAGACAGGGTCCCGAAAAAGCGAATACTCAAGAGCCATAGAACAAAAAGGGGGGAGAAAAAAGGGGGGGGGGAAAGACCCCCCAAAGTGACAGACCCCCCCACCCACCCCTCAAGCCCACCCTGCACCCCTGCAGAAGGCTATGGCCTACCCCCCAGCAGCGTGCCTGTCGCCCTAAGTAGAACCCGAAGTATAGAAGAGCAAAGAAAAGACGGAAACAAAAGACAAAAACGGGGTAGGGGAAGGGAAAAAGGGAAAAGAACACACACGGGAGAGGGCCAAGAGACAGTATTATCTGCATCCACCCACCCGCCTGAGACAAAGGGCAGAGCCCTTGGGAAGTCAAAAAGTATCAGGATACATTCCAGGAGTACCATAAAGTCACATATAAGCATACCGTTACATGCCGATCATCCAACCAATACAAGACTACCGCACACAGAGGCAAATTTGTATCAACCCTGTCCTTGTCTGTCCAAAGTTGTAGCGGTCCGATCCACTGAGAACCAGACCGCGAAGAACCGAAGGCATAGAACAGGGAGATCAGACGGCAGTCCAGATAAGACACGTGGAGTAAAACACGGAAGATCCAGGAAAGTCATGGAACATCGCACACAATGCAGGCACAGTTTCAGGGACAGTTCAAAAGAGGCCGACCCAGCTGGGTTGGCACAGGAACCATGGCCGGTCGGTCGAGGCGAAAAGAGGCAGGAAGAGTCATCGAGTCCAGGCCAGACGGAATCCGGTCCCCGGACCAGCGGCAAAGGAGACCGCACAGGACAATGAAGGGCAACGGAACTCCGCACACCCACAGACGCAGCTGTCGCCGGGGCCACTCTTCCTAGGATAGTTCCAGCCGCACCCTGCAACGGTGAAGCCACACCCGGTTTTGAGGGCCCGAACGGCCCGAAGAGAGGATCCACCTCCAGGGTGAAGACGGGTGCAGCCACAGAAGCTCGCCAGGAGTGCAGGGCGTCCAGGATATCCTTAAGTGTAGGAAAACCTTTACAGTATCCGGCACCCGGGCCATGCGGCGGGCCTCCAGCGCTCATCCAGGCCCGGCTGAGACACTCAGGGTCGGCCGCCATCTTGGAAGCCCGGCGAGGCCGCGGCGGCCGTCAACCTCCGTCGGGGCAGCAGCGAGGCAAATGAAGACCAGCCGACCGGCGGCAGGGCACCCAGGGGCAGGAAGGGGGGCCACCAGAAGATGGGGACTCGCCGGCTCCCCAGTGCCGCCGGTCCCGTTCTCCGAGTCCGGGCGGAGGAAATCAAAATGGCCGGACCAGAGAACAAAGGGGGAGCAAGCCGGATATACGAGTAGCCCCGTCAATGGAAGGCAGCGCCTCCACCCAAGGCCTCCGGCCCACCGGAGCCGGCCAGCAAGCACAGCCGGCCTACACGCACAACGGCCTCCACGACCATGTCCACTGCGCCATCAAGGGCCGATCATCGCGCTCCGTCCCGTCCGGGCGCCGCCGAGAAGGTCCAGGCCAGCCCGCCCCGGAGGCCCCGAAGCGAGCGGGAGCGCAACACAGGATCCACGGCACCCAGGACCACCGGAGCAAAAGGTGAGTGCCTGCAAGGCGTCTTAGCACTACAGCACAGCAAAGAGGGCTTCCCGGGGCAGGATAACGGCAGGATAAATGAGAAAAACAGGCAGGCGAACGGAGCCGAGCTAAAACGCGGCCATCTCGGACGCGAGCTTGGCTCCTCCCACTGACCATTTTATTATTGAGTTTTATACCCCTCTCCCCAAACCTACCTTCCACAGTCCGATTTCCCTTCCCAGCGAACGACGTCAATGGCATAAAGTCAATGGAACTATATTTTCAGATAAATTCATTGAACCCTCCATTACTACTTCGGAAAATATCGAAAGCGCCCTCGGAAAATTCGCAAGAGCATCAATGACGGCCATAGACACTATAGCCCCCCTTAAACAATTTAGACCCCGGCCAGCTAACAAACAAGAAATATGGTTTTCTGACCACCTTAGGATACTAAAACAAACAGCTAGGAAGTTAGAGAAGAAATGGAGAATTTCCCACCTTTGACCGACAAGAGCCTCTACTGGGACTCATTAACCATCTATCACAAAGCGATCCGTACTGCGTGGAAAACCCACATAGCGTCCCTTATTACGGCCGCAGACAACTCCCCCAGTGTCCTATACCAAGTACTAAAATCCTTTGTCAAACCGACAGCATGTGAAAGCTCTGACATTTCATCACAAAAGCTTTGTGATGGAATATCTCAATTTTTCTCTAACAAAATAGATACTATTTACGAAAAAATAGTCAACTCTAATAATATCATGACCAGCGATGCAGGTCTCGCTTTTCACGAAACGGAATATAATCAAAACTCTCATACCCTAGATATTTTTTCCCCTATTACCTCAAAGGAGTTGTCAGCACTCACCATACAGATCAAAAGTGGCAGTCCTGACGATATCATTCCAGCCAGACTTATGCCCACCTTACTGGAAGCCTTATGTCCTACGTTCGAAAAACTTGTCAATCTGTCACTTAGTACAGGCTCTGTCCCCAGAGAATGGAAGCAGGCACTAGTTAGGCCTATTAGGAAAAACACTGCTATACCATGGACCGAACTAGCAAACCTCAGGCCCATCTCCCTGCTACCGTTCTTGGGAAAACTTACAGAGAAATATGTAAATCGACACTGATCCAGCTACATTGAAATAGCTGGTGGCCTAGACTATTCCCAATCTGGTTTTAGGCCGAAACACAGTACAGAGTCCACCCTCCTGTCTGTTACCGATGACTTGCATATGTTCCAGGACAAAGGCTACTCTGTGATCCTAGTGTTACTAGATCTGTCGGCAGCGTTCGACACCGTGTCACATAACATCCTTATTGACCGGTTGTCGAACGTAGGAGTCAAGAACAAAGCCCTTGCCTGGCTAAGGAGTTTCCTATCCGATCGTATCGAGACTATCACCATGGGTACATATCGATCAGCGGAGGTAGAGCTTTCAAAAGGGGTGCCACAGGGCTCCTGTTTGAGCCCAACACTCTTTAACATCTACGTGGCACCCCTGGCAAGAGTGATAAGCAAATTTGGTTTCATCCCCCTGTCATATGCGGATGACACGCAGCTCCTCTTTCCCTTTAAAACTCTCACCGCTGAATTAAGGAACTCCGTCTCTGCAGGCATGAAGGCCGTTGCACAGTGGATGTCTACCAACTTCCTACAGTGCAACGTCAGCAAGACTAAAGTTATGCTATTCGGCGGGCCAAATTACTGTGGACCCCGGACTGGTGGCCATCTGATTTTGGTACGGTCCCAGAACCCAAACAGGTCGTCAAAAACCTAGGGATCTGCCTCAATCAGGAATTGTCGCTTAAAGAACATAGCAACTTCATTGCAGGCTCTTGCTTTCACATTATTAGCATGTTGCGTAAAATCTATACCTTGCTGCCCGACTCCTTTAGAAAAACTCTAGTGCAGGCCCTTATCTTGAGTCGAATCGACTACTGTAACGGCTTGCTTCTTTCTGCTAACGAGGGAGTGTTGGCCAGACTCCAGGTAGTCCAAAACACGGCGGCTCGCCTAGTCCTAAATGCCCCTCCAAGAACAGCATCTAAACCACTCCTAAATAAACTACACTGGCTTTCCATCCGACAAAGGGCAACATTTAAAATATGCTGCATTATCCATAAAAGCATAAACGGACAAGGCCCTACCTATCTGGAACAGAAATTCACGCCTTACATCCCCTCCAGATCACTTAGATCCAGCACAAACCATTTACTAGTAGTACCTCGTGTCAAAAAAGCCAGACACAGAGGCACAGCATTATCTGTAGTAGGACCCACACTTTGGAATGGACTCCCTCTGACTCTCAGATTATGCACTGAACATCTGAAATTCAGAAAACACCTTAAAACCCTGTTGTTTAAAAATGAGATCTAGCCTCAGCATTACTCTTCTCTGTGTATGTTAACTGGCCTAAAGCGCAGAGATACTCCAGTTGGAGTCGATTCCAGCGCTATACAAACTCGCAAATAAATAAATAACTGGCTCGTGAAACAAGCTTGCCCTAGGCTGTCATCTTCAACCTCCAGACTACGGCGAATCTGCTTTCGCTGGGGTTCACTATCAACATGCCACGTCACACCTGACTCCCTTTCAGTTGCTCCCTTTCATCAGAGCTGTTCTGGGCACAGTGCAGTTCAGGTCCTATCCTCCTGAGCCGAGAGTTCAGAATATTAACGCTATGATACTGATGTTTCAGCCTCTATCCTGGATTTCGGATTTCGGTGAGACTGAATCTGAGGCTGCTGGACCTCACGGCCACCTGCTAGTGACGCATGCCAGATAGCATATGTGGGCTCTGCAGTAGGACCTAAAGTTCCAGTGGGCGCAGCATCAGGGGACTCTCTCTGGCACGTTCCAGATCTTAGAGGGAACTGCATAGGATCTACAGTGGTGGCTGACCAGCCACGATTGGGTCAGTGGCAAACCCCTCTCCCCAACAAGATCACACATTTGTAGGAAAGTAGGATCTTTCTGACATGGGTACCCCCACGTTTTGCCTGGTGGCAGTGTGTTTTGACTGTAGTACACTGAGATCCTGCTAACCAGGACCCCAGTGTCGGTGCTGTATCCTCTAAATTGACTGGTAAGTACTTTGTACATCCCACAGTTGGCATACTGGTGTACCCCTGTAAGTCCTTAGTATATGATACTAAGGTACCCAGGACATTGGTACACCAGGGGTCTCCCATGGGCTGCAGCATGCATTATGCCACCCATGGAAGCCCTTGCAAACTGTGTCTGCAGGTCTGCCATTGCAGCCTGAGTGAAATGGTGCCTGCACCTTTCACTTAAGATATAATCTTTACCTTCTATTCCGGTCACTGCCATTAAACCTTATAATTCACCTATAAGGTAGGCCCTTCAGCCCACGGTCAGGGTGCATGGTTCTAAGTGTGAGTGTACTCCTGCATGAATAGAGCCACCCCTACAAACCCCGGACTCCGCTCTCTTGGCTTTGTAAGTGTCAGGAAGCCACCTTAAGGTATGTAGTGGACACTGGCAATTTCGAGATGTCCAACTACCTGATGGCTTTACCAAACCTGGTCATGTTTGGTATCAAACATGTTGATGTCATGCAACTAGACCGATTCCAGTGTTAGTTGCCTGATGCCATGTACTGTGGGGCTCTTTAGAGGACCCCCGATGTCTGCCTGTGTAACCTTGCAGGTCCTGCGCGCAGGCCAGTGCTTCCGCCGACCACAAACACTGTTCTGCCATCCTGCTGGGGAGCCTGTCTCGTTACTGAGAAAGGAGGTCCCAGCAATCAGCAATAAATTAAATCATTAAATACAAATAGAAAAAGAAAAACTTGATTAGCCTGCACTGTTGTTTATTCACAATGTAGGCATGCGTTAGTCATCCTCAATTTAAATACACAATCGCAAAAATATAGTGCCCCTGGAAGGGAGGGAAGTAATATAGTGCAAGGTGGTGTGGGTATAGGATAGTGACAATATAAAAGGCGGCCAAATGGCCTCACTGTACTATGTATCAAAATTAGACATAGACACGGAAAAAAGACCATTGGTTCAGTACATCATTAGGTAAAGGTCATGCTCCACATATCACATTAAATGATTAAATCATGGGGTGAAGCTGAATAAACATAAAAGCTGTTGACGTTTCGACCCTCTAGTAATTGCAGGTGTTAGTTGTAACCGGTGAGCCTGTCTCGGGCAGGGGAAGGCAGAACAAAGGATTTGCTGTAGAGGAGAGTTGGTGTAGCCAACTCTCCTTTAGAAATAGGTGTCATTGGACTAGGGTGGAGGTGCTTCAGAGCGCCACCATACTGCTTTGAAGTGCACATTTGGTGCCCTCCTTGCATAAACTGGTTTGCCCCAATTTGGGAACCCTTAGCTCCCACTCTGGCGTGAAACTACACAAAGGACAGGAGTGGGACCACCCCCCTGTCCAGCACTTCCCCCAAGGAGGGTCCCAGAGCTCCACCAGGTCGCCGCTTAATTCTGTCATCTTGAATGCAAGACAAGCCAAGGCCCCGGGGAGCATCTGACTGGTCATACCATCAGAGTAGCTTCCCTGACCCGCCCTAATAGGTGGGTCACCGCTGAAGCTGTCCAGCACCCTTCCCGGGTTACTTAAGGGCTCGCCTAAGGATGGGACCCTAGATTTGTCTGAACAAGGATTCCGCTGCAAGACTCATCTACAGTATCCTCCAAAAGACTCTTCTGCTCCTGGACACTGGACTCTGGTGTTGGGCTGTGCCGGACCTAAAGACAAGACTACTCCTGGTAGGAAGTCTCCTACTACTACTTTCTCTCGTGCTTTGCACCCATCGTGCAACATCCGTGGCCCTGCATCCTCCAGAGTCACAAGGACTCTGTTCATCGTGGAGAGCTGGAAGGACTCTCCCTTGGAGTGAAGGAGTTAGTCCCTTGCCATCACAGGCACCTCATTGTCGATGACTGGTCTGTGGATCCAGTTGTCCCACAGACTCTTCAAGGTTCTACGACACGGCTAGTGGTTTGGTGTGTCTTCCGAGGCGTGACCTGTCATCTATGTAACTTGGAAGACTGTAATCCATTGTGGAGCTGCTGGAACTGCGTCCCTGTACTCCGCATCTATCTGCCGTTGCCAAGGCTAGTTGACTCTCCAATCCGAAGATCCTCGAGCTCAAAGAAGCCCCAGCCATCATGATGGGATCTCCATCGAGTCCTGCTGGCTTTACTGCTTGCTGAGGGCCATCTATAACTTATCTATTCTGGGTGAGTTTCCTGGACCTTGCTGGTCCTCCTTTTTGCAACTCTTTTTGCAATGCATCTGCTGCATTTGCAAAGGCTTGTTGGTGGTCCTGCGGGCCACTGACCTTCCTTAATTTCTTGGACCGTCTTGGGACAGCTCATGGGCGGCTCCTGTGTTCTACTTCCTCACCTGGGCTCCACAGCTGCAACTCCAAGACCTCCTTCCGCCATGAAGTACTCCTGAGAAGGGTGGGCATTGTGCTTCCGCACCTCCTGGACGACTCTGGGTGAAATCCATGTTTGGGTTCCTCTGTCACGGTAGCAGCTGGACATCCGAAGATCCCCATTGACTTCAACGGGTGGTTCAGACACTGCTTCACACTTATGAACCCAGGCCCCCAGGTATAGGTATCTGGCTTCTCTGGGTATCCCCACGTGAGAGTGCTCTCCAACCTCCCTGGTTCCAAAGGGTTTCCTCTGGGAAGGGTCCTGAAACTCCAAAACCCAACCGCAACTTTCCAATGTTGTTCTATGGACTCTGATCTGGGTATTATCTCTGCAACCGGACACATAGGGTCTCCTAGTTATTAACCTTGGATGGCTCCATGCTTCCCCTGGCCTACAGATCCTTGGGTGGTAGTCTTAGTTTGGTACCCCGTTCACATGCCATTTACTTAGTATATGGTTTGGCCCCGCCATAGGGCCTGATGTGTTTGTATGTGTTTTACTTACCTATTTTACTGATATTATTATTGTGTATGCATATCTCTGGGTAGGAAAATACAGCAAGGTAGTTTAGTGTTGGTGTGTAATAAATACTACAGCATTTTTCTAACACTAGTGTGGTTCTTACGTGTGTGATTCTCACTGACTGACTTGTGTGGTAAAGCTTTTCATCCTTGTGGATAAGCCTTAGCTGCTCTCCACAGCTACCCCTTGAGAACTTTGCTTGTCAGGAACCTCTTACACCATTCCTAAGGGTTGCCTGAGCTCAGTGTAGGGTGTATCACCAATAGGTGTACACCATATGCTGAGCCAGCCTCCTAAAATGATAGTGACAGATGTGTCACTGTGGGACAGGGCAGCCATCTGGGAGAGGTGGAGATCAGAGGACTCTGGTCTTCAGCAGAATCCGGACTGCACATCAACTTGCTGGAGCTCCAAGCGATTTGTTAGGCATTGAAAGCTTTTCGTCCTTCCATTTAGGGAAAACTGGTTCAGGTGTTCACGGTCAACACCACCGCCGTGTGGTACTGCAACAAACAGGGCGTGGTGGGGTTGCAGATCCATTGTCAAGAGGCCCTGCGTCTCTCGACATGGCTGGAAAAGCATAGCACATCCCTGGTGGTTCAACACCTGGCAGGTTCCCTGATCGCCAGGGTGGACAAACACAGCCGTCGGTGCCTAGCGCATCATGAATGGCTTCTCCATCTGGAGGTGGCGCAAGGTCTTTTTCAGAATTGGGGAGAGCCTTGGTTAGATCTGTTCACCTCCGACAAGAATGCGCAATGGCAGCAGTTTTGCGCGCTGGTGATTCCAAGGCAGCACTTGCTCTGCGATGCTTTTCATCTTGAGTGGAGCTCAGGCCTCCTCTATGCCATCCGCCAATACCACTGCAGTCCAGAGTGCTCAAGAAGATCAGGAGCTACCAGGCCCAAGTCATTTTTGTGGCTCAGACTGGACATGGAGAGTCTGGTATCCCGAGCACCTCCAACTGAGGCTCGATGCTCCGATCAGGCTGCCCCTTCATGAGGGGTATCTTGTGTTGTAACAGCAGGAGAGGGTCCTACACCCGAACCTGTCAACTCTACACCTTCCTGCGTGGAGATTAATTGCATTTGACCATCCTCCCGAAGTATGCAATGTTATTTTGGCAGCCCAGCGTCCCTCTAACAAGACCGTGTACACCTGTAGGTGATAAAAATGTTCGAAATATTGTACAGAAAGGTATAATGATCCTCTGTCTGCTTCCCTCTCTCAAGTCCTTCTCTTTATTTTGACCCTTGCCCAGCAGGGCTCTGCTCCGTGCACTCTTAATGGTATCTTTTGGCCCTGTCTGTCTTCTTCAGGTTGCCAGACCAACCCTCTTTATTTAAATCCCCTATTGTAAATAGATTTCCTAAAGGGCTTGTACATATGTTCTCACCTTCCTCATTCATCATGCCTCCGTGGTACTTTAAGTTGGTTCTCACCTTCCTCATGTGTGCTCCATTCAAACCCCTGCACAACTATCCCCTTTGGCTGCTTACCATCAAAACCTCCTTTTTGATGGCAATAACTTCTGTCAGGAGGATGAGCGATTTGCAGGCTCTGACATCCAGGCCTCCTTACCTGACCATCGTTCCTGATAAATTGATGCTTTGCAGTAGGGACTCTTGCTTATCGAAAGTAGTGACACCATTCCACATGGGGTAATCCTTCATCTTGCCCACTTTCTATGTTGCTCCGCACCCTCTAAAGAGGAGGAGCGACTCCACCGTCTGAACCCAAAGAGAACGTTGTCATTCTACTTTGACAACACTAAAGAGTTCCAGGTAAACAACCAACTCTTTGTGGGGTATGATGGTTCAAAGAAAGTTGGTGCAGTGGAGAAAAGAACCATTTCCTGATGGGTCATCCTCTGCATCAACATTTGCTACACTCTGGCCAAGAAACAACCTCCTGAAGACTTAAGAGCTCATTCCACCGGAGCTAAGGCTGCGACTACAGTGTTGCAACGTGATGTTCCAGTTATTGACATTTGTCAGGCAGCAACGTGGGCATCACTGCTCATGTTCACTAAGTACTACCGCCTGGACTGTCAAGTCTGCATGGACTTCCTTTTTGGCCACTCTGTCTTGCAGGACTTCCTGGTCTAAACGTGCTCGCTGTCCCTCCTCCGGGGATGGTATTACTTGGGCACCTATTCTAAGCCAAGGAATCTGCGGCTAGATGTCTGTCATATAGACAAGTTACTTACCTTCAGTAACACCTTATCTGGTACAGACTTAATCTAGCCGCAGATTCCTTACTGAACTACCCGTCCTCCCCTCACTGCAGACAGGTATTTGGGGACAGGGGTGACCTCTTTCAGGGCCCTAGTTCTAAACACACCACTGTCAGTGCACTTCATGGCTCCGTGCTCCTGGCATGGAAAGTCATGAAAAGCTACTGTTGTCAGCTTGCCAGGGTGGCACTTATATAGGTGACACAGACATCACGTCCGGCGTAGACAACGCAGAGGGCTTCATGCAGTGCCAACCAACGCCACCTACCGGCACACAAGGGTATTGCTCCAGCAAAATTCTTCCGGCTCAATCCTGATGCCTGGGAAATTATAAGATAAGGAATCTGCTGCTAGATCATGTCTTTACCAGATAAGGCGTTACCGAAGGTAAGTAACTTGTCCGTTAGCAGTAGTTACTTAAAGACGTCCCTGAAATCTGTTATCAATGACATCCATTTCCCTAGATCATATTATAGTAAATTTAAAGCCATAAACAGAAAAGTCTCCAGTGCTGCATTATTTGACTGTTAGAGGTTTTTAATACAGCAGTTTTACTAAGACAATAGCAAATGGAGCAGTGCGAAGAAACGCTGACATAATTACCTTTCTTTCTGATAATAAACATCAAGTGACAAAAGATGTGGTAAAATAAACTGTATTAGCATCTCTACACTTGCTATGAAAACTTGTTTGAAAGGCTCTAAATAAAGTCTAAGACATATTAGTAAAGGCAAAGTGTGCGGAGGTAATACGGACAGAAGTGCTCTGAATTCTGCCTGGACATACAAACCTGATTTCGATTTGCTGTTCAATGGAGTGGGTTTGTTCGTAAAAATGTTAATTAAACTTTCAGTCAATAAATTAGGCAGTATTATTGCCAACACCAGGGGATCGTTCTCATAGAGAAGATGTTTTTTTTAACTGGGCACAGATGTAGAAAAGACCGACAGAAGAGACCCTCCTAAAGCAGACCAAATGCATAATCATCTCTCCTATTCTTTCCTTTTAAACGCCTCACTGCCATTTGATTTTTATTTGCGAGATTAGAATAATGAGATCATCATAACTCCTCAAAAAAGAGCCTTGGAAGTGGTGACCCAACCATCCGAATATAACCTGAGGAATTTCTTAAATCATGGTTGTGACAGTTGCATCCCTTGGGTGTGCAATGTGCACACACGCTTGTAGCTGACTAGAGGTGTCTAGAATAATATGAAAGTTTTCTGGACTTGAGAACTATTTGTCCAGCTCTCAATGTATTCTTTTCTCAAGTGGTTAGCAAAGCATTTCTCAAAAAGAGACAAAAGCTCCACCACCATCGATGTCTTTAAATAAGGTGCCTTTCTGCTTCATAGAGGGGCTTCATCTGAAATGTGAGATCTCAAACAACATTCATCTGTCAGCACTGTGTCACCAGATGTCAGCAATGGCCAAACTAACTACCAACACAGTAAGAGAGTTAGATTACAGTACAGTCCTTGTTCAGTAAGTGGACCACTCCAGCAGTTGGACTGGAATGCATTATTTCTCAGTGCCTTCCCTCCTTTCCCACAGCATCTAAATTCAAGATATTGAAATATATTTTCATTCTGATAGCCGCCTTTTAGGCCAGGTAGTTGTGGACCACCACGTTTTCCAAATATTCTTAAGAACTTGCCTGATTGTAGAGTGCATTTAACACACCTCCAAGAGAATACTAGATTCTCCATCTTGATCACAGTTCTCTGAATCGGACTGTCCCTAGAATTTTGCCTAGAGTTGCACCTCTAGGGGATTGCAATTCAGATTTTTTTTATAGTGCTTAAAATTTCCTGCATTTTGACCATTCACTTCAGCTTGAAAAATGTATTCTGTATTATGACTGATGTCACCCACTGAAGTCTGATGTTTTTATTTTTAAGAAACCATTTTACGCTGCTGATAGAGCTCTTTATATCCTAAAAAGCACAACATAATCTTAAGTGACATTTTCTTTATTTTTAGTTAATGGAACAGCAAATAAAGTTCACATTACAATACATTTTTTTTTAAAAACATTTTTATGTCCTCATTCGCCATTAGATAATTCAGAGCTGCTGAATTCACTCCTGTGGCCTCCCTCTCGAATAGCACCAACTGGAGAGCTCTGTATTTAATTGGTGATGCTTTACACACAACCTCTGTATGCTTGTTCTGTGTCCTGAACGCCCTACAGAACCAGAGAGATAAAGTATATCAAGTGTAAAGGCTTAACCATTGGACCAATGTCTCTATTGATCTAAAGTACCCAGCCAAGCCTCACATGGACCCCAAAATCTATTCTATTATCCCTATTGTTAATGAGTGTTTTTTTTCCATTTTAACTCTATCCAATTTCATTGTATATTTAATGGAAATAACCCAGTCTAAAAAGGTTGGGGAGTATCCTTTATCCACTGTTTACAAATTTCTCTTCTTGCAAGCAAGATCAAATATAAACCTAGCTTGTTTTCCCATCTGGAAAGCAGGCCAAAAAAAACTAAGAGTGTGCCTACCTGAATATTTAGACCCAAAATGTCTTCCATACCTTTATTTATCTCTGCCCAAAAATGCCGAAGCTTGGGACAATTAAAAAACATATGAGTGTCATCTGCTTCAGCAAGGAGGCACTTTGGGTACTTAGGTGTTTGACCCTTTGAGGACTTCACGAGCTTATGGGGAGACCAGTACACCCTGTGAACACAGACAATATGATTCCTTCTTAAATTTGCAGGTTGTACCGTAGTATACAAGATGTCATGAGATACTTGCCATATATCTTCAAGATGAATGTCGGGCAAGCTCTCTCCCCACAGCTCCGTCTGCAAATTAAATTCTCCTTCTTCCAGGACCAGCATTAACCAGTAAAAGGTCAATATCTCCTTTTTTCTAATTCATTGAACCTTCCCACCTGTGTCCCAATATTCTGATGCCAGCTTCTTAGTAGCCAGTACTTAAGTTTAGAGAGCCTATTGTTAGTAAGTAAATTCAACTCATCCCAGGATAGCAGAGACTCTTCTGATACTAATTGTCCCCATCACCGAATACCAGCATCTATCAAAGAAATTGACATGGAATCTCTAGTCCATCCTGGTGATCCTGGAGCATTCCAGTTGGGAGCAAGAGCACTAAAATAACTAATCTTCAGAACTTTTCTGACCATTGCCCAAGTACCAGCAAGTTCGCGTAGTATTTTTAAGCAAACTTTTCTGAAAAATCTCGGGTCCCCGTATTTGCATAAAAAACCTTGAATTCCATTCTCAACATCCAAGAGCATCGCCTTGAACATTACTCCCACATCCGAACCATCAGGGATGTCCAAAATTATTTTTCCTGTCCTCAGAGAATACGTCCTAGCATATAAAACTAAATCAGGTAGGCATAACCCCCCTTATTTTTTTTTCTGCGTAACTTCTTCCACGATATTCTAATCGCTTTTGAGACCCAAATAAAAGTACTTAATTTTGACTGAAGAGATCTTAAACTTTTTTCATTAAATGCCAAAGGGATATTCTGTAGTATAAAAATGAACTTAGGCAGGAGCATCATTTTTATTAAGTTCACTGTACCTATCAGAGTCAAAGGTAGGTAGGCCCAACCCGTTAAGGAGTTTTGTGTTTCCTTTATGATCTTTTGAAGGTTTAATTCTGGAATCTCAACGATATTTGGGGTAATCAGTATACCCAAATACCTAATCACCTTCTATGCTGGATAAGCACAGGTACCCAGATTCCATGCCATACATTGAGTTTTAGTAGCATTAATTTCATATCCTGAAACATTTCTAAACTTCTTTGCTTCTTCATATATCAATGGGATTGAGACATTTGGATCTGATGTATAAACCAATAAGTCATTGCCGTATAACGCCACCTTTATTTCTTAATCCTTAAATCTAGAAGATTGTATGCCTGAGTGTTGTCTAAACTTTTCAGCGAAAGGCTCGATATATAAATTAAAAAGCATCTGGGATAGGGGACACCCCTGCCTCTCTGAATTTTGACAGGAGCAGATAGATTTCTGTTTACTAAAATTCTTGCTATAGCGGCTTGGTATATCAAAGAATCTGAAAGAAACAGGTTAGTATTAGATTCCTTACCTCAGAATATCCCTAGGCGTCAGACTGGATCCGGAAAGTTTTGCGTAGCAGTACCCCTGCGCGTCGGTAGGTGTCGTCTGCGGCTCCGCGTCCGTCGTTGGCGCCGTTATGACGTCGTCGGAGTACATAGACGACGCCCTCGTGCGCTGACGTCTGTTCTTCATTTTTCCGCGCCAGCAAGCACTGACCCAGAAAAAGTGGTACCCTTAGTCATTTTTTGACTAAACTTTTTCGATCCTTTTGATCTGTTTTTTCGAGTCAAACGACTCCATCGGTGCCGGTAGAGATGCCCGGGTTCAAACCCTGTTCCGACTGCGACCGACTGATTTCGGTTACCGACCCCCATCGCCGGTGCCTACATTGTTTGGGGCTCGACCATAATGACAAGTCGTGCCCCGACTGCCGGGCCTTGACGTCGAAGGCTAGGCGGGAGCGGTCCCGTAAACGCCTCGAGCTCCGGCAGTCGGCCCCGCGCCATTCGAGGTCCCGGTCCAGGTGGAGGTCAAAGGACCGGTCGCTGGGCCGGAGTCATCACAGCTCGTCGTGTCGACACCACTCGTCGGGCTTCAAGTCCTCAGGTAAGAGGCATAAGAAGTCAAAGCAGTGACACCGCTCTTCTGACTCCCCCCGACGCTCGCACGATGCGGCCGGGGGTTCGGGCGACAACGCCCACACGGCTCCACCGGAGCTGCAGGCGTCGCAGCCAGCCCCACACCCTCCGGTCCCTGGGCTTAATGCGACACCGGAGGAGATTCGTGACTTACTCGTGGCCACTTCCCTCCGTCGAGGGTTGTCGGCGTCAGTCCTTTCAGGACTGGACAGAGGAGCTAGGGGAGGCCAGTGGTCTAGACACCTCTCCTGACACTGGTTTTGTCTCCCCTCATACCGTGTCTACGGAGGAGGGGGCTGCTTATAGTGTGGTGCTGACATGGGCAGCCAAAGCCTTGGCGCTTATGCTCCCTGTCGCTACTGTGAGGCCTAATATCCTCACTGAAGTCCTTAGACCACAGGCTGGCTCTCCGGAGCCTTTACTGCCATTTAATGAGGCTCTCATGGACGTCCTGTTGGGCACTTGGTCCAAGCCCGCTACAGGCCCCCCCCCCCTGTAGATAGGCACGTTGCCAGGCGCCACTGCCCGCTCCGGTCGACCCAAGCTTACTGTCCTCCCACCCCGCACCCGAGAGCCTGGTTATCCAGGCCTCCACTTCCCAATCCGCATTCCCGACTGCACCTCCAGATCGGGAATCCAAGAGATATGAACAGTTTGGTAAGAAACTGTTCTCGTCCCTTAGCTGCGGGCTGCGGTCAGTTAACACAGCTTGCCTCTTGGGCCGTTATACCCACTCTCTGTGGGATATGGTTGCGGCCGTGCTGCCAGAGTGGCCGGAAGGGGCCCGGGCGAAGCTCACTCAAGCCCTCGCGGAGGGACAAGACGCAGCGCGGTATTCTATCCGATGTGGGCTGGATACCACGGACCCACTGGGCAGGGCGATGTCAATGACGGTGGCGGTTCGCCGCCACGCCTGGTTGAGGTCCGCCAACTTTTTGGCTGATGTCCACAGCACCCTCATGGACATGCCGTTTGATGGCAGCCACCTCTTTGGTGGCAAGGCAGATCATGCGCTTGAATGCTTCGAGGACTCCAGGACCACGGCCAAGTCCTTGGGCCTGTTGGCCCCGCGTCAGCAGCAGTCTGCCTTTCGCTCCTTTCGTGGCCAAGGAAGGGGTGCCCCCACACGTCCTGCCAGCCACGGGCCGCAGACTAACATCCAGCACGGTGGCGGACGTGGTAACCGCGTGGCGGTGCCCGGGGACAGCGGCGAGGCCAGTCCACATCCACATCCACCCCCGCAGCATCTGCCTCAAAGCCCTCCTAGTCCGACCTTTCAGGCCCATTCGACGCCAGTGGGGGGCAGGGTTAGCCATCACCTCCTCCACTGGCCCACCATCATATCGGACAGGTGGGTGCTGCAAATCATCCGGAGGGGCTACTCCCTCCCCTTCGAAGCGACCCCTCCAGCCATGCCACCGCAATACCACCGCTTGTCGGGTTATCGCTTGAATCTTCTAAAGGAGGAAGTTACGGCCCTCTTGGCCAAGGGTGCCATCGAGCGCATTCCTGGGCCAGAAGTAGGGTGTGGTTGCTATTCCCACTACTTTCTGGTTCCCAAGAAGGGCAAAGGGAGCTTACGCCCTATCTTGGACCTCCGGAACGTCAACGGCTACCTCAGGGAGGGGGAGAAGTTCAAGATGCTGACTTTGGCTCAGGTCTTAGCTGCCCTAGACCCAGGAGACTGGATGGTTGCGTTGGACTTGCAGGACGCGTATTTCCACATCCCCGTCCTGCCGGCCCACCAGCGCTACCTGCGGTTCACGGTAGGCCACGAGCACTTTCAGTTTACCGTGCTCCCCTTCGGCCTTACCAGCGCCCCTCGGGTGTTCACGAAAGTGATGGCGGTGGTCGCAGCTCATCTGCGCAGATTAGGGGTGTCAGTCTTCCCCTATCTCGATGACTGGTTGTTGAAGGCGGGCTCGCCCCAGACAGTCGTCAGCCACCTCCAGACTACGGCCGATCTCCTGCACCTGCTGCGGTTCTCCATCAATGTGCCAAAGTCATACCTGTGCCCCTCTCAGAAGCTCCTCTTCATCGGAGCGGCTCTAGACTCGGCGCAGTTTCGGGTTTATCCTCCCGAACAGCGGGTTCGGGATATTCGGGCTCTATTTCCGATCTTTCAGCCTTTTCCCGAGTCTCGGTCAGGTTGATGCTGCGGCTTCTGGGGCTGATGGCCTCCTGCATCCTTCTGGTGCATCACGCCAGGTGGTGGATGCGGGCTCTGCAGTGGGACCTGAAGTTTCAGTGGGCCCAGCATCAGGGCAACTTGTCCGACCATGTCTTGATCTCGGAGGGCGCTGCGAGACAGTTGCAGTGGTGGCTCACGAACCGCGATTGGGTCAGCGGCAGATCCCTCTCCCCCAACCGGAGCACGTAGTTGTGATGGACGCGTCCCTCCTGGGCTGGGGGGGCCACATGGGAGAGGCGGAGATCAGAGGCCTCTGGTCTCCGGCGGAGTCCCGGCTCCACATCAACCTTCTGGAGCTGCGGGCGATCCGACTTGCGCTGAAAGCATTCCTCCCCTCTGTCCGGGGGAGGGTAGTGCAGGTGTTCACGGACAACACCACCGCCATGTGGTACTGCAACAAACAGGGCGGAGTGGGGTCGTGGACCCTATGCCAGGCGGCTCTGCGGCTCTGGCAGTGGCTGGAACATCAGGGCGTGACCCTGGTGGTTCAACACCTGGCAGGTTCCCTGAACGCCAGGGCGGACGAACTCAGCCGTCGGTGCATGATGGATCACAAATGGCGTCTGAACTCAGACATGGCACAAGGCCTCTTTCAGCAGTGGGGAGAGCCTTGGTTAGATCTATTCGCCACAGAAGAGAATGCGCAATGTCATCAGTTCTGTGCGTTGGAATTTCCAAGGCGGCACTCGCTCGGAGACGCTTTTCGTTGCAAGTGGAGCTGCGGTCTGTTGTACGCCTTTCCGCCTATACCACTTCTGCCCAGAGTCCTGAAGAAGATCAGGCGCGACCGGGCCCAAGTCATCCTTGTGGCTCCGGACTGGGCACGAAGATACTGGTATCCCGAGCTATTCAGCAGCATGTCAGTCGATCCCCCGATTCGTATGTCTCTTCAGGAGGACCTTCCGTCGCAGCAGCAGGGGACGGTCCTCCACCCGAACCTGTCCAGTCTCCACCTCCATGCGTGGAGATTGAGCGGCGACAGTTGAGGCCATTTGACTTGCCTCCTGAAGTCTGCGATGTGATTCTGGCAGCCAGGCGTCCCTCAACAAAATCGGTATACGCCTGCAGGTGGAACATATTTGTGGCATGGTGCACAGCAAAGGCTGTGGATCCACTCTGCCCCTCTTTCTGAGGTTCTCTTCCTTCTTTCTCTTGCCCAGCAGGGCTCTGCTCTGGGCACTATCAAGGGCTACCTCTCTGCCATTTCCGCCTTGTTAAGGCTACCCGATCAGCCCTCTCTTTTTAAGTCCCCGTTTGTAAGTAGGTTCTTAAGGGCATCACTCATATGTTTCCTCCTGTTTCTTTCGTGATGTCTCAGTGGGACTTGAACCTTGTTCTTACTTATTTGATGTGCACTCCTTTCGAGCCACTTCACAATTGCCCTCTTCGTCTTCATACTTTTAAAACTGCTTTCCTGGTTGCCATCATCTCTGTCAGGAGAGTGAGTGAGCTCCAGGCTCTTTCCTTTCTGTCCATCCGGACAAGGTTGTGTTGAGAACGCGTCCCTCTTTCCTGCCCAAGGTAGTCACAGCCTTCCACATCGGGCAGTCCATCACCTTGCCCACCTTCTTTCCGCCTCTGCATCCCTCGAAAGAGGAAGAGAGGCTCCACCGTCAGGACCCAAAACATGCGCTCTCCTTCTACCTTGATCGCACACGCCAGTTCCGGGTTGATGACCAACTCTTTGTTAGTTACGTGGGCGCTAAGAAGGGACGGGCGGTGCACAAACGGACCATCTCTCGGTGGGTCGTGTTGTGCATCAAGGCATGCTACTCTTTGGCTAAAAAGGAGCCTCCTGTTGGGCCGAGGGCCCATTCCACTCGGGCCACGGCGGCTACTACGCCCTGGGCCGGGGAGTCCCCTTGCAGGACATCTGTCAGGCAACTACGTGGGCCTCGCTGCACACGTTCGCAAGACACTACTGCCTGGACAGCCAAGTCCGGAGAGATGGCTTTTTTGGCCGTTCCGTTCTCCAGGACTTTCTGGTGTGATTATTGGTTCGCAGACCCACCACTGGGGTTGGTATTGCTGGGGTATCTATTCAAAGGTAAGGAATCTAATTCTAACCTGTTTCTTTCAGATGCACAAGTTACTTACCTTCGGTAACGATATATCTGTAAGAAACAGTAGTTAGTATTAGATTCCTTACCGCCCCACCCATCCTCCCCGTTCTGCGAACCGATATCTAGGGTTAAGGTCATCCCTTTGAGGGCCCTAGTTTCAAGGCACCAGTGTTGGTTTTTATCATGGCTCTGCGTTTCTGGCGCGGAAAAGCTGTGTATAAGCTGTGCGAGGGCAGCGTCTAAGTACTCCGACGACGTCATCACGGCGCCGATGACCGACGCGGAGCCGCGGATGATGCCTACCGACGCGCAGGGGTACTGCTACGCAAAACTTTCCGGATCCAGTCTGACGTCTGGGGATATTCTAAGGTAAGGAATCTAATACTAACTACTGTTTCTTACAGATATATCGTTACCGAAGGTAAGTAACTTGTGCAACTGATCTACAGAAGTTATATCCTAGGTTATACTCTTTTAGTATATACTTTAAATAGGCCCAGTTTACTCTATCAAAAGCCTTCTTGGCATCTATTGTTATTATGGCTTATGGGAGTTTGTATACAGTAGCTATATCGATTGCCCCTATCAAGTTATAAGTAAGCTCCATTATTCCTCTTCCTTTAACAGAACCCTTTTGATCCCTGTGAAGAAGACACTCTACTACCCCATTTCAACCTCTCTGCCAATATTTTTGCATAGATCTTGTAATCGATATTGAGCAGAGAGCTGGGTTGATATGAATCACAAGATCTTGGTGATTTGGAGGGTTTAAGGATTAGCGAGACCGTTGCTTCCTTCCAAGAAGGAGGAATATCTCCTCCTTTTTCAAAAATATGTGCAAATAATGTCAAAACTGGGGCAAGAACATCCCTTAGGGCTTTATACAGTTCCGCAGGTAACCCATCAGGGCCTGCCGCTTTCCCAGATTTACCAAAGTCAATGGCTCTCCCAATTTCAGTTCTAGAAATCGGCATATCCATAGTATATCATTGGTGATCTTTTTAATAGGGGTCTGGCCCATCCACTCTTTTATTTCTCCTTCTTGGGCATTCCAATCCTCATAGTAAACTTCCTCGAAATAAGACGGAATGGCCTTTTCGATTTCATCTGGGGTCTTAAATGTGTCTCCTGGAACAGCAGAATTTAGCTCATTGAAGGTACCTCTGACCAGATCTTGTTTGGTCTTCCATGCCAGGAGTTTCCCACAACTCTCTCCATACTTAAAATGAGCTAATTTGCTGGCTTGCCATTTCCTTTTCAGCCTTAAATCAAGGACTGCTGCCAGGCCTTTGTTTCTGATGTTAATTTCTCAATTATTTCTTCTTCCAGAAAGATTTTATTTTTTATTTTATTTTATTTTAGCTGTTTTATAACGCGCTCTGTTACTACCAGAGTATCCTGGCACGCTCCACCGTCCATCTTCTGGAAACTGGTATCTTGAGAGTTCGAGACACCGCTGAGTGATCAGAGAGATGTTCCCCTACATGATTGATGTCCTGAACCCATTTCTTTAAAACTGTACTCAAGAGAAAATAGTCTATTCTAGACTTATGATTGTATTTCTCTTTGTGGAAAGTATAGCCTCTTTTCTTGCCCATCTTATTCCTCCACGTGTCATACCATGCAAGTTGTTCCATTGGGTTTTTAATCGGTGCTGCCCTTTTATAGTTAAGAATAGCTCTACTTCTCTGTGATTTATCAAGGGTATGATCCAGGACCTCATTAAAGTTTCCAGCCAATATTACCGGATCTGTATAATTCAACAATTCAGACAACAGACCTCTAAAGGGCCCTGGATCGTCAGCGTTCGGGCCATAGTATCCCGCCACTGTAAACTTGAATGTATGGCATTTGACCCTAGCAATGACCCATCTCCCCATTTTATCCACCATACTTGACTCAAGAGAGATAGCTGAATGTTTTTTAAATAATTATCGCAACTCCCTTAGTGGAATGTTGTTGTGTCGCAGGTATTGTGATCCTACACAGAACTGTGCACAGAGACCCAGGACCTCAGTGAATTGTGGTGTACCAAAAAACTCACCTTAGTGCCTAGAAACCCTAACCAGTTAGCATCAGTGTCACATTAGCTCTTCGTCCTATAGAAAAGGAACAAATGATTAGACAACAGAGTACATGCGACTTAGGTTATACTCCGGAATGGTGGGAAATGAGAACACTCTTTCGTTATACTTTCATACCAATCCACAACAGGAGTAAATAGAGACACGGGCAAGTATAAATATTTATTTTAACGACGTGCTCTAAGATGCAGTATTTTTTTATTACATAAGCAGACATACAATCAGAAATAATATGGTCAGCATTGTTACAATTCCATAAAATACAAAGGGAGAAATCATATCACAATGATGGTGAAAATAGGTCTTCTACGCCTATTTTACACACTCCCTAGATGGGAACTATGTTTTATAAAATATAGAAGGTCTCTTAGGCTTGTTTGGGGGACCCCATGCCCCTAGAATCAGGAGAAGTGTATCACATCAGGATCTGCAAAAAGCTCTCTGTCTCTCTGGAAAAACGGGCTTCTTCCAAGTGCCTGAAATCATGCTTACAAAGATTTATTAAAGGCGCCAGAATCACGTTGGCTTGCAGCTGCATGTTTGTTATGGCTAAAACGTGAGCCAATCAGCTTGAACAACAGCTACCTTGTTATGATGTGTGATGATGTTGGAGGCTTTAGCACTCAGTGCAAACTAGAGTCACGATGTAAGTTTAGGGATGCCGAAAACAAGCACTTCTCATGTGAAGCATTTCATGCAGCCTAACTTACAACAGCAGTTATATGCAGTGTTGTCTGCAAAAGCAGCAAAAAGGTAAAATGGTGTTTAAACTTCTAATAAGCCTATGCTAACAAAGCAGTGTGAGTAATAAGGCCCATCCCTCACTACACCCTCCCTTGATCGGAGAATGCACAATAGCAGAGGCAATTTTTAGAACGCAGAGTTCAAGTTCGAATGAGACATAACCAAGTTCAAAATTTCGCCAAAGTGAATAATTGGGAGTAAAATCCAAATTAGTAACCAAAAAAATTGTAAAACCTAATGGGATGTTTAGTGTTGAAACACATGTAACCTGAAAAGTGATAGAGAAAAAAAAATGAAGGGAAAAAAAATCATCAGTCCATTATGTGTCTATGAAGCAGAAAAAGTCATAACTTCAATCCAACAGCGTATAGGCATAGTACGTTGCAACCGCCTACAATAGGAAGCCGTTGTTATCGTCAATGAATATTTGAGCCATCCAATTCAGTAATGGAAAAGAACACACATGTTTTTCAACAGCCGAAGCCTCTAGCACCATCAGAGGACAACTCGGGTGTTCTTCGAGATAACTGCGTGCCAGAAATTCATGGGCTGCAGTTCATATATTCCAATTGCCTAGGACCCCATGAGCCGCTGCGCAGGCCATAATCCTGTCTCCAGAACAGTCTAGTTCATAAGCAACTAAGAGACTCATTAGTAGATTATAATCCGGGTTAGGAGACACCGTATTGCAGAGATACCAATCCAGAGCCCATTCAAATCTGCAATCCAGGCAGTGGAAAACTGGCTGTTCGGATGTGGAGTACGAAAACCGGAAAGATAAACCATACACCACACTCAGTTGCCAGAGGTAGTGATCCATAATATTCAAGCATCCGGTTACGAAGTTGGAGCAGCCGTGGCAGACCATCGTGGGGCACAGATTGTGCAACCATTTTGGAGTAAGCAAATTAACAGCAGCACACCAGCACCCAAGGCGAGAATTAATGGGAAACCACCAAAAAGGCTGGAAAAAATAGAATGAAAAAATGCCGCTATTACCCCGAATATAGTTTGGAATGAGGTTACAAGGCCAGAACTTACTACTTTAAAAAAGTGTGCAAAGCCCGTGGTCGAGGAGGCATTAAAGATAGTGTGAATCAATGCCCCAAAATGCAGGGGGAGATCTGTGTTTAGTAAGGCATGTACCTCAGTACAAGTATTAGCCACGCGAAGGATGAATGTTTCACACTCAGATGTAAGGGCGACTTCTTTTTGAGACAAAAGAGCCCTTATTCGACTCATCTTGTTGAACTCTGCTTTCAAGGTCGGAATGGAAGGCCAGATGGATACATCGAGTTTCCCATGCAGAGGAGGAAACAGGACATTCTTACAACAGACAACACATTGGGAAACAGTAACTATGTATGGAATCCCTGCCAGCATAGCACAGCAATCTTCATTACTTAAAAGTAAATAACTACCGTTTGCAAATAACGTGAAAGTAGGTGTAATGGCCGGGGCGGTGTACCTTTTAAAATACAGGCCAAATTCGGCGCTTCAGTATTACAGGAACCGTGCAATTGTAAATTCCTACAGACCAATAAGAGATCAGGGGTGGAAGTGCAATTCTCACCTTTCAAAGAAACTTCTTTTCCCTCCCTCAGACACCTATAGGTGAAAGGAAGAGACCAAACCTCATGGAGGTATGTGCTACCCAATGGTTCATATCTGCCTATGGCATAGTGTTTCATGCATGCTTCAAATTTAAACAGCGGGAAAGGGAGCGTTATTAACCCGTGAATAAGCCAAACAGCAGACTTTGTCTCGGCCACTGAAAATGGTAAGGGTTCTAACTTTTCAATATGCAAAAGTGAAAACGTGGCATCTTTCATTGACATAAATTGTTGTTTAACAGCCAGATTAAATGGTAAAAACAGTGAAGAAGTGTTCATATAGTCCCAAGACACCTTCCCAGCCTTCAACGTTTGTAAAGTCCATGCAAACTGCATAATAGAACGCAATTGATTTTGACCATGGTACAAAACTGAGACTTCATCTTGCACAATATCAACAACAGAAGAAACAATATTATTTAATGTGTAAATTCGGGAAGAAAGTGTGTTAATTCTATTTTCTACAACTGCAAGCACCTTTTCTATATTAGCTTGATCAATAGCACATAACGTAGAAGCAGCTTCAATCTGGGACAGCTTCCAAACTTTGTTGTAAACTGCATAGATCCATGTTTTGGACCTGCCAGTTGCAGGACCTTTTACAAAGTCATTCAAGTCAACGGCATCAGTCAATTTAGACAGATGGAGTTTAACTGACGCGAAGGTGGAGTGTTTGAGCTACGGCTGACATAGCTTGCCAACAGAATAGGTAGTGACAGAATGGTCAGTCTCAAAACGGGGGTCCACCCTAACTTGTGTATAACCAGATGCTAAACCCAGAAAGCGATGCTGGCATGAATCTGCACTTTTTTGCCACAACAGCTAGCCTTTGGGATCCAAACTGGAAAACTTAAAGTACAAATTGTGTAACAGAGTTTGTAAATCACTAAGGGACCTACTGGTATGATTATTCCGATTGGAGTATTCTCCTAAGTCTGGAATAGAGGGAGCATTTAATTTTTTAGAACTATCCAATCCAAAGCAAGTGGTTTGTGAAATAGTCGAATTCAGAAACAACATTGTTCGGGATGAGACATGCACGATGCAAAGCCGCAGTGCCTTGCACTTGCCAATGCTTAGAACCCCAAACTGATTTAAGATCAATGGTATCTTTCCACAGCTCATAGCCTCCTATTGCCAATTGGTCATTAAAAGACTTTGAATATAATAATTTTGTGTGGGTAAGTCTAACCTTGGAAGTGGACTTTTCAGTTATCTTAAAATAAAATGCCTCAGGGTTGGATTGATTAAAATCAGTAAAGTACGAAAACTTTTTCAAAAGAGTTTTGGAGCTGCCTTCAATAGGAGCGGGGCAATGTTCCCACTGTGTGTAATTAACCACATTTCTAAATGAGTTTGCTTTGTGCAGGAAGTTTTTGCCATAGTGTTGGTAACAGAATAAATCAACATAATTAGCAGAATCTAAATACAAATCTTCAGCATCAAAGGCAGTATAATATTTCAAATCAGAAAATAGAGCCTCTATGGCTTGGACGTCCCAATCATCAGAGCGAATATTTTGTTTAACCACATCCCCCATTGATACACGCAGCACATTAGAGACATTAATAACCTCTGTCGGTCCGTGTATCTGGAATCTGACAGCGTCCCATACAATCCTATCTAAGACAGGCCAAGCAGTGATAGCCACGAATGTTAGGTCCCTTTTCATTCTGTGTGATGAGGAGTGGGGTGCCAGAGTTCCATCAATTAGTCTAATTGTAGTTCTTTCCTTAACATAGTGGCCATTTACAAGATGGAAAAAATACACCACAAATCCAATGGACATGAACAAAAAAATTGAAAAAGCACCAGCCAAACGTAAGTCTTTGGTGGGATTACAAAATGTTTTTTAAACCAAACAGCAAAAATCTAAACTTTTGAAGGAGAGTTTGATGTGGTAGAGTTAGTGTCAAATGAAAAACGTGATTGACTAGCCACACAGGTCTCTAAATCAGGCATGGATAAATCTGTGGGATATGTGTATTTAGTATCATCAAAAGGATCAGTAGCTGGAGCATTCAACAAAGGATTTGTAACTGTAGTCATCTCGATGGCAACATCAGGTCCGGCAGCAGGTGTCGGAGCCAAAACAGAGTTTCGCAGCATAGCTGGACAAGAGACCGCAGGTACTAAGAAGAATCGGCCACTCTGTGTAGTCTGACATTGTCAATGGCGATGTGCCTGTTTTCCTTTCGGCCAGGAAGTGGAGGTAAAAGGACTGTTCTTGTACCCTGCACACCAAGCACAGGAACTGGAGCACTATTCGAGGGACCAAACTCCTTCTTGTTTGCGACCTTTTCTCGGACCAGTTCACCAACTCAGGGTAGCCAGCCAGCTACCGGAATCTGCATTACAGCATCAGATGTGGAGGGTAAATGTTCCTTTGCAAGACTGTCTCGGGTCTTTTGTAGATTCTGGAAAACAGTACAATGTTCATCTACGTTAAAGGGGGCGGCAGATGCCACTAGGTCTAGACCTACAAGGTCCGGAACAAACATTTTGATACCAAAGAGCATTTCATATGGGGTCTGTCTACCCAGAGACCTTCTAGGGAGAATATTTAGTGCACGCTGAACGCTATTGAGGTGGGCTAGCCAGTTTCGGCCTGTACCTAATACCCTAGCTGTCAAAGATTGCTTTAAGTCACGGTTCATCCGCTCCACAACACTATTGCCCTCAGGCCGATATGGAGAAGAAAATTTGACTTGGACCCGCAATGAACGCATGTCATCCTTATCTCCCTTAGAGTCAAACGCCGGACCCTGGTCCGAATGGAAGGTACCACATGCAAAAATTCCCACAAAGACACGCAAATCCCTTACGACAGTTCTGAAATCAGCACTCCTTTGGGGCCACACCCACACAAAGCGCTTGCAAGAATCAACTGCAACTAAGATGTACTTATACGCAGTATCATAGGAGAAAGGATCGCAGTTATCTAAATAAACACATAAAAGTGGTTTATTAGATATGTACAACTGCGTCTGGGGCAGGCGTGCAGCAGTAGAAGGTTTAATCTGCTGACAAATGTCACAATGAAGGACATATTCACACATCTGTTTGTACAATCCCCGCCACCAGTAACGCTGTTGTAGTAGAGATACAGTAGCTGACACGCCGGCATGCGCTGAGGCCATGCCCTTGTGAGCCGCTGTAATCAAAGTCTGCCTGTGGTCCGCGTTGGGAATCAACCTATCACCAACGTTGTTAATTTTCACATAAGGAACTTTATCAGGACCTAAATGATAAGAGTATTTAGAAGGGAAACCTTTCGGGTAATTACCTCCCTTCTCTGTTGCGGCAATATTTATTTAAGAGTTTGTATAGCGCCAGAATCGACTCCAGGGAGTATCTCTGCGCTTTTGTGGAAGCGTTATAACTGTGCAGCGGAGAATATGGAATATTTTTATTAGAAGCAAAACAAAATAGTTTTAAGCGATTTCCTAAAGGCCAGATGATTAGGACATTCTCTTTAAAAGAGGGGAAGTTCATTCCACTATTTTGGTCCGAGGTATGATAGAGATTTTCCTCCTATTTTCACTCTCTTAATTCTAGGGATTGTCAGAAGATGGTGAGATCTCATCAATCTTACTTTTGGAACATGTAACTGCTAATACTGAGTATGTTGCAACTGCTGTCTTCGCCACCTCATCAGCATGACTATTGCCAACAGCGTGAACTCCCAACACGCTGGTGACCAAGAGTATGAATCATAAACTTGAGTGGGAGACGTTCTTTAAGTTCAGCCACTCGAACCCAGATCATTTTATGTTTTATTGTGCGACCTTTGGAGTCACGAAAGTAATTTTGAGTTCAAAAGTGTAAGTTGTCATTGTATGATTGGACACAGTAGTAAGAGTCACTTTCGACAAGAGTAGTCACACTAGGATCTGCATACTCCAATGCAAGCATCAGAGCATGAATCTCTGCCAATTGGGCGGTACAGTCCCCTAATGTCTGTGTATGCACGACATCGGACTTGAATTCACCATCCACCATTGTACCAACCACAATAGCGCAGGCCGAAGAATAGGCATGTCTTGAACCTATAGCCGGTTGCGCTGAACCGTTAGTGTAAATGATACAATGGAAATCCTCCAGTGGCCGCATGGTCAGAGGAGCAGGATGAACAAATTCATACTGCAAGAACTCTTGAGTCTGCAGAGAGGAATCAAAAATGAACGTGACATCCGGAGATGTCAAGGATGTGGCCCATTGTATCCACCGTGGGTGCAAAGCCTTTGAATTTGGTACACTGGCTTTCATCACTGCCTCCAAGGCAGGATACAGAGTAACAACCAAAATGCGTTTTCCCTGCGACAGTGCACGTTCCTTGAGAATCGCCATTTGCACTGCTGTCAAAACTTTTTCCACGGTAGAAAACCGCATCTCAGACAAAGTGTACAAGTGTGACTTGTAAGTGATAGGGACAGTGTCACCCTCATTAAAAGTCAGGTATGTGAAACCCACCACCCTGGGTACGATTCTTATCACCCGGTTGGTGTGGTTGTCAGTAAGAACCTAGATTCTAACAGATCAGCCTGCAAAGATTGCAAGACGGCTGAATGTGCAGGCAGACAGCAAGATCTTGAGAAAGTATGTTTTACCGAGGCGTAAAAAGGCTTGATACGCTGGGCATAAACGGGAATGTAAGTACGCCCGAAATTCAAAAAGCCCAGTAAAGACTAGCTTTTTCAGTGTTGTAGGAGCGCGCAACGGTGCGCATTTCTCCGGAATGGAGGAGCCAAACCTCGACCTTCATTGTTGAGCTCGTAGCCCAGGAACAACACTGTGTGCTCAGCAATGTGTGATTTTGTAAAGTTGAATTTATAGCCAAAATCCGAAAAAATTGCAAATTATGCGGTCAACCCGTCACAGATGCGACCATAATTCGTCGTCTGTGAGATAAATGTTATCCACGTACGAGCATGCTTCTGGGTCTAGCCCCTCCAAAAGAGAGACTATGCGAGCGGCAAAGATGCCTGGACTGTTTTTGTAGCCCATAGCCAAACGTTGGAATTGGCGCGGTTTGCCACCGCTGGTAAAAGCTGTCCATTGACTACTAATAGAGGACAGATTGTGGGCAAAGAAGCCATTGGATATGTCAGTGTGCATTTAAATCATTTGCGCACAAGACTATCCACTAGAGCAGAACTGTGAGTATTCTGCACCGCGCACATACGACAATGGGAGTTTAAGTGGCGGTAATCCAATACCAAACAGTGCGAGCCATCAGGCTTGGTCACGATAAAAAGAGGGTTATTCATTGGAGACACACATGTTTCAATTACACCTTGATATTCCAATTGCTCAAGGATTTCTGCCAAGAGAGCCTTTGCTTCACGTCCCATGAGGTATTGGGGTTGAGGCTGTGGCCTAGACCGCAAAGGTATCTCATGTCTGGGGGAAAATTTGTCCCACCCACAGTGGGTACGGTACAAAGCCGGTGCAAGCACCTTAGCCCAATCTTCTGCAAAACGCATGGCCTGATCTTTCGGCAGTGTGTGCGTGAAACTAGAGAGGATTACCTCCTCCCCTTGCGGAGCTGCTAAAACAAAAGGTGGAGGCCAGTCGACCTCCACCAACAAAATGTCATATGTAGTAGTTAGATTCTCCCAAAATACCCCTTTTATAGTACGCTATAGGTCACCTTAAATTAAAAGGACAATTTCAAAAAGTCTTTCAGGGGGAGCCACTCTAGTGTCAGAAGTCTCAACTACAACGAATGTGTCAGTCGCTGTCACCTTCAGTAGTGGACGCAGCGCCTCTCGCACAATGGTAATCTCCGACACGCTGTCCAACAGCGCGAGCGCCCATGTATCATAGGTAGGCGGAGATAGACACATGGGGCACACAACACACTCCTTAGTATGAATGATAAGGCAAGAACTACATCTCCCAAAATCCTCAGAGGAGATTGGCCATGCACATGACTAAGGATACTTAAGCCCCGCCCTGGAAGTGCTTGGGGCTTGTCACATGATCATCTGATTTGGAGTGAAACTACGCTACACAGCAGCGTTTTTGGCAAGCTGATATTGGGTTCCTTTGTGGCATTCCGACTGTGGAAGGCTTTCTTCACCGTTGGTTTTTAAATAGCGCGATTCACTTCTCTGCTTCCAGACATTCAGCAGAGTCGCGCTGGTGGATTGCATCGCGCTCATTGATTTTCCTGGCTGAATACCTGGATCGGTGTTTGTTTCGAACTAGCGTTAAGCCTCTCTGTTGCTGGGAAAAAGTCTCACTGTTACCGGTAAGGGGCTGAGCTCCGCTCGGTCATAATTGTTGTAGATGGAGGATTGACTACAAGAACTTCCGTGTAGTCACTGGAGCAGCCTTTTTGCTTTATTAATGAAAGTCCGCGTTGGAAGCGCTTCCGTTTTGTTTGCTCAAGCTTCAGATTATTCAAATAGGAGCAGGGCAGCATTGGCAGAGTTAGTATTCATTTTTTGTTTGGATAAGAGGACGAGACAGACTGCGCTGAGGAAGCACTTTATTTTTTGGTGTTTTTTACAAAGCTTATTCACACTCAGTGAGTGTGGGACTTGCTGGAATAATACTGGAGTGATAAACCTTTCATACAGGGAGCTCAGAAGCCATTGCATTGGCACCAGCTTTAGGAGGATTATCTACAGTAAGATAAGTACCTCATATTCTGTATGATACAAGACTGTTAATTACTATTTTTCTTTATTTTTTCCATTTTTTGTGTGGTTTTAAGTTGGGAGCTGTACAGTTGCATTACATGTAAGTACACAAACAAATAAGAACATATTTGGGTGTGGTCATGTAGAACAGATATCTTATCTGTGCATTGTGTTTCATTTACAAGGCATTCGGGGTGGATTGTAGAAGAGTGGGGTATACCAATTCAGACAACATCCCTTATTTGAGCCTTGCAGCTGCAACTTTATTGTTTCTTTTATCCCTTTTTTCCCTTTCCCCGGTAGTAGTGTTATGCCTGTATCCTCATGGGTATCGCCACATAGGGGAAGGGATTAACTAGCTTCTCATCGTTCCCGCTGTACCCGGCTATAAGGTTAGTGATAACCTACCTCTGCAAGACACCATGTCAGATTCCGAAGCTGCGTTCTCACTATCCGTGGCTTATCTTGCTGTTAAAGCAGCAACTTTCTTCTTCTGAAACTGGAGCCTCTGTCTTGGAGAGTCGTTCTGCTTGCCTTTATCGTCTGTCTTGCGGGGTGGGTCCTGCTTCGCACCCCTCCCCTTGCCGCCGTCTCCTCCACCGGTGGGTGAGACCGATGAATCCTGCAAAGAGCAAGGAGAACGCTGAACCTGAAAACGATCAGGTGACTTAATCGTAGCATGGTCACGCAATTCATAAGAGCGCTCAGTAGACAAAGGTATTGGTGAAGCGGGACGGGACCCCTGATTTTGTTGCTTTTTCCCCTGTTTTTCATTTTTATTCCAAGTCAGTTTGGAATAGAGGGGCGAACATCTTTGTCAGACTTCGCCCCCTGAGTTTGCTTTTGCTTGGCAAAAGGCTTAACACCCAAACTATTACGGCCAATGGTCTTATATGCCGCCGTAATAATTTTCGGTAACTGGCGGGGTTTCTCTGCATCGGGGACATCGCGTAAAGCATTAGACACCTGGAAGCTTACAGCATCCCTCTTAACATTAGAAAGGACGAGATCGGAAACTACGTCAAACACTCCGAGTCTCATTTCCAATTCAACAGCCACCTCCGACCCGTGCTCATCTTGAACACGTTTAATGATGGAGGGTAGATCAGCCATTGATGGTGTGCCGAAGCATCTTGTATAGACTGCCACAAAAATCATACCCCAAGTGGTACATTCAGTTACTTCCGGCACTAAGTGTTTCTGCAAAACTAATGGTTAGAATCATGTGTTTCTCCACAGGAGTTGTATTAGGAAATACTGCCTCCAGTTGGTCAAATTTCTCGGCAAGTCAAAAAGGCATTTCATCCTTATCTTGGGGATGCTTGCCCATAACTGCATTAACCATAACGGGACTAAGCTTTAATCCGTTCGGCCCAACTGAATGCGCCGCGACACCAGGGGCCCCACCCTGCATGTTGCAGGAAATATAATGAACCAATGTCCTAATAACCGCTACTGCAGAGGTATAAAGGGGCCTCAATTCAGCAATGGGAAATCGAGCCAAAACAGGCCAAGAAGCGCCTGGAATGGACAATGGACCTAATCTAACTGTCATTAAAGAGTGGGGGAGGGCGACATCAAACCAAATTCGGTGCTGCCAAGCAGAAATTGGAATCTCCTGTGTCCTATAAGGAGTATACTCCATAGGCACAGCAGTGGGAGTGTATGTATGAAACACATTGGTATCCGCATTAACTGCCGGAAATGTAACCCATGAGTAGAAAATCTCAAACGGGTAAGCTGCGTCAGCACTCACTACAAAAACAACTGCCATGACATCCAAGTGGACGTTGAAACCCTGCAAATGATTGCGAACAGCCAATCGACTGTGTTGCGGGATATCAACGGCAGCCATAACGACACAGAAAGAATAAAAACAATACAAAGTAGTGTAGCACAACTGGGCAGTAAACCAATAGAAACCGTTTTTAAATATCAAGCTTGAAAAGACCTATGTAACTATAGGTAGGTTTATCCGTCACCACTGTCCACCGGAAACAATAGTGAGGGGGTCGTGGACTGATATAAGCACTACTCGAGAGTCTCAAAATAAGACCACAACGTTAGGTGCGCCATGTCGCAGGAATTCTGCTCCTACACAGAACTGTGCACAGAGACCCAGGACCTCAGTGAATTGTGGTGTACCAAAAAACTCATCTTAGTGCCTAGAAACCCTAACCATCTAGCATCAGTGTCACATTAGCTCTTCGTCCTATAGCAAAGGAACCAATGATTAGACAACCCAGACTTAGGTTATACTCAGGAATGGTGGGATATAAGAACACTCTTCCGTTATACTCATACCAATCCACAACAGGAGTGAATAGAGACACGGACAAAGTTAAAATATTTATTTTAACGACGTGCTCTAAGATGCAGTATTTTTGCTAACATAAGCAGGCATACAATCAGGAATAATATGGTCAGCTTTGTTACAATTCCATAAAATACAAAGGGAGAAATCATATTACAATGATGGTGAAAATAGGTCTTATAGCGCCGAATATTACACCCTGCCTAGATAGGAACTATGGACCAGATGCAGGTAAAGTACATTTACCGATTCTAAAGTACCGAATTTTACCGATTCTGTATTTAAGAATCTGTAAATGCTATGTAGCAAAAAAATCGGTAAAAATTACCGACTCAGTAAGATTCGGTATTTACCGAATCAGTATTTACCGATTCGGTAATTGCCATTCATTCCTATGGGCCTGGAGGCCCATAGGAATGAATGGCAATTACCGAATCGGTAAATACCGATTCGGTAAAATGCGGGACACATTCAAGGGTGCCAGGGTGTCACTTTGACACCCTGTTGCACCCCTAAATCGTGCTGTTGTGCAGATGTGGCACACATAGCCTGCCACATGTCACAGTTTAAATGCACTGATTTGCATTTTCAAAGGTATTCCTTATTTACCACCAACTTATAGTTGGGGTAAATAATGAATCCTAAAATGGGAAGAGCACTCATTTGAGTGCTCCCTACATTGCAAATTCGGTAATTTACCGATTCGGTATTTTAAAGAATCGGTAATTGACTGATTCCTTAAAATACGAATCGGTAAATTACCGAATTTGCAATTGAGGCCACCTACATCCCAAATGCCCAATACCGGTCGGTAACGGCCAAAATTCGGTAATTTCGGCCGTTACCGACCGGTATTGGGCCACCTACATCTGGCCTATGTTTCATAAAATATAGAATGTCTCTTAGGCTTGTTTGGGGGACCTCATACCTCTAGAATCAGATGAAGTTTATCACATCAGGATCTGCAAAAAGCTCTCTGTCTCTCTGGAAAAACGGGTATTCTTCCAAGTGCCTGAAATCATGCTTACAGTGCATTATTAAAGGCGCCAGAATCACGTTGGCTTGCAGCTGCATGTATGTTATGGCTAAAACGTGAGCCGATCATCTCGAACAACAGCTACCTTGTTATGATAACCTTGGAGGCTTTAGCCCTGTGTGTGCAGACTCGAGTCATGATGTAAGTCTAGGGATGCCGAAAACAAGCACTTCTCATGTGAAGCATTTCACAGAGCCTAACTTACAACAACAGTTATATGCAGTGTCATGTGCAAAAGCAGCAAAAAGGGAAAATGGCGTTTAAACTTCTAATAAGCCTTTGCTAACATAGCAGTGTGAGTAACAAGGCCCAGCCCTCACTATAGTTGCGTAGTGCAAATGAATCTTTGGATCCATTTTCTAGATTTGCAGAGAGACTTTAATTCACTTTCTACCAAATGTGTCTCTGTAATGTAAGAATCTGCTCTGGTGTATCTCTTAAGCACTGAAATATTTTTTCCATCCTATATTTTGTCCTTAATCAATTCAGATTCCAGGAAAGCACCTTTAACCCAAAATTCTGATTATCCACTGGGCAGACCATTCCCTTGATCTCTACTCCTATTAAAACCTTCTACTCTGGCGATTTGGACATACATTTTTATTTTGTATTTTCTCCTGCTGCTCCCCACCCAGTGCTCCCCCCCCTTAACCCCTTTGGTGAACCCCCCCCCCCTCCCGGAGATCCCCCTTTACCTCCTCCATGGCCCCTACCTAGGCCTATGGGGCGCCTCTTCTTAGGTCAGGAGCTTAATGTTAAACTTTTACAGTTGTCTCGGGTGTTGCTATTTCTCTTATTTCTCGCCCTCCCCCTGGAATAGACTTTAGAAAAGACTCAGCCCCTTCCACTCATCTAAATATCCTTATGCTATTGTTGTGCATTACTGACGCTGGGAATTTTAATTGAGCCGTAGCACCCATTTTTTTTAACGGTTCCAACAATTTTCCCAGTTCCCACTGCCTCGAAGCTGTAATTGCTGAGACATCTGATCTTATCTGGAATGTTATGTCATCTACAATCAGGGAGTTTAATTTTAGTGCTTTATTAGGTATTTCCTCTTTCAGGCTATATGACAAGAAATGTAGTAGGATTTTCCTAGGCCTCGTTTTGTTAGGGTTGAGCCTAAAAGGATCCCTGTGTACTCTCTGTATGTCTGCCATTAGAGCCTCTTCCGAGCGCTCAACATGTGTTGCTTGTTTTATTAACTTTGCTACATACTCTTTTATTTTACGCTCTTCTACTCCTTCTGGAACTTTGAGCAAATGCATGTTGTTTCTCCTCTGAGAATTTTCTAAAGACTCCTATGTTCGAGGCATGTGGGCTGCTGAATTCATATCTGTGCATAGATCGCCGCCTAGTGTTGGGTCCGGATGATTGCACTTTGTTGTCCTGGAAGAGTCTTCGAAGTATCACGAGATAGGTGACTCCTCCCCTGGACTACAGTACGCATGGGCATCCTCTCCATGCTCAGATTGTTTTTCGCCATTGTGGCAGAGATGGAGATAGGAAAGTAAGAGATGTCCATGCTAAAGATAATGCTGCAGCTGCGACAGGCGCCGGGGAGGAGGGTGGGCGATATGAATGTCAGCAGCCCTACATGCCAAGAACAGATGCATACTGGTAAGTAGCATATTCTGTTTGAGGCATGTGGGCTGCTGAATTCATATCTGTGCATAGACTGAATAGCAGTATCTCCCCTAGCGGTGGCCACCTGTGCCAGCTGCAGCAGTTTGGAAAAGAGTTTTGAGGACAGCCTGGCCTACAGCAGCTTGCTGTTTTGCTTGCATTTCCACACAGTAGTGTTTAGTGAAAGTGTGTATGGTGGACCATGTGGCTGCCTTACAGATGTCTTCGAGAGGGATATTCCCTAGGAAAGCCATGGATGCCCCCATCTTCCGTGTAGAGTGTGATCTAGGGGGGGACTGTTAAAGTGCGTTTAGCTTTTAGATAACATATTTGAATGCATTTCACTATCCATCTGGCTATTCCTGACTTTGAAATGGGATTTCCCATGTGTTGTGGTGCAAAAGCAACAAACAGTTGTTTTGTTTTCCTAAAGGATTTAGTTCTGTCCACATAGTAAAGTAGAGCTCTTTTCACGTCTAGTGTGTGCAGGGCTCTCTCAGCTACTGACTGTGGATTCTGAAAGAATACTGGCAGTTCGATTGCTTGGTTGATATGGAAATTGGATACGACTTTAGGCATGAATTTAGGGTTGGTTCTAAGAACTACCCTGTTAGCATGTACCTGCATGAAGGGTTCTGGAATTGTAAGTGCTTGCAATTCGCTCACTCTCCTGAGTGAGGTGATGGCAACTAAGAATGCCACCTTCCAGGTGAGGAATTGCAGTTCGCATGAGTGTAGAGGTTCAAAAGGAGGTCCCATGAGTCTGGTAAGCACTATATTGAGATTCCAGACTGGGGAAGGAGGGTGTCTGGGAGGGATCACTCTCTTTAATCCCTCCATAAATGCTTTAATTGTTGGTACCCTGAACAGTGAAAGATGTTGCCTGTTCTGAAGGTATGCTGCTATAGCAGCTAGGTGTAGTCGTATAGAAGAGTATGCTAAGTTACATCTTTGTAGATGCAGCAGGTAACATATAATGTTTTGTATGGAAGCGTCTAATGGGTTGATTTAGTTGTTGTTGCAGTAGATAACAAATCTCTTCCATTTGGCTGCATAGCACGCTCGTGTGGTTGGCCGTCTTGCCTCCCTATTGATGTGCATGCAGTCTGGGGGCAAGTTAAGGTACCCAAATTCTAAGACCTCAGGAGCCAGATCGCTAGGTTCACCTGGCAACTTATATCAGTACATCGATCCAGCCTAAATGTGAATTAAGACCATTGGAAGACCCGGTCATTTTGGTAGTAAGAATGGAAAATTGGAAGGTACCCCCCTTGCACTGATAAATGCATACATACACCCAAATCAGCCTTCAAAGCTAAATTTAGCGGAGAAATTATTAGCTCTAATGGTAGAACTGCAAAAACATCCGGGTACGATTCATCTTGCTATAACACAGAATTTCAATATGAACTTACTCCACTGCCCGCAGAAAGATGAACAACAACTGAACAAAGACCAAATGTATAATGTCCAACCACAGGGGAAGCACCATCTAACCCGAGCAGATAACATAGGAGTAAGCTCTGCAATTAAGGTAGCCCGGTTAAGACTACTGAATGGGAGATTTCAAACTGATGCTACACTTGCCGCATCCCACTACTCAGGATAAGCACACACAATAATAGGCTATACAATTACATTCCTCTCCTTTTTTATATATATAATATCAAACGCATTCCAGTAGAGATGTTAAAGTGATCACTTTCTCAGAGAATAGAACTTCAAATTGTAAAAAGTCTAATGGGCACACCAGTCTCAATAGTAGGAACGATCTTTCCCATAGATTACAAATGGCTGAAATGATCTGATAAAAACAATAATGGTATTAGGAATAAAAGCATAAAAACTGATCCAAGACCAGCATGAAGAACTTACCCCACTTGAATATTTGGAAGCCTTTTTGGGGAACTTCATTATAAAAAGCAAATCGGATGAAATAAGGATAACAAGTAACAGGCTTCAGCAAAAAATAGTAATATACTATCACAAGCAGGGGAAACAGCGAAAAGAGAAGCAAACAGAATTTGGAGAACTCTTTGAACTGACCCGCAGATTGAAGATCTGCGAAAACTCTTTCTGGTACAAAGGCAAAGACATAGGAAATTAATTTGGGAGTAAAGGAAACCGAGAGAAGACATTTTTTGTGCCAAGCTGCTTCCCCCCAGTGGAAACACAAACTCGCAAGAAGTTTGCAAGTCCGTCAACCATCTAGAACGGTGCCCAAACAGCCTAATTAATTCTTATATTTCAGAGAACAGCTGGACAAAATTATTAACTAAACATTTCTTTCTTCATGAGAGTACTAAGGAACAAGACAAAAGCGGAAGAAAGAGGACCTTAAACAAGAATGTGGCCGTATTATCACCAAAACATCAGGGCATAACAATATGGAGCCTCAAGAGCAAGTACCCAAAAAAAGGCAAGCACAATCCTCTGCTCGCAGAACAAACTTTTAAAAATAATTATAGAAGGTCACAGAGATCGGGCACCAACAACAAATAGAGTACCATAAATTGAGCCCCAAATTCAAGACAGGGCAATTGGAATGAGTCTACAATTACATACTACAAGACATAGTATTACCTTTAGTTTTTTTACTTGCTCGATCAAGAGTTGAAATGTGTTGGCCTGAGCTAATCCATTCTGACTTAGTGGGTGGGATCGGTGTAACCCATTTAAAACATATTTCCCGTCGTGCCAAGAAAATTAATACAAAAAGTAGTGCCCTCTGGTCCCTGGAAAGAACTTGATTTGCCGTCTCTTTTACGCATACCCCAAAAATCACTATTGATGTGGTTATCCCCACCATTCCGCCCATAATTTCAGAAATAATGCTACTTACATGATCCCAGAAAAGCTTGATTGAAGGACATTGCCAAAACATATGAACCTCGTTTGCGTTGATGTCACCACACTTCGGGCACTTCCTTGCCGCTCCGTCCCCCATTTTAGAAAGTTTCGAAGGTGTCCAGTAAGCCTTGTGGACAGTAAAGAGATGGTTTCTTTTCGGTGGTGCAGCTTTCACACATGACCAAAGCGTAGACATTGATACTTGCCCGAGAGTGTTGAGGGCTTCGTCCGGCATATCCTTCTTCCAGCTTTCTGTAAACGGGATCGCTTTGTTATCTCCAGTTTCTACCAGAAGCCAGTACCAGGCAGCCACCTCCTTTTTGGTTGATCTATGGCAATTTGTTTTATTAGGTCCCCGTTTCCTTCTAGCTCCTGTCTGCTTGATCTTGACCAGCCAAGAATTTGCACGTATTTAAATCTTGAAACAGTGTTATTTTTTAGAACAGAAAAACACGGCCAAGGGATTAGATCTTTTTCCATTATTAGTTCTCCCCATTTAACTATCCCGGCTCTACGTAACGGTAGAGTAAAAATATCCTGCAAACATGCCGGGGTGCCCCGGGAGTCCCAGTTTGGTGCTCTAGTACGATATGTCCAGCAAAGTCCATACTTGAAACCAAACTTTTAGGGCAGCAGTGAGAGTCTTCAGCCTAACTTTTTTGAAGAATTTTGGGTGGCCAAATTTTAACAGGGATGAATCGGCTTGGGGGATGTAAGGCGTAGTTAAAGCTGTAAAAAGAGGAGAGTATGTCTGGGAATTGTTGAGAATTTGGCGAAAATTTTTAAGGTGGCAGGCACAATAATAGAGATAAAGATCTGGTGTGGCTATGCCGCCCTTAGATTTTTTCCGCCTAAGTTTCCTTTGTGAAATTCTAGAGGTCTTCCTTCCCCAAATAAATGAGGAGAAGAGCCCCTGTGCTTTCGTGAACCATACTTTGTGGTATTCTAAGGGAATGGTGTCAAAGAGAAAAGTGAACCTAGGTAGGATCGGCATTTTTAGTAGGTTAGACCTACCTATAAATGATAACGGAAATTTTCCCCATGTCTGCAGTTGCTGTTTTACACTGGATAGGGTTTTTTCTAAATTTAATTGAGCAATTTTATCTAATTCCTTTGTTGTTTGGACCCCGAGGTATCTTATTTGCGATTTTACAAGTGTGCTCTTATAGGGGGAATTCCACAACATCAGCTCTGTTTTCTGCTGATTAATAGAGTACCCGGATACCTTTCCAAAGTTAGTTAACTGTGCCCAAATGTCTTTTAGGGCTTTTTCCACATCTCCTATCAGAATTATTAAATCATCTGCTTAGAGCCCCATCTTTTTTCCCCAGCCCCTGCAAGTGAAATGTGGAATTGCTTGACATGATCTTAGTTTACAGTCCAGGGGGATCACTGACTAAATATCGAGGGACAAAATATAGACTACCCAAAATATAGATTCCAAAATATCGACAGACAAAATATCGAATTCCTATCTACAAACAGGTAAGTACCAAAATATTGAACCCAAAATATCGTTTATATATATATACTTTGTAAAAATATCGAATTTCTTAAAAATAATGTAAAATTAAAAAAATATTAAAAATAAATAGCTAAAATATACTTAAATACTTAAATTACCTTAACATTATTAAATAACTAATTTAACTTATAAAAAAAATATACAATCATATCTGTTAAAACATATATATATATATATTAACATAATATTAATAAAAAATACACAATATTATTACCGTAGGATAGCGTAGGGGTACAAATTACTATTCCCACTCCAGAGAGTGCAACAGTAGGGAAAGCGTTGGATAGGGTAGGGGTAAAAATTACTATTCCCACTCCAAAGAGTGCAACAGTAGGGAAAACGTTGGATAGCGTAGGGGTAAAAATTACTATTCCCACTCCAGAGAGTGCAACAGTAGGGAAAGCGTTGGATATCGTAGGGGTAAAAATTACTATTCCAACTCCAGAGGGGGCAACAGTAGGGAAAGCATTGGATAGCGTAGGGGTAAAAATTACTATTCCCACTCCAGAGAGTGCAACAGTAGGGAAAGCGTTGGATAGCGTAGGGGTAAAAATGACTATTCCCACTCCAAAGAGTGCAACAGTAGGGAAAGCGTTGGATAGCGTAGGGGTAAAAATTACTATTCCTACTCAAGAGAGTGCAACAGTAGGGAAAGCGTTGGATAGCGTAGGGGTAAAAATTACTATTCCCACTCCAGAGAGTGCAACAGTAGGGAAAGCGTTGGATAGCGTATGGGTAAGAATTACTATTCCAACTCCAGAGGGGGCAACAGTAGGGAAAGCGTTGGATAACGTAGGGGTAAAAATTACTATTCCCACTCCACAGAGTGCAACAGTAGGGAAAGCGTTGGATAGCGTAGGGGTAAAAATCACTATTCCCACGCCAGAGAGTGCAACAGTAGGGAAAGGGTTGGATAGCGTAGGGGTAAAAATGGCTTTTCCCACTCCAGAGAGTGCAACAGTAGGGAAAGCGTTGTATAGCGTAGGGGTAAAAATTACTATTCCCACTCCAGTGAGTGCAACAGTAGACAAATCATTGGATAGCGTAGGGCTAAAAATTACTATTCCCACTCCAGAGGGGGCAACAGTGGGGAAAGCGTTGGATAGCGTAGGGGTAAAAATTACTATTCCCACTCCAGAGAGTGCAACAGTAGGGAAAGCGTTGGATAGCGTAGGGGTAAAAATTACTATTCCCACTCCAGAGAGTGCAACAGTAGGGAAAGCATTGGATAGCACAGGGGTAACTTTTACTATTCCCACTATAGTGAAAATAAATTAATATAATTCACATAATTATCAAATAATCAATTAATAAAAACTAATTATCAATTAAGAATCAATTAATTATCAATTAAAAATTAATTAACAATTGATTCAAAATAAATACCAATAAATAATCAACTTATTTAATTAATTACAATTAAATTACTTCCCACCCTATTCCCCTATAAACCCACAACCCGCTACAGAAAATAAATTAATTTAATTCACATAATTATCAATTAATCAATCAATAAAAATTATCAATTAAGAATTAATTAATTACCAATTAAAAATTAATTAACAATTTATTCTAAATAAATACCAATTAATTAATTAACATATTTAATTAATCATAATTAAATTACTTCCCACCCTATTCCCCTATAAACCCACAACCCGCTACAGAAAATAAATTAATTTAATTCACATAATTATCAATTAATCAATTATTAAAAATTAATGATTAATTAAGAATTAATTAATTACCAATTAAAAATTAATTACCAATTTATTCTAAATAAATACCAATTAATTAATTAACATATTTAATTAATTATAATTAAATTACTTCCCACCCTATTCCCCTATAAACCCACAACCCGCTACAGAATTAAATTACGCAAAAATTAAATAACATAAAATTAATTACTTAAAATAAATTACAAAACTATATACACTTTTCACACATATACTAACATACAAAACACTTTAAAAAATTCGATATTATTAAAAATTCGATATTTTTAATAAACTATATTATGTACTTCGATATTTTGACTGTCTATATTTTTAAAATCGATATTACATTACTTACCTTCAAAACGATATTTTTGATGTCTATATTCTGTCCATTCGATATTTTGTCCATTCTATATTTAGGAGTCGATATTTAGGTTAGTCTATATTTTGGAATCGATATTTTGACCATTTACCGCCAGGGGCTCTATGTAGAGATTAAAAAGGAGAGGCGAGAGGGGTCAACCCTGTCTGGTTCTCCGGAAGATTCTAAATTGCTTTGTTAAACACCCATTAACTAGTATCCTTGCCGAGAGTACCTTATAGAGAGCTATAACTGCCTCCACAAAGCGGTCTCCCAAATTGAAGCGGTTAAGTACTTCTATTAAGAAGAGCCAACTGACCCTATAAAAGGCCTTGGCAGCGTCGAATGTTAACACTGCCAATGGCATCTAGTAGGCGGTTGCCAGATCTATTGCCCCTATTCGATCTTGTGTTGATTCTTTTAGTTGCCTTCCTTTTACAAAACCCTTTTGATCGGGAGGAATCATTAGGCCTGCCACTTTATCCAATCTTTTTGTAATAATTTGGGTGTAAATTTTATGATCACTGTTTAACAATGAAATAGGCCGATAGGATTTCATTACAAGACCGGAGGCTACCATTATGCATACAACTTTTAATGCAGTCCAAGCATAGCCGCATATGTCACAAAGCAAAAGTTCCAACTTAGAATACATATGAATCAACAATAGCATGAATCACTAGGCAATCAGCCTCTTTTAAATGCGGCTCCAAGCAAGATAAGTCACCTCCTTACTTAGCTCTTTATAATATTGTAATTTCATGTTTAAGACTTGTATTTTATTATTAATCTATATTTGTTACTATATACTGATTAACCCCTTAATCCCTACAGGAGTAATATTAATATATATATACAATGTACCTGTTTTATATACCATCTTATAAGGTAGAGTAACACTTTTTTACTCCTTATACCCAGACCCCCAACCTCCAATTTACGGAGGTTGGCTTCCGCTTTCCTTTCCTGTAGTTGTCTTTATTTTAAAGTTATAATTCTTTCCTCTCGCGCGCGAATTATTCAAAAAACACAGTGACCCGCTTTTATTTTCAGAACAATCTCCCAGACGTTCATAATTGTGCCCAATACCTTAGACTTTGTCAAAACCTTGTGAGGTACGACGCTTTGTGAATTTATCTAATTATTTATCCGTGTTACCCTCGTCTCCCTCCCATAATCAGTCTATTAGGATTGATATTTACAAACTAATTTGAAGGTAATATTAAAAAATTTAAAAAAAAGGGAGAGGATATATATATATATATTGAAAAGATTACTATAAACATATACAAAAAAAAAGGCTGTACATATATAGAAAGTTTATAGAGAAAGGTTAAGAATTCTATATAAGCTTCAGACATTCTTATATATTTATTTTTTCAATTCAAAATATGTCTGAGTCAGATTCTGATTCAATTCACAGTATTACTGTTGAATCTGATTTTAATAATGATGCCATCAAAAAACTTATCCACAAGGAGATGAGATCATGTATGTTTTCTACTCTCTCCCAAGTTATGTCATCTAAGAGATCCTTGATCCATGATAATGATGACCTATCTGACTTGGACATAGCTGAGATTAATGATCTCACCGAAAAAAGGGGTAAGAGGCATAAAAAAAGTAATAATATTGATTATACCCCAGAGAGCACGGGAGGTCCTAGCACCTCAAATTTTACAGGAGGTCCTCGCACCTCATTTGCCTCAGGTGTCCCTCGCGGCACAAATCTGAAAGGTGTCCTAAGCGGCACAAATCTGAAAGGCGTCCTTAGCGGCACAAATTTGATGGGTGTCCCTCGCGGCAAAATTCACCAAAGTGCTCTAGATAATGATCCAAGTGATATTGATGGCTCAGAATTTCCTGACGAATATATTCTTGACCTAGATGAGGACGATCAAGATATTGATTCCTTTCTCTTGAATGACGATAATGGTCCTTCATCTTCTAAAGATAGTATCTTGGACCGTTTAGGGGAAGAAATGTTCTCCCCTTTTAACATTAAACATCCTAGAAGCTCAGAGTGGACTCCACATGAGCACGTTTCTAAATTCATATCTAAATGGATTAGGAACCCTTTAGAAAGGGAAACTTGCAATCTTTTGAGGGCAGAATGCACCAGACCTTCAATTGAAGGTAAAGTCTGTCAAACTCCTAACCTTGATCCGGAACTAATTACTTATCTTTTTAAATTAGGAAGAGACCCACGCAAAGGCTTGGAAAGGTCGCTTAAGCTCTGCCAAGATAAAGTTCTCGACATCCTAGGTCCACTTACTAAAATAATCGACGCAGCTGAGGAGAGTTACCTTAATGGTTCCCCTCTTGACACACACTCCATTCGAGGATGGAGCCAAAGAGCACTTGTCCTCTTAGGAAATGCCAACGCAGGACTTAATTGTGAAAGAAGAAGAGTAGTCCTCAATAAAATGAGTCCAAAATTAATCGATATGGCTGAAAAAGAAACCTCCATTAATCCAAAAGGTTTACTTTATGGAGAAGTTTTAATATGTATCAACCTTTACCGCTTTAGATAGAGCGCATCAAAACATGAAAAAAGTTTTTAACTACAACAGCAACCTTTTTGGAAGGGCTGGAAGAAGGGGGCAATCTTCCGGCCGCTTTAATCGACGCCCCTTCCCAAGAAACAGAGGCAATTTTGGTAGAGGGTACCAACCACCCAACTAACCACAGTTTTATCCACCCAGAGGTAGAGGTTTCCGCTCCAGAGAATTCCGAGCACGAGGAGCACCTGCTGACTCCACCCCTCAAGTGAGTACTCCTTCCCCTTCCCTTTCTTTAAATCCAAAAGTAGGTGGCAGACTAAGATTCTTTTACCACAATTGGAAAATTATCACACAAGATCCCTGGGTTCTGAACACCGTTCAAGGTTTTTGTATAGATTTCACCAAGACTCCAATACAGTACTCTCTTCCAAGACCGACACCCCTTACACTAGATCAAGAAAAAATCATAAAAGAAGAAATTTCCTCAATGCTAAAAAAAGGAGCAATTCTAGAGGTACCCATGGAATTTATGACATTCATAAGTACTCTCTTCTTTGTGGAAAAGAAAGACAAGGGTTGGAGATCGGTTATAAATCTCATGGAACTCAACATATTCCTTGTCTACCGTCATTTCAAGATGGAGGGCATCCATCTTCTCAGAGACCTCTTACTAGAAGGAGACTGGCTAGTCAAATTAGATCTGAAGGACGCCTACTTTACAATTCCCATGACAAAGGAACACCAACCCTTTCTTCAGTTCATTTGGAAAAACCATCTCTTTCCATTTCAGGCTCTTCCCTTCGGCCTCTCTTCTGCCCCATGGTGTTTCACCAAGGTAATGAGAGCAGTTGCCTCATGTCTAAGAGAAAAAGGGATTTGTCTCATCATTTACTTAGACGATATCCTGATTCTTTCTCAAGATTATGCTCAAATCATCAAAGATCTGAAGACAGTTATAGACCTCTTAGAAAGTCTGGGTTTTATCATAAACTGGGAAAATCCATTCTAGTCCCCTCAAAGAAGATGGAGCTCCTGGGCTTTACAGTAGACACAACAGAATGTCTTCTCCTTCTCCCTACCAAGAAGATTGCAAAAAAAAGAAAGGAGATAAGACATGTATTGTAACAAGAAAATCTCTCCCTAAGAGAACTAGCAAGACTTCTAGGCCTTCTATCTTCCTCCATTCAGGCCATTTTTCCGGGACCACTGAATTATCGAGCCCTTCAGAGAATAAAAGCAAGAGCTCTCAGGTCAGGTCTTTGGTACGGAAAAAGAATTTCCTTAAACCCAGATGCAATCTTAGAACTAACATGGTGGTTAGACAATCTAGATGCATGGAATGGGAGAGCGATCTTTGGTTCAGCACCAGATTTTATTCTATAATCGGATGCCAGCCTTCATGGCTGGGGTGCTTGTCTACAGAACCAGAACACTGGAGGAATTTGGTCCCAACAGAGTCCCTGCACCACATCAATTATCTAGAATTATCTGCAGGACTTTATGCTCTAATGAGCTTCAAACGCTTTCTTCAAGGAAGATCAGTCATATTGAAAATGGACAATATGTCTGCCGTTGCTTACATAAACCGTCTAGGAGGGACCAAGTCAGAAGACCTCTCCATTCTAGCAAAGAAGCTTTGGTTTTTCTGCCTAGAACACAAAATCTCTCTGAGAGCAGAATACCTTCCAGGGAAATCCAATCTTTGCGCAGATTGGAATTCAAGATTCATCTTGGATTACAGCGACTGGAAGCTCAACACTTCTGTTTTCAACTCCCTCAATCATTTCTGGGGCCCATCCCAAATAGATTTATTTGCGAGCAGATTGACTACCCAATTGATATCTTATTTCAGCTGGATGCCCGATCCTGGTGCTCTAGCAGTGAATGCCTTTCTCCAACCTTGGGTAGGGATCAACGCTTATGCCTTCCCTCCATTTGCAATGATCCAGAGACTCCTTCAGAAAGTGAGACAAGAACGATCCTCAATTGTCCTAGTAACTCCTTTTTGGCCATCCCAAGTCTAATGATCTCGCTAGACTTTCGTCAACAGCTTCAACTCTCCTTGGAGAGTCATGGGCCCTGGAACACATTACGGGTACAACAACATTTGGAAAGTCTGGTCACGTTGGTGCTTGGAAAGGGACTTGGATCCCGTGGAGGCTCCTATTGTTGATATAGTTAATTTTCTTGGAGAACAATTCGATAGAGGTTCAAGTTACAGATCTCTCAATTGTTTTAGATCTGCTATTTCTGCAGGACATTCTCTAATTAACAATAAAACGGTAGGTAAAAATCCTAATATTTGTAGAATACTTAAAAGTATCAGACTTAGAAGACCTCCTCAACCTAGCTATCAATCTCTTTGGGATGTTAATTTAATTCTTGACCTTTTTTGTTCTTGGCCAGTTAATTCTCTTCTCAGCAGGAAGAATCTTTCTATCAAATTAGCTACTCTTCTTTGCTTAATTTCATGCATTAGAGTCTCTGATGTTAAAGCTCTAGATATTTCTTTTAGATCTTACGATATGTTTGGAGTCAAATTTGAAATACATAGAAGAACTAAAACCATGTCAGATTCTATTTTCTATCCTCGTTTTGATACTTGCACTAAACTCTGTGTTGTTCAATGTATGCAAGAATATGATGTGAGAATGAACTCTCTTCGTCCTTTGAATGTATCTCAGTTACTCCTCTTTTGTTAAACCCCATAAAGGAATTTCTTCTAGCTCTATTGCTGGATGGGTTAAAACAGTCATGAAACTTCCTGGAATCAATCTGAATATTTTTAAACCACATTCTATTAGAGGCGCAATGGCCAGTAAGTCATTCTGCTCAGGTGGTAAGTTAGATGATATTCTAAAGGCTGCTGATTGGTCTAATTCTAGAACCTTTGCTCATCATTATTGCAAACCTGTTTCTCACATGTCTGATGTTGATTTACATGGCTACCAACATGCATAATGGTAGCCTCCGGTCTTGTAATGAAATTGCGATTCTCCTATTTACATGACCAGAGAATCTGGATTTCATTAAAGACACGGAGGCTAACATTATCCCTCCCACCCTTCCCTGGGTGGTTGATTAAATGATATAATATATATATAATATATGTTATGATATGCTTATTTGAATTTTTTACTTACAAACAAACATTATTTTCCTTTGCAGGATTACTTGCATCCTTTCCTTTGTCAGGAATTGTTATTTAGATGATTGTTTATTATTCTTGTCCTTAATACTTTTATTGGGATTTATTAACAACCTTTCTTTGCCTTGCAGATAACTTGTCTTCTTGATTTCACACCTGTGGATCAATCGTGGATGGTGTATTCTTCCGTCATCCTTCTTCAAGTTTGATGTTTCATTGGATTTGTTTGGACTTTTCCTTTTTAATTGTCACCACATTTAAAAGAGGCTGATTGCCTAGTGATTCATGCTATTGTTGATTCATATGTATTCTAAGTTGGAACTTTTGCTTTGTGACATATGCGGCTATGCTTGGACTGCATTAAAAGTTGTATGCATAATGTTAGCCTCCGTGTCTTTAATGAAATCCAGATTCTCTGGTCATGTAAATAGGAGAATCGCAATTCACAGTTTTCCGGATTTTTATTTGGCTTCAAAGTTAATGTAATAGTTGCCTCATTCCATGATGGTGGTATTTCCTGCTCTTCCTGAAACAATGAGTTAAAAAGTTGACATAAAAATGGTGCTAGCTCGTCTTTCAGAGCAATATAAATTTCATTTGGGATGGCGTCCGGGCTTGATGCTTTCCCCTTTTTTAAAGTTTTAATTGTTTGTATAACTTCCTCTATCGTAATCTGGTTACTCAGTTTTTCCTTGTCTGCTGCGGATAAAATGGGAAGTCGGATATCCTGAAAAAAGGTCTCCAACATATCTGGCGAGGGGTTTAAATCTTCAGAGTATAAATCTGAAAAGAAATTTACAAATGCTTCGTCAATGTCCGCATCTTTATCTAAAACTCTCTTAGTAATGGGGCATTTAAGGTTCCTTACTGTGTTTCTGACCAGGTCTGATGTTGTTTTCCATGCCAGAAATTTTCCACATCCCTGCTCATAGTCTTGATGGGCAAGTCTGCTTGCCTCTCATTTTTTCTTATTTATTCTAAGAAGTCTGTTAGCTCATTTTTAGCCAGGGAAAGCTGTTGCAGAGTGACCAGATCAGTTGGTACTTGCTCTGCTTTTAAAGATTTTTGGTCAATTTTAGCTTCTATTTCCCACAGGCAGATTGGGAAATTAGTAATCCTCTAAGAAAGGTCTTATAAGAATCCCAAATAGTAGTAAGAGCTGCTGAATTATTATTAAGAAACCAGAAACTCTGCTGTGGCACGTCTTAGTGTGTCGATAGTTACGGGTTCAAAAAGTATGACCCGATTCAGAGTCCATCTCCGGGGGGGTAACATACTGTGGTATCGTGATTTCTAATGAAATGGCCGAGTGGTCAGATAGGTGTTCAGTGAGGTGGATGATTTTATTTGTATCCCTACAGGTAATACGATCCACCCGAAAGAAGTCAATTCTTGATTGGTGGCCGCATTATGAAAGGTATATTTACCCCCTACCAGCCCCGAAACGTGACGTTTTTCCCTCCAGATGTCTATAAGACCCCCTTCTGTCATTAGGTGTTTGAGTGTTTTGCGAGTTTTTGGGGTAGCCCCTGCAGCTCTTGTGGATGTAGTGTCATTTGTGGGATTTAATACCAGATTAAAAACGCCTCCTATTAGGATTTGGTTGTTTACGTCAGTCAGTTGAAGAAATAAGGATTGTAGATGGGACGGATCGTCGATGTTTGGTCCATAGTAACTGGCAAAAGTTATCCAGGTAGCTCTAATCTTAGTGTGATAATCAAAGGAGAGAGTAAGGGTTTGTCCACGAGTATCCAGTTGTGGACCAGGATTACTCCTATTCCCCTTGGGCGAGTATTTTTTGAAACAAAATAGAGGAGTATCTCCTGCAGATTATAGGGTCAATAGTCTGGAGGATAGATTAAATGGCATAAAAGGAAAAAATTTCCTTTTCTTTAAAACCCCTCACTCACCAGCCTGGCGGTGACATGCTTCATCATCGGGGTCCTCTAGCTCTAATCTTAGCCCTGACCACTACTCATCTACCATGGGAATCTGCCACTACTTTTCCAATGGTTACCCAGTTGCTCTTCCTAAAGAAAATAGCTACACCTTTTATCGAGCCGTTTGTGATGAGAAAAAACAATGCTCAATCCATTTATGATTTTTAAGTATTTCTACCCACTCTTCTTTTAGGAGGCGCGATTCTTGGATTAAAATTATGTCATGGCTAGTGAGGCGCAAATATTCTAAAATGTTCCTTCTTCTAGCTGGAAACCTGAGCCCGTTCCAGCATATAATCCTTAACCCTTGAGAGATAGCCATGGATTACAGAGACAGTAACCAATTCCATGCACAGGCTCTTAGTCCCAAATATCTCATGTTTCCTGAGCACACTTTTTAAAAATGAAGACTTTTTTTTGTTTTTTTCAAAAAATTCGCCCCCACCCAGTGAATATAATTTTATTTATGTTATTTATGTTTTGGTGCAAACCCTTAAAACCTCACCCCCCTCCCTCGCTGGGAAAACCCTCCCTCTTCTCTATAGGCGTACTAGACTCCTCTCTCCTTTGGGCTCTCCTCTCCTCGAGTCGAACAGGGAAAACATAGAAAATCTTATGTCTTAGTCTGACGAGCTTTTGATCTGCGAAATCCAGGAAATAACTTCTTCCGGATTCTTAAAGTGGAACATTTTGTTCTTCCACATAACCTTCAGGGAGGCAGGGAATTGGAGTTTGGCAATCGCACCTAGGCTCTTCAACTCCTGAATCTGCTTACCCAACTCCCACTGCCTATCCTGAGTGGTCCGTGAAATGTCCGATATAATTCGGAAAGACCAGTTCGATTTGGCATATGCCCCCTTTTTTAACTCTTGTGAGAGAATACCTTCTTTTATAGAGTATATTTTAAAATTTACTAGTATTTTTCTTGGCGTTTTCTTTCCCGGTCGTCTGTTAAAGGGGTCTCGGTGAACTCGCTGGATATCGTCTTGTAAAGTCGCTTCCTCAATTTTAGGATGTATGTCGCTTAGGAGATCTATTATGAAAGACCTTATGTCTCCACCTTCGAGATCTTCTGGGATATTTAAAATCCTAATGTTATTCCTCCTGGCACTATTTTCAAGACTCTCCAGTTTGTCAGCAAAATGTTTGTCTTTTGATTTTAATCTCTTAATCTCCCCCATATTTTCTGCCACTTGCTTTGTGAGGCCCTCCACTGTCGCTTCCTCTGCCTCTACTCTCCCCATAACATCATTTATTTTAGCTTCCAAAGTCTCACAGGTCCCCTGGATCTTAAGTTGATTTGCCTCAGAGATTGTAAATTTTTCTCTCATCTCTGTGATCAGATTTAGGAGCAAATTCTCTGTCTTGGTGGTAGACCCTGTATCTTGCTCTGTGCAATCGCCCCCTTGATCTTGGACTGGAGGCCTAGGTTGTGAGCTATTTAACTTAGCGTTGAAATCTTGAGGATTATCAGGAGGGAGAGAGATGTTAACAGTTTTAGTGCTGGTGGACTTCTGCACTGCTCCAAGATTTTAATTACTCTGTGGCAAGATCTCGTCATTTTCCAGCCCTGCTAGGATTGAAAAGCTGTTTTCCGAAGATATCATGTTTTCAGTTTGCTCTACAGCCTCCAAATCTCTTCTTGCACTCATTTTTTTTCAGGGGATTTTACATTCAGCTTTGTGGCGTCTAGGTTTACCTGTATATTTTGAGTCTTTTGAGTGTGAGCTTGCACCTTAAAGTAAGTACGAAGGGAAGGAGTAACACGAGTACTTACAGTGCTGGCTCATTTAGTCTGTTTTTGATACTTACTCTAACAGATTTGTGCACCTCTGTGGGGGTCACTTTTTTGCTTGTATGGCTTTGGGAATATTTACTCCTTGAGAGCTCTCTGTGGGGGACAGACCTTGCCCCCAAATGCCTTTACTTCTGAGGGTGTATCTATTCACAGTACTGATTTTTGACAAACCTTTCTCCCTCCCACCGTTTATCTCTGCAGATTCTAGAGCTTCTACGGGACTCTTTGCTTTTGCCTGTAATGGAGTTGGAGCTCCAGGGTTACAATCACCAACCTTGATATCTCTTGTGGTAGAGATACAGCTCTCTCTCAGCGCTCAAGCCCCCTTTGTCCTCTTCCTTACCGGTTGCATCTGGGGAGGGTTTCATCTCTTGGTACACTGTTGTCTTGATTGTTCCCGCCTCTCGCTCTCCCCACAGGTTCCCCAAGCGTCAGAGGGCTTCCTGCGTTGGGGAAGCCGATCCTGGCCACCGCCTGACGGCCTCTAGCAATCCCCAATGCTGCCTGCTTCCAAATCCCGCTTTGCAGTGGCGGCTCAACAATCCCAGGAGCCACCACTGCGGCCCAAACAAGGTTTTCGGATATTTGGGATCGGTGGTTTATATCTTTTGCCTCTCTCTAAGCTGGTTTTTCATATTGCCCATCACTGTTTCGGGCCGACTTTGTCTCTTTTTATTGTGCATGTTTAAGAATAGGAGACCTCTTTTTCCTATGGTCCAATGATTACAAATTGGCTCGTGTGGGATGAAAGGATAGAAAACTAGCCAAGGCTAGATGGGAGTTGCCTACATATAGGAAGAGCCTGGTCTTTTTCTATTAATAACTGCTTTCGTAGAAGAATACCCGGGGTCAGACTAACCCTCTCTTCTTTGAGAAGTGACTGGGCATTTTTTCTTCGCTTCCACCTTGGATAGTGGGTTGCAGTCTTTTGATTAAGCTGGCTATATCCTCCAAACCTACGAGCTTTCTTTGTTAAATGAGGACTAATAAAAAATAAATAAATAAATAATTAAAAAAAAATAAAAAAAGACATAGTGATACCAGACTCTTGGAAACGTCAGTTATTAACTCAATTTATAAAGGAGGCAACAGGGCACAACCAGAGAATTACAGACTGATTTCCTTGCTGGATAATGAGGCCAAATGTTTTGCCACTCTACTGCTACCAGCCTTGTCATCTTGGTCTTGTGATCATGAGAGAATACCGATTAATAAAACAGGCTTCAACAAAGGTGTAGGAACTATGACAAATTTTACTTATTATGGACCAACTTATAAGAAAACGGTTAATGCTGCAACTCTGTTTGGTACATTCCAAAGCACATTTGATTGTGTGCAGCGGGAGAGGCTGTGGGCTAAATTAGCTAGTTGGAAAATACCATCCCAACTACTAAGACAAATCCAATAGCTGCATGGAAACACCTGGATAAGGATTAAAATTGGAGATGGGAATTACATATCAAGGAAATTCAACACACACTCCGGGTTGAAGCAGAGATGTGTGCTGGCACCCACATTATTCAACCTATACTTAGAAGACCCAGCATTGCAATTGAATAGGGGAAGGTCCCACCCACCCAAAATTGGAACACTACAGCTATTTACCTTGCTTTCTGCAGATAATTTAATCTGAATTAGCATAACCAAAGTTGGCCTTCAGAGACTGATAGACCTTTTGGACCAATAAACAAAAGAAAATGGAATGAAAATAAACCTGACAAAGACTAAGGCAGGGGTACTCAAAGTACGGCCCGCGGGCCAGTAGCGGCCCGGCAAGCCTTCCCTGGCGGCCCGCGGAGCTTGAGACACATCGCACCTGTGTGTGCTGTGTGTGTTTTTTTTTTTTACTTCAGCAAACACCTCGCTGAGCAGCAGTGCGAGTCAGAGACACTGCTCTGTGGGGGCCCGGGCGATTCCAGCCACAGTCAAGAGTGGAGCTGCAGGGGGCTAAGAGGTGAACAAAGCCTCATTAACAAACAAATGGTTTTTTAAAGACGTGTTAAGTACTGGGGTGCCCGGGAGCTGGGAGGCTGTGTCAGCCAGGCTGACGCACTGGGGAGAGGGGGTGGGGGGTGAGAGGGGGGAGGTGAGAGGACAGCAGGAACTGAGAGCTGGGTGAGGTGGGAGGGCAGCGCAGGGAGTGAGAGCCCGGGTGAGGGAGGTGGAGGGCAGTGCAGGGAGTGAGAGCCTGGGTGAGGGAGGTGGAGGGCAGAGCAGGGAGTGAGAGCACGGGTGAGGGAGGTGGAGGGCAGAGCAGGGAGGAGTGAGAGCCCGGGTGAGGGAGGTGGAGGGCAGAGCAGGGAGGAGTGAGAGCCCGGGTGAGGGAGGTGGAGGGCAGAGCAGGGAGGAGTGAGAGCCCGGGTGAGGGAGGTGGAGGGCAGAGCAGGGAGGAGTGAGAGCCCGGGTGAGGGAGGTGGAGGGCAGCAGGGAGTGAGAGCCCGGGTGAGGGAGGTGGAGGGCAGAGCAGGGAGGAGTGAGAGCCCGGGTGAGGGAGGTGGAGGGCAGAGCAGGGAGGAGTGAGAGCCCGGGTGAGGGAGGTGGAGGGCAGAGCAGGGAGGAGTGAGAGCCCGGGTGAGGGAGGTGGAGGGCAGCGCAGGGAGTGAGAGCCCGGGTGAGGGAGGTGGAGGGCAGCAGGGAGTGAGAGCCTGGGTGAGGGAGGTGGAGGGCAGCAGGGAGGGAGAGCCTGGGTGAGGGAGGTGGAAGGCAGCAGGGAGTGAGAGCCTGGGTGAGGGAGGTGGAGGGCAGAGCAGGGAGGAGTGAGAGCCCGGGTGAGGGAGGTGGAGGGCAGAGCAGGGAGGAGTGAGAGCCCGGGTGAGGGAGGTGGAGGGCAAAGGAGGGAGTGAGAGCCTGGGTGAGGGAGGTGGAGGGCAGCAGGGAGTGAGAGCCTGGGTGAGGGAGGTGGAAGGCAGCAGGGAGTTAGAGCCTGGGTGAGGGAGCTGGAGGGCAGAGCAGGGAGTGAGAGCCGGGTGAGGTGACAGAGGACAGCAGGGAGTTAGAGCCGGGTGTTGTGAGACAGATAGAGATAGAGACAGATAAAGACATATAGAGACAGATAGAGGCAGATAGAGGCAGAGACAGAGACAGGGACAGACGGAGCTAGATAGGGTCAGAGACAGGGACAGACGGAGACAGACAGAGGGAGAGGGAGACAGAGGGAGAGAGGGAGAGAGAGAGACAGACAAAGGGAGGGAGACAGACAGAGGGATGGAGACCGACAGAGGGAGGGAGACAGACAGAGGGATGGAGACCGACAGAGGGAGGGAGACAGACAGAGGGAGGGAGACAGACAGAGGGAGGGAGACAGACAGAGGGAGGGAGACAGAGGGAGACAGAGAGAGAGAGAGAGAGAGAGACAGACAGAGGGAGGGAGACAGAAAGACAGATGAAGGGAGGGAGACGGAGGGAGGGAGACAGAGGGAGGGAGACCGAGGGAGGCAGAGGGATAGAGGGAGACAGACAGAGGGAGATAGACAGAGGGAGGGAGACAGAGGGAGACAGACAGAGGGAGACAGACAGACAGACAGAGACAGACAGACAGAGGGAGGGAGACAGACAGAGGGAGGGAGACAGACAGAGGGAGTGTGACAGAAAGACAGAGGGAGGCAGACAGAGGGAGGGAGACAGACAGAGGGAGGGAGGGAGACAGACAGAGGGAGGGAGGGAGACGGACGGAGGGAGGGAGACTGACAGAGGGCAGACGGAGGGAGGGAGACAGACAGTGGGACACAGAGGGAGACAGATGGGAGACGGACAGAGGGAAGGAAAGAGAGAGAGGGAGACAGAGAGAAAAAGAGAGGTAAGAGAGAGACAGAGGGAGAGAGAGAGAGAGAGATAGGAGGGAGGGAGAGATAGGGAGAGAGAGAGAGAGAGAGAGAGAGAAAGAGATGTGTGTGTATGCTGGTCTGTTGGCTCAGTGGATGAACGCGTCAGCTGCAGGTGCCTGTGTCCAACTTCATGGTCACAGTTTTTTTCTTTCTAGCCCCGCCCCCTCCCCCAGTGACCCCGCCCCCACCGGTGCGGCCCTCGGCCACAAACCACACTGTAAATTTGGCCCCCGAGAGAAAGTTTGTGAGTACCCATGGACTAAGGTCATGCCATTAGGCAAGAGACGAAAACCCTGAGTATTGTATTCGATTTGAGAGAGACACCATGACACCTCATTTGTGTCAAGAATAAAAGTCCTGGGATTAATGGCAGCATTTCAAACACTATACAAATCTCTAAAGGAGCCATCTCTCCTCCTAAAAGGCATGTCAGCGAAATTGCTAGCAATGCTAACATATGGCAGTGAGGCAATCTGGGGGTGAGATGCGAAGGTTTTGGGCTTGGTAATAACTAAAACGTGTAGATATATCTTTACTCTCCTTAAAAACCGCTTCTCCGGCACAGATAAGATTGGGATTTGGTCATATAAAATAAACAGTTGCCAGGCAGGCTGCCTTTGTGAAAACTTTAAAAAAGTACCAGAAAATACCTTAAGTCAAAATTTGTTTCAGAAACGAAATGGCAGCTCAGATATGTCAAAAGCAAGAAGATACCTAAAAGAAGCACAGGATGATTTAAAAATCAGCACCCTCTGGGAGATACCGTGCACATACTTGTCCTTTAAGAGAGCTAGAAACAAAACAATGACACTAAGTTCTCTACAAGAAGACAGGGTCACTTTCTCCAAACAATGCCAAGCCTGGATGATGCTGATGCAGAACTACAAATCGCTATCTCCTCAACAGTACCTGGTGGCGGACTTCTCACCTTAGCTAAAGTTTTAAAAAATGTGTTTTAGGTGTGAAATTCTTTGCTCATTCGATAACTTGCTAGTGTGGCAAAAATCACTTGAAAATAAGTTATGCCGGTTGTGCAGGCTGACAGGAGAAGATGTCATCCACCTTTCCTGCATCTGTATTGCTCTGTGAAAGTAGAAGGTCGCTTCTGCACCAGGGGCCTTCTTAGAAAGGAGCATACGCACATTCAGGGCAGCTGTAGTATCCTGCTTTAGTACCAGGATCCAATAATGTCTTGTCAATTTGTTGAATTCCTGATGTTTGCAGAGACCACGGTAAGCTCACTCGGCATTGGCAGAGTAGTTGAAAGGTGAACACCTGCAATCTGGGCTATTGAGCCCTAAAAAGACCAATACCCACGTGATAGAACAATCACGGCCTTAATTCAAACTTTACGGTTGATGATGATGGCTTTCGATACTAGACGTAAAAGGGTCACCTGTGAGATTTGTAATTTCTATCAAAAATCATATCTCTTTAAAATACTCCTACTGATTGTCAAAAACAAAACTGCTAAATAATATTCTGTTTTAATAAACATAAATGTTTGAACATGTAAAGGACACTAAACACACATTGTTGACAACTTTTAATTTTTTTAAATATGTTTATTATGGTAAATTTTTTATATACAGAAAGGTCAATGTTTGTAACAGTTTTAAATAATTATACAAGTAAATTATTCTGATTCTCATTTGCAGAGCGCACAATATCCCATTGTTATGGCATCACAATGCTTTCATTCTAGGTGACGTTCAAACATTTCTGAGGTTTCCATCGCAGAGCAGAGTCTTATACTTTTTTTGTTTGAGGAAACATGGTTACTATGTATGGTCAAGTTGATTTCTACTTCTACTTTGAGGAAAAAAACAACTGTTACCCCTAAACATTTAAATATATATATTACCCCTCTTGTGTTTCTGACATTTTTACCTATTATTAGCGGCTTTGTTACTCTTTCTCATTACAATCCATTGCCACCATGCTCCACACCCAACATCGTGACTGCAACGCCCCACGGATACAAGATGATACACAGGGACTGGGCCATCAAAAATGGAGGAGGCACCGGCATCATCCACAGGGTGATCTTCCAAATGCTCCACCACTGAGGACAATATCTCTTCTGTCATGGACCACCTCAACTTCCATATCCGAATCCATACGAACACTACCATCAGCGGAAGCCTCGCCGACAGACCCCCGGGCCATTGCCTCTGCCTCTGCAATGCCATTTCCGAATTCATCGTCCCCCTAGCAATGGACTGCAAACACTACATCTTCTGTAGTAGGGGATCTCTGGGTATAGTCATAATCTAGTGAATAGTCCCGCCCATGTGCGTGGACCACGGAGCAATCAAAAATAATCTCTTAAGCTGTCTTCTTTGCAGTCCTGCATAGACACTTAAGAGAGAATTAAGACAAATAATGCAGCCTAACATATACAAGGCCACAAAGGCCACCACTTCATCTAAACAGTGAAAAGGATAGCCCACCATGTCCGGTTTAACACTTCTTACCACGTTTTCCTCACAGGGAAAAACTCCCCTTCACCAAAATCCTTGAAATGATAGAGAAGAAGGGTTGGACAGACAAGCCCCCATAGGCTGCCATTATGTGTCTTGAAAAAGGATACTGTGCCTTTAAGGAACTCTCCAAAGACCCTCGGTATCCCAAGATGCACAGCAAAGTCCTTTTACTTTCAGTTCTTTTTTCCGGCTCCTGCTAGCAGGACCCTGGAGCATTGAGCTCTCCCTTTTTAGGGTTTTTCTTAAATTTTTTGCACTTTTAAAGTGTTTAGAGTGTTTCACTTGACGTCTGGTGTCTTCCTCTTCCTTCTGCTGTGGTTTTTAGGCAGTTTTGCCCACTCTTTCTATCGAATATGCCTGCTTTATTCGATAAGTGTCCTGAGTGTGCCAGGAAGAAGGCTAAATTGGACCCCCACAGAGTATGCATACTCTGTCTCCCTTCTTCTCATGTCCCAGAAGCCTGTGAGATTTGTCAATCTTTCTCCAGGAGGACCCTGGGTGACAGGGAGAAGATTCGGCTCCAAGGACTGGAGCAGAGGAAACAACATGACCAAGGTGGGTCTGGGCATGGAGGAACTTCGTCCTCTGCCCGTGCTTTGGCCTCTGGGGGGCTCCCCAGTCAAGATAAGGCCAGGAAAAGGCCCAGATCTGCATCGATGTCGATAGCCTCGACGTCGGCGTCGAGAGGGGTGATCACCATATGCTCCCCGTCGACCCAGGGCTCTGGGTCGAAGTGACGTCGCCGTTCAATGTCGAAGGGACTGACATCGAGACCTCGGACGAGGTCGACGTCGAGGGCTTCATCGGCGTCGAGACATCAGCGGCGTCGAGATGACTCCAGGAGGCACCGTTGCTTGCCCTCGAGGCGACACCGCCGTTCGCCGTTGAGATCGACTTGACGTTCGCCATCGAGGAGAAGAAAGTCGGGGTCGAGGGACGCGTCGACGTCGAGTTAGGTGAAATCGACGTCGAGGCGGCGATCAAGGGCAAGGACTGTGTCCTCTGCCTCAGTGGTCAGCCTGTCTACTGCATCCATGAGCCACCGGTCGCGGCGGTGCCAGCGCTCGTATGGAAGGAGGTCAGCCTCGAGAACATCCTCGTCAAGGCCTGCGCAGAAGAAGAGGAGAGTATTTAGGTCTTCGGACTCTGAATATTCTCAGACCTACTCGCCCTCTAGGCCTAGGACGCCTACGCCTCCTCCATTACCTAAGGAGAATCCTCCTCCTACTCCTACTCCTCAACCTCCTCCTCTTCCTCCTACTCCTCCTCTTCCTCCTACTCCTCCTCTTCCTCCTACTCCTCCTCCTCTCCCTCCTCCTCATCTTCCGCCTCCTCCTCCACCGGGGCCGCCTCCAAGATCTCTATCGCTGCCGCGCTTCCCGTCGCCTCCTACGAGACCTCCACAGCCGAGGGTTCCGGTTCTGCCTCCGCAGCTTCCGGCTCCTGTACGGCCAGTGGATGACCCAAGGCCTAGGAGTTCTAGGTCACGGTCAAGACGGAGGCACCGATCTTCGACACGGTCCAGGCATCGTCACCGGAGGGACAGGTCAAGGACCCGTCATACGGACTCCTCCAGTGCCAGGGAATATTCACCCACCTTATCGGATTCCCCCCATATGAGAGTGTCACCAGTGGATGAAATCGTATTGTTTCAGGAGGTGTTGTTGAGAGGGGCAGCGAAGCTAGGGATTACTCTAACGGTCCCCACACCTTCTACATCGGTGATCTTCGAGACCTTGCATAAGTGGCAGCTGTCTCAACCCTTGTTGCCCTTGGTGCCAGGGCTGGAGGAACCGGCTATGGAGCTTTTCCTGACTCCAGCATCAACGAAATCCGCTCCTTCCCGGCTGCAGAAAAAGTACAGGCCCCCGGACTCCGATCCAGCGTTCCTTCGATCAGACCCGGTGCCGGTTTCAATGATCCTCACTGCGGCCAGGAAGCAGCACAGTACTGCCCCATCTTCTACGGTGCCTCCGGATAAGGAGAGCCGTCAGATGGACTCTGCGGGGCGAAAAGTCTGCGGCACGGCTGCTACCTCCATGAAAGCCGCTAGTGCCGCGGCTCTCTTGCGTCGGTATGACCGGTCTTTGTGGGAGTCCCTACAGCAGTTTCTGGAGCACCTTCCTAGGGGCAAAAGGGAGGACTTCCAGGAAATCATCAATGAGGGCATGATGGTATCCAATCAGGTTATCAGCTCAGCTGCAGATTCCTCTCTCTTGGCGGCTCATGGATACTGCCATGGGATTAATCTGAGACGCCATGCCTGGTTACACCTGACATCGCTGAAACCATAGGTGAAGCAGAGAGTTGCCAACTTGCCGTTCTCTGGGCCGACACTGTTTGGTAAGCATGCGGATGAGGAGATGGCCCGCATGAAGGCGGAGGCAGAAACCCTGACGGCTGTCGGGTTAGAGAAGCCGAAAGAGCAGAAGAAGACAAGGTCGTCAAGCTGGACAGCAGCACCAACAGCAGCAGCAGTACCAGCGGCGGCCAATGCAGAAGCGCCAGAGGGGCAGAGGTGGCCAACAGTCCTCCTCGACGCCCAAAGGTCTAGGCTCTGAGGGGTTACTTCCTCCTCGTCCGTTACCCGCTCCGGTGGGGGGAAGCATACAACATTACTTGGCAGAGTGAAGAAAAATTACTCAGGACAAGTGGGTGCTGAATATTGTTTGCAATGGATACAGTCTTCGTTTCCTCAGCACGCCTACAGCGATTCCACCGGTTTGCTCGCAGTTCCAACTGCGCAAGCTCCAAGTGGAGGCCGATACCCTGTTAAGAAAAAGGGCGATAGAAGACATCCCTCTGTCTTAAAGGGGAAAGAGTCTTTACTTGCGGTTCTTTCTGGTACGCAAGAAGGACAAGAACGAGTTCCGGCCCATTCTGGATTTGCGACAAGCAAACAAATGGATTCGCAGGGAAAAGTTTTGCATGCTGTCTTTGCACCAGATTTATCCTCAGCTGCAAAGGGTAGACTGGCTTTGCGCAATAGATCTGCAAGTTGCGTACTTCCATGTTCCCATTGCACGGAAACACCGGAAGTTCCTGCGCTTTCTAGTCGGCACCAATCACTATCAGAACACCGTACTACCGTTTGGACTTAAGTCTGCACCCAGGACTTTTTCGAAATGCATGGCAGTGGTGGCAGCGCACCTGCGAAAGAAAAGGTGTTTGTCTACCCGTACCTGGACGACTGGTGGATCAAAGCCTACACCTTCCAGGAAGCGCAACTGCACTTCAACAGGACGGCTGTTCTGTTGAACCAGCTGGGGTTCCACATAAACATGTCCATGAAACTCAGAGCTGTCCACTTGGCACTGAAGGCCTTTCATCCGTCCTTCCAGACCAACTCCTTGCTTGTGCAGGCGGACAATACGACCACAATGTATTACCTCAACAAGCAGGGGGGCTCAAGATCGCGCACACTGTCACAGGAAGCGCAGGCGATTTTGCACTGGCTGTTAGCCAGGGGACTGTCGATAACGGCTACCCATCTGCCGGGTGTGCAGAATGCTCAGGCGGACGCCCTCAGCATGCTGGTGCAAGAAAACCACTAGTGGGTTCTAAACGACGAAGTGCTAGGAGACATCTTCGACAGGTGGGGCACTCCGGACATTGATCTGTTTGCCACCGCCGAAAATAGAAAATGCAGAGACTTCACCTCCAGGTATTACCAACCGGGGACTCTGGGAAACGCGCTATGGATCAGCTGGTCAAACAGCTTTCTGTACGCTTTTCCACCCATTCCCCTGATTCCAGCGGTACTCATCAAGCTGTCTCAATCCAGAATACGGATGATCCTCATTGCTCCGTAGTGGCCCCGACAGTGGTGGTTCACGGACCTGCTTCACCGGTCTCTCCTACCCCACGTGCGGCTGCCGTGTCGACCTACTTCTCACGAAGTTCGGGGGGCAGATGGTGCACCCCATCCTCTCATCGTTGAGTTTGGCGGCATGGCTCCTGAGATAGTGCAATATGGGCACTCGAATCTTCCTGACAATTGCATGACTATACTTAAGGAAGCTAAGGGACCTTCCACGAGGACTTCCTATGCCTACAAGTGGAAGAGGTTCTGCATCTGGTGTACTTCCAAGAACTATGATCCTACGACCTGCAAGGAAGATGTCATTCTTCCATACCGTCTACATTTGGCTCAGTCTGGCCTTAATTTTCACTCTATTAAGGTTCACCTCGCAGCTTTGACTGTGTATAAGAAATGCCCTTCACAGACATCCTTCTTCCAGATCCCTGTGATTAAAGATTTTCTGGAAGGATTGAAGAAAGTGTTTCCTCCTGTCCAGCGTCCCTCGCCATCATGGGAGCTGAATGTGGTGCTGTCCAGGTTGATGAAAGAGCCTTTTGAACCCATCCATAAGGCTTCTCTGCAGCACTTGTCTTGGAAGGCGGCCTTCCTTGTGGCCATTACATCGGCACGCAGGGTGAGTGACATTCAGGCGTTGTGTTGTCAAGAACCTTATACTGTATTTCATGCTGCTAATGTTGTGATGCGTACTCACCCTAAGTTCCTTCCTAAGGTGATTTCTGATTTCCATGTCAATCAGACCATAACTTTACCTACGTTTTTCCAGAATCCTTCCACTCCAGCGGAAAGGTCTCTTCATTCCCTGGATGTCAGAAGGGTGTTGAAATTCTACTTGGATAAGACCAAGGACATTTGTAGGTCAGACCAATTGTTTGTCAATTATGGGTCGGTCAGGACTGGTTTTGCTACCTCAAAACAGTCCATCTCTAGGTGAATTGTGTCCTGTATCCAGTTATGTTACCAGAAGGCTAACAAGACCTTAGGAGGTAAGCCTAAGGCTCATTCGACCAGGGGCAAAGCAGCTACAACAGCTTTGCTTCGTAATGTTCCCATTGCAGAGATCTGCAGGGCTGCCACTTGGAAGTCGGTCCACACCTTTGCTAAGCATTACTGTCTGGACTCTGATGCCAGAGCAGATGCTCAGGTTGGGCAGGCTTCATTGAGAAATCTGTTTGCACAGTAGTGGTTTTGTCTGTTTTTCTCCACCGCCGGGTTGGCTATTTTTGGGATGGGCTTGCCATTCTATTCACTAGATTATGACTATACACAGAGATCCCCTACTACAGAAGGAGTAGTTTCGTACCTGTAACTCAAGTTCTGTAGTAGGGGTATCTCTGTTATAGTCATAAGCGCCTGCCCTCCTCCCCTGTGGAGAAAATGGTACTGTAATGTATGCTACATGCCTTTCTTTATACACCTTCAAAAATAACAAAGTAAAAGGACTTTGCTGTGCATCTTGGGGTACCGAGGGTCTCTGGAGAGTTCCTTAAAAGCACGGTATCCCTTTTCAAGACACATAATGGTAGCCTATGGGGGATTGCCTGTCCAACCCTTCCTCTCTATCATTTCAAGGATTTTGGTGAAGGGGAGTTTTTCCCTGTGAGGAAAACTTGGTAAGAAGTGTTAAACCGGACATGGTGGGCTATCCTTTTCACTGTTTAGATGAAGTGGTGGGCTTTGTAGCCTTGTATATGTTAGGCTGCATTATTTGTCTTAATTCTCTCTTAAGTGTCTACGCAGGACTGCAAAGAAGACAGCTCAAGAGATTATTTTTGATTGCTCCGGGGTCCACGCACATGGGCGGGACTATTCACTAGATTATGAATATAACAGAGATACCCCTACTACAGAACTGGAGTTACAGGTAAGAAACGACTCCTTCCTCTGCGACCTCAACTTCCACCTCGACTACCCCATTGACACCAAGTCCGCCAACCTCTTGGAAAGCATGAGCAACATCGGACTCACGCATCTGGTCACCAGAATCACCCTGGACCCAATCTTCACAGCCAGTGGCAGTATCAGAATAAGCCACGTCACTGAACTCACCTGGAGTTCCACAGCATCGTCCACTTCTCCATCGCAGGCTCTTGCCTACCCACCCCCAGCGTAAATGGAGCATTATGACTGAGACCCAATGGACTGCTGCACTCAACACCACCAGACCCCTCACCACCAGTAACCTATAGCTAGCTGTCCATAACTTCTACGACTGAAAATGACCAGCACCAGGAAACCTTCCAAACACGCCAGTTGGTTCACCCCCGAACTCCACACCTTTAAACTTGAGTATAAGCAACAGGAGAGACAGTGGTGCTCCAGTAGGAACCCACTCTGACCTCACCAATTTTACATCTGCCCTCAGCCACTATCACCACTGCCTCATGGAAGCTAAAAAAAAAGGTTTAACTACCTGCATCGAATTCACCGCCGATCACATAAAAGCACTCATCTACATCGTCAGAGAATTCTCCTGCCCGTCGGCCACTGAGACCACAATCTGCCCTTCCCAAGCCTTCTGCAACTCATTGGCGGACTTTTTCCACAACAAAATAGCAGCTATCTACAGCAACTTCCACCTGCAGCCAACAGACCTCACCCACCTCCTGAATCACACCAGAAACTCCCACAGCCACCTCACCGAATGGACGCCGCTCATCATGCTAGTCACCACAGCGACCATAACCTGCATCTACCTCGGAGCACTAACAGACCCCTGCTCCACCATGCCTTCAACATGAGACAGAAGGAAATCAGCAGCACTCTTGCCTACATCCTCAACCTATCCATCACCACAGTCACCTTCCCTGATTCCTGGAAACATGCGGAGGTGGAACCCCTTCTGATGAAACCATCACCAACCCCAACAAGTTCAAGAATTACCACCCCATCTTGCCGCTCCCCTTCCCAGCCAAGATCGTGGAGAAAGCGATCAATCGCCACCTCAGAGAACACCTGGAAACACACACCCTTCTCGATGCCACCCAGTTCAGCTTCCGCTCCAACCACAGCACTGAGACCGACTTAATAGTTGCAACTGATGACATCAGATCCATCCTCGGCAGTGGAGAGATGGCAGCCCTGATCCTCTTCGACCTATCAGCGCTTTTTGACACTGTATCCCACCACACCCTCATCACCAGACTCTACCACATCGGCATCAGAGGAAACGCCCTCAAGAAAATCACCTCCTTCCTCACAGGACACACACACTGAATCTGCCTACCGCCTTTCACCTCAGAACCCAAGAGCATCATTGGCAGAGTTTCCCAAGGATCCTCCTTCAGCCCCACCCTCTTCAACGCCTACATGACTCCGCTGGCCAACATCGCCCAAGAACTCAACATCATCTCATACGCAGACAACACCCAACTCATCCTCTCACTCAAGGAAGACACCGCCACCTCCAGAGTCAACTTTCAGAGCGCCATGACCATCTTTGCCGACTGGGTGAGATCCAACTGCCTGAAGCTGAACACGGATAAGATGGAAGTTCTAACTTCTGGAAGATCATCTCTCCTTGGGACCACACATGGTGGCCCACTGCACTTGGACCCTCACCTACCACCACCAGCCATGACCGCAACCTTGGCGTCATCCTGGACAGCGATCTCTCCATGAAGTGCTAGGTCAGTACAGTTGCCTCCTCCTGCTTCCACACCCACCACATGATTCGGAAGATTTTCAGATGAACCCATGTCATCACCAGGAAAACAGTGACTCATCAGCCAACTGGACTATGGAAATGCTTTCTATGCTGGAACAACTACAAACTATACAAAACGCCTTAGCCAGACTCATCCCGACCTCCACAAATGGACCAGCATCACCCCCACCTCTGAAACTCCACTGCCCACCCCATCCTGAAGAGATACCAGTTCAAGCTGCTGACTCATGCCTACAAGGCCTTCCACAACTCCTGACCCTCCTGACTTTCGACCAGGCGACCGGACAACACCTTTCCACCTCCTTCGCCTGTGTCACTTGCACTCTGTCACTTGCCCTAAATGCCACTGAATCTTTATACATGTAAATATAATGACTGTACCAAATGTAAATATTTTGTGTTTAAGCTTCTAAATCACTCGAGCACTGCGCCGGTTATTATAGCCAGTTGTGCACAATCACACGCACGTAATTCCCCCTAGTGTAATTACCCCACTCCAAGATGGCGCCCGTGTGCGCCGTGTCCTTCTTCCATTTCCACCGGTGCACGCTTATCCAGCGTCCAGCCCGGGTTGGCCTCAGTGACTGCGACCTGGCAGAGCACCTCGGGACCCCACACATTACGGAGGCGTAGCCCCGCACTGGTAAGCACTCAGCGCAATGAGCGTTTTTAGATATGCTGCCCCCGATTCCCGCATGAACCTCTTACTGAAATCGGGATCTTATTTTCAATTTCAGACCCGTTTTGTTTACTATCGGACCATCCTGGCCGATGTCTACCGCAAGGTAAGCGTGCTTGTCTCAGCCTCCCCCGGAACACCGGGTCTTAGCCGTACAATTCCGAACTGGAAGCCGCTCTTGTATTTATAATAATTATTTATTCAGCAGATAATCCTGCCCCCTTGAAAATGAGGCGCACTTAGCGGAACCGCCTTTATCTAACAGGTAATGGCTTCTGGTTATAACTATCTGATCTTTTAAAGTTGACTTAAGGAGCCGCTAGCGCTTATACACAGATTGCAATTCTGTAATTCCCCTTCCTCCCCTACTTAGGCGGCTACCAAAACGAGGTTAATTCAACCCAATTATTTACCCGAATAAACCACCCGACCCAATTGGGTAAGTGGTCACTTTGAGAGGTGTTAGAATGTGCATGATACAAAAGCGGCCATGAGTGAACCTAAATGCTGAATAAATGCGGTAGATGTGTGGAAGTGACGTATTATTGAATTTATTGAATTTAGTACTAATGAAATTATTATTACTGTTTTTTGAAAAATGTAACTTCTGGATAAAGTAACTATCTGCTATCAGTACTCAAAGTAACATGCTTCCTTCACATACACATGTCACCTGCTGCACCACGTGTATGATTCAAGGCTATAGACACAGACTATTACAAGCACGTGTTCCTAGGCTAATGATACCACCTGCATGGACTTAACGAACACGATAAGTCGGTTCCGAATAAAGTGTAGTGTCGTTTTTTCAGTTCACCAATGAAGTGGTTTCATATATATTTCTTCCCTTTTCTCTCAACCTTTCTCCTTCCCTAATAGGCGGTTGTGTGTTTAATTGTTTATACCAGGCAAGCAATTGTATGTACTGTTAGTCCTGATGATGGTCCCGTAATATTGAGCATGAGGGACCGAAACGTCGACTTGTTTTAAGTGTTTTCACAGCCCGACTATTTTGTTTAATTTATGCTGTGTCTAGCACTAAAATTGGCACAACTTTAAATGTTTACTGAATTACAAGTGGCCAATCATGCTCCTTCTTGCCTAAAACTCTATAAGTTTGTTCCTAGAATTGGTACAGGACTGTGCCCTTCTATACCCCAGTAATTGTTTTATTGAAAAATAAACTACCCTGTCCGGCTGGACAGTGGCCAACATAGCTCCCATTGTGGACTATTGTTTATCAATTTTTGAATTTATATACTCTTGGGGACCAGTGTTGTTTCTAGAAACTTGCATCCACCAGAGCTGATGCGGAGGTTTCAACTTCTCTTGCCTTGTTGCCAAGTCCTGTAACAAACACCCGCTCCACCTCCGAAACTTCCCCTCACTCGCTAACTACAGGAAGGGACTCAAGTCCTGGCTTTTCAACTGAGGCTCTCCATTCCTCAGCACCTGGATACCTCCGGGGTGATAAGCTGTGCTTTACAAATACGGATTGATTGATTAATTGATTCTTACTTCATGAGGACATAATCAGCAGTGCTCTGCCCCTTTACCTACCCCCCCAGTGTCAAAATTAAAGCAACTTCTTTAAACCTGTTAAAAACAAATCACACAAACGTCTTGCTTTGGACTGGGGCTGCTGTTACTTTGATGAGTCATGACACACTGCCTGCAATGCTGTTGCACTCCCTAAACCTGCTGCCCATGGGCAGGCCAAGGGTCTACAGTATTTGCCAGGCTGACAATCTCATATCCCTGAAGTCTGTGAGGTCATCGGCTCAGCAAAGGTATAGCTTTAAGGACCCGTCTCCACCCCCTGATGATGTGGGGGTAAAATTGGCTCTAGGTGTTGTAGACTGTAGCCCTTTAGCCCTGGGTCTTCACATCAATCAGGGAGTGAAGAACATGGTCACCCCAACCTTTCCCAACTCTACCCCACTCTGTGACAAGTTGGGAAAGGGTGGGGTAGAGCTTACAGGCAGACGGGACGCTGAGAAATCAAGTCTGCACAGTTTGTCATCAGGAATATTGAAGACACACTTTGAAGACTCGAGGTGTCTCCTTCCCGCTCTGCAGTTATTGCAGGACCGTGTGGACACCATAATTTGCCCTCTGGTGTCTGTGTTTCAGTGGTACTGTCAGCCAGGAGCTGAGGAGCAGACAAGGTGGTACACGCTACAGGTGCAGTGTCTATGTCGGTGACACCTTGAAGCTTCCCTTCAGTCCTGACGGTTCCCCACAGCCCTGACGGTTCCCCACAGCCCCTAAACGTGTGAATGGACTTCCACCAAGTGAGGTACGTAAAATAAAAACTTAGCAGCTGGGCCCACCCAGCCGCCAGTATTTTGAAGTTATCCAGTTTAATAATGTTAATATATTTCTCGACCTCAGAGTGGTGACAGCTGCATTTGCACTGCCGGGGTAATATCCAGCTCTTGAGTTACAGGTGACCCAACAGTGTCCACGGAATCACCTCCTAAACAGTTACCTGTTCCATGCGCAACATAACGTAAATGTTGCGGGTGCAGATGTGCCCAAGAGCAATAAGTAAGATGCTTTTTTTTATGGAACAATCAATTGCCAGTGCAGGACCTGAAGTACTGCTTTAATGATTCAGGAGCTTCTGGAGTTTGTGTTAATTACTGATTGAGTGGAAACTGATAGAGATTGAGGAAATGTGAGGAGGAGGAGACACTGAGCCGCTGTACAGTTGAGCGGTCCGCAAGGAAAGGGCGGCAGGGCTGAGCTGCAGACATTGCTGTGGTACTGCCACCTTTGCTGATGCTTCAGTCTGGCGTGTGTTGTGTTGTGCGCTATGTCAGCGCCAACACTCCGGTGACTGTGAGGTGGGCCTAACAGGAGGAGCACACTAAATAAAACCCGGGAGACAGGAGATAGGACTTACTGCCGGGACAAGCATCCGTCGCCCAACTGGCGTACGTTTGCGCGTACCATGCTTTTATTACATGGAGGTGACATGACCATCACGTTACGGATGTGCCTGTTACGTCACAGGCACAACACCACATTCCTCCCCAACAAACATCAAAACAACATAGGCTTCAGACCCCTAACAACGGAGCAACAGTTATATCACGCAGGTTAGGACCATCACGCTTATATTCAGCCAACAACACATTAAGAACAGTCTTACGTGTAATAGTCCTTCAATCTGCATGACGGTTCAGGATTTCTCCGCAGCAGATACTGGGACAGGCCTCGATTTTGAGACTCAGTGACGTCAGCTCCAGAAGCAACTTCACAGCGACCAGTCTCTAGATGATCACACGAGAAATCCAGCCCCTCACTACGGACGCCATCTTGCGTAGAGGACCCAGGACTACCGGATCTACCACTTTCCTCCAGGGGACCCATCTCCGTCACTTCCTCTTGACTCTCCCCATCCGACAATAGAGCACACGGACTGAACTCAGGCTTAGCCGGTGATAGTGCTGACACCTCTGGATGATATCTCTTGAAGTGGGAGACATTCCTGGCCACAGTCTCTCTGCCTCTGGCTGCAATGATATGAGTGCCTTTGACATTAACCACAGTCCATGGTCTCTTTTCATGGGGCAACTGAAACTTGCCAGTGGGAAGACGATTCCTGAGTAACACCAAGTCCCCCTTTTCAAACTGCCGGGGCATGGCCTTCCTCCGCTGGCTGACTTGGGCATATGCTTCTCGACGTCGGGCATCAATCCGGGTATCTTCGGCTTCCACTGCGGGTGATGAGGTATTGAATCCACGACCACCCGACCCATGAGCAGATGCGCCGGGGCAAACACCCGTTGTGGTGTGGGGCATTTGTCGGTAGCTTCGGAGAAAAATAAATATTGCGAGTTCTATTGACTGCCGCTTGTCGTGGGCAATTCGGATTACTTTATTTAGAGTCCTCATGAATCTCTCCCCTGCCCCATTGGCTTGGGGTCATCTGGGAGTAATTCGGCGGTGACGAATGCCAAGATCTTTGAGGTAGGTGGCCAGCTCTTCCCCCTGGAACAGAGGTCCGTTATTTGTTTGCAGCTCCTGTATTAAACCATGTGCGGCCATGATCTTTTCGATCTTCGGTATTACTTCGGTGGCACTGGGAGATGCTATGATTTCAACCTCAGGATACTTAGAATGTTCGTCAATGGCCACAAATGTGTGACGGCCGTCGGGAAGGCTGCCAAAATCCATGCTGACGCAGGACTACGGAGCCGTCGGCCTAGATTCCACAATGACGGGAACAGGACGGGACATTTGTCCTGTAACTTGACATGCTGAGCACGAACGGAGAGTGGCTTCCACCAGTTCGATCATCAGGGGGAACCACACTTTTGTTCTGAGACAGGACTTAGTCTTCACCATGCCTTGGTGGCCTATGTGTGCGAGCTGTACACACCTATCCGTTAGCAACTTTGGGGTTACCAGTCTGTGTCCCCTCAGCAAACACCCCGTCGTGTCTTCAGTGAGCTCGTCCCTGACGTGGTATAGACTCCTGGCCGTGCCAATTCTTATCGGTATATAGAAGATGCATAGAAGGGCAGAGGCTGCCACAACTTTCATACAACAGCTAAGGTACATCTGTGGTCAAAGGAGCAAAGGAGCACAAAATCACAGGAGCCCAGTAAGAGAGGGGAAGATAGGCTGCTTTTTGCGAGGCACTGATCGGCCTAAGAAAGAGCTAGGAAGGTTACTACTCTCTGCTACTGTGAATCAGAAATCTCAGGGAGCTACAGGAAAACCACTGGGCAAGTCAGCAACCTCGGGGCCCAGTACCCCAGCAACTGGCCGGCACTGAGTACCTTGGGGTATTCTCTTCCTTGCTCTCCAGCATCTCTGCCTCCGTGGTGTGCAAGTATCCCCCTCTCCGCAGCTAGGCAAGGCGAACATTTCAGGAGAGGGTTGTGGTGGCGCTAGGAAAAAAAATCAACTCTGACTGCCTCAAGTTGCATCAGAGCAGGTGAGGTCCTCTGCCGGTTTTCCTTTCTTATGGATCACTACTATGGAGGCCACTCGTTGATCTCTTGGTATTGCCCCCATGCGCTTGCTCTCGAGATACATATTCAGCAGGTGGGTGTGCTACCTTTTGGCAGTCATTTTAAGGAGCTCTATTGGGAGGCTATTTGGTGGCTGTTGATCCTCCGACGATAACGTCGGGACCAGTAGGTCCACTAATAATTCCCTTGATTCCTCTATTGTGGCTGAGGCCACAGGGGAGTAGAGTTGTTTGAAGTATTCTGTGAAGGCCTCTGTTATGGCCTGTGGATCCCTCCGCCATACCCCATCTTCTCCACATATCACCATTATCCAACGATCTGCCCTTTCTGGTATACAAACAAGCTGAGGATGTTGTTTTCTTAAAACACGGAAATCCCAACTTAATCGCTGAGGTCGAATCTTTGCGCACCCAGTACAAAAAACGAATTTGGCAAGCCAAACTAGACAATGAGGAACCGCTCCAAATCGAACTGTTTATGGTTCTTAGGCACAAAAATGCAAGACGTTTCTAGATGATCATAAATAGGCTGAATAGTGACTCATCTCTCATTGCGACAAATGGGAACAACGTCACCGCAGAAAAATGGAAAAAGCATGTTACCACATTATACAAGGCTACTCCCATAAAGTCCAATGAATTGCCAGCCGTAAGCAAACAAAACCTTGCACAACTCTCGTCAACACCAACTGTGGCCATAAACCATCAATATGCAATAACTTTTGACACTAGCAGAATAACAACATTAATTCGAAAAAGTAGAGGAGACAGCGTGCCAGGCCCCAACGGAATCCCAGTATTAATCTATGAACATGAAATAGATTTTTGGTTGGGTATACTTCAAAATGTATTTAAGAGATGCATAGTTCAGCACACAGTGCCATCATCCTGGCAAGGCTAGATTCTCCATCCTATTTACAAAAAAGTCCCCATCTCCGTCCCAGTTATAGACATATCGTACTACTGGACATTCGTTACTGCCTGAGATCTACAAGATTGGGCAATGACAAACAACTTGTTCCCTTTAAACCAAACTGGGTTTAGAACACTGGCCGGCACCACAGACAACCTGGTGGCCATAAGGATGCTTGCAACCAGACAAATACAGAAAAAGGAAGAGCTGTTTTTCTGTTTTATAGAATACAGTAAAGCCTTTGACTGAGTCAACCGTCGCTTACTGTGGTCCAAACCTACAGCCTGGAAAATCCCAGAGCCAATATTACAAGGCATCATGCTGCTCTACTCCAACACGTGGGCTAGAGTAAAATTAGGACGGCACACTGGTTTCGGAAACAATCAGCATGGAACAAAGAGTTAAACAGGAGTGCATATTAGCACCCATCCATTTTAACCTGTAGATGAGTGGTTTGGTTCCCCAGCATTAAACCAACTTAACCGTCATGCTCCTAAACTTGTCATCCAACACATCTCTTCCCTGCTGTTTGTGGATGACGTCGTCCTGCTCAGCCAAATGCCGGTAGGGCTTCAAAGACTGCTAGATGCCTTAGATATGCATCGCCTGGCAAATTAGATGAAAATTAACTATGAAAAAAACAATATTGTTATCTTCTGCCTGAAAAAGAAAAAACAACATCATTGGCATCTTGACAACCATCGCCAACAAATACAAATACTTGGGCTTATGGTTAGATAAAAAAAGAAGGAGGTCATTTACTGCATCTGAACTCACTAAAACCAAAACTAGCAGTGTTGCAATGTGTCTTTCGAACAATCTTTAAGAGCACCAACAAGTTCACTTTTGAGGCACTGTTGAAAATATTCTCTGCCAAATTAGCGCCAATATCGCCATACGGGTCAGCGGCCTACCTGGGGAAACTGGAGGCCTTCTTAAACAGGGCACAGAGCGCAGTGTTCAGGTCTTTATTTCAGTCACCAGGCAATAACTCGCCAGCTCAGATCAGGATGGAATTTGCATTACAGGATCAACTGTTTGTACAGATGGCCAGCATAATAAAATACCTGCACTCCACAAGATCTGCTGAGCAAGGATCATTAAAAAATCTTATCTGGCTCGAAGTTGCATGCTCCAACAGTGCAAGCCACACAAATGTCTGGTCATACGCCCTCTTTGAAGCATTGGTGCAAACTCGCTCAGCAGAGCTGTAGAATTTAAAATGACCACACTTTCAGTTTAAAACAGCCCTGAACAGAAAGATAAAAATGACATTTCTTAGATCTGACCAAAGAGCACTTGCTAGAAGAGAACATGCCCACTGGTCCTTTGCAGTTACAACAGAAAAGGCCCAACAAATATATCAACAAACCATTCTCTTTCTATTACAAAATGAAATACCTGCAGCTTTGGATGGGCTATTTTGAGTCTTTAGACCTGTAGCCACCATGGGCGGTTAAACCAGATTCAAAAATATACCAACTGTGCGGTCTGTTCCAAGAGTCAATAACTCACTTGCTTGCTCTGTATATGCCTTATACTCCTGGAAGACCACAGAAGATTGCTCCAACGTCTGAGGGCTAAGGAGGGGACACAGACATTACCATCTGCCGTCAGTAAAACTGGTAATATTTTTGGAGAGTATTGAGAAGCAGCTAAGAATAAACCCAAAAGCCCAAAATGAAGACGGGAAGAAACCTTGAATCTCAGCAGCCTCAAAGACTACCTTCAAATAGACAGACAGTACTTCTTTTTTTAAGTACTGTTTTTTATCTGAACAGACATAACAGTAATAGTAAGCTAGACACGTCTAAAATGTAACCAAAGACTATTTTACCAAGTTTTAATGTGTCCGTTGAATTGTATTTTAAATATTTTTAACCGTTGAGGAAACCTACGGATGAACTATGAGATATCTGTTTTATTATCAACACTTATGAAAAATTGTGACAATTAATTTATAACCCCACCTGTTGAGTGCCTTACATGTTTTCCCCACTAGGTGGGTTTCGTGCAACAAGACAACATGTTTGATCCCAATCCGCATATCGGTCTCCTGACGGAATCAGTCGGGAGACCGATATATAGATTGGAATCAAACAAATCCCCTGATGAAGGGCACAGTCCCAACATGCATTGGGATTCACAAAGAGTGATTCATAAAGAAGACAGATGTTTTACATGTATTCAAATGAAAAAGAGCCATAAGTGTGATGCAACACGACGTTTCCAATAAAGTGAAATTACGGATCTACATGCCTGACATCTGTTGTTTGACTTTTAACTACTTGGATTAAGTCGAGGGCGGATTACCCTACGGAGTGCTTTGTGGGAACGTTGTTTCAGTTCAGACAACACTACTTTGTACTTTTAAGATTCACGCCCAGGATCAGAGTGTGATATCCACTTGCACCCTAAGAAGTATTGAAGTGATATAAACAGATACATGTATAGATTAACTCCAAAGTGCCACAAACACGCTTTCGATTTCTTCATAATGGCAATGATTACCATTCTGCAAAAATGTACTTCTAAATGGAGATATTAAACAGCGTAGCCACCCATGTGGCCGGGATTGAAGGCAAGATTTCTGATTTAAATATTTTCATCAGAATGGCCGAAAACGAAGCTAGAGCACTAACCGCAAGGTGTACATGCTCTCGAATCCTAGAAAAGCTGAGTACGCTACCAGCCACTCTTGCCAGCTCCTTCAATGATTCAAAGGCCTTTTTTAGGTGCCAAACGGATAAAGGAATCACCCCTACATCAGACGAGACAGTGTGTTATGGGGGTGGCCTAGAACAGATACAACCTGAAATAACAATGATTAGCTCAAACATACTCGGTCCTCCTCCAGCAGCTAAGCCTTTCCCTTGAACTCCACCACCTCGAAACCTTGGCCAAGAGTCCACAGTAACAGATCCTGGGGCAGCCACAAACCAAAAAACAAAAGGAGATGTATGCAACACAAACTCCAGCAGCTGTGTAGACTCAAGTCAGCTTGCCCTCAGCAGACAGTCCCAAAAAACATTATTGGTAAGCCCAATCAAAGACGACACAGGTACAAGACCTAAAAAAGAGGACAAAAAAGGAAGTCAAGGATTAAACTCTTCCCTAAAACAAACTGGCTGAAGAATTATGCCATCTTTGGAAACGCCACTCCAACACCAGAAAGATATGCAGCCAACTCCCCAGATGAGAAAAGGGGGAGTGCGGGTCATACAAAGGTGGACAAACCTCCTTCAACACAAGCAGCATTAACAGCAGAAGGCCGCTATCCGGCACCTCATGACCCAGAACATACCAGGATAGTGCATGTGGACACCAGCCCTCTCCACACGTTAGAGGGTCAGGACGCAAGGAAAGGGCCAATTACCAATCCCAATCCTCTGCCAGCTAACCAAGTTTAAGAAAACGTAAACGGGAAGACTCGTGGTCTGTTAACGCCAATTACAATGCACGGTGGTCCAAAACCCAAGAAAAGGGTTGCCCCCATCCATAAAACAGCGCCAGTAAATCTAGTCAAAGAACTTAATGACGAGGTGGCCCTTGGGTCGCTCCCCTCAGAAATAACAACACCTAACATCTACCCTGGGGTGCCGCTCGCAAGCCGAGGAAGCTGTGGTGATTCTGCTGCTCAAACTTAACTTTCCCTTCCCTGGATCTCACATCGCCTCAGAAGGGAGGAACCTTTCATCATCGCGCTGAACTGGGGCACTTTAATTTAACTTTAGAACAATTACCTGGACCTGCCGGAGAGTGAGGACGGGGCCGGGACTGCGAGGCCCAGCATCCAGAGCGGCCTGGCACTCGCCGCAGCTGGAGCCTCTTCCCGCCCCGCCCCCCTGCAGCACCTGAAAACGGCTCGCGGCCCCCGCTCCGCGGGAGCCGCTCGCAAGCCGAGGAAGCTGTGGTGATTCTGCTGCTCAAACTTAACTTTCCCTTCCCTGGATCTTACATCGCCGCAGAAGGGAGGAACCTTTCATCATCGCGCTGAACTGGGGCACTTTAATTTAACTTTAGAACAATTACCTGGACCTGCCGGAGAGTGAGGACGGGGCCGGGACTGCGAGGCCCAGCATCCAGAGCGGCCTAGCACTCGCCGCAGCTGGAGCCTCTTCCCGCCTCGCCCCCTCCCAATTTAACTCCTCCCCTTACCGCAAACGCGGGACGGGTGCGAGACAAAGCGCGAGGCGAAGCCCGGGCAAAGGGCGGGCCGTCTGAGGCCATCCAAGGACGATTAAGGCCGGGACGGGCCACCCCCCCGAACATTTGCTTATATTTCCTTTTTGGTAAGACCCTTGCCCCTTACTGTTCTGCGAGTCGATTAAATGCTGTATAAAGTCTGTATTCTGCACATATTACTGTGATCTCAGATTCGCTTACATTTTCTGTATTCCTTTTTAAATTTTAACTATGGCCTCCCATACGGGGAAAAGTAATAATATCACTGTTAAAACCTCAAATGGGGTAGCTACTGGCACGATTGACCAATTTTTTTAACGAATCTCCACTGTTTTAGAGAAAGAAATCATTGATACAGAGAAGCGTCTTTCCCTGGATTTATTAACGGGAAAGCGCTCCTCCCTAGGACAAATAGGGCAAGCACCTTCCCCGGCTACGGTAAACTTAGTAGGAGGTGGGTTTCCGCCGACGGTCATAGGGGACGAGGACGATGACTTGATTTGCCTCAATGGTGACGTTTCCCTCCAGAATTTTTCGTCAGGGACGGACACCACGGGTCTATCAAGTTCTCCTAAGTTATCTACAGCCTCCTCCCCAACGACAGGTCAGTGTGGTCAATCAGACACTAGAGGAAAGAAAAGGAAGAGAAGAGGCTCACCCCAAATGAAATGTCAGGCTAAGCGATTAAACAACCCTATTCCAATAGCCTTAGCACTTTCACACCCACCAGAGATTAATAACTCAGATCCTCTTAGTAATCCCCCTGAGATGCCCCTTGGTTCTAATTCAGAGGGGCAACTTCTATCTAAATTAGAGGTTATGGTGAAGTCTCTCCTACTCCCTCTATTGGAGAGAACGAGGATGATTAGTGCAAAGTTAAATAGACTATGTGAACAAATAGAAGGAAATACAGTCGCTCTGACCGAAATAGTAATAGCGCAGGCTAAAACTGACACTGGAAATCCCGCTGTGACTCGTACCCTGATCACAGAACAACCATCAACTAGCACTTTAAATGTGAAAACTGGCACGATAATTGGGAAAAAAGCGGTGGGTAAATCTTCTAAAACAGTGCCCACTAAAGGACAGTCCACCCAACCAGTAAAGGGCCTTGCGAAACAAAGGGAGAATGCACTTGTTGAAGAGAAAAGGGATGGAGAGAAAAGGGAATCTGAGAATGACACCTCATCTATTAAAAATAGGATAGAGAATGAGAATGGGAAACAGCCTCCACAGCGGTCTCCTAGATCTACGATCAGAAGAGTAGATTTACCACCTGAATCTGCCCCCTTTACCATCATTATGACAGGAGTACCTGAGTTGGCAGATGGAGCGAGGGAAGACCATTATGCCCTAAAAAATAAAACAATCTATTGGTTAGAACAAAATAGACCACTCCCTCCCTATGTAAATGGAGAAATCCTAACTGTGAGGCATGCAATTTGGGTGGGACCACGACCAAAAGATAGGAAGGGGGACGTAGTAATTGTACATTTTAAGGACCCCAGAACTGTGAGATGCATTGGAGATTGGCATGAGGCAAGAGGGGGGGATTCCATCTCCACGCACTATGTTAGTTACTTTTACCCACGAGACCCAACATCCTACCCAAAAGTGAATTCTGCAAGAAGGAACCCCTTCAAATGGAAAGAAGTGGGGCACCAATCTTCTTACCAAAATCCATATAATCATTCACGTTGGCCATCGTCACACAGGGGGTTTCAAAATAATAGTTTTCCAGTACAACAGGGATTTAATCTGCCAACTTTTAACCATTTTTCTATTCTGTACGGATTAGACGAAGTGGACTGACTCACTCCGACCACTATTGGGGACGTGGGCCTTCCATTAAAACTTACCCCGTCAGCAATCATTGATACACAGGGTGCTGTCATTGTGGAGGGTGAGTCAAATGATGAAATGGTAGCATGTGACAACCACCTGGTAAATTACAACCTGGTGCCCTTAGAAGGGGGAGAAACTCTTAACCTAGGGTACACACCATGCAGTATAATAGGTCTCCCAAGGGAGGAGGGGCAACTGATAGTAGAGAGTTCCCCCCTGGAGGAGGCTAGACCAAGCGAGGTACCTCTTGTACAGAAAGGTGAAATGGTACCACTCTTGTTCTGGAATATAGCGGGACTTCACGCAAAGATTGAGGATGGTAGTGCCCTAAATTATGTCCACGATTATGAGGTTATCTGCTTACAGGAGACCTGGGCTACCTCAGAACTGCATTTGATGGGTTACAAAAACCTATTTTTCCCCAGCAAAAGCAGTTACTCATGGCAGGGCAAAGGGCGGCCTGACCGTTTTATAGCAAATACCATACCGGGGCTGAAAGTCACGGTCCTCCAAATAGAATTAAATTACCAACTACTAAGCCTTTCATTTGGGAAGAAGGAGACTGTTCTCCTGGTAAATTTCTATGACAATCTAATGGATAGTGAGGTGGTGAAAATACTTGGTGCACTCCGCCAGAAACTCGGTAAACTAATAAATCAAATGGAACGTACGGATTCACCAAGTATTATTTGGGGGGGGATTTTAACCAGCACCCCTGCTCTAGAATCAGTACTAACATTTGTGGGCTGGTGGATAAACATGATGAGCAAATTGTCCACTTTAATCACTCTATGGTAGGAGAGTCTCTAAATGAAACTTTATCCAAACTAGGTCTAGTGGTAATAAATGAGGTAAAATCCCCTTTTGGACGACTGGATCCAACTTATCTGGGGAGAGGGTGTGAGTCGACTATAGATTACATCCTAGCCACTACTACATTGGTAAACAAACTCAAGGGGTTTAGAGTGTTAGTAAATGCTCTAAGCGATCATGCGGCTCTGGGTGTGAATCTACTTGTGGAACAGGGGCAGCTCTCACCCCGGCTCATAATGAGCGCTCTCGCCCATAATAACCTACACCTATCTAAAATGAATGGTTATGCTTTAGGGTGGGGAAAGATAGATCCAGCCGAGTTAACAGCCAAGGTGGTATGTGCTGTATACCCGGCCATATTGAAATGCTTAGACACTGACATAGGGGAAGAGGAGGTTCTGCAAAACTTTGGATTAATTTTGGAAAACGTGCACAAAACACTAACTGTAAGGAAGAAAGGGAATAGGGACACAAAAAAAGGGTGGTTCAACCATAAATGTACACTGGCCTATAAAAGTTTAAAAAGAGCACTATCTAATACAGTCAGAAACCAGGAGGAAATAAAGACACTAAGAAGGTCCTATAGCTTAGCCCGCAAGGAAAGAAAATCAGAATTAAAACAAGCCTTATGGATCCAACTACATGAAAGTTCCTTGAATAAAAACAGTGAGGCATTTTGGAAGGTGGTGAGAGCCCCGTTCCTAGTAGACAACAAAAATCAACCATCAGTAGAGGTGGCTATCGAGGGACCAGCATGGGTAAATCATTTTTCAAAAATCTTTGGGAAAAGCCCAGAAGTAGATCTTGCATGGGGGAATGATAGTAATATCCAACAGTTAAATCCCCTCCCAATCCCATTAGTTTTTGCATTAACTGAGGTTATAAATGCAGTAAAGGCAAGTAAAAGTGGGAAAGCCCCTGGCCCAGATGGGGTACCAGTGGATTTTTAAAAATACAAATCAGATTTGTGGGCCCCAATTTTAAAAAGGGTATTCGATTCTGCTATGAAGTGTGGGTTGCCTAAATCTTGGACCCAATCTACTATGGTCCCTATTTTTAAGAAAGGTGAAAGACAGGACGTCTCCTGTTATCGCCCAATTTTGCTCCTGGATTCGCTGGGGAAAGTCCTGGGCAGAGTGGTTCCCCAGCGTCTACAGGAGTGGGCCGATGACGGTGAGATTCTTTCTGATATCCAGTTCGGTTTTCGAGAGGGCTTTGGGACAACGGAGCAAGCCCTGAATTTGGCGTTAATGATGGGGAAATACGTCTCAGCAAAGCGGGGTAGGTTGTACATGGTCTATGTTGACCTCTCCACAGCTTTTGACTGTGTTTCCCACTCAAAACTATGGTCTGTTCTTACCAAGATGGGGATAGATCCGGCCCTCGTAACCTTTCTGAGAGAGCTCTATTCAAATGCTTCTGCTAGAGTACGTTTTGGAGTGAATGGCGAACTATCTGACTCGTTCGCGGTGGAGCGTGGCGTCAGGCAAGGTTGTGTCCTGGCTCCCTTTCTTTTTTCCCTCTATACAAACGGGCTTGAGGAGGAGATGTTGAGGGGGGGGGGGGGGGGGGGGTCAGGACCTTCCTCGAGTAAGAAATCGACCGGTCCCCGCTCTTTTATACGCGGACGATGCCGTGATTCTGGCACGCACTCCGCGCGAACTGCAGAAGGCACTAGATAGGTATGCAAGGTTTATGGGCAGCCTGGACCTGCGTATAAACACAAAAAAGACATACGTTATGGTGGCAGGAACTAGGAAAAAAGGGGGAAAAGGCATCTTCCTTGATAGCGAAAGGATTGAAGTGACTGCCCAATATCCATACCTTGGTATTATGATGGATGAAAAGATGAATTGGAAACCAGCCATAGAAGCTCGAAAGCACCAGCTGTTGCGAGCAATCGCTGCTCTCAAAAAATTCTCTCAGAAATTAGGAAAGAGGCCTCCAGTAGAGTTGCTCCATATTTATAGAGCAAAGTGTCAATCTATCGCACTCTATGGGGCAGGTCTGTGGGGACACAAAAACACTAATCCCCTACAGGTTGCAGAGAATACCTTTTTAAGATTTCTTTTGGCGGTCCCCAAACGTGTATCTACTTTTGCCTGTCATATGGAGCTAGGTATTTCGCATATAGAAGACTTGGCAAAAATACAACCGCTCCTGTTGTGGCGACGTATCTGGACTACGACAAATAATTCTTTTTCTAAGCACATAATTACAGATTGTATGTCACTGGATCATGTTGGGAAAATCGAGTGGCTCGTGTATGTGAAGAATTTCCTCACTGATCTAGGGTTAGGTAAATATTACTCTGCTCCGGAATTAATTCGGGAAATATCCAGAAAAGATTTTTAAAAAAAGGGCATTGAGCCATGTAGAAGAGTTACGGATTTGTATTGATGCAAGGAAACCCTCGGTCCAACATTCCATGGCGGTTATGACCACCCTAGAGATTGAGCCGTACCTGACATATGTCCAGTCACAATTTGAGCGTTTTTTATTGACAAGATTCAGAATTAATATTTTCCATAGATTGGTGGCATTCCCGACGGAAAATAATTGGGATGACCATTTAATAGCGTGTCCATGCGATGATACATCAGAACAAACCACCATGCACACCTTTCTGTTTTGTAAATTTTATTCTGCACACCGTAAACTTTGGTTGATTCCATTGCTAAGAAAAATGGGTCTCAGTAGATGTCGTCCCACTATGCTGCGTTTGCAATTTGTAGAATCAGAAATGGCTTGCAAATGTATTGCGACTCTTTTAAAATGTATTTTTAAGCATAGAGTAAATCTTTGACAAAGCACCGTTGTACATATTAGGAAAACTGAGATAATCCTAAAAATGCTTGATATGTTTAAACTTTTTTACAATTTTAATGCATTATTTAATTTTAACGAGGGGAAAATCATCCTTTTATCATGTAAAAGTAATAATTGGCGGTTGTATATGATAAGATGTGTTTGTTGAAACTCTTTTATGGTTTTTTATGTACTTTGAAAATCAAATAAAGATTTACTTACTTACTTACTTACCCTGGAAGCCTTAACAATGAAAGCTTGGTCCTGAAGAGAACCATTCAAACCAAATCAGTGGAACTATTGGTGGCACAAAGGTGCAAAGGACTCGCTGGCTCAACTAATCTCCAGCAGCCGTCTAAGAGCGCACCCTGCGAGATCCCTGAAGCAAGAGACTACAGTCCAACCCTGTTCCACCCACCTACTGCTCAATAGGAAACAACAATATCCTCAGTCGAGGTTACATCATAACGCTGCTGAAGCAGATTCCAGATCTAGCCAGGACAACCTACGCCAACATTGAATAGGTTACAGAGAGACTCAACAAAGGTCACCTGGAGCACACCGAACATGGTGGAAAAGGTACAATGTGAAAGCAACCTCTTCCTAGCTTGTGGCATAAATGTGGAAAAATATCTAGACCCAGGCTACCCGCACCCACTTAGGAGGAAAGAAGGCACTGTGCCAGGGAAAGCAAGCATCCGACTAAAACCGTTCTCAGTGCTGGAAAACGCCCTAGGGGCAAGCCCACACAGCAAGGGAAAAGTGAGTGAATCAGATCCCGTATACCACTCCATGAGCCAGCACTGGAGAGGGTTAGCGACAAGCGAGTGAGAGTGAATTACAAGATCACTAAACAAGCCACAACCAGCAAAGTGACATCGGGCAGCCCAAGGAGGCGCCACGGAAGCAGTAACACCTGTTCTCCAACTCTGCTGTTGGAACATACATGCCTCAGCAAGGAAACGCGAAAATCAGGACTTAATCTCCTATCTCCAAATGTTTTCGAATGTTGCCTTACAGGAGACCTGGTCTCAAGAACCAATCTCCATCCAAGGATTCTCACATCACGTAACTCCTGCGACTACAAAAATCCAAATTAGAGGTAGCAAAGGGGCCTTGCAATTTACCCATCTACATCATTCAAGATTAGCACAAAGGAGCAAACAACAGACTCAGACAATATCCAAATAACATTTAAAAATGCGGACAGGACCAACAACTAGCACACGCCTCACAGTGATATTAGTAAACCTGTATTCACCACCAAACTGCAAAGAACATGCAGACATGTTGAAGAAGTTGTGTGATAGCCTCCTCAGACTTGGGGCATCAGATTCGCACTCCCTGATTATAGCCATTGGCGAATTTAACACTCACTTACTAGGCCCCTGACCAACGAGAGATGATCGAGGCACAAGGGCGCCAATGGGACATTCCAGTACAGGCAGACCTAGAGCCTGGGAGGAGGGACCAAAGGGGCCTTATAATGCTTGGCCAACTTGAACATCTGGGTCTACGGGCCCTGAACAGCCATTACTGAGGTGATTTTCCGCCTGCATGTTTTTTCATTTCACCAGCAGTAACTCCCTGATTGATTATTTGTTTGGTTCCCTGCCCTAACTACAACAAGTATGCTCTTTCAAAATGGGGAAAAGAACAGAGAGTGACCACCTGCGCCCAGGGGCTGGAACTCGCCCTTGCTGTGACCGAGAGCCCACCAAATGCAGACTTTCTGGCATCAACCTACCTGTCCAAGTTAAGGAGGATGGAACCGGAAGCCGAAAACCTTTTCAAGGTGGCTCGTAGCGACAGGAATTATCTGGGAGACATTCATAAAATCCTTCTCCCAACAACATGCCTCAAAAGTCTAGCCCCACATAGCTCCAACATCAGTAGGCCGCCCTGCACAAAATCACAACAAGTGCGTGAGCAGAGAAATCAAAATACTAAAAAGGGAGGTCAATAGAGCCTTGATAGCAGTACCAAAGCTACCTCAAAATGAGAATCATTCAAATTGAGCTAAGGCGTGAGATAAAGGAGATAAAACAGGCCGTCTGGGGCAAAAAGAGGGAAATCTCAGATTGCTTATGGGCCAAGTTCATCAGGGACACAAAGCTCCATAACGCAAATGCATTCTGTCGACCTGTTGACACCTCACTAGACACAGCGCCACCACACCAGGGATCAAATCTGTCTGAAGATGCCTGATCCTCCTTCCTTCCTTCTCGCTCACTTCAACAACACTACAAATGTATCAGATAAATTGGGTGGCCCTGGGGCAGTCTCAGTTGATGAGCATCACCCACCACATTCACGCCCATCGTCTCAGAGGAGGTGCGTACCCTAGATGAAACCACTGTTATGTTATGTTATGGTTTAAAAATGTATAACATGCACAGCTACTCAGGAGTGTCCCGGCGCAGAAGCCAAGTAAAAAAGAGCAGAGAGCTGAGAGTAACTGCAAATTAAGTGAACAACAGACTTTTTAATCGCTTCCTGAACAATCTGGGGTCTTTAGTGCTCCGTAACTCGTATGTAAGGAAGTTCCAAGCTTCAGCCGCCTTGAAAGATAGGGAGCTGCCTCCGACTCTAACAAGACGAAAGCGGGAGATCGCTGCCAAATACTGCAAGGCTGAGCGAAGATATCTTCATGGACAATAGAAACTGAAACGTCTCCTCAGATAGAGCGGGCCAGATCCATGGAGGGCTGCATGGGCGTAAGTGAGGGCTTTAAATTTGACTCTTTGAGCCACTTGTAGCCAATGTAGATCATGCAAATGTTGTTTTACGCTCGACCTGCCTGGGATGCCAAGCAAAGCTCTTGCCGTCACATTTTGTATTACTTGGTGTTTCTTAAGCTGGTATCCTGGCAGACCCATGTAAAGTGCGTTGACATAATCAAGGCGAGTGAGAATCAGGGCATGAGTAACCATCTCCTTAGCTGTCCTGGGTAATGGGCAGGAATTTCTTAAGAGATTTCATTGTGCCAAAGCACTGACCTGCCAGTTTCTTTATTTGCGTAGAGAACCAAAGGTTCTCATTAAACCAGACCCCCAAGTTCTTGACCCGTAGAACTGGGTAGGGGTAGTCAATCGGCCAGAGAGCTTCCCTGAACTGCAGAGGAAAGAATCCAAATAGGAGAATCTCTGACTTATCTTCATTGCACTTCAGCTGAGCTGATGCTAGCCATTTAAAGACTGATCTAAGACAGTCTCTGGCTTGGATTGGGGATACATCAGTATCCTTCCAAGTAAAGAGGAGCTGGGTATCATCCGCATAAGCGATGATCTTTTCTCCCCGGTCCTCTGCAATATAGATCAAGGGGGTAAGATATAGATTAATAAAAAGGAGGGGGCTCAGGGTAGAGCCCTGGGGCACTCCAGTAGTCACCTTTCGAGGGGCCGAGGAAAATTGAGGTAGCCCTACTTGCTGGGATCTATCCTCCAAAAATGACTTCATCGAGTTCCACGCTAGGCCAGAGCCTCCAACTCCACTGTGAAACAGCAGATAACTTAAGGCAGATTCACAGGCGCTCCTGGCCCGAATAGAATCCCCAGGCCATCTATAAAACTAACCCAGTCAAATGGGCTGAGTACATGACCCCTGTATTCACCCATGCTGTGTCAGGCGCCACAATCCCAGCCTCCTGGATAGAGTCCATCATTTCACCAGTCTTTAAGGGTGACAAAAAGTCAAAACTGAAAAACGACATATTGATAGCCCTTATCAATGACAAGGCGAAGTACTACGCAGATGTTCTACTGGAACAGCTCCTCAACTGGGCTGAAGCTACCTCAATTATCCAGATCAATCAGATAGGGTTAAAAAAAAAAACGGGCCTCTAACAAACATCATGGCACTGACCTTTCTGCTTGAAGTCTCATAATCAACCAAGCAACCAACCAATCTGTATCTATGCAACACAGATTACAAAGCAGCTTTTGACTGTCACACAAAATCTGCTTTGGGGCAAGTTAAAGAAATTGGATGCACCGCAAGTGCTTCGAAGAGCAATCGTAAGCCTATACACAGACACCTGGGTCAGAGTGAAGCTGGGCAACCGGACTAACCTTTCCAGGGCCATTCCAACATTTTGGAGGCTCAAGCAGTGGTGTGTTCTGGCCTGAATGCTTTTTTATCTTTTCTTGGTGGACCTTTCCTCATCCTTGGCTTCGATGAACTCTCACGCCTCGAAGCTTGGCACTATTCCTTTCTTAAACTTGCTGTATGCCAATGACTTGGTGTTGATCAGCCGGACCAAGACGGGGATGCAGCGCCTTCTGATGCCACCTACAATTGCTCACTAAGAAATGGCCTGACAATGGATACCATGAAAATCAAAATCATTAACTGTTCCAGAAGAACAAGCGGCAAAATCATCTGGTTCCTTGATTCCACAAAGGTCAAAGAAATCACCATTCACAAATATCTTGGTCTGACATTCGACAACAAAGGAAACTTTAAGCTGTATAGGAAGGAAATAAAAAGAAAAGGGCTCGATCAGGCCTCAGGGTACTTTTTAGGAACCTGATTGGGTTATCATACAGCCCTATTTTAGAAATTGAAAGGGCGAAGATAGTCCTAACTCTGGCAAATGGAAGCAAATCTACTCTAGGAATGGCCTCAACTACTCTGGACAACACTGTCATCAGAATCTAGAGGGAAATATTCCATCTATCCAGCTATACTTTGGCCGCACAGATCAGGTTAGAACTTGGTTTAGCCAAACAATAAATAGCTTGAAGCACATCATTCCACCATCATGTGCTATAGGCTCTAGGCCGCTGAAAGGAACACCATGAGTTACAACATCTGGTTGGAGATTAATAAACCCCACTTAGCGGCTGTAAAATATTTTAAATATTCCATTGACCTGCTTGGACTAGCTCAACTATGGTCCACAATGTCCACTCTTGAGTCGTTTCAAAAGACAACCAGTAAAATGTCGAAACTAATATTTCATTCCTAGAGGACAAGGCTTCTCTTGAGAACCGCTCCCACACATGGATAGTACTAAATAGCTGCTCACTGCTAAAACCACAACCATACTTGGAAGAAGCATTCATTAGTATGACCAAGGAAGGCTTTTTAAATCATCGCCTTGGTGTCGTACCTATTAACGTCCACGCAGCACCCTGGCTAAGGGCAGAAGGAGAAGCTCCATGTAGGTTGTGCGACCAACCAAAAAAGATGTGATCCACACTTTCTGGCTTGGCAGGTCCAGCTTAAATCTGCACTGCTGCTGGTTTAGGGCCTTGTGGAACCAGGTTGGAGTTCACTCTATCATACTATAATAGCATGTTAAACTCTAGGACCCTTAATCAGTCTCTTGAACAGTAAAATATCTTCATTGAGTTGACAAAGCCTTATAGAAAGTACCCTACCAACCTACACAGCTTATTCGGCCATGATTTCTGGTCTCCTTTGGAGATAGGGGTAACGTACATCCCTCATTAATCGGAGCACTGAACTTGAATCCAGGCTTATTGTACCTCAGTCATCACTTGCAAAGGTCTCTCCTTTTGCACAAAGCACTTTGGACTACATGAATCGTCCGTGCGTCAGGTGGAATTAACCGCCAAACCTGTCACACATGGTAAGCCGCCTCTTGCTCATTTGCACAAAGTAGGACTCGATCTTTTAGCCGGGACATTGTTTAGCGAACACTGAGAATTCTCCGCGGCCTATATGACAATCGAGCTTTTAACATTTTAATGAATTTTATTCATCACTGCATTTAATTTATATTGTAATGATTTTAATTAATCTAAGAAGTGTACTTGAACTTGCTTCAGTGACAAAAAATATGCGTGATCTGAAAGTGATGTATTATTTTCAAAGTTTCAAGGGAGATTTATTGAGAGTATTATGCAATAGAACATCTACTCCTAACGTCAGAAAGTGAAAACGGCCATATGTACAGCAACTTTCTAAGAACCTCGAGGCTATAAAGCTCTACTTCTTGCCCTATAGTGAAGTGCTGCTTACATCGGGCGTGGATTGACGTAAAAAATGAGCGGAGAAAAGAATACGTAGCATATTTGAGAAATGTTGTTTTTTGGGACTAGTCGCAGTAACATGGACCAGCAGCTAATACAAGGGCCGCCATAGGGAATGAGATACTATACAGGACTCCCTACAGGTGCAAGTAGTATAAAATGAGCACAGGGGCTTGTAGAAACACTCAATGGAGCATGGCACTACATGGGGATTTTGTGTCACTGGATGCATTCGTGACACTGGATCAGGGCACGGCAGACAGTAATGAGATAGTGTGGGGGCATGTGGCACTTTTTGAGATCCCATAGAACTATACAAGGCACAGCACAGGAGTATTTAGCACTATATGGGCATATGCCACTTTTGGGGCACATATGACACTCTCTAAGCACTTGACACAATATCTGGGAAAATGGAAGTAAGTGCGGACACGTGGCATTGTACAGTGGTACTGTACATCATGTCACTTGTACAAAGTAAAGGTGAACATGACACGGGACCGAGCTAAGGGCTGTCGAACTGTCGAGAGCAAGTGGGAAACTGCAAGGGTATACACAGCCAAAGAACACTGGTTGAGGTGCCTGCCACTGCCAGGGAGCGTGGAGGCCGAGGGGTCTCATGCGGAGTACAACAAATCACCCTAGTACGCGTGGTACTCAAGAAAAGAAGTGTAGGTTGGTGCAGCAAGAAAGAGTCATGATCTGAGATCCAGACCAGGGGGCACTGGTGGTATTAGAAATCAGCAGCCTAGAGAATTTAGCAGTGCTGGCGGCGGGCTCCTAAGAACATTTTGGGAGTCATACCCCTTTATTATAATAATAATATATTCAATGGTGGCCAATTCTCTGTAACATAGGAGAGACAATATTGACTTTCAATGTACTTTTTGTGCGGCAGTGGGTGATGGTATGTAATCCACCTTCATGGCGCTCCTCGGCACAGACAGTGACATGGACCTGGGATCACTGACAGAATATCGAGGAAAGGAAGGGGGGCTTGGCTACGAGCCACCCATGGCGGACGTGTAGTTGCTGAGCTCCGTCCGTAGCCCACAACACCAGCTATTTATCCTTCCCCCTAGTAACGCCACCCACCCGAAATCCACCCCAGGAGCCATTACAAAGGACAGAGAAGCGGCAACGGAAATCAGCCGCCCTCCGACGCTGACCGGGACCTGGCTAAGAATCGATGTTTGTCTGGTCCTGCGACCCCGAGTGAAGCCGCGATCTCGGTTTTGTCTACTGCGCGAGGCCGGCGGAACGCTGCAGGACTGCGGAGGTAACGGGGCCGCGAGACGCCAACACACACCTGTCCCCCTGCCCTTACTCCCACTGCCTGGGGGCTCCCTACGCGATTCATCTGGAGGACCGCCTCGGACGTCCCCTGCCCGATACAGGCCGGTGGCGAACCCAGACCGCCGCGCCGCCCGCGGCCCCTGCACGAAGCAGCCTGCACGCATGAGGGGAGCGGACGCTGCGCGAGGGCCGACGGGCACTGAGGGGTGCTAGGGTGGCCGGATCGCTGCCGCACTGCTGCACTGACCTGAGGGTGGACGGCGGCTTCGCGGAGTGGGCCGGATACGCGGGCGCACTGGAGGGCGCCATCTTGATTCACCTCCTCAAGCCGACACAGAAAATCGACCCACGCACGCGAGGGACTACCGGGACGGGGCCCAGAGACACGACTGTTGATCCGCATCACGGGAGACAAGCGGAGTCACTAGTGGGAGCCCCTGCGCACTCACTGGAGGAGACGGACCCCGGAGCTTCTCTGGGTGGCGGTGCATGGGCAAGACCGTCGCACCCTGAAACACTCCCTCAGGGGCTACTGCACACCACTACTGGGGCCCCACCCCGTTCAAGACCCCTGAAGCAGCGAAACGAAGGTCGCCTACTACTACCGCCTCAGCCTGGGCCACTGCCACACGGCAACGCTGCACATAACGACTCAGCATTCATCAGAGACACTGCGGTTGTCAGAGACCCAACGATCCCCCCCTCCACACGAGCAACCACGCCACTAGTGCCTCGTCTCCTAACGAGCCATCTACTGCGAAGACAGCCCGGCCCTAAGACATTGTGTACCAACGCGCAGTGGGCTGTATCTGGAGCGCGTGCCCAGCGTAGCGTCGCCCTGCACACTAGATCTATGGGGAGGCACAGGGGGAAAGCCCAAGAACAGGGCGCATCGTCGGACATACAATCCACCGGCTCGCAAGACCCACTGGCCTCCTCCCAACATGGAAGTTATCCCACCGACGGGGAAAGGGACGCAGGATGCTAAATTAGACCTTATCCTGAACGAAATAAGGGCCACGAGGGAGGCGCTTGAGTCGCGTATGGACAGCATGGCGAAGGGCCTCTCCCTGCTCCGAGCAGATCACAACAAGCTGGCGGAGAGGGTGTCAGAGCAGAAAATAGCGCTCAATGATCTAATACCCCAACAGACGGAACACTCGGCGAAGCTGGAAGGCATGGAAAAACAGCTCAGGCTACTATGGGACAAGGTGGATGATGCGGAAGGACGAGCCCGACGCACTAACGTCCGCATTTTGGGCATTCCGGAGCGCAGCGAGGGGAGGAATCCTACTCAATTCGTGGAAGACTGGCTCAAGCAGTTGGTAGGCCCGGAGGATCTGACAGCTCTGTACAGCGTGGAGCGAGCGCACAGGATACCGTCCAAACCGCCACAGCCAGGGGCACCGCCGCGCCCATTGATAGCGCGCCTCCTCCACTACAAGGACCGAGACACGGTGCTACGCGCTGCCCGAGAAAAAGCGCCTCTCAGATACGAAGACAAGACTGTGTCTGTATACCCGGACTTCACCCCGGCGGTACAGCGAGCCCGGTCCACCTTTATGGGAGTAAAACGCAAGTTGCGCGAACGGGAATTGAAATATGCCCTCCTATTTCCCGCCCGCCTCAAGATCCTGCATGGCAACAGATCACACTTTTTTGACTCCCCAGAGGAAGCGGAAGAATGGATGGAAGTGACACTCACGCCGACAACCTCACAAGACCCATTCGCCAAGGGGAGGAGCGGCGGCCACCGTGATCGACCGGACAGACAACGCCCTACCACTGATACTGGTCAGGCCCCCCCAACGCGGAACCCTCCGACTAGACAGGAAACAGCGACCGGCTCGGCAGAACAGACAACAGTGGTGCAGCTAACGGAGGAAGCACTGGCTGCTCACGATGCAGGCACGGCGAGAGACATCGCCAGCACTTCAGACACACGCACCGAGGTCTCGGGATCGGCGGACAGCCTGCAGCTTTTCCCCAAGATCACAGCGCAAATGGCTGCAGAATTTTGATACCAGCACCTTGAACACTACCTGGGTGGTAATGTATGAACTGCATGAACGATATGAATGGCCACATATGGGTGGGTGGCCGGAGGGGTTGTAACGTGCTCAGGGCTTGCTGTATCACCGCAGACCAGCACAGATTGGAACCGTTTAGACTGCACCCCCCATCATATGGACATGGTTGTGTTTGACTGTTACCCACGTTGGGTACCGTGGTTTGGACCCCGGGTCTGTTTATCTGGGGACCTCAATGTTCAGGGGTTATTTGTTTGCTTGGCACTCCACTACTACTATAGGGTATACTTGGCATGCTCACCCATATGCCCAACTTTGACACAATCTGCGATCAGTCATGGGGCCACTTAATGTCTACAACTTGTGCACCTGGAACGTGAGGGGCAGTCATGATAGCCTGCCTCCAGGAGACGCACTTGAACACTGCTGAAAACTTAAAATTGTTGAAGAAGTGGAGGGGACAACTCTTTGCCACCTCTTACTCTGCATTCTCATGGGGGGCGGCTATTTGGCTTCGCAATTCTGTGCCCTTTAAGCCTGTGGAACAGAGAATTGATAAGGAGGGGCGATATGTATTTGTGAGGGGTATGCTGGATGGGGCCGCTGTTGTGCTTGGATCTATATATGCACCAAATTCAGGACAGTCGGATTTTTTAACTAGACTCAATGGTGTGTTAGTGGATTGGGCGGGATATCACTGGATTGTTGGGGGGGATTTTAATGCTGTGCTGGATGTAACATTGGATAGATCACACCCACCACTACACGCCACCGACAGCAGGAAACAGGCGGCTGCACTAACGCAATGGGCAGGCGGGTGGGATCTGGCGGATACATGGCGCAGTAAACACCCTCTTGACAAAGAATATACCTTCTTCTCCCCACCACACCAATTGCACACCAGAATTGACCGAGTGTTCTGCTCCCGCCCTTTATTGGAGGCGATTATTACGGCACAACACATGGGGAAGACACTTTCGGACCACAACCCTGTAGAACTGATGCTACAATGGGGTAGAGTACAGACACCAATCCCGACATGGAGGTTACCCACGGAACTGCTGGAAGATGCAGTATTCAAATCATCAATGGCGACCACCATTGAGACATACTTTGCTACGAATACTGATACTGCTAGCTCCAGACGGATTGAGTGGGACGCGTTTAAAACCTTCATCGGGGGGAGGCTATGGCCACCCGGGTGGGCATGAAAAGGGAAGTCATAGATGGACTTAAAGGAATAGAAGACAAACTGGCCATGTTAGAGCGCGAGGCAGCGGGCACGAACCTACACTTCACACCACTGCAAGAAGCACATATTAGACATGCTGAACTACTGGAGGACCTGCGATTACTGGACTATCGCGAACACACTGCCAGACAACACACGCAGGCCGACCGGTCAGGCCCACTTTTAGCTCGCATTATACGGGACTCCCCGACACATCTCCCTATTTTGGAAATTGTAGACCAAGAAGGCACGCTGGCCTCGACTCAACTAGGAGTGAACACAGCGTTCAAGAACTACTACACTACTTTATATAGCCAACACCAGCCCATATCACAAGAGGCACTAGAGAAGTTCATGAGGGACTTAGCTCTTCCCCAATTAACTGATAGCCAGAGAGACGACCTGAAACGTAACATCACCACAGCAGAGATTAAGCATGCAATACGCACCCTACCGAGAAATAAAACCCCGGGGACAGACGGCTTACCCGTGGAATTCTATGAGGCGTTTATCGACCTTCTCGCCCCACGACTACTAATTATTTACCAAGAGGCACTACGGACTGCCTCCCTGCCACAATCATCCCTACAGGCCTTAATAACTTCCCTCTTAAAGCCAGGCAGAGACGGAATGCAGCTGGCTAACTACAGGCCCCTGTCCCTACTTAACACTGATTACAAGATATTGAGCAAGATATTGGCCACCAGACTAGCGCAGTACATCCCCCAGTTGATCCACCCCGACCAATGCGGGTTTGTGCCTGGTAGGAGTACAGCTATGAACCTTCGTAGACTGGCCCAACTGATGCCACGAGACCTAGACGATGCGGGCACGGAGGGTTGTATCTCGCTGGACCTGAAACAAACCTTCGACTCCCTCAGGTGGGATTTTATGTTTGCGATATTCGCAAAATTCGGACTACCCCCGGAATACGTTGCGTGGGTCCGGATACTATACACCCAGCCTACGGCACGGGTGCGTACGTCTAGATGTATCTCTGACCCTCTGGCCATCTTCAGGGGCACCAGACAGGGCTGTCCGCTCTCTCCGCTCTTATTTATCCTGGCGCTCGAGCCGCTCCTCTGTAGACTCCGGAAGGAGGCCTCTCACCGAGGCGTTCGTAGAGGCGGGAGGACTCACGTGGTGTCCGCATATGCGGATGATATCATCCTGTACCTCCGTGACTTACGGGGTGACCTAGATCCAATACCCACGATCTTCGAGGACTTCCGACTGTTATCGGGCCTCACAATAAGCGAATCCAAGTCGCATGGATATCGCTTTGATGCTACCGACCCATCTGCGTCACTGCTTTTCCCGCCATACACTTTCCAAATGGCAGAGACCACTATCCGCTACCTTGGTATTCAAATCTACAGAGGTGCGCAGGAAATGATTGACGGCAACCTGGGCAGAGCGATACGGGCGCTGAAATCACAAATACAATTTTGGTTATCACTGCCTCTGTCGGTGGTGGGTAGAGTAGCGATCTCCAAGATGGTGGTGCTCCCCCGACTCATTTACTTCTTCACTAACCTACCGTTGCTGATCCCGGCGTCAACTTTCAGGTCACTAGACACACTTTTGACAGAGCTAATATGGGGATCGGGCGGAGACGCATAGGACTCGCCAAATTACAGCTTACCACTGGGACTGGAGGACTAGGAGTTCCGGACTTCCGAGCCTATAATTTTGCCTGTCAACTGCAATGGCTGGCGTATTGGCTGGCAGGCCGAAACTTACATGAGATCGACATGACGGAGGAGGATCGCTCCAAAGGGAAGATTCATGTCTTGCTCCTGCCCAGGGCGGAGCTTCCTAGAGACACCCCCCCTCTTCTCCGACTTGCAGTGCAATACTGGCGAAAGGCAGTTAAGTACACAACTCCAACGACTACCTACGCCCCTACGGTTCCTCTACTGGGTATCCCACTACCATCGGGAATGCTCTCGACACACAAACTAACATCGTGGCTTGACGCGGGGGTAACACATATTGGAGACCTCTTCGTAGATGGGCACATGATGCCATTTGAGGACTTCAGGACCACACATAATATACCGGGAGGTTCGTTCCTCATACATGCTGGTTTGCGCCGCTACGTGATGACAACTTGGGCGCGGGATGGCGTAGAACCACCCACGAATCCATTGCTGGCGATGCAATACCTCATGGGGCCGGGAAAACACCTAACTAGATGGCTAACTACTGGCATCAGAACGGGAAGGGCAACTTCACTGCTACCCCTGAGGGTGAAATGGGAGGGAGACATCGGGCGAACACTCGATGATAAGGAATGGGAGCGTATCCTACAATACCCCAAGAAAGTGGCTAGGAACCCGAAGTTCAAATTCATCCAATTAATGATATTACACAGGGCGTATCTCACGCCACGACGTGTGCACGCTATGTTCCCCGACGCTGCAGACACATGCCCTAGATGCAGAACGGATGATGCCTCACTACTACACATGCTATGGGACTGCCCGACACTGACCTACTATTGGACCATTGTACATGAAACGCTCACCAGAGCGGGTGTGCCCCCACTACCACACACTTTGGTACATACACTACTAGGGCTAGGACCCGTAGCGCATAAAAGGAGTGTATCGACACGCTTCACTGATATGGCTCTGCTGCTTGCGAAACGCGCGATAACCATGCGATGGAAATCGCCCAAGCCACCCGACCTTGACGTGTGGAGGTCAGAGGTCATACGGTGGGGCAAAGCAGAAGGGGAGGCGCTACAACGCGAAGAGCGCAGGGGCCATAGGAAAACTCTGATATCGCTGGACTGGTTCACAATACTAGGGGCCTTCGAGGCAGAGGGAGATGACGGATCTACCGCCTCGCTGTCCGCAATTTGAATCACAACCTGTTCACAATACTGTCCCACTTGCCGCGGCAGTACACGGTGCACCACAACATATGGAGTTGGGGTATCCCACTCATCTCTTGATTTCACCTCTAGCTGATTGCAAGGACCGCTATGCCAGACAAGCGCTGCTATTGGGAGTTGCCACATACCAATGTATATATGCTTATACGAATTGTGAGTGCATGGGGTGGGACTGTAAAGGGCGCGGGGTTGGGGGTTAGTAAGGGGTTTTCTGTTTGGTTCACTATAGAGTCAACAAAAGAGAAAATTCATGTACCATTTGATATTATTATGCATTGCGGGGCATCTCACTTTCCACTTACTTCTGTTAACGATACAATGCTATGCCTTTACTACTATGCGAATAAACGAATAAAAAAAAAAAAATCGAGGAAAGGAATATCGAGGTAAAAATATCGAGTGACAGAATATCGACTTCCTATCTACAAACAGGTAAGTACAAACATATTGAATCCCAAATATCGTTGTTAATAATATAGTTTGCTAAAATATCACCTTTTTAAATGTCTTAAAAGTAATATAAAATTAATTAAATAATAAATATAAATAAGTAAAACATACTTAAAAATAATTTTAAAAGATTACAAATATTAAATAATAAATGTAATGTAAAAAAATAAACATGCATTTTTAATCTTTTTATTTATATATATATATATAAACTTTAATATTAAAAATAGTTAATATTTTTAATTATAAAATGTTAAAAACATAATTTAAAAAAGAATTACACGTATATATAAAGAAACCTATAACATAAATATAAAATAAATTGTATATAATAAGTTAAAACTTTAAAATAATTTTTTTTTCAAAATTATATTTTACACTGCATTAAATATAACCATAATGAAAACATTACTATTCCCACTCCAGTGAGTGGTACAGTAGGGAAAGTGTTGGATAGTGGGTGGATACAAATTACTATTCCCTCTCAAGTGAGTGGAACAGTAGGGAAAATGTTGGATAGCGGGTGGGTAAAAATTACTATTACCACTCCAGCGAGTGCAACATTAGGGAAAGTGTTGGATAGCGGGTGGGTAAAAATGAGTATTCCCACTTCAGTGAGTGCAACAGTAGGGAAAGTGTTGGATAGCGGGTGGGTAAAAATTACTATTCCAACTTCAGTGAATGCAACAGTAGGGAAAGTGTTGGATAGCCGGACGGTAAAAATTACTATTCCCACTCCAGTGGGTAACAGTAGGGAAAGTGTTGGATAGCGGGAGAATAAAAATTACTATTCCCTCTCCAGTGAGTCTAACAATAAGGAAAGTGTTGGATAACGGGTGGGAATAATGTACTATTCCCACTCCACCAAGTGTAACATAGAGAAAGTGTTGGATAGCGGGAGGGTGAAAATTAATATTCCCACTCCAGCTAGTGGAACAGTAGGGAAAGTTTTGGATAGCGGTAGGGTAAAAATTATTATTCCCACTCCAGCGAGTGGAACAGTAGGGAAAGTTTGGGATAGCAGGAGGGTAAAAATTACTATTCCCACTCCAGCGAATGCAACAGTAGGGAAAGTGTTGGATAGCAGGTGGGAATAATATAATATTCTCACTTCACCAAGTGTAACAGTAGGGTAAGTGTTGGAAAGTGTAGGGGAATAATTTAGTATACCCACCCCTGCAATATAATTAACATTAATTAACAATTATTTTTTCAAAACTAATTTACCTCCCACCATTTTCCCCTATAAATGTCACCTACAATATTGTAAAATATAAATAAATTAACATAATTAATTGATTACTAATTACAATAAACAATAAAATTATTAACCATAAAATCTAAATTAATGCACACAATTAACACTGTAAAATAACTTTTGATAAATATTATAAAAAAATTATAGAAATTACATTTAAAATTAAATTACTTCCCACCCTACTCCCCTATCAACCCTTAACCCACTTGTAAAAAAAGTACACAATCAAAAGATTTACAAATTAATTATTAATAATTAATATCTAATTAATTACTAATTGATAAAACATCCACACAATTAACATAATTACCAATTATCAATTGTTAATATTCAATTTATAATTAATTAATAATAAATTAATTGACTTAATTAACAATATAAATTATTGCATACTAAGTTATTAATTAATAAAGTAATTAATTAATTAATTTCAATTAAATTACTTCCCACCCTATTCCCCTATAAACCCACAACCCGCTACAGAATTAAATTACGCCAAAAGTAATTAACATATAATTAATGAATTCAAAATAATTCTTAAAAAATATATTTTAATTAAATTACTTCCCACCCTATTCCCCTATAAACCCTCAACCCGCTACAGAATTAAATTACGCAAAAATTAAGTAACATAAATGTCATTACTGTAAAAAACTTCAAAAAAACATTACAAAAATAATACGTACTTGTAACACTTATACTAACACACAGAACACAAAAAAAATCGATATTATAAAAAACGATATTTCTTACATGCATGTCAATATTTTTAACCACTATATTTTTGCTAGTCGAGATCCTGTCCACTCGATATTAAAAACTCTATATTTTGTCCACTCGATATTTTAAATTCTATATTATGACTAGTTACCATGGACATGTACATGGATGACTGCGCTGTCAGAGGGAAGTGATATAAGGCATACAGCGTTTGACGCAATTAATATACAGTGTATTGCCGTGTACTATAATGTTAAGTCATAGTGTAGATCGCCAAACATTGGGGTTCACAGATACCGTTGATAGGATCCCTGTACTGCAGCAGATAAAACAAATCCCATATTACCTACTCTGTAGTGCTTGACATTGAACAGAAAGTGTACATATTGTAGGAAAAAGATACCTCTGCCTCTATGTAGTCTTGGAGAAGACCCACCAACCCATTGGAATTCCGCACCCCATCAGCCATAACTGTAGCGCAGTAGACCTTTTACATCCCTGGTGCCACAATACCTGCTGAACTGTTGGTGCTTACTGTTATGTATCACTGTATACATCAATTCTCTTTGTGTAGTCCTGGCATTAGTAAGAGCTCTTTGTAAAGTTTAATGAAGATCTAATCTAAATTTATCATTCCAGACACAGGCTGCTCCCAGTGCTTCTTTCTGCATCCTTTTTAATATATTCATTTGTCTTTCAAAACTAGTTGCTGTCTGCATTTTTTTATATATTACTTTTTCGTTAAAATGTGCACACTAAAAATGCATATAGTGCTAGCAGAACAAATGCCACAAAGTGTTTGCCAGCAGAGCTTTCACCAATCGATTGAGTCATCAATAAATAAAGGACTGCTCTAAATTTGCAATCTGCTATTTATTCCTCTTATTTCAATGTACTAGCTTCCCAAAAAAGGATGTGCCACCCTAAGGTGAAACTCAGTGCCTTCTCCCACCCCATGCTCAATCCCATTGCAATCCCTGCTCACCACTCTCAAGCTTCACCAGCCGCCACTTCCCAAGGCACTGCTTTGTGAGCTGCAGTGGAAGTAGAGAGAGAGAGATGCTCTATTGCCATCAAGTCTGCTCACAGGTCCAGATCATGCTAATGCTTCAAAGTGTTCTTTGTGAACCCACTCTACTATCAAAGTTAGAGTATAGCATGACAGAGTTGAAGTGTGTGGGTCTGGGGTGTAAAAAGAGGCATTATGGAGGAAGGCACCAGAAAGGGAAGGAAAGGAGGTATTACAAAGGGAGGGAAATAGCTGGTGGGGGGAAGGAATGGAAGAATGAAGGAAGGAAAAAAGAATTAAAGAAAGAGTTGAAGAAAGGAAGTGTGAAAATAAGAAGCAATGAAAGGTATAGAGAGGGTGGAGAAAATGAGGGAAGCATGATGGGAGAAGGAAAAGAAAGAAGGTCAGAAAAATACTTAATACAAAGGAGGAAAGGGAAGGAAAAACGAAGACAGCAATGAGGAAGGAAAAGTGGAAGTATGAAGTGAGGTCAAAGAAAGATAAATAAACCGAAGGAAAGGCGAGAAGAGGAATACAGGAAGGCAGAAAGGAGGAATACTGAAGGCAAGGAAGGGGGAAGAAAACATGAAAAAGAATGAAATAAGATAAGTAAAAAAGATGCACAAACATGTTGAAGGGAAGAAAGAGGAAACAAGAAAGTGTGAAGAGATAGGAAAGTGGTGGTGTAGGAAGATAGGATCCTTCTAGCATGGCTACCCACACTTTTTGCCTGGTGTCAGTGTGTATTAGACTAATCTGACTATGATCCTGCTAATCAGGACCCCAGTCACTGTGCTTGCTCACTAAATTTGTCAACGGTAAGTACTTTGGTACATCCCTAATTGGCAACTGGTGAACCCTTCCAAGTCCAAAGTATATGAAACTAAGGTACCCAGGGCATAGGTACACCAGAGGTCTCCCTTGGGCTGCAGCATGTATTATGCCACTGTAGTAAGCTTTCCTGATATTCTTTAAATCCAAAGGGAGACTCAGACCAGAATGTGAAGGAATTAGATATTTATTTTCAGAGAAGGAAAACCCACGACTAGCTTCAAATGCTTCAATAGTTCCAGTGCCTTTTACAATTAAGATTCTGGAATTACTACGACACAACCGAACACTCATATTATGACATTCTTTAAAAGTATATACAATTCCAACCATTGACAAATAAGTACACATACTGCACATCCCCCTCTTTTCCAGAAAAGAAAAAAAACAACATATGATAACAATGCCATATACAAAAATGAGAAACAAAAAGAAAACTCTCTACATAACTACATTAATTCATTATATAATCACGAAAACGTTGAGGTGCATTTCTAACTCTTGTACAACCATTCAATATACCTCTACCATCTCCTTCCCCTCCATGGGAAGCAAAAGAATGAGGTACAATAGGAGCAGAAATAGCACTTGAATCACCTTCACCAGATGAAGAAGTTGTAGAATTGGAATGACAATTTAAGTCTTGAGAGCTGGGTAAAATTATGTCAGCAACACCAAACTAATCTGAATTTGAACTACCATAACCCTTAGCATCATGTTTATTCTCACAAATTATGGCTGCTTGTTTATCAGTAATCTTGATAAGAGCATTTTTATTCCACTAACCTCTAACCTCTGTCCTGCAGAAGTACAGCCATACGTGCTACTTTAATGACTTGCACGGGTGAAGAAAATTTAGATTGACCCTTATTTACTTTCACAGGCTTTCTGATGATGACCCAATTACCTGGAAATACCTGTTTATCTGTGACATGCATGTGTTTGTATCAATTCTTTTTGTAACACTCTTGTTTTTTATAACAAAATCTCTAACTTTGTTTACATCAACGGAGTTGTGGGTGGTATTCTCAATTAACCAAGTAGGATTAAGTTTAGAAGTTGGAGTACGACCTCTCAACAAAATAAAAGGTGATACACCTGTAGTACTATGCGGTGTACAATTGTAATTCCAAATTTTGTGAAACAAAAATGAAGGAATATTTAAACCATTAGCTACAGCTGTTTGTACAGCATCCTTTAACAAACGGTTAGCTTGTTCCACAAGACAGTTCGAGGAAGGGCTGTACAAAGGGACCAATGTGTGCTTAACGTCCATTTTTTCAAAAACAAGTCTACTTCACGAGCAACAAAATGTGAGCCATTGTCCGTAACTAGCTCATCAGGTGTACCTTTCGTATAAAATAAACGTTGTAAAATAAACCAACAGAAGTAGCATCAGCTGATTTCACAAAAGGAAAATAAATCAATTTCGAGAAATAATCAATTGCCACAATCAAGTATTTTTTTTCTGAATCAAAAACAGAGAATGGACCAGAAAAGTCTACACCTATTTTTTTCCACGCTCTCGTAGGCCATTCTACTGGACAAAGAGGCTCCTTGGATGACTTCCAATGTTTGTCTGAACAAAGACATTGAGGACATTGGTTGACATGAATTTTTACTTGATTGTCTATTCCTGGCACCAATAAGTTTGTTTTATTTTGTTCACAGTCGCAGTGGTACCAGGATGTCCCTCATGAGCTAAAGAAATATTGTGATCTCTAATACCTCTAGGAGGTATGAACTTATCTTGGTGCATTAATATATTATTAGAGCATGACAACTCAGAAGCTACCTGAGCGAAATTTCTCTCTTCTACAGGCAAACTTCTATCCATAGGCCACCCTTGCACTAAAAATTTCTTAACATTATGCAAACAGTCATCTTGTTCAAATTTGCAAATCCATTAATCTTGTGTAATTTTTAAATCTTGAACAGCATCATCGATAGAGAAAACACATTCAAATTCATCGTCTGGGGAGCAGGAGCTTCGCGGGCATCCATGATGGTCGCGTGAGCACAGAGCTCCCGAGACCCGCGCCGCCCTTCGCAAATATCCTGTTTATATCCTGATTCTGAAGATGGGCTTTTGAAGGCGATCTTCGGCTGACCTTAATATTCCTTTCAAAATTGAAATTGGACGTCGGGGGCCACTTTTACAACACCTCGTACTTTTACGGCCTGCCCCGGGACGGTGCCGGGGGCTCTGCTGATCTTCAGGCCGAGGAGTAATGGAACAACAACGGCCAGAGGGGTCTTTCCCCAGGCGGCCTCGCTTCAACTTTCAGTTTCGCTTTCCTACTCCGGGCTCTGATTGACTGGCATTCTGTTTGTTCTACTCCGGATCCGGCTTGATTTCACTCTACTGCTGAGTGCCTTCTTCCGTGAGTGTCTGGCCTCCAGCTCTATTGGCATTATTTTTACTTTGGCCCCATTTCGTGTACTTTCTGGCCTCATTGAGATCGGCCATTTTCATCAGGTCTCGAGGGCCCCTCCGGGGCACTGTTCCCAATATGGCCACCAAACCTGACACTGAGAAGCGCAAGACAAAAACGCCTCTCCGTGGGGGGGCAAACTCAAACTAATGTGATGGATCGCTACACCCATCCTAAGGGATCCCCCAGTGGTACTGGCCGTACTCCTGAAGACCCCACGGAGGTATCGCTTCAAGACGTCATGAGCGCCATCACCAGTATGAAGGCCTCCATGGGATAACAGTACGAGGCCCTCGCCTCCAAGATCGATATGGTGGGTGTCGATGTCACGCTGATTAGAGCGGACCTGGCGAAGACCAATGAAAGGGTCAAGGCGTTGGATCTGAAGACCTCCAGCCTGACTACTGATGTCACGGAAGTACAGACTGAGATCGGCAACTTGCGTTCTTCACAGGACTTGGTGGCCCGTCGGCTCCAGGAGTTTGAAAATGGGGCCCGGCGTAATAATGTACGCATTATAGGTGTTCCGGAAAATCCCGAGGGTGCTGCCACCGACCTTTTGGTGGAGGACCTGGTCCTGAATCACCTCGCCCCCGCCGGCCTCAGTAAATTCTTCGCTGTTGAACGGGCCTATCGATTCCCTGGCGGGAAGCTGAAACCGTGTGCCCCCCCCCTAAACCCATTATTGCCAAACTCTTCCACTTTCGGGATAGGGACGCTATCCTTCGGGCTTCTCGGGAGAGCGGCCCTGTGAAATTTGAAAACACCACGGTGAACTTCTATCCCGACTTTACTCCACTGGTTCAGCGGCAGAGAATGGAGTTTCGAGGAGTGAAGCGAAGGCTGCGCGATTTGGACCTTAAGTACGCCATGTTGTTTCCAGCCAGACTACGGATCGAATATGAGGAACGAACGTTTTTCTTTGATCGTCTGGACAGTGTCAGTGACTGGCTTGATTCCTTGCCAAAAAGAGATGATCGAACTGAGCACCCCGGTGGGGCCGACGAGGCTCGCCAGAGCAGGAGTGACATTATGGTTCCCGACGTCTGAACTTTCCGCCTGTTTGTCAGCTGAGTTTGGATATTTGTTCCTTTGCTCTATTTTGGATCGGCCCGAGGGTGGCCGGGGTGCAAGGGGACTCTTCCTCCTCCTGGGTTCTTTGTGTAGACTAGTTTTATGATTGGGCGACAGGCACACTGCAAGTTGGGGTGGCTTTTGAGTCGTACGCAGGGGTGCAGGGTGGGGGTGTTGTAACGGGTTCAAGTTGGGGGGTGGTGGGGGGGTGTTCGTGTGTTTATTTTTCTGTTCACAAGGCATCGTATTGTTTTTCGTCCATTTTAATCATTGGGTCCTGTGAGGGGTGTGCTCTGTTTCTTTCACGGGGATGGGGGGTAGTGAGTTGAGACTGCTGTCCTGGAATGTCAACGGTTTGGGAGACGGGATAAAACGAGGGGTTGTGCTGCAGTTCCTTAGACGTCATTCCCACAATATTGTTCTTTTACAAGAAACGCATTTAATTGGTAACGCCTGCCAGGCTATGAATAGACGTGGATACTGACTTGTCGCTCACTCTGGATTCACTTCCGGCTCCAGAGGAGTGGGTATCCTCATCCGGTCCTCTCTCCCCTTTGAAATTGATGATGTAATACTCGACGACAGGGGGCGCTATGCTGCGCTCACCGGTAGATGGGAGGGTAGGACACTTTCCATACTCACAATGTATGTCCCTCCGGGCCTGCAGATGTCGACTTTTGCTGACCTTGGGCGGCTCTTATTGGGTCTTCCTGAGGGACTTCTGATCCTGGGTGGAGACTTTAACTCCGTGGTCTCTGGCACTTTGGATCGCCACCCTCCTAGGGATTTGGCTAGGTCTCAATTGTGGCTGGCTGACCTGCTGGAAACTTTTGGCCTTATAGATAGTTGGAGGTTGATGCACCCTACGCAGCTACAATATACCTTTCACTCGGGGGCCCTTGGTAGTCTTTCCAGGTTAGATTATTTCTTAATGCCAGCAGCACAATTACCCTCCATCAAAGAGGTCCGTCAGCTTCCCAGGGGCATTTCTGATCACTCCCCCCTGTGGCTCTGTGTCAAGGCTGGGGTGGGCGGCGAGGGTAGAGTGGCTCCTATAAATCCCTGGTATCTTCGCAATCCTAAAACCCGCTCTGCACTGCTGAAATCCATTGACCATTACTTCGATGAAAATGAGGGGTCTGTTTCTTCCTCTGTTTCACTGTGGGAGGCCTTCAAGACTGTCATTCGTGGACATTCTTTATCTTTGATTGCTGCTTCCAAGAAGGCTAAATGTGAGGAACTTGTACGCATCGAAACTGAAATAACTGTGCTTGAGAGTGATCTTGAAGGTGATGTTACTCGTTCTAAATTGCATTCCCTCAGTTTGAAACAAGCTGATTATAGGGCCCTTGAGACTGACGCAGTGAAAGCAATGAATAGAGAGCAACAGGGTAGGATATATGACTTGGGCGACAAGGCTGGTAAACTGATTGCGTGGCTTGACAAGAAAGAGAGAGTGAATCGTGTCGTCCCTGTGATTGAAAGGCCGGATGGTGAGTGTGTTACTGACCCAGCTGGTATTGTTGAGTGCTTTATTGACCATTTCCGAACCGTATACGCCTCGGTTAGTGATAAGGACGAGGAGGATTCCCAATTGTTGTTGCGAGACCTAGCATTACCTCGCCTTTCTGATGATGATAGAGACCTACTGGATGCACCTTTTACTATAGATGAAGTCGCTGTTGCCATACGCTCACTTCGTTCTGGCAAGGCAATGGGTCCTAATGATCTGCCCATAGAACTATATAAGCTACGACCCGACAAAATGGCGCCCTACTTGAGGAGTATGTTCCTTGAGGCTTTCGATTCTGGTTCCCTCCCTGTTGATCAGCGACTAGCTACCATCGTTGTAATCCACAAGGAGGGTAAGCCGCGCGATCGCTGCGCCTCGTATCGGCCCATTTCGCTACTGAATGCCGAACCCAAAATACTGGCAAAATTGCTAGCTAATCGGTTGATTACGGTGATTAGTGACTTGATCCATCCGGATCAATCCGGCTTCATTCCACATCGGAATACCGCCCTTAATCTTCGGAGACATCACGGGGTTCTCGCGAGAGCTGGGACTCTTACGGAGCCGGCCATTTTAGCCTCCTTGGACGCCATTATCGCTTTTGACACTATAGAATGGCCCTATCTTTGGGCGGCTCTCTGCAAATTCGGGTTTGGTTCGACATTCATCACCTGGGTGAAGCTTCTTTATGAAAAGCCCCTCGCCCAGGTGGTTGTTAACGGTAAGGTCTCCGGTGTCTTCACACTTGGGCGTGGCACCCGGCAGGGTTGCCCGCTGTCCCCGTTGCTTTTTGCCCTTGCTTTGGAGCCGCTGGCGGAGTGGCTCCGCTGGGAGCCCTCAATGAAAGGCATTCGGTGGACTCCCGACTTCGAGGACCGAATCTCGCTATATGCTGATGACATCCTCCTATATCTTACATCCCCCCGGAAATCCCTTAATGTGATTTTTGATGTTCTGACCTCCTTCGGTAAGAACTCGGGTCTCATTATCAACTGGACTAAATCGTGCGTTTACGTTCTGTCGGTGAGCTTCCTCCACTGCCTCGCAGATTCCCGATTCAAATTGTTGACACTGGCTTTAAATACTTGGGGATTCATGTTTCCTTGGATCCCGCAGTTCGCTATGAACGCAATTTGCTACCCCCTCTTCATCGGCTCAAGCTTGACGCTACACGATGGCGGCAGTTGCCTTTGTCGCCACTGGGTCGCGCAGCTCTTTTCAAAATGATGTCGCTGCCCAGATTTTTGTATGCACTCCAAAAATTTTTGGACCCCATTCCATCCGGTTATTTTCGTGAAGTGGAGCACCTGCAGAGGCGGCTGCTCTGGGACGGGCGTGCTCGAATTGCTCTGTTTAAGCTCACGCTTCCGTGGTACGATGGAGGCATTGCCCTCCTAGATATCAAGCGCTACTATTGGGCTTCTCAATTAAGTGCTGTTAACCACGCAACTTACGCTCCTGGTCCTACCCCGGCCTTCGCCATGGACAAGCACCTCTTGCCCGGTGGGAATTTTAATAGAGCGCTATATTCCAAGGGGCTTCATAGGACGTTGACCGGGCCCACGAAAATCGCTGTAAGAGTGTGGCACGATGCGAATGCGGCCTTGGGATGGTGTAATAGGCTGACGCGCGCGACTCCATTGTATGCTTCCGAAGGTTTGGGCAATTTGTGGTGGACGAAAGGCTTTGATAAATGGGACATGATTGGTCTAAGTAAGGTAGGTGACCTCTGGACTAAAGGAAATGTAAAGACCTTCGAGGTGCTCAAGACGGAATATGAGCTTGGAGACTGGGAATTCTTTAGATACGCTCAGGTACGTCATGCTCTGCTGTCAGTCTTTGCCGTGGGAACTGCTATTCCCGAATCCTCGCCTCTCGAATACCGTATCCTGGACGGCTATGTCCCTGATAGTACAATTTCACTGATTTATAAAAAACTGATCAACACAAGAATTGACTTGCTTGCGCACCTCAGGGCTTTATGGATTGCCGACGGATTGGAACTGGACGACGAGGACTGGCAGTCTGCTTTGTCCTCGCCTAAAGAGGTTGCCATTCCTGCCCGCCTTAGGTTTATCCAACTTAAGATCCTTCATCGTGTGTATGTCACTGGTCCGAGTCTGGTTCAAATGGGCTATTCTTTGGCTGGGCTGTGTAAGCGTGGCTGCGGCATGATTGGCACCTTCCTCCACATTTTGTGGGAATGTCCCGAAGTGGCTGGTTTCTGGTCCCGAGTGCATGCGATTATGGAAAATGTCACGGGGGTTCCACTTCTACCCGAGGCCCGGCGCTGTCTCTTGAATGTGTGGGAACCTAATGATTATAATGCTTCTCAGATCTGCTGGGCGACCCTCGGCAACATGATTGCTAAGAGGGATATTGCACAGCTATGGGGCTCCCACAGACCGCCCACTGTACTGACGTGGAAGGAGAATATGGACTGGTACATGTTTAGGGAAAAGACAGTATATTTGTCTCGGGGCAGACCCAGAAAGTGGAGCAGAATTTGGTCGCAGTGGAATGCTTATCATGGAAATATATGTACTCCCCCGCATGATTCTACCTCTGATGTCCCCTTGTCCCCCTAATTGGCATTCCCAATGTTTTGTATTGACTGTATGTATTGCATTGTTTCCTTGCTGCCCCCCTCTTCCCAATTGCCTTTAACTATACTGTACGGTTTGTATTGTTCGGAGCTGCTCCCACATGGACTCAGGATCACCATTATTGTACTTTCGCCTTGTGCGTTATGTCTTGTTGTTTGTTGTTGATTTCAATAAAAAAAATTTTTAAAAAAATTCATCGTCTGGATTAACTGAATGTTGACTGGGAAGTGGAATGCGTGACAGACAGTCAGCACACATTTTTTTGCCCCCTGGAAGATATTTAATATCAAAATGGAATTCTTTAAGTCTTGCCAGTAATCTGACCAGACGAGAAGATGACTTGTTAGAAGAACTGTCAGTTAACATATACACTAAAGGTTTACGTTCTGTGAAAAGCTGACATTTTGTACCCCAAATGTACATGCGGAACGTCTCTACAGACCAAGTGCAGGATAAAGCCTCACGCTCTATTGTGCTGTAGTTAAGTTCAGCCGATGATAAAGAACGAGATGCAAATGCTACAGTGCACACTTGTCCTTTTACCATTTGACTCAGAACAGCACCAAGACCTTTGGCGCTGGCATCCACAGTTATGATGCTTTGAACACCATACGTGAAAGGTTTGATTGCAGGGGCATTGAAAATGAGTTTGTTAACAGAATTAAAAGCTTCTTGTTGCTCATCTGTCCATATAAATGTGGCATGTTTTTTCAACAGATTTCTTAAAGGTTGAACAACCAAAGCATAACCTTTGACAAAGCGAGCATAATATTCACTAAGTCCAAGAAATGCTCTTAATGAATCCTTATGTAGTGGAGAAGGAGCACTATTAATAGCATCCAATATTTATTGTTAAGCCTTCAGACTGTAATGTACTCAAAACTTTTTCTACTAAAACATAATGTTGCTCTTTTGTTTCAGAATGCACTAAGATGTCATCCTGGAAAGCTTGAATACCAGGGCAATTATCAAACATTTTATTCATGAGCCTTTGAAAAATATTAGCAGCCGATGCTAGACCAAAAGGAAGCCTTTTATACATGTAAACACCAAAGGGTGTAACGAAGGTGGTTAATGGTTGAGATTTTACAGACAGAGGAATCTGGTGATAGGCAGAGCATAAGTCAAAGGTGGAAAAAAATGTACTGCTTAACTATTCTGGCTAGCATGTCATGAACCTTAGGCAAAGGATGAGCATCAATGACAATATTACGGTTTAAAACCCTCAAATCCGCACATAGACAAATTTCTCCTGAGATTTTACGAGCTACCACGGCAGCTGAAACCCATTCTGATGACTTAACTGGACAAATATTATCTTGAGAACGCAACATATCAAGATGCTTCTTAAGGTCATCTTTCACAGACAAAGGTACAGGACGTACTTTCTGAACGATTGGAAAAACTTTCTCTTTCAACTTTATAACATGTTCAAAATGTTTAACTAACCCAATGTTGTCACTAAACACTCCTTTGTATTTGTCAAATAATTTACAAAATGTAGCATCTTGTGTTTTACTGACACTAATAGATAATATAGGAAAGTCACCAAGAACCACAGGTTCAGGATGGCCAGGTTTCAGCATAATACCTAAACCACCTTGATCACGCCATCCTAGAATATCTCTTCCGTTCAATGCTACATATATTTTAGTGTCGATAATCCTGCCTTTGAAATTGATAGAATCAGGAAAATACCCCTCCATAATAATGTCGTATTCACCAAAAGCCTTGGGGTTAACATCAGTAGGTAGTAACTTAATATTTTGCCACAAGTTGTTAAAAATGTCTACATCCAGGATTATGATCGGGGAACCCGAATCTGCCATAACATCCAAAGAAATAGAGCCAATTAACACATTACAAATGGGCCCCTTAATCTTATTACTCTCAAGAGAATTAATGTGAACAAAGACCAGGATGTGAAGAAATTAGATATTTATTTTCAGAGAAGGAAAACCCACGACTAGCTCCAAAGGCTTCAATAGTTCTAGTGCCTTTTACAATTAAGATTCTGGAATTACTACGACATAACGGAACACTCATAATATGACATTCTTTAAAGGTATATACAATAACAACCATTGACAAATAAGTATACATACTACACATCCCCCTCTTTTCCAGAAAAGAAAAAAAACAACATATGATAACAATGCCATATTAAAAAATGAGAAACAAAAAGAAAACTCTCTACATAACTACATTAATTCATTATATAATCACGAAAACGTTGAGGTGCATTTCTAACTCTTGTACAACCATTCAATATACCTCTACCATCTCCTTCCCCTCCATGAGAAGCAAAAGAATGAGGTACAATTAGAGCAGAAATAGCACTTGAATCACCTTCACCAGATGACAGCAGTTATACGTTTCCTTATTTATGAGGTCACTGCACTTAAAACTTATAAGTCACCCCTAAGGTAGGCCTTTTAAATCGTGAAGGTAGTGTGCTTGGTTATAAGTATGAGAGTGCCCTGCATGAGCAGGACACTCCCTACAAACCCACCCCAGAGTGGATCCTCCAGGCTTTGTTGTGCGGTTAGCCATTTTATAAATATAGTGAACATCCACTATATATTAAATGCACCAAAACCGTTTATGTTTGGTATCAAATATGTTGGAATCCTACCCCAACACTGATTCCAGTTTTGGATATAGGATCCCATGTACTGGGGGAGCCTCCTGTATTCCCGGTACCAGCCTTTCAGGGTCTAACAGCAAGCTAGTGCTGCTGCCGACCACAGACTCAATTCTGCCCTCCTGCTACTGAGCCAGGCTCGAGCAGGGGAAGGTAGAGCAATAGGTGTCCTGTCACAGGGAGGTGTGACCATCTCCCAGACAGGACTGAGTGTATTGGGCTGGGGTGGGGTGCTTGCCAGCACCCCTAGACTGTTTTGAATGGGACATTAGGTGCCCTCCTTGCATATTCCAGTTGAAACCAGTTCAGGGAGCTGTTGGGTCTCGGGTTATTCATATTCTTTGTGGGAAAAGATTAAGATCCCAAACCACTACTACTTCTACCACTATCTGGGCACTTTGGACTTCGCTGGACTTCGCTTTGGGAACTGAGACTGCATCTGAGGAGACTCCGGATGCTCCTGGGCTTGTCGTCCTGACAGTCTTCTGCGTTGCCTGTGCTCCATCTAGGTTCTTCTCCTGGTCTGTGGGCATTAAAGACACTGAAGGAATCTCCTTTGGAATGAAGGGGTAATATCCCTGCATCTGCAGGCACTGCAAGCAAGCTGACCGGTCTGCTGCTCCTGACGTCCTCCAGACTTCGAAAGGCCCAGCAGCACAGGTGTTGGTTCTACAACTCCCTTGAGGCCTGCACTGTCTTCTCACCGGGTTTGAGGCCAGTATCCCTCATCAGAACCGCTGGAACAGCACCCAAAACTGCACCTTCATCGTTTTCCATGTCTGTTGCTGCTGTCAAGGCTTGTTGGTGCTCCCGCCAGACACCGACCCACTGGTTCTTGACTTCTGACGGGGAACGGGAAACAGCCATTACAACGAAGCCGTTTCCACGAAATCGTTAACCACGCATGCAGTACAACGCATGCGTGGTTACCACGAAAGCCTTTACCACGCATACCTTTACTACGAGGTTTGTAGTAAAGGTATATGTGGTAAAGGTAAAAAGTAAAAAAAGGGGGCCTTGGGGGGGTCTCCCCCCACAAAAAAAAAAAACTCACCTGAAGTCACGTCGGGTTATGTATTTAATCAGCGTCGTTTAAGAGAATACGGAAAATAAACTACCGTTTTCTCTTAACGACGTCACCACGCAAGCAATCGAGGTAAATGTTATGCGTGGTAAACGAATTCCGTTGCAACGCATGCGTGGTAAAGGCATGCGTTGCAACGGAATTCGTTGTAACGTCATACATTCACGGGGAACAGCTCGTGAACTGTTCCTGGTCTCCCACAGCATCGCTTGGTCCTCACGGCTGCAGCGACAAGGTCACCGTTAACTCTCTTGCATCTTCCGCCATCAGTGGTGATTGATCATCTGTGCCTTCTGGTCACTCCCGAGTGACATAGACTCTGTCTCCTCTCCTTGCAGGCACTTCTCTCCAAGAATCTATATTTGGATTCCACGGAACTCTTTCACCTTCGTCGCCAGCGGCATCTTCACTGAAGACCTTCATTGTGGTCTATGGTGTTTTCCGGCTTCACTTCGCACCTTTGCACCTGGCTTCCCTGGTGTAGATATCCTGGTTCTTGGGGTATCCACAGATGGGGTGACTCTCCAACCTTCCATCTTCCACTGGGATTCTTCAGGGTCCTCTGGGAAGATTCCTTCTTTTTCAAAACTGCAACTTGCATTGAGTATGCGGCTGTGTTTCCACTCTGCACATGGCCTCTGTGTGCTTCCTGGGTACTTACCTTGGGTGGTTCCTTGGGTCCCCAGCTCTTCTAAGTCTTATGGGTCAAGTGTCGACTTCAGCTGCAGTCCGCATTCCACTTTATTAGTATTTTATTTTATTTATTTTATTACACTTATAATGCGCTCAGCTACCCGCAGTGGGTTTCCCGGCGCCAGGGATAGACTCAAGAAGAAAACTAGCAGTATAGAGAACACATCCAGAGACTGACGATTGAGGCATTACTGCTGGAAGAGCCAAGTTTTAAGACCTTTGCGGAAATGGAGAAGATTACGCTCCAATTTCAAGGTCATTGGTAAAGCATTCCACATCTTGGGGCCCAGATGGGAGAAAGAACGACCTCCCATTTTGACCAACCTGAACCTGGGAACGGTGAAATCACCATGTCCAGAAGAGCGTAACTCACGGCCGGGTTTGTAAGCCTGGACAAGGCTCTGAAGGTATTTAGGGACTGAGCCTTGTTTAATTTTAAAAAGATGACAAAGAGCTTTAAATTTAATCCGGTTAACAACTTTCAGCCAGTGGAGGTCGTGAAGTGCTTGTGAAGCAGAAACCCTTCTGGGAACTTTGCGGAGAAGACGTGCCGCAGCGTTCTGAATAACTTGGAGCTTCTTAATAGTTTTCTGGTCGGCTCCAAGGTATAGAACGTTCCCGTAGTCCAGGCGCGAGATGACAAGCGCCTGTACAACGGTTCTCTGTGTTGATGGAGGTAACATCCAGAGGATCTTTTGAAGCCATTTTAGGATGACAAAACATGTTGAGGCCATCTTTACGGCCTGCTGTCTCATGGTGAGATTTTCATCAATGAGGAAACCAAGGTTTCGGACAACCGCCACGGGCAGCGGGGTAGGTCCCATCTTGACGGGCCAATGGTGAGGGCCCCAGAGGTCCTTCCCCAGTATCACCACCTCAGTTTTGTCACCGTTTAGCTTCAAGAGGTTTTTTTTCATCCAATCGGATACTCGGGTCAGTCCTATATTAAGTGCAGAAATGTCATTACTCGTTTTATTTGATAAAGAAAAGATGATTTGAGTGTCGTCAGCATAAGAATACAAACTAAGGCCAGCTTCTTCGATAAGTGTTGCAAGGGGTTTCACATAAACATTGAACAGGAGAGGACTAAGTATGGATCCCTGAGGGACTCCATGCGCTGAAGGACAAACTGTAGAAGAGGCAGAAGTAGAGAACACCTGAAAGGTGCGACCACTAAGAAAGGAAGCCAGCCAAGCCAGAGCCGATCCCTCGACTCCCAGGGAACGGAGGTTTTCAATAAGAATGGAGTGAGACACAGTGTCGAATGCCGCACTCAGATCTAATAGGTTGAGGGCGCAAGTCTGACCCTGATCAACACTGTGTCGCAAACTCTCAGTGACCCCCAGGAGTGTGGTCTCGGTCGAATGGTGAGCTCTGAAACCTGATTGGGACGGATGGAGAAATCCCGAGCTCTCTACTAGGTGAGTAAGCTGCTCATTGATGTGCCTCTCCAGTATCTTAGAAAAGATAGGGAGCAGTGAGATGGGCCGGAAGTTGGAAAGATTGGCCACATCAGCTCCAGACTTCTTCAGTAGAGGGACAACCATGGCATGTTTCCACTCCTGTGGAACAGTAGATTTCAGTAATGACTGATTTAAGAGGTGCATTAACACGCGGCGTGGCTCAGCCTCAAGTTGTTTCAGTATTTTGGCCGGTAGGGGGTCGCGCGGGGAACCAGATTTAACACTGTTAAGGCAGGAGGAAAAAGAGATATCATCAAACAGTACCCAAGCAGTAAGCTTGTTTGATATCGTAGAAGGAGTCAATGGTTTTGGCACCAATTCAAACAGTGGCGAATCGTCAGAGTCATCAGAGTTAAGTGAACTATAAATGCGTTCCACTTTTGCAATGAAAAACTCAGCAATTGCATCACATTTGGCCTTATCAAGAGCGGGTGGGGGCGGTGCCTGATTTGCGCCCGTAAGATTTTTCACTGAAAAAAGGGTGCGAGAACAGTTTTGTGCAGTCGTGATCGTATTAACAATAAAAGCAGCTCTAGCCATTTTACAATGATGGTGATATTTCTTCAGATCTTCCTTGTATGCCTTTTTACAAGAAGGCGAATAGGAGCGCCTCCATCTCCTTTCCAAAGCCTTACAGCTGGATCTCATGCGTTTTAATTCCTCAGTAAACCAAGGAGCAGGAGAACGAGTATATGGTTTGGTCTCCCCTTGGAGACCACGGAGTATTTGTGCTACTTACCTGTTCTCTTTTTGAAATATTGGTTGTTTTGTGTTTATATCTCTTCGGGCAGGAGATATACCAATGTGTTAGTGTGTATAATAAATAGCACTATTTTTGTAACTACACTGTGTGGTGCTTTTTTCATTTTACCTACACTACCTTATTAGTACTGGTAAAACCAGATGCTTGACGCTCCTGGACTAAGCCTGAAGGCTGTTCTCCACAGCTACCACTTAGAGAGTTTTCTATGATTGTATAAGACTACTAAAATCACCATAAGGGTTGTCTAGATTACTGTAGGGTGCTTTACTTAAATAAGTGTGCACCATATACTAAGCCAGCCTCCTACATTTGGGAAGCAAAGAATAAGAAAAACTGAGACACCACAGCAAAGAACAAAAGAAGTAGTAGTCAGGAGAAAGGAAGCATAGAGAAAGAAGGAGTGAGAAGAAAGAAAAGATAATATGAAGAATTATACTGGCCATCTCTGTTATAATGGTGTCCACAGGAAATGGTGGCAATTTTAGGGATAGCCTCAGAACCCTTGCCTTTATCCAGGCCAACTCAAACTTAGGGGTGATCATCTCTGGTGTCCACCCAAGCATAATAGGGAGATTTATTACATTTATTAGCTTTGAGAAGCATTTGATAGACATTTCTGGCATGTGTTTGCAGTACATGGACATGGACAGTAGAGCATGCAAGCATTTGGTCACGTGTGTGGCCAAATGCTGGGATGAGACAATGTTATTTTAAAAATCTACAAGCTTTTGTCTGGGGAGTTTATTTGCCTAGAGTAAAACCCAGGCATTTGTGGCCAAAAAGTGTCTTCTTTCAGTAAGTGTGAAGCTGATGCTTACACTTTCTTAATATATTTAAAGCTAACAAAATGATTGCACTTTCTTAATAAATGTAAAGCTGATGTTTGATTGATAGTTACTTTTGAATTAAGGGGGCATTTGTTACTGGTAATATTTCCTTTTTGGTAATGGGCTGTTGCTGTTAGATACCCGATTACCAGTCAGTCTGCTTTACTTATGTTCATGAATACCACAACGGTTGAATTATCGTGTCCTGCTGGTATCCTCACATTTACACCCGGCTATTCTGAGTTACATTGACTGGAATGGGAATGACATGTGAATTCATTTATATAGCCTGCAAATCCCCATTTTGACTCTTTTCCGCTCCCATTTCCCACCTATCTGGAGCACATAGTACACATCAGCTGGGTATTGTTGCGAGGCATGGGGACGGGGAAGGTTTCCAGGGTAAAGGAGGCTGCAGCAAGGCTGTGTGGACACATCTTTGCTCCCCCATGACATTGGATGGGGTCAGGTGGAGACTAGGCCAGCAGACCTTAATCCTGGGTGCAGACACACTCGGCACCTCCTAATGGTGTGGAGCAGTATCCCTGAATGAGCCTTGCACAGAAGTTACATTTTTGTTTATGAGACAGTTTAGCACTTTGTCCTGATACACTTACATGGGTGACTCAGGCACAGCGCTCTGGAGATGCACACTTAGAGTTGCAGGAACCAGCATCCTGTTTCCTTTGATCTCAAACAAACTGTGGTCTGTAAAGGTGGTTTACCAGCCCCATTCCAAATCACTTTGTTATATAAAAGATTCCCAAATTTTTCGCTGGAACAACTATCTGTACATCATCCATGGCCCCCGATATAGGATGCCCAATGAAAACACTCCTCTCTTCCTTATTTTCCTATACGCCCATTGCCTCAGTTACTTTCCTCAGTCTTAGGATGCATTTAATTTATTATTTAATTCTGATTGTCCTCGTTGAATGTTCATGGAAAACGAAATTTACTTAAGGTGCCCAAAAATTCTGCTACATAGTATCAGGCTGTCAAATTATGCATACACCAGAGGAAATGGGACCATGTGAGAGGAGCCCTGAAAGCATTCCATTGGCTCACCTTTAGGTCAAAGATCGAGTCCCCAACTCTATGCTTCAGTCATAAATATTTTTGGTAAAAGCTCCAGGATGACTGAAACTGAGCACCAGCCTGGGAAATGTGGTCAGTCATTACCTCTTCAACCCTTCTTCAATCCAGTACTTATTAGATGAGATGTATCCACCCAAGCACCACCTGACCTAATGAAAAAAAATCTGGAGGAAACTGGCCTCTGTTTCATAGGGCTCCATGCGGTTTCGCTGACCCACAGATTGGACGCAAAGTCCGGACTTGCCTTCTCTGCTTCTGCTATCATATTTAGACGTTGGAAGGCAGCCGCTCCACAAATATTCCAGCATGTTTAATTTTGACAGGGAAGTGACTCAGTTTCAACACAGGGAAACTCCACTCATTTATGAGGCCCCCATCCCCAACGTGCCTGAGGAAATTTACTTCTACCGAGTTACGACTCCTGCATCCTCTAATGCCCTCAGGCTCTGAGCTGTCAGCTTAGGGCAGCACACGCTTAATTGATATGCTTGAAAGTCACTATTTACAGCAGCAACACAGCTTTATGAGCTTATTCCAATTTTCTCTTGTGTGACATTCTTAACTGGAGGCCGAATTCTTACTGTGTACTTTCCAGAGTAGTGCAGTACCTGTTTCTGTACGAATTTCATTGCTACCATTGCCTCTCTATTCCAGTCCACATTTAATCAACTGGACAGTGTTGTTTTTTTTTCTTTTTCACTATCCTGCCTCTCTGGCCTTGAATGGGGAGAACTCACAAAATGCAAAGCGGTAGCAAGTCATCCTCTTTTTCTGAGTCTGTGACTCCACTTCATGTTTTGCGCACACATCAAACAGAGTCTTTTCTAACATCAACGGTCACTATCAAACATGCTTCAGAATTTATAAGAGAACGTTTTTCCTCCTCCCATTCTTCTGGCGTCATAGCAAAAAAAAGACCTTGACTCCCCCACTTAATCACCCACTCATTAGAACCTAGAGGGGGTTATGGAGGAATTACGAGGTTCAAAACCTTTTATGGTTGAAACCAATGGCTCATTACAACGTATCGAGGAAAAATGGTCCTCTCAATACCAACACAACTCAACTTTGGAACAAGGAGTCAGCAATCTTAAAGACTCCACTCCAGACAGCACTCAAATAACTAAAGACACTGATCACCTTAACCGTATGCGCGCTAAAGGCATTTCTGCTGTGCGCTGGGTTTTTAAAAAACCAGCGATGCATGACGAGCTCATCTCGTCATGAGCGTACGAGAGGCGTAACTCATGACGAGCTGAGCTCGTCATCCGCCTCGAAGGGGTTAAAAGACTTACCGAAAATGAAAAAAACAGGAACATAAAGAATAATCTCTGCCTTTTTGGTATTCCAGAAGGTTCAGAAATCTCCAACATGGTCACCTTTCTGCAAACGGTGATATCTTCAATTCTACGTCTGTCTTCTGCTTCTCCTCTATCAATTCAACAAGCACACCGCTTTGGTCCGCGGACTACATCAGGCCCTAACTCTCAGCCCAAAGGGATTGATATCCTTTTCCTTCAAAAAGGCGGGTTCTCTACAATTGTCAGGTCATAAGGTGTTTGTTACACACAACTTTTCTCTCACCAAAGCAGCTCATCAGAAGCAATTCCTGGATCTACACCTTCAACTGAAATCTTTGACCAATATATACAGACTACTTCATCCATGTCTCTTTAAAATCACTTTTAAGGATACTACTCCTTCAAAGAACCTGCGGACTTACAAATCTACATTAATCAACACAAAACTGAAGCTGTAAATTTAGGGTCTTCTTCTGTTACATGCTGTTCTTTTATAATGTGGTTCTAATGTACATTTGTTTCTATCTTCAATTTAATGTTTGCTCCTATTTAATTATGTATTTACTGTTTCCCCTGTTTTCTCCTTTTTCTAGATAGAATCTTTTGTATATTCCTCGTGTAATAACCCCATCTTATGTTCCCTCCATACCACCTCAGTCGTCTTCCTTAATGTTCCCACTATTAAGTTCAGTTTTCCTTTCTAAAATTCTAATGCCTCATGCACTTATGTGATCACTGTTGCCCGTATGTCAACTGGTTCATCATGAATGTTTGCATGTTTTGTATGTATTGTTTTTCGTCTTCTGATCTCGTTTCTACATGTTTTAATATTATTATTAAACTACTTATGTGCCAAAGATGCTTAGCCTGTCTCTCCCAGATGCTCTGCTGTCCCTCCTCCCTCTGGGGATTGTCAGCATTCATGGACCTAGGTCCTTGGAATGCCATATATATGCTTATACAATTTTCGGAGGTTATCTTCCTCCACCTGTTTTCTTCCATCCTCTTCTTTTTCTCCTTTTTTACTTGTTTTTCTTTTATCCCCCTACTACCTTGATATGCCTTGCATTTTTCATGAATCAGCAGTTGAATAGTGATTCTCATTGCGATGCAACTTAGAACAGTTACATGAAATGTCAAAGGGCTCAAACATCTATCAAACCTCAGTGTGTTTTATCTCGCTTAGCTTGATTGAAATGTCACATAGCTTTGTTACAAGAGACACATCTTAATGAATTGGAGGTTTCTAAACAAAAAAAAACCAATGGGTTGGTGAAATCTTATTCTCTCCCTCTAGCACAAACAAAAACGGGGCCATTGTTCTTTGCCGTAAATCTCTTAAAATCACTACACAACATCAAGACACAGAGGGTCGTTAGTTACTAGTCAAACTTACAATTGATATTACTTCTCTTATTATCCTCAATTTCTACAGCCCAACTCATCCTTATCCAATTTTTAAGGCAGAACCTTTCTCACACTATGGGGCCTTTTAGGATGGCGGACGGACCTGCATCCGTCCGCCACCCCGAGGTGGAGGGAACGTCCGCAGGGGCTGCGGCGTTCCCTCCATGCAGATTAGGATGTGACCGCCACCCTGGCGGTCACATACCCTATGTTTAACATTGCGGCGGGTGCTGCTTAAAGCAGCGCCCGCTGCAAGGTTAAAAGTGCATGCTTTGCATATGCAGGCACCGCGCGGTGCCTGCCACTTTGTGCATGCATATGCAGGGGGGTACCATAGGTACCCCCCATGTGCACCCCCCACTGCAGAAAAGCCACCGCGGAAAGCATGTCTTCTGCCCCATCCTAATATGGCTGGCGGTGTCTGATAGACACCGCCACCATATCAGAGCTTTTCCGCCGCGGTCGGAATGCGACCGCGGCGGACGGTCTTCCTGACCCACCAGCCATCCTAATCTGGCAGTGGGTCTTTGGAGCCTCCGCAGCGGTGAATCCGCATCCTCCGGGCCGGCAGTGGCTTCCGCCGGCCCGGAGGATGCGGATTCACCGCGATCCTAATCGGCCCCTATATTTGAGCACGACCCGGATAATTTAATAATGGGAGGTGACTGTAATCAATTTCCTGACCCTTTTTTGGACAGAAATTCCACCTCATGTTTTGTTCCCCATAAATCCCACAAGACTATCAAAAACCTCCTTTCTCAACACTCTCTCTCAGATTCCTGGAGACTATACAAGCCTGACCTCTGGGTATACTTATTTTCCTCCCCCACTCTCAATCTAGACTTGATTATATTTTCCTTAGTAAAGATGTACTGCAACACATGGCTAATTTTGAGACTGGTTGTATCTTAAAATTGGACCATGTGCGAGTGCAAACTGATTTATGCATCCTGTTTAATAGAACTAACGCACCCTCCTCAACGATCATTCCTTACTTTCAGATGCATCTTTGCCTGCCTCCTATACTGCTTTCATTGAGGAATACTTGCAATTTAATGACAATGATCAATCACCGTTTTCCTCTATTTGAGATGCCTTTGGCTGCCTCAAGAGGATTTATCATAGGTTATGGTCACTCCAAATGGAAGTCTGTGCGATAAAAATTTGCTGCTATTCTCACACAAATTTGGGGGCCCATTACGATGTCTGGCGGATCGCCACCGCAATGGTGGCGGTGGCGATCCGCCCGACATTCATGCCCGGCCGCCACCCATTTTCCCCCGACATATTACTATGGCGGGGGGGACCGCAGCAGACGTAAACACCGTCTGCCGCTTTTCCGCCCCGGTCCCCTTGTGGCCGCAGCGGAAAATGTTTAATATGGTGGCGGTGTCTATTAGACACCGTCAGCCATATTATGATGGGCTTGCAGACATGCCTTTCCGTGGCGGCATTGCCGCCACGGAAAGGCATGCGGAGACTCCCTGCAGGGGCCCGTTGTGGGCCCCCTGGGACTCCGGGGGCAGGGGGGTGCACATGGGGGTACCTATGGTACCCCCCGCATTTCAAAGTGCAAAATGGCAGGCACTGCGCGGTGCCTGTCATGTTGTGCTTTGAAATTCACAACGTGCATTTTTACCATTGTGACGGGCAGCGCTTTCAGCACCGCACGCCGCAATGGTAAAAATACAGGATGCGCCCGCCAGTGTGGCGGGCACATCCTAATGGCCAAGGCGGGACCGCCGCTCCTATGGTGGGCGGTCCCGTTTTGCACGGGGATGGCGGGCGGGCGAAGTCCGCCCGCCATCCTAATGGAACCCTAAGTGCCTCGAACATAATTATTATACTCATAAATCCAGCAAACCAGATCTTGATGCCTTGATTACAGCTAAAGTAGAATTGTGGTGATTTGTTACATTACGTCATTGGAATCACCTTGTGTCACTGAGAATGTTGCTCAGTGTGCATTCCCTCCGAGGCAGTTATCATCTGTACTTGAACCTGCCAGCTGGGACGGCTCTCTTTGCTTAAGAATAAACATCGCTTTTGTGGAAATCATTTCTCGTGTCTGCTACACTTCTTTACAGTGGCGACGAGGATGGGATTAAACGAACCTTCGATGAACGAATTTACAATGATGAACATTTACTTTTACCACTAAGAAGGACTCGCCGGATTACTACCATCGCAAGTATTCTTTTTCATTTATTTTTCCTTGCACTCTGGTGTCCTGTTCACCTTTTTCATTTGTTTATTCTACCGCGCAGATCAGCGTTTCCTTGTTAATCTGCATGCACTTAAATCGCTTCACGAAAACGTTCTTAGAGCCGTGCCCACACCGTTTTAATTGTTTACTCTGCGTCTTTTCTGGCATTACAATTCAAGAAATGTTCGCTTTTTGTTTAATTCAGCGCTGGAAATACAATTCAAAAGCTGTTTCATTTCTATTTAATTCAGCGCTGGCTTACCGGTTTCTGTGTCCTCGCGCTGCACTGGGAAGCCTTGTTTGTTTTCAAGGGTGCGCGCGCAACTGCATCGACGACTACTAAGGGACGATTGATCACAAAGGAGCCCCATACGTCATGACGTGCATTCCATAAAAAAAAAAAAAGGAATCCTTCATTTTTTTTTTCTAGATGGAACATCGTCTTTCTTAGACCACAAAGCCTATGGAACATTCTACATTCATTAAGCAATATTAAAAGTTTAGTATCAGGAAGCTTCATATTTCCACGCTGATGTCACATTGTCAAGCGAAACATTCTACGTTCATTGAGCAATAATAAAAGCTATTTTCAAGCTCTTGTACACAGCAACAATTCTACACGGGCAGTGTTTTCAAAAGCTTTCAGAATTTTTTTTTTTTCCATTTTAAGACGAATTATCTTTGAGGAATGCTACAGCTTATTCAAATCTACTCTGCCATCTAGTGGTCATTCTTTGGATTACATTAAACAACTTGGAAATTATACAAAAGAAGGAGGCAGAATACATTTCAATATTTATTTCTCATTTCTGATTTCATTTTACATTTTACTACTTCTTCAGTGTGTTTCTGCTGTGATACACACACAGGATCTTCAAGCAACAGGCAAATTAGAAGTGAACATTTTCACATCTCAACATGCAAAGTGTTACTCCACCTGCACAGTTTCTACAAGTACCTGGTGATCCCCCATTAGAATGGAAATTATGGGTTAGATCATTTATGGCGTATTTAGGTGCAATAGATGGTCAAAGGTACAGACCAGAAAGAAAAAAGAATCTTATGTATTATCATCTGGGGGTTGAAGGACAAAACGTTTTTGACCATTTACCCCCATATGATCCTCCTGATGGTGAAGATCCAGATGAATTTGAGATAGCTTTGGCAAAATTAGAGAAATATTTTACCAAGACTAAAAATGTAGTGGTACACAGATATACATTTTTCACAAGAACTCAAAAATGTGATGAAAGTATTGATTCATTCATTACTGCTTTAAAAAGGTTGGCTTCAAATTGTGATTTTGATAACTTTACATCTCAACTTTTAGGGATCAACTGGTTGCACGATGCTATTGCAAAGAAATTCAAAAGAAATTACTTACGTGCAAAGATCCCACATTAGATAAAGCGATTGATATTGCCAAAAGCATCGAAACTTCGATGGAAGATGTAAAACAACTCGAGACAGCGTTATCCAACACTATTGTTTCTGGTGCTGTTTCTAATTTACCTGCTGCTAAACCTTCTTTTGTCCCACGTAGCAATTTCAGAAGACCAAATATTTCTAGAGGTGGCAGATTTTCTACACAAAGCAGACAATATGACTCAAAGATGTTTTGTTACAGATGTGGTTCATCATTTCATGTATCTTCTTTTAAGAATTGTCCGGCCATTAATCAGCAATGTGGTCAATGTGGCAAAATGGGACACTTTGCCAAAATTTGCATGAGAGGTAGAAGAGGAAATGTAAGAGGAAATGTGAGATGTGTGGTTAATGATAATGATAATTCCAACATTGAGGGTGATTTTTCACATGAGGATGTCATTAACCAAGAATTTGTTGTTGTCAAAAACTGTGAGGAATTTTGTAATATTCAACATATTCCTGATCCTGAAATTGATGTGAATATTGAAAATGATCACGTTCAATTGCTCGTAGACACAGGTGCCCGCATCACTATTGTGTCACAAGACAAGTACACTAAATTTTGGTCAACTAAAAGTTTATTGCCCCCAGATGTTCTTACAGTGGCTTTTGAAGGAAGTAGAATTGAATTACTTGGATATTTTTGGGCCAGCATTATTGTCCTAGGGGTAATCATTAAAGGGAAAGTGTATGTAGCCAGACGAGGAATTAATGTTCTTGGTCTTCTGCATCAAGCCGAAATTGGTTTGACTATTAAACCTGGGTCAGCTAATCCTGTCTTCATTGATAGACAACCCACTCAAGATTTTCCTATAACCTCTTTAACTGATCCTATGTCTATTACTCATGTTAGCAACGATTCGGAACGTAAGTTTAGTAAAGTTTTTGAGGACCGCCTTGGAAAGATCACTGATTTCCAACATTTTATCAAAGTTAAAGATAATGTTATTCCCATCAAACACAAGTTACGTAATGTCCCCTTAAGTATCAGAAGTGATCTTTCAAAACACTTACAAACACTATGCAATCAGGGAATTATTGAAAAAGTTGAATCCACTCTCTGGCTTTCCCCCATTGTTCTGGCCAAGAAAAAGTCAGGCGATCTCAGAATGTGTGTTGACCTGCACAGTCTTAATGAAGCCATTTGGGTTGATGGGTTTCCTTTACCACGCATTGAAGACCTTATTGCCAAAGTAGGGTCATCGGCGTGGTTCGCTAAGCTTGATCTTAAAGCCGCCTATCACCAAGTTGAGCTACACCCTCATTCCAAACATTTACTGCCTTTGTCACCCCGGATGGTGTTTTTCAGTTTTGTCGTCTACCTTTTGGGCTGGCATCGGCGGCAGCAGTCTTCCAAAGACTCATGTCAGAAATGTTTGAACAAAATCCTAATGCAGTAGTCTTTCAAGATGAGATTCTTATATTTACAAAAACGGAAAGTGAACATGATATGGCAATTGATGACGTTTTTAAGATACTAGAGAGAAGAGGTCTTACACTGCAAAAGAGTAAATGTATTTTCAAGGCTAAAGAAATAGAGTACTTGGGACATATTATTTCTGAAACAGGCATTAAACCTAGACCTGGATTAGTCAAAAGCATTATTGAGGCACCTGCTCCCCAAAATAAAGAGCAGCTCATGTCTTTCCTTGGTTTGTGCGAATTTTAATTGGTCAGACGAATGTAAGAAGGGTTTTCAAACAATCAAAGAACACATACTGTCAGCTCCAGCCTTACAAGCGTTTGTTGAAGGAAGACAAACAATTGTCACAGTTGATGCTTGTGAGTATGGACTTGGGGCAGTTCTTTCACAATATTCTGAAGGGAAGGAGCACACGGTAGGGTTTGCTTCTCGAACTCTTCGTCCCGTTGAATGGAAGTATTCCGTCATAGAAAAAGAACTTCTAGCTTGTACCTGGAGCGTAGAAAAATTCAAACCGTACTTATGGGGCAGGTCATTTATTTTCAAAACCGACCATCGACCATTAGTTGATATTTTAAAAGGAAAAAATGTGAAGCGCACAACTGCTCGCTTAGCAAGATTGTCTACAAAATTACTTGAATACACTTTCAGTGTGGAATATATTCTGGGGGGGGAGAAACAGCAGGGCAGATTGTCTCTCTAGACTGCCTATTTCTGACAATGACGAACAAGATTGGGAGACTGAAGTGGAGGAATGTTTTGTGGCAAATATATGTCAAGAGTCTCTTTCCTTCATGGAAGGGGATTGGATTAGGGAACTTAATAATGACGTTGTACTTAAAGAAGTTTCTTTACATATTAAAAAAGGATGGCCGAAAGAGAGATGTCTCTCTCCTGATCTCCAAGTGTTTTGGAAGATTAGTAATGAACTTTCAATGGAGAATGTTATAATTGTAAGGGGTGACAAATTAGTTCCTCCGTCGTGCTACAGAGAAAGTATCATTTTGGCTTCTCATTCAGGCCATCTTGGTGCCACTATTACCAAAAGAAAGGTGAGGTCTGATTTTTGGTGGCCTAAAATGGACTCTCAAGTAGATGAACTTGTCAAACAATGTCCACGTTGCAATGCCAGTGATAAGGTGCTAGTTTTAGAGGGTGTTGTCAATTCGTAGATATCCACTCCTGGCAGGGCCTGTCAAAAGTTAGGTATGGATTTTCTGGGTCCTTTTCATGTTCTTCCTAACAACTCAAAATACTTTCTGGTCCTCATTGATCATTTGTCAAGATGGGTAGAAGTTGAACCTATCAATGTTCCGAATTCAAAGAGTGTTATTGATTGTTTAAACAGAATTTTTCTTAGAGAAGGGTATCCTGAAGAAATTTTAACAGATAATGGGGTTCAATTTGTTTCACATGAAATGAATCATTTTTTTAAAACATGTGGCATCAAGCACACTAGAACACCACTTTATCACCCACAGAGCAATGGTAAAACGGAGAGGTTTAACAGAGTTGTTGTAGAGTGTGTTCAAGCAGCTTTCAAATCCAGGAATTATGTTTTTCAGGCGATTAAAGATCTTGTTTGGTCGTATCGTACATCTCCTCATGTTGCCACCAATTATTCCCCATTTGAGCTTATGAGGGGGAGAAAAGCTTGTTCTCAAGTTTACCCTTTTTGGATGGTGAAGAGCTTTCATCAAGGTGGTGACATGAGAGACATGTGGGAATCTGCAAACAAAAAATCTTCTGAAACTAGCTTTAGAAATTGCAGACCTGTAAAAAAAGACTTCCACTGTATCCAAATAGGAGACTGGTTTAAAGTTAAAAATCCCATTTCAGTGAAAAAAGGCCTTTCAAAATTCTTAGATTCTCGAAGAAATGCTGTGAAATTGTCTAATGGTAACTGGTGGTGTACTTCTCAAGTTGCCAAAGATCCTTGTGTTTCTCCAAGAAATGTGAATTTCAACAATGTTTCAGAAGGGGATGAGGTCAGGAAGAGTACCAGAGTGTCTATCAGACCAAGTAAATTACGAGATTATGTTTAGTTCTTTATTTCTTTTTGTTTTGCATTTTTGTTTGGCTGTTTATTATTATTATCATTAAAAGGGGGGAGGTGTGGTGACTTGTTACATTACGTCATTGGAATCACCTTGTGTCACTGAGAATGTTGCTCAGTGTGCATTCCCTCCGAGGCAGTTATCATCTGTACTTGAACCTGCCAGCTGGGACGGCTCTCTTTGCTTAAGAATAAACATCGCTTTTGTGGAAATCATTTCTCGTGCCTGCTACACTTCTTTACAAGAATTCAATTAGTATACAACCAAAAAAGCTTGTGGCACAGTTAACCACAAACATTACAGTGGTAATAACAGAGCTGGTTCTCTTTTAGCGCGTTATTTAAAATGCAGTAGGGAAAAGAGTACTATAAAATCTATTATTGACAACAATGGCGTGAAGATGTTCAGGGAAGCAGCTACTGCAACAGGCTTTGCTTCTCATTATAAGGACGTATATACTCCAGAATACTCACCATCAGAAGACTCCCTCAATAGTTATTTCTCAAACCTTAAACCTAGAGCATTGCCACTGGTTGATCACACATAAGGAGAACAACTGTTTCAAATGGCAGAACTTTATACAGCCTTACAGTCCATTTCTAAGGGCAAAGCACCAGGTCCAGATGGCTTCACAGTCAAATCTTATCTCCACTTTGCTAAACTCCTTTTCCTCAAACTCTTAAAACTACTTAATTATCACAGAACTTCAAACTCCACTTCTGGCTCATTTGCAGAAGCTATGATATGATTAATTTCTTAAAGGGTTGTGTTCTGGCCAATTGCAAAAACTATAACCCCATTTCCTTAATAAACAGATTGTAGAATACTTGCCAAAGCTTTAGATCTTTGCTTGATCCCTTTTAAGCCTGATCTCATAGATGTGCACCAATCTGGCTTCCTTCCCAATAGAAATGTTGCAGATAATTCTCAACTTTTTAAAACATTATTAATAAAGCTTATAAGATCAATGATCATGTAGTCTCACTATCTATAGATGCAGAAAAGGCATGTGATAGGGTAACTAGTGTAGCAAAGGCTTTGGAATGGAACGGCCTCGGTCCAGAATGTTGACACCTTATATCATTGTTATACTGGGTTATAACAAATGGTATTCAATCTCCCTTCTTTCCTCTTTATAAGGGAAGTCGCCAGGGCTGCCCCTTATCTCTCTTATTATTCGTTTTAGCTCTAGAACCTTTTCTTCACCTACTAAGGACTTTCCGGTGCATTTATAGGATCCAAAGTTAACAATACGCACATTAAATTTACTGAAAATGCTGACAATATTATTTTATTTATGTCACATCCACATCATTTCCTTCCTGCTTTCTTACACAAACTCAATCTCTACTCTGCTATATCAGGCTATAAACATAATGTAGATAAAACAGAAGTATTACCACTTAATAAATACTGCTCTAAATCTATTATTTTCAAAGCAGGCCTCTCCTGGAATTCTTCCAAAATTAAATGCTTGGGTATATGGTACAGAAACACTCTAAGGACACCCTGAATATTAATTCAAATGTCGTATCAGACAAATTCCTTATATTCTCAGAGCAATAGTCTCTGTTATATCTCTTTTTGTGGGGTTGTCTAGACACTATCATAATGATGCTCCTTCCTATTATCAATTTCTTTCTCATGATGCTTCCTGTGAAGATACCCAAGTCCTATTGGCTTAGTGGATAAAATTCTGTCTAAAGTTCTGTGGCAGGGTGAACCTTCTCGAATCTCTGTCTGAAAATTAAAACTTTCCAAATCCCTGGTCAGAGTTAACTTTCCAGACTTTCTTAACTACTATTGGACTTTTGACATCAAGCAACTACAACTCTAGCTGTCTACACCAACTGATGCTCCGCAGAAGTTGTGGTTCTCTCTGGGACAAGCTCTGCTTTCACCCTCATCTCACAAACACATTCTCTTTATGTCAAACCCCCTCACCTAGCGCTGTCTCTCATGCTCGCACTATACTGAAACCTTACTATATGTCACACCTTACCCCCGGTGATCAATTATTTAACAGTCCTATTTGGCATAATAATTCTACAAAAGAGGCGTGTAGCACTTTATGTTGGAAGGCATGGATGAACAAAAGTATCGTTCTTATCTCACAACTATATAATTCAGACTCCCTTATTCCATTTTCTGAGCTATCATCCACATACAACCCCCCAGCTCATATGTACCTCCAGTATCATGAACTCTGTACCCTGGTCCAAAATACTCTTAAACAGCATTTCTCTCCTCATACCTCGCATTACCAGCTCCTTTCCGCACCTGATTGCATCATCCACGCACCCTAAAGCTGCCTACATATACAAACACTTAAGAATTCCTGGTCCAACTAGGGTCAAACCACTTCTAAAGGCACTGTGGGAATCGGATCTTGGTGTGTTTTGCCAACCCTTGTGTGGGATAGATTTTGGAGCAAAATACATTCTACCGCTCGCAAAGCCAGTCTCACACAAACAAACTCAAACATTACACATTTTTTGCGCTACACTTTTCTATACTCCCGCTCGTCTTTTTAAACTCAAATTTACCCGTCAAGATACTTGCTGGCGCTACCATACCCAAATGTGCATGAATTTTCACATGTTCTTTTCCTGTCCAGTACTGTCCATTTTCTGGGCATCGATATGGAGTCACATCGGAGCTATCATCCATGTTTCCATACCTCTTTTGCATGATTTACTGTTTTTGGGTGGTTTGCATGAAATCTGAAGTCCACACAGAATGATTGGAAAACCAGTGGTTCTCCTGCTTTCTGTAGGTATTTCTGTTATTACCTATAATTGGAAATCTACAGATAATATCACCCTTCTGTGATGGTGGAATTCAGTCTGTTACCATCGAAGACTGGACATTTATAAAATGGACTCAATGCAATTATACATCAAGCGTCATCAGGTATGGATGCCACTCAGTAAATATTAGTCTTCGCACTGCTAAGGGAATTAATTTTACCCATCTTACCTAGCTGTATAACTGCATAATTTACACTTTAATGCATGTCTTTACAATTTGGCAACCCTTTTCACTGAATATGTTATAGTTTGTTACTATGTTTGCTGTAATAAACTGCCATTCATTCTACATACCCATAAGGCTATAACTGATTTTACTCTTTATAGCTTCTCCCTCTTAACTTCCTTCCAATCTCCATTCTTTTTCTTCACTTTTCTCTTATTCAAAACTCATGCTTTGATCTCACATAACCATCCTTGGACACACTTTTGTATTTTCCATTGTGAAATAGGTGCAATATACCGCCTAAACTGGTAAAGTTCACAATTCACATGTTTGCATTTGCAATGTGTTTCTAATGTATGTTGTTACATGCTCAATAAAATATCTTAAAAAAACAGAATCTGAATCCTTCCTTTTCAGGGACAATGAAAGTGAGGGCAGCCGTGACCCAGAGTACTATTTTTTCTCTGCTCTTCAGAGACAGTGCTGCATGGCCCAGATTGGACCAGGGCCACAGATATATCCTGATTGTTTGTTCTCCTGGTAGAGTTCAGTGGTAAAGGGAGGAACCCTCTGCTAGTGCAAGGTTTGGTTCTTTATTGTTTTGACGGTGTGAAAGACTCAGATCAGGGAGCTGGAACGAGTATTAAGACGGGACTGATGATCAAGATGTTGAGCATTTCTTTGGCTGTTCTGCAGACTGCATCGACTTTTTTGCACAGTGCTGCCTCATTTCACCATCTTTAGAATGTCTAATGAACTGCTTCAAAAGAGGTAGCAGCAATATAAGACGTGGTCTGCAGGTGTGAACACTGGCGATAAATTCAAGAATGACTGGAACAGCCCCCACCACACCCATTCCCCATCGTCCGTCTCAGCTGCTCTTTCTGACTTTCTCCCGAGCAACAGCAACTAGTCAACAACTCAACACAGTAACAACATCAGTGTAAAAGCCGCGAGTGCACGTGAAAGACAGTACACGGCGAGGAGGACGCAGCTGAATAATGTACATTGGCAAACCAAATTATGTACTTAATTGATGAACGCCACGGGAAACATCCTTTACAACGAAACTTTTACAACGCAGTGCTATTACAACGCAGGTTTTACAACGAAAACCATTACAACGCATTGCACTGGGGGGCGCTCTAGGATAGGGAATAGATTTAATTTACTATCCAACACCTTCCCTACTATCCACGGGGACTGGAGTTGGAATAGTAAATTAAAATATTCACTATCCAGCACCCCAAAGCGCTATGCGTTATAACAGCATGCGTTGTAAAAACTGCGTTTTAACAGCATGCGTGGTAAAAGCATGTGTTGTAATGTCATACATCCACCCCACAGTGGTAGTCCTTGACCCTTGTGTACAATGCTTTACCTGGCAACACGCACAAAGAGGGAGCGCAGCAAGGGCAGAAATTGTCGATCACTGCACGGCTTAACAATAAAGCCATAAAGTGATTGGTCATGCTCTGTGGACAGAAGGCTCCCACACTGCCTCAAGTGTAGACACTGCACCAGAGGCTTAGCTACTGCCTCTCTTCCCTCTTTAGCCAATTTAGACACTGCTCCCATACTGTCATGTTACCAACACAGCATGAGAGCAGTGTCAGGATTAGCTCGGGCAGGGAACCTCACCGCTCATTAGTTGACTTGGGGATTGTGGTTGTGTTTCCCCTGGGCTCACTCATTAAAATTAAGCAGCTGGAGAGGCCCTTGGTGAGCATGTCGGGGTGGCAGGAGGAATGGAGCTGTCCAAACTGACATGCGCACTTTAGGCCCAGGTGCCCTGAGCATTGTGTCTGCTGTGCTGCTGTCAATATAATTAAGCCCCTCCCCCAACCCCCTTAGGCCCACATCATTGTGCACTGGCTTCCTGACTCAGGCATACCGGCCCACGGCTGAAAGCTAACTGCCGCAGGCGTTTTAATAAAAATAAAGACGAATGTTTTACAAATTTATCAAATTATTCATGTTTAATAGGAGAGGTCAGGGGGCCAAAAATATTAGTGGCGCAACAACCTAAATGCCACCCCCCTCTCACTTAGAGCGGGGACACACCGACATGGCGTTACCATGCGCTTCATTACAAAGAAAAAAAATGTATATGGTGGCCAGCTATATAGCCTATGTCCATCTGCTGCAACTGTCCTTTCCAATGCTGTATTGGGTGTTGTGATTGGTGCTGTGGTTCCTGAGATTACCCGCCTCAAAGGTTTGGGCTCTCTCTTTATTATATTAGTATAGATAGTTGAACATTGCTTAACAATTTCATAATAAACAATAACCAGAAAGGCCCTGCACGCTTTCACTTACTTACATTCTTTGAAAGATTGACATTTGTTTCAAAACAAATGAGAAAGAAAGTTATCAGCTTCTTTGAAACCTTGTACGTTATTTAAAACTAATCACTGGAAAAAGGATTTCAATCTATACTTAAAGCAGAAATATATTCAAGAAGACTTAATAGTCTTATTGCAATGAATAATACATGAATAAATGTGCGTTTAATCTTGATATTTATATACCTAAACAAACAACGTATATAATTCATAAAGAGGGATACGTAAAAGAAAAAGTAATTGTAATAGTGCCAGGAAGGTTGCTCTATGCAAAGGTGAAGCGTCAAATATACTTAACTTATATTCTGACAATATTGTTAAGTGAATGATCCAAAAAGCTTTAGAGTATAATATGGTTTAGTAGTATTTGCCAAAACAAGGCTAGGCAGCAGTCATTAGTGACCATTAGTTAACATATGCGAGAAGGTGGATTATTAGTTGGGGTGGATAATAGCCTGGCACAGAGCAAAAAGGCTTAACTTAAAAAATATGTAAAACATTTAGATGGACAAAAACAGTTAAAAAGCCGCAAACGCAACACAATAAATATCCCACTTCAAATCATAAGATCACAGAATAATTTAATAAACAAAGTGAGACCAAAATGACAAAGATCCAATAAGTGGAACCGAAATTATGAACGTTTACATTTTCAAATAAAAATAGCACTAAAAAGAACCAACTTCTGTCATCTGGTCATCACGCTGTGCTTCACCGGGATCTAGGTATGAGTTAAGGCTGACTGAAATGGAGCGCAGGTTGGATAAAGAAAGTGGGGTAGTCCCGGTAGGAAGTTTTACATTCTGAAGTATTCTCTGAAATGGAAGTCAAAAATCACACTTTGGGATTTTCTTTTTAAAAATGGGAAAAAAAGTTTGATGCGTGGATTTGTTATGTTGACAGAAGCTTGTATCAAATTAAACAAATAACCACTACTGTGACTGTGGTTCTCCCCAATGCTTAAGAAATGACCAGTCGGCTTGGTGGTAATTTCTAAATTTAGCAGGCTGGGACTCCATCGCCCTGATGGCCTTCTCCTACACCGCAAAAATATAAATTGGTCACTGTTTTGTGAGCTCAGATTTCTCCAGCAGGGTAAGGCTACAAGCTGCAGCCAAACAGGGCTTTAAGAGGCCAAAGACCCTCTTCACAACATCCCTAAGGAACAGATTTGCTGCTGCTGAAAAATTCAGAGCGTGAGCAAGCCCAATCTTTGGTCCTGTGGCAATGCACCTTCATCATACTGACTTGGCAGGCTTATCTCAGTCCTGTAGAGGTCTTTAAAACAAAATAGTTTTTCCATCAGACTAACTTGGCAGGTTTATCTCAGTCCTCCAGAGGTCTTTAAATCCAAAAAGTTTCTAGGAGGAGCACACTTTGGCACAACCAAGGGCTGGAGGACCTCAGGAACAGCACTTGGGGTCATGACTCATTCCAGCAGATGCTACCAACAGTGTCTGTGTCAGGTCCAGTTCCAACTGGTCAGCCGGACTCTTAAGGAAAAGAACCACGCCACCAACTCTGATTCCGACTCCAGCGCCGTGGTCCATGCTGGTTCCTGGAACTTTGAAACTGCATGAGCAGATACCTATAGTACTTTCTGATGCTGAGTGGCGCTAGTCTGACCTTGGCTAAAGCTGTGCCCCACCACTTTTGGGGCACCACTACACCTACTTGATCTGCCGCCTCCACAAGGGAGAACACACACCTTGCACTCCCTTTTCGACACAGTCTCAGACAACGATTATGAAACGGTTGATGCATTTGCTCAGCCCTATCATGACAACAGCAGCAGCCTCAATACTGCCCCTGAATCAGGTCCCCTCACCCCATGTCAAACATTGAAACACCATCGCCCTGCACAGGGTGACCCAGCGTTCCTGTCTCAGCACCCTTTTCCCAAATGTTTAGTTGTTCAGGCATCCACAATCAGATCTAACCCCCACAATTTTCCCCCTACTATCCCTGATAGGGAGTTAAAACGGGTAAAGATGTTTGGGAAGTGAGTTTTCTCTTCAACCAGTCTGTCTCTCTGCTCAGTAAATGCCAGGCTTTCCTGGGATGCTACTCCCACACCCTTTGGGACTCGGTGGCTCAAGTCCTCCCAGGTATCCATGAAGATCTCGGACCTGTCCTTGCCAAGGCCATTCAAGACAGTCAGGAGGTGGGCAATTTCACAATTTTTTTGTGACTTGGACACCACAGTTTTCATCAGGCGAGCCATTGACACCAATATTGCCATTCCCTGCCATGCATGGCTGTAATCAAACAGGTTTTCAGGCGATGTCCAGTCCCCACTTATTGACATGCCCTTTGGCAAGATTTGCCTGTTTGGGGACAAAGCTGATTCTGCTTTAGAGTGATTCAAAGAGAGCAGGGCCATGGTCCACTCTGTGGGCTTATCCGCCCGCCTCACCAGCCGCACCAACCATCCGTCCCTTTCTCAGCTTTGGTATAGCTGTTCTTTATCTCCAACCGCCTGACCTCATCAAGGAACCCAGCAGTTTTGTGGTTGAGGTTGTGGTCAGTATGAAAGGGTTGCTCGGTCCACTGCCCATTCCACCTGTAGCACTATCTGCAAAACCCATTTATTGTGTACGCAATGGAGCACAGCCAGCCTGTATGAGGCAAAGAAAGTAGGGTAGTCCCGGTCGGAAGTTTTACATTCGGAAGTATTCTCTGAAATGGAAGTCAAAAATCACACTTTGGGATTTTCTTTTTAAAAATGGGAAAAAAAAGTTTGATGCATGGATTTGTTATGTTGACAGAACCTTGTGTCAAATTAAACAAATAACCCCTACTGTGACTGTGGTTCTCCCCAATGCTTAAGAAATGACCAGTCGGCTAGGTGGTAATTTCTAAATTTAGCAGGCTGGGACTCCATCGCCCTGATGGCCTTCCCCTACACCGCAAAAATATAAATTGGTCACTGTTTTGTGAGCTCAGATTTTTCCAGCAGGGTAAGGCTACAAGCTGCAGCCAAACAGGGCTTTACGAGGCCAAAGACCCTCTTCACAACATCCCTAAGGAACAGATTTGCTGCTGCTGAAAAATTCAGAGCGTGGGCAAGCCCAATCTTTGGTCCTGTGGCAATGCACCTTCATCATACTGACTTGGCAGGCTTATCTCAGTACTGTAGAGGTCTTTAAAACAAAATAGTTTTTCCATCAGACTAACTTGGCAGGTTTATCTCAGTCCTCCAGAGGTCTTTAAATCCAAAAAGTTTCTAGGAGGAGCACACTTTGGCACAACCAAGGGCTGGAGGACCTCAGGAACAGCACTTGGGGGCATGACTCATTCCAGCAGATGCTACCAACAGTGTCTGTGTCAGGTCCTGTTCCAACTGGTCAGCCGGACTCTTAAGGAAAAGAACCACGCCACCAACTCTGATTCCGACTCCAGCGCCGTGGTCCATGCCGGTTCCTGGAACTTTGAAACTGCATGAGCAGATACCTATAGTACTTTCTGATGCTGAGTGGCGCTAGTCTGACCTTGGCTAAAGCTGTGCCCCACCACTTTTGGGGCACCACTACACCTACTTGATCTGCTGCCTCCACAAGGGAGACCACACACCTTGCACTCCCTTTTCGACACAGTCTCAGACAACGATTATGAAACGGTTGATGCATTTGCTCAGCCCTATCATGACAACAGCAGCAGCCTCAATACTGCCCCTGAATCAGGTCCCCTCACCCCATGTCAAACATTGAAACACCATCGCCCTGCACAGGGTGACCCAGCGTTCCTGTCTCAGCACCCTTTTCCCAAATGTTTAGTTGTTCAGGCATCCACAATCAGATCTAACCCCCACAATTTTCCCCCTACTATCCCTGATAGGGAGTTAAAACGGGTAAAGATGTTTGGGAAGTGAGTTTTCTCTTCAACCAGTCTGGCTCTCTGCTCAGTAAATGCCAGCTCTTTCCTGGGATGCTACTCCCACACCCTTTGGGACTCGGTGGCTCAAGTCCTCCCAGGTATCCATGAAGATCTCGGACCTGTCCTTGCCAAGGCCATTCAAGACAGTCAGGAGGTGGGCAATTTCACCATTTTTTTGTGACTTGGACACCACAGTTTTCATCAGGCGAGCCATTGACACCAATATTGCCATTCCCTGCCATGCGTGGCTGTAATCAAACAGGTTTTCAGGCGATGTCCAGTCCCCACTTATTGACATGCCCTTTGGCAAGATTTGCCTGTTTGGGGACAAAGCTGATTCTGCTTTAGAGTGATTAAAAGAGAGCAGGGCCATGGTCCACTCTGTGGGCTTATCCGCCCGCCTCACCAGCCGCACCAACCATCCGTCCCTTTCTCAGCTTTGGCAGAGCTGTTCTTTATCTCCAACCAATATAGCCTCATCAAGGAACCCAGCAATTTTGTGGTTGAGGTTGTGGTCAGTATGAAAGGGTTGCTCGGTCCACTGCCCATTCCACCTGCAGCCCTATCTGCAAAACCCATTTATTGTGTACGCAATGGAGCACAGCCAGCCTGTATGAGGCAGGATCCAACGATTCTTCCTGGTTTGCCAAACCATAACTTCAGACAAGTGGGTCCTGCAGAACATTTGCAAGGGATACGCCTTGCTCTTCATCTCTTCTCTGCCACACATTTCCAACATCCACCTGGCGACTGACGGAGGACCATTACTTCATTTTGTGATAGGAAGTGGAAGCCCTTTCGGCCAAAGGGGCTGTCAAGAGGGTGCCATCACCAGAAGTAGGACGTGGTTGTTACTCCCACTATTTCTGGTGTTCAAGAAGGATGGATGTCTTTGTCCTATTTTAAACGTGTGCCCACTCAAACCTTCCTCCAGAAGGTGGAATTCAAGATGCTCACCCTAGCCCAGGGTCGTGACTGCCCTTGATCCTGCAGACTGGATAATGGCATTGAACTTGCAGGACACCTATTTCCATATGCACTTCCTATAGGCCCATCGGCGGTACTCGCAGTTCATGGTGGGGCAGGAGCATTTTTACTTTACTGTGCATCCCTTTGGTCTTACCACCACCCTTCGGGTGTTCACAAAGGTGATGGCGGTGGTGACAGCACACCTTCAGAGGTCAAGGGTGCCAGTTTTCCCCCACATCAACGACTGCCCATTGGAGGCAGGCTTGTCCAAGGCAGTTAGCGTTTTTTAGAAACACGGCAACGCTGACTCTGCTGCTTGACCCAACGGTATATGGAGGTTGCACCCGGCTGTGGAGCGCTTATCTGTATGTCCAGTGACTCCAGCGTGGGACCTTCCTTATTTCACCTCCCGCGGACTGATTTACATTAACTAGAGGTTTTTATTGCTTTCCATGCTAACCTGTTTCGCTGTATTTTAACTAATATTTCAAGTTGTCACGACTAATACCAGTTCATATTACCTACCATTCAGACATCTACTTGTTTAGCTTGCAGTGATTCTTTGCTTGTTGTTTCCATCAGCTTGTCAACACGCGAACACAGTAACAATCTGGATATCCAGAGAAAATAATCAGTTTCTTAATAGGACTGCCAGTTAGTACAATATGAGAAGCCCTTTCTGAAATTCAAGTCTTTCATTGATCTCATCCGTCATTTTCTTATTAGACGATATACCACATCTATTGCACTACATCAGACTCAAATCAATATGGCTACCTCATGAAGGCGCAACGCCGGAACACGAGTAGGAGACAAATTATGTTATCCATAAACATATTGTTGAATTTTGTATCAATTTTGATGGTTTGAATGTAATTGTTTGTATCATTTTATGTCTAATAGTACAACATCATGTCAATACATATTTATGATGCATCATTAGGCCAAGTATGAATAGATCAATAAGTGTGAACAAATACTATTCTTATATCCAAATTGTGTCACATACAGAGGCAAAGAAACAAACTGTATATACACCAAATTTATTATTGCTATTACTTTAATTCATCCTTTTTTCTCAATTTAAAAGAAAAACATATTAAAAAACTTCTTCTGTAGAAAACAAAAATAAAATATCATATAATTTTTGATAACCAATTCTTTCTGGTCACTTATTGGTTCTGTTTAACAAAGGTCCACCCTTTTATCCATTTCCTGAATGTTTAGTGGCATCCAATAATTTCACCCTGATTTAGGAAATTAATTCAGGGGTAACCCTATTTTCACACATAATTGTCCCAGGCAGTCATCAAGCATCTCCAGACTACGGTGAACTCTCTGTGATCTTCTGTGGGGTTTACTACCAAAGTGTGTTAGTCATACCTCACTCCTTCTCAGATGCTCCCCTTCATTGAAATTGTTCTGGACATATTCGGTTTCATGCCTTTCCCTCGGGAAAGAGAGTTCAAGGCACATGCAGGCTATGATCCTGATCTTCCAGCCTCGGTGCTGGATTTCAGTGAGGTTGACTCTGAAGCTCAAGGGGCTGATGGCCACCTGCATTCTGCGGGTCCAGCACGCCAGGCCGCATATGCAGTCTCTGCAGTAGGATTTGATGTCTCAGCAGACTCAACATTGAGGGGACCTTTCCGATCATGTTTAGGTTTTGGAGAAGATTGAAAAAGATCTGCAGTGGTAGTTATTGGACTGCAACTGGGTCTGCGGCAAACCCCTCTCCCTTTACCATCCATAGCTCACGGTGGTGGTTGATGATTGCTTCAGTGGCAATCTGGGAGAGGTAGAGATCAAAGGTCTCTGGTCTCTGCCAGAATCCTGGCTCCATATCAACGTTCTGGAGCTGAGAGCCAACCGCTTGGCATTGAAAGCCTTCCTTCCTTCCTTCCATTCGTCAAGGTGAGACTGGCTCAGGTGCCCACAAAGGAATTTTCCTGGTGGTGAATCACTTGGCAGGCTCTTTGAATGCCAGGCAGACAAACTCAGCCATCGACAACTAGCAGATCACGAGTGACGATTACACCCGGAAGTGGCGCAAGGTCTCTTCCGTGAATGGGGAGAACCATGCCCTAGTTCGATCTCTTTGCCTCTGCTGAGTAGTGCAAAGTCAGTGCTTTTGCACATTGGAGTTTCCTAAGCATAACTCGCTTGGAGACATGTGCTGGCTCAACTGGAACTTAGGACTTCTGTATGCCTTTCTGTCAAACCACTCATGCGACGAGCTCTCAAAAAGATCAGACCAAATCGAGCCCAACTCATCCTAATGGCTCTGGATTGGGCACAGAGAGTAGGGTTTCCATCACACATGGGCTTGAGCGTCTGTCCTCTGATCAGGCTGCCCCTCAGGTCGGCTCTGCTGTCGCAACAAGTGCACCTGAGCCTTTGCAATTTCCAACCTCATGCTTGAAAATTGAACTATGACAGCAGTTTACCTTTAACCTTCCTCCGGTTGATATCATCTTGTCAGCCAGGCACCCCTCGACAAAAGCTGTATACGCTTGCCTTTGGGGCAAGTTTGTGAGTTGGTGCACCAAGATTGACTCCCTCCAGGCCAAGTTATGTGACGTTCTGTTGTTTTTGTCCTAGACACGGCAAGGCTTTGCTATTGACACTGTTAAAGAGTGTCTTTCCTTTCTGTTTGTTGAAAACTAATAAAGAGAGTTAAACCATAAAGAGTGTCTTTCATCTCTTTTACGTTTTGCTGTTCAAAAATGGAGAATTCTGTGGCTAGATAGAGTCTCTACCAGAAAGAGCTTTACCAAAGGCAACTAACTTGCAGCTGCAGTCCGTGCTGGTAACAGCGGTGGGGTCGCATGGGGGGATTTCGAGGGCTGATGCAGAGGGAAAATTAATTATTTATTTAATTTTCCTTCTGCATCGTCCCTCGAAATACCTCCCAGGCTGCCCCACCGCCCCACTGCTGTTACCTGCACAGACCACAACTGCTAACTTGTTTGTTCGTCCAGGCTTGGTCATAAAGTGCTGTTGTATATCCTTTTAATGGCAACAACTTGAAATGATGGCTCTTTGACTGCTACATAAATACATATTTCATATATTAAACACCCTCAATCAAGTTCAGAAATGATGAATCTCCGATGTGCATTGCTCCAATCACTATAAAGTACTTAGTGAGCAATTTACAGCTGTTGCACAATTTACACACTGTAAATCATGAACTTCAGACGTTGCCGAGAAAATATTTAGTTAATCGAATTGCACCATCACAAAGGATCCTGTGAGCGGTGTTCACCAATTTGTGAGTAACTTATAGGTGTTCTGAAATCTGTCTTCATTCAACGCTGCAACCTGTACTTCCTTTCGTCTCACATGCCTTGCTTTCAAGTTGTTCATCTTGGGAGGTGTGGGAAGCAAACCAGTAAAGTTCTTTTATTTTTTTCAGATCTCCCTTCAAATGTTCCTCTTTCGTCGGAGAACAGCACCACATGGGAGGTTTAGGCCTGGTCACCAGCACTGAGAGGAGGACAAAGTTGTTTTTTTTCTGCCCTTCTCGGATTGCAAAGTTTGACTTTGGTTCCTATGCGGAGGTTTGTTTGCATGGAGCGAAAGTGTGCTCGGTCTGGGTAAATATTTGAGGTTATGGATTAACCAGGAGCCCACTGGAGCCGGCGGACAGAAGACTTTGGAGCTGTCCTACAACTACAGGAGCAGCAAGTGAGTAAAAAATCTATTTTTTTTATTAATTTGTGTTTCAAAAAGTAAGTGGTTGGTACTAAGCCCCTGAGTGGCTTATAGTGAAGTGGCAGGGAAAGGCAGACTGTCTAGTGCCCTACCTAGTGGTAGGCTGTGCGCCTATGCGATGCTTGGTTCAAATTTGGCAGGCTGCTTGGATTTCAGAACTAGAGTTTAGCCGGCCCAGAATGCAGGCACATGAAGTCAGACCAGTCTTTACAGATTACGTTCTTACTGCCCTGGTCCCAATATTGTTCAAGACAAACTGCCTTGTTGGGCTAAGACAAGCCGAGAGTTTTTATGGGTTACATTTGCAGAGCCTCGCACTGCTTCTATGTGGATTGATGAACATTCCCAATTCCGTCCTTTGGTTTAAAGGAGAAAGGAGAGAAAACTAGGAAGCGGGAAAGAGAGATCGGAGAATAATATACAGATTTATTAATTTACCATATTAAATAACCTAGTACTCGCATGCTCATCCATATTTCTTATTTGTTTTGGTATTTGTTCGTCTTTGACGATGTTGGAGTTTGCCAACAGAATGTAGAGTGTCAATGTACATCAAAATAAAAAAAAAGGCATTTGTTCGAATTCACTTCGCACAGGCTACTAAAATTGTCAGTTTTGTATGTTAAAGTTCATGTTCAGATGTCTTATTTTTGTCTTATTTCTTGCCCAAAATCCCTTCCGTAGAACTTTATTCCACGCCCCACGGTGAATATACAATTGAAAAAGCTACAATTACGACTAATATGTGAGTTTTGGAGAAGGAAAATCTTTAGTACGTTGGGCTTTTTTCTTTTCTTTTTCATTTATTGCAGTGTTTTTCTATTTCAGAAATCGTTGTTTTTTCACAACCCACAATGAGTGCCAAATTTGCAAGGCTAATAATTAACGAAATATGCCTGTTTAAAGACTAAAATTCACATTCAGAATTCAGATATTCAGAATATAAAACAAAATACAGATTTCAATTTTTGATGCAAACAGTACTTTCTGCTTCAGAAATAACTGCAGCGTAATACACGCAAATAAAATTGGATGTGTAATAAATAGTGTCTCAATGTTAATTAGGCGTATTCAAGCAATTTATATGATCTTGTCTCTGAAGGAAGGCATTGTTGTGTATCCTAAGTTCTATGTTGAGAGAAGGCATTGGATTAGCTAGTTTTCCAATAAAGGAGTGGATTTCATATCCTTGGTGTTGAGTGTGAGTTGTGAAACATATTTTACCACTGTGTTATGAAAGCTGGATTTTAAAGACAGCAGTGTGTGATACAAATGTTTGCCCATATTTGTTACGTGATATTTTGTTTTAGTGGTGATGTTGTCTGTTTTTGTGCTATTGTGTTTTTGTATTGCATTTTTAAATTGTCATATTGTTGCGCTGTGGTTGTGGTGCTGCATTGTGTTTTGACTGTTTTGTTGTGTTGGGCCCTGTTATGTTTTAATTGTGTTGCCATGTTTCTTTGTTTATGTTATTGTGCTATATTTTGTAGTTTATTTTAGATATCTCAACAAATGATAATATCATGTGCCACTAAAGTTCCAGTAAGAAACAACCATTTACCACTGTTTATGGTGTTAAAATAACACTGGTCCAGCTCTTCAACTATTTGAGACAATAGCCAGTCCAAAAGTGTGGAAAAAATTGGGAGGCCTATTCACAAACTGCATTTTGTAGTACATTTAGTAATACTACAATAGTACAGTTTGCATATTGCAAACTGTTTTTCACTAACATGCACACCTCTCCCATCCTTTCTATGTGAAGATCTCCTTCCCAAATGTAGAGATCTACACACACACATGTGGTGTGGGAGAGACACAAGGAGTGGCTGTAAAATGGGGAATACTACAAAATGGGAGGGGTTCAGGGAGGAGTAAGTAAAGGTTTTGGCCAGGAGGCTTACTCATAAAGTGTAAGCCCATTGCTTTTCACAAACTGCACTTCTATAATTAATACAGTCAAAAAGGAACCAAAACAGTCATACATGTACTTCAGCTCTGGTTTGAAGTAAGTCCAGCACCACACAGGACCAATGAATGATTCTGAAAAATAATGGAGGTAGGGACTTAAGTTGAACCACGCATGAAATAATGTATAAATAACTTTATATACACCTTTTTTAAAGGTGTACATACATTTGAATTAACATAAAAAGTATATCTAAATAATAAAGAGATATTATATTTTACAATATATGTATTAGCATTTTAATAAATGTAACTTTATTTTTTAAATAATGATTATAATATTTGAAAATCTATCTATATATACATTTTGATGATGTTTAATACATGCTCTGTGATGATGTAGCAGACATCTGGGGGCACTTAAGAGGGACTTACCTGCTTCCTCCCGGTCCCGCTGTTGTTTCCTTCCCGCTGCTGAACCCGGCCATCAGCGCAGCGTGGACGGACTTGGGGGACTACATCTCCCGTGAGCCCTTGCGCCGGAAGCCGCCACCGCCTGCATTCTACCGTGCCCGGAGGCGCTTAAAAGACAAGAGAGCCCCGGTGGAGCGGGGCTCTGTAGCAGACATCTGGGGGCACTTAAGAGGGACTTACCTGGTTCCTCCCGGTCCCGCTGTTGTTTCCTTCCCGCTGCTGAACCCGGCCATCAGCGCAGCGTGGACGGACTTGGGGGACTACATCTCCCGTGAGCCCTTGCGCCGGAAGCCGCCACCGCCTGCATTCTACCGCGCCCGGAGGCGATTAAAAGACAAGAGAGCCCCGGTGGAGCGGGGCTCTGTAGCAGACATCTGGGGGCACTCAAGAGGGACTTACCTGGTTCCTCCCGGTCCCGCTGTTGTTTCCTTCCCGCTGCTGAACCCGGCCATCAGCGCAGCGTGGACGGACTTGGGGGACTACATCTCCCGTGAGCCCTTGCGCCGGAAGCCGCCACCGCCTGCATTCTACCGTGCCCGGAGGCGCTTAAAAGACAAGAGAGCCCCCGCGTCGCGGAACTGCACGCGGGTCGGCGCCGGGAGAAGCCCGGGACAAGGGCGGGGCCATCAGCGTCCATCAAAGGCCAGAAGAGGCCGGGACGGGACACCCCCCTTGGCACTCAACCAACAAAAAAGAAAAAGGGTAAGGAGACTCAACGATATTCCCCATTTTCATACAGGGCCTTCCCAAGATACTCGATCAATTCTTGGTGGTTGATGCTGTTCCCTTGTGATTTCATATAAGCTAGTTACGCCATGTCCTGCAAGGGGGCCCCCAAAAACATTTCCTCCAAGTGTGACTTGCTTAAGGGAACGATGGACTACTACATAAAGAGGGCAACTTCCCCCATTCCCAGTGAACCAGAGAGAGCAGAACGTTGCCTGGCCATGGATACTTCTTCCAGTAGAAGTTCTCCCTCACAGACAGCCGACGAAGCTCCCGATTAATCACTGCTGGAAGAGTTAAACAAACTATGTAAATCCATGTACGCTCCTGTCGATTCAAGAAGTGTGCAAACCAGTGCTCCTACCTGCCCTACAGCAACCACTAGTCCCCAGTCCAGTAGATCATTCCATCTAAACAAAACTTTGCAGGGTACACCCCTTTTAGCACAAGCAAAATTAAATTCGAAATCTAAAGTGTCCCCTCAGGTCCCTTTTGCCAAAAGGAAGCGAGACGGTGCCAAACAAATGGGGAGTCAGGCAAAGCAATAAAAACTGAACCCAAGTCCCCCATTGTCCAACACTGCCATCTCTAAAGCACCTATTCAGGCTACTTTATTGGCCCGAATCGAAAACATGATCAAATCAATAATATCCCCGCTGATGGAAAAAATGATTAGCTTAGGGGATAGGCTCACGGGTGTTGAGGAAGCGATTAAGGCCAACTCGTTACTCATAAAAAGTTTGGCAGGATCCTTTCAACCACAGTTTCCAGCCCCCACAGAAGTGCCTAAAATTACCACACAAAGTAACACTGCCCATAATCATCTAGTAACCTCACATATGACATATTTATACATCCCGGAAGCAGCCTCAACAGAACGGAGTTCTTACCCTAGAGTAGGGCCGAACAAAGAATCTATAATACATAAGGGGACAGCTGCTAAACATGGTAATACGGCATATAAAACCAACCACTTACATTTGCCACCAGAGGCCGCTCCTTTTGTGTGCGTCCTCTCGGGAGTACCAGAACTTATAAAGGGGAAAAAACGAAAGACAGCAGGACCTAAGAAACAAGGTTTTGTTCTGGCTAACTAAAAATAGACCTCTGCCACCCAACATCGATGGCAGTATACTAAGTGTCAGAAGAGTGGGCTGGCTAGGACGTCTTCTAAAAGATATTGCTGGTGATTTAGTACTTGTAAAATTCAGGAATAAACACGTTGTCCCACATCTCCAAACACGGCAGTCACAAATAGGAGATGGCCATCTGGGGCCTAAGTGAATTTTACCCTAGATCATTATACCTATACGCCCCCTCACCAAGACAAAATGTAGAGAGCAATCACCTGATGGGCAGAAGTGGCCTCGTATCGTCGAGTGGTTACACCATCCCCACCTCCAATCGATTTGACTTACTCTCGGGTTCAACTTTGATGGATTAAATTGCATAGACATAGATATTATCCATATGGAAATTCTAACTTGTATTGAATTATATTTAGACCCAAAGAGATTTGTCATAATTGTATTTGTAGTAACATTTTTTATTGACATTTTTGGAGATTTTATTTTTCATGTGAATGTAATATCATGTTCTATGCTTTTATGGTTACATTTCTTACCGAATAAAGTACCTTTGATTTGAATACATAATAAATAAACAATTTAATTTAGGTGGCTATTTCTTTTCAAATAAATCATGAGAAAACTAATACTATTTAATATACTTTAATTGAATATATAAGGCAAAATTATGTTTTTAGTACTGTAACATTGCTTTTCTTTTGTTCTACACTTAAAATATATAAAATTAATTTAAGATAATATTTATCATAAAAATATTTTTACTTTTTTATGATTTAATAAACTTTTTTACTTTCCCCTATGCTTTAGTGATGGGGAAATCTCTGCCAGGTGGTGGGGACCTCCGGCTGTGTGTGAAAAATTAGTAACTTTATATTCATAAATTAAGATATGCAATGAATTCAGGGTTTGGAGCCACGTAAGTGTGCCCTTAGGCGTAGATTTACACTGATAAATGATGGTTTGCCAAAAGTAGTACATTTACTACAAAGTGTAAGTGTACCCATGTTGATTTGCTCACATATATGTTTACATTTGTAAATATGCTACTGTGACTTAATTTAGTGATCCATTTATGTGAAACAGCCCATACTGTTTGAGGGCTGATTTCTAGGTGGTGGGGTAACAAGTTTAATTATTTGTAGAGCCCTCTGATAAAATGAGAATTTGTTTGTGAGCCTATTATTCTCATCTAGCAAAGTGGTATATTGGATTATGGAGTGGCACTGGCTACAACTGTGTGGAAAACTGAAAAGTTGTTTCAGGTATAGAACATTTATGGAAAGAAAGGCAAGGAATTAACTTGTTGAGACAGGAAGATTGAGTAGTTGCTAGAGACCAGGGAGAGGGTGATATATCAGGAGGCTAAATAGAAGGATAGAAAATCTTGATAAAGAACATGGATGTCTATCAGAGGCCATCACTGGTATTATTAACTTGTTCTGTATATAATTATTTGTACCCCTCATTTAATATTTCTAAGTGCAGTTAATAGCAGGTGTTTCTATGAGAGACTTCAATAATGCTGAATTTACCGATCTTGTAAGAATGAAAAGCTGAGTCAGCCTTGTCAGGAATCAAACTTGTGAATGGAACACAAATGAGAACACCACACAGGACAACTGGAGTCTAATATGGAAATCGGTATTCTCATGTAAAATTACCCCAATGCTATCCCAAACGAAATACTGGCTTCTCCACAGGACGTTTTGGACCCCCTCGCTCCTGTTTAAATTATCGCTGAGGGAGAGTCCGACATGCTGGAACTGTAACAAATTCATCGGTGACCTCCCACACCTTCTATTACACTTTCTCCCTCTTTTGGAGTCAAGTACTTGACTACATCCAGTCCCTACTAGGAATCTGGCTAAAGTTTTCCTTCACTACACTTGTTCGTGGATTTCTAGACCCCCAACTCAGATCACCCAATGATAGGATACTAGTAGATACTTTACTAATTTGGGGCCTGTAAATCCATTCTAGCTAATTGGAAAAACACAGCAGCTACTACTTTCAAGGCCTGGTTATATTGGATACTTTACCTGAGAGTGGCCGATAATATTTCCCTCTAAAATTCCCCCTGGAAGCCTAAATCTATACCAGTTTGGAAATCATTGGATGACTATTTCACCCAGCCCCGTGAACTATGAACAGTTGCAATTTCTAAGACATAACCAGTCACTCATAGTACACTTACAACCCTCCTCCTCCTGCTAACATCCTATCTAGTTAAATATTGTTCTTATAATATACCCAAATTTGCCATGCCTCCTGATACAGCTCTTGGTCTTTGACTTCACCTGTGTTTTCTGTTTTGACATGATATGCCATATACTATTCAGTTACGTCCTGCTGTCCAAGACCTGCTGTGCCTCAAGCCTACATTTTTACCACTCAGGTGTCAATCTACCTATTTTTTATTTTGATTCCTTACCCGTGTTTCATTATATTATTGTTTTGTCAAGATGCCATGTATACTATTTAAGTTGTTACTAAAGTACTAATCAAAACCTGTGTCTTTCATGTGCATTACTCAGTTGACAGTACACTTCACCTTTTGGATCTACATGCACCCTACACTAATGTAACAAGCAACTTTTTGTTTGACTCTTCCTTGTCATAAAACTAGTAAAATCTTTGAAATAAAAAAAATACTTACCCCGCTTATGCTGGAGTGGGAACAGTACATTTGACATCTCCAAAGTTCAACACTTTCGCTGCAGTTGCTCAGATTGGAGTGGAAATAGTTATTCTGACTCCGTGAAAGTCCAACACTTTCCCTACTATTGTTTAGTTAGTGTTATTAACATTTATTTTATTTGTTTACATTTGTAAAATGCGTTTTTTATTATTTATACAAAAAAATAGTATTTTTTTATTTATACTAAAATGTAGATTTGTATACATTCATTTTATTTTGATATAATTTAATATATAAAAAAAAAAATGTAATATATACAGTTTTATTGTTTATTTTCATTATGAATAATTGTGACAGAGAAGTCTTCTGCATGGTAAGAGATGTTTATCCCTGCCCTGAATGCCCAACTGTACTTTTGTTTGGATCCCTAATGCTGTATTTTTTGTCATAGACAAACATGGATCATGCATGTGCGCCATGAGATAGGACTGCCTCACAGATTGCGTTATTGTTGGTCCCAGGAGGGGCACCCAAGTGCTACCTTCATAGTGGTGGAAGGCCACTGCCTTCACCAGGAGTTAAACAGCACAAGTACTGTGGTGGCAGTGTACTGTTTAGTCATCAGTAATAGGGAACAGGACCTTTTCATCCTGTGTCACTGGCGTGAGGCCTACATGCTCACTCACCTTTTTAAGTTCCACTTCTGTGTTCTTAACTGACCTTTGGCCTACATCAGGTAGATGTGAAGTGCTGTACAGCGCAGGAGTGGTGATTCTGCGTTTAATGTGTGTGTGAGCCTGAAAAGGGTGCAGTACAGTGCAGTAAGTGCATGTACTGAATGTATGTATGCCTAGTGGGACTACATTTCATGAAGTGCTGTGCAGAGCATGCTCAATGAAGGCATGTGTTGGGTGTATGTGTGCTTGCATGAAGTACAATACATGAAGGGTGAAATGTTGTGGTACAGTATAGAAAAGCTCCAGTGCTGAACAGTGCGTGCAGAATGAATGTGTGTGCTGAATGCAGGGTACTTGTAATGATACAATGCATGGAGGTAATAGTGCTGGACAGTAAATGTGCTATGAATGTACACTGAGTAAGTGTGTCTGCAGTGGTACAGTATATGGAGGACACTGTGTTCTATTTTGAGAAGCCTTGCCCTGCCCGGTGAAGACATGAGGAGGAGAGGAATCTCCACAAGCAGATTTGTGTAGTGCTGCATTCCTGTGAACTGGATGGGACACACACTGGCGGTAAAGACTTCCTTTACACTTCAAAAGGTTTCTCTTTGATTCAGTGATAGGTCACTGGGGCCTGGACACTTCTGAGGAATGGAGATGAGGCTGATAATGGAATCATAAATAGTAGAGCTGTGAGTCTGGGATTAACCTCTCCATGCACATATCACTGTGGCTGACATCCAGTTGTGAACTCTGGTTACTTCCATGAATTGTGTTGTGGGAAAATCAGTTTCAGAGTCTTGCCTGCTGTGACCGACCGCTTCCATAAGGCAAGAAGAACAAGAGGTTTCTACTTCAAAAGGGGCAGAACCCCAATAAAACCTACAAAGACTCAGACTCTAAATTACATTTTAGTGACTCCAAATGGACTATAAGAAGGGGAGGTGAGACCTCAAACTCTGATACCTCCAAACAGCCTGTGTGAGAAGAGGAAGCTCTCGAAGACAAGTACCTGTGATCAGGACTGAGGGGCAAGGCCTGCTAGCCTCCCTGCATTGTGACAGGGCAACACCCAGGGAAAATCCAAGATCACTTGCCCTGGAGCCTGAAGCAACAGCACCAGGCTGCTTGCCAAGACCAGTATGCCCTATGAGGAAGAGGAGAGTGCTGGAGGGAGTGAGGTCCAGTGGGGAGCCCTAAGGAGAGGACTTCCTGAGCGAGGTGTGAGGAGAACAGCTGTGCACTGATTGAGTTGTTGCTTGTGTGCAGGAGTGGTTCAGGAACCCCTGTATGCCAGGTGAGGGACGCTGTGAACTGAGCCATGTGAAAAATGCCATGCGGGAAGAGCCATGCCTGCACTGCCGGGCTGCAGTGGCCCTGTGTGCCAGAGGGGGCCATCGTCTAACGTATTTAGGCCAGGAGCATGAGACATGTATCCACCAAGATCAGCGACCCTGTATGCCTGGAGGGGGCCACTGTAGATGAGGGCAATCATTCCCGAAGGTGCATAATGCAGGAACCCTGTATCCCAGTAAGGACTTCCGATACCTCTCTGGCAAGTGTTTGGGTCATGGCCCAGATGATAAGATTGCTGCTGTGACCGGCAGGTCAATGCTGGCAGCCACACCAGACTGCTTCCCCAAGGAATCCAGAACAACACTAAAGACATCACACCCTTGCCAGAGCTTCAGTCAGGAGTCGGAGAATTCCCACCCCCTGTTGGGAGAAGATTGACTTACGGGAGCAGCGGGAGCAGCTCCAATCAGCGGGCGAGCTGGCAGCGCTGCTCAAGAAAAGAGCCTCTGCCTCCTGGGTGCTGCTACCTGTCCTGCGTTCAGCCTGTCTTCCCTGAACAGTATCTGGACTCAGGGCACCCATGGAGAGGGCACTCACTGCACTGCTGAACACTTCCATACTGCCAGAGCGGGTAAAACCGGAACTGGGCCCGTGTGATCACAGAGGACTCACTGCTAAGAGTGCTGTGGAAACATAGACACTTTTGACTAATTACTATAGAGTCAAAGAGGAACTTATGAGTACAGCCTACTAGTACGCATTCCGTGGATGGAGCCACAAGTGAATGGGGAATAACCTAGAACATGTGACAAGCTAGAGGGTGGGACAGGAATTTGCCTGACAACTACTAAAGCCCCGACCTCAAGGGGAGTGTGCTATTTAATGAGTATTGCTATTCCTTTGCATTTGTAGCATTAGAAATACCATTAGAAAGTCATACAAAACCAAGTATTTGACGGGACATTGATTTATTGTTTGTACTATGTGCATCATGAGTTATGACTCATGTTCAGTTACCTATATCTCCACTCAACCATCCCCTCTTCCCTAAGAGATTGACTGGCCCACTGAAAGGGGTGTTTACAATAATGTAATTTAGTTTTTTAATGATTTACATATATTTATTTTATTTTTTATAATACATATTGTTTATTTTATTTTACAATAATTATTTCAATAATTTTATGTGTACTTTTAATTATTATTTTAAACCTAAATGATTAAAATAAATTAAATGTAAAGGCAGATAGATAGATAGATAGATAGATACTTTTCTTCTTTATTCCAGTCCGCCCGCAATATATTTTTCTGATATTTTTGTAGTTTACATACAAAGTATGCAAGCTTGATTTTTTGGTTCCAGGTATTTTTGTTGCAATATTTGTGTATTACAATATTTTTTTCCTGATATTTTGTCATACAAGCAATAGCTCAGATGTATCCTTCTCCTACTGTGTGGCAATTGATAGTCAACAGTGGGTTGGTATCGGAACGTATGCGCCAGTGAGAGGTCCACCTTTTTAAAGCCCTCTAAGGATGTTCCTGAAACAAAGGCTTGTCTGTAGTCTCTATCTGGGAAATATATGTCATATTGACAAGACTGTGGATCAGGCCCACCACTGGGTGGTGGCGTGGAATCCCTCCTGGTGCTCTATTTCTTTCGGTGGTGATTTTATCCATGTCACGAGGAACATCACCTACTTACTGCCTAGCTAGAGCTCTTTGGGTCGCAGGCTCCTCTAAATTCTCTTTGTCATATGTTGCTTTCAATGTTCTCTCTAAAGGAAATCTTCACCCACGTCTTCCTTACCAACAAAGGAAGATCAAGCAGCCTTGGATCTCACCCAAGGGCAGCTCATTTATGTACTCCTTGTTTGATCTCTCACTGAGATGGAATGGGACTGAATATCAGAAATCTACATACTTTCCTTCCTCATCCGTACGGGAGCACACATAATCACCTTAACGCAGATACTGTCGCTCACAGCAGACTTGATTAAGACATTCCTGATAACCTCATGTTTTCTTCCTGATAAGCATACACTGATTGTGTTTCTTTTTGGGTGCACCTTTGGAGGCTACTGAAGGACTGCAAACCAGTGCACCTGCTGGAAACACTATCTGCACACCTCCACACTTTGTATGGTGACATTCCTATGCACTGTAAGACGTGTTAACTTGACATTTCTACATGTCCTACTTTTAAATACCATGCACCCTTCCCCGTGGGCAACAAATCCTACATTGAGGTAACTTATTAACATTTACAATGAAGATTTGACCTGTCACAAGGGTTTATTATAGTATAACAGTTTTTATACTGCTACAGGCAGGTTATACTGGTAGGCCTAAAGCCATATTTTACACAGTCACTGGTCACTATAGTGTACGGCACAATAGGTGCTGCAGTGCACTACTGCCATGTAACTTACAGGCCCTGGGTACACGTTGTGGAATATGCTAGGGACTGATAGGTAAGTTAAATATACCAGTTAGGAATATGCCAATTGAACAGTTTTTAAAGGGGGAGCACTGGCCCTTTACTTCTGGTTAGCAAAGATAAAGTGGATTGAGGTCTAACACCAGCAAAAAAATAGGGCCCAGCCAATGACACAAAATGGAAGGTAAGCACACACAATAGGAGGATTTTCTACATGAAAGATTTGACTTAAAGGTGCCTGATGGAGCTTTACATAGTCTGGAACAATATTTAATGAACACTGGGTTTAAAACAGAAGCCATATTAGGCCAAGCTCTAGTCTTGACCGGCTGACCGAATGGGAAGTTGGAAGGAAAAATTATGTTTAAGGCATTTGCCCAGCGTGACACTCAACGACTCGACAAAACAGAGTGCCCCATAGGAAATTGCGTGCAGGTAAGTTGGCTTTTTAATAGCTAAGTTCGCGTCAGGGGTCAAACGCTACAGACTAATTTTCCATTATGAATATTGAAGGTAGGTCAATTACATTTTTATGATTGAATTCTGCTGTATTTGAGCAACCTCTTGACCAAGAGAAAAAAATAATAATGCCAATCACTGCTCATGTGCCAGTTGAGAGTCCAACACTTTCTCTGCTGCTGGCATTAGGATGCTAAATGTCCTAATCTGCCAGGCGTGCCTCCCCAGAATGCCATGCCAAAGTATATCACTAAATTGCAAAGTTAAGGGATGACAAATGATGCTGAACAAAGTCAGTTTGTTTCCTTGTAACAGGAGGCAACGCATTGTGTCGGGGAGATAATCAGGGTAGCAGGCTGTTGTACAGGGTACTAGAAGTTGTGCTGGTTGAATGTTATACAGGCTCATGGCCCCTATCTTACAGTTATCCTTTTGGCTACAGAGTCTGCCCTGAGGCATTGTCTAAATTGCCCCATTATAAAAAAAAGAGAAATTCTCTATTTAAAGGGCCACACCAGTGCCAGAAACCACATGGCACTGGTATGAAGAGCAGGACTGTCATGCCCAAAAATAAATTGCCCCTGTCTGTGAAGCACCATCGAAATGAAAGCATGGCTCAGCTATGAAAGACAATTAGTCAGAATGAGCTTGTCTGGTATGGACATGCTGTGAACGGTCAAAACCCACATCCCTATGGTATGAACATCACCAATATTATGCCAGAAATTGTACTTCTATGAAAAGCATATTTCAATGGAAACCTCATCGCCATCAGCAACATTTGAAGCGGGGATGTGAAATTATAAGAAACATTTTGCCAATTTGTGTTAAAAAAATTGATTTATTTGATCACTGGGATGGCCACAATCGACACTCACCTTCCTAATGAAAATATTTCTCCGTAGGAACGAAGAGTGTAACTCTTCCTCCTTTCCTTCCACGTATACCACTCTTCTGTAATTGTACTGTACGATTTCACTAGATGTTCTGAAACAAAAGAAGGCAGAAAAAATATTATGAATAAAAGATATCAATAATACATTTTTATCAATGGGCGGACCAGATCTCTGTACCTGCATCTGATTGATAACAAACCGACACAAATAATAGAATTCTACATTTAAAATATAAAAATTGCTGCCAGATGAACAAAAAAATAAAGATAACTGGTTTGTAGGGTCGAAGGCTGACCCTAGAGGCTCACACTACTATGTAATTAGGGTCCCTAGCTTGTAATACTGTTAGTGTGAATGGTAGAGTTCACTGAGTGCAACCTTCCAATTCAGCCCAATTAAATTTATTGAAGTTTAGGAGTCCTCGCATACCCTCACTGGCCACATATTCAATAAAGCATAGTTGTGCAGTTCGATATGAGATTAGATTTTTTTTAATGAATCTGCAGATAGACACCTGTTTTGCTCCAGCAAATTAGCCAGTTAACTTTCTCCAAGCTTCTTGGGCATATCAGATTTGTTTAGGGTATACCGCTGAACAGCTGCCTGGATTAAAGTGTTGGCACACATCCTGGTTTTATCAGTGCAGAATATCCTGTTTGTCTAAGGAGCACCAAAGTCCTGGACAGACACTTGGTCTGGGAAAAATTTGGCCCATTGAGATGACTGATGACGTGAGTTTGTGTGGCTCTTTCTGTCAGTTTGTATGCTCTAGTCTGGAAATCCGATGATGTATGCTAACCGCATCCTTGCAACAAAGTATCCTTATAACCCACTAGGCATTTTATACTCTTGTCTAATTTATAAGGGTATTGGGAACAAATAGTTGATACTAGTGTTACAATTGAGTAGTTAGAGGTCCTTCCTGAATTGAGGCAGTGATGGTGATTGCCTGAGGGGCAGAGGTAAGGAGTTCCAGGTCTTCGCAGCTAGGTAGAAGAAGGATCTTCCTCCAGCTGATGTATTGCGGATCTGTGGGATAGTGGCCTGGGCTAGATGGGCGGATCGGAGGTGTCTGGTTGGTGTGTAGGAGAGGTGGTGGTTGAGGTATTCTGGTTCAGTGTTGTGCTTTGTAAGCATGCGTGAGGAGCTTGAAGGTGATTCTTTTGTTGATCAGGAGCCAGTGTGGATCTCTCAGGTGACCGTAGATGTGGTTTTGGCGGGGAAGTCCAGGATAAGTCTGGCAGAGGCGTTCTGAGTGTGCTGCCATTTCTTTTAGAGTTTTTGGGTTGTGCTTGCGTAGAGTGCATTGCCGTAGTCGAGCTTGCTGCTGATGAGCGCCTAGGTGACAGAACTCCTGTACTCTGTGGAGATTCATTTGAAGATTTTTTTAATTAGGCACAGCATGTGGAAGCAGGAGGACAATAGGAGTTGATTTGGCGGCTCATAAAGAGCGAGGATGATGCAGAGGTTGCGTGTGTGGTCGGTGGGTGTGGGGGGAGGGGGTCCAAGTGCTGCTTGCCACCAGGAGTCACCCCAAGTGGAGGGGTTGGAGCCCAGAATGAGGACTTTGGTTTTGTCAGTGTTGAGTTTTAGGCAGCTCTCCTTCGTCCAGGCGGCTACTGCTTTCATCCTGTCGTGGAAGTTGCTCTTAGTGGCTGTAGTTTGTGATTAGAGAGAGGATCAGCTGTGTGTCATCGATGAAGGAGACAATGTTGAGTCTGTGGATTCTGACAATGGCTGCGAGCAGGTCCATGTATATGTTGAAGGAGGTGGGGCTCAGGGAGGAGCCTTCACGGACCATGCAGCTGATTGCTATAGGATTTGAGGAGAAAGGTGGGAGCCTGACTTTCTGGGTTTGGCTGGTGAGGAAGTAATGGATCTACTCTATCGCTTTGCCGCAGATGCCAGCGTCTTGTTGTCTTGTGCAGCAGGTGTGGTGGGAGATGGTGTTGAATGCAGCAGAGAAGTCCAGGAGGATGAGGGCTGCAATTTTACTTTGGTCGAGGACAGTATGGCTGTCGTTGGCTGCAGCGGGGAGTGCAGTCTCCGTGCTGTGGTGCTCCTGAAGCCAGAGTGAGAGGGGACCAGGGTGTGGTTTGTTTAGATTAATTCTGTGAGCTGGGCGTTGATGGCCTTGTCAATGACTTAGGCTGGGAAGGCGAGCAGGGGGTTAGTCGGGTCAGCAGAGGGTTTCTTCAGCAGGGGGTTTATCTTTTTTTTTTATTCCAGTCTTCAGGGAAGGTGGCGGATTTGATGGAGCAGTTGATGGTGCAGCAATGTTCGGTGTGATGATGACACCTGCTTGGTTGAAAATGTGGGAGTGAACATGGTCTGAGAAGGCCCAAGAGTGTATGGTTTTCATTATACTTAGGGTGTCATTAGCGACAAGGGTGGTCCAGTTGAGCAGTTCAGTTCAGTTCAGTTCAGTTCAACTTTATTCGGATACAATGGTACCCATAAAAGCACAGAAAACACAAATTCATCACAATAGTTAATACAAAGAATAACCCCTTCGCTGCTAGGCCTTTTCCCCTCCTGTGCTAAGCCTTTTTTTGGCGATTTGGGGTAGTGCGCGCTTAGGCCCCTGTAACTTTTTGACCACATAAGGTATCCACGCCAAATTTGTGTCCTTTTCTTCCAACATCATGTGGATTCTAAAGGTGCCCAGGGTTTGTGGATTCCCTTGCAGGGGTCCCAGAAATTAAGCAAAATACAGTACAATTTTTGACATTCCTGGTTGTGGGGATATATAGGACTTGTAGTTTCACCAAGAACCCGACGAACTCAGAGCCAAAAACTGAGCACAAACATGCAATGGTATTTTATTATTTACTGGGTATAGAGCACCTATTCTTGGAAAATGTATACATGGAAAAATCGGTATGAAAGACACCTATGTATTTCTGAATTGGGTACAAATTATAGAGTTTAGAAACAGTATATATTTGCACATTTTCAAAACTGGGAATACTCATACTAGCATGAGAATTATTGGTCATTTTTCAAAAAGTTTTTTTTTTTACACAATGTCTTTCATTGGGAAGGGAGAAATGCATGAAAAATCAATAGGTAATTACAGTTGATTTATAAATCTGAATTACGCTAAGTCTCCCGATAAAAACGGTACCTCACTTGTGTGGGTCGGCCTTGTGCCTGCAACTGAAACAGCGCAAAATGCAACGTGGTCACACCTCAATTTTGCAGTTAAAAATTGACCCTAGCAGAACTATGGAGATCAACTTCTAGGAAAAAAATAACTGCAACGCTAAACCAGACCAAATACTGGCTAGTACACAAGGCGTACTGGACACCAGCCCGCCTGGCCTCCTTGGGGATCCGAGAGAGTGATGCATGCTGGAACTGTGACAGAGAGAAGGACGACTTAGAACACCTGCTTCTCAGCTGCCCTAAGATCAGGGGATTCTGGGACAGAATTGGGACACTTATCAAAGAGATCGCGGGAATAGCCATACACATAGATTTCCCAAGTCTAGTCCTAGGTTTTGCGTCCCCGGCCATCACAACGAAAGAGGAACGCGGCCTCATTGACCTACTGCTGACGGCTGCAGTCAAAATAGTCCTAAGTAACTGGAAGGACACCTCAAAGGCTGCGCCCAAGGCATGGCTAAACTGGGTCACGTTCCTAAGGGGGGCAGACAACATTACAGCGAAACACACGCCGAAAACTCATAGGCAGTCGAACATGTGGGAACCCCTTGACCTCTACCTATCCTCGCAGAAACCCCCATAGTCACAGATTCTAGACCACCGCAGAGGGTCGCACCCTGCGGATCCACGCGCCAGCAAAAGGAAACCAATACGTAAGGCTCCTCCACTCTTTCTTTCTCGACTTCTATTCTCTGCTATCCCCGCTCTCGTCCGGGGCGTGGGTCAAGGACACCAACCGAGCCATGCAGAGGGGGCTGCAGAAGACGATGATAAGCTGGACTTTGAAACGGACACTCGAACAAAGCCAAGGGGACGACGGCGGCCTACACCCCCCCCCCCCCCGGCGCCTCTTTCCTTCTCTTCCTCTTGTCTTTTTCTTTTCCTCCCTTTTTCCTCCACTCATGTATATTCCGTGCTCCATGTAAATATATATTTTTCTACACAATAAAAAATTACAGAAATTAAAAATTGACCCTTTTATGGCAAAGTGCCTAGCTGTAGTTTTTGCACCCTAGCTCTTCCGGCACCTAGGGAAACCTAGCAAACCTATACATTTTTGAAAACTAGACACCCAGGGGAATTCAGGATGAGGTTACTCAACTGCCTCCCACCAGGTTCTGTTACCCAGAATCCCTTGCAAACCTAAACAATTGGGGAAAAAAACGCATTTTCCTCACATTTCTGTGACGGAAAGTTCTGGAATCTGCGTGGAATTTCTACCCACCCTGCGTTCCCCAAAGTCTTATGAGAAAAATGGTACCTCACTTGCCTGGGTCTGCCTAGTGCCTGCGACAGGAAACGGTGCACAACGCAACGTGGTCGCACCTCAATTTCGCAGTCAATACTGGTCCTTTTTTGGCAAAGTGCCTACCTGTAGTTTATGAACCCTAGCTGTGCCGGCACCTAGGGAAACCTAGCAAACCTATACATTTTTGAAAACTAGACACCCAGGGAAACTTAAGATGGGGTGACTCGACTGCCTCCCACCAGGTTCTGTTACCATAAATCCCTTGCAAACCTAAAAAATTGGGGAAAAATACGCATTTTCCTCACATTTCTGTGGTGGACAGTCCTGGAATCTGCATGGATCAACAAATGTCCACCCGCCCAGCGATCCCCCAGGTCTCCCAAAAAAAATGGTACCTCACTTGCCTGAGTCTGCCTAGTGCCTGCGACAGGAAACAGCGCAAAACGCAACGTGTTCGCACCGCAATTTCGCAGTGAAAACGCGCCCTTTTTTGGCAAAGTGCCTACCTTTCGTTTTTGAGCCCTAGCTCTGCCGGCACCTAGGGAAACCTTGCAAACCTATACATTTTTGAAAACTAGACACCCAGGGGAATTCAGGATGGGTTGACTCAACTGCCTCCCACCAGGTTCTGTTACCCAGAATCCCATGCCAACCTAAAAATTTGACAAAAAAAACGCATTTTCCTCACATTTCTGTGGTGGAAAGTTCTGGAATCTGCGTGGATTAACAAATGTCCACCCACTCAGCGTTTCCCCAGGTCTCCCGAAAAAAAATGGTACCTCACTTGCCTGGGTCTGCCTAGTGCCTGCGACAGGAAACAGCGCAAAACGCAACGTGTTCACCCCCCAATTTTGCAGTGAAAACGGGCCCTTTTTTGGCAAAGTGCCTAACTTTTGTTTTTGAACCCTAGCTCTGCCGGCACCTAGGGAAACCTAGCAAACCCATACATTTTTTAAAACTAGACACCCAGGGAAATTCAAGATGGGGTGACTGAACTGCCTCCCACCAGGTTATGTTACCCAGAATCCCTTGCAAACCTACAAAATTGACAAACAAAACGCATTTTCCTCACATTTTTGTGGTGGAAAGTTCTGGAATCTGCGTGGATCAACAAATTTCCACCCACCCAGCGTTTCCCCAGGTCTCCCGAAAAAAATGGTACCTCACTTGCCTGGGTCTGCCGAGTGCCTGCGACAGGAAACAGCGCAAAACGCAACGTGTTCGCACCGCAATTTCGCAGTGAAAACGGGCCCTTTTTTGGCAAAGTGCCTACCTTTTGTTTTTGAACCCTAGCTCTGCCGGCACCTAGGGAAACCTAGCAAACCTATACATTTTTGAAAACTAGACACCCAGGGGAATTCAGGATGGGGTGACTCAACTGCCTCCCACCAGGTTCTGTTACCCAGAATCCCTTGCAAAGCTAAAAAATTCACACAAAAAATGCATTTTCCTCACATTTCTGTGGTGGAAAGTTCTGGAATCTGCGTGGATCAACAAATTTCCACCCACCCCGTGTTCCCCCAGGTCTCTCAAAAAAAAGGTACCTCACTTGCCTGGGTCTGCCTAGTGCCTGCGACAGGAAACAGCACAAAACGCAACGTGTTCGCAACGCAATTTCGCAGTGAAAACAGGCCCTTTTTTGGCAAAGTGCCTACCTTTCGTTTTTGAACCCTAGCTCTGCCGGCGCCTAGGGAAACCTAGCAAACCTATACATTTTTGAAAACTAGACACCCAGCGTTCCCCAAAGTCTTATGAGAAAAATGGTACCTCACTTGCCTGGGTCTGCCTAGTGCCTGCGACAGGAAACGGTGCAAAACGCAACGTGGTCGCACCTCAATTTCGCAGTCAATACTGGCCCTTTTTTGGAAAAGTGCCTACCTGTAGTTTTTTAACCCTAGCTCTGCCGGCACCTAGGGAAACCCAGCAAACCTATACATTTTTGAAAACTAGACATCCAGGGAAACTTAAGATGGGGTGACTCGACTGCCTCCCACCAGGTTCTGTTACCATGAATCCCTTGCAAACCTAAAAAATTGGGGGAAAATACGCATTTTCCTCACATTTCTGTGGTGGACAGTCCTGGGATCTGCGTGGATCAACAAATTTCCACCCACCCAGCGTTCCCACAGGTCTCCCGAGAAAAATGGTACTCACTTGCCTGGGTCTGCCTAGTGCCTGCGACAGGAAACATCGCAAAACGCAACGTGGTCGCACCGAAATTTCGCCGTGTAAACGGGCCCTTTTTTGGCAAAGTGCCTACATTTTTTAAAACTAGACACCCAGGGGAATTCAGGATGGGGTGACTCAACTGCCTCCCACCAGGTTCTGTTACCCAGAATCCCATGCCAACCTAAAAATTTGACAAAAAAAACACATTTTCCTCACATTTCTGTGGTGGAAAGTTCTGGAATCTGCGTGGATCAACAAATTTCCACCCACCCCGTGTTCTCCCAGGTCTCCCAAAAAAAATGGTACCTCACTTGCCTGGGTCTGCCTAGTGCCTGCGACAGGAAACAGCGCACAACGCAATGTGTTCGCAACGCAATTTCGCAGTGAAAACTGGCCCTTTATTGGCAAAGTGCCTACCTTTCGTTTTTGAACCCTAGCTCTGCCGGCACCTAGGGAAACCTAGCAAACCTATACATTTTTGGAAACTAGACACCATGGGGAATTCAGGATGGGGTGACCCAACTGCCTCCCACCAGGTACACACAGCCCAGGGTTTGAAGGACAGTCGGGGCAGTACATACAAACCTCCTTCCGCAAACCTCTTCGCCATCAGACTCTACATCTCCGACTGGGAAATTCTTTTGAGGTTGTAGGAGGAATTTGATCAGGAAAGTGGCGATCTTTCAATCTGGCAACATCCTCCACCACTCCAACTCTAGGAACACTTGCCTGTTCCACTAAAACAAGGCTGCCTATTACAGACTCCTGAAACTTTACAAAAGTCATCTTTGACTGGGGACAAGATTTATGGAACACAACAAAAGCATTAAAGGTTGCCAAGTGGAAAAGATGGATAGCCAACTTCTTGTACCAAATGTAAGCCCTACGAAGAGCAGCATACGGTTCCAACCTCTGATCTACTCTGTCAACACCACCCATGTGCCTATTTTAGTCTAGAATGCACACAGGTTTGCGCGCTTCTGCAACCTGACCCCAAACAGTCACCGGTTCAGTGCTTTCATCATGTATGGAAGTCAACATGTAGACATCTCTCCTGTCTGAAAACTTTACAGCTAGAAGCTCCTCACAACGCAATGCACTGCACTGTCCCCGAGCAAGCTTTTGACAAACAAGTTCTTTTGGGAAACCTTTACGGTTTGAGCGGATTGTGCCACAAGCAACAGTGTCCACTTTGGCCGATTCCCTGAACAACCGCACACCGGTGTAGAAGTTATCTACATATAAATGATGGACTTTGTTAAAAAATCCTCGACCAAGTTCCCACACAATTTTCTCAGTCACTCCAAAAGTCGACGGACAACCAGGGGGGTTAATCCTGGATTCCTTACCGGTGTACACCCTGAAATTAGAGACATATCCAGTCAGACTGTCACACAGCATATAAAGCTTAATTCCATAGCGTGCCCTCTTACTAGGAATGTATTGCCGAAATACCAAGCGGCCCTTGAACAACAGCAAAGACTCATCCACTGCAATTTCTTTCCCAGGATAAAAGATCTCAGGAAATCGATTAACAAAATGAGCAATGACAGGCTGAATCTTGAAAAGACGGTCACAATCAGGGTGATCTCGTGGCAAAGCAGAACCATTGTCAACAAAATGCATCATCCGAAGCAGAAGCAAATACCTATCACGACTCATGACTGCCAAAAATATAGCTGTTGTCATCAAGGGACTAGTAGACCAATATGAACCCATTGATGGTTTCCTAAGCAAGCCCATCAAAAAAGTTAAACCCAAAAACTTTTTCATCTCCTCCAAATTTGTGGGAGTCCACCCGGTAGCTCTAGCGTGGGGCTTAAGGCTGGCACTGCTCACCCTCGAAAAATGTTCTGCATACAAATTAGTCTGCTCTACAATCTCTGCCAAAAACACATCATCCATAAACAAATCAATTGGCAAAAAGTTTTCAGTGTTCACCCTACACCCTGGAATACCAGTAAATTCAGGCAATGCCGGCTGCACCATGCCTGGTGCAACCCAGAGGTCAGAACTTTCAACGTCAAGTCTTGCAGCCGCAGGCTGCCGCCCAGCTGCCTCTCGTCTCACTACACCACCTGGAAGTCTAGCAGCCCCAGGCACAGCAATGTCCTCCGCAACCACAAGCACTTCATCCACACCAAAAGTAGCTTCATCAGCACTCAGAGTATCTTCATCATCAGATGAAGCCTTGTGTAGAGAAAACTCACTACCTGAATCTTCACCTCCCACCTCTGGCTCAGAATCAGAGTCATTCTCTGGACCATGGTCAGAGGAAGAATCAAAAAGCATTCCAACAACTTGCTGAGCAGTAATCCGGCGGCTAAGAAAGGAGTCTGCACAAACAACTCAACAACCCCAACACTGTGCAAAGTAAGTTAAAAAATGTAAGCCTTTATCACAAAAATCTATATACTGAAAAAATATATAATTCACTTACAAGAGACAGCTACACTCACCAGCACCTACTCTGCAAAGACACAGCAAATAGGCAATGATATCCCACTAGAAAGAAGAAAAAAAAACTTATATCTACAGAAGTACACATCAAGAACAAATGCAAAACATGTTTTACAATCACAAAAAACAGAAACCAAACATACTTGTATTATTACACACTTTGCAAAAAAAGGTCTCTTACCAAACACATGCAACTACACAAAGAGCAGAACAGCAGAACCACCAGTAACGGAACCGCACACTGCAACAATCTAAAGAGAAAATAAAACAATACACATTAGAAGAAACAAAAACAACACACATTACAACAGGCTATGTCACAGGGTATGTCACAAATGGGGTGTCTGTCCCCATGGGGGGCAGAATATAAATCTTTATAAATGTGGGCCCCCTAGAGGCAACCCTACAGATGGCAGAGAGGCCAAATTAAGACACTAATCTGCCGCCAAATGGGCCCAAGGAAGCGACCCTTGCCCAAGGGGTCGCTTCCTTTATAAAAAAAGAACAATCCCTGGTGTCTAGTGGGCTTTTCTACCCCCCCCCCCCCCCCGGGTCCAGATTAGGCCCAAAAAACGGCCGATCTGCCCCCAAGGGGGGGGGGGGGGGGGGCAGAAAAGTCTAAAAAAAATTGTTTGCCCCTAGGAAGTGACCCTTACCCGAGGGGTCGCTTCCTTTATAAATAAAATAACAATCCCTGGTATCTAGTGGGCTTTTCTGCCCCCTCTGGGTGCAGATCGGCCAAAAAAACGGCCGTTCTGCCCTAGGGGGGGGAGAAAAGTCTGAAAATTAAATTGCCCCCCTAAGGAAGCGACCCTTGCCCAAGGGGTTGCTTCCTGCACACAAAATAAACACAAACAAACAATCCCTGGTGTCTAGTGGGGCATTCCTGGTGCACGATCGCGACGCTGTGCGCGATCGTTCACCAGGAATGCCCTGCATTGGGACATCAGGGGAGAGGAAACACTGTTTCCTCCCCCCCGATGCCTCAAGGCACCGAGAAACGGCCCCGCGCCCCACCGGAGACCACTTCACTTACCTTGCAGCTGGACGCGCTGGAAACAAATGGCTTCCAGCGCGTCCAGCGCGTCCAGCGCTTCCTGATGACGTCGCCGTGTGCTGTGCGCGCTGACGTCACCAGGAAGCGTGGGGGGCCAGGGGGTGGCAGCGGAAAGTCTTCCGCTGCAACCCCGGGTAAAGGCATCAAGATCGATGCCCCAGGGGGGTGATGACGGAGCGGTTCCGTCATCAGCACAGCCCAACCGAAGCTGATGACGGAACTGCTCCGTCATCAGCGTCGAAGGGGTTAAAATTCAATATACAAATAGCCAAAGTGCCTTGTGCAGAAATGACCATCATGTTGATATATACAGTTATTAAAACAATTCACAGATTATATCATACAGGATCTAGGGTCCATCATAGATCTCCGTACCCTTATTGCGGTTTTGAGAAAAGTGCCAGAGCGGAAAATTAGTTCAGCATCATCTAAGTCTAGTATTGATCGGTACGCTACCTCCAGAGCAATTGGTCTTCTTTTGTTAAAATATGGATATAAAAACTGCTTAGAGTATTTGATATAATGTTTACAGAAGAATATAAAGTGCATGATAGTTTGCTCACTCCTACCATCACAGGAACACATGTTAAGATTAAGATTTGGGCTATAACCAAGTGGAAAAAAAGTGCAAATCGAATTGTGCCAGCTCTTAGTCGAAACTAAAGACTCGTTTCCCAACGGCTCATCGATAAAGTCAAATACATGTGAAGCGGATAACAGTACTATTCAATAGCCATGTAGTTACGCACAGTTGATTTCCTAGACTGTACCACCTCCCGCTCGTTATTATATAGGGAGTACAAAGCGTTCTGCAGTTCCTTTTTTGCATCTGAAGCTGCTAATATGGGATCCCGGAAGATGTTTTCTCTGTTTATACTGTGTAAGCTACTCAGCACACCGCTTAGCCCTGGAATTTCTAAGCCCTTGTCACAATGTAAGCAGTCCTTGATAATCAGCTGTGTCAAGGATGCCTCTTCCTTCTTCCACACTGATACCCACATAAGTGCCGGTCGTGCTCGGATAAAATCAGTTATAAAATTAATATTGAGCTCTTTGTGACATATATATTGGGGGTAGAGATTGGGGTGCTCAGTAATTTTCTGCAAAACCTATTTTCTTCCTGCTGAATTACTGAGCAATTAACCGTTCCCCAAATCTCGGCGCTGTATGTGGCCACCGGGGTGCACTGAAGTTTATATATTTTCTGTACTGCTAAAAGAGCGCCCGTGGTCTTAGAGCGAGGTAGACTTAAAATTGAATTGGTGGCCTCTGAGAACTTGCTCCTGGTGTGAGCTAAATGCTCACTCCAGGAGCCGTTCGCAGCAAAGGCCAATCCTAAATAAACAAAAGATCTTACCAAAGTCAATTTTTGGCCATCTATTGTAATCGGGCCTATTTTACGCTTCCCCGGGCCACTACTCATCAAAAAGGATTTCTTAAAATTAACCCGCAGGTCTAACTTTTTCATATAAATATAAATATTTTGGACAAGAAGACGCAATGAGTTTAGAGTACGGCCTATAAGAACCGCATCGTCTGCGTAAAGAAGCACAGGGATGGGCTCTTTATTAATATATGGAGCATCTTGGGTAGCCGTTTTCAGAGAGGTATTGAGCCCATTAATATATATGATAAAAAGCAGGGGGGCCAACACGCATCCTTGTCTGACCCCCCTGCCAATATCAATGGACCCCGAATCCTCTCCTCCCGTCCCAATCCTTACTTGGGCCTTGAGGTCTCTATGTAAATATGATCAAAAGTTTACCAGTGTTTCGCCCAATCCACCAGCCAAAAGGATTGCCTACAGCTTTGACCTATTCACTAGGTCAAAGACTGTGGACAAATCCATAAAAGCCATGTAAATAGGGGACCTCTTTGCAACAGCATATTTACCAATGATTAAGTTTAGGTTGAGGCATTGTTCCGTGGTTCCTACCTTGCCCCTAAAGCCCAACTGGCATGGGTCCAGGATGTCATTTGCTTCTGTCCAATCCACAATTTTATTGTACAGGACTCTTCCTGGGATTTTAAGGGTATTATCTATTAGGGAGATAGGTCGATAATTGAACGGAAGATATCTATCTCCCTTCTTGAAAATCGGGACTATTATACTTCTTGCCCAAGTCTCAGGTATTTTTGTCAAAGTTAAATTATTAAAAATATTGAAGAGCAGCGGGGCCCAGAAGGCCGGGTTCCACTTAATTAAATCGATAGGAAGCCCGTCTGGGCCCGGCGCTTTATTGCCTGAACTCTGATTGATCGCTTCCATGACTTCCGAGATGCTTATTTCTATGGGTACTGGGCTACCCGGATTGAAGGTTGATTCACATGGAGGTGGAGGGGAATATGTAGGAGAGTAGGGTCTGCTTTCCTATGGTCACCCCACTTTTTGCTTTTTGCTTCACTGGTTTTCGACTTAATGTAGCTGTGGGCCTGCTAATCAGACCCACAGCCCTGCTGTTCTCTCTCTAAATTTCACACCATGTACTTTAGATACATCACCAATTGGGATTTGGGTCACTCTTGTGAGTCCCTGTACAGAGTACCATAGGTACCCAGGGCATAGGTGCACCCAAGGCCTACCAGGGGCTGCAGCATATCTTTTGCCACCCCTGGCTGGCCATCCAATCTGACACAACTGGCTGATCACTCAGCTGGGGCAATGTGGTGTAATCACCCCTTACTTGGATATAGTATTCCTATATCTACCCTTATATATAGACACATATTCACCTATAAGTCACTCCTATGGCAGGCCTTAACAATCCTGAAGGCAGAGTGCTTGGTTTTATGTGAGATGGTGCTCTAGCATGAGCTGAGCATGTCTGCAGCTTTCGGAACCATGTCCTTATAGCTGTTCTATGATATTGCCATACCATATCCTCTTAAGTGCATTATGAACCTCGCGGTTAAATGCTAACTTTGGTTTGGCTTTATCAAAACATGTCGTGTAAGGTGTCATACGCTTTGGAATATTACCCCCTCGCCTGTTCTGGCAACGGGGGTAGCATTCCACCCTTCTAGAGGGAGAAGACATGATGTTCCTACTAATCCCGGTTAAAGTTAACCAGAGCCTCAGCATCACAAAATGGATGCTGCTGCCACAGACACAAGTCTGATCTCCTGCTGCTGGGAGCCCTTCCAGCGAGGGAGGCTTGGACAATAGGTTTCCTGTCTTGAGAGGTGCTAGCACCACCCCAGACAGGCCATAGTGTATTGGGGCAGGGAGGGCTGAATGAAATGAGACACTGCCTGGGGCACACAAGGTGTCCCATGCATAGGACAGTTCAAACCGGTGCTGGGGCACTCCAGCCCCAGCTCTGGCACAAAACTGGACAAAGGTAAAGGGGTGTAACCACCCCCTTCCCTGGTCCCACCCATAGGAGGGACCTAGCAGGTAATCCAGCCCCTAGATTTGGTATATAGGTAGGAGCTGAGTCCCAAGACTTTAGATTTATCCTGATTGAAACTTGAAATGAAACTCTGGACCTTCGATATTCTACCTGAAGATAGAAGACTGAAGAATCTCCCTTGTGGTCAAGGAGTGACCACCCTGTGCAAGCAGGCACCGTCAAGCGATCAACGGTTTGCTTTGTCGACGCTCCCGCCGGAGCCCGAGCACAGAGCCTGACAAGACCCAGACTTTCAGACTTCCTTCAGCCCGATCTACAGCCACAGCAAAGCTGAGACCCGTGGAGGCGACGCGAGACGTGGGACCGGCCATCTTGGAAAGCCAGCGAATTGCTTTCCGTGCAACTTCTGAGGCACCCTCGAAGTTGTGCATTGGGGATTGAGAAGCCCCAGCCCCGAGCACCCACTGCACCGAAGATCAGCCCTCCACACTCCACCATCGCACCCCAACTCCGGAACATCATCAACACCTCCTTCAACCCTGCCACCTTCCCGGAGAGCTGGAAGCATTCCGAGCTCAGCGCCCTACTGAAGAAACTAACAGCAGACCCCACTGACCTCAAAAACTTCCGCCCCATCTCGCTCCTCCCTTTTCCTGCCAAAGTCATCGAGAAGATCGTCAACAGACAGCTTGCCGCCTTCCTCGAGACGAACGGATCCCTCGACCCCTCACAGTCCGGTTTCAGAGCCAACCACAGCACCGAGACCGCCCTCATCGCAGCCACCGACGACATCCGAGCCCTGCTCGACAACGGGGAAACAGCGGCACTCATCCTCCTGGACCTCTCTGCAGCGTTCGACACTGTCTGCCACTGCACCCTAGTTCAACGCCTCAGCAACATCGGCATCAAAGAGAAGGCACTGGAGTGGATCATCTCGTTCCTCGCCGGGAGAACACAGAGAGTCCACCTCCCCCCGTTTTGATCCGAGGCCACCGAAGTCATCTGCGGCGTACCGCAAGGATCGTCACTCAGCCCCACCCTCTTCAACGTCTACATGAGACCTCTTGCAGCCATCGCACGCCAACACAACCTCAAAATCATCACCTACGCCGATGACACCCAGCTGATCCTCTCCCTCACCAGAGACCCCGACACCGCCAGAACCAGCCTACACGAAGGGATGAAAGACGTCGCCGAGTGGATGAAGAACAGCCGCCTGAAACTGAACTCAGACAAGACGGAAGTCCTCATCCTGGGACCATCGCCCTCCGCCTGGGACGACTCCTGGTGGCCCCCCGCCCTGGGCACCACTCCCAAGCCAACAGACCATGCACGCAACCTGGGCTTCATCCTGGACTCCTCCCTCTCGATGACCAGGCAAGTCAACGCCGTCTCATCATCATGCTTTCACACCCTTCGCATGCTCCGCAAGATCTTCCGATGGATCCCGACCGAAACCAGGAAGACGGTCACCCAGGCACACGTCACCAGCCGACTGGACTACGGAAACACCCTCTACGCCGGAACCACAGCCAAACTACAGAAAAGACTCCAACGCATCCAGAACGCCTCCGCCTGACTCATCCTGGACAACCCCCGATGCAGCCACATCTCCGGCCACCTGAGGGACCTGCACTGGCTCCCCGTCAACAAGAGGATCACGTTCAGGCTCCTCACCCACGCACACAAGTCTCTCCACGACCTGGGCCCCAAGTACCTCAACGACTGCCTGACCTTCTACACGCCCACCCGCCAGCTACGATCTACTAGCCTCGCCCTCGCCGCCATACCACGCATCCGAAGAGCCACCGCCGGAGGCAGATCCTTCTCCTACCTGGCGGCCAAGACATGGAACTCCCTCCCCATCCACCTTCGGCTGACCCAGGACCATCTCGCCTTCAGGAGACAACTCAAGACCTGGCTGTTCGAGAAGTAACGGACCCCTTCCCCCAAGCGCCTTGAGACCCTTCCGGGTGAGTAGTGCGCTATACAAGTGTTATGATTAATTGATTGATTGATTGAGTTCTGCGTGGGGCCCTTCTGCATTTTCCTGCTCGACGCGTCTGTCCGGTCACTTGCCCATTGGCTAGTGGCCTCTGTGACGACGACTCTTTGAATTTCCAATGCTGGTCTGGTTGCTCCAGACTGGCCCCTGCTACCCTGAAAAGGAGAAGCCCATCAGACCTTGCTGGTTTGATTAAGAAGCCATCTTTACATCCTGCGTGGGTTGCCTTTGCCAAGGCTTGTTGACTCCAATCCGGAAGCCGACACCGCCGACAGCGAGATCCTTCAGGGGACAGTCTGTGTCCAGCTCCTAGTCATCGTCGACACCACCTGGTCCACGTGGCAGCGGAGACAATCTTCCTGACATCACCTGATTGCTTCACGACATCGCCTGGTTCCGTCCTGGTGCCATCCTGGTCACTGGCTAGTGACCCTGACTCTGTCCCCTCTGCTTTCAGGTACTCTTCATCCTCGATCCGCCCTTGGATCCAACCGGACACTTCTCTCCTGGTCGCCTGCAGCATCTTTCTCCAAGGCTCCATAGGAATCAGCGACGAAACCCGACACACTTTGACACCTATGCACCCGCTTCCTGTGGGTGAGGTAACACGAGTACTTCGGTGCTCCTGTAGAGACTAACTATCCTAGTGTCCTAGTTTCAAGTAGCTTTTTCCTACTCCAGTCGGAAGTGGCCTAAAAGAACTAGTTTCCAATTCTTACGTTCCCATTATAACTCAATGGTAACCCGTGTGTGTGTTAAGACACTGCACACGCATCCCGTGGGCCTCCTGCTCTCTAACTCTGGTTAGTACAGCGTAGCCCCAGCGATTCTCTAGGCCCTAGGCCTATTCTGTGTCCGTGACGTGATTCTCATACCACTATTTTAGTATATGGTTTTATATGCCCCTAGGGCCCAACTGTATATTGTGCAACTTTTGTATGATAATCGAGTATCTTGTTATGTGCTAATGCCTCTATTCTCATAAAGAGCTCAGAGGAGTTGTGTTTAGAATAAATACATATATATTTTCTATATAACCTGTGTGGTGTCCTTTCATTTGGTATTCAAGGGGTTACATATGGTAAAACAGCTGGCTTCACATGCCCTCTGAAGTTTTAGCCTAAGACTGCTTTGTCCATGCTACCACTAGGATATCTGGTCTATAAGGTTGACTTTACAACCATCACCATAAGGGTTGTTTGGACTGGTGCAAGGTGCTCACTAGAATAGTGAACATCATATACCAGGCTAACTTCTCACATTGGTGGGCAGTGGTTGGGATAAGAGCTTGCTGTTGTTTTTACCAATTGTAATCTTGAGATATCATTTGAAAGATCACATTAGGTGCCTATAGGTACATATAACAAGACTTATAATACTCAAGTTCTACTGAACTTAGTTGTTGTAGACCAAAGGGCTTAGCACAACCTGACTACAACTACTAGAGAGGTTTTAGTAGATAACACATAGTGTAGGTAGGTGCACACACAACACCTCACTAGATCATGTCTCTGAGGGCAGAACCAAGTGGATCTCTCCCAGTGGAGGTAGATCCTTCAAGGATACCTTCCAGATATGATAACCTTAATTGCAGAGAGTTGAGGCACTTGTGCACAACTAGGAAATTAAAACAGGGTTTCAACCCTACCCTTAAGCAACTGATAGAGCTTATGGAGGAATCTGATGCTCCAAAGGCCTCTAACCCAGGCCCCTCGGGAAATGCAGATAGGGTTCTGGCCTCAACAGATGATGCCCCTGATCCTACAGTTCTAAGTGATGAGGAAGAGGTACAGGAGGATGAATCTGAAGAAGAGGTTTTCCAAGACAGCCAGGTCCAAGTTAGGAGACTTAGCCAGGCTAACCTAAGCCTACATGGGGCTGAAGATGGGCAAGTCCCATACAGACCCATCAGTAGACTTAACCAGAGGTATGAGAGGAGAAGGTCCCACTCAGGGGAGTCCCTCCACTCTAATGCCTCTAGGGGATCCAATCCCCCTGCTCAGAGAAGGATGACCTCTCCTGAACAGAGAGAGAGAGCATCAGGCCAGGATGAGAGAGGCTAATCTGAGGATTGAGAGGTAAGAACTTGAAGTTGCCCTTTGCCAAAGAGAAGCTTGCCCTAGCTAGAGAGCAGAAATTGAGTGGGTCAGAACCCACTGATGGCAGCAATATCCCAAGGATAAAGACAGGTCCCATGATAACAATAGGCACCTGAGTACGATAGTGCCCCCTACAAAGTTGGGGATGACATCCACAAGTGGATAACTGCTTTGGAGAGAGCCTGCAAAGTCCAGCAGGTACCCCAAAGTCAGTGGGCAGCTATCTTGTGGCTCTCCTTTGAAGAAAAAGGCAGAGACAAGCTCCTCACAGTTAGTGATGAGGATGCTAATAACTACCCTGCCCTGAAGAGTGCTCTGATTGATGGGTTTGGCCTAACCACTGAACAGTACAGGTTGGTGTTCAGAGATACCCAGAAGACACAGACTCAGGACTGGACTGATTTTGTTGATTTACCTGAAACGCTTAGGCGAAGATGGGACATCCTTCTGCCCTGCCTTCTGTTTGCTTACAGAGAGGTCCCACAAAAGGGGGTTGGCTACAGCCCTTTTGAGCTTTTGTTTGGGCATCCTGTAAGGGGACCCTATGTTTGGTGAAGGAAGGATGGGAGTTACCTCTCAAAAAGCCTAAACTTGACATAGTGGACTATGTACTTGGTCTCCGCTCCCAGATGGCTGAGTACATGAAGAAGGCTTCTAAAAACCTGGAGGCTAGCCAAGAACTTCAAAAAGCTTGGCATGACCAAAAGGCTGTGCTGACTGAGTACCAGCCAGGACAGAAGGTGTGGGTGTTGGAGCCAGTGGCCCCAGCAGCACTCCAAGACAAATGGTCTGGACCCCACACAATTGTTGAGAAAAAGGGAGAGGTCACCTACTTGGTGGACCTTGGAACTCCCAGGAGCCCCCACAGGGAGCTCCAGGTCAACAGACTCAAAGCATATGTTGACAGGGCAGACATGGGCTTGCTCATGGCTACAGATGAGGGGCAGGAGGAAGAGAGTGACCCTCTCCCAGACCTGCTGACTCAGAACCCTGATGATGGTTCAGTTGATGGTGTGGCCTTAGCTGGCAGCCTCACTGACCAGCAGCAACAAGACTGCAGACAAGTTCTACAGGCCTTCAGACATGTTTTCATTAACACCTAGTCAGAGTAACTGGTGCCCCCATGAGGTGGATACTGGTGACAGTCTGCCTGTGAAGAGTAAGATCTACAGGCAACCTGACCATGTCAGGGATTGTATAAAGACTTAGGTGCAGAAAATGTTGTAGCTGGGAGTGATTGAGCAATCAGAGAGCCCATGGGCCAGCCCAGTAGTCCTTGTACCAAAACCTCACACCCAAGATGGTAAGAGAGAGATGCGGTTCTGTGTGGACTACAGAGGTCTCAATGCTGTCATTAGGACAGATGCTCACCCAATCCCAAGAGCAAATGAGCTCATTGATAGATTGGCTTCTGCCAAGTTTCTGAGCACATTTGATTTGACAGCTGGCTATTGGCAGATCAGGCTAGCTGAGAATGCCAAAGCCAAAACTGCTTTCTCAACCCCAGGAGGTCATTACCAATTTGTGGTGATGCCCTTTGGCTTGAAGAATGCACCTGCCACTTTCCAAAGGTTGATGAACCAAGTTCTCACTGGGTTGGATGACTTTTGTGCAGCTTATCTTGATGATATTGCTGTCTTCAGCTCCACCTGGGAGGATCACCTGATCCACCTGAAGAAAGTTTTGGAGGCCCTGCAGAAGGCAGGCCTAACTATCAAGGCCACTAAGTGCCAGATAGGGCAGAGTAAGGTTGTGTGCCTGGGCCACCTGGTAGGTGGGGGTCAGGTTCAACCCCTGGAGAGTAAGATCCAGACCATCAAGGACTAGACTCCTCCAATCACCCAGACACAGGTCAGAGCTTTCTTGGGCTTGTCTGGTTACTACAGAAAGTTTGTTAAGAACCATGGGTCCATTGTGACACCACTTAATGACTTGACTTCAAAGAAGATGCCAAAAAAGGTTCAGTGGACAGTAAGCTGTCAAAAAGGCATTTGATGACCTAAAGAAGGCCATGTGCTCTGCACCTACTTTGAAGAGTCCTGACTACACCGAAGAGTTCATTGTCCAAACAGATGCTTCTGAGTTGGGGGTGGGAGCTGTGCTTTCACAACTTAATGTAGATGGTCAGGGCCAGCCCATTGCTTTTATTAGCAGAAGGATGACCCCTAGAGAGAAACGTTGGTCAGCCATTGAGAGGGAGGCCTTTGCTGTGGTTTGGACCCTGAAGAAGTTGAGGCCATACTTGTTTGGCACTCACTTCAAAATTCAGACAGACCATAAGCCCCTCTTGTGGCTAAATCAGATGAAGGGTGAAAACCCCAAACTCCTTAGGTGGTCCATTTCCCTACAGGGGATGGACTTTACAGTGGAACATAGACCTGGGACTGACCATGGTAATGCAGATGGTCTCTCCAGATATTTCCACTTAGAACTTGAAGACTTAACTGGTCACGGTTAGTTTAATGTCCCTGCGTTTGGGGGGGGGGTGTTATGTAGGAGAGTAGGATCTGCTTTTCTATGGTCACCCCACTTTTTGCTTTTTGCTTCACTGGTTTTCGACTTGATGTGGGCCTGCTAATCAGACGCACAGCCCTGCTGTTCTCTCTCTAAATTTCACACCATGTACTTTAGGTACATCACCAATTGGGATTTGGGTCACTCTTGTGAGTCCCTGTACAGAGTACCATAGGTACCCAGGGCATAGGTGCACCCAAGGCCTACCAGGGGCTGCAGCATATCTTTTGCCACCCCTGGCTGGCCATTCAATCTGACACAACTGGCTGATCACTCAGCTGGGGCAAGGTGGTGTAATCACCCATTGCTTGGATATAGTATTCCTATATCTACCCTTATATATAGACACATATACACCTATAAGTCACTCCTATGGCAGGCCTTAACAATCCTGAAGGCAGAGTGCTTGGTTTTATGTGAGATGGTGCTCTAGCATGAGCTGTGCCTGTATGCAGCTTTCGGAACCATGTCCTTATAGCTGTTCTATGATATTGCCATACCATATACTCTTGAGTGCATTATGAACCTCGCGGTTAAATTCTAACTTTGGTTTGGCTTTATCAAAACATGTCGTGTAAGGTGTCATACGCTTTGGAATACTACCCCCTCGCCAGTTCTGGAGACAGGGGTAGCATTCCACCCTTCTAGAGGGAGAAGACATGTTGTTCCTACTAATCCCGGTTAAAGTTAAACAGAGCCTCAGCATCACAAAATGGATGCTGCTGCCACAGACACAAGTCTGACCTCCTGCTGCTGGGAGCCCTTCCAGCGAGGGAGGCTTGGACAATAGGTTTCCTATCTTGGGAGGTGCTAGCACCACCCCAGACAGGCCATAGTGTATTGGGGCAGGGAGGGCTGAATGAAATGAGACACTGCCTGGGGCACACAAGGTGTCCCATGCATAGGACAGTTCAAACCAGTGCTGTGGCACTGCAGCCCCAGCTCTGGCGCAAAACTGGACAAAGGGAAAGGGGTGTAACCACCCCCTTCCCTGGTCCCACCCATAGGAGGGACCTAGCAGGTAATCCAGCCCCTAGATTTGGTATATAGGTAGGAGCTGAGTCCCAAGACTTTAGATTTATCCTGACTGAAACTTGAAACGAAACTCTGGACCTTCGACGTTCTACCTAAAGATAGAAGACTGAAGAATCTCCCTTGTGGTCAAGGAGTGACCACCCTGTGCAAGCAGGCACCATCAAGCGATCAATGGTTTGCTTTGTTGACGCTCCCGCCGGAGCCCGAGCACAGAGCCTGACAAGACCCGGACTTCCAGACTTCCTTCAGCCCGATCCACAGCCACAGCAAAGCTGAGACCCGTGGAGGCGAAGCAAAACGTGGGACCGGCCATCTTGGAAATCCAGCGAATTGCTTTCCGTGCAACTTCCGAGCCACCCTCGAAGTTGTGCATTGAGGATTGAGAAGTCCCAGCCCCGAGCACCAACTGCACCAAAGATCAGCCCTCCACACTCCACGAGGTCTGTGTGGGGCCCTTCTGCATTTTCCTGCTTGACGCGTCTATCCGGTCACTTGCCCGTTGGCTAGTGGCCTCTGTGACGACGACTCTTTGAATTTCCAACACTGGTCTGGTTGCTCCAGACTGGCCCCTGCTACCCTGAAAAGGAGAAGCCCATCAGACCTTGCTGGTCTGATTAAGAAGCCATCTTCACATCCTGCGTGGGTTGCCTTTGCTAAGGCTTGTTGACTCCAATCCAGAAGCCGACACCGCCGGCAGCGAGATCCTTCGTGGGACAGTCCTTGTCCAGCTCCTGGTCGTCATCGACACCTCCTGGTCCACGTGGCAGCGGAGACAAGCTTCACAACATCACCTGATTGCTTCACGACATCGCCTGGTTCCGTCCTGGTGCCATCCTGGTCACTGGCTAGTGACCCAGACTCTGTCCCCTCTGCTTTCAGGTACTCTTCATCCTCGATCCGCCCTTGGATCCAACCGGACACTTCTCTCCTGGTCGCCTGCAGCATCTTTCTTCAAGGCTCCATAGGAATCAGCGACAAAACCCGACACACTTCGACACCTATGCACCCGCTTCCCATGGGTGAGGTAACACGAGTACTTCGGTGCTCCTGTAGAGATTAACTATCCTAGTGTCCTAGTTTCAAGTAGCTTTCTACTACTCCAGTCGGAAGTGACCTAAAAGAACTAGTTTCCAATTCTTGCGTTCCCATTATAACTCAATGGTAACCCGCGTGTGTGTTAAGACACTGCACACGCATCCCGTGGGCCTCCTGCTCTCTAACTCTGGTTAGTACAGTGTAGCCCCAGCGATTCTCTAGGCCCTAGGCCTATTCTTTGTCCGTGATGTGGTTCTTATACCACTATCTTAGTATATGGTTTTACGTGCCCCTAGGGCCCAACTGTATATTGTGCAACTTCTGTATGATCATTGAGTATCTTGTTATGTGCTAATGCCTCTGTTCTCATAAAGAGCTCAGAGGAGTTGTGTTTAGAATAAATACATATATATTTTCTATATAACCTGTGTGGTGTCCTTTCATTTGGTATTCAAGGGGTTACATATGGTAAAACAGCTGGCTTCACATGCCCTCTGAAGTTTTAGCCTAAGACTGCTTTGTCCATGCTACCACTAGGATAGCTGGTCTATAAGGTTGACTTTACAACCATCACCATAAGGGTTGTTTGGACTGGTGCAAGGTGCTCACTAAAATAGTGAACATCATATACCAGGCCAACTTCTCACAGAATAGATAGCTGAAAAATGATCGACCCATACATCGCTAGCGATGTTGCAACTGATCGGCGTCAGAGACTGGCCCATGTAACCGACTTCCCTGACAGCCGCCCAAAAGATGTTACCATTTTTCAAACTAGCGGCCTCGGACAATTTGTCCCATCGTTCCCTCAGAAGTTCATTCTTTCTACATCTGATTACCTCCATATATTCCTTTCTGGCCTGTTTAACTCCTGTTATACACCTCGGAGTTGCAGCAAGTGCCCTGCGTAGGTTCCTGTTTGCTTGGGAGCATTTGTGGTTAAACCATCTGGGAATGGATGCCACCTGAGGGGACGGTTTAGAGAGGATGGTTTTAACCATCTGCCAAATCTTCCCGAAGTCCTCGATTATCTGTACTGGTGGTGATTCTAATGAAAGGCAAGAAACAATGAGAGGCATATTGTCCTTTGCCAATTTCCTGAAAATGTCAGAGTTTTCGGCACCCTTCCAGCACAATCTTAGATTGTCAGTTGATACTGCTAAGTTTGTGGCCCCCCATTCGATCTGAAAGGACGGCCGATGGGCTGTGTGTATCATTATCTTAATGGAGTTGTGGTCTCCGAAGTCAGAGGGTACGACTTCGGCAGAAACCAACTGTTTTTCGATCGAAGAACATACGGAAATGTAATCTATAATAGATCTGCACCCCCTTCCCCTATAAGTTGGGTGATTGGTCGTAATTGACCCTTCAACCAAGTCCATAACATTGGAAAAGTTATGTGATTTAATCAACCGTTCGAGTTCTCTGCCTCTACTTATAGATTGGGCAAAATAGGCTGTTCCCTTTATTAGGTTCTGTATCATTGATTTTAGCATTAAAATCAACCCCCACTAATATACCCAGGAGGACCCCGTTATTGGATTAATTATCCAAATCTGAAATAAAATCAAAGTGCTTTATAAACCTCTTATTTGGAACTGACTGAAAGTCATTATTATAAAAATGTATCAAATAAAAATGAATCCCTCTTTTAAACAGTACTACCTGACAGTCTGAGCTGTAAGTTGGGACTGCCTTAAAAATTCCCCCGGTAGCCACATTAATCCCCATAAACAGTCCTCCTGATAGTCTTCCCATCCTTGGTGTTTGTGATAGCACGCTGAAACAGTGCAACCCCTCAATATATAGTTCTTCCGTAGCCCAGGTTTCCTGGAACATGACAATGTCATATTCCTTTATAAAATTTACCCAGTCTATATTGTCAAGTTTTGATCGAAGGCCTGCCACGTTCCAGCTCAATACACTCAAACTAACTCCATTGCCACTTTTTACTATGTCTGTCCTCCCTTGGGCGCGGTTAGGTCTAATGAATGCATTTTGGATTGGCGTGTCACTTGCATCTACATTAAGTATCATGTCTAATGGTCAATCTTGCATGTCCAAACTGGAAAAAACATGATAATTATTCGATAGGGGCATAACTGTTCTGGTGCCTCTGTTTGGGGTTAGGGGTGGCTTATAAAAGTAGCCCAGAGGGAGTGTGCTGATGTTAGTCAGGGGGTTAAATCTTTCATCAGTAATAGATAGAAGCTGGCGGACCTGCTGGGGCCTTCTAAAATTTAGAACAATGCAGTCCCCATCTATACATTTATTTGAAGGTCCGACTCACACTACTCTCCTTGCCATGATTATATCCTCCCTTCTATGTGGGTCAAAATTTTTATGTTTGTGAAGCCAGTCTACCGACTTATTTTGGAGATCGGGCCAGGATTCTCTCTGTCCCTCTCTAAGCGCTGGGACACCAGTTAAAACAAGCACATATGGGGCGGAGGCGGGTGGGAGATGTAAAACATCCGAATTAAAATTGGAGCTAGACTCACTAAACTCTCTATTTACATCATTGCTGCCATTGACTGGCCTTGAGCCCTGCTTAGATAACCTGCCTTGGTTATTGCCCCCCTTGTGAGTAACCTTACCATCATTCCCTGTTATTAACCTGCTGCTTCTGTTAGTTGGGGTGGCTGAGTGGGCTAAAGAATGGTGATGGATTAAACCCAGATCAGTTGACTGGGGGTGAGTGTTTGATTTGCTCAAACGCTCCGTCCATCATCCCCTTTTGTATCGCTTTGTTCGCCCTGAGTGTGGCAGGGTATGCTCAGACGTGAGTCCCTTGCTCACTTGGCCACTGGATTCAAGATAGCCTGGCTGATGAGGATTATGAATCCGAAACCGGTCCCAGGATGCTTGTTTCCGGTACAGGGAAGACATGGCTTGGCAGTTCGGGCTGGACTGTTCCCATGAGGCACAAGGTCAGACTGATTTGCATATAGCCATGTTTGAACTGGGGTGGCTGAGTGGGCTAAAGAATGGTGAGGGATTAAACCCAGATCAGTTGACTGGGGGTGAGTGTTTGATTTGCTCAAACGCTCCGTCCATCATCCCCTTTTGTATCGCTTCTGTTAGTTTAGGCATCACTTTTTACCGATGAAGCCCCCCCATTCTCGCGTGATTCGCCAGAGACACCTTGGGATTGCGCGGTGGAGTCAGATTTGCTTCGGGATTGCGGGGCCCTATCACAATTAGTTTGGCCGCTTGTTTGACCAATCAACACTGAGTGCAAAGCATTATCCCCACCCCCATCCCTGTTTATATTTGCTGCCACAGTATTTATCTTGGACAAATCTTTCCATAAGACGGCAAGTTTCTTTACAAAATTCCCCATTAGGTCGTCCAGTCTGGACTCAAATCCATCCATCAAAGTATCCAAAATGTCAATACCCATACCGGTGGTGTTGGGGACATTAGCCGGAGGGTCTTCAGTCTGGGTGGAGATAGAGTTAGTCATCCTGGCCTCCGCTGTTCCGTTGCCACTCCCTCCATCATTGCTACACAGACATCTGTATTAGAATCAGTTATTTTTTGCCTGGATTTTGGCTGATTTGGTTTTGTTGCGTTTTTCTTTCCACCAGGTACCATAGTAGCCAGTGTCCGCCCTCTGGCTATCTTACTCAGCGTTCCTCGTGTATTCCTTGCGGGGGCGCTTAGGTCCTGGTTGGCAGGAGAGGATGTAGATGGAATGTTTATAACTTCTATATCCGGGCTTAAAGGCACTGGGGAAGATCTCATATTGTCAAGAGAGATTAGGTCCAGAGTGCCTCCAGTTGACAGACGTAATTGGGGCGGGGAAAGATCTAAAGATAAACATCTCTCGGTTGCCTGTATCTCGTGTATAAGCACCGATTCGGCCCTTATAATAAAGTCATCTAATGTTCCAACTACCCCCTTCCGTTTGCTCCTTTTGACAGTGGGGTCAATTGGTAACTTAATGTCACTCAATACGTTAATGGTCTTGGAAAAGATAAATATATCAGCTTAACTTTGTATAGTTAACGCATTACCTTACTTCCGTGAGTCGGTAATCCTTGAACAAGACGCCAAGGGAGGTGGCCCGACCCGGCCTCTTCCGGCCCCTGACGGCCACAGACGGCCTGCCCTTTGCCCGGGCCTAACCCGGCACCCGCTGCGCGCGTCCCGCGAGGCGGGAAAGGCTTGTTGGTTAAATCCCCCCGGTGTCAAGGGGGAGGGGCTGCAACTCCGCTCGTCGCCCTGCTGCCTCCTGGGGCGGCGAGTCTTTGATGCGCTGGCCCCCGCCTGCTTCCAGACCACAGCACCACTACGAAGTGTCTCCCGCGAAGAGGGAGGCGCGAGAAGTTTTTCTAAGTCCCCGGTGTCAAGGGGGAGGGGCTGCAACTCCGCTCGTTGCCCTGCTGCCTCCTGGGGCGGCGAGTCTTTGATGCGCTGGCCCCCGCTTGCTTCCAGACCACAGCACCACCATGAAGCGTCAATTTTACTTTGGTCGAGGACAGTATGGATGTCGTTGGTTGCAGCGGGGGAGTGCAGTCCCCCTGCTGTGGTGCTCCTGAAGCCAGAGTGAGAGGGGACCAGGGTGTGGTTTGTTTAGATGAATTCTGTGAGCTGGGCGTTGATGGCCTTGTCAATGACTTTGGCTGGGAAGGGGAGCAGGGGGTCAGTCGGGTCAGCAGAGGGTTTCTTCAGCAGGGGGTTGATCTCTATGTGTTTCCAGTCTTCAGGGAAGGTGGCGGATTTGATGGAGCAGTTGATGGTGCAGCAGTGTTCGGTGTGATGATGACACCTGCTCGGTTGAAAATGTGGGAGTGAGCATGGTCTGAGAAGGCCCCAGAGTGTATGGTTTTCATGATCCTTATGGTGTCCATGGCGGTCCAGTTGAGCAGTGTTTCTGGGATCTGTAGACTTGGGATGCGGTGGTTGTGTTTGGGGTGGGTGGGTCCTGGATTGCGAAGCTGTTGTAGATGTCTAAAATCTTGCAGTGGAAAAAGGTAGCGAGGTTGTTGCAGAGATCTTGGGAGGGAGTATGTCTGTGGTGTCCTTGCAGAGTTTACCAAATTATCATGATGAAGAGTTCTTTGCTGTTGTGTGCATTGGTGTTGATGCGTTCCTGTATGGCAGTTTTCTTGGTGGTTCAGATGAGGTGGTGGTGTGCAATGATGGCAGTCTTGAGGACTGTGTGGTCTGCTGAGGTCCTGCTGCTCCTCCATCTCCTTTCGAGCCGTCTGCAGGTGTGACTGGACTCTTGGAGGACAGGGAAGACCAGCCGGCTTTCCCAGAGGGCTGCCTGCCGGAGGGTTATCTAAGGGCGTCAGCTTGCCGGCCCAGTTGGATATCCATCTGTGGAGGTTGCATGCTGAGGCATTGGGATCCATGGGGGTCAGTGGTGGGGTTTTGCTGAGGGAGGTGGTGAGATGGTCTTTGGGGATCGTGTTCCAGCTTCTGTGCGGGTCAGAGTCAGTGCAGTGGTTTTCAGTGTGTTTGATGAAGGAGAAGTGTACACAGTGGTGGTCTGTCCAATGTAGTTTGGAGGAGTGGCTGACGGAGATGTTGTTGCCTGCGGCAAACATGGGGTTGAGCGTTTGTCCTGCTGAGTGGGTTGGGTAGGAGACCAGTTTTTTAAGTCCGATTGTGATGAGGTTTTCCACTAGGGATGATGTGTTGTGGTCATCAAGGTTGTGCAGGCGGAAATTGAGGTAGCCAAGGAGGATGTAGTCCATTGAGGCGAGAGTGTGGTGAGCGATGAAGTTGGCATTGGCTAAGCTGAACGGGGGACTGAAGGTCTGTAGACGAGGGTGCTGTGGGGGGCGCATTTGGGTTTGTCTGGGACTGGAAGTAGAAGCGTTCCATGTTGGGTGAGTGGTTATCAGAGCTAGTTGTGAGGCAGAGGGTGTTTTTGTGTACAATGGTAATGCCTCCTCTCGACCAGTTAGCGTGGTGCTGATGAATGATATTGTAGCTTTTTGGGGATGGCGGTTTAGATGTCTGGGGCTGAGGTGGGGTTCAGCCAGGTTTCTGTGAAGAAGGCGACATCGGGGAGATGCAGGTACCAGATCTCCACCACCTGTGTGTTGAGAGAGCAGGTGTTGAGTAGGATGCAGCTGTGGTGGTTGGACTTGTTCTTGTGGGTCGTGCGGTCAGTGGGTCTGGTGGGCGGAGAAAGGAGAAGGTGTAGTTGTGGCAGGTGAAGGGGCCTTGGTTTTTCTTTGGTGACATGAGGTGGCAGGTAGTTGAACATCCAGTGTTGAGTGCGAGGAGGATGCTGGCATCATAGCGGTGGTGGCTGCGGGGACTAGGGTCCGTGGCGCTGGCACGGTCCCGACACAGAAGATCGGAAGACAGACTTGCATTTGGCATGCCTTCAGTGTGCCAGTGGCACGTCCACCAATAAGTAGTATTGGGGATGCACGTGGGCTGGTCTGCTGGGAGACAGGAGGCAGGAAACAGTGCTGGAAGGGGTGGGGCTGCAGGTAATGAGCAACGGTGAGGGCAGGAAAAGGGGACATAGAAGGGGTAAGGGAAAGAAAGAAAAGCAAAGTGGAGCAAAATTAAAAGGACAGCAAGAGCAAAAGGCTAAAAATAAAACAAGAAAATAAAAACAGGAAAATGAGAGACAGAAAAAGGCTATGAAAAAAAACAACAGCAGAACAGAAATGAGACAGGTTCACCACTGGGCCACCAGGGATGAGGCGCAGGTGGGAACCTGCTGTTGGAGGTGGGCCTCGAACACAGAACCTAGAGCTCAAGAGGGCAGACCACTACCAGGTGGAACTGCAGGGTAGTAACGCACGCTGAAATGGTCTGGGATTGACATGACAGATATGATTGTGTAATGGCGGTTACTATAAGTGCAAGAATATCAATCGTAGTAAAAGAAAGGTATGCCACGTTTGTGTGTTGTGACATAGGCAGTAATATTTATTAGTAGAAGACCTGGGCAAGCGACAAGCCGTAGATGAAGTTTCTAGTTATTCCTTTTTAAAATCTGCACTATCTGTTGATAATAATGTGATGGAGTGTGTAATGTTAACATGATGAACTATGAGATGTCATGTTTTACTTGTTTACAAATGTACATGTGAGTTTATAATTGTTTTGCTTCAATCGAATAATTAAGCATTTTCCCTTTGATCATTACCAACATGAAACCCATCCTAACTCCAATCCACAACCTTGCCCTGCTCTCCTCACGCTCTTACTCACAGGGAGTGTCCACCCGCAACTGGTCCGAGTGTCAGGTACCTATGGCTTCTGCCATAGAAATGAGCAAAGCCCTTATCCACCCTTACATTGTTTTCTGCTGTGGTAGAACTGGTATTCCAGTATAACCTAATAGCCTGCTGTAGCGAGCTATGCCAGCCATTAAAGACCCGCTCCAGCGTTAAAAGCCCAAGCCGAAACATTCAATGAGAATGTGTATTCACGTGACATAGCTGGTCACTTGTTTCCACGTCTGGATGAATAAGCAACGTGAAAAAGAGTCCTGTTTTCAGACAAAAGAGCAAAAGGAAGTGGAAAATGTTATTCAGTAATAAATACACTTAATGAGAAAACAAGCTAATGTGTTGTTTAGCCTTCACCATCAAAAAGCTTTTCCACTAAATATATTCTGAAACTGATGTAAACATTCTCTTGCTGCTCTGTATAAGGAAAGCCTACATTGTCCTCTGGTGTCTCCTCTTTCTGATTCTATAGGTAACTTCCATCAACATGAGGAAATACTGTTTTGTACTGGTGTTTGCAGTTGCTTGGTGCTTCCCATCCTCAGGTGAGATTGAAAAAAAAAAAATATCCATTATTGGTTTTTGTCAAGACTTACTTCATGACAAGCATCTGCTAAAGTCTCCGCGCCCTTGTGAGCCTAGTGCCATGTCTTCTTTTCTTTAAACAATATGCATCGTGTCAATGAACTCCCCCCTCAACGTATTCCTTTGCACATGACCAATCTTGCTTCATATCTAGTAGCCTCAAAAAAGTGCCCTTTGGGTCTCTGTGTTCAAGGTAAACTTTTATCTGTTTTGCTCAAATTTATAGACAGCAAACTTGATAGTAGAATGTGTGAATAGCACCCATAGAAATTTGCCAATATCTAGTACTCCAGAAGAATAGACAGCAACAAGAGAGATTAGACAACTTTTACAGTAAACACATGTTTTAATGTGTAAACTTTGCTTTAAAAAAAATATAGGGCAAGTTAGCATCTGCATAGCAATACTATAAATGTACTCCATATTGCAATAAGCAGTTCACATACAAATTTCTCTTTCACTACACTTCACAAAGGCAATAATTACCCATGGTACGTTTTGCTAGTACTTTGTCCTGGTACATTTTATCAGCATTAAGTCCACAATGTGCATTACAGGTCAGGGTGGTCTATTATTTGTAGGAATCCGTTAGTGTCCTGAGTATCTCGGCCCATTTGACCAGATCTTCAGTTTGTCCAAGGCCATATGCAAAAGTTGCATATACTAACCAAGGCCAAGATTAAATATGTACCTTGACTGTTCGTATGTGAGGCATTGTTTATTGATAGATAGGCCCCCACAGTGTGGCAGCCACCCTTTCGTCATCTACTTAGAGACATAACCTTAATAATATTTTTAAATGGCTTTAGAATCTACAATAGCATATTGGGATCATATGGTGGTTGTTTTAGGACCACTCTAATCAATTTCTCCCAGTTTGAGGACCACTCTAACCAATTTATCCCAGATCTTACCCATTTATTTGACCGACTGTGGTAATATTTGCAGTGTAGTTTTCCCCACCATAAAGGCCTCAGTCAGTGTACCTGGGGTGCATTCCTTCTATTAGACAGTTTTCCTAGTTGTCATGCTCATCAAACCAGTGTGTTTTATGTTGTAGCTGAGCTCCTGCATAGTAATGAAAAAGATCAAGTAGACCAAGCTACCCTCAGATTCATGGTAACTTCAAGGTATTCAGCTTCACTTGGCTTCGTTTTCCTACCCAAACGAAGGACCCCATCAGTCTATCTAGTTCACTAAATATCTTCCAAGGCAGAGGTCACGCTAAATTTAGTAACATGTATATGCACCTGGGCAAGAACCACATCTCCACGAATGCTATCCTACCCATAATGGACAGCATCAGCATTTTCCAGGTGTAACTAAGCCTGCTTGACCCGTCAGCACCCTCCCCTGTTTTGATGGTATTTGACAGTAGAGTCTACTTTGATCTGTATTCCTAAATATCAGAAGTGCCCGGTCTCCCATCGAATTCCCACCTCCGGTGCAATCCATGGGTCAATCTCCTCATACCACCTAGAGCGTAGAGCATAAAGCAGCAATCTATCCCACTTTGTCCTCAATCCTGATATGTAGCCAAATCAGTCAGGTTCTAAATGGAGGATCTGTGTTGATCTTTGTAGATCTTTAAGGTAAGATAACACTTTGTCAGCATAAAGAGACACCATATGGGTAGTTGAGACAAATCGCATTACCCATCACTCTATGAAGATGTGAAGCCTGCATGCCAGAGGCTTCATGGCAATGTCAAACAACATGCGAGAAATCAGGTTCAAACCCCATACATTTCATTACTGTTCATAAATTTTGGGAAGACGCTGGATCGAATGCCCATTCTATATCCAATACTACCAGGAGTTAATGGGATCCCATAATAGAGCTCATGACGTGTCAGGATTCTAATGTTGTGTATAGTTCTTCTGCCCAGGATAAAACCTGATTGATCTATGTGGACCAAGGTGTTCATGACGCTAAGAATTCTGTCAGTTAGGGCTATGCTGAGCACCTACATATATGTATTTAACTTAGAGAGAGGATGATACAATGACAATTTCGTTGGGTCTATATCACATCTCAGGATCAAAGTGATTAGTGCTTGTATCATAGGTGCAGGTAATAAACCAGTCTATTTAGCTTCCACAAAAATAAAGTGGCAGCTTATTTATCACTAGATCATGATTCAGCTGAAACAGATCAGCCGGCATGCCATCTGCCTCAGGTGATTTATGCTTATGCATTCTGCCAAATGCATCATTGAGCTCTTCAGCAGTCAGTGGAGCCTCTAATTCATTTCGATGTTACCAGGACAATATTGGTAGTTGTAAAAAGTACTTTTTTTATCACGTTGATGGGGGTGTCTTTCACCTGTGTATAAGTAGACTCTAGGCAATCTCTGCACTTGTCATTCAAGCCTTCTCTAGAGATAATGTCTGCATCTCCATCTTGTTTGAGCTGCAGTATGTGTATATGGGGCCTTTGTTTTAAAACAGCCTAGCAAACAGGGGGCTGGATTTGTCGCCCTCTCTGTGTTGTCTTTGTCTATATTGGGTATGTGTGAATTTCCCAATACCATGTGTAGCTAGGTGTCTTTTTGCCTTAAGAAGACCTGGTGCCTTTTTTTGACTAAACCCTAACTCTCTTTCCAGCCCCGCTAGCTCGAATTCCGTATCATTAAGCTCACAGTCTAGTGTCAATCTCAACCCAGCAATTTGGGAGATGTATTCCCCTCTCTAAGCAACTTTGTAAGCTTCCCATTCTATTGCCCATGTGTTTGTACTAATCTGGGTATTTTAAAAGAATTGTGACATGAACTCTCTCACATGGGACATGAACAGCATATTCCTGAGTAGTAAACACATGTCAAAGAGAAATCAACACTAAAACATGCTATACCTACAGGGAGATGGCAACAACTCTGAGCACAAAAAAACTTCTAACAGACAGAACAGCATTTGCTGCATAAAAACACTTACACCCCAGAAACGACAGTGGGAAGACTGCACTCATAGCACAGACTACCCCGCTAAAATTATTAGAAACCGCAAAGAACAGAACAAAACTCAACAGCATTAACAACACCAGTAGAAAACACTTGATACTTGGAAAATCAATAGGGATGGCAATTCCCAGAGTGCAAAACCAACACCAAAAGCAATAACAACATCCACATTACATAGATCATGAATAGATTGGGGAGAACTCATTATAAACAGAGAATATCATATAACCTGAGCAAATGCAGGAGTTCTTTATTTCTGACGGATATATGCTCTTTTATGTCTATGCGGGTGCATATGTTTACCCTGGCAAATCACTTCGCATTTCCAGCTATGGGTAACCCTATGCTGAGAAAAGGGACAAGAACTCACCAAAAATATCCACTGTCATTAAGGGAAGAATGCACCTAGCCCCCCTGTGGGCCTGCGTGTTCGAGGATACAGCGCTCTACGAAAGGCTGAGTTTCTCCATTGCCCTTGAAGCACTAGTCCTGGACTAGTCTTTGTCTCCCCTCTTAGCACCACTCAACTGTCTGTGTTGCCTGAACAGGCTTATGGTCACCCGGAGAGTTGTTCCATGAGCTGCCTGGAGCACCATGCACATAGATCTATGGCGGGACTCAAGAATATAGCATGAATCAAAGGATGTCAAACTGTCTTATTCTTCCAATACCTAATGAACAGAACACCACAACGATCCAGAAAAGGGAATGGACACGATATGGGACCATTCCTTCCTAAGATGGTGGTCTGTTCATCAGATGGTAGTCAGGGTTTCCCCTCACAAAGCATTTGTTCCTTTAGTCTTTTATCATGTATGTTGCTGTCTTGCTGGGAAACATCCTTTATGACGCAACTATTACCCCGCACTACCATTACAACGCAGGGATTACAGCGAAAGTCGTTACAACGACTTTCGCTGGAGGGCCCTGTTGGATAGGGAATAGTTTAATTTTCTATCCAACACCTTCCCTACTATCCACGGGGACTGGAGTTGGAATAGAAAATTAAACTATTCCACTATCCAGCGCCCCCCAACGCAAGTCGTTGTAACGACTTGCTCAGTAATCCCCGTTTTGTAATGGCATGCGGGGTAAAAGCATGCGTTGTACTGACATGCAACCATCTTGCTAGTATTTTTGTCTTAGATTATTTCTTCTGGTAGTATGTATCTTCTCCTTGATTATTCACCTTGGTTCTTTTTTCCATCCTGAAGTCAGGGTGTGTTTGATGCGAAACATATTTCTTCAATATTAATCTACATCTTCAATCGAGAGCTGTAAGATTGCAGAAAAGGTTTTTTCTCGTTTATGGATTTTTCCTTCTAACTGGGACCCTCTTAAAAAGACAGTTAATACCTTTCACATATACTGTTCTGTGCAGGCTGGCACTATTGCACTGGGAGTGGACACTCTTTCCTCTGGCAATCAAGAAGTGGACTCCATATACTTTTTCAGTGTCTAGTCCTTGACAACTATGTTCTTCACCTTTTATATGTGTTTGCCAATGTCTGTGGTAGTCCCCTAGTCTGTGGATACATTTACCTGAGCTCTTTCCTCATAGAAAGAACAATGACAAGAATGCCCCTCTAGGCATATGCATCAGTGGACATAAATGAACAGTTTAATTAGATTGTATTAATCTTGCTTTTGTGCGTCCCTCCACACTAATGTGATGATTACCAACAATAATGCCAATAATTAAGATCATTGGAGAAACCTAATTGTACTATAAATTTCCAAACTCTGTAAAACTGTAGTTTGTAAAACGATAGCATAACATGATCGGAATGCTTTAGAAACTCTAGTAGCTAAAATAAAATACAGCATTTAATTAACAGTCTATTAATACTGTGATGAACAGAAATGACCAGTTTCCGACAATAAGTATTGCTGTAATGCTTCATGTGCTACCCATTTACTTTACAATACATAAACAAATGCATAGCTTAGTTAATGGGAACAATTATATGAGTTAAAAAAAAACTTAGGGTATTACTTAAGGGTGGTAGGTGCCCACCTCATGTAATAATCACAATCCTTGTCAGGGTCAGTTGTCATACTCACTAAATTAACCTGAGCTCAACCCCCTGGCAGCTATGGCACAGACCAGCTTAACTTAGAGGCAATGTGTCAAGTGTTTATGCAGTACTAAAATAGTAACAAATTCAAACTAATTAAAATCCCAAAGCAATTTGAAAAATAGACTAAAATGTAATAAATTGACAAAAATGCAATTTGGAGAACCGCAGACATGAATTCTTAAAGTTTTAAGTAGAATTCTTAAAGTTTTAGTACATGATAGTCAATGGTCACAGTAGAAGAGGACCTAGACCTAATTTGATGCTGACCGTGATGGAGTGCGGGCCAGATACACTAACTAGGTTTGCCCTGGTCAAAGATTTTACCTTCTGACTTAAGTTGTTTAAGTCCCAATCCACAGCAGGAGTACACTTTGACCCACGCCCCCGCCCCTACTACCCCCAAAGGCCACAGCGGAGGCACTTAGAGACCCACAGGGTGTCGTACAGACACCACAGAAGGGGCCAGTACAGGTTCAGTTACCTCTAGCCAGCTGGGCATTTGCAGAAAAAGAAGAAAGTTGACAATGCACTCCTCTGTACTCCGAAGGGTACCAGTTTGTTAATTACTCTTTTCTTGAAACACAATTTTATTGATTTTGTTACAATTCTTATACTATTTTTGTTACAGTAGTTCGGCAGTGGAAAAATATGTACAGTATCTCACATTCTGATGGATTCATATCAAGTACGACAGTGGGGTAACGAAAGATGAAGGGGCCCTCCTGCAAGGTACACAGAGGGGCCCCCACTTCAGATTTAATCTGGAGCTATCAGGCCTGAGAACTGTGCTGAGGGGGCCCCATTCAGCTCAGGGGCCTGTTGCGGGGGCTGCAGGGGCCTGTGTTACTTACGCCCCTGAAGTACGATAAGTATTTGCCATTATCACATATAAATCAGCCATATAAAACATGCTTCTATTCTAGAAAAAAAAAAAAAACGAAACAACTATAATCTAACAATTACTACTTTAAAGAATCTCTCTTCCCACCCACTTCCCGGCTTTTCCACATATATAGCATCTTATTTAAAAGTTGTGTATTCTCGTTTATGATTGCAGCATACTTGCTGTGATATACATCTATTTCTTCTAAGGTCTTAGACGTTTTGCAATGTATGGTGTTGGCTTAATAGTGTCAGCTAGTGTGGTTGGGGGTAATGTTGTTTCAGTTTGTGGAGTTGCAGTTTCTAGCGGGTCCGTAGCCTTCAGTGTTTCTAGCATCTGATCCCACTCCATAGATATGGATATTTTACGCAATCCACAGAGTTCTTCCCTCCTAATAATAGCACTCTCAGTCCCTCCCCAGCGAGTCATTTCTGCATGTCATGTAAGTAGAGTAGGGGGAAAGGCTGATTGACATCTCATCGTAATGGCAATTTTCACTATGAGAACAGCCATGTCTGCGAATCTCTACTGCACTTTCTGTCCTTTCGTACAGCGGTGTAAACCTAGTAGGCAACTTTTAGCTGTTGTCCAGCAGTCCCAGTTATTTCCTGTACCAGATACCCTACTGCATGCCAAAATTCCAGCAGGCGCGGGCAGTCCCATAACATATGCAGTATATCCGCATCAGTCTTCTGGCACGGGGGCAAGAAATTTGTGCGTCCGGGTACATGCAGTTGAGGCGGTGCGGCGTAAGATACGCCCTATGTCGAATCATAATCTGTATATATTTAAATGTAGCGTTTCTGGACACTTTTTGGGGGAATTCTAGTATAGATGCCATTTCTAATCCTTATGATCTTTGTCCAGGTCTCTCGTCCATTTTTCTCAGAGGTGTGAGTGGTATTCCTGAGTGTGTCCGATGCCGCTATACAACCAGTGGGTAAGAAGACGTCCTTCGCCCATTAGGTATACAGCATGTACTAAAGCGTGGGTAGAGGGTTCTTTCCCATCAGGGGACCAGTACTGTTTAGTATAATGGGAAATGGTAGCGTGTACCATGAATAAAGTCTGAGGGACACCTTGAGTGCCGGTAAAGTTTTCGTGATCTGCCAATGTTCCGTCTATAAACAGCGAACCTATTGTCGTCACTTCTTCTTGCAGCCATTGGGAAACCTTGTGTCAAGTAATCACTCCAGTCGCAGTGGGAATCCCGAGCAAGGGGATATTAGGAGACTAAGGGGAATTTCGTTTAGTATATTGTAACGTACGTCTCCAATTTAATAGACCTGTTTTAAGCAAAGCGGGAGTAGTGGGCGGTAGTCTAGCAGTCGGTAACAGTAATGTATGGAGTGTTCCCTGATTAAGGATTTGTGGTGTACAGCCGATCTAGTGTGTGTTACGTCCTGCTAGCCAATATGACAGCCACTTTAATTGACTAGCCATACAATATGCACGAAAGTCAGGGACATCCAGTCCACCCTCTTCAGGTCTCAATTGCAGTTTTGTTAGGCTCACCCTCTTACGTCCTTTTCCCCAGATAAGTTCCGATAGTAGGGTGTCTAGTGTTCGAAAGTTTTTGGCCGGGATCAATATCGGCAAATTAGTGAAAAAATATGAAAGTCTTGTGAGCAACAACATCTTAGAGAGGGCTGTTCTGCCCACACTGATAGGGGTAATGAGACCCAAAATGAGATCTGTGCTCATAATGATCTGATGGTCTTCAACAGGCTTCCTTCTAACAGATCTTGCGGAGATCAATATATTTGTATACCTAAATATTTAAAAGTTTGTGGGGGGTGGATAAAGTAAGATCTCCGAATTTGATAGAGTCTGGGTATTCTTTGTATTGCATGAAAAATGCATGTGATTTGTTAGGACTGATTTCCAGGCCCAAGACTCGCTCAAACTGTTTAAATATGTGTGGGATAGGTCAATGTCTTTAGTCAGATCATTCATATAAAGTATAGGGTCATCGGCATATGCCGACACAACATGTGTTGGATGGCACAGTTGGATCCCTATGTCTGCAGCCTCCCTGCAGAGCTTAAAGAGTAGAGGTTCTAGTGATGAAACAATAAGCAACTGCGATAAGGGACATCCCTGCCGTGTTCCTCTTGCTACTGGGTAGGGATGAGATACATGGGAGCCAGTACAGACACGAGCAGAAAGCGTAGGGTATAATAATTCGACCCAACTTAGGTATCCTCTCGGAATACCAAACCTTTCCATGGTTGCTAGCATATATGTGGAATTTAGCGTATCAAACGCTTGTTGGAGGTTGAGGGAAATACATCCAGCTTTTCAGGAGATTTTGGATGTGGTCTCCATTATATAATGTAATCGTCTAATGTTTAGGGAGGTGTTACGGCTAGGAACAAATCCACTTTGGTCGATGTGAATTAGTTTTGAGAGATAGGGAAGGAGACGGCGGGCTAGTATTTTGCTGAGTATTTTATACTCTGTAGGTAATAATGAAAGCAGACGATACTCTGACATATCTTGTGGGTCTCTGATTGGCTTTGGAAGGGAAGTGACCAGTGCTTGCATAGTGGTCAATGGAGAGATGCGTGCCTCATGAGCTGTCTTATATAAGTTTTCCAGTCGTGGGGCCAGTTCATCAGCATAGATAGAATAGAATTCTGACGGTAGACCATCCAGTCCCGTGGTCTTGCTGTTTGGGAGCCATTTAATTACCTCTTTTATTTCAGCTCGTGTTATAGGATTTTCGAATTCTTTTTGGACACCCTTTGTCAGTTTGGGACAGGTTAAAGTACCCTAAAAAGCCTCTATAAGTTCCGGTGAGTCAGCGACAGGGGCACTATACAGTGTTGCGTAGTAAGCACTGTAACCAAGGTTTATTTCTGCCTGGGTGCGTACAATAGGCGTGCTAATAGGGTGCCTGATTTATCCGCCTCTGCATGTCTATGCTGGGGGTATGCTCTGTAGTCTATCAGCCAAAGTTGTGCGAGGAGTTCATCATGTTTTATTCTTGCCTCTTGTAAATGCTCCTGTTTAGTGGGGTAAGTCTTCGCATCTCGTTCTAGGTCATTTAAGGATCCCTAGACTATGGTAAGTTTTTTATGTGTTTGGTGACGGATGCCCACCGTTGCACCTCCTGCTATACCTCGAATTACTCATTTAAAAGCGTCCCATTCTATCAGGCAAGACGATGTAGAATTATCATTCTCATTAAAATAATTGGTTATGGCTGTGCCTAATTTATCATGGAACACCAAGTCTTCTAGCCTCTGCGGCCACAGTCTCCAGGTTGGGACCGGGGTGGGTACCTTTCCCCACGCCAGAATAATTCCAAGTGGGTTGTGATCGGAAAGTGTTTTCCCAATGTACGTAGACTGGGAGATCTGGTATACAAGAGATAGGGAGCAGAATATTCTGTCCAATCTGGTGTGCAGTTAGTGCGGTGGGGAGTAAAAGGAGTATTCACGGCTAGTAGGATTCTGAGGGTGCCATATGTCTTTTAAAGCCCAACCCGTAGCCTAAGACTGTAGAAAGTCTGCTTTGTTTAAAGCAGCACCACGGACCGGGGGGGTGTGAGCGATCTAAGTGGACATCCAGAATGGAGTTGTAATCCCCATCAAGAGTTCGTTAATTACTCTTATCGTGTGCAGGGGTTATCACCTCCTGATCTTAGGTCTAAGTCAATGAAAAAATTAGCTCTCTCCCAGCCCGGGAACAGCGTCCCCTCAACGCACTACAAGTGGTCCTAAATGGGATTGGTATTCAGGTTAATCTGAATTTAATTTAATTTAAATTTGCAAATCAGATTGGTTACTACAATTCTTATTCAATGAATGAAGGATTGCATAATGAAGATCCTGAGGCTGAAGTGTATGTGTAGTCACATGCTTTTATTCTTAGCATGATTTTTCATTCCATTCCATGGAACTGATACCTTTATCAGGGTATATATATTTAAAAAACAACAAAAATATGCTTTGTCAGTTTTTAGCGATTTGCGAAATAATTGCAAAAGCAACTGAAAAGCTCGATGACAGCAATATTTTTCTTTTTGGCAGCAAAAAAAGATGTCCCTCAGGCAGCAAAAAAAATAGTGACATCTTATTGGCTGTACACGCACATGTCACTATGTGCCGCGTACAGACGTAATAGCTGCCTGCTTCCTGCATTTGGAATTTGTGAAGCAAATTAACAATTGTGTCAATGGACCCGTTCAGAGCTTGTCCTCTCTGGCGTGTGGATCCAGAGCTGCGCGCGCCTCACAGAACAAAGGGGAAATGAGAGAGAGAGAGCCCAACATTATACATGTTTAGGTGCTAGGGAGAGGGGCTGGGCTCTGGTTTCCTTTCTGGGAATCTACCTGTCACTCTTCGCTTGCCTCGCACTCTCTCACTTTATAAATATGACTGTTTTTCGGTTAATCAGTCATGATTGACGACAGAGTTGGCCCCTCGGCTGGGTATGACTGCTTAATATATTTAGTTATGCCTCCTTATATGGTGCAACAACAGAGACTGAGCAGCTGACCCAATGCAGCCTATAGTGCGGCTGGAAACAGAAAAGAGCTCTAACAAGGACACAACGGCATATAAATCTAGGCCAGGGACTGTCCTCAGTTGATTTCTCACCCTATTTTCCTCTGCAGCTGTTTCCTTTCCGAGGCCCTGTAGGGGGGAGAGGGGGCCGGGTCTCGGTGCGCTCGTGTGTGTGTGCTCGCATCAGTGGCGGCTGGTGACATTTGAAAGTGGTAGGGCGTAAACTGATAATCATACTGCACCGTAGCGAGCGAGCGTAGCGAGCGAGCCCGAACCCCCCAAGGAGGGTTCGGGGGGGATTTCCCCCCGAGAAAATTTTGAAAAAATAGTGGAAAAATGGTGCATTTTCAAGCAAATTTGAGAAAGCAGGAAGGTTAATAAAGCAATTGTGAAAGTGCAGGTATTACATTATTAAAGAGCTGTCATATAACATAGGTAGCTGCTTATTCAGTATAACCACAGCCACAGAGCTTTCTAAAAGCCTTCTGTGCTACCTTTCCATGAATCAAAACTTCAATTAGACAAAAAACTCTGATCTCTCTCTCTCGCTTGTGCAACTTAAATGTGGCATTCATCAGTGGTAAAAGCAAGAGCGTGAGGGCTGCACTGGTTTCTCTTAGGCCTAACACTGAAGGATTGGAGTTCCTCATGTAATGCAACTGGTGCTATGTAAAGCGCATTGATACCCTATATAAAACTCTATAAAAAAGAAAAATACAGACCAAATAAATAAGAGATCCAGAATGGAAGACCCCTCAACAGAATCACACACAGTGTGAACCTAATCTGCTTCTGGGCACGCAGCACGCTGCCCACAGTAACACCATAAACTGGGGCGTGGCAAGAAGAGCACGGTGGATGCACATGGAGGAGTGGCTCTTGACTGTGGTATATTAATATAAATTAAGTAAACATTTTACTTGAGTGCAGAAGCCGCAAAGCTGTCAGAAATAAATGAGCACGTGGGCGGGACTGCACATAAACCACAGACCCAAACTGACAGCGTAAATCAAATTTATTTGGACAACAAATCTGAAGCTTTAGTTCAAGAACACACAGTATGGCAGCCAAGCCTCACTATTACAACAACATACCCTAACTAATAACTCCCCCTGCTTTGAGTCACCCCAGAGTGCGAACAGTGCCCATAAAATTACAAAATACCCCAAGACATAATTTCTACATCGTCATCTTCCCTCTCACAACCATGCTTCACTAACCCACCCCTCACGAGCCACAAACATATCAAAATGACACAAAAACATGCTCCGCTGTGCTTGCAGTGTATCTAGAAGTGGACAATCGGCCAGAATGTTACTTTGCAATAATGTTCATGCTAAGAGCATTCACTGAATTTTGGTGCAAGGATTCCACACTCAGGACACCTGCCCATAGCTGTCCATACGCAGGAGGCTGCCTAAAGGAACCAGATGCTTCCTTCCCTCTAACCTGCACTAAATGTGGATGTGTGGCTGTAGGAAAACTGCCTTCCTCTCTCTCTATTTCCACACTCTTTTGCTCTCCTAATCATAGATGTCCCACTCTACCTGTGCTGCTTCCCCTTATCCCTGTATCCTGTAGCGTACCAAGGGTTCAGAGAACCACAATGCAGGAAGGAAATCGGACCCTCACCCCACTGACCACTGTCCCATAGTAAAAAACACAACCACTAACCGTGGTGAACATTCCCGTTCCCTCACCCCTGGCACCGCTGCACCTGCAGCACGTAAGGAATAGCCCTCTGAGTCCGCAGTTGAATGATGCATCCAAAAATCTCTCCTTTGATAACTTGGCATCGACTTCCACTCTAGATCACTCTTAGCATAGGAGCAGAGAAATATAGGTACAGGGGTATACAAGGAGAGTAAGACACAGACATGATGGAGGCACACGGACGTAGAGGCACACATGAGGGAGGCACAGGGACGCGGAGACACTGTGAAACAGAGGCACGGGCACTGAGAGTTGTAGGTACTGGAGGAATGGACATAGGGTGGAATAGAATTTCAGGCATAGCCGGCCATGCATTAATCCTGGCAGGCATGGGTCATTCCTGTTACAGACGCTGTGGGTAGGTAGACACAGACTCTGTGAAGACACTGACGGCCACCGTTAGTAGTTTATTAGCAGTGGATCACAGATAACTTTTACACTGTACCCTCTTCAAATCTGCACATAACTTTGCATTTTTTATAAAAAATGGCAGTGTTGTTATTTTATTCTTTGTCAGCAAGCCTGAACTGTTCAGATTTTAAAACCTGGGGTTGTTTTTCATCCCAGGACAGTGAGACTCGGAGATGGACAGTCACAGGGAGATACAGGGCGATGCAGGGATCTTGGCATATGGGGAGATGCACAGATGGGGGATTTGTGAATGAGATTGCTTGGATAATGATTCACGAAGGCATACAGGGGCAAAGGAGATGTGAGATTTTGTAATGTTAGGAGAGTGTGGATGGGCAAACGTGTGGATGGGAGGTAAGAATTCATTTGAATGAGGAGGCATGTCAATGGAGATGATCACTGATCTGAGAAGTGCATTATTGAGGCATGGGGTGCATGCAAAAGAAGCCACTGACGCAGGATGGCACAGAACCTGCACATTGGAGAATGTGAGTTATAGAGACACAGGGTAAGTGGAGGATTAAATGACCCATCTCACTCTAACAACACACTGCAAATGTCTGTCGCGATCCGAAATGCCTCTACCTGATAGAAGTACTACGAGCAAGAAGACAAACAACCTGTACATGGCACTGACCACAATCATTTGGGTCAGGTCTGTGGAAGGTCAAAAGACCTCAAGGATAGAATGCAGAGTGCAAATGCAAGTCAGCCATCACAGATACACAACAGCATGGAGGGCCCATAGAACTGGAAAACACGAATCTATACACAAATTGTTCATTAGTATTAGTATTAGTATTGCAAGGGTTCGTCATGATTAAAAGTGGAAAATGTCCCTATTACAGTGCTCAGGAAGGAGACTGAAGTGGAAGGAGGAACAAAGAAGAAAATGACGGTAGGTAGGCAAGTAGGAAAGGAATCTCAAAAGGAAAAACAGCTAAAATATGAAATACAAAAATAATAAAAAAAGGTAGAAGAGTGCAAGAAAAGGGAAAATACGAGAAAAGAGAAGAGAGGAAGGAAGGAGGTCCGTGAATACTCCTCTCGCTCAACAAATAGCCAAAAATCCACCAGTTCTGTGATCAAATTAGTGGACTAACTCATGTTTTTAATTGCGTGCATAGAATTACTGGCATATTGAAGTTCATACTGTGCTGCCCTACAGGTTAGCGGCATTGATGAGTATACAGTAGGAAATTCGCTTTGCTGTGACTTAAATGGCCATCTTCAGTATACCATAGACATACGTTGCCGGACATTCGCCGGACGTCGCCTTTCTTACTGAAACCTGGATGAACGCCTCATCAACGCCCGACATCGCCATAGCCATCCCGGAAGGCTACAAGATCATCCGAAAGACCGCATCAACCAAACAGGAGGAGGCATCGCCATCGTCCATAAGAACACCATCCTCATAACGACCAATTCCGATGATAACCTCACAACCGCCGAACACCTTCACTTCCAGATCCACACCGACCATAAGACCACACTCAGAGGCACCCTCATCTATAGACCACCTGGACCCCGCACACAATTCAGCGAAGACATCACTGACTTTATCAGCCCACACGCCCTCCCCTCAGAGGACTACATTCTACTGGGAGACTTCAACTTCCACCTGGAAAAGAACGACAGTAACACCACCACCCTTCTGGACAACCTCGCCAATCTCGGACTCAAACAACTTGTTGACACCCCCACCCACAATGCCGGGCACACGCTCGACCCAATCTTCACCTCCAGCAAGCACATCTCCTTTATTCACACCACAGCTCTCCATTGGACGGACCACAGCTGCGTTCACTTCAACTACAAAAAGACTACGAGCCACAACCACCCACAACCAATTCCCCGGAGAAACTGGAACACAACTACCACCGACCAGCTCTTCACATCGCTTCACCAAAACCCTCCTGCAAAATCTTCGGACCCAAACCAAGCAGCCACCAACCCCACACAATGGATCACCCACAGCGCTGACGAATTAGCACCCTTGAAAAACCATCAAATCAAGCAAGGCAGCAAAAAAGCCCCCTGGTTCAATGATGACCTTAAGAAATCCAAGAAGATCTGTCGCACCCTCGAGAAAGCCTGGCGAAAAAACCCAACCACCGACAACCTGGCCACCTTCAAGAACGCCACCCGCAAACACCACCAACTGATCCGATCCACCAAGAAATCAGCATTCAAGGATCGACTCGACAACAACGCCCACAACAGCAAGGAACTATTCAACATCGTCAAAGAGTTTACCAACCCCACCGCCGGCACCAATGACATCACTCCCTCCCAAGACCTCTGCGACTCTCTAGCCGCGTTTTTCCACAACAAAATTGCTGACATACATAACAGCTTTGGAGACCAGTCCACCCCACCCACCTCCGAACTAAAACCCCCCTCCAACAACCTTTACGCCTGGAACCCAATCACCACTGAAGACACCATCCGCCTGATGAATACCATCCACTCAGGATCACCAACCGACCCATGTCCCCACCATATTTTCAACAAAGCAGACTCCGTTATCGCACCCCATCTCCGAGACGTCATCAACTGCTCCCTCAACTCCGCTACCTTCCCGGATAGCTGGAAACATGCCTAACTCAGCGCCCTCTTGAAGAAACCCACAGCAGACCCACCGAACTCAAGAACTACCGCCCCATTTCGCTCCTCCCTTTCCCTGCCAAAGTCATTGAGAAAGCCGTCAACAGTCAACTCGCCGCCTTCCTCGAATCCAACAAATCCCTCGACCCTTCACAGACCGGCTTCCGAGCCAAACACAGCACCGAGACCGCCCTCATCGCAGCAACAGACGACATTCGAACTCTACTGGACAACGGAGAAACAGCCGCCCTCATCCTACTTGACCTCTCCGCAGCCTTCGACACAGTCTGTCATAACACCCTTATACAACGCCTCAGCAACGTCGGAATACAAGGAAAAGCATTGGACTGGATCATCTCGTTCCTCCCCGGAAGAACCCAGAGAGACCGCCTCCCCCCTTTTAGATCAGAGACCACCGAAGTCATCTGCGGCGTACCTCAAGGAACTTCACTCAATCCCACCCTCTTCAACGTATACATGAGTCCCCTCGCATCCATCGCGCGCCAACACAACCTCAACATTATCTCCTACGCAGACGACACAGAGCTGATCCTCTCCCTCACCAAAGACCCTAATACCGCCAAAACAAACCTACACAAAGGGATGAAAGAAGTAGCCGAGTGGATGAAGAACAGCCGTCTAAAACTGAACTCGCACAAAACGGAAGTCCTCATCTTAGGATCATCCCCCTCCGCCTGGGACGACTCATGGTGGCCACCGGCCCTGGGAACCGCACCCATACCAATGGACCACGCACGGAACCTGGGCTTCATCCTGGACTCCTCCCTCTCGATGACCAGACAAGTCAACGCCGTCTCATCATCATGCTTCAACATCCTACGTATGCTCAAAAAAATCTTCCGTTGGATCCCCACCGAAACAAGAAAGACGGTCACCCATGCACTGGTCACAAGCCGACTGGACTACGGAAACACCCTTTACGCCGGAACCACAGCCAAACTACAGAAAAAACTCCAACGCATCCAAAACGCCTCAGCCAGACTCATTCTAGACATTCCCCGCCAAGCTCACACTTCCGGTCACCTGAAAGACCTCCACTGGCTCCCCGTCAACAAGAGAATAACGTTCCGTCTCCTCACCCACGCACACAAAGCCCTCTACGACCTAGGACCCGAATAACTCAACACGCGCCTGTCCTTTTACACCCCCACCCGCCAACTACGATCGTCCAATCAAGCCCTCGCCGCAATCCCACGCATCCAAAGATTCACCATGGGGGGAAGATCCTTCTCCTACTTAGCGGCCAAGACCTGGAATTCTCTCCCCACCCACCTCCACCTTACACAGAACCACCTCTCCTTCAGAAAACAACTGAAAACTTGGATATTTGATACGTAATAGTTCCCCCCTCCCTCAAGCGCCTTGAGACCCTCTGGGTGAGTAGTGCGCTATACAAATTTAAACTTGACTTGAACTTGACTTGACGTTTTAAACTTGCAACTTGCAAGGTCATGAAAGCCTGCTTGGAAAGTCTGCTTAGAAGCTACTAATTACAACAAATCGTGGCATTTTCAAGCATATTGTGATACAAGCTGTCATCCCATCAGAACAGCCAGTATTTACTTGTTTTTAATGTGCATTGATGGCTCTAGTGAGAGCAGTTCTCATACTAAATAGGAGCTGCTTCTCTCATCCATTGCATCAAGGTTTGTAACTGAAGTCTGTCTAGACTGCTTTGGGTTGGCATCTGCATAAAGTAACTGACAATGGGTGCACAGTAATCTGCGATAGTAACACATTTTCCATATGAAGCCACCCATTGCGCTTTTTCGACTGTGCGTCAGAGTAGATTTGAATACCTGATTGGGACAACATTACACAAACCTTGGACCGATGGAGTTGGACTTTGTACACCAATTGGCATGCTAAGCCCAATCAATTAAAAAATTAATTTTTGCATTTACTCGGCAACATACATATTACTTTTCGGTTAGAAATTGCCCAGTTCCGGTAATTTGTATTTTTTATTGTATTATTTTTTCTATACTTCATATCCATCAATTACAGGTTTGTTAGTCACTCGCTCTAATAGTGTCAATACTGGTAGCACGAGATGGCGCCTTCCTGTGCTGACTAATACATTTTGGCCTGGACCTGTCCTATGCAGCGATCAAAGTGTATAAAAAAAGAAGTGGAAGTATGATCCTGTGCGCAATGATAGTGGGGTTAATGCGTGAGGGACAGGGTCAGACACATAACTAAAAAGAACGAAATAATATGTATCTAGGCTGTTGGACTTTCATTTAGAGAGAACTGCATTATGACGCACACACCTGAAATTAAAAACAAGTGCACACAAAGGTAAATTAAACTAATATTTTCAGTGCAGCAAACCCCCTCATTACAACCTGAGGAAACGCAAAATAAAAAATCTTAGATGCATCGTTCCCCATGGATACCTGCCCCCCCTACCTTTGATTCTATGATGCTATGTTAGTGGTCGGAGTCGGTCTTCTTGGTGGAACAGCCTGTAATTAGTCACAAACTCAGGCTCTGTTCTAAAGCACATTCCTGTCTTTTCTGCTTCCTCAGAGAACAGCAATCTCCTCGAGTCTGCAAAGTGTGTCTTCGGAAGTTCGAAGCTTCCCGCCTGCCTGCAGCCTCTACCCCACCCCTTCTCGACTCGTCATAGGGCAGGTACCACCCCCTGTGACGAATTGGGAAAGGGTGGGGTAGAGGCTGCAGGCAGGCGGGAAGCTTCCTTGACTGACGTGGATCCCCGGTGCTACAGGGCTTCAACCTGAAGCGCCCGGGGCAAACTGTATCCACACTTCATCAGGGGGTGGAGACTGGAGCTCGAGTCTATGTATTTGCCGAGCTGATGACCTCACAGGCCTCAGGGCTTTGAGCTCTTCCGCCGGCAAATACATTAGACTCAAGCTCCCGGGCCCGCCCTCGGGCAGAAAGTTAAGGAAAGTATCGGACTCGCTGCCAGTGTCAGCACATCGACAGCCCTGCTCCCAACAAACGTGTGTAAATTATTTTTATAATAATAGATTTACAGAGGTTTTTTTTTACTTTAGCAATGCCGCCTTTATTTTCATCCCCCCAGCGTCGGCATTGCTAAAGTAAAAAAAAACCTCTGTAAATCTATTATTATAAAAATAATTTACACACGTTTGTTGGGAGCAGGGCTGTCGATGTGCTGACACTGGCAGCGAGTCCGATACTTTCCTTAACTTTCTGCCCGAGGGCGGGCCCGGGAGCTTGAGTCTAATGTATTTGCCGGCGGAAGAGCTCAAAGCCCTGAGGCCTGTGAGGTCATCAGCTCGGCAAATACATAGACTCGAGCTCCAGTCTCCACCCCCTGATGAAGTGTGGATACAGTTTGCCCCGGGCGCTTCAGGTTGAAGCCCTGTAGCACCGGGGATCCACGTCAGTCAAGGAAGCTTCCCGCCTGCCTGCAGCCTCTACCCCACCCTTTCCCAATTCGTCACAGGGGGTGGTACCTGCCCTATGACGAGTCGAGAAGGGGTGGGGTAGAGGCTGCAGGCAGGCGGGAAGCTTCGAACTTCCGAAGACACACTTTGCAGACTCGAGGAGATTGCTGTTCTCTGAGGAAGCAGAAAAGACAGGAATGTGCTTTAGAACAGAGCCTGAGTTTGTGACTAATTACAGGCTGTTCCACCAAGAAGACCGACTCCGACCACTAACATAGCATCATAGAATCAAAGGTAGGGGGGGCAGGTATCCATGGGGAACGATGCATCTAAGATTTTTTATTTTGCGTTTCCTCAGGTTGTAATGAGGGGGTTTGCTGCACTGAAAATATTAGTTTAATTTACCTTTGTGTGCACTTGTTTTTAATTTCAGGTGTGTGCGTCATAATGCAGTTCTCTCTAAATGAAAGTCCAACAGCCTAGATACATATTATTTCGTTCTTTTTAGTTATGTGTCTGACCCTGTCCCTCACGCATTAACCCCACTATCATTGCGCACAGGATCATACTTCCACTTCTTTTTTTATACACTTTGATCGCTGCATAGGACAGGTCCAGGCCAAAATGTATTAGTCAGCACAGGAAGGCGCCATCTCGTGCTACCAGTATTGACACTATTAGAGCGAGTGACTAACAAACCTGTAATTGATGGATATGAAGTATAGAAAAAATAATACAATAAAAAATACAAATTACCGGAACTGGGCAATTTCTAACCGAAAAGTAATATGTATGTTGCCGAGTAAATGCAAAAATTAATTTTTTAATTGATTGGGCTTAGCATGCCAATTGGTGTACAAAGTCCAACTCCATCGGTCCAAGGTTTGTGTAATGTTGTCCCAATCAGGTATTCAAATCTACTCTGACGCACAGTCGAAAAAGCGCAATGGGTGGCTTCATATGGAAAATGTGTTACTATCGCAGATTACTGTGCACCCATTGTCAGTTACTTTATGCAGATGCCAACCCAAAGCAGTCTAGACAGACTTCAGTTACAAACCTTGATGCAATGGATGAGAGAAGCAGCTCCTATTTAGTATGAGAACTGCTCTCACTAGAGCCATCAATGCACATTAAAAACAAGTAAATACTGGCTGTTCTGATGGGATGACAGCTTGTATCACAATATGCTTGAAAATGCCACGATTTGTTGTAATTAGTAGCTTCTAAGCAGACTTTCCAAGCAGGCTTTCATGACCCTTGCAAGTTGCAAGTTTAAAACGTCAAGTCAAGTTCAAGTCAAGTTTAAATTTGTATAGCGCACTACTCACCCAGAGGGTCTCAAGGCGCTTGAGGGAGGGGGGAACTATTACGTATCAAATATCCAAGTTTTCAGTAGTTTTCTGAAGGAGAGGTGGTTCTGTGTAAGGTGGAGGTGGGTGGGGAGAGAATTCCAGGTCTTGGCCGCTAAGTAGGAGAAGGATCTTCCCCCCATGGTGAATCTTTGGATGCGTGGGATTGCGGCGAGGGCTTGATTGGACGATCGTAGTTGGCGGGTGGGGGTGTAAAAGGACAGGCGCGTGTTGAGTTATTCGGGTCCTAGGTCGTAGAGGGCTTTGTGTGCGTGGGTGAGGAGACGGAACGTTATTCTCTTGTTGACGGGGAGCCAGTGGAGGTCTTTCAGGTGACCGGAAGTGTGAGCTTGGCGGGGAATGTCTAGAATGAGTCTGGCTGAGGCGTTTTGGATGCGTTGGAGTTTTTTCTGTAGTTTGGCTGTGGTTCCGGCGTAAAGGGTGTTTCCGTAGTCCAGTCGGCTTGTGACCAGTGCATGGGTGACCGTCTTTCTTGTTTCGGTGGGGATCCAACGGAAGATTTTTTTGAGCATACGTAGGATGTTGAAGCATGATGATGAGACGGCGTTGACTTGTCTGGTCATCGAGAGGGAGGAGTCCAGGATGAAGCCCAGGTTCCGTGCGTGGTCCATTGGTATGGGTGCGGTTCCCAGGGCCGGTGGCCACCATGAGTCGTCCCAGGCGGAGGGGGATGATCCTAAGATGAGGACTTCCGTTTTGTGCGAGTTCAGTTTTAGACGGCTGTTCTTCATCCACTCGGCTACTTCTTTCATCCCTTTGTGTAGGTTTGTTTTGGCGGTATTAGGGTCTTTGGTGAGGGAGAGGATCAGCTCTGTGTCGTCTGCGTAGGAGATAATGTTGAGGTTGTGTTGGCGCGCGATGGATGCGAGGGGACTCATGTATACGTTGAAGAGGGTGGGATTGAGTGAAGTTCCTTGAGGTACGCCGCAGATGACTTCGGTGGTCTCTGATCTAAAAGGGGGGAGGCGGTCTCTCTGGGTTCTTCCGGGGAGGAACGAGATGATCCAGTCCAATGCTTTTCCTTGTATTCCGACGTTGCTGAGGCGTTGTATAAGGGTGTTATGACAGACTGTGTCGAAGGCTGCGGAGAGGTCAAGTAGGATGAGGGCGGCTGTTTCTCCGTTGTCCAGTAGAGTTCGAATGTCGTCTGTTGCTGCGATGAGGGCGGTCTCGGTGCTGTGTTTGGCTCGGAAGCCGGTCTGTGAAGGGTCGAGGGATTTGTTGGATTCGAGGAAGGCGGCGAGTTGACTGTTGACGGCTTTCTCAATGACTTTGGCAGGGAAAGGGAGGAGCGAAATGGGGCGGTAGTTCTTGAGTTCGGTGGGTCTGCTGTGGGTTTCTTCAAGAGGGCGCTGAGTTAGGCATGTTTCCAGCTATCCGGGAAGGTAGCGGAGTTGAGGGAGCAGTTGATGACGTCTCGGAGATGGGGTGCGATAACGGAGTCTGCTTTGTTGAAAATATGGTGGGGACATGGGTCGGTTGGTGATCCTGAGTGGATGGTATTCATCAGGCGGATGGTGTCTTCAGTGGTGATTGGGTTCCAGGCGTAAAGGTTGTTGGAGGGGGGTTTTAGTTCAGAGGTGGGTGGGGTGGACTGGTCTCCAAAGCTGTTATGTATGTCAGCAATTTTGTTGTGGAAAAACGCGGCTAGAGAGTCGCAGAGGTCTTGGGAGGGAGTGATGTCATTGGTGCCGGCGGTGGGGTTGGTAAACTCTTTGACGATGTTGAATAGTTCCTTGCTGTTGTGGGCGTTGTTGTCGAGTCGATCCTTGAATGCTGATTTCTTGGTGGATCGGATCAGTTGGTGGTGTTTGCGGGTGGCGTTCTTGAAGGTGGCCAGGTTGTCGGTGGTTGGGTTTTTTCGCCAGGCTTTCTCGAGGGTGCGACAGATCTTCTTGGATTTCTTAAGGTCATCATTGAACCAGGGGGCTTTTTTGCTGCCTTGCTTGATTTGATGGTTTTTCAAGGGTGCTAATTCGTCAGCGCTGTGGGTGATCCATTGTGTGGGGTTGGTGGCTGCTTGGTTTGGGTCCGAAGATTTTGCAGGAGGGTTTTGGTGAAGCGATGTGAAGAGCTGGTCGGTGGTAGTTGTGTTCCAGTTTCTCCGGGGAATTGGTTGTGGGTGGTTGTGGCTCGTAGTCTTTTTGTAGTTGAAGTGAACGCAGCTGTGGTCCGTCCAATGGAGAGCTGTGGTGTGAATAAAGGAGATGTGCTTGCTGGAGGTGAAGATTGGGTCGAGCGTGTGCCCGGCATTGTGGGTGGGGGTGTCAACAAGTTGTTTGAGTCCGAGATTGGCGAGGTTGTCCAGAAGGGTGGTGGTGTTACTGTCGTTCTTTTCCAGGTGGAAGTTGAAGTCTCCCAGTAGAATGTAGTCCTCTGAGGGGAGGGCGTGTGGGCTGATAAAGTCAGTGATGTCTTCGCTGAATTGTGTGCGGGGTCCAGGTGGTCTATAGATGAGGGTGCCTCTGAGTGTGGTCTTATGGTCGGTGTGGATCTGGAAGTGAAGGTGTTCGGCGGTTGTGAGGTTATCATCGGAATTGGTCGTTATGAGGATGGTGTTCTTATGGACGATGGCGATGCCTCCTCCTGTTTGGTTGATGCGGTCTTTCGGATGATCTTGTAGCCTTCCGGGATGGCTATGGCGATGTCGGGCGTTGATGAGGCGTTCATCCAGGTTTCAGTAAGAAAGGCGACGTCCGGCGAATGTCCGGCAACGTATGTCTATGGTATACTGAAGATGGCCATTTAAGTCACAGCAAAGCGAATTTCCTACTGTATACTCATCAATGCCGCTAACCTGTAGGGCAGCACAGTATGAACTTCAATATGCCAGTAATTCTATGCACGCAATTAAAAACATGAGTTAGTCCACTAATTTGATCACAGAACTGGTGGATTTTTGGCTATTTGTTGAGCGAGAGGAGTATTCACGGACCTCCTTCCTTCCTCTCTTCTCTTTTCTCGTATTTTCCCTTTTCTTGCACTCTTCTACCTTTTTTTATTATTTTTGTATTTCATATTTTAGCTGTTTTTCCTTTTGAGATTCCTTTCCTACTTGCCTACCTACCGTCATTTTCTTCTTTGTTCCTCCTTCCACTTCAGTCTCCTTCCTGAGCACTGTAATAGGGACATTTTCCACTTTTAATCATGACGAACCCTTGCAATACTAATACTAATGAACAATTTGTGTATAGATTCGTGTTTTCCAGTTCTATGGGCCCTCCATGCTGTTGTGTATCTGTGATGGCTGACTTGCATTTGCACTCTGCATTCTATCCTTGAGGTCTTTTGACCTTCCACAGACCTGACCCAAATGATTGTGGTCAGTGCCATGTACAGGTTGTTTGTCTTCTTGCTCGTAGTACTTCTATCAGGTAGAGGCATTTCGGATCGCGACAGACATTTGCAGTGTGTTGTTAGAGTGAGATGGGTCATTTAATCCTCCACTTACCCTGTGTCTCTATAACTCACATTCTCCAATGTGCAGGTTCTGTGCCATCCTGCGTCAGTGGCTTCTTTTGCATGCACCCCATGCCTCAATAATGCACTTCTCAGATCAGTGATCATCTCCATTGACATGCCTCCTCATTCAAATGAATTCTTACCTCCGTACCTCCCATCCACACGTTTGCCCATCCACACTCTCCTAACATTACAAAATCTCACATCTCCTTTGCCCCTGTATGCCTTCGTGAATCATTATCCAAGCAATCTCATTCACAAATCCCCCATCTGTGCATCTCCCCATATGCCAAGATCCCTGCATCGCCCTGTATCTCCCTGTGACTGTCCATCTCCGAGTCTCACTGTCCTGGGATGAAAAACAACCCCAGGTTTTAAAATCTGAACAGTTCAGGCTTGCTGACAAAGAATAAAATAACAACACTGCCATTTTTTATAAAAAATGCAAAGTTATGTGCAGATTTGAAGAGGGTACAGTGTAAAAGTTATCTGTGATCCACTGCTAATAAACTACTAACGGTGGCCGTCAGTGTCTTCACAGAGTCTGTGTCTACCTGGTGTACAGTCATAATATCGAGTCAATTATTTCGACTGGACAGAATATCGAGTAAAAAATATAGAATGGACATAATATCGACTAGACATAATATAGACAACAAAAATATCGACTAGAGAAAATTAATATCGAATAGAATGGACATAATATCGAATCAAAAATATAGAATGGACATAATATCGACTAGACATAATATAGACAACAAAAATATCGAATTTAAGGTAAGTTAATAATAATTTTTATTTTTTGTGTAATATAAGTCTGTAGCGGGTTGTGGGTTTATAGGGGAATAGGGTGGGAAGTAATTTAATTATAATTAATTAAATATGTTAATTTATTTATTGATAATAATTTAGAATTAATTGTTAATTAATTATTAATTGGTAATTAATTAAAATATAATTGGTAATTAATTATAATTGATTAATTGATAAATATTTTAATTTTAGTAATTTATTTTCTGTAGCGGGTTGTGGGTTTATAGGGGAATAGGGTGGGAAGTAATTTAATTATAATTAATTAAATATGTTAATTTATTTATTGATATTTTTTAAAAATTAATTGTTAATTAATTATTAATTGGTAATTAATTAAAATATTATTGGTAATTAATTATAATTGATTAATTGATAAATATTTTAATCTTAGGGTTCAGGGTCAGTTGTCAGTTTTTGGGTAAAGGGGTATTTTTAGGGTTCAGGGTCAGTTTTCAGTTTTTGGGTAAAGGGGTATTTTTAGGGTTCAGGGTCAGTTTTCAGTTTTTGGGGTAAAGGGGTATTTTTAGGGTTCAGGGTCAGTTTTCAGTTTGTAGGTAAAGGGGTATTTTTAGGGTTCAGGGTCAGTTTTCAGTTTTTGGGTAAAGGGGTATTTTTAGGGTTCAGGGTCAGTTTTCAGTTTTTGGGTAAAGGGGTATTTTTAGGGTTCAGGGTCAGTTTTCAGTTTTTGGGTAAAGGGGTATTTTTAGGGTTCAGGGTCAGTTTTCAGTTTTTGGGGTAAAGGGGTATTTTTAGGGTTCAGGGTCAGCTTTCAGTTTGTAGGTAAAGGGGTATTTTTAGGGTTCAGGGTCAGTTTTCAGTTTTTGGGTAAAGGGGTATTTTTAGGGTTCAGGGTCAGTTTTCAGTTTTTGGGGTAAAGGGGTATTTTTAGGGTTCAGGGTCAGTTTTCAGTTTGTAGGTAAAGGGGTATTTTTAGGGTTCAGGGTCAGTTTTCAGTTTTTGGGTAAAGGGGTATTTTTAGGGTTCAGGGTCAGTTTTCAGTTTTTGGGGTAAAGGGGTATTTTTAGGGTTCAGGGTCAGTTTTCAGTTTGTAGGTAAAGGGGTATTTTTAGGGTTCAGGGTCAGTTTTCAGTTTTTGGGTAAAGGGGTATTTTTAGGGTTCAGGGTCAGTTTTCAGTTTTCGGGTAAAGGGGTATTTTTAGGGTTCAGGGTCAGTTTTCAGTTTATGGGTAAAGGGGTATTTTTAGGGTTCAGGGTCAGTTTTGGGTTTTTGGGGTACAGGGGTACTTTGTAAAAATAAAGTAAAATTACATTTAAATTACATTTATTTAATAAAATAAAATTATATTAAATTATATTATAATATTTTTTATTAATTTATATTCAAAAAATTATTATATACTTACCAATACTTATGTTGTAATGGTATGCGTTGTAAAGGTATATGCGTTGTAAAATCTTGCGTTGTAAATGTATGCGTTGTAAAAGTTTTTGCGTTGTAAAAGTTTTGTTGTAATGGTAGGCGTTGTAAAAGTATGCGTTGTAACGTCATACATCCCTGGAGTGGGAATAGTAATTTTAACCTCTACGCTATCCAGCGCTTTCCCTACTGTTGCACCCACTGGAGTGGGAGTAGTAAATTTTACCTCTACGCTATCCAACACTTTTGCTAATGTTGAACTCACTATAGTTGTAACAATAAATTTTAAACATTTTCTAAAATGTTATATATGTTTATTTAATAATATGTTTAAATATATATATATATATATATATATATATATATATATATATATATATGTGTGTGTGTAATTTTTGGTGATATAATTTTTTTAATTATATAAATTATTTATTAAAATTATATTTTTTTAATAATTATTTCTAAGTTTATATTAAATATATTTATTACTATATTAGTTTTAACTTACTTTTAAGACATTTTAAAAAATCGATATTTTGACAGTCTATATTTTTGTAAGTCGATATTTTGGAGTCGATATTTTGGTACTTACCTGTTTGAAGATAGGGAGTCGATATTTTGTCAATCGATATTTTTGACTCGATATTTGTGTATCTCGATATTTGTGTCGTCGATATTATGTCAGTGATCCGTCTACCTACCCACAGCGTCTGTAACAGGAATGACCCATGCCTGCCAGGATTAATGCATGGCCGGCTATGCCTGAAATTCTATTCCACCCTATGTCCATTCCTCCAGTACCTACAACTCTCAGTGCCCGTGCCTCTGTTTCACAGTGTCTCCGCGTCCCTGTGCCTCCCTCATGTGTGCCTCTACGTCCGTGTGCCTCCATCATGTCTGTGTCTTACTCTCCTTGTATACCCCTGTACCTATATTTCTCTGCTCCTATGCTAAGAGTGATCTAGAGTGGAAGTCGATGCCAAGTTATCAAAGGAGAGATTTTTGGATGCATCATTCAACTGCGGACTCAGAGGGCTATTCCTTACGTGCTGCAGGTGCAGCGGTGCCAGGGGTGAGGGAACGGGAATGTTCACCACGGTTAGTGGTTGTGTTTTTTACTATGGGACAGTGGTCAGTGGGGTGAGGGTCCGATTTCCTTCCTGCATTGTGGTTCTCTGAACCCTTGGTACGCTACAGGATACAGGGATAAGGGGAAGCAGCACAGGTAGAGTGGGCCATCTATGATTAGGAGAGCAAAAGAGTGTGGAAATAGAGAGAGAGGAAGGCAGTTTTCCTACAGCCACACATCCACATTTAGTGCAGGTTAGAGGGAAGGAAGCATCTGGTTCCTTTAGGCAGCCTCCTGCGTATGGACAGCTATGGGCAGGTGTCCTGAGTGTGGAATCCTTGCACCAAAATTCAGTGAATGCTCTTAGCATGAACATTATTGCAAAGTAACATTCTGGCCGATTGTCCACTTCTAGATACACTGCAAGCACAGCGGAGCATGTTTTTGTGTCATTTTGATATGTTTGTGGCTCGTGAGGGGTGGGTTAGTGAAGCATGGTTGTGAGAGGGAAGATGACGATGTAGAAATTATGTCTTGGGGTATTTTGTAATTTTATGGGCACTGTTCGCACTCTGGGGTGACTCAAAGCAGGGGGAGTTATTAGTTAGGGTATGTTGTTGTAATAGTGAGGCTTGGCTGCCATACTGTGTGTTCTTGAACTAAAGCTTCAGATTTGTTGTCCAAATAAATTTGATTTACGCTGTCAGTTTGGGTCTGTGGTTTATGTGCAGTCCCGCCCACGTGCTCATTTATTTCTGACAGCTTTGCGGCTTCTGCACTCAAGTAAAATGTTTACTTAATTTATATTAATATACCACAGTCAAGAGCCACTCCTCCATGTGCATCCACCGTGCTCTTCTTGCCACGCCCCAGTTTATGGTGTTACTGTGGGCAGCGTGCTGCGTGCCCAGAAGCAGATTAGGTTCACACTGTGTGTGATTCTGTTGAGGGGTCTTCCATTCTGGATCTCTTATTTATTTGGTCTGTATTTTTCTTTTTTATAGAGTTTTATATAGGGTATCAATGCGCTTTACATAGCACCAGTTGCATTACATGAGGAACTCCAATCCTTCAGTGTTAGGCCTAAGAGAAACCAGTGCAGCCCTCACGCTCTTGCTTTTACCACTGATGAATGCCACATTTAAGTTGCACAAGCGAGAGAGAGAGATCAGAGTTTTTTGTCTAATTGAAGTTTTGATTCATGGAAAGGTAGCACAGAAGGCTTTTAGAAAGCTCTGTGGCTGTGGTTATACTGAATAAGCAGCTACCTATGTTATATGACAGCTCTTTAATAATGTAATACCTGCACTTTCACAATTGCTTTATTAACCTTCCTGCTTTCTCAAATTTGCTTGAAAATGCACCATTTTCCCACTATTTTTTCAAAATTTTCTCGGGGGGAAATCCCCCCCGAACCCTCCTTGGGGGGTTCGGGCTCGCTCGCTACGCTCGCTCGTTACGGTGCAGTATGATTATCAGTTTACGCCCTACCACTTTCAAATGTCACCAGCCGCCACTGCTCCCTCTATCTCTCTTTCTCTCTCTCTCTCTCTCTCTCTATCTCTCTCTCTCTCTCTCTCTCTCTCTCTCTCTCTCTCTCTCTTTGTGACATATTTGTTTTGCAACAAGGGGGGAGATGTCGTGCCCAGACAGGGGGCACTAGGACCCTGAGTTGGAGCCAAGGGCAAGGGGACACCGGACACCACTTCCGGTCAGGGGAGGGGACAAGGACATTCAGAGGAAGACCAGCAGAGCAAGGGGTCAGGGGACATACATGCTGTACCAAACAATCTAAATAAAGGTACCTTATAATCAGCCACCGCATCCTGTGATCTCTGGGGGTTTGACGACACGACACCAACATATAAGATCTGAAGCAATCTCAAAAGTCTAAGCTTTTGTCCAAATGGACAACACGCTTCTTATCATCAGTGTAAGCATAGACACTGAATCCAAAGGACATTATACGCCCTTCAAAAGGTGGCACATAAAGGATAAACAATGTGGGGCTGAGGGACAAACTCTGAGGGAAAACACAGCTATGGGTCATGAAGGAGGAGTGCTATGGACTGAGAAGGACTGACTGAGATCGGGAGCTTACGAAAGATTGAAACCAGTCCAAAACTTCACCCCCTGGCACTGCATGGTGAAGTATGGTCAGAAGGATGTTGTGGGACACTGTGTCGAAGGCCGCAATCAGATCTATTAGGACCAGGGCTGCAGAGCCTCCGAGATCAACATTGTCTGCGAAGGAAGAAGAGGGCCCCTGGAAAAAGGGGAATAAGAAGAGGCAGAGGCAGTGGAAACTAACTCAAACTAAAGAACAAAAACCGCCAACCCTATATGTTTATATTCGTATACATCCAATGATATTACCTTATTCACAACAAAAACATTGAGCCAAAGAACATAATAGTCAAAAAATCTTAGTATAGTTTCTCACAGTATTTTTTTATTATTTTTTCTTTTCAGTATATTTCTCCATATAATCCACAAATGTACTACTTATTTGTGGAGAATTGTATATAGTACCACAGAAATACTCCTAAATCCAAATATAATCACATTTTGTACAGTAAAGTTGAACCAACGGTTCTCCACAGAACATACTAAAACTTCAACACACTTTCATGCATATCCCAATCATTCCACACACATACATCAATTGATTCAACTTTCCAAACATACTAAAACAATAAAACAGGGTACCACAGGAAGGAAATAAACACATCAAAGTATTTAAATTGTAAATCGAATCAATCAATGTATTCTGATTTATACTTTACAGGATTGGAATCTATCCATAGAACTGGAAATATTCAACTCTTTAAATAAGAAAATCTTCTTGGTGTTTCTTGTATTTTCTTTTGATGCAAATAATCTTCTGGACCTCACTTTAATAACACCAGCGCCTTTCGATGCAACACCAAATATAGTCAGCAACCTTCTTCATGGTGCAATGGAAATAAGATTACAAAACGGAGAAAATGCTGCAAGAAAATATGCTAAGATTTTTTGACGATCATGTTCTTTGGCTCAGTTTATGCTGTGAATAAGGTTATATCATTGGATGCCAATATAAAGATGTAGGGTTGGCGTTTTTTGTTCTTTAGTTTGAGAGATCAACATGGTCTCCATGCTCAAAGATCTTTAAATCCAGATTGAAAAGAATTGAGGAATTTATGCTTTCAATGTGATGATAGTTGTCCATGGACCCAACTTTCATGTATTTTTGGCGTGACAGGCAGGAGGAAAATCTGGAGGTAATTGGACAGGATATCTGGAATCCAAAGTAGGCTTCTTCAACAAAGGGACAACAAGCACTGTCTTGAAAAAAAAGAAGGAGCCCTGCCAGAGATTAGGAATTGGGTGCAGATAAATGTGATTACTGATGTGATCAATACGGTAATGGGTCCCGAACTCATGGGTATCCAAATGTCCAGGGTTCTGGGCCCTGGGCATGGAGCTGGTGCAGATGGGCTTGTCTTTGTAGTGCCAGCGGTGTGCCTGCTGTGCGAATGCGAGGTAGCCATTTTTAATTGTGTGTGAATAGTCTGCTAATTAAATTGCTTCCCAACAACTAGAGTGGGTACATCCAGTACTTTTGTGAAGTGGTACCTTTTTCATCTCATCCCCTCCAATAGCAATATGGTTTTCCAAAATTAGTTTTTAGTCCTGTTGGGGTAAAGTACCACCTCAGTTATTTTATAATTTTGCATGCTTTTTCTTTACATTGCAAACATATTGCAGCCCTTTACCAACTTATATCTCATGTGCTTTCCTGTATGGCCACATTGACTTCCCACTTCTCCACATATGTGTTAATGCTCATAGGAAGCACCTCCAAGCAGTTTATAAAGTATTGCAATGCCCTTTTTTAGATTAGGTGCAGACCAAAGGACTTTAATCTGTGTTTTGCCTCTAGTTCCCCGACTTTGGTTTGGTCTTTCTGAGCCCATGTGTTAGTTGAGCCATTCTGTATTATCTAATGGGGCTTCGTCGAAGTCCTCACACACTCCTCACCAACTCTGATCACCCCTCTGGTAAATAGATGTAGCAGACTGCCTCCAACTACGAAATCAAAGATTTCCCACCTCCCTGGTGGGAAATCTGTGTTATGCACTCTGGGGGCGTAGGAAATGAATAAGTCATGATGACTCCCACCGCATCCCAGTCACCACTGTGTCCAAGTATTCTAACAGAGTTGTGATTGATTCCGGTGTTTTGTTATTAGTGGGCCCCTGTCTAAGACTGTACCCACAGTAAGCATTCAGAGGTATAGGTGAGCAGCCTCCTCTACCTATATCCAGGGCTTTGAGTGAGGTTTCAAAGACCATTTCGATGCCAACCTTTTCGGGGTGGCTTGGATATACATCCCAATATTCGGGAATTCCAGTCCTCCGTCATCTACAAGTCTAAAAAGTGTAGTTTTAGAGATGCTCAGTGATTTATTGAACCATGTAAAGGCCATTAACTTCTTTAGAATATTGTAAATAGTCGATTTTGAGAACTTCAGACTGTGCTATATACAAGAGCCTTGGGATGAACTCAGTTTTTATAGACGAGATATGCCTAAACCACGATATTTCGAGTTTGCCCTATCTGTACAAATCTCTGTAGAGCGTGTCTTGGAAGTGAAGAACATTGAAAACATTTGGGTCTGAAATTGTTGGAGGAAGATACATTTCTTGAAACTTAATTCTTTAGTGTATTAAATTCCTAATTGTAGGTTGGCTGCATATTGCCATCTGTTGGGTCTGTGCAGTTCACCCCTTTTGACTTTGCCTGGCTAATTTTGAACCCTGTGACCTAAGAACCCGCTGCATTTCCACCACCAGAGCTGTGAGTCCGGTCTTGATTTGGGTTATGAAGCTTAACGTATCTTTGGCTAACAGTACTTGTTTGTACTGGTTGCTTCGGGTAGAGAGACCCCCAATGTCAGGGTTATCCTGTATCTTTCTGAGCAGAGGTTCCATTTTTAGGGCGAATAAGAGGAGTAAATGGGACATCCATGGACGTCAATTCATCAAAAGGCCTGGGGTATAAGAAGTGACATTGCACTCTATTTGACCTTTACTGTGACTCTCTCACACATGCTTACACATGCAAACACATACACACACTCGCACACATAAGCACACTCTCACCTGCAAGCGTGCATACAACATACATTTAACAGCATTTTTTACTTATCTTAACTTCCAGATAGGGTCATATTCCAGCTTATGTTCTCCATTTTTTATTATACCATTAGTGAATAATAATATTCACTATTTGTATAGTAAAACAATTGACAGAAACCAGGCAAGTGAAGCTCCAACCAGTGTCCCTGTGTTTCAGGCACTGATTTTGCCAGCTCTGAGGCCAGGGGTCGCAAATGCAGTGCCAGGGCTAGCACGGGGCAAGCCAGGGGCTATATAAAACGTTATAAATAAATAAAGCTGCAACCTTTAAATGACGTCCATTGGGACATCCCAAGACTCTCTAGTCAATGGTATCCTGTCTGAGAGCTTGCCATTCTCTGTATGCCTAATTTTTGGGGTGATATATTTAGCTAAGGTGAATGTTTTCATAGTTGCTCCCAGTCCTGTCTTATCCAAAGATCAAAGAAAGATCCCCTCCAACTTATCAATCTCTGTTCCAGAGTCTGTGGTAAGGAGGATCTGCTTAGTGTGTGTTTGTTTGGCTGTATGTGTCTGGTCTATAACCAAGTGTATGTTAGCCTGCGTCTTTCTGTTTCTGACAAAGCGGATATTAAGTTTGGCCACACACCATTTAGCTGAGTGAGGGCTCTGATGAAAATGTTAACATCAGTATTCAGCAGCACAATAGGCCTATACTAGGCACTATTGGTTGGGCCTCTGTCTGGTTTAAAACTCCTTCACTTTCCCTGCGTGAAGTAAATAGTTAAACACTTTTGCCGGTGGTTTTATCAGTATGTCTTTAAAAGATCTTTAAAATGAGGCTCATGTCTTTGTTCTCTGGCATGCTACTTATAGCCATCTTAACCTCAGAAGGCGATACAGGTTATTCCAGCTGTTTTAGGACTCCAAGTTTTACAGATGGTATTTGGAAGTCCCTCAAGTAAAATCTGAGTTATGCACTATCAATGCCTTGTGATATTCAGATAGAAGGAAACATCCCAGAACAGGTGCAAGATGCCTTTCATCGCACAAGCCTCTACTTTTTTGTTCACTAGGAAGTGATGTCGTTTCTAGTAGGTGACTTTTTGAATCTGTACACTAATAAGTGGTGATTCTCATGTTCCCACTTATGTTTCTGATTGATAAAGAGTACGTTTTTGAGCACCTTCAGTGGTTTGAAGGATTTCAAATTCTCCTCTTTACTCGCACATGAATTTGAAAGTCACGTGCACCCCATCTCTCTTGTGTTGATGTTTCAGTTGACAAACCCTAACTCCTAACTCAGGTTTTCTTTCTTTTACCAGGCATAGATAGGGTGGCTGGGTGTGAGATTATCTACCTCTTTTTATTGCCTTAGCTGAGTCTCAAACCATATCCCAAGTCACTCTATTTTGTGTGTATCGTGAAAATAATGTTCTAGTGCTTCTCTTTTTGAGACCTCCACTCTCGGATCTCGTACTGCAGTTCATAAAACTGCCATAATTGGTCTTTCTTCTGGATATTTGGCAGACATCCACACAATATGGCGATTGGGCAGTGATCCAAAAATATTCGAATCCTTATCTGGTCCTCTTGTACTAATAAGATGAAGGGAAAGTTCACCAGAGTAAAGTCTATTCTAGTATAAGTTATCTAAGTGTCTAACGCATAATCCCTTTCTTTGAGGTGTTGTGCCCTCCAGATATCTATTAAGGCCAGATCTTGTAAAGTTGGTTTCAGCAACAATCTCTTTCTTTGAGGTGTTGTGCCCTCCAGATATCTATTAAGGCCAGATCTTGTAAAGTTGATTTCAGCAACAATCCCTTTCTTTGAGGTGTTTTGCCCTCCAGATATCTATTAAGGCCAGATCTTGTAAAGTTGGTTTCAGCAACAATCCCTTTCTTTGAGGTGTTGTGCCCTTCAGATATCTATTAAGGCCAGATCTTGTAAAGTTGGTTTCAGCAACAATCCCTTTCTTTGAGGTGTTGTGCCCTCCATGTATCTATTAAGGCCAGATCTTGTAAAGTTGGTTTCAGCAACAATCCCTTTCTTTGAGGTGTTGTGCCCTTCAGATATCTATTAAGGCCAGATCTTGTAAAGTTGATTTCAGCAAGGTTGGTGTGAGTTGCAGACAGGTTCCGAAGGATAATCACTCTATTGTTGGGTGTTGCATCAAAATGAAATCCCTTCTGATTATTATATCCCTTCCAATGAAGTCAGACAATATCAGGAATATGTAGAGGCAAAACATTTCTTCACATGTGTTTCGAGCAGACTAGGGCATGACCGTAAGTATTTTGTTTCTCAATATGCCTCTGACCACTTGTCCTTCTGTGTCTTTATATTATCCTTCTATTTCAGTGGGACATCGCTTCCGACCAATGTGGCCACACTTTTGGTCTTGGTTGGTGCAGATGCATGGATCAGGCATGGGTACCAGTGCAAGCGCATACTTTCAGTGTCACCCTTCAATAAATAGAGTTCCTAGAACAATGGTATTTCTTTTGTATGTAACCATTCAAGCAATGAATTTCTCTTCATAAGGGAACTAAGGCCCTGCTTGTTCAGAGTGATAATCCTTACTTTAGTCATGATAACGATAGAGACAGGTTCTTCAGCAACGGGATGGCCCACCTCAACTACATCATCACATCTTTGACAGGTTGGCTGGGTAACATTGCCCCCCCCCCCAGTTTTTCATCACAGACACCCCGCCGAGGTCTAAACCTGCCATGGCTCCGTCCCTTCTATGCAACCATGTGCTAGGCGCCATGGAAGAGATGCATGAAGCTGAACTTATAGCCTGTTAGATAATGCTGTAATATGTTTAGTTTTATGACTTTTTTCTATTTGTGAAGATCCTTTGCTACCTCTTAGTTTTTGAGTGACTATCATTCTGACTCGTATGACCCCCCCACCTGTGGTATTGTGTACACTGTACCATTAGCAATCAATATGAAAATTAAGCAAGTGTGAAAGGCAAGTAGTTAGGTTGTACTAAATGTTGCTGATCAACTGGCAGCCAACCTGTGCCATAGTGACAAAACTGAGAAGTAGAAAACTGATAGACATTTAGAAGCATGTCTAACAATAACAGAGCGGTTGCAGGCCCTCGGTCTGTGGAACAATTATAGTCAGAGGCTGTCAGCCAAATCCTTCAAACTAACATTCTGCCTTTGCTTCCAAATTCTAATATCGTTACCACAGTCAAATGTATACCATGTCACCACCATACCTGGATGAATGAATAAAATGAAAGCCTTCGTAAGGCTCACTGGTCGATACGGATGCCCCCTTGGCCCTAATTGAAGGAGTGGTTGAATAAGGCTCTCTCCAGCTTGCTGTTATCGGAGTTATCGAGACGTCCTATATTATTTTTCTCCTCTATTCGAGCCTCCAATGACTTTCATGGATATTGAGGACAATGCACCCTTGCAATCATTCCATTTCAGCTATGCAGTAATCAATTTTTCACTGGTCCACTGATGCCCCACAAGCCACTCCAAACAATGGGACAGAAGGCCTGGATTTACAAAATGACTACAATGCTTAAATCATGAACTATGCTAATCCTGTTAACTCCTGAGTCAGAATTACAACTCCTGTGCAGTTTTTTCACACTTACCATGCATAAATGTTACCAGCTAATACCCAGCAGGAATTTGTTCATAGAAATACCTCAAGATCCTGAGTTTTGCAGCTAATAAGGGGTAAAACATGCAGTATTACTGAATTATCCTCCACTTTAAGGCACAGAACAGGGAAGTAATGTTGTACCCAAGATATACTGTATGTTGAGGTATGAGTTTTTATTGGGTGCAGTATTACTTCCGAAAGTACCAAGGCACACACAATGTGTCCCTACAACAGCAGGACTGGAAAAGGTGACATTCACAGCAAGGAGCAAAAAATGGTTGTAAGATATATGGGAGTCATTATGCATGACTAAAAATGAGGGAATATCAAGTGGCTGCAATTCACTCATAGGTTGCAGATAGAAAATAGTCTACTATAGTTTTAGAGCCCGACAGAGCGGGCACTACCGGCTATAAAATGCCAGCTCCTTCAGCTCGGTCCTTTAAGAAGGGAGAGGGCCCTTAATGACCGGTAGAGCCCCCTATGCAGTGGTCTAGGGCTATTTGAAAATTCTGCCCTCTAGGGATGAAATGTTCTAATAGCCCCTCGGGCTCCGTGAGGCCTTTTGTTCACAGCAACAGCTGTGAACGCACATTGGATTGCTGGAGCTCTGGGCTTCTACTGGCCACTTGTCTTCAATGGTATGCTCAACATTCCAAAGTTCTAATAAACAATACAAGTAATGTTTTTGGGACTAAAGGACAAGTAAGGAACATTAAAGTGGAAGATTTGAATGTAGTGAGGCAAATTACTTCAGTATTTTCTGCATTTAATTTACAGTGCTTGGATTTTGCAGTTTATTAAATTTCACATAAATGTCATAAAAAGATGCCTACGTTTCCAAAACAATATAAAGAAGGGGCATGTGGTTTTAGAATGTTGACAGTGTCATATTGAATAGATGTTGCTGCATTTATGATCCTTCTAAAATGAAACTGCCTACTACATGTATATATGTTGAAGTACGTAGGGGTCACCTTTTTATAAGGATTTGACATATTGGTGGTCACCTTTGTCTTAAAGAATTTCGGCTCCACTTTTTTATAGTCTTTTACAGCAGCCAAGAGGCAAACCGGGTTCTGAAGATTAGGAAGCGGGCCAACTCTTTCCTGGAGGAGCTAATGGCAGGTTCTCTCGAACGAGAATGTATAGAAGAGCAATGTAACCTGGAAGAAGCCAGTGAAATTTTTGAAACTCGGGAAGCCACGGTAAGGATTAAAGGCAAGAACAATTTTCCATGTGCAGCAAGAATTTGTAGATTTCACTGGATTTTATTCACTGTTATCATTTGAAGGACTCATATCTGTTGCTCGTAGTCTTGTAGCAGGCACTGGCTCATGTATCTCCATTCTTAAGGTAACACGTGTGGTTGTACACAAAATGTGAAAGAATTTTCTCAGCTGTAACTATTGACATGAGATTGTCATGGAGATAGGCTTTGCCTTCACACTGTGTTAAGTTAGCATGAGCTTATTAGAAGTTTAAACGCCATTTTTCCTTTCTTCTGCTTCTGCACACGGCACATATTGTTATTAATGCTTTGACCTAGTAGAATATTTTGCTTCACACGAGAATAATATGTTTTCCTATTGTATCAGCTTTGCTTGGTAAGCTATGTCTGAACAGTGAGTGCGGCGTCCTTCAAGGTTATTTCAACACAGTGGTTGCTGCTCAGTCTGATCAGCGCATAACACATATGCAGCTGTGGCCAACTCTGGTTTTGGCGCGTTTAATAATGCATCTCACAGAGCAGGCACACACACTTGATGAATAATCACATGCAGAGAACTGGTGTAGAAGATGATGTGATCCCTTTCTACTAAGACCAGAGGTATGGGGCCGCCCTTCTGAAACCCAAAGAGACCTTCTGTAGATATAATATAATATACTAGCAAGGGAGGGTAAGACTGAGGTGCCACTTAACCTTCTTCCCTTTAGCATTTTAACATGCTTTCTCCCTTTGTATTTTATAGACTAGTAACTATGCTGATAACCATGTTGCTTATAATATGTTTGCTTGTATTAGCTAAGATACTGCGCCTGAGAACACGGCATTAGAAATAAATATTTCAAACTTGCACGTGTCTGGTATGTTAGTATAACGAAAGAGTGTTCATGTGTTACACGTTACCTGAGGTGTTCTAAGTCCATGTTCTGAGTTTTCTATTCATTGGGGGTATGGAAGAACCAATGGAAGAACCAATGAGACACTGATGGCTAGTCTGGTAGGGGATTTTCGATACTAAGGTGAGTTTTGGTACACCCTAATTCACTGAGGTTCCAAGTCTCTATGCACAGTTCTGTGTAGGAGCAGAATCCCTGTGACATGGCGCCCGATGTGGGGCGCCATGTCACAGGGATTCTGCTCCTACACAGAACTGTGCATAGAGACTTGGAACCTCAGTGAATTAGGGGATTTTGGATACGAAGGTGAGTTTTGGTACACCCTAATTCACTGAGGTTCCAAGTCTCTATGCACAGTTCTGTGTAGGAGCAGAATCCCTGCGACAAGATCTTAGCTTTTCCTAGAGACTGATCAGGCAAAGTTTTTTAAATTGATTTTCATAGTACTCACGTTACCCCTATAATCAGGCGAGTTTGCCATCTATCTGGAATCAAACAAAACCTAACACATATTTCATCATTCAGGACTTCACAACCACTTTTCTGGGTTCACACTGTTAATCTCCCTCCTCAGATGAATCATGCAAATATGATTTAATTATTTGTTTTATTTATTTACTTTGTGTATAACAAGCATGGCATGCAGCTGGTGGCCTTTTTAGGAATCTTTGCATTGGTTGAGGGTATAAAAGGGACTTCTGCAGACTTCTGAGGGAACCTAATATCCAAATATTCTTAATCCAGCTTTTCCTTGGGAGTTAGGTGTTGTGTGAGAACACTAGTGTTTATAGAAAATAGTTGGGTGGATACAGTTAGAATCCTCTAATGTTTTGCAGTTGATCAAACTATTTGGCTCAAGAGAAGTGTTTGTACTATTTATAGGGATCTGCATGTGAAAAATAGAGATAGTTAAAACTGTTTAATCAAGTAGTGGGTACATCACCCCACTTACTAGTTATAAACCTGGCTGGCACCACAACCAATTTCAGCTATCTTCATTCACAACAGCATTACCTACTTCTTCCAACATACACTGCTCCAACTTTTGCAGCATCTTTCACCAGCCCATCCTCAGACATATATGCTGCAACCTACAGTATTAAGCTAAATGAGGAGCCTTACATAAGCACTTAAGCTAGTCTTCAGGTCACTCTGCTGTATACTTTTATACATGTTTTCTCATGTTCCTTTTTCACAGCCATTTCTTCAGCAAATTAGCAACAACCTTGTTTACAGGGACAACTGATATTAGAGTGGAGGAGACCTGGGTTGAGGCAGAAGGAATGGGAGTTCTAGACCTTCCTCCCACCATAGGTTTAGACATTCTGAATTGTTTGCACATTGTGTCCTGAACCCATAAAATAATTACAAAGATTCAGTCGTTCCACCCCATTGTTCTCAATGAAGGGAACAGGGCAACACTATCAAACATTCTCATGTTGTTTAAGGGGATAGAGTCAAACCCAAAGCCACATTTGAATGGCACACCTTCTGACTACCTCAACTCAAAGGAATTACAATAGGTAATTTTTTCAAGAGCCCCACATTTTCTGGGGATTTTTTGTAAGTAATAAATAGTTGAAGGGGTGTTCCTCATCGCAGCATAAACTCGCCTTGAGCGGAACATGCCAGGAGAATACTAAATCTCACTCTCCAAGAAGAGAAATTGGTGGTTTTACACTGGCACTCTGTATGACATATTTGGGAATTAATAATATGATAATTAACCTGGTTGTTTAAAGTAATTTACCTCTAACAATGAAGACTTGAGCAAGATGTTCCCCTGCCACAATTCCAATTTTTAGCAGTTTTCATCTTCCTATACCGAAAGCACACACTGCTCCTCCAACTGTTCCTTATTGTTTAGGGGTTTTAAGTCTGATTAGGGCCAAAGTTGTGCCTCGGCTGACAGCTGTCACCCTCTTAGGCGCTCTTTGCTTATTAATGTGCACCAAGAAAAGCACTAGCCTCAGAAGAAGAGGATACGCCAGGAACAGCTTTTATTCTAAGCTATCCTCATGAAATATTTTCTGCAAAACTTAAGAAGGATCAAGACAACAAGGGCAGATTTACTTAAACGTATTACTACACAGCGTTGTAATTATATTACTCTGTGCAGTCTTGTCACCATATGGATGCTCTAAAGCACAGATATGGCCCACATGTTAGGCTGTTATCTTCCCAGTGGGTGAGATGGCACCAGTTTAGGTAATTGTCCAATAACTGACTCTTATTTGTGCCAGGCGAATCCCTCAAATGATTTACCACCATATTTGATGACTGAATTTATCTAGGAAAAGAAAATGCTCAATCCAAGATTTCTTGCAGCTGTGAAACCTTGAGCTTTAACTTATAAGGCTATGTGAGGACAAGATAACATCTAGCCACCAATTCAACCAGGAGCCTACTCAATGATTTCAAAGCCAAAAAGATGTGGTAGCATGTTTATTGGTTGAAGCATTGTCTAGATTCTTGGTTATGAATCACCCGTAATCACTGCAAAAACCATTGAGGCTGGTCTGTCTGTGTGAACTATATTGCAATAGTGCAATTTCAACAATACAACATATCTGATGGGCTCCATGTGTTCGTCTGGAAGTAAAGAATGAAGAAAAGAAAAGCAAAATCATTTGTAGAGATAATCCCTTGTCAAATGGATGTAGCATGGGATGAATGTGAAGTCTACACCAAATGCAGAATCAAAGCTTCTAGCATCTTGTATTCGTGTAAGCAGGTCCCTTTAGCATTTTGGCCTTACTAATGGTTTGATCCCCAGGGTCATTTATGTCTCTTATAGCCCTGTTTAGGTAATGGGCGTGTGCTTCACACACTTTAGCCTTACTAAGTTATGGTCTCCAATCTTATTTACGTTGCTCGTAGACCTGTTAAGGCACAGGGCATCTCCCTTGCACACTTTAGGAGTCATCGTTAGTAAGGCCAATCTCAATCTCATTTATGACTCTCATAGATCTGTTGGCACACATTTTTCATCTAGTGGCAGATGGAGCTCAGACAGGGTGGTATTTATCTTTCAATGCATTGTGCTCCCGAAACATTTTCCGCCAATAGGCGGATCTACGTTTCTTTCCAGTAACAGTGGAAGTCCAGCAGTTATCCCAGTCTTAGCCCAACCAGGACACATATTTCTTAAAAAATATCAACATTTATTGGTTGATCCCTTCCAACTCCTTGGTTTAAGTGGAATGCGCATAACTGTAAGTCGGGTCGTTGCAGTTAACACCATGCTCTCAGCAAATGATGTCTTCAATAAGCTGTGATCAAGCATCATGCTAAGTGACAGTCCAACAGCAAATGTCACATGGCCCTATGGATGTGCTAAATATTAATAATATGAAAATGTTTGTTGTTCATTTTGGAGGCAATACCATGTACTGGTTCCCTCTAGGAAACTAGCTCTTGAGTTTGTGCGATCTCACGTAGATGTTCTGACAATGGGCTAGAAACAACTTGTTTTTTTAAAGTTTTTTTGCGTGTTGGTGAGTGAGGAGGAACCCTACAGCAGGTTAAACCCCAACTGGGGTATATTTTTTCCTTCTTGCATTATGTCATGGTATGAGTTACATACCACTTCATTTCCTACCACATCAGACTTAACCGTACGATGATACAAAGCTGGCTTGGTGAGTTAAACTCTCACTACAGGCATCTGCAGTGATCTGACAATCAAGCATTTAAATCCCTTCTATTCCAATTCAGAATACCATCTCTCTGGTTAAGGTAAACTTAGAACCTTTAAAATTGGTAATAGTGACCCAGTACTTACAGTGCTTTCAAATGGCGAAAGGTGCTATATAAAAACATATTATTAGTAGTAACAACAGATTATACCATTTAGGACTATAATTGAAGCATTATCAGATGCTACTACCTCATATTGTTTCTCAATTTTACCCTCAGTGAGACATGACATGTCAAATTTTGTCTTCACAGCTCAGCTTCTGGTCTAAGTATTTTGGTAAGTAGCTTATTTGTACTCTATACTTTGATTTTATATTTCAATACAGTTTTTTGTTTGTCCCTCTTTAACTGATAACATTGATCCGGTAGCCGATACGCGCTGCTGCTCCCCCCTAGGATGTGTGCAGGTTGTATGGCTGCTAAGTCTGAGGGAAACAGCTCAGTGGATCAACCTAGGTGTATACAAAGAGAAACACACGAGCTACAAACTGGTTGTAAAAATAGATTTTATTCAAGCCAGGATAGAGTTATGAATAATAGATTAATCCTGTGGCACCGTGGTGTTTGTCATTTGTCCATCCTGCTTGTCTGCACCATGGACAATTGATGCCTTACCTTAACACATCCTCTATTCTAAAAAAGAAATCGTCCTTGCCATTATTTCTTGCCATTCAAGTTCCTCTCCTCAGAAGGACATCTAGATCCCATCTTGCTGAAACATATTAACAACTTTAGGGGCCTAGTCACAAACTGCATTTATTTTGCAATATGTTTAATAATACTACAATAGCCCTACAAAATGCGATTCACTGACCCACATGCAATGGTTTCCACTTCAACCTCTCCTGTCCTTTCTGTGCGTAAATGTCCTCTCGATTACGGAGATCTCCAACCACATACACCTATGCTTAAATAGCAAATGTGGGAGGGACGAGGAAGTGGCTGGAAGTGGGGTATACCTCTTACCAAATTGGAGGGATTTTGGGAGGATTAATGAGGGTTAAGGGAGTAATAGGGGTTAATAGGGAGTGTGCTTTTTCAAAAGCATTTTTTCTACATTCAAAATAAATATATAAAAGTAATTTACTTTAATATTTATCACAAAATATGTTAACTGTTTTGTTAAAAAGTGTAATAAACTTTTTAACCTTTTCTTATACTTTGCCACATGGAGCTCTACCTATGAAAAATTACAAGTAGTAACTTTACATTTGTAAATTAGGCTCATCCCCCTGAATACATGAGGTGGAAACATGTATGTCTACACTTTGTGGTAAATCTGCACTCATAACTAGTGAATAGGCCAAATGAGTAAATCTGCTATAAACTGTGAGAGTACATTTACACATGCCAATTTATTTATGTTATAAATGTACCTTTTTGAATAGCACCCTTAGAGGCTTAACTGCTGCCACAAGTTTCCTGGTGACCTTCCCTTTTTATGTTAATAATTGTGTTTGTTTTATGTTTACTCTTGACCACTCCTGTCTAATGACCATCAAAGCTATCTTGGTTGGTTTGTTTAAACTAGTCCACTGTTACCTGACCATTTTACCATGGATTGGCCACAGATCCATTCCTCTTTCGGACACCTTGTCCTGATCATAGACTACAATGGTTCCATATCACTGCCAGTATCTGACCACTTTTACCAAGTATACGTCCTTATGTTTGAAATATCCCCCCCCAAACCCCAGTGTCGTACCTTGCTAATGCATTCACATAACACAACACTGCTTCACTTGATGTATTCAGTTGTGCAGGAGTTCCCTTATACCGCTGATCTGTTTTGCGCTTTCCCATCCACAACCTCATGCTTTCCTGACTGAGATGCACTTCACCCTCTCCCAGGCCCTGTAGCCATTTTTCCCTACCATCAAAAAGACCACAAAAGCCCAGAAAAAAATCATAGTTCAAGCAGCCCAGTATAGAGTGATTTTACATCTCCAAGAAAATACACTCCTCACTGTCACTACTTAAATTCCAGTTGAAAGTCATATATTTGCCACTTGGGCCCCTACTTTGGGTTGGAAACCCACCTGGAGGGTCATCCCTTGAAGGGGTATTGTGAATTTCAGGAGTAACAAATAGCTTGCAAGATTGGTGCCATTCTCGGGACTCACTAGCTGATCGTCCAAGCATGAGGGACCTAAATTCTTTAATCATAACTAGGGTTCCCGGTTTTATGGTATTTATTTTCTAGTTCTTCTCATCTGTATTTATTCTGTGTATATTATAAAAATTAAGTTACAGTGGTTATATGTCCTCATTTATTTCACCGATAAATATATGCTCATGCTTGAATATTTAACAGGTTTTAGCCATATACGGTACAATACATTCATCTGAAAACATTTGCATTGTAGAAAAGGTTTAACATCTGTACATCCTTGGTTATTTACGTTTCATTAGTGTGAGAAGCTGGCCTGGTATATGATGTCTACTTATGTAAGTGGGCACCCTGCACCAATCCAGAAAACCCTCATGGTGATTTAAGAGGTCTTAGACAACCCTAGAAAGCTCTCTAAGTGGTAACTGTGGAGAGCAGCCTTCAGGCTTAGTCCAGGAGAAGTGTAAAGCAGCTTTTTTTTCCAGAATGCAATCTTATAGTATAGATTAAGTGAAAAGAACCGCACCAAGCATTTATAACAATATGTATTAATTATATAATACTCTCTAGTATGTTCCAATATCTCCAACATGGAGAGAAACACAATGCACACAATACTTCAGCAAAGAAACACAGTCAAGAGCACAGAATACACAGTGAACCCCGGGGGGGGCGGGGGGGGGGACCAAACCATATTCTAAGAAAGTGGTATAAGAACCACGACTCAGGTTAAGACAATGTTGAGAGGACGTAGAAGTGCTGGGGGCCCAAGGTATGTGAAATATTTAGTAGAGAGGGACCCCACGGAAAGCATATGCAGTGTGGAAACACACATCGTGCTCCATACAAGTCTACGTGTAAGTCACGGTTGGATTTTTAAAGATCAGGAACCTTCACAGTGGACCCTGAAGAAACCCCGTGGGAGACAGAAAATTGGAGAGCCACCCCACCTGTGGACACCCTAGTACCCACGGTACCTACACCAGAGAAGCCGGGTGCATACATGTGAAGTGGTGTCGGAAACTGCTGTCGAACCCAATGGGAGACTTCAGGAAAGTGCTGCTGTGCAGAAGGAGAAAGTGTACCGTAGTATCTGAAGGTGGATTCTAGATGAGAGGTGCCTGCAAGCAGAGGGGACAGAGTTTATGTCACTCAGGAGTGACCAGGAGACTTGGAAGATGAATGCCCTCTGATGTCGGACGTTGAAGGATGATGATGATGACCTTGACTCTGCAGCTGTGAAGAGCAGGCAATGCTGAGTAGGACCAGGAGCCATGCACGAGCTGTCCCGCAAAGGATGTTGAATGCTGAGGGGTCAGTGTCCAGCAGGAGCACCAACAAGCCTTGGAAAATACAACCAATGCAGGAAATGAAGAAGGAGCAACGTCGGGACCAGCAAGGTTCAGGGGACTCACCACACGCAGGATAGTCAGGGCAGGCCCATAGCAATCAGGGGAGCCTAAAGGAAACAAGTGTGACCCTCAAGCGGACCCACAGGCCACAGGCACTGGAGCGGTGAGAGGACCTCAAGCAGCTCACCAAAAGATACAGGCCATGATGCACACGAGGTGGTGTGGCTGAAGATTCTGGTCACTGGAGGTGCTCGAGGTTGGGGCTACTTGGAGCCCAAAGATTTTCTTGGAAGAAAGCCATTAAGCCTTTGCAACTGCAAATTGACGCGAAGCACAGGGTTTCGGTTATTGCAACCCCCATGAGAGATACTGGCCTTTAAACTTTGTGAGAGGGCAGGGCAGGCCACAGGAGCTGTGGAAAACCACCGCCTGTGTTGCAGAATCTTATGGAGCCCGGAGGAGCTCAGGATCAGCAGACGGATTGACTTAGTTGCGGTGCCTGCGAATGCAGTGACTCCTTCACTCCAAGGGAGATTACTTCAAGTGTCTTAGATGCTTCACAGGCCTTGGAAGGTACCTGTATGATGCACAGACACAGATGATGCAGCAGACTGGAAGGGAGACAAAGTCAGGCCCAAACAAAGTCCAGCAAAGTCCAGAGTGCCCAGACTGTAAAAGAAGTGGTGTCTGATCTGAATGTTATCCCACGACGATTCTAGGGACCTACACCCAGGTACGCACTTAAGTACCCTAGGGAAGGGGTTGGGAAGATTCAGGGGAGACTCCCATGGGAGGGTCTGGACAGGGAGGAAGTTACTCCCATGTCCTTTTTCCTGTTTTACGCCAAAGCTGGAGCCAACAGCTCCCAGGACTGGTTTGTACTAAACTATGGATGGGGATACCAAATGTTCCCCCCCGTGCAGACTTTGTGGTGCTGACAAGCGCACCCACCTGGTCCCAATACACAAAATCCTGTCTGGGAGGTGGTGACACCTCCCTGTGACTGGATACCTATTGTTCTGCATGTGCCTGCTCGAGCTTGGCTCAGCAGCAAAAGGGCAGAAATGTGTCTCTGGTCAGCAGCAACCATTTTGTGCAGTCCGGGTCTAGAAGGTGGGCACCGGGAACACTGAGAACCTAATGGAGAGCTCTTCCAGTGCTTGGAATCACACCTCCCACACGGTGTGGGGGTATGATGCCAACATGGTTGATACCAAACTTGATAGGATTTGCTGCAGCCAGTTTTGAGATCATCGTCGTGTAATTACGCGGTGCCCCTCTATATAGTATATGGCTGCTTCACTGACAACCCAGGAGAATGGTCTCTGTAGGCTGAAGGGGTGTCCAGCTCATTCAGAGGCACTCTCTCACTTAGAACCAAGCACCCTGCCTTCAGGATTGCAAAGGCCTGCTAGAGGGGTGACTTATAGGTTTTAGGTGCAGTGACCCTAGATATAGGAAACCGGCTATATCTTTAGTAAGTAGTGCAAGCACCAGCTTACACAGGCTGCAATGCCAGGCCTGTCATTCCATTTTGAATGGTCTCTCCTGGGTGGCATAATACATGCTTCAGCCCATGGGAAACCTCTGAGGTACCTATGCACTGGGTGCATGGGTACCATATACTAAGGACCTATAAGAGGACCCCAGTATCAAATCTGTGGTGTACCTAAGTACTGAACATAACAATTTAGGGAGAAAGCAGATAGACTGGAGTCCATATTAGCAGGATCCCAATCAGACTAATCAAATACAGCTTAGCACCAGGCAAAAGATGGGGGCAACCATAGAAGCAGATCCTACTTCCCTACAATTAGCAAATCTTTTTCTTTCATTTTACCTCTCCTCCTTGTCAATCTGCACAGTGACTGACTTGGCCCACATGACTAACAGGACAGCTAATCATCCAAAGGAAGACCTATTTTCCATACTGGTATATATATTTTTTATTTTCAATACAAAACAGCACAACAACAGGAGCAGTGAGGGAGAAGGAGAATCAATGAGGAAAGGTAAACAGGAAAATTGCCACGAAATACACCATCCTGAGCAGTAAACCGTACACTTGATGTTGTCCCAATTACCACACATTTGGAACAGGAAATGCTCCGGTGCTTGGGTATCATTACAATGGTAACATGGACACATTTGGATAATGACCAGGCACAATGCAGAAGGAGTGTCTGACAGACGATTTAGCCAATCATATAAGGCCGTAGTTAATAACACAGTGTCTTTGCTAAATGTGGCGTTCATGGCATTGGAGCCATTGGCAGTAAGCCCTCCCGACACTAGTTACCCCCCTCATTGGCACCACTCGTCACTGGCGAATTGGAGTTCCTGTGGTGGAGAAAGGAGGTGAAAGGCTCCCATATATCTTTGGATCGGGATCGTATCAGCATTATCTCCCAGTAATTGGTTAACTGCTCCTGACAGTATGTCACATCGCCCAACCATGCTTTAATGGTGGGTTACCTGCCCCAGTGCATGGCCACCCTGTATTTGGTCCGCAGAAGTAAAATGGCAATATAACCATGTTTGCCCATATTTAAAAACTAAATACAAACAGGAAAATACATGGGTTGCTGTCTTTATCTAGCTGTAAACATCAGTAAAAAATGGTAAACTAGGAGCCTTATTCACAAAGTAATAATGTCATTCCACCAAAGTTTATATGTCCCTGCAAAATTATTTGAACATTGATACATGCTTTTTGAGAACTTTCACAAGTCACTCTTGTGCATATAGAAAATGTTGAAGCTCATCTTTCATCTTTGGCCAATATCCTTGGTTACCAGGGCAATTTCCTCACGTTTTCTATAGATCACTCTCCAAGCCTAACCCCCATCTGTAATAGTTTGGAAACATATGTGAAATCGTTTCCTTTGTCATTACCATTATATGTGACACCGCAGCCTTAGTCACACTTATTTTTAGCAACCACTGATTATCCCCTTGTGCCTTCTTTTCTTCCCAACTGCTACTTCAATCATTGCACCTACCATATTAGCATAGTCCAGATCTCCTACCTCTCACTTAGTTAGCTTCTTTTTCGGTGTCTCAGCTCAGTGTGCTACTTCTTGTAGCTTTAGCATCACCCATGCTATAGCGTTACTAGGCCCATCAAATGTTTTTCAGATCTTTTTCTATTTCCCCTGCCAATGATTTATGCCACTTTCTTGGCCCTCCAATGAATCTTGCTTAGTGCAGAGAGAGGTTGGACAAAAAAGATTTAAACGGACATCCAATGAGGACTAGGAAATGGATAACTGAACTATAGACTAGAAATCAGACTCATGTAAATTAGCCTTAAAACAATACAATAAAGATAAAAGATTATCACGGCCAGCCCAAATCTTCTGAAAAAATGTAGGCGAGCCAAAATCATACACACTAAGATTTCAGTCAAAGCTATACAGGATAATAAAATTAGTATTAGATGTTCCGAGATCTCTCTAAGCGGATCTCCTCTAGTCATTAGTAACCCCCAATTAGGAATGCACATTAATTTGGCGATAAATAAATAATCAAAGCTGAGTCAATATAGTAATTTAGTGCATCAATAAATAAATCAGGTATTAGACAATTTAGTGGAATTCTAATAAAACATTGAAATAAGATACTAAAGCTTAAGAGTTCAAAAAGGGACATGAAACATGCCAGTTCAAGTAGTCTCCCAAGAAGGATGAGAGCACTCAGTGCATACAGCCTATGTGTTACTTTGTAAAGAAGCCTGGTGAGTCCATAATTAGACAAGAGGAGATTGCCAGGAGAGTTCTGCAAAGAATACGTCACCATTAAGAGCACTAACTCTAGTCAGGCAGCAAGGAAAAAACAGCAGTCCCCTCATCTGTTAAATCGGGCAATATTATGTTCTTGAAGTTTCGGGGGTGACACATCCTAGTATCACCTCATCTGGTCCGACCACTCAGTCCGTTGGTCAGTTCATATAGGATGGGCATCAGGCAACAAAATGAAGACACAAATTTCAGAGAAATAGGTGGGACAATTACGCAGTCCTTAAGCAATCCAATATGTGAAGTGTTAGGACAATGTTCCTTCAGCATGAGCACATTAGCGAGTTCAAGAGGACAGTTTCCCAGGCAGCTGTTCGGGATTGTGTCAAAAAATGTAGCAAAGTATCTTGTTCAAAACATGAGAGCTCAGGAAAGGAAAACACTGTTTCAAGGTTTTTGTTATACTGAAGAATTCTCTCATGAGCAGTAGACTCGGCAAGTCAAGGGTCTTCACATTTTCAGTCAGGCTTACATTGAATAAAGCTAATTTAATGTGAAATATGCACACACGTATATATATATATATATATATATATAATTACTAGGCATACATTCCTAGGAAATATAAAGACATTATGATTCTAGCATAACTTTGATGCACTTTAAATCATTTAGAATGGTTACAAATAATTTGTGTCAGTATGATAGACTTCTGTTTTATGAATGTACCAACAGGTAAATAAATAAAAAATGCTAATGAATTAAATTAGTTCTAAGTGCATGATATTAGTACATATATAAAATACAATCTATGAAAGTTTCATGAAGGCATCATTAATTTGGAATCTGTAACACATATTGGTTTTTGTTATTTCAGTGCACACGTTTACACAGAAACAATACATTTAAAGTTAATTTGTCATCATATTCAGGTTAAATCTTGATGATTAACTAGTTCCCATTAGTTATACACACGTATGAATGATAATAAAATATAGTTAGAGATAAAACTTCATAACGTGAGAGTTCACCACTTACACATTTGTAGTACACGTTAATGAAAAATAGCACTTATCAATCAATCAATCAGGGGTTTGTTAAAGCGCGACTACTCACCCGTAAGGGTCCCACGGCGCTAGGGGTGCCTTGGGCAGGTTCCATTCCATCAAGGAGGGGGTCTGTCGAAGAGCCAGGTTTTGAGGTTTCTTGCGAAGATGGGGAGCGATGTTGTCTGTCTGAGGTGGAGCGTAAGGGCGTTCCATGCTTTGGCAGCGAGGAAGGAGAAGGAGCGGCCTCCCGATCTGGTGCGGGGGACCACGGCGTAGGAGAGCTGGGCTGATCGTAGGGTCCTTTGGGGTGCGTGGAATTTGAGTCGGCTGTTCAGGTATGCTGGTCCGGTGCCGTGGAGGGCCTTGTGTGCGTGGGTGAGCATCTTAAAGGTGATTCTAATTAATGAAATCACGGTCTATGGTATTTATACGATTGACATCATCTACTCAACTTTTTTTGCATGCTTTTATGATGCTATAACTAACTTTCTCTTGTCTTGTCATGTAGTTGGTGCACGTTTATTAATTTTCTCTCAAAAATTGTCATTATCGAGTTTCTCATTTCATTAAAAGTTTGAAAGTATTTTCCTCTCCAATTCCCATTTCTAAACTTACACCTCCATCGTCCTCAGTGATGCATCCAATCATCCCCTGTGCTGCTTCCTCATCAGATCTTGGTATTTTCTATGGTTTTCATTTACATCCCTTTAGATACATTTTCCCAGTTCTCCAACCACATTTTCTTCTTTTGTTTCTTCTTTTTTTTCTTTCTTTTTTTAGGTGTTTTATTGAATATTTCAAAGGCATTACAACCCGGCATATAGTTGAACAAGATAGTGATTTAACCTGGCGAAAGCCAGCAGTCACCAACATGTTGAATAAAGAAATCTCATTACAAACAACATCAAACAAAGAACTAATACAAAGGAGTATATTCTGCAAATCAAAGAAATAGAAAGAGCAATAGGAAATAGCATGCAGCAGTCTTGTGAAGCACAATCAAGTCAATATTGCCGGTGCAGGGGTGCATTCTCTACCCTTACAAAAAAATATCATGGAATGTACATATAACTATGGCTAGCATGCGGGACAGACCAGTTAATGATGTACAGGTGTAAGTCGTTCGCTCAGGGGTCAATGGTGTGGGACTGTAAATCATTTTTCTGTGGTTGCCAAATGTCACAAAGGCGTAATGAGGCAGGTAAACGTGTGGCGTACATATTACACATAGTGTCACAGTATGTAAGATCTCTGATCCATGTGCTTACTAATGGGGATGGTTGAATGCCCCACTGCAATGATACCTGGCATTTAGCTATCAATAGGGCCATCGCAGCAAACCTTCTAATGGTCCTCTTCAATGGTTTTACATATCCCAGAAGGGCCATCAAGGGGGAGGGATGTATAGAATGTTCCACCATAATGGACAGTTGTTGAAAAACATCTTCCCAATATGCGTACACTGACATGCACTGCCATGCCAAATGCATGAAGTCTGCTACAGGCGCACCACAACGCATACAAATGCTGGAGACTGTGGGGCTCATCTTCACAATCATCTTGGGGTCATATAGGCCCTGTGGAGATACTTAAAATGTAATAATTTGTGCCTGTAGTTTCCTGAAATATAGCGCAGCCGGGAACAACCGTATTTCCAAATGTCATCAGTAATAATGGCACCTAGATCCTGCTCCCAAGATGCACACACTTTAGAGCCCACAGAGGGGCGAAGCGTAATCGATAAATGCTTATCTATACCCGTATATATCTGTGAAGGACCTTTATGAAGAGTGGGCTACACCTTGACTTGCTACATACAATGATATACTCCTAAAAAAATGTGAACTGCTATCTAACCGTAAACAAAAACAAATAGCCCCTGTCAAAACCCCTCACCACCCCCACTGGATACACAAATAAGTGGCACCCAATGAATCCCCACAAAGGTACAGCAAACAACTGGGTATGAGAAAGGGGGAGGAGAGGGAAAAGGGGAGGGAAAGAAGACAGGAACTTATCCTGGGGGGAAGGCAATGCTCCAAGGGAGACATTGTTAGGACAAGTAGTCACTGGCATAAATGTGGTCACCGACCTGGCAATTACGAGTGGTCGCAGTTCAACATCTCCAGTAAAGGAGTTGGTCCAAGGTTCCCAGATCCCAATGTTAATCTAGTGTTCTGAAAAAGAAAAAATTTACAGCATGATTTCACTGTGTCTCAGAATATCGGAAGGCAGTGCTCTAAATGCGTCCGTGTTAGATCATTACAAGCAGTCTAGGTGGATATTTCCAAGAAAGGAATCCCCTGCGGCGCCATCATTCCTCTTCCTGCCGTTGTGGCGGCTGTTGATGACTTTTCCAAACTTTGGCAACTACATTCGGAGTGTCAAAAATGTGTGACTTATTTCCAATCTGTACCTTAACTCGTGCCGTATACAGCATGGCATACTTAACGTTCACCTTCTGAAGTACACTCTTCAGATCGGTGTATTTGTATCTGGCATCCTGCACTAGGGGGGTGAAGTCCGGGAACAGGGAAATGATTGATCCCTGATAAGAAAGTGATTCCTTCTCTCGAGAGAGAGTCGGAGTGCCGTGTCCCTATTAAGGAGCCTGACGACAATAATTCTAGGTGCCGCCCCCGATGAGGGAGGGGGTCCCAATGAATTGTGCGCCCACTCGACGGCAAATGAAGTTAAAAATGATTCCCTGCCAAATAGATCAGTAAGGAGGGTTTCGATAAATTTAGGCATTGGGTCGGTATTGGTGGATTCTACTATGCCGTGACGTGTAGGTTTTTTCTATGCGAACGCGCTTCCAAATCCTCAGCTTTTGTCCCCAGCTTCTTCAGGATGTCCTCAGCCCTGTCCAATCACTTTTGAACCGTTGGGTGACTGTCCTCAAGTTCCGAAATCCGATGCTCTGCCCCGTCAAGCCTGGTGCCCTGAGCATTAAAGCGGCTAGTAATGTCATTGAGGCGGCTATTTGTTGTATTGCGTTTTAGGACCCTAGTGTAATTTTCCCGATTCATGCCCTTATATAGGTATAAAATACTGTATCCTTATATAGGCATAGAAATCATAACCATATTAAGTTATAGCTCAAGTAGTCCTAATACGGCTTGGCTACTTCCACTAGTTCCGAAAATCTACGATTTCTTGGAAAAACCCACCTTCAGCAGTCAGGGACTTCCCCCTGCATGAATATTAAGTTATCCAAGAAATCATGGAGTTTTCAGAGAATTAAGTCTCTGATGACGTTATTATGTCCAATCTTACGTCAAACTTGGCACCTTCAAGGTATAAATATGCCACACTTGTCCAAACAAACACACGGTGGTTTGGAGCAGTTCGACTATCTACTTGCCCGACACGCCCTGTGCAGCAAGTGCCGACCCTCCAGCAGACGCACTGAGAGACGCTGTACTTTCTCCTGCCGAGAAATCCAGCTCCAGTGTTTCCGGACTACCCTTGCGGGTTGCTGGGAAATCGAGTCCTGAGAGAGAGATACAAGACCGCCTACATTCTAAAACCAAGGTACGGAGCTGATTAGACCCTAAAAGAATTATTGGAATCGATTCTTGGCAACTAATACTAAAACTAGGCTACACCTCACTTACTTCTTCCCTTGTACTAGACATAGGTTAGGTACACCGGGGTAGGCGTATTTTAGAAGCACCAGTTGAGTACTTTTAGTCATTATTTATCACTGTATGTATTTTATGCATTTTAGGTATCTTATGGCTTAGAAACCATATCATGCTTTTACAGTACTATTTTATAATACTCTTATATTATATGCTCTGTACTTTACAGCAAGTATTACGATTGCAGCAGTTCATTTCTTATGCTTGAGAAATAAGACTGTTCAATAAATACCCTTTTATTGAAAACGCCTGTCTCTCTATTTCTCTGCACCTCTGGTGAAACGAAGCATGCACGATTGACTGAGTGAAATAACTATCTATTGTTTCCGCGACTCTAGAGATATATTTCTTATCCTTGGGGAACAAAGTTGTCATGTTTTAAGCGGTTGTCAGAAACTAATTCCTACTTGTTTATTCGAGAAAGTTTCTAGTGACCTCTGAGCTAGCTGGCACACACACAATTAAGTTTAGTATATTCGGTAGAGACCTAGTTGACTTCAGTCTTACGTCTAAACTACAGGATACACTATTCCAATGCGCAGAGCCTATTGGGAATATAGGCACTACACTACATGGCGCCCAACATTTGGTAAGGCTATAATTTAACGCTAGATACTAGAGTAACTCAGTAGTGCTTTTCACACAGACCCCCTTTTCCCGTAAAATACTCCAATAGACGTCTGGAGTGGGTTAAAGGATAAAATATCCGCTTTAAACTGAGTAGGACAAAAAAATCAGATGTATTTGTTTTTAGTTTGTTCAACGTTGAAGGATACAGTGTTCCAAAATATTGTCCACCTAATCTTTGTTTCCTTGAAAACTTGCTCTGCAAACTTTCATTAAACAATGCCGGATAACGGTGACAATAACGCAACCGGTGGAGCTGCAGTAAATGCAACCCAGCCGGGTGTAGACGTTACAGGGTTTAATGAAGAAGACGATGATGCTATAATCATCCCGGAAAACTTAAGGAAAACCATAGCTATAAAACTTATAGAAAATGGTCTATCACCCAGAGGTGGTAAAGTTATATTTGTCATAGAAGCACATGAATATCGGCTGCTTGCCAGAATTATTGAAAAATCCTTTGAAGAACTAGGTAGAGATAGTATGGTGGGAAACCATTAAAACCCCAACTAACTAAAAATCCTGAAAAAGTTTTTATTAAAAATAATCTCACTACTCCTAAGAAGAAGTGGGAAATCACTAAACAGACACGTCCTAAAGAGAAGCGTTCCCAGTCCAGAGGAAAGTCTCCTCAGCAGGAGGCATCCGAAAAAAGGTACAACCTTAGAAATAGGAATAATTTGAGAAAACCTGATAGATATCAAGATAATGATATACGTTCCTCTCGTACCTTTCAGGCTTCCTCGCAGAAATCCGAAAGAAGAGGACGTTCAGAACAAAAAGAACAACGAGTGAAGTCCAAAGACGAACAGCACGTTCCAAAAAATAAGAAAAGCCAATTTCCAAAAAAGAAGGTAGCAAGTCTAAAGATCAGACATGCCGAGGATCTTGAGGACACAACTCAAGCACGGGGAGTGGGCCCAAACAATGCTAGACAGCGCAGCAGAGGTAACCATAGCTCGCAAGATCCTGAAGGATCATCTGGAGACAGTGGACTTGAATGAAAGCATCCAAGTTGAAACTGCAGATACCAGGGTTAGTGTACCACATAAGTTATATGAAGTAACACTCTGGATGGAGGGTGACAAACCAAGAAAAATTAGAGCACTCTTTTGGGAGAAGCTCTCTAAGGGTTATGACATCCTACTAGCTGAACAAGACTGGCCACCTGAATTTGTCAGGGAGTGCCCACATGGCGAAGATATAATTATGCCAGCCTTCTCAAATCACATTCCAATTCATAAAAAATATACATATGCTAGGAAATGGGCTGTGGCCCAGGCCCCAGCACTATACAAAAATCATGTAGGATATGATGAGGATTCCCCTCACCATAAAATCCAGTTGAAAGCTCAACCAACAATGCAAAGGCAATATCCTGTAAAACAAGAAGCTAAAAAACAGGTCAGGGAGATTTTAAATCAACTCGAATACCAAGGGGTGATTGAAACATGCACCTCATCAATGAACAATCCTTTGTTTCCTGTTTCCAAACCAGACAATTCATATCGCCTAGTTTTGGATTACAGACATCTAAATTCCTGTTGCAAAACTTTTGCAGTACAAAACGCACATATTGCAGCACTGATGAATAACATCGTGCGCAAAAAATATAAAACTACATTAGATATCTCAAATGGTTTCTTTTGTCAAAACATTGCACCTGAAAGCAGGTATTTGACCGCTTTCTCCATAATGGGGGCACAGCGACAATTTTGCCATCTCCCCCAGGGATTCAAGAATAGTCCAGGGTTATTTTTAGCCAGAGTAACGATTATGAGGCATTGTCCTATGTCGATGACATCTATCTTACAGATGATGATTTGGACGTACACTTGAAAAGAGTGAACACCATAATACTTGGGTTTGCTTCTGAAGGGTATAAATTCAATTTCAAGAAATCACGAATTGCCCATCTCAATGTCCTATTTTTGGGATATGAGTTATCAAGTGAAGGCAAAAGCCTGGCAGCAAACTTTTTAGAGAAATGTGCGCTGCTCCAACCTCCAAAAACGCTGAAAAACTTAGTCAATTCTAGGTTTCCTGAATTTTGGAAGAACTTATGTTCTAAACTACGCAGAAAGGGTTAAACCTCTCTACGAACTAATCAAACCTGATTTCAAACCTACTAATTGGACACAAAAACACACAGAAATTGTGTGTTCGGCTCAAACAGACATGTTAGCAAAAACACAGTTACAAACACGCGAAAACGTGCGCAACCTAGTGATCCAAATTATCCCAGGGAGATACGGATTCACATACCTAACCTTTAACGAAGGTGAGACGGTACCAATAGCATACAAGTCATACTTGTACACACAAGCTGAAATGAAATTCACTTCAACAGAAAAGATACTGACAGCGGTTCAAACTGCAGTAGCAAAAGAGAGAGCTCTAGCACAGGGTAAACGCATAAAAATCGTTACACCTGTGCCTGCCTTAGAGGCAGTGACAAAGGCAAGCATTCCAAATGCTAAAGCTTTACATCCGAGATGGATACAATGGGTTAATTCTCTTGCTGCAACAAACGTTGTATACGTTTTTGACCCATACTTGAAGACACAAGAATTTCTACAATACGAATTAGAATGTCCTCTGCCGACTGAAATTCTGCCACCTGAATATTACGGCTGAATAATATATACAGACGGATCAGCACAACCCGCAATTGGGGGTAAACAAGCTTACAGTGCTGTGTACGCGATTGTTAAAGGTCGCTGGCGCGAAGGTAAATTTAGACCTATGGTCACTAAAACTCAATCACTTGGAGACTGTACAGCTCAGCGAGCTGAACTACAGGCTTTCAAGATGGCGCTTGAAAATACCGATCGCGAATTCCCCACACTCATAGTGTGTGATTCGTATTACTGCATCCAATCTTGTATGAATATTTGCAGAACTGGGTTCAAAATGGTTTCAAAGACGCTAAAGGTGGGACAATTAAGCATAAACTGCTATGGGAACAAGTAGTTATTTTGCAAAAAGAACTACAAAAGACTCACGCGATTCATACACTGAGTCATCAGCGTGATGGCGTTCACGTTGAAGGGAATTCATTGGCTGACAAAGCCGAAAAGGCAGCTGTGCAAACGGCTTCCGTAGCTGCAATCACTCATTCAAAAACGAAAATAGACAGCGAAATAATGCAAGCTGTCACTGCTTCAGTAAAAGACAGTAGTAAGACACTCCCTAAAGGCTTTCCAGTAAAGTACTTATATATAACTGATGCAAACAATGTTCCTTTTGCTTGAATCTTCGGAGTGGGGGATAGGACAATCTCAAACATGGAACATAGGATAGGACTAATCTTAGCAGCACATGAAGGGCTCGCCTCTGCACGCGCAGTAATTTCCACCACAGTATCATTGTTAAAACAGAGATACTGGTGGCCAGGCATGAGGAAACAAACTAGAAACTATGTGCTAGAATGTGAAATCTGCCAAAAAATGAAAGTTTCTACAGTGAAACGACCTGCACAGACTCCCCTTCTAATTTCAGATAAACCATTAGCATGTGCTTACCTGGACCACTGTGGTCCCTTACAGAGGGATGGTAACTGTACATATATCATGGTCGCAGTGTATTCCTGCACAAGATTCATTTGGATGTGGCCCCAGTGCTCGGCTGACGCCAGAACTGTTATAAAAGATTTGCAAGTCTTTATCGGCACATACGCAATCGGCACGTTACATTCTGACCAGGGTCCTGCGTTTAGCTCTCGAGCTTACAAGGAGGCCATGGCCAGCTTGGGCGTTGCATTGCGGTTTTCGAGTCCCTTCCATCCTAAGGGAAATGCGGTAGTGGAAAGAAAAAACCGTGACATAAAGCAATCTATAACAGCTAGGGTATTAGGTTCGGGTGACGGGTGGGTCAAACATCTAAATAGTGTCCAAAGAAGTCTTAATAATCTGCCAAGAAATTCTCTGGGGGAATCACTCCATACGAATTATTATTTGGTACTAGAATGCTTATCCAGGACCTTGATTGTCGCACTTTAGTGGTGGAACAGAAACCCTTTGATATCAAAGACCGTTTGACTGTTTTACAGGACTTAAATGAAACAAGAAGAAGTCTGAGTAACACAACACACATGACCACTGAAGAGAAACCACCTGTCCCAGCAAGACCTGTCTGGATTCCAAAGATTGGGGATCTAGTCAGGGAAAAGATTGCAGTGAAGAAGGAATTTGGGCCTTCTTATAGAAAAGCAGTACCTGTCTTAGCAATTCTTGGAACAAGATCAGTGTTACTACCGCCGCTTGCTGGTAAAAGGGAGAACAGAACAGTATCAATTGACCTGGTAAAACCACATCATGTGGCTGATAATAAGTAGTAGGCCCAGAAGACTCCCAAGAAGTAGCAGACAACCAAATGTGGCTACTATTCAAGAGGTTCAAACTGAAAGACTTATCACGTTTGATAAACCTACAGTGAGGAAAGAAGGACTAAGCAACAAAGCTATGGAACTCGTCCCTCTTGATACCCAAATATCAGTTTGTCAAGAAACTCCTGTCTACAATGATGTAGAATCTGACTATACAAACATGTCAAAAAAGGAAGCTATTCCAGGGATCTCAAAAAATCCGGATGCAATACCAACTATTGACAGAACTGCCTCTGGCTATTTTATCAACTTCGATAACTTTTCTGAGGATCCCAGTGAGCCTGAAACAACGCCAGTTAATAAAACTTTCAAAGAAAAAATAACAGAACTCTTTCATCAACTTGAGAAAACATATCTGGTTTCACCATGGGTTGAATTTTGGATAGGATTGGGTGTACTTTTTCACTATGATGGCTCATTCTGGTTTTAAGTTTGGGACGAATGATAGATGGAAAGTACAGTACAATGGACACAGCAAGTAAGAACATCAGCTTACTCCTGCAACCTTACAAATCATCTCATCATGAGTGAAGAGACCTGTGATCAATGAACATCACAGGTGTTCCTATACCTGGTGGTATAGCATGGGACTTAACTGACTATGGCATTTTGGGCCCGGTGGAACTGTTGAAAATTCCACACCAGTTCAAGGTTTCTTTAAGTGATTTTGTTTCATCAAGCACCTTTTCAGATGATTAGGACTTTGAAACTGTTAATAATATGATGTCAGACTTAGAAATGTCAGCAGAATTTCAAAAACACGAACATTTGGAAGGTTCAACAAGTTATGAAGAACTGTATTGTTACAATCATTTTGGTCACCATTATTTGCACAAATCTGTAAATCCTAGAAATGTTTTTACTTATAATCAATGGGAACATTGTCCAACACCACCAAAAGGCAGCTCTAAAACATTTTATGAGAAATTTCCATACTTTACAGGTTTTAATGTGACAAATCCAGAAAAGTTTTATTTTAAAAATATAAATAAGACAGGAATGAAAACCATGTTGACCAATACTAAACAAATTTATTCTGCAAACTTTTATGCTCAACAGTCTACATTAGGTTTTAACTTTGTAACCTTTTCTTATACTTTGCCACATGGAGCTCTACCTATGAAAAATTACAAGTAGTAACTTTACATTTGTAAATTAGGCTCATCCCCCTGAATACATGAGGTTGAAACATGTATGTCTACACTTTGTGGTAAATCTGCACTCATAACTAGTGAATAGGCCAAATGAGTAAATCTGCTATAAACTGTGAGAGTACATTTACACATGCCAATTTATTTATGTTATAAATGTACCTTTTTGAATAGCACCCTTAGAGGCTTAACTGCTGCCACAAGTTTCCTGGTGACCATCCCTTTTTATGTTAATAATTGTGTTTGTTTTATGTTTACTCTTGACCACTCCTGTCTAATGACCATCAAAGCTATCTTGGTTGGTTTGTTTAAACTAGTCCACTGTTACCTGACCATTTTACCATTGATTGGCCACAGATCCATTCCTCTTTCGGACACCTTGTCCTGATCACAGACTACAATGGTTCCATATCACTGCCAGTATCTGACCACTTTTACCAAGTATACGTCCTTATGTTTGAAATATCCCCCCCCAAACCCCAGTGTCGTACCTTGCTAATGCATTCACATAACACAACACTGCTTCACTTGATGTATTCAGTTGTGCAGGAGTTCCCTTATACCGCTGATCTGTTTTGCGCTTTCCCATCCACAACCTCATGCTTTCCTGACTGAGATGCACTTCACCCTCTCCCAGGCCCTGTAGCCATTTTTCCCTACCATCAAAAAGACCACAAAAGCCCAGAAACAAATCATAGTTCAAGCAGCCCAGTATAAAGTGATTTTACATCTCCAAGAAAATACACTCCTCACTGTCACTACTTAAATTCCAGTTGAAAGTCATATATTTGCCACTTGGGCCCCTACTTTGGGTTGGAAACCCACCTGGAGGGTAATCCCTTGAAGGGGTATTGTGAATGTCAGGAGTAACAAATAGCTTGCAAGATTGGTGCCATTCTCGGGACTCACTAGCTGATCGTCCAAGCATGAGGGACCTAAATTCTTTAATCCTAACTAGGGTTCCCGGTTTTATGGTATTTATTTTCTAGTTCTTCTCATCTGTATTTATTCTGTGTATATTATAAAAATTAAGTTACAGTGGTTATATGTCCTCATTTATTTCACCGATAAATATATGCTCATGCTTGAATATTTAACAGGTTTTAGCCATATACGGTACAATACAGTCATCTGAAAACATTTGCATTGTAGAAAAGGTTTAACATCTGTACATCCTTGGTTATTTACGTTTCATTAGTGTGAGAAGCTGGCCTGGTATATGATGTCTACTTATGTAAGTGGGCACCCTGCACCAATCCAGAAAACCCTCATGGTGATTTAAGAGGTTTTAGACAACCCTAGAAAGCTCTCAAAGTGGTAACTGTGGAGAGCAGCCTTCAGGCTTAGTCCAGGAGAAGTGTAAAGCAGCTTTTTTTTCCAGAATGCAATCTTATAGTATAGATTAAGTGAAAAGAACCGCACCAAGCATTTATAAAAATATGTATTTATTATATAATACTCTCTAGTATGTTCCAATATCTCCAACATGGAGAGAAACACAATGCACACAATACTTCAGCAAAGAAACACAGTCAAGAGCACAGAATACACAGTGAACCCCCGGGGGGGGGAACCAAATCATATTCTAAGAAAGTGGTATAAGAACCACGACTCAGGTTAAGACAATGTTGAGAGGACGTAGAAGTGCTGGGGGCCCAAGGTATGTGAAATATTTAGTAGAGAGGGACCCCACGGAAAGCATATGCAGTGTGGAAACACACATCGTGCTCCATACAAGTCTACGTGTAAGTCACGGTTGGATTTTTAAAGATCAGGAACCTTCACAGTGGACCCTGAAGAAACCCCGTGGGAGACAGAAAATTGGAGAGCCACCCCACCTGTGGACACCCTAGTACCCACGGTACCTACACCAGAGAAGCCGGGTGCATACATGTGAAGTGTTGTCGGAAACTGCTGTCGAACCCAATGGAAGACTTCAGGAAAGTGCTGCTGTGCAGAAGGAGAACGTGTACCGTAGTATCTGAAGGTGGATTCTAGATGAGAGGTGCCTTCAAGCAGAGGGGACAGAGTTTATGTCACTCAGGAGTGACCAGGAGACTTGGAAGATGAATGCCCTCTGATGTCGGACGTTGAAGGATGATGATGATGACCTTGACTCTGCAGCTGTGAAGAGCAGGCAATGCTGAGTAGGACCAGGAGCCATGCACGAGCTGTCCCGCAAAGGATGTTGAATGCTGAGGGGTCAGTGTCCAGCAGGAGCACCAACAAGCCTTGGAAAATACAACCAATGCAGGAAATGAAGAAGGAGCAACGTCAGGACCAGCAAGGTTCAGGGGACTCACCACACGCAGGATAGTCAGGGCAGGCCCATAGCAATCAGGGGAGCCTAAAGGAAACAAGTGTGACCCTCAAGCGGACCCACAGGCCACAGGCACTGGAGCGGTGAGAGGACCTCAAGCAGCTCACCAAAAGATGCAGGCCATGATGCACACGAGGTGATGTGGCTGAAGATTCTGGTCACTGGAGGTGCTCGAGGTTGGGGCTACTTGGAGCCCAAAGATTTTCTTTGAAGAAAGCCATTAAGCCTTTGCAACTGCAAATTGACGCGAAGCACAGGGGTTCGGTTATTGCAACCCCCATGAGAGATACTGGCCTTTAAACTTTGTGAGAGGGCAGGGCAGGCCACAGGAGCTGTGGAAAACCACCGCCTGTGTTGCAGAATCTTATGGAGCCCGGAGGAGCTCAGGATCAGCAGACGGATTGACTTAGTTGCGGTGCCTGCGAATGCAGTGACTCCTTCACTCCAAGGGAGATTACTTCAAGTGTCTTAGATGCTTCACAGGCCTTGGAAGGTACCTGTATGATGCACAGACACAGATGATGCAGCAGACTGGAAGGGAGACAAAGTCAGGCCCAAACAAAGTCCAGCAAAGTCCAGAGTGCCCAGACTGCAAAAGAAGTGGTGTCTGATCTGAATGTTATCCCACGACGATTCTAGGGACCTACACCCAGGTACGCACTTAAGTACCCTAAGGAAGGGGTTGGGAAGATTCAGGGGAGACTCCCATGGGAGGGTCTGGACAGGGAGGAAGTTACTCCCATGTCCTTTTTCCTGTTTTACGCCAAAGCTGGAGCCAACAGCTCCCAGGACTGGTTTGTACTAAACTATGGACGGGGATACCAAATGTTCCCCCCGTGCAGACTTTGTGGTGCTGACAAGCGCACCCACCTGGTCCCAATACACAAAATCCTGTCTGGGAGGTGGTGACACCTCCCTGTGACTGGATACCTATTGTTCTGCATGTGCCTGCTCGAGCTTGGCTCAGCAGCAAAAGGGCAGAAATGTGTCTCTGGTCAGCAGCAACCATTTTGTGCAGTCCGGGTCTAGAAGGTGGGCACCGGGAACACTGAGAACCTAATGGAGAGCTCTTCCAGTGCTTGGAATCACACCTCCCACACGGTGTGGGGGTATGATGCCAACATGGTTGATACCAAACTTGATAGGATTTGCTGCAGCCAGTTTTGAGATCATCGTCGTGTAATTACGCGGTGCCCCTCTATATAGTATATGGCTGCTTCACTGACAACCCAGGAGAATGGTCTCTGTAGGCTGTAGGGGTGTCCAGCTCATTCAGAGGCACTCTCTCACTTAGAACCAAGCACCCTGCCTTCAGGATTGCAAAGGCCTGCTAGAGGGGTGACTTATAGGTTTTAGGTGCAGTGACCCTAGATATAGGAAACCGGCTATATCTTTAGTAAGTAGTGCAAGCACCAGCTTACACAGGCTGCAATGCCAGGCCTGTCATTCCATTTTGAATGGTCTCTCCTGGGTGGCATAATACATGCTTCAGCCCATGGGAAACCTGTGAGGTACCTATGCACTGGGTGCATGGGTACCATATACTAAGGACCTATAAGGGGACCCCAGTATCAAATCTGTGGTGTACCTAAGTACTGAACATAACAATTTAGGGAGAAAGCAGATAGACTGGAGTCCATATTAGCAGGATCCCAATCAGACTAATCAAATACAGCTTAGCACCAGGCAAAAGATGGGGGCAACCATAGAAGCAGATCCTACTTCCCTACAATTAGCAAATCTTTTTCTTTCATGTTACCTCTCCTCCTTGTCAATCTGCACAGTGACTGACTTGGCCCACATGACTAACAGGACAGCTAATCATCCAAAGGAAGACCTACACTTGATGTTGTCCCAATTACCACACATTTGGAACAGGAAATGCTCCGGTGCTTGGGTATCATTACAATGGTAACATGGACACATTTGGATAATGACCAGGCACAATGTAGAAGGAGTGTCTGACAGACGATTTAGCCAATCATATAAGGCCGTAGTTAATAACACAGTGTCTTTGCTAAATGTGGCGTTCATGGCATTGGAGCCATTGGCAGTAAGCCCTCCCGACCCTAGTTACCCCCCTCATTGGCACCACTCGTCACTGGCGAATTGGAGTTCCTGTGGTGGAGAAAGGAGGTGAAAGGCTCCCCTATATCTTTGGATCGGGATCGTATCAGCATTATCTCCCAGTAATTGGTTAACTGCTCCTGACAGTATGTCACATCGCCCAACCATGCTTTAATGGTGGGTTACCTGCCCCAGTGCATGGCCACCCTGTATTTGGTCCGCAGAAGTAAAATGGCAATGAAACCATGTTTGCCCATATTTAAAAACTAAATACAAACAGGAAAATACATGGGTTTCTGTCTTTATCTAGCTGTAAACATCAGTAAAAAATGGTAAACTAGGAGCCTTATTCACAAAGTAATAATGTCATTCCACCAAAGTTTATATGTCCCTGCAAAATTATTTGAACATTGATACATGCTTTTTGAGAACTTTCACAAGTCACTCTTGTGCATATAGAAAATGTTGAAGCTCATCTTTCATCGTTGGCCAATATCCTTGGTTACCAGGGCAATTTCCTCACGTTTTCTATAGATCACTCTCCAAGCCTAACCCCCATCTGTAATAGTTTGGAAACATATGTGAAATCTTTTCCTTTGTCATTACCATTATATGTGACACCGCAGCCTTAGTCACACTTATTTTTAGCAACCACTGATTATCCCCTTGTGCCTTCTTTTCTTCCCAACTGCTACTTCAATCATTGCACCTACCATATTAGCATAGTCCAGATCTCCTACCTCTCTCTTAGTTAGCTTCTTTTTCGGTGTCTCAGCTCAGTGTGCTACTTCTTGTAGCTTTAGCATCACCCATGCTATAGCGTTACTAGGCCCATCAAATGTTTTTCAGATCTTTTTCTATTTCCCCTGCCAATGATTTATGCCACTTTCTTGGCCCTCCAATGAATCTTGGTTAGTGCAGAGAGAGGTTGGACAAAAAAGGTTTAAACGGACATCCAATGAGGACTAGGAAATGGATAACTGAACTATAGACTAGAAATCAGACTCATGTAAATTAGCCTTAAAACAATACAATAGAGATAAAAGATTATCACGGCCAGCCCAAATCTTCTGAAAAAATGTAGGCGAGCCAAAATCATACACACTAAGATTTCAGTCAAAGCTATACAGGATAATAAAATTAGTATTAGATGTTCCGAGATCTCTCTAAGCGGATCTCCTCTAGTCATTAGTAACCCCCAATTAGGAATGCACATTAATTTGGCGATAAATAAATAATGATAGCTGAGTCAATATAGTAATTTAGTGCATCAATAAATAAATCAGGTATTAGACAATTTAGTGGAATTCTAATAAAACATTGAAATAAGATACTAAAGCTTAAGAGTTCAAAAAGGGACATGAAACATGCCAGTTCAAGTAGTCTCCCAAGAAGGATGAGAGCACTCAGTGCATACAGCCTATGTGTCACTTTGTAAAGAAGCCTGGTGAGTCCATAATTGGGCAAGAGGAGATTGCCAGGAGAGTTCTGCAAAGAATACGTCACCATTAAGAGCACTAACTCTAGTCAGGCAGCAAGGAAAAAACAGCAGTCCCCTCATCTGTTAAATCGGGCAATATTATGTTCTTGAAGTTTAGGGGGTGACACATCCTAGTATCACCTCATCTGGTCCGACCACTCAGTCCGTTGGTCAGTTCATATAGGATGGGCATCAGGCAACAAAATGAAGACACAAATTTCAGAGAAATAGGTGGGACAATTACGCAGTCCTTAAGCAATCCAATATGTGAAGTGTTAGGACAATGTTCCTTCAGCATGAGCACATTAGCGAGTTCAAGAGGACAGTTTCCCAGGCAGCTGTTCGGGATTGTGTCAAAAAATGTAGCAAAGTATCTTGTTCAAAACATGAGAGCTCAGGAAAGGGAAACACTGTTTCAAGGTTTTTGTTATACTGAAGAATTCTCTCATGAGCAGTAGACTCGGCAAGTCAAGGGTCTTCACATTTTCAGTCAGGCTTACATTGAATAAAGCTAATTTAATGTGAAATATGCACACACGTATATATATATATATGTATATAATTATTAAGCATACATTCCTAGGAAATATAAAGACATTATGATTCTAGCATAACTTTGATGCACTTTAAATCATTTAGAATGGTTACAAATAATTTGTGTCAGTATGATAGACTTCTGTTTTATGAATGTACCAACAGGTAAATAAATAAAAAATGCTAATGAATTAAATTAGTTCTAAGTGCATGATATTAGTACATATATAAAATACAATCTATGAAAGTTTCATGAAGGCATCATTAATTTGGAATCTGTAACACATATTGGTTTTTGTTATTTCGGTGCACACGTTTACACAGAAACAATACATTTAAAGTTAATTTGTCATCATATTCAGGTTAAATCTTGATGATTAACTAGTTCCCATTAGTTATACACACGTATGAATGATAATAAAATATAGTTAGAGATAAAACTTCATAACGTGAGAGTTCACCACTTACACATTTGTAGTACACGTTAATGAAAAATAGCACTTATCAATCAATCAATCAGGGGTTTGTTAAAGCGCGACTACTAACCCGTAAGGGTCCCACGGCGCTAGGGGTGCCTTGGGCAGGTTCCATTCCATCAAGGAGGGGGTCTGTCGAAGAGCCAGGTTTTGAGGTTTCTTGCGAAGATGGGGAGCGATGTTGTCTGTCTGAGGTGGAGCGTAAGGGCGTTCCATGCTTTGGCAGCGAGGAAGGAGAAGGAGCGGCCTCCCGATCTGGTGCGGGGGACCACGGCGTAGGAGAGCTGGGCTGATCGTAGGGTCCTTTGGGGTGCGTGGAATTTGAGTCGGCTGTTCAGGTATGCTGGTCCGGTGCCGTGGAGGGCCTTGTGTGCGTGGGTGAGCATCTTAAAGGTGATTCTAATTAATGAAATCACGGTCTATGGTATTTATACGATTGACATCATCTACTCAACTTTTTTTGCATGCTTTTATGATGCTATAACTAACTTTCTATTGTCTTGTCATGTAGTTGGTGCACGTTTATTAATTTTCTCTCAAAAATTGTCATTATCGAGTTTCTCACTTCATTAAAAGTTTGAAAGTATTTTCCTCTCCAATTCCCATTTCTAAACTTACACCTCCATCGTCCTCAGTGATGCATCCAATCATCCCCTGTGCTGCTTCCTCATCAGATCTTGGTATTTTCTATGGTTTTCATTTACATCCCTTTAGATACATTTTCCCAGTTCTCCAACCACATTTTCTTCTTTTGTTTCTTCTTTTTTTTCTTTCTTTTTTTAAGTGTTTTATTGAATATTTCAAAGGCATTACAACCCGGCATATAGTTGAACAAGATAGTGATTTAACCTGGCGAAAGCCAGCAGTCACCAACATGTTGAATAAAGAAATCTCATTACAAACAACATCAAACAAAGAACTAATACAAAGGAGTATATTCTTCAAATCAAAGAAATAGAAAGAGCAATAGGAAATAGCATGCAGCAGTCTTGTGAAGCACAATCAAGTCAATATTGCCGGTGCAGGGGTGCATTCTCTACCCTTACAAAAAAATATCATGGAATGTACATATAACTATGGCTAGCATGCGGGACAGACCAGTTAATGATGTACAGGTGTAAGTCGTTCGCTCAGGGGTCAATGGTGTGGGACTGTAAATCATTTTTCTGTGGTTGCCAAATGTCACAAAGGCGTAATGAGGCAGGTAAACGTGTGGCGTACATATTACACATAGTGTCACAGTATGTAAGATCTCTGATCCATGTGCTTACTAATGGGGATGGTTGAATGCCCCACTGCAATGATACCTGGCATTTAGCTATCAATAGGGCCATCGCAGCAAACCTTCTAATGGTCCTCTTCAATGGTTTTACATATCCCAGAAGGGCCATCAAGGGGGAGGGATGTATATAATGTTCCACCATAATGGACAGTTGTTGAAAAACATCTTCCCAATATGCGTACACTGACATGCACTGCCATGCCAAATGCATGAAGTCTGCTAAAGGCGCACCACAACGCATACAAATGCTGGAGACTGTGGGGCTCATCTTCACAATCATCTTGGGGTCATATAGGCCCTGTGGAGATACTTAAAATGTAATAATTTGTGCCTGTAGTTTCCTGAAATATAGCGCAGCCGGGAACAACCGTATTTCCAAATGTCATCAGTAATAATGGCACCTAGATCCTGCTCCCAAGATGCACACACTTTAGAGCCCACAGAGGGGCGAAGCGTAATCGATAAATGCTTATCTATACCCGTATATATCTGTGAAGGACCTTTATGAAGAGTGGGCTGCACCTTGACTTGCTACATGCAATGATATACTCCTAAATAAATGTGAACTGCTATCTAACCGTAAACAAAAACAAATAGTCCCTGTCAAAACCCCTCACCACCCCCACTGGATACACAAATAAGTGGCACCCAGTGAATCCCCACAAAGGTACAGCAAACAACTGGGTATGAGAAAGGGGGAGGAGAGGGAAAAGGGGAGGGAAAGAAGACAGGAACTTATCCTGGGGGGAAGGCAATGCTCCAAGGGAGACATTGTTAGGACAAGTAGTCACTGGCAATTACGAGTGGTCGCAGTTCAACATCTCCAGTAAAGGAGTTGGTCCAAGGTTCCCAGATCCCAATGTTAATCTAGTGTTCTGAAAAAGAAAAAATTTACAGCATGATTTCACTGTGTCTCAGAATATCGGAAGGCAGTGCTCTAAATGCGTCCGTGTTAGATCATTACAAGCAGTCTAGGTGGATATTTCCAAGAAAGGAATCCCCTGCGGCGCCATCATTCCTCTTCCTGCCGTTGTGGCGGCTGTTGATGACTTTTCCAAACTTTGGCAACTACATTCGAAGTGTCAAAAATGTGTGACTTATTTCCAATCTGTACCTTAACTCGTGCCGTATACAGCATGGCATACTTAACGTTCACCTTCTGAAGTATACTCTTCAGATCGGTGTATTTGTATCTGGCATCCTGCACTAGGGGGGTGAAGTCAGGGAACAGGGAAATGATTGATCCCTGATAAGAAAGTGATTCCTTCTCTCTCGAGAGAGTCGGAGTGCCGTGTCTCTATCAGCGTAATTAAGGAGCCTGACGACAATAATTCTAGGTGCCGCCCCCGATGAGGGAGGGGGTCCCAATGAATTGTGCGCCCACTCGACGGCAAATGAAGTTAAAAATGATTCCCTGCCAAATAGATCAGTAAGGAGGGTTTCGATAAATTTAGGCATTGGGTCGGTATTGGTGGATTCTACTATGCCGTGATGTGTAGGTTTTTTCTATGCGAACGCACTTCCAAATCCTCAGCTTTTGTCCCCAGCTTCTTCAGGATGTCCTCAGCCCTGTCCAATCACTTTTGAACCGTTGGGTGACTGTCCTCAAGTTCCGAAATCCGATGCTCTGCCCCGTCAAGCCTGGTGCCCTGAGCATTAAAGCGGCTAGTAATGTCATTGAGGCGGCTATTTGTTGTATAGCGTTTTAGGACCCTAGTGTAATTTTCCCGATTCATGCCCTTATATAGGTATAAAATACTGTATCCTTATATAGGCATAGAAATCATAACCATATTAAGTTATAGCTCAAGTAGTCCTAATACGGCTTGGCTACTTCCACTAGTTCCGAAAATCTACGATTTCTTTGAAAAACCCACCTTCAGCAGTCAGGGACTTCCCCCTGCATGAATATTAAGTTATCCAAGAAATCATGGAGTTTTCAGAGAATTAAGTCTCTGATGACGTTATTATGTCCAATCTTACGTCAAACTTGGCACCTTCAAGGTATAAATATGCCACACTTGTCCAAACAAACACACGGTGGTTTGGAGCAGTTCGACTATCTACTTGCCCGACACGCCCTGTGCAGCAAGTGCCGACCCTCCAGCAGACGCACTGAGAGACGCTGTACTTTCTCCTGCCGAGAAATCCAGCTCCAGTGTTTCCGGACTACCCTTGCGGGTTGCTGGGAAATCGAGTCCTGAGAGAGAGATACAAGACCGCCTACATTCTAAAACCAAGGTACGGAGCTGATTAGACCCTAAAAGAATTATTGGAATCGATTCTTGGCAACTAATACTAAAACTAGGCTACACCTCACTTACTTCTTCCCTTGTACTAGACATAGGTTAGGTACACCGGGGTAGGCGTATTTTAGAAGCACCAGTTGAGTACTTTTAGTCATTATTTATCACTGTATGTATTTTATGCATTTTAGGTATCTTATGGCTTAGAAACCATATCATGCTTTTACAGTACTATTTTATAATACTCTTATATTATATGCTCTGTACTTTACAGCAAGTATTACGATTCTTATGCTTGAGAAATAAGACTGTTCAATAAATACCCTTTTATTGAAAACGCCTGTCTCTCTATTTCTCTGCACCTCTGGTGAAACGAAGCATGCACGATTGACTGATTGAAATAACTATCTATTGTTTCCGCGACTCTAGAGATATATTTCTTATCCTTGGGGAACAAAGTTGTCATGTTTTAAGCGGTTGTCAGAAACTAATTCCTACTTGTTTATTCGAGAAAGTTTCTAGTGACCTCTGAGCTAGCTGGCACACACACAATTAAGTTTAGTATATTCAGTAGAGACCTAGTTGACTTCAGTCTTAAGTCTAAACTACAGGATACACTATTCCAATGCGCAGAGCCTATTGGGAATATAGGCACTACACTACATGGCGCCCAACATTTGGTAAGGCTATAATTTAACGCTAGATACTAGAGTAACTCAGTAGTGCTTTTCACACAGACCCCCTTTTCCCGTAAAATACTCCAATAGACGTCTGGAGTGGGTTAAAGGATAAAATATCCGCTTTAAACTGAGTAGGACGAAAAAATCAGATGTATTTGTTTTTAGTTTGTTCAACGTTGAAGGATACAGTGTTCCAAAATATTGTCCACCTAATCTTTGTTTCCTTGAAAACTTGCTCTGCAAACTTTCATTAAACAATGCCGGATAACGGTGACAATAACGCAACCGGTGAGCTGCAGTAAATGCAACCCAGCCGGGTGTAGACGTTACAGGGTTTAGTGAAGAAGACGATGATGCTATAATCATCCAGGAAAACTTAAGGAAAACCATAGCTATAAAACTTATAGAAAATGGTCTATCACCCAGAGGTGGTAAAGTTATATTTGTCATAGAAGCACATGAATATCGGCTGCTTGCCAGAATTATTGAAAAATCCTTTGAAGAACTACGTAGAGATAGTATGGTGGGAAACCATTAAAACCCCAACTAACTAAAAATCCTGAAAAAGTTTTTATTAAAAATAATCTCACTACTCCTAAGAAGAAGTGGGAAATGTCTAAACAGACACGTCCTAAAGAGAAGCGTTCCCAGTCCAGAGGAAAGTCTCCTCAGCAGGAGCCATCCGAAAAAAGGTACAACCTTAGAAATAGGAATAATTTGAGAAAACCTGATAGATATCAAGATAATGATATACGTTCCTCTCGTACCTTTCAGGCTTCCTCGCAGAAATCCGAAAGAAGAGGACGTTCAGAACAAAAAGAACAACGAGTGAAGTCCAAAGACGAACAGCACGTTCCAAAAAATAAGAAAAGCCAATTTCCAAAAAAGAAGGTAGCAAGTCTAAAGATCAGACATGCCGAGGATCTTGAGGACACAACTCAAGCACGGGGAGTGGGCCCAAACAATGCTAGACAGCGCAGCAGAGGTAACCATAGCTCGCAAGATCCTGAAGGATCATCTGGAGACAGTGGACTTGAATGAAAGCATCCAAGTTGAAACTGCAGATACCAGGGTTAGTGTACCACATAAGTTATATGAAGTAACACTCTGGATGGACGGTGACAAACCAAGAAAAGTTAGAGCACTCTTTTGGGAGAAGCTCTCTAAGGGTTATGACATCCTACTAGCTGAACAAGACTGGCCACCTGAATTTGTCAGGGAGTGCCCACATGGCGAAGATATAATTATGCCAGCCTTCTCAAATCACATTCCAATTCATAAAAAATATACATATGCTAGGAAATGGGCTGTGGCCCAGGCCCCAGCACTATACAAAAATCATGTAGGATATGATGAGGATTCCCCTCACCATAAAATCCAGTTGAAAGCTCAACCAACAATGCAAAGGCAATATCCTGTAAAACAAGAAGCTAAAAAACAGGTCAGGGAGATTTTAAATCAACTCAAATACCAAGGGGTGATTGAAACATGCACCTCATCAATGAACAATCCTTTGTTTCCTGTTTCCAAATCAGACAATTCATATCGCCTAGTTTTGGATTACAGACATCTAAATTCCTGTTGCAAAACTTTTGCAGTACAAAACGCACATATTGCAGCACTGATGAATAACATCGTGCGCAAAAAATATAAAACTACATTAGATATCTCAAATGGTTTCTTTTGTCAAAACATTGCACCTGAAAGCAGGTATTTGACCGCTTTCTCCATAATGGGGGCACAGCGACAATTTTGCCATCTCCCCCAGGGATTCAAGAATAGTCCAGGGTTATTTTTAGCCAGAGTAACGATTATGAGGCATTGTCCTATGTCGATGACATCTATCTTACAGATGATGATTTGGACGTACACTTGAAAAGAGTGAACACCATAATACTTGGGTTTGCTTCTGAAGGGTATAAATTCAATTTCAAGAAATCACGAATTGCCCATCTCAATGTCCTATTTTTGGGATATGAGTTATCAAGTGAAGGCAAAAGCCTGGCAGCAAACTTTTTAGAGAAATGTGCGCTGCTCCAACCTCCAAAAACGCTGAAAAACGTAGTCAATTCTAGGTTTCCTGAATTTTGGAAGAACTTATGTTCTAAACTACGCAGAAAGGGTTAAACCTCTCTACGAACTAATCAAACCTGATTTCAAACCTACTAATTGGACACAAAAACACACAGAAATTGTGTGTTCGGTTCAAACAGACATGTTAGCAAAAACACAGTTACAAACACGCGAAAACGTGCGCAACCTAGTGATCCAAATTATCCCAGGGAGATACGGATTCACATACCTAACCTTTAACGAAGGTGAGACGGTACCAATAGCATACAAGTCATACTTGTACACACAAGCTGAAATGAAATTCACTTCAACAGAAAAGATACTGACAGCGGTTCAAACTGCAGTAGCAAAAGAGAGAGCTCTAGCACAGGGTAAATGCATAAAAATCGTTACACCTGTGCCTGCCTTAGAGGCAGTGACAAAGGCAAGCATTCCAAATGCTAAAGCTTTACATCCGAGATGGATACAATGGGTTAATTCTCTTGCTGCAACAAACGTTGTATACGTTTTTGACCCATACTTGAAGACACAAGAATTTCTACAATACGAATTAGAATGTCCTCTGCCGACTGAAATTCTGCCACCTGAATATTACGGCTGAATAATATATACAGACGGATCAGCACAACCCGCAATTGGGGGTAAACAAGCTTACAGTGCTGTGTACGCGATTGTTAAAGGTCGCTGGCGCGAAGGTAAATTTAGACCTATGGTCACTAAAACTCAATCACTTGGAGACTGTACAGCTCAGCGAGCTGAACTACAGGCTTTCAAGATGGCGCTTGAAAATACCGATCGCGAATTCCCCACACTCATAGTGTGTGATTCGTATTACTGCATCCAATCTTGTATGAATATTTGCAGAACTGGGTTCAAAATGGTTTCAAAGACGCTAAAGGTGAGACAATTAAGCATAAACTGCTATGGGAACAAGTAGTTATTTTGCAAAAAGAACTACAAAAGACTCACGCGATTCATACACTGAGTCATCAGCATGGTGGCGTTCACGTTGAAGGGAATTCATTGGCTGACAAAGCCGAAAAGGCAGCTGTGCAAACGGCTTCCGTAGCTGCAATCACTCATTCAAAAACGAAAATAGACAGCGAAATAATGCAAGCTGTCACTGCTTCAGTAAAAGACAGTAGTAAGACACTCCCTAAAGGCTTTCCAGTAAAGTACTTATATATAACTGATGCAAACAATGTTCCTTTTGCTTGAATCTTCGGAGTGGGGGATAGGACAATCTCAAACATGGAACATAGGATAGGACTAATCTTAGCAGCACATGAAGGGCTCGCCTCTGCACGCGCAGTAATTTCCACCACAGTATCATTGTTAAAACAGAGATACTGGTGGCCAGGCATGAGGAAACAAACTAGAAACTATGTGCTAGAATGTGAAATCTGCCAAAAAATGAAAGTTTCTACAGTGAAACGACCTGCGCAGACTCCCCTTCTAATTTCAGATAAACCATTAGCATGTGCTTACCTGGACCACTGTGGTCCCTTACAGAGGGATGGTAACTATACATATATCATGGTCGCAGTGGATTCCTGCACAAGATTCATTTGGATGTGGCCCCAGTGCTCGGCTGACGCCAGAACTGTTATAAAAGATTTGCAAGTCTTTATCGGCACATACGCAATCGGCACGTTACATTCTGACCACGGTCCTGCGTTTAGCTCTCGAGCTTACAAGGAGGCCATGGCCAGCTTGGGCGTTGCATTGCGGTTTTCGAGTCCCTTCCATCCTAAGGGAAATGCGGTAGTGGAAAGAAAAAACCGTGACATAAAGCAATCTATAACAGCTAGGGTATTAGGTTCGGGTGACGGGTGGGTCAAACATCTAAATAGTGTCCAAAGAAGTCTTAATAATCTGCCAAGAAATTCTCTGGGGGAATCACTCCATATGAATTATTATTTGGTACTAGAATGCTTATCCAGGACCTTGATTGTCGCACTTTAGTGGTGGAACAGAAACCCTTTGATATCAAAGACCGTTTGGCTATTTTACAGGACTTAAATGAAACAAGAAGAAGTCTGAGTAACACAACACACATGACCACTGAAGAGAAACCACCTGTCCCAGCAAGACCTGTCTGGATTCCAAAGATTGGGGATCTAGTCAGGGAAAAGATTGCAGTGAAGAAGGAATTTGGGCCTTCTTATAGAAAAGCAGTACCTGTCTTAGCAATTCTTGGAACAAGATCAGTGTTACTGCCGCCGCTTGCTGGTAAAAGGGAGAACAGAACAGTATCAATTGACCTGGTAAAACCACATCATGTGGCTGATAATAAGTAGTAGGCCCAGAAGACTCCCAAGAAGTAGCAGACAACCAAATCTGGCTACTATTCAAGAGGTTCAAACTGAAAGACTTATCACGTTTGATAAACCTACAGTGAGAAAAGAAGGACTAAGCAACAAAGCTATGGAACTTGTCCCTCTTGATACCCAAATAGCAGTTTGTCAAGAAACTCCTGTCTACAATGATGTAGAATCTGACTATACAAACATGTCAAAAAAGGAAGCTATTCCAGGGATCTCAAAAAATCCGGATGCAATACCAACTATTGACAGAACTGCCTCTGGCTATTTTATCAACTTCGATAACTTTTCTGAGGATCCCAGTGAGCCTGAAACAACGCCAGTTAATAAAACTTTCAAAGAAAAAATAACAGAACTCTTTCATCAACTTGAGAAAACATATCTGGTTTCACCATGGGTTGAATTTTGGATAGGATTGGGTGTACTTTTTCACTATGATGGCTCATTCTGGTTTTAAGTTTGGGACGAATGATAGATGGAAAGTACAGTACAATGGACACAGCAAGTAAGAACATCAGCTTACTCCTGCAACCTTACAAATCATCTCATCATGAGCGAAGAGACCTGTGATCAATGAACATCACAGGCGTTCCTATACCTGGTGGTATAGCATGGGACTTAACTGACTATGGCATTTTGGGCCCGGTGGAACTGTTGAAAATTCCACACCAGTTCAAGGTTTCTTTAAGTGATTTTGTTTCATCAAGCACCTTTTCAGATGATTAGGACTTTGAAACTGTTAATAATATGATGTCAGACTTAGAAATGTCAGCAGAATTTCAAAAACACGAACATTTGGAAGGTTCAACAAGTTATGAAGAACTGTATTGTTACAATCATTTTGGTCACCATTATTTGCACAAATCTGTAAATCCTAGAAATGTTTTTACTTATAATCAATGGGAACATTGTCCAACACCACCAAAAGGCAGCTCTAAAACATTTTATGAGAAATTTCCATACTTTACAGGTTTTAATGTGACAAATCCAGAAAAGTTTTATTTTAAAAATATAAATAAGACAGGAATGAAACCATGTTGACCAATACTAAACAAATTTATTCTGCAAACTTTTATGCTCAACAGTCTACATTAGGTTTTAACTTTTTAACCTTTTCTTATACTTTGCCACATGGAGCTCTACCTATGAAAAATTACAAGTAGTAACTTTACATTTGTAAATTAGGCTCATCCCCCTGAATACATGAGGTTGAAACATGTATGTCTACACTTTGTGGTAAATCTGCACTCATAACTAGTGAATAGGCCAAATGAGTAAATCTGCTATAAACTGTGAGAGTACATTTACACATGCCAATTTATTTATGTTATAAATGTACCTTTTTGAATAGCACCCTTAGAGGCTTAACTGCTGCCACAAGTTTCCTGGTGACCTTCCCTTTTTATGTTAATAATTGTGTTTGTTTTATGTTTACTCTTGACCACTCCTGTCTAATGACCATCAAAGCTATCTTGGTTGGTTTGTTTAAACTAGTCCACTGTTACCTGACCATTTTACCATGGATTGGCCACAGATCCATTCCTCTTTCGGACACCTTGTCCTGATCACAGACTACAATGGTTCCATATCACTGCCAGTATCTGACCACTTTTACCAAGTATACGTCCTTATGTTTGAAATATCCCCCCCCAAACCCCAGTGTCGTACCTTGCTAATGCATTCACATAACACAACACTGCTTCACTTGATGTATTCAGTTGTGCAGGAGTTCCCTTATACCGCTGATCTGTTTTGCGCTTTCCCATCCACAACCTCATGCTTTCCTGACTGAGATGCACTTCACCCTCTCCCAGGCCCTGTAGCCATTTTCCCTACCATCAAAAAGACCACAAAAGCCCAGAAACAAATCATAGTTCAAGCAGCCCAGTATAAAGTGATTTTACATCTCCAAGAAAATACACTCCTCACTGTCACTACTTAAATTCCAGTTGAAAGTCATATATTTGCCACTTGGGTCCCTACTTTGGGTTGGAAACCCACCTGGAGGGTAATCCCTTGAAGGGGTATTGTGAATGTCAGGAGTAACAAATAGCTTGCAAGATTGGTGCCATTCTCGGGACTCACTAGCTGATCGTCCAAGCATGAGGGACCTAAATTCTTTAATCCTAACTAGGGTTCCTGGTTTTATGGTATTTATTTTCTAGTTCTTCTCATCTGTATTTATTCTGTGTATATTATAAAAATTAAGTTACAGTGGTTATATGTCCTCATTTATTTCACCGATAAATATATGCTCATGCTTGAATATTTAACAGGTTTTAGCCATATACGGTACAATACAGTCATCTGAAAACATTTGCATTGTAGAAAAGGTTTAACATCTGTACATCCTTGGTTATTTACGTTTCATTAGTGTGAGAAGCTGGCCTGGTATATGATGTCTACTTATGTAAGTGGGCACCCTGCACCAATCCAGAAAACCCTCATGGTGATTTAAGAGGTCTTAGACAACCCTAGAAAGCTCTCTAAGTGGTAACTGTGGAGAGCAGCCTTCAGGCTTAGTCCAGGAGAAGTGTAAAGCAGCTTTTTTTTCCAGAATGCAATCTTATAGTATAGATTAAGTGAAAAGAACCGCACCAAGCATTTATAAAAATATGTATTTATTATATAATACTCTCTAGTATGTTCCAATATCTCCAACATGGAGAGAAACACAATGCACACAATACTTCAGCAAAGAAACACAGTCAAGAGCACAGAATACACAGTGAACCCCGGGGGGGGGGGGGACCAAACCATATTCTAAGAAAGTGGTATAAGAACCACGACTCAGGTTAAGACAATGTTGAGAGGACGTAGAAGTGCTGGGGGCCCAAGGTATGTGAAATATTTAGTAGAGAGGGACCCCACGGAAAGCATATGCAGTGTGGAAACACACATCGTGCTCCATACAAGTCTACGTGTAAGTCACGGTTGGATTTTTAAAGATCAGGAACCTTCACAGTGGACCCTGAAGAAACCCCATGGGAGACAGAAAATTGGAGAGCCACCCCACCTGTGGACACCCTAGTACCCACGGTACCTACACCAGAGAAGCCGGGTGCATACATGTGAAGTGGTGTCGGAAACTGCTGTCGAACCCAATGGAAGACTTCAGGAAAGTGCTGCTGTGCAGAAGGAGAAAGTGTACCGTAGTATCTGAAGGTGGATTCTAGATGAGAGGTGCCTGCAAGCAGAGGGGACAGAGTTTATGTCACTCAGGAGTGACCAGGAGACTTGGAAGATGAATGCCCTCTGATGTCGGACGTTGAAGGATGATGATGATGACCTTGACTCTGCAGCTGTGAAGAGCAGGCAATGCTGAGTAGGACCAGGAGCCATGCACGAGCTGTCCCGCAAAGGATGTTGAATGCTGAGGGGTCAGTGTCCAGCAGGAGCACCAACAAGCCTTGGAAAATACAACCAATGCAGGAAATGAAGAAGGAGCAACGTCGGGACCAGCAAGGTTCAGGGGACTCACCACACGCAGGATAGTCAGGGCAGGCCCATAGCAATCAGGGGAGCCTAAAGGAAACAAGTGTGACCCTCAAGCGGACCCACAGGCCACAGGCACTGGAGCGGTGAGAGGACCTCAAGCAGCTCACCAAAAGATGCAGGCCATGATGCACACGAGGTGGTGTGGCTGAAGATTCTGGTCACTGGAGGTGCTCGAGGTTGGGGCTACTTGGAGCCCAAAGATTTTCTTGGAAGAAAGCCATTAAGCCTTTGCAACTGCAAATTGACGCGAAGCACAGGGGTTCGGTTATTGCAACCCCCATGAGAGATACTGGCCTTTAAACTTTGTGAGAGGGCAGGGCAGGCCACAGGAGCTGTGGAAAACCACCGCCTGTGTTGCAGAATCTTATGGAGCCCGGAGGAGCTCAGGATCAGCAGACGGATTGACTTAGTTGCGGTGCCTGCGAATGCAGTCACTCCTTCACTCCAAGGGAGATTACTTCAAGTGTCTTAGATGCTTCACAGGCCTTGGAAGGTACCTGTATGATGCACAGACACAGATGATGCAGCAGACTGGAAGGGAGACAAAGTCAGGCCCAAACAAAGTCCAGCAAAGTCCAGAGTGCCCAGACTGTAAAAGAAGTGGTGTCTGATCTGAATGTTATCCCACGATGATTCTAGGGACCTACACCCAGGTACGCACTTAAGTACCCTAGGGAAGGGGTTGGGAAGATTCAGGGGAGACTCCCATGGGAGGGTCTGGACAGGGAGAAAGTTACTCCCATGTCCTTTTTCCTGTTTTACGCCAAAGCTGGAGCCAACAGCTCCCAGGACTGGTTTGTACTAAACTATGGACGGGGATACCAAATGTTCCCCCCCGTGCAGACTTTGTGGTGCTGACAAGCGCACCCACCTGGTCCCAATACACAAAATCCTGTCTGGGAGGTGGTGACACCTCCCTGTGACTGGATACCTATTGTTCTGCATGTGCCTGCTCGAGCTTGGCTCAGCAGCAAAAGGGCAGAAATGTGTCTCTGGTCAGCAGCAACCATTTTGTGCAGTCCGGGTCTAGAAGGTGGGCACCGGGAACACTGAGAACCTAATGGAGAGCTCTTCCAGTGCTTGGAATCACACCTCCCACACGGTGTGGGGGTATGATGCCAACATGGTTGATACCAAACTTGATAGGATTTGCTGCAGCCAGTTTTGAGATCATCGTCGTGTAATTACGCGGTGCCCCTCTATATAGTATATGGCTGCTTCACTGACAACCCAGGAGAATGGTCTCTGTAGGCTGTAGGGGTGTCCAGCTCATTCAGAGGCACTCTCTCACTTAGAACCAAGCACCCTGCCTTCAGGATTGCAAAGGCCTGCTAGAGGGGTGACTTATAGGTTTTAGGTGCAGTGACCCTAGATATAGGAAACCGGCTATGTCTTTAGTAAGTAGTGCAAGCACCAGCTTACACAGGCTGCAATGCCAGGCCTGTCATTCCATTTTGAATGGTCTCTCCTGGGTGGCATAATACATGCTTCAGCCCATGGGAAACCTCTGAGGTACCTATGCACTGGGTGCATGGGTACCATATACTAAGGACCTATTAGGGGACCCCAGTATCAAATCTGTGGTGTACCTAAGTACTGAACATAACAATTTAGGGAGAAAGCAGATAGACTGGAGTCCATATTAGCAGGATCCCAATCAGACTAATCAAATACAGCTTAGCACCAGGCAAAAGATGGGGGCAACCATAGAAGCAGATCCTACTTCCCTACAATTAGCAAATCTTTTTCTTTTATTTTACCTCTCCTCCTTGTCAATCTGCACAGTGACTGACTTGGCCCACATGACTAACAGGACAGCTAATCATCCAAAGGAAGACCTATTTTCCATACTGGTATATATATTTTTTATTTTCAATACAAAACAGCACAACAACAGGAGCAGTGAGGGAGAAGGAGAATCAATGAGGAAAGGTAAACAGGAAAATTGCCACGAAATACACCATCCTAAGCAGTAAACCGTACACTTGATGTTGTCCCAATTACCACACATTTGAAACAGGAAATGCTCCGGTGCTTGGGTATCATTACAATGGTAACATGGACACATTTGGATAATGACCAGGCACAATGCAGAAGGAGTGTCTGACAGACGATTTAGCCAATCATATAAGGCCGTAGTTAATAACACAGTGTCTTTGCTAAATGTGGCGTTCATGGCATTGGAGCCATTGGCAGTAAGCCCTCCCGACCCTAGTTACCCCCTCATTGGCACCACTCGTCACTGGCGAATTGGAGTTCCTGTGGTGGAGAAAGGAGGTGAAAGGCTCCCATATATCTTTGGATCGGGATCGTATCAGCATTATCTCCCAGTAATTGGTTAACTGCTCCTGACAGTATGTCACATCGCCCAACCATGCTTTAATGGTGGGTTACCTGCCCCAGTGCATGGCCACCCTGTATTTGGTCCGCAGAAGTAAAATGGCAATGAAATCATGTTTGCCCATATTTAAAAACTAAATACAAACAGGAAAATACATGGGTTTCTGTCTTTATCTAGCTGTAAACATCAGTAAAAAATGGTAAACTAGGAGCCTTATTCACAAAGTAATAATGTCATTCCACCAAAGTTTATATGCAAAAGTATTTGAACATTGATACATGTTTTTTGAGAACTTTCACAAGTCACTCTTGTGCATATAGAAAATGTTGAAGCTCATCTTTCATCGTTGGCCAATATCCTTGGTTACCAGGGCAATTTCCTCACGTTTTCTATAGATCACTCTCCAAGCCTAACCCCCATCTGTAATAGTTTGGAAACATATGTGAAATCTTTTCCTTTGTCATTACCATTATATGTGACACCGCAGCCTTAGTCACACTCATTTTTAGCAACCACTGATTATCCCCTTGTGCCTTCTTTTCTTCCCAACTGCTACTTCAATCATTGCACCTACCATATAAGCATAGTCCAGATCTCCTACCTCTCTCTTAGTTAGCTTCTTTTTCGGTGTCTCAGCTCAGTGTGCTACTTCTTGTAGCTTTAGCATCACCCATGCTATAGCGTTACTAGGCCCATCAAATGTTTTTCAGATCTTTTTCTATTTCCCCTGCCAATGATTTATGCCACTTTCTTGGCCCTCCAATGAATCTTGCTTAGTGCAGAGAGAGGTTGGACAAAAAAGGTTTAAACGGACATCCAATGAGGACTAGGAAATGGATAACTGAACTATAGACTAGAAATCAGACTCATGTAAATTAGCCTTAAAACAATACAATAAAGATAAAAGATTATCACGGCCAGCCCAAATCTTCTGAAAAAATGTAGGCGAGCCAAAATCATACACACTAAGATTTCAGTCAAAGCTATACAGGATAATAAAATTAGTATTAGATGTTCCGAGATCTCTCTAAGCGGATCTCCTCTAGTCATTAGTAACCCCCAATTAGGAATGCACATTAATTTGGCGATAAATAAATAATGATAGCTGAGTCAATATAGTAATTTAGTGCATCAATAAATAAATCAGGTATTAGACAATTTAGTGGAATTCTAATAAAACATTGAAATAAGATACTAAAGCTTAAGAGTTCAAAAAGGGACATGAAACATGCCAGTTCAAGTAGTCTCCCAAGAAGGATGAGAGCACTCAGTGCATACAGCCTATGTGTCACTTTGTAAAGAAGCCTGGTGAGTCCATAATTGGGCAAGAGGAGATTGCCAGGAGAGTTCTTGCAAAGAATACGTCACCATTAAGAGCACTAACTCTAGTCAGGCAGCAAGGAAAAAACAGCAGTCCCCTCATCTGTTAAATCGGGCAATATTATGTTCTTGAAGTTTCGGGGGTGACACATCCTAGTATCACCTCATCTGGTCCGACCACTCAGTCCGTTGGTCAGTTCATATAGGATAGGCATCAGGCAACAAAATGAAGACACAAATTTCAGAGAAATAGGTGGGACAATTACGCAGTCCTTAAGCAATCCAATATGTGAAGTGTTAGGACAATGTTCCTTCAGCATGAGCACATTAGCGAGTTCAAGAGGACAGTTTCCCAGGCAGCTGTTCGGGATTGTGTCAAAAAATGTAGCAAAGTATCTTGTTCAAAACATGAGAGCTCAGGAAAGGAAAACACTGTTTCAAGGTTTTTGTTATACTGAAGAATTCTCTCATGAGCAGTAGACTCGGCAAGTCAAGGGTCTTCACATTTTCAGTCAGGCTTACATTGAATAAAGCTAATTTAATGTGAAATATGCACACACGTATATATATATATATATGTATATAATTATTAAGCATACATTCCTAGGAAATATAAAGACATTATGATTCTAGCATAATTTTGATGCACTTTAAATCATTTAGAATGGTTACAAATAATTTGTGTCAGTATGATAGACTTCTGTTTTATGAATGTACCAACAGGTAAATAAATAAAAAATGCTAATGAATTAAATTAGTTCTAAGTGCATGATATTAGTACATATATAAAATACAATCTATGAAAGTTTCATGAAGGCATCATTAATTTGGAATCTGTAACACATATTGGTTTTTGTTATTTCGGTGCACACGTTTACACAGAAACAATACATTTAAAGTTAATTTGTCATCATATTCAGGTTAAATCTTGATGATTAACTAGTTCCCATTAGTTATACACACGTATGAATGATAATAAAATATAGTTAGAGATAAAACTTCATAACGTGAGAGTTCACCACTTACACATTTGTAGTACACGTTAATGAAAAATAGCACTTATCAATCAATCAATCAGGGGTTTGTTAAAGCGCGACTACTCACCCGTAAGGGTCCCACGGCGCTAGGGGTGCCTTGGGCAGGTTCCATTCCATCATGTAGGAGGTCTGTCGAAGAGCCAGGTTTTGAGGTTTCTTGCGAAGATGGGGAGCGATGTTGTCTGTCTGAGGTGGAGCGTAAGGGCGTTCCATGCTTTGTCAGCGAGGAAGGAGAAGGAGCGGCCTCCCGATCTGGTGCGGGGGACCACGGCGTAGGAGAGCTGGGCTGATCGTAGGGTCCTTTGGGGTGCGTGGAATTTGAGTCGGCTGTTCAGGTATGCTGGTCCGGTGCCGTGGAGGGCCTTGTGTGCGTGGGTGAGCATCTTAAAGGTGATTCTAATTAATTAAATCACGGTCTATGGTATTTATACGATTGACATCATCTACTCAACTTTTTTTGCATGCTTTTATGATGCTATAACTAACTTTCTATTGTCTTGTCATGTAGTTGGTGCACGTTTATTAATTTTCTCTCAAAAATTGTCATTATCGAGTTTCTCATTTCATTAAAAGTTTGAAAGTATTTTCCTCTCCAATTCCCATTTCTAAACTTACACCTCCATCGTCCTCAGTGATGCATCCAATCATCCCCTGTGCTGCTTCCTCATCAGATCTTGGTATTTTCTGTGGTTTTCATTTACATCCCTTTAGATACATTTTCCCAGTTCTCCAACCACATTTTCTTCTTTTGTTTCTTCTTTTTTTTCTTTCTTTTTTTAAGTGTTTTATTGAATATTTCAAAGGCATTACAACCAGGCATATAGTTGAACAAGATAGTGATTTAACCTGGCGAAAGCCAGCAGTCACCAACATGTTGAATAAAGAAATCTCATTACAAACAACATCAAACAAAGAACTAATACAAAGGAGTATATTCTTCAAATCAAAGAAATAGAAAGAGCAATAGGAAATAGCATGCAGCAGTCTTGTGAAGCACAATCAAGTCAATATTGCCGGTGCAGGGGTGCATTCTCTACCCTTACAAAAAAATATCATGGAATGTTAGAAAATTAGAAATGTACATATAACTATGGCTAGCATGCGGGACAGACCAGTTAATGATGTACAGGTGTAAGTCGTTCGCTCAGGGGTCAATGGTGTGGGACTGTAAATCATTTTTCTGTGGTTGCCAAATGTCACAAAGGCGTAATGAGGCAGGTAAACGTGTGGCGTACATATTACACATAGTGTCACAGTATGTAAGATCTCTGATCCATGTGCTTACTAATGGGGATGGTTGAATGCCCCACTGCAATGATACCTGGCATTTAGCTATCAATAGGGCCATCGCAGCAAACCTTCTAATGGTCCTCTTCAATGGTTTTACATATCCCAGAAGGGCCATCAAGGGGGAGGGATGTATAGAATGTTCCACCATAATGGACAGTTGTTGAAAAACATCTTCCCAATTTGCGTACACTGACATGCACTGCCATGCCAAATGCATGAAGTCTGCTACAGGCGCACCACAATGCATACAAATGCTGGAGACTGTGGGGCTCATCTTCACAATCATCTTGGGGTCATATAGGCCCTGTGGAGATACTTAAAATGTAATAATTTGTGCCTGTAGTTTCCTGAAATATAGCGCAGCCGGGAACAACCGTATTTCCAAATGTCATCAGTAATAATGGCACCTAGATCCTGCTCCCAAGATGCACACACTTTAGAGCCCACAGAGGGGCGAAGCGTAATCGATAAATGCTTATCTATACCCGTATATATCTGTGAAGGACCTTTATGAAGAGTGGGCTGCACCTTGACTTGCTACATACAATGATATACTCCTAAAAAAATGTGAACTGCTATCTAACCGTAAACAAAAACAAATAGCCCCTGTCAAAACCCCTCACCACCCCCACTGGATACACAAATAAGTGGCACCCAGTGAATCCCCACAAAGGTACAGCAAACAACTGGGTATGAGAAAGGGGGAGGAGAGGGAAAAGGGGAGGGAAAAAAGACAGGAACTTATCCTGGGGGGAAGGCAATGCTCCAAGGGAGACATTGTTAGGACAAGTAGTCACTGGCATAAATGTGGTCACCGACCTGGCAATTACGAGTGGTCGCAGTTCAACATCTCCAGTAAAGGAGTTGGTCCAAGGTTCCCAGATCCCAATGTTAATCTAGTGTTCTGAAAAAGAAAAAATTTACAGCATGATTTCACTGTGTCTCAGAATATCGGAAGGCAGTGCTCTAAATGCGTCCGTGTTAGATCATTACAAGCAGTCTAGGTGGATATTTCCAAGAAAGGAATCCCCTGCGGCGCCATCATTCCTCTTCCTGCCGTTGTGGCGGCTGTTGATGACTTTTCCAAACTTTGGCAACTACATTCGGAGTGTCAAAAATGTGTGACTTATTTCCAATCTGTACCTTAACTCGTGCCGTATACAGCATGGCATACTTAACGTTCACCTTCTGAAGTATACTCTTCAGATCGGTGTATTTGTATCTGGCATCCTGCACTAGGGGGGTGAAGTCAGGGAACAGGGAAATGATTGATCCCTGATAAGAAAGTGATTCCTTCTCTCGAGAGAGAGTCGGAGTGCCGTGTCCCTATCAGCGTAATTAAGGAGCCTGACGACAATAATTCTAGGTGCCGCCCCCGATGAGGGAGGGGGTCCCAATGAATTGTGCGCCCACTCGACGGCAAATGAAGTTAAAAATGATTCCCTGCCAAATAGATCAGTAAGGAGGGTTTCGATAAATTTAGGCATTGGGTCGGTATTGGTGGATTCTACTATGCTGTGACGTGTAGGTTTTTTCTATGCGAACGCGCTTCCAAATCCTCAGCTTTTGTCCCCAGCTTCTTCAGGATGTCCTCAGCCCTGTCCAATCCCTTTTGAACCGTTGGGTGACTGTCCTCAAGTTCCGAAATCCGATGCTCTGCCCCGTCAAGCCTGGTGCCCTGAGCATTAAAGCGGCTAGTAATGTCATTGAGGCGGCTATTTGTTGTATAGCGTTTTAGGACCCTAGTGTAATTTTCCCGATTCATGCCCTTATATAGGTATAAAATACTGTATCCTTATATAGGCATAGAAATCATAACCATATTAAGTTATAGCTCAAGTAGTCCTAATACGGCTTGGCTACTTCCACTAGTTCCGAAAATCTACGATTTCTTTGAAAAACCCACCTTCAGCAGTCAGGGACTTCCCCCTGCATGAATATTAAGTTATCCAAGAAATCATGGAGTTTTCAGAGAATTAAGTCTCTGATGACGTTATTATGTCCAATCTTACGTCAAACTTGGCACCTTCAAGGTATAAATATGCCACACTTGTCCAAACAAACACTCAGTGGTTTGGAGCAGTTCGACCATCTACTTGCCCGACACGCCCTGTGCAGCAAGTGCCGACCCTCCAGCAGACGCACTGAGAGACGCTGTACTTTCTCCTGCCGAGAAATCCAGCTCCAGTGTTTCCGGACTACCCTTGCGGGTTGCTGGGAAATCGAGTCCTGAGAGAGAGATACAAGACCGCCTACATTCTAAAACCAAGGTACGGAGCTGATTAGACCCTAAAAGAATTATTGGAATCGATTCTTGGCAACTAATACTAAAACTAGGCTACACCTCACTTACTTCTTCCCTTGTACTAGACATAGGTTAGGTACACCGGGGTAGGCGTATTTTAGAAGCACCAGTTGAGTACTTTTAGTCATTATTTATCACTGTATGTATTTTATGCATTTTAGGTATCTTATGGCTTAGAAACCATATCATGCTTTTACAGTACTATTTTATAATACTTTTATATTATATGCTCTGTACTTTACAGCAAGTATTACGATTGCAGCAGTTCATTTCTTATGCTTGAGAAATAAGACTGTTCAATAAATACCCTTTTATTGAAAACGCCTGTCTCTCTATTTCTCTGCACCTCTGGTGAAACGAAGCATGCACGATTGACTGAGTGAAATAACTATCTATTGTTTCCGCGACTCTAGAGATATATTTCTTATCCTTGGGGAACAAAGTTGTCATGTTTTAAGCGGTTGTCAGAAACTAATTCCTACTTGTTTATTCGAGAAAGTTTCTAGTGACCTCTGAGCTAGCTGGCACACACACAATTAAGTTTAGTATATTCGGTAGAGACCTAGTTGACTTCAGTCTTACGTCTAAACTACAGGATACACTATTCCAATGCGCAGAGCCTATTGGGAATATAGGCACTACACTACATGGCGCCCAACATTTGGTAAGGCTATAATTTAACGCTAGATACTAGAGTAACTCAGTAGTGCTTTTCACACAGACCCCCTTTTCCCGTAAAATACTCCAATAGACGTCTGGAGTGGGTTAAAGGATAAAATATCCGCTTTAAACTGAGTAGGACGAAAAAATCAGATGTATTTGTTTTTAGTTTGTTCAACGTTGAAGGATACAGTGTTCCAAAATATTGTCCACCTAATCTTTGTTTCCTTGAAAACTTGCTCTGCAAACTTTCATTAAACAATGCCGGATAACGGTGACAATAACGCAACCGGTGGAGCTGCAGTAAATGCAACCCAGCCGGGTGTAGACGTTACAGGGTTTAATGAAGAAGACGATGATGCTATAATCATCCCGGAAAACTTAAGGAAAACCATAGCTATAAAACTTATAGAAAATGGTCTATCACCCAGAGGTGGTAAAGTTATATTTGCCATAGAAGCACATGAATATCGGCTGCTTGCCAGAATTATTGAAAAATCCTTTGAAGAACTAGGTAGAGATAGTATGGTGGGAAACCATTAAAACCCCAACTAACTAAAAATCCTGAAAAGGTTTTTATTAAAAATAATCTCACTACTCCTAAGAAGAAGTGGGAAATCACTAAACAGACAACGTCCTAAAGAGAAGCGTTCCCAGTCCAGAGGAAGATCTCCTCAGCAGGAGCCATCCGAAAAAAGGTACAACCTTAGAAATAGGAATAATTTGAGAAAACCTGATAGATATCAAGATAATGATATACGTTCCTCTCGTACCTTTCAGGCTTCCTCGCAGAAATCCGAAAGAAGAGGACGTTCAGAACAAAAAGAACAACGAGTGAAGTCCAAAGACGAACAGCACGTTCCAAAAAATAAGAAAAGCCAATTTCCAAAAAAGAAGGTAGCAAGTCTAAAGATCAGACATGCCGAGGATCTTGAGGACACAACTCAAGCACGGGGAGTGGGCCCAAACAAGGCTAGACAGCGCAGCAGAGGTAACCATAGCTCGCAAGATCCTGAAGGATCATCTAGAGACAGTGGACTTGAATGAAAGCATCCAAGTTGAAACTGCAGATACCAGGGTTAGTGTACCACATAAGTTATATGAAGTAACACTCTGGATGGAGGGTGACAAACCAAGAAAAATTAGAGCACTCTTTTGGGAGAAGCTCTCTAAGGGTTATGACATCCTACTAGCTGAACAAGACTGGCCACCTGAATTTGTCAGGGAGTGCCCACATGGCGAAGATATAATTATGCCAGCCTTCTCAAATCACATTCCAATTCATAAAAAATATACATATGCTAGGAAATGGGCTGTGGCCCAGGCCCCAGCACTATACAAAAATCATGTAGGATATGATGAGGATTCCCCTCACCATAAAATCCAGTTGAAAGCTCAACCAACAATGCAAAGGCAATATCCTGTAAAACAAGAAGCTAAAAAACAGGTCAGGGAGATTTTAAATCAACTCGAATACCAAGGGGTGATTGAAACATGCACCTCATCAATGAACAATCCTTTGTTTCCTGTTTCCAAACCAGACAATTCATATCGCCTAGTTTTGGATTACAGACATCTAAATTCCTGTTGCAAAACTTTTGCAGTACAAAACGCACATATTGCAGCACTGATGAATAACATCGTGCGCAAAAAATATAAAACTACATTAGATATCTCAAATGGTTTCTTTTGTCAAAACATTGCACCTGAAAGCAGGTATTTGACCGCTTTCTCCATAATGGGGGCACAGCGACAATTTTGCCATCTCCCCCAGGGATTCAAGAATAGTCCAGGGTTATTTTTAGCCAGAGTAACGATTATGAGGCATTGTCCTATGTCGATGACATCTATCTTACAGATGATGATTTGGACGTACACTTGAAAAGAGTGAACACCATAATACTTGGGTTTGCTTCTGAAGGGTATAAATTCAATTTCAAGAAATCACGAATTGCCCATCTCAATGTCCTATTTTTGGGATATGAGTTATCAAGTGAAGGCAAAAGCCTGGCAGCAAACTTTTTAGAGAAATGTGCGCTGCTCCAACCTCCAAAAACGCTGAAAAACTTAGTCAATTCTAGGTTTCCTGAATTTTGGAAGAACTTATGTTCTAAACTACGCAGAAAGGGTTAAACCTCTCTACGAACTAATCAAACCTGATTTCAAACCTACTAATTGGACACAAAAACACACAGAAATTGTGCGTTCGGTTCAAACAGACATGTTAGCAAAAACACAGTTACAAACACGCGAAAACGTGCGCAACCTAGTGATCCAAATTATCCCAGGGAGATCCGGATTCACATACCTAACCTTTAACGAAGGTGTGACGGTACCAATAGCATACAAGTCATACTTGTACACACAAGCTGAAATGAAATTCACTTCAACAGAAAAGATACTGACAGCGGTTCAAACTGCAGTAGCAAAAGAGAGAGCTTTAGCACAGGGTAAACGCATAAAAATCGTTACACCTGTGCCTGCCTTAGAGGCAGTGACAAAGGCAAGCATTCCAAATGCTAAAGCTTTACATCCGAGATGGATACAATGGGTTAATTCTCCTGCTGCAACAAACGTTGTATACGTTTTTGACCCATACTTGTAGACACAAGAATTTCTACAATACGAATTAGAATGTCCTCTGCCGACTGAAATTCTGCCAACTGAATATTACGGCTGAATAATATATACAGACGGATCAGCACAACCCGCAATTGGGGGTAAACAAGCTTACAGTGCTGTGTACGCGATTGTTAAAGGTCGCTGGCGCGAAGGTAAATTTAGACCTATGGTCACTAAAACTCAATTACTTGGAGACTGTACAGCTCAGCGAGCTGAACTACAGGCTTTCAAGATGGCGCTTGAAAATACCGATCGCGAATTCCCCACACTCATAGTGTGTGATTCGTATTACTGCATCCAATCTTGTATGAATATTTGCAGAACTGGGTTCAAAATGGTTTCAAAGATGCTAAAGGTGGGACAATTAAGCATAAACTGCTATGGGAACAAGTAGTTATTTTGCAAAAAGAACTACAAAAGACTCACGCGATTCATACACTGAGTCATCAGCGTGATGGCGTTCACGTTGAAGGGAATTCATTGGCTGACAAAGCCGAAAAGGCAGCTGTGCAAACGGCTTCCGTAGCTGCAATCACTCATTCAAAAACGAAAATAGACAGCGAAATAATGCAAGCTGTCACTGCTTCAGTAAAAGACAGTAGTAAGACACTCCCTAAAGGCTTTCCAGTAAAGTACTTATATATAACTGATGCAAACAATGTTCCTTTTGCTTGAATCTTCGGAGTGGGGGATAGGACAATCTCAAACATGGAACATAGGATAGGACTAATCTTAGCAGCACATGAAGGGCTCGCCTCTGCACGCGCAGTAATTTCCACCACAGTATCATTGTTAAAACAGAGATACTGGTGGCCAGGCATGAGGAAACAAACTAGAAACTATGTGCTAGAATGTGAAATCTGCCAAAAAATGAAAGTTTCTACAGTGAAACGACCTGCGCAGACTCCCCTTCTAATTTCAGATAAACCATTAGCATGTGCTTACCTGGACCACTGTGGTCCCTTACAGAGGGATGGTAACTATACATATATCATGGTCGCAGTGGATTCCTGCACAAGATTCATTTGGATGTGGCCCCAGTGCTCGGCTGACGCCAGAACTGTTATAAAAGATTTGCAAGTCTTTATCGGCACATACGCAATCGGCACGTTACATTCTGACCAGGGTCCTGCGTTTAGCTCTCGAGCTTACAAGGAGGCCATGGCCAGCTTGGGCGTTGCATTGCGGTTTTCGAGTCCCTTCCATCCTAAGGGAAATGCGGTAGTGGAAAGAAAAAACCGTGACATAAAGCAATCTATAACAGCTAGGGTATTAGGTTCGGGTGACGGGTGGGTCAAACATCTAAATAGTGTCCAAAGAAGTCTTAATAATCTGCCAAGAAATTCTCTGGGGGAATCACTCCATATGAATTATTATTTGGTACTAGAATGCTTATCCAGGACCTTGATTGTCGCACTTTAGTGGTGGAACAGAAACCCTTTGATATCAAAGACCGTTTGGCTGTTTTACAGGACTTAAATGAAACAAGAAGAAGTCTGAGTAACACAACACACATGACCACTGAAGAGAAACCACCTGTCCCAGCAAGACCTGTCTGGATTCCAAAGATTGGGGATCTAGTCAGGGAAAAGATTGCAGTGAAGAAGGAATTTGGGCCTTCTTATAGAAAAGCAGTACCTGTCTTAGCAATTCTTGGAACAAGATCAGTGTTACTACGGCCGCTTGCTGGTAAAAGGGAGAACAGAACAGTATCAATTGACCTGGTAAAACCACATCATGTGGCTGATAATAAGTAGTAGGCCCAGAAGACTCCCAAGAAGTAGCAGACAACCAAATCTGGCTACTATTCAAGAGGTTCAAACTGAAAGACTTATCACGTTTGATAAACCTACAGTGAGTAAAGAAGGACTAAGCAACAAAGCTATGGAACTCGTCCCTCTTGATACCCAAATATCAGTTTGTCAAGAAACTCCTGTCTACAATGATGTAGAATCTGACTATACAAACATGTCAAAAAAGGAAGCTATTCCAGGGATCTCAAAAAATCCGGATGCAATACCAACTATTGACAGAACTGCCTCTGGCTATTTTATCAACTTCGATAACTTTTCTGAGGATCCCAGTGAGCCTGAAACAACGCCAGTTAATAAAACTTTCAAAGAAAAAATAACAGAACTCTTTCATCAACTTGAGAAAACATATCTGGTTTCACCATGGGTTGAATTTTGGATAGGATTGGGTGTACTTTTTCACTATGATGGCTCATTCTGGTTTTAAGTTTGGGACGAATGATAGATGGAAAGTACAGTACAATGGACACAGGAAGTAAGAACATCAGCTTACTCCTGCAACCTTACAAATCATCTCATCATGAGCGAAGAGACCTGTGATCAATGAACATCACAGGCGTTCCTATACCTGGTGGTATAGCATGGGACTTAACTGACTATGGCATTTTGGGCCCGGTGGAACTGTTGAAAATTCCACACCAGTTCAAGGTTTCTTTAAGTGATTTTGTTTCATCATGCACCTTTTCAGATGATTAGGACTTTGAAACTGTTAATAATATGATGTCAGACTTAGAAATGTCAGCAGAATTTCAAAAACACGAACATTTGGAAGGTTCAACAAGTTATGAAGAACTGTATTGTTACAATCATTTTGGTCACCATTATTTGCACAAATCTGTAAATCCTAGAAATGTTTTTACTTATAATCAATGGGAACATTGTCCAACACCACCAAAAGGCAGCTCTAAAACATTTTATGAGAAATTTCCATACTTTACAGGTTTTAATGTGACAAATCCAGAAAAGTTTTATTTTAAAAATATAAATAAGACAGGAATGAAAACCATGTTGACCAATACTAAACAAATTTATTCTGCAAACTTTTATGCTCAACAGTCTACATTAGGTTTTAACTTTTGGAAAGACAGCATTGAGACAAAAACTGTCTGGGGCACAAAAGAATGGCAGGTGCAGGGTTAAGAAGCCTTGTTCAGAGCCTGCATTATACCAGAACAAATCATATTTTTGAACGACACCGTTCAACAAACATCATGTCTTGGCTTAGCTAAGATAAAAGATTTAAACAAACCGTCCATACCTTAGGCCACACCTGACAGTAATGGCACTGCAGATGAGGAGGTAGACGTAAAACAGATTTTAAAACACAACAGAACCAATCCTGATTGGAAACAATGGTTAATCTGGCCCATAGACACGAATAACTGTCAAGATAGATTCCTGAACAAAACACAGGGGTTCAAAATGAACAGGCCAGATCCAAGCTACTCCCAGAGACAACATCCAGGGATAGTCACCACATACAGTGTAGGAAAACTATGCCTTGATTGGCTACAGAAATCCACACTCCCAGAAATTAAACAACACTTGACTTTACTTAAAGAAGGCGTTGACTTGTGAGACTTCTTACTCGGGCCTCGCAAACAACGACAAAAACGTTTCATATACGCCGGTATATCCTCATCGCTGCTTGAGAGTTTCCCCTGCTGTGCTGGACAGCAATAAAAATGGGTGTGGTCATGACGAGCTCCTCGTCATAAGCACACAAGCACTGTGCTGCATGACGAGCTGAGCTTGTCATGAGCATGGAAGGGGATATACGCTGCATACAACGAAGCTTGGAAAATAACGCAAATGGAAACTGCAGAAAAAATACGAGAAATTGATTGTATTAATTTAGAGAAAGCACTCTCTGTAGTGGACAATGGGCTAACGACTCTGTCCTCCAGAATTTATTCTTTGGACAGCATTGTATCATCTGCCATTGACATAATAGAACAAGATTTGCTAATGTTACAACATGGCCAGTCTCAAATGTGTTCTATAATGCTACTAGGCTGGACGTTGCAAAATCTCCGTTCAGGCTATGTGCCATGGCGTCTAATCAATACAACGTCATTGTTTACTGTCTTTAACCTTACAGATAAACAAATCTCTCTGGCACAAAGAGAAGCAGACTATATGGTGCTGAGCATTGAAAAACTGGAAAGATTACCATTGACAGTTTCTGAGAAACCTGTCGTTGAATGGATAATACATGGCACCATCTCGATACCAGTGACGATTTTCCAATTTCAGTTTTGTCTACAGCATATACCAGCAGGCCTGTATGAAAGGTTGGGTAAAGGATACATTAAGTCAACCTGGTCTTTACCATACACACACAAATGTTGGAGTGGGGGAAAGGAGGTATTTCTTAGTACAAAGAATTGTAAAAACTCACTAAGCGGTACACTTTTATGTGAAGGTATTAATTTACATGGAGCCTGCAAAGGTTCTTTAAATAACCTTTCCTGCCACATGCACGGTACTCCAGCAGCCGTGATAGAACCAATTTTTAGGCAGCTTTCCAATGGGAGCTACGTTATGCTCAACGATCACAGCTGTTGTGGCATGTTGCCAGGAAGAGCCTATCTGGTTAGTGTGTCAGCCAGGGTCACTTGTTGTATGCAAGTATTGTATCCAAAGAGTACTACAGACATGGAGACGGCGTTATGGCCTTCACCGAATATCTCTTCTATACGAATTGATACTTTAAGCAGAATGAAAGCCTTTCTTTTACAAAAAACTGTGCCACTGACCTCGTCTATAGAAACGTATGATCTGCAAGTTTCAAGGACTTCTGCAGATATGCATGCATTATTATCAACAAACTGGCCAGTACATTTCGCAGAAATGTTAGGTCAAATCTTAAACATGTCTGACACCAGTGGCATCGCACATGTATTTAAGACGATCTTTTCAGGACTGTTAGCACCATTTGAAGCAGTCCTCTGCATTTTTTCAAATTTTGTGCACTCTGTGTTCAGCGGTCTGCCTCTCATTTTGGGACTCGTAGCAGGAATTCTATTTTTATTTCTCCTGCTCCGATATGGCAAGTCCAGTCACCAAGGATACCCAGACTACCATCGAACAAGCCCTCCTAGCCATGCGGTATCGTGAAAGGATTACCTTGCCTTGGCTCGTTTAAGAGATCGGAATACCACTTGGTTCCTTTCATTCAGGCCAATCTGGCAAGATTGCATCTTACCTGTTCTACGATGCCTGCTTTGTGGAGAAGAATGAGTGTTAGACATCTGTCTTACACTTCCATCAGCACTGCCAACGGTGTTGACGCCTTGCTAGGTCCGGTAACGACTCATACATCGTGTTGCCCCCAGTGGAGAAGTGTGGCTCACTGGTTAGAGGAGGCAGACCCTGAAGCAGAGGTCAGACCCGGGACCAGGGTTCAATTCCCGACGCGGCAGGGTCTTGAGCCCAAATGTCCACGGACTCGATAATTCTCGCTTCGGTGCCTACTCGAATCATGGGTTCACACTCTGCAACTCTGGGCAATAGCTTGCTTAATCTCCACTATGGCCCCCCGCGGCGGGATGCCTGGCTTTCACCTTGGGGATTCCCAGTATGGGTTATCTCACAGGGAAAAGCCAGGACGGGTTCCCAAAGCAAGCGCCTTGAGAACTTGCGGTGATAAGGCGCTATATAAGAACCTTTGACATGACATGGCAATGGCTGCCAATCCTGATGACGGCATTCATTGAGATCTTACCAGCGAATCCAACTCTTGGTGAGGTACGTGGAACAACAGTCACACAGGTACTATCTACATCGAACATTGCTAATACAACTGGCGCTGACGGCGATGCTTCACATCTATGCACATTTGATCTACTTGATGAAGTAGTTCCACTTTCACCAACTGTGGTTGACGGTTTCTTTGCCAGCTTAGATGATTTGATGTTTTCTCCCAACACCGAGAATAACTTTTGAAAGTGCACACAGCATTCCATGAACTCTGAAATTCGGAATTCGGTTTTTCAAAACAAACCCTCTAACTTGGGAACTCTATGTTTCTACAATCTACATTTGAAAACTTTTTCTCTTCCTCCCGGAATAGACCCTTTTTCACTTGGCACAAAGTAATCTGCTTAAAGTAGAACTGTTCTTAGAGAACAAGAGATTCATTTGATACTTCCTATAGACAAATATTTGGCATTATCCTATGAAAACTTAAACTGTTTATATATTATGCTATGGAATGGTCTCAACTTTTTTCTTCTGTAAATTTAGAGCCATTTTACAACTGTCATTTCATGTTTCATTTAGATAGCATTTGTTAATGACAGCCATTGCTTGTAAAATGCGTACAAGACAAATACTCATGTATGTGTATAAACCATGTTTACTGTATTTCATGTATTTTGGGGGGGATTATGAACACATACTTTAGTTATGTTTCTTATTAGTAATATTAGACATAATACGTGGAGTGGGTGTTGTATAGCGTTTTAGGACCCTAGTGTAATTTTCCCGATTCATGCCCTTATATAGGTACTAGCAGCCCGTCCCGATGTTGTCCGGGTATGAAATAGAATGTGCGTAATGTGTGTATTTGGCAAGGGGAATTTATTTTAAAATCTCGCGGTAGACAACATTTTTTGTTTCATTAGAATAGGGACGGAGAAGGCCCAGCTGCAGCCCTGGTTGATGTTAGCAGGCGCGTGTAATTGGTGTAGTGATCCGCCGCCTGAGCCCGGCTACAGCCCTAGTTGATGTTGGCAGGCGCGTGTAATGTCGTTGAATGAGAGAGTTATCAGCCGTGGGTAAATCCGTTTAATGAGAGAGTTGAGTGACAGCGAGTAGGAGAGGCTGCAGTAATTGTCCCCACAGACACGCTCATTTGCATGTTCCCCCGCTTGAGGCCCAGATGCAGGCCTGTTTGATGTTAGCAGGCGCGTGTTCCCCCGCTTGAGGCCCAGCTGCAGCCTTGGTTGATGTTATCAGGCGCGTGTAATTAGTGTACTGATCTACCGCCTGAGCCTGGCTAGAGCCCTGGTTGATGGTAGCAGGCGCGTGTAATTTCGTTGAATGAGAGAGTTCAGTAACAGCGCGCTAAAGAGGCTTCAGTAACGTTACTTACCAGGCCTCCAGGTGAACGCGTTTGTCACGCCCCCAGTACACGGCCATAGCAGACGATATTCTGATTAATGCACGACCCACATGGCATGAAGGGCGGAACGTAGCACATGCCCCCAGCGTTTCTCATGCCCCCAGCGTGCCACTTGATGCGGCGCAATTGCGTTCACATGGCATGAAGGCCGGACACACGCCCCCAGCGTTTCTCACGCCCCCAGCGTGCCCCTTGATGCTGCACAGCAACGTAATTGCCGCTTGTATGTACGACTCACATGGCATGAAGGGCGGACACACGCCCCCAGCGTTTGTCACGCCCCCAGCACACGCCCACAGCCCGCGATGTGATGGCCGTACCACACGCCCCCAGCCCACGCCCACAGCACAATGCAGACACGCCCACAAGGGACTACTTTGCTGGCACGGTTCTTTTACTTTTTAAATGTATAGAGGAGTTGGCCTAACGGCTAAGGCGCTCGACCTCGGACCTAGGGATCTGGGTTCGAGTCTTGGTAACGACGCCAAACATCCTGTGATTCTGGGCAAATCACTTAATCTCCCCGTGCCTAACAAAAATGAATGTGTGTCCTCATGTAACGTAACTGGTGATATGTAAAGCGCTCTGATACCTGATTCAGTTCGGGTCAAGTTCGCGCTATATAAAACTCTGCAAAAAAAAAATAATAATATGGTGGCCATCTGCATAGCCTATGTCCTTCTGCTGCAACTGCCCTTTCCAACGCTGTATTGGGTGTTGTGATAGGTGCTGTGGTTACTGAGATTACCCGCCTCAATGGTTTGGGCTCTCTCTTTATAATATTAGTATGGATAAAATACCGTATCCTTATATAGGCATAGAAATCATAACCATATTAAGACATAGCTCAAGTAGTCCTAATACGGCTTGGCTACTTCCACTAGTTCCGAGAATCTACAACGATTTCTTGGAAAAACCCGCCTTCAGCAGTCAGGGACTTCCCCCTGCAGGAATATTAAGTTATCCAAGAAATCATGGAGTTTTCTGAGAATTAAGTCTCTGATGACGTTATTATGTCCAATCTTACGTCACACTCAGCACCTTTAAGGTATAAATATGCCCACACTTGTCCAAACAAACACACAGTGGTTTGGAGCAGTTCGACTATCTACTTGCCCGAGGCGCCCTGCTGCAGCAAGGGCCGAAGGAAGCCGACCCTCCAGCTGACGCACTGAGAGACGCTGTACTTTCTCCTGCCGAGAAATCCAGCTCCAGTGTTTCCAGGCTACCCTTGCGGGTTGCTGGGAAATCGAGTCCTGAGAGAGAGAGATACAAGACCTCCTACATTCTAAAACCAAGGTACGGAGCTGATTGGACCCTAAGAGAATTCTTGTAATAGATTCTTGGCAACTAATACTAAAACTAGGCTACACCTCACTTACTTCTTCCCTTGTACTGGACCTAGGTTAGGTACACCGGGGTAGGCGTATTTTAGAAGCACCAGTTGAGTACTTTTAGTCATTATTTATCACTGTATGTATTTTATGCATTTTAGGTATCTTATGGCTTAGAAACCATATCATGCTTTTACAGTACTATTTTATAATACTCTTCGTATTATATGCTCTGTACTTTACAGCAAGCAGTTCATTTCTTATGCTTGAGAAATAAGATTGTTCAATAAATACCCTTTTAATGAAAACGCCCGTCTCGCTATTCCTCTGCACCTCTGGTGAAACGAAGCATGCACGATTGACTTGAGTGAAATAACTATCTATTGTTTCCGCGACTCTAGAGATATATTTCTTATTCTTGGGGAACAAAGTTGTCATGTTTTAAGCGGTTGTCAGAAACTAATCCCTTCTTGTTTATTCGAGAAAGTTTCTAGTGATCTCTGAGCTAGCTGGCACACACACAATTAAGTTTAGTATATTCGGTAGAGACCTAGTTGACTTCAGTCCTACGTCTAAACTACAGGATACACTATTCCAATGCGCACAGTCTATTGGGAATATAGGAACTACACTACATATTAAGGGTGTCTAATCGGGCGTCGATGGACTGGAAGCCTGCTTTCAGTTCTGACATAATGGCTGCAGCACCCTCCATCTGGGCTTGGTCCTGGTCGGTGGTCCTTTCACTATCCTCCTTTTGCGGGGTCTTACCCGCATCGAAATTCAGCAGGCGCTGTTTGGGGTCCGAGTGGCCCATCTTTGCTATCAATGATTATCAAGTAGCAGATTGGCTGGAGTAATATAATGCAAATTTACAAGCAGTGCTCAATTAGTGTACGCAGCCTGGTATAGTGTCAGTACAAGGGGCCGGGGCAGTCAAATGTAATGGCTACAGCAGGTACCCTTCCATAGGATGGGAGTTATATAGGAAGGAGCATTAATTGCACAGCAGGGCCGGGAGCAGTCTTGTGTAGTAGGCAAAGGCGCGTACGCATGCGCACATGCTGCAGGTTGAATCGAAGAGAGGACACCCGGGGGGTCTGATTTCAATTGCCCCGGTTTGCAGTAGTCCCAGTCATGGGCATCTGGAGCTAATTCTGTAGGTCTTCGCTGTGTGCATTCTTTAGATCACCAGAGCTGGCCTAGGAGATTCACCCGCTTGCAGCATGCAATCATACCGCGTTATCATGGAGTGGTGCAGGCAGAGTTTCTGGAGCCGGCAATAGAGCAGCCGAGGACGGTCCAGATTGGAAGGGCCGCCAGGATATGCATTGTGGTGCGCTAGTGCACTCCGGGCCCCGCCCTCAGGCTCACCCGAGTCCCCTGTTGACTCGGGGCCTCCGGGGGCCGCGTCAGGCCCGGCGGTGCAGCGCGCAGATCTCCACTTCTCTGGCACATCTAACTGTAGTTGTTGGGAATATCAATGCACGTTGCTTTCAGGACATCCACTGTGGGGACTAGAGTGCCATACCTTGCTCTGGAGAGCGGCCGGGTGATTTAAACACTGCGACGGCTCCAGAGCTCTCAAGTTAGGCAGCCATCTTAGTCGCCTGCTTGGCCACGCCCACTCTCCAACCACATTTTCTGATACCAACTAGTATCTGCATCTGTTCTTACATTACAATCTTCTGTGCCCTTCTTCCAACTGGCCACTCTCCAGTTTTGTTCTTCTATTGCCAGACCCTTCTCTTATACTCAGTCACTGCAGCCTTTCTTCTTTGTTTAACTGGCTTCTCCTTCCACCACCAAGGTCACTCTCCATGTGGCATTTCTCTCCTCTTTTCTTGCTGCACCTATCATCCTTGTGTAACTGTCTCTGGTTGGGCTTCACGAACTCCATGTGTCATCTCTTCCACTCTATCATCTAGCAAAGGACTGCAGTCCTATCTTCTAGTCTGGTGTCTATTCTGGAAGGACCCTTTCTTTCCACTGCTATCTCCCTCTATCCCTGCCCTCAACACCAGTCCTTCTCTACCCCTGCTCGTCGACCCATTCCCCTTCCTCTCCCTGCGTCTCTACCTTTATGTTTGCTGAGCCTCATTTCATGTCACCATATCTCTGGTTGCACAGCATGTCATTTGCATTAACTGTCTTCCCTCTATAAGGTTTCACCTCATTCAAGGTCATTCAAGGTCCCCCAGAAGCCTTACCCCACTTTAGAATATCGTCCTGATGCGTCCCATCTATCCTATGCTTTTCTGCCCTACCAATGATTCTTGCCTTTGCCGGGGTACAAACAGGTAGATTCATCAAGCATTTTTGCGAGCGCAAACGGTGCGAATCGCAAAAATCGGCCGTTTGCGCCCGCAAAAATGGCATTTGAGATTCATCAATGGTTCATGAACTCGCAATTTGAAAAATCGCTAATAATTGTGATTTATCAAATTTCGATCGCATTTAAGGAATCTCAATTTGAGATTCCTTAAATGCTATTCATGAACCTTTTAAAAATTGCAAAATCGCTGTTTTTGGCCGCTATTTACCGCGAAGTCTGACTTCGTGGTAAATAGCGGAAACTTAGAAAAATGCACTTTAGTGCATTTTTCTAAGTTGTATGTTACAGACACACATGTCCTTTGGACATGTGTGTGCGCAACATCAGTCTACATTTACATTTCAGGGGTGCTACAGGGTGTCCTTTGGACACCCCTGGCACCCTTGAAATCGCATCCTTATTTGCGATTAGCAAATTGCTAATCGCACATAAGGAATGACTCCCCATTCATTCCTATGGACCTTTAGGCCCATAGGAATGAATGGGGAGTCATTCCTTATTTGCGATTAGCAATTTGCTAATCGCAAATAAGGAAGATGTAGGAATCGCAAATAAAATTGCGATTTCTACATGAATCCCGTTTTGCGAGTCTTTAATAGCGATTCCTTAATAATCGCTATTAAGGACTCGCAAAACGGTACAATGATGAATCTGGGGGATAGCCTTTTCCACACTTTCATCCTTTCACCAGTACACAGTGATGGGTTAGAAGTCCTTATCTCACTGCTGTGCTTTTCCTGTGCCCCTTTCCTCGGGCCAGGTGATCTAGAATTGCTGCTGTTCTCCAGCCCCAAATCCCACATTCAGGTGCTCTGCCTCACCTCTTTGTTCCTTTAGGCTAGACCAGCTCTTGAATCTGTATCAACTGGCAGGGCTACCCATCTGTAACCCCGCCTTGATCCATGGTACCCTTGCTTTCGTTGAGACAGCCCCTGAAGCGACAAGGTTTCTTCGGAATCCTTCCTCTCTTTGCTGCCGCTATGCATTTTATGTACCAACATACTACCAAATTTCTGAATGATCGTTGTTCAAGTCTGTGGCAGGCCTCCCCATCACCTGTGTCTTTTCACCTTCATATTGTTTTCACTTGCAGCACCTTTCCCTACTCGCTTCCATTTCCACCCACTGCTTTCTGTTCGCCGTATGTCTGCGTGCCCCCAGGACCTGCTGATCTGGCACTATCCTGAGTCATTGGTGATCATAATCCTTGAGCTTCCATTTAACTCACTCCTCTACCCTTTACCACTGCGCCTTACATCCGTCTTCCTTGCTCTGCAGTGGGAAGAAGGCCAGCACTATTGATGGATACCTGATATTGCCTCCCTCAGTTGTTGCTGGGGTCGCACAGTTTAACATATGTTGTCTGCTCTGCATGCCATTTCTTCTACCCTCAGTATTTGCATCTCCCGGGCAATTGCATCAAGTGGCCCCCAAGACATGATCCCTATGCAAGCAACTGCCACTGTCCCTCTTAAACATGACAGTTGTGGCCACCACAGAAACTTCAGTTGAAAACACCGAGGAGGGAAACGTCCTCTTCGCTCAGCTGCTTGTTGATTAGTGACAGAAGTGTCTTTCTCCCAAAAGGAAATTGGGTGTATACCCCAATTCCATCCCAGCTTTTCCTGCACAACCTAGAGCCCCAGCTGGACAGGATGGAGCGGATGTATGACGTTACAACGCATACTTTTACCACGACTACCTTTACCACGCAATTTTTACAACGCAGGATCCATTACAACGAAGTACCATTACAACGCATGTATTTACAACGCAGTACCTTTACCACGCATACCATTACAACGTAAGTATTAGTAAGTATATAATATTTTTTGAAACGTAAATTAATTAAAATTAATTTAATTTAATTTAATTTAATTAATTTAATTTAATTTATTTTAATTAATTTAATTTAATTTAATATATTTAATGTAATTTAATGTAATTTAATTAAATTAATTTAATTTAATTTAATTTAAGTAATTTAATTTAATGTAATTTAATTTAATTAATTTAATTTATTGTAATTTAATTTAATTAATGTAATTTAATTTATTTTAATTTAATTAATATAATTTAATTTAATTTAATGTAATTTAATATAATCAATTCATTTTAATTGAATTTAATTATTTTATTATAATTTAATGTAATTTAATTAAATTAATTTAATTTAATTTAATTAATTTAATTTAATGTAATTTAATTTAATTAATTTAATTTATTGTAATTTAATTTAATTAATGTAATTTAATTTATTTTCATTTAATTAATGTAATTTAATTTATTTTTATTTAATTTAATTAAATTATTTAATTTAATTAATTTAATTAATTTATTTTTATTTAATTTAATTATTTAATTTAATTTAATTTATCCTGTACCCCTTTACCCCAAAAACCAAAAACTGACCCTGAACCCTAAAAATACCCCTTTACCCAAAAACTGAAAACTGACCCTGAACCCTAAAAATACCCCTTTACCCAAAAACTGAAAACTGACCCTGAACCCTAAAAATACCCCTTTACCCAAAAACCCAAAACTAACCCTGAACCCTAAAAATACCCCTTTACCCAAAAACTGAAAACTGACCCTGAACCCTAAAAATATCCCTTTACCCAAAAACTGAAAACTGACCCTGAACCCTAAAAATACCCCTTTACCCAAAAACTGAAAACTGACCCTGAACCCTAAAAATACCCCTTTACCCAAAAACTGAAAACTGACCCTGAACCCTAAAAATACCCCTTTACCCAAAAACCCAAAACTGACCCTAAACCCTAAAAATACCCCTTTACCCAAAAACCCAAACTTATAATATTTTTGATAAAATTATATACTTACCAATACTTACTTTGTAATGGTATGCGTGGTAAAGGTACTGCGTTGTAAATACATGCGTTGTAATGGTACTTCGTTGTAATGGATCCTGCGTTGTAAAAATTGCATGGTAAAAATTGCATGGTAAAGGTAGGTCGTGGTAAAAGTTGCGTGGTAAAGGTTGTATACCGATGGAGCCCATCTCCACCATTTGGTCCCTCATAGACTGAGAGTGACTGACTACTAAGGCCCTATGCAGCACAAACTCTTTCAGTTGATAGTCCAGCCTTCAGTGTTTTAGTGTCCTCTCACTTGCTTCTCATTTAAAAATAAAATACCCGATTTACAGAGAAACATTATAGAATCAAAGTTTTTCTTAGTGCCGTAGGACTCATAATTTCCTTGGGGTCACCCTGCTCCCAAGCATGGACTTCTTTTTCCAGAGAAGAAGCTTACCAAACATTTGTCCCTGAAGATTTGGAAATGTTTTTCCAGATTTTCTTTTTATAATTCAGTGTCCTTTCTGAATCTGGGTGAATAGCTTAAACCTTTACTCCAAAACGCATTTAGTTAGGAACACTTGATAAGAAATTATTAACTTTCTATGTATTTTGTATTTTATTTGGAAACATTTGTGATTACTTCTTTAAACTGATGGTAATGGTGTAGCTCATAATAAATCTAGCATTCGGGTAGCCACACATTTTTTCTGCGTGCCACCATTAACTATAACGTTATTACTACTGCACACTTTTTTTTTAATCGGAAATGCTTCTGTCAATCTTTTGCTGACGTAGAAAAACCTGCAGAAATGACTGCAGAAAGTAGTATTTCTCCTGGTTGTTGCCCATTTTCTGCAAACATGTCCTAAATATGGTTCAAATTGGTACTTTTAAAGTCACATTACTACTGAGTGATGGGAGGGGTGAAAGAGACTGATCTATAAGTTGGTGGCTAGTACTCCGTCCGTAGGTTTTCAGAGGACATTTCGTCTACCACCTTTCCTGACTTCAAATTTAGAGATTACCACTTGCTCAGAGGTGATTTCTGTACCTTGAGGTAAACTGCCATTATGATAGTTCCAGTCAAGGTACACAAGGTTTGGTAGGCGGCTGCTGTCGCTTTTAACTTCCGTCCACCAAACATTAACAAAGTTTTAGTTTTTCAAAAACAAACTCCTAAATTGGAAGTTTGTCATTGAAAAACAAAAAACTTCCGACATGCAGGGAGTTTCTCCGATGATGGGTGTCATATCTATTGTTTTTACCTCCTTCATGTACAGAAATAAAGGACATCCCACAGTCTCCCCTAAATAGAGTGGGCAGTGTAATGCCCTTCCTCAGACGGTACCCTCCTCATCATGCCATTAGAGGATGCTCTGCATCAACAGAGCCAATGGATCCTCTTTCGATGGTGGTACTACCGACCCAGAATAAGGTGGCAGTAGCTGTCTGTCAAACCAAACATTTTTTTCTAAACTAAGGGACTGATTTATGGTTTGATGGATGGTACTGCGTCCGTTGGGGTCGCAGAGGACATTGTACAAAATGTTTGGTGGATGGTTGCTGTTGTCTTCGATGGCCATTCACCAAACTTTTTCACAGCTTTTATTGTTCAGAAAAAAACTCCCATATCTCTCAAGCAGAGTTAATCCCAAGGTGTTTGGGTCATTATTTATTTTTTCTGTGAAAGATATATAAAAAAAAGACATTACACCACCCACCCTACATAGGATGGGCGGTGTCATGTTCTTCCTATGATGGCCGCTATTCCGTCAAACTGCCGGTGGAAGTTTTGTCGACTGAGCCACAAGAGGTGAAATCAACAGAAAACTTAAGGTCCAGCCATCAACTAATAAGGCGGGCGTGCTTAGTATTTGGCAGACAAGGGTACTCTGCTGCATATCAGCCAAACTCTAAGTCAGACCCTAAATAGGTTTTCAAAGTAAATGTTTTTCAAACCAAAAAATTCCAATGTATATGCATTAACACCATATGTTTCAAATTATTTGCCTAAGACCGTCCTTTCCTTATCCCTCATGATAACACACCTTTCCATACTGTCTTCTCCTGATCAAATGCTACATGTTCAGCTAGTTGTACTCCCCTGTCTCCAAAGATAAACCTGTCTGTGTTTTGAAGGTGAGATGGTTTGTTTCTGTCAATGGAGCCCTCAGAAGTCCCCACGTGTTTCTCTTTCCCTTGCAGATGGAGACCAGTGCTTGTCCAACCCCTGTGTTAATGGAACCTGCAAGGATAACATAGGAAGGTTTGACTGCATCTGTCACCGAGGCTGGGAGGGACGTCTCTGCACTTATGGTGAGCATTGTTCAGATTCAGTCTGCTTGAGACATGGTTTCTTTGTGTTTAATTCATGAAACAGACCTTGCCTACATGTTTACACAAAGAAGCAAGAACGGTTATGGTATATATTCCTCACTCTATATAGTTTCAAAAGAATCCAAAAGGTGCTCACTACCTGGGCCAACCATCTTAAAAAGACCCACATCAACAAGAATAAGAAATACTGGTGGAAGAAGCACACTTGAAACATAAATACTGGATTTCAAAATGAGTCACAAAGTCTCGGTGTTTGCTGTACAAAAAGGGATGAAGGAAAAGGGGTCCAAGACGAATAACATAAAAATTCAAATTATTATTCACGAAAAATTCGAACAGCAACGCTAGTAAATACAAAAAAGGTTTAATCAGTTCTGTATATTTCCTGTACATAGGATATTGTTCATCATGTATAATTCATTGCAAATGAGACAAATTGTCAATAAGCATAGGTGCCCACATTCACAACGGGGAGGGGGTGAAGGTGAAGTGAGGGAAAATGATGGGATCACGTAGTAGTGAGATTCATTCAGTGACACAAAATATTACAGGTTTTTAGAAAATCAATACAAATGGTCCCTCTGGACGCACAAAGGGCCAAGAACAAAAGCGCTCAAAAGAGTCCGACTAACAAATGTAACATCGCAGATCCAAAATCCCTTATAACCATTAATGTTCTGCTTGGGATAGGAGATTTGGTCGTGTTGAATATAGTCGACGTTTCGACCCGTAAATAAGGTAGGTAAATGTTCCTTACGCGGTGGGTCTTCTTCAGGACAATATAAGTTGTGGGCGGGCAACCTCCTATAAGGTAGAGAAATTTATTCATTATATGCTAAACACCATTCATGTTAATTAATAAACATAGAAGGTGGATCATTGAGAGAGCAACTAGAACTATTAAAAACATGTTGTCAAAAGAATAATCCGATTGATATATAAAGGGTTAGGTGGACAAATATAATATGATAAATCGAAGGGCATCTTAATAAACTCTCGTCCGAGAGTTGAGGCAGAAAATCCACCTCCTGAATACTCAATGGGTAAGATGAGGGAGAGGAGAGAAACATCTTCTTCCCACAAAACACAAAAGGGGCTCTATCCCCTACTGTAAATACATAAACATGGTCTTGCTTACCACTGTTGTGTAGTGGTAGTTGTACAACGTCAAAGCGCATGGATAAGCGTCTCATCCAGACTCACACTTAGATTATTCTGTCTAGATATAGAGGTAAAGAGAGGCAATAAAGAGCCAGGGTATTACGCAAAAGTCATAAACTGAAAGATAACCAAAGGGAAAGTGCTTACCAATTGTCCTCAATTAGGACAGCAGAAAAAGTTTAGAGACAAATAATTCCTTAGTTGTAGGGTCAGATTCTTGATGGAAGACAAATGTTATCTCAAATTTGAAGCCTGAGGACATGCAATAAAAACGGTCAGTGAACCTCCTAACGGGGGTCAATGCACATATCTATGTATTACGTTACTGGTCAGGTTGTTAATGAGGGATAGACATTATTCCATACATTATGTCAGAAAGCACACAATACAAAGGGTCAGTATACCCCCTAATTGTAGATAGTGTTCCATACAATGTGCCTGTGGAGGCAATGGAGGGAATCCTCATATTCCTTAACAAAGGGGCGTCATGGTTATCTCAGTAAAGTCACGTTATTAATCATATTATTAAAGGTATCTCGTATACAGAATGATGCATTGTGGTCGAAAAAACGAATCGTCATAGACTGTCTTAAAGGTTTAAGAATAAAGCGGTTTACCATTAATCATCAAATTTGTAGTCGGAGTCACGATGAATTCATAAAGTGAAATCCTCATTTAGATTGTAATGGGTATATCGTTTGTTAGAGCCTGAGGACATAAAAACAGCAGGGATTAGTATTCCCGCCTAATGTAGTAAATTAGTAGATGGACACAAATACATAAGTATAACGTACATCACATACCTCAGCAAAAACAAATAAATTGAAGAGTTTTGCCAGGCAGCCGCCATCAAACAAAAAACGATCCCTTCCTTAATCCATCATGTCGTTTCCATGCCGAGTCAAAGGGTCGATAAAATGAATCTAAATCGATGCCCCTGAAGAATGTTAGAAAAAGTGTCAGTCCGCAGACTAGCGGTTTAACACATGTTCCTACTGTTATTCTAGAAAAAAGAAGGAGAAAAACCAGAGCGTTTTTTACCTGCGGAGGAATCCAAACGACTCGAGTAACCACAGTCTCAGCGTAGAGCAGCGATTGTTGTGTTCACTTCCTAGTTAGTAAAAACAATGGGCGGAGTCACGTTCCCAAGTGCCATAGAGGTAGAAGACAGACTCCCCGTGTAGTCCAAAAACGTCCAAGGACTACCCAATGAAAAACATATACCGCATCAGCGGGGGGGTCCGCATTACAAGGGGAATACATTAAATTATTCACCCAGATACACGGAAAAATTCCCATTCAGTGGGGAACATATTAGTCATATACCAAGACAAATTTTACGTGGCTTAGTGGTCCATCATTGTGGGTCAATTTACATCACTAAAAAGGGTCTGTAGATGCATCAAATAAAATGAAATGCATCATCGTATGGGTCTGGTATACTGAGCATAGGTGACCTATTTAGTGCAGAGGTATAGAGATATAATCGTATTAACACCTTTGGCCAAATTCATTCAATATGAGTGCTGACGCTATGCATATAAACAAACTTTCCTTCTACAACACAATTGGTCCCTGTCTTCTTTTCTAAGCATGTGACACAAGATCATAGCACATCTTACATCATATAGGGTTAGTCCACACGCCAGCCTTGGCCTTATACCAGTTAATGCGTGCACCTGTCTCATAGGATAGTGTAAACTCATATGTTCAAACAGTACACGGATCAAGGTAAGTATGAATTTTAACATCATGTCTGGTTGGTGAACAGACCATTGGTTTAGTAGTGAGTGCACCTGTCTCGCAGGAGGGTGTAAACTCACATATTTATGCATTATGTGATCGACATGTATCCTTGATGCATAACACCTGTATCGGGTAAAGCTGAGATATCACAATCAAGTTCAGAAAAGACACATTCAAAGATTCGCTAGTTGCGCAAAACTACTTTCTGATTCATTAAGTCCCTCTATTACAGAGTTAAATATGTGTATCCACTTCATCTCTCTTGTGTTTAAGATGCTGGATAAGTTGCCACCCCTGGGACCCAATGTTATATGTTCCAAAACCGCCCATTTCAGTGTTTCTGGCAGATGATTATATTTCTCACAATGTTCAACAAGGGGTGCACCCACAACCTTACATCTAATTCTGCTGCAATGTGATAGGAATCTGGTTTTCACGCACTGTTGAGTCTGGCCGACATAAATTAAATTGCAGGGACAGATGATCCCATAAATCACGTTTTTCGTGTTGCAGTTTGTGTGGTCTTTGTATACGTGTCGGTGGTTCTTAAAGACAAATTCTTTAGACTGGATAGTAGATGGGCAGGCTTTACATTTGCCACATCTAAAATGTCCAACAACTGGCAATTGGTTCCAACATGATGCCAAAGTAGGTTCAGGAGGACTTTCCAGAAAAGATGACACAACATAGTCTTTCACATTCCTTGCCTTTTTGAAAGCATGCATGGGTACATTAGTGATCTCCAGATCTTCGGCGATGAGACCCCAATGCTTGTTAATTGTCTTTTTAATAGCATTACTTTTTGTAGAGAACGTCGTAACACAAATCATGCGCTTTTCAGATTGGCATACGCGTGTACTAGGTTCCAGCAGTGTTTCCCGATGGCAAAACCAAGCCCTCTTCTTGGCTCGTTTAATGAGTCGTTTGGGGTAACCTCTCTCTAAAAGGCGTTCCATCAATATTCCTGATTGTAGCATGTAATCATCTTTTTTGCTACAATTCCTTCGAACTCGAAGGAACTGTCCGTATGGCAGATTATCCCGAAGACTCCGGGGGTGGTGACTTGAGTATTGGAGCAGAGAATTTCGTTCAGACGGTTTTCTGAACAAAGTGGTGAATAAGAGGCCATCCTCTTCCGCGATGGTGATGTCCAGGAAGTCGATCTTACTCTTGCTGGATTGTATCGTGAACTGGATGTCTGCAGTTCGCTGATTCAACCAGGTATGGAAGCATACCAATTCAGTCTCATCTCCCGTCCAGATCAACAGCACATCGTCGATGTAACGTACCCAGAGTCGTATATGTTCTCGAAAGGGATTCCGTTCGCATGTGATGAAGGTATTCTCATAGAAGGACATGAAGAGAATCGCCAGGTCAGGAGCAAAGGCTGCCCCCATCGCCACGCCCTTCGTCTGTAAATAAAACACATTCTGGAAGATGAAAAAATTCCTCATCATGGCGATTTTCAATAAAAGAATGATAAATGAAGTAGGGACTTGTGCAGGTGCCTCGCGACTATCCAGAGCTACAGTTGCCACCATTAGTGCCTCTTCCTGGGGGATGCTTGTATACAACGATACAATATCGCAGGTCACCAAAAGTTCTTTTTCGGGGTCAAAAGGTTCACCATCTACCAGCGTTATAGTATGTGTGGTGTCTCTCAAATAAGTCGATGTTGCTTCTGCTAGAGGTTTTAGGAAAAAATCCACATAGTGGCTCCAAGATTGACCCACACCCCGAGACGATCGGTCGGCCCGGTGGGTTGTAGGCATCCTTGTGTACCTTTGGTAAAGTATAGATGGTGGGTATACGGGGATGGCATTGGTTTAGATATTCATATTCATGCTCTGTCAAAAACCCTTGTTGGACACCTTCCTGCGTTATTCTCTGAATTTCCCCAGCCACATCCTTTGTTGGGTCAGATGTCAATTTTTTGTAGCTCACACCATCTCCCAGTTGTCGCCAGATTTCATCTTTGTATTTGGCAGTATCCTGGATAATGATGGCCCCACCCTTATCCGCTGGCTTTACCACAACATTTGGATTCGATTTGAGGGAAGCCAAAGCCTTCCTTTCGGTCTTTCTTATGTTGTACTTCACATAAGTCCTCTCGTTCAAGATCTTTACCACTTCCCCAGTGATGAGATTCTCGTATGCGAGAATCCGATGGCTCATAGCGTTAGTCGGGGGTACAAAGGTGGAGGGTACCCTGAATCCTGTGACCGACGTATTCTTAGACGGTGGTCTGTTTTTAAAAAAGAAACGCAGTCTTATTTTACGGAAAAATCTAGACAGTTCCATCAGTGTGTTGAAGTGGTTTGGAGAGGTTGTAGGAACGAAGGATAGTCCCTTGCTTAAAAGCCTTAGTTCATCAAAAAGGTATGGCTGTGGTTGTTGCTTCACATGAAATAAGAAAATAAATAACAAGTCAATCAAAATGAGACCGTCTAATTTGTGTTTTCTTGTTTTTTTAAAATATAAGAAAGTTTCTTTTCAAGTTTGGTATGAACTAAGGAGCTTATATTAATTTTTGTGACTCATTTTGAAGTCAAGTATTTATGTTTAAGGTGTGCTTCTTCCACCTATATTTCTTATTCATGCCTTGCCTACATACATCACCATAGTAACATCACCTCCTTCTCCATCCATCTCACTGCAGAATGCCCTGCATATATGCTTTCCCAGAACTCTAATCTAACTCACCACAATGCATTGCAATATGTCGACTCTACTCATGATCATACCAACATGCTTCACCATAGTCTCTTCATTATGCATCTCCAAAGCCCCCGTGAGACATGAGGAAGTACTAGTCATCATAGCAGCATATCCCATCTCTGTGTACCACCAACCGAACACGCCTTACTTCTACCATCTTCATTGTCACTGCGTGTATCACTTTCTCAAAGGTCCTCTCTTTTATTGTGCGGTTTTGCTGAGAGTGAGACTGTACAAGAGAATGTCAATTTCAGAATGCATGAGACATTACAAAACACCAGCTCACATATTCTTTCCCAATTTGGGTTTCAGAAGCCCTCTACTCCAACTGCTCCATCGACCACGGGGGTTGTGACCAGTTCTGTGTGGAGGACCTAGCGGGTGAGAGTCGCATGTGCAGTTGCGCCTCAGGATACCAGCTCATGGACGATCAGCGTACATGTCAACCTGTTGGTAAGCATCCATGTCTACGTACGAGTCCAGTTCTACTTAGCAATCAAAAGGTCTTGAACAAACTTAAGAACGATGAGGGAGATTGACAGGTCCATGCCAGATAGTTCAGTCCTCTGCCTGGGCTGCTGTTGTAGTGCACTGCCTATTTATTGCCAAGTGTGAACCATAGTGGAATGGTTGGTGCCCCTCTTCCATTGAATAACTTTAGATCAGGTTGATAGGGCTAGCAGTTATTTTTGTTCTTTGCCGTGACTTGTTATTTATACACAGATCTTATAAAAATGTACTTTCTTGAAAGTAGCTCCATACATTTGAATGAACTGAATATAAAATATGCCAGAGGCAGTGTTGCTGCTTTACATTAATTTACATATGGCTAAATACTCCCAAGTACTTGTGAAATGAATGCTTCTATTCATCTACCAAAGATAATGCCTGCAGCGTTTACCATTCCCCAGTCATGCGTGGTCAGTGTGCACACACACACTGATCATGCAGGTAGGCAAGCTAATATTCTGTTGCATGCTTGGTTACCAGCACCATATCAGTCTATTTAGGGTATTATTTTTCGTTTTCCAAAATGTTAGCAGAAGCTTTCTCTGATATATGGACAATAAACCAACATGGTTTTTACGGATGTTTATGACAAGTACTGTACTGTGCTGATAAAGTGAGATTAGAGATAGGGCAAACCAGAGAAGATACCTGGGTCATGTTTGGTGCTATACATATGTAACACTAACCAAAACATAACTCATCACAACATAATAAACTACAACCAAAGTGAGCATAAAACAATACAATACAACACACATGACAGCAATGCTATACAAATAATGGCAACACAACCCACATCTCCTGCTGCCTCACTGGCCTTTCTGGAAGTTGGCTCATGACAATCATCCCTCCGTTGAAGCCTCCACCACTCCGCCATAAGGTCCCATATTGGGTGGGGGGGGGGGGGGGGCAGCAGTTTCAGAAAGGGTGGTTACAGCTACCTAAATGAGGGTGCCCATGTTTGGCACTGTTCTCATCGTGAAAGACTGCAGTGGAAAGAATGACAGCATTTCACTGAAAGCACTTCATGCATTCATAATATGATATCATTCTAAATATTTCTAGGTAAAACGTAAATCTTTAGTTCCGTCACTGCAATCACACCCACGTACCTTTCGGTCCTCTCAGGTATGATAATTTGTGATGACTCCTCCTGTACAAAATACGATGCCCAGACAGATGCAAAGCTTTCCCACTTTGTATGCGTGCCTCAAGTGCAGCAGGCATGCAAAGTCGGAAAAGGAAGGAGAAATTAAAGCATTTCTCCTTCCTTGCGCCTACTTGAAAAGGACGCTGTTTTCTCACGCTAAACCCAATCTACTTTATTTAGTAAATTGGGTTTAGCGTGAGAAACCTTGGGTGGTTGCATAGGAAAACCCATACTCCGACCTTGGTACGCCCCATGGCGCAAAGAAATGAGAACCAGTATCTATGCGCTACTTCGCATTACTGTTCTGTTATTTCCAGCGCTACCCAAGTTTAGCGCTGGAAAGTACATATATGGAAAAAAAAGATTTTGCGCCGATTTGCGTCACTTTTGTGAAGCAAACACAGCGCAAAATCTTAGTAAATATCTACCAAAGTTCGCTATGTATTGACATTGAAGCAGATGATTTACAACTGAATAGTAACAGTTGCTTAGTACAGATCTGATAAGTGTTATGGTTCTTCCCTTGAATTCTAATCTGCAGATTACAAGCTGCATGCGAGAGATCTGACAATGCTCCATGTACTCGTGCATGCCTTTATGAGAACCTCTAGTTTGGCCCGAGAATTCGACCTGGATCTCAGCAAATCATAAACGAGCACCAGAAACCTAGAAGTCTAGTGGGAGGCTTAGAATGGTCAGACGAAAGGCGTGGCATGATTTGTCCAGCGAGCAAGAGCTTTCAGGAAAACACCTGTTGGCAACATTAATTTTAGATCAATGTGGCATCGGCCCAAAAGTCCTCGAGAAGGAGTGTTTGGCAAATCTTTGTGACACAAGTGTAGAAACACAAGCTTTACCTGCAATCACAAAAAGCCAAGCTGAAGACAACGGAAAGGTGGCGCTTGGAAGTTCCTGCAAGAAAATGTGACCTAGTACTGCTTTATGCAGACTACAAATAAAGGAAAACTAAGAGGGCCCAATCCAGTAACCCGATTATTGTTTCCAGGGTCTACTAAGCAAAGATTAGATTTAGAGGTGGTATTTTTCCCCTTCTTTTTAACCAGTTATAAGTATTGCAATATAATTTGTCACCAGTTGACCTAATTACGCAGTGTAATATTATTTTTGTTTTGTTACAGGTTGAACAAAACACAGCCCGAGGGCACAATGTATAAAAAAATATAGGCTATTTGGAAAAATTAAAGTAGATAAAGGATAAATGATAAAAAACTATTTTTGAGGTGGGACTCAAAGCAAGACTCAGTGGGCTGATTACATTTTGCACAGTAGTGGGGTAATGGTAAACTCCTAGACGATTTTTCCATTAATGTGTGCCAGTGCTGTGAAATTATGAAAAAAAAAACATCGAATGGGAAATTGGCATGTGGGTCTGATTTTTCCTGTTGGAAAACCATACAGAAATTCCAATTACATACCTACTCTGAGCAGGTGGTAAATGTATGCTGGATTTGGTTGGTGCAGTAGGGGGAGACAGAGGGTGAAGGGGTCTAGGGAAGGGAAGGGAAAGATTTTTTGTGGCGGGAGTGGGGTAAAAAAAAATGGCAAGACTCATGGAATGTTTTTTGCTGGAATTAACAGCCAGAAGAAGCAGGTATGGTTCTCACACATTCGGAAAAAACGGGTGTTGGAAAAACTACCTACTCCGATTCAGAAGGAGCAACATTCGATGTGGTAATTTCCTGCCACCTGACTCAAGGCACCAATATGTATATCTAGTCTGGTGGGTTAAAGTCCCATACCTCCAGTGCAGCGCTGATACTCTCCCAGGGTTGAGGGCACTAATCGGTTGCACGCATAACACCATCGAAGCATACAGTATGTATCAACATACATCAATAAGTCAGAAAAGAAGTACATCCCGTTGGCCCACTGACAACAAATGTCTTATTGTTGTGAAAGACTTTGCAATACATAGGATGGGTACTTCCTAAAGAGGAGAACGGGGCAGCTTATCCCCTATTTTTTTCGTCTCCGAAACTCGTTAAAACTGGGCCTGGGAATACTGCATCAGATTCCCACTCCCGAAATTACCCATACCACTGGTATGGAAAATTTAGGATACGGGACTCTCATAATGTTCAAACTAGGACGCTGAGTGTCCACTTTGAAATGGGAAATATCCATGGAAATTTGCATCACAGCATTCGATGCCCACAGAAATTTCCAATTGGTTTTATTCATGAGAATTTCACAAGGTTTCAACTTGTCAATCTTTCGGGTGGAAACACCAAAAATGTAGTATAGGAGGTCATTAAAATGTATTTGCTTTTACTTAACGCTATGTTTTGGATGGCGGTGTGTGAAAGTAAAAACTGCCCATTTGTCCTCCAACTCTGAATAGGGTGTGTGGACAAATGGCCAACCTCCAACGGATCTTGCTCCATTGGACCTTTGGAAGAGTATGTCAATTGACAGAAGCAGAGTTGTGGGCATCGCTGACATACTTAAATTCTGCCCGCCTCTAAATGAGGCAGGCGAAACTTCAGTTTGGCGGCGAGTGTACTCCATCTCTATTGCGACAGAGTACCCTGTCCAGCAAACTCTAAATCAGGCCCTTGGTCTGTAAACATTTTTGGGCAGTTCTTGTTGCAGGAATATGAGGAGAGAGTAAGGGAGACAAATATGATTCCTGTGGAATTCCATCCATTGCTAAGTACAACTTATCCAATGTTTTTCTTATGATTTTTGGCCAAAGCACAACTGGGGATGAATGATCATCTCCCAGACTGGATTGACAGCCTGATTGGCTGAAAGTAGAAGTGTATTTTAGCAGCTCTGCATTTTGCTTTATATGTATCATATCGCTCGAAGGTATTCTCTTGAGCTAAGTTATTTCGACTGAAAGCGGATGGGAAGCATATAAATGTATTGCTATATCCAGATGATCTCATACTATTATATCTCACCAAATTAGGGTCCCACCGCCAGCTTTCTTACTTGGACAGCTATTGCAAAACGACCAAACTGGCAATTAATATATGGAAAATGTAGATTGGTAGTGCCCACTTGACTGAAATAGGTTCAGGTGTAGATTAGGCACAGATCATCTTTTACATGTTGGATCCCATTTATGCCTTTGGGTAAAATTAAGAGCAGTATTAGCTGGATGGCCCAAAGGAACATCACATAGGACACTACATACACAGAGATCAATGGCCTGGTCCAGTTTATCTTTCACTCCTTAATTAAGAGCCTAGAGGCAAACATTTCTACAAATGCCCTATGAGGTGAATCTCCGCACACTCCGCGGCGTATCGGAGTTGGCCGCCACCCATCTCCCTCCCCCTATTAACAATTGATGTAAAATGAAATTAAAACACTTTAAAGTAAATCAAAAGCACTTACCTGAGCTGCAGCGTCCTCAGGCTGTCCTCCTCTTCATGGCCATCCATGGGAAAACTGCACTTGCGAACGCATCCGTGCATGCGCATTTCTGGCGATGAAGAGGAGGAGGGCAGCCCGGGGATGCCACATCTCAAGTAAGTGCTTTTATTTACTTTAACCTTTTCGCAGCGGTGCGAATTCGGCCGCGGCACGGGTGGGGCTAGGCGGTGGGCTTGGCGCTCCCTTACTCATGACGGCTCCTCGCTGTCATGAGTCCCGGGCGGCGTGTGCTCATGACGGCGTGGAGCCGTCATGACCCCGCCCACTCACTAATTCGCCCGCAGAGGCGGGGAATTAGTGCTGCGTAGGCAGAGCGTGGGTGAGCGGCAGTTGCATGACGGCTCCACGCCGTCATGAGCACACGCCGCTCATGACGGCGTGGAGCCGTCATGAGCATGGAAAGGGGGAAAGTGTTTTTATTTTATTTTAAATCAATTGTTATTAGGGGGGATGGGAGGTGGGTGGCGTAGCGGAGCTACGCTGAGTTTCACAGAGTTTCTTTCTACTCCGTGGCCCTCTGCATAGCCCCACTATGCCCAAGCTTAATATCAACCATATCACCATATCAGAAGGGGGCCACCTCTCATTGGACCATACTCTGCATCAAGAACTGCTACACTTTGGCCAAAATACAGCCTCCATAAGGTCTGGAAGCCCATTCCACTAGTGCTAAAGATGTTACCACTACAAGTGGTTTCTGTCCTAGACATCTGCCAGGCGGCTACATGGGAATTGCTCCATACATTCATGAAGCAATGCGCTTTGGACAGCCATGTTGGGGAAGAAGGGCTTTTTGCCTGCTGGCTTCCAAAGGACCTTATGGTTTGAGGAAATACACAGACCCATCTCCTAATGGGTAATACTCTGGTATCTATTCAGAAGGTGAGGAATCTCTGGAAAAAAGTCTCTATCAGAAGAAAAAGTTATTTACCTTCAGTAAAGCTCTTTCTGGCAGAGACTTTAACTGAAGATTCATCACCGACTCTCCCATCCTCTCTGTTCTGGGAATTGGGCTCTCCCATTAATAAGAGCCCAAGTCTAGGAATCTGCACACTGGTCTAAGTCAATTTACTGTTGGTATTGAGTGTCTGAAGGCACAGATAGCCTTAAAAGCAACTGACATCAGCTCACGTAAGTAGCGCCTACATAGGCCTCAGCCTAAGAGGCTCCTTGAGCACACCATTTTCTTTATCCCAATTCGTTGCAGGATTACAGCAGCAGCTGTGTTTGCATGGAGGAACAACATTATATGCTTAGTGGGGCTCCTGAAGAGGATGTCCCTTTTTCCTAGGTCCCTGCTTGAAGGATCCTGAGTGCCATGAGGATTCCACAAAGTTCAGAGCCATATGAAAGCATCTATGCCTGAAGGTGTGTTGAAGGTGTGTTGCTTCATGAGATCTTGAAGGATGCCAATAGAACAGGTCTTTGGACCTGCCAAACAAAGGTATGAGCATGTTGTCTTAGTATCATGATGCATTTATTTGTCCAGTAGGCTATCTTGGCAAATAGGTTCCCTTCAGATCTATTGAGAAAGGTGTACAGCTTGAATCATCAAAGTACTATATGTCCATCACAGTTTACCCAACTAATTAGCAAGGCAGAAAGTTTCACCAGTTATTTTTTAGATACAATCGTACACACCACTGCTGCTATCCATATCCATAGACAGACTGAGCCAATGCAGTCTGATCATACTAATAAAACTGGAGATCATATAATCTCAACTGAACTCCCTTCTGGCTTGAGAATGAGTTGATGTGAACACATGCAACTTAGCTAGATGGATCCAATTGTTCAAATGACAAAACTTTGATATAGTTGATTAATATCTGGAGGACATTAACGAATTTCTGGCACAATCACTTCTCAAGAAGCAGACCTGCTCTTCTGGTTCGCGCATGTACTGCGTCATTGCAGAACAGCTCGTACTGCACGGTAAAAGTAACCTATGTTCAGATAGAAGGTCTCAAGTGGGTGGGTTTCATTAATGTTATCTAGTGTGGTTCACAGCAGGTTTAGTGATAGAATCTGCTATATTCCTTGTGATAAATGATCCATTTCTAACTATGGACAGTGGCAGCAACTACTGGGATAGTTGACCTATCATTAACCTTAACTACCGAGACCACAAATGGATTGCTGATGGAAAACTGTGGGTATTGGTAGCTTTGGAAGGGATGCCTTGCTAAGTAAATCTTTATTTTTTTCCGGGTCCACCCAGCAGTTAGCCAAGGATTCCTATAAATTCAACCCCACCACCCCACCCCACATTGAAATCACCAAGTGTGTCTGTTTTGTTGCCCCTTTTGTTTAATATTTCATTAAACAACTAGGGTATCTTTACAAACATGATTTACTAGAGTATCAGAAGTATGATGCTTAGACACAGATCCAAACTTAATGTTGCTTTAAAATAGCCACTGATTCTTCACCACCGTGGATGGCTGAAGTTCCTACTTAAGTAGAGATTAAGTTGTTGAAGCTCAATCTGGACAAAATAAAACAATCAATTTGATTAACCCATTGGCCGCGGCGTCAATTCCGACGTGGCGCTGGGGGGGAGTGGGGGCCGCGCGGCACCGCCATGCTCGTGACGGTACCACTCCGTCACGAGCGCGCTGTGCTAGTGACGGAGTGGTTCCGTCATGGCCCCGCCCGCTCATTAGAACGGCCGCGCAGGCGCGGAATTCCTGCAGCATGGGCAGGGCGGCAGCGCCGTGACGGAACCATTCCGTCATTAGCACTGCGCGTCCGTGGCTCGTGACTGAGTGGTTCCGTCACAAGCACGGAAGGGGTTAAACACTTTTTCGTGACTTTTTTTCAAAGTGCATAACAGAATTGGTTTAAGCTTCTATGCTTTTTGTCGATCACTGTCTGTCTCAGTTGAGGCGCTTCTCAAGCTTGGAAATATACTGAAAAACGAATGGCTCCTCCGGGGAGCCAACGGGTTTCTCTCCGGGGCCGCTTTGCCTCTGGTGGCGTCTTGTGCGACAATCATTTTTGGCACCCCTACACCTCATGACCGCCTCCTCGGATTCTCTCACTACCACTGGACATAAGTTCCCCTCATCTCTCCAATCATAAGTTATTGCTAAACACAGTACCCCCCCACCCCTTGAGGTCGGCACCCCCTCCGCAGTTCAGCATCCAGTGCAGTCACACAAGTCGCACTGCCCTAAAGCTGGCCTTGCCTTCACTCAAGATGCTTGCAATGCCCATTTCACTCAACAGTCACAAGGAAAACTTAAGATGTTTCCCCCAAATATATGTCTGTGCTAATCTTAAACACTCTCTTCTGATTATTATAAAAATACCAGACTTTGTGATGAATGATGTCACGTCAAATCAAAATAAGGCTTTATTCGATTGTTATATCAGACAATCATAAAAGCTGGTTAAAAAAAAAAATTTTTTTTTCATTACATACAGTATAAAATTCAGTTAAAATTTTGATTGAAACAGTATTAAACTAACATAGCCCTCTTTCATATAAAACAATTACATTAGCATACATTTCCTTTGGCTCATTATTTTCCTCATAGGTAACAATCTTAAAAACACATTACGGAAAGACAAAATACGTTTTTTCTTTGATGTCAAATGCAATAATTACAACGGGAAGTCTGTTGCACATTTACTAGAATACACTACAAATTATAAATCACATATATGTGTGCAATCGATGCCCTAAGAACCTACAGTAAACCAGCACTGTATATGTTATACATGTGCAATTAATATTAAAGGATGCACTCACCTATAAATGTCAAATGTGTGCTTGAATACATGAATATATTAAATGGAATTGAAACAAGAAGAAAATGAAAGCAAAGGTAAGGCAGATGTACCAATTGTTTAGAGCTTATACAGGAAGCAGGGAGGGAGCTAGAGGACGGAGTAAACGTTCTCTCACATATATATACTTGTTTTGATTGTATTTGTTGTTTTCTTACATCACTCAAAGCAGCTAGGAGCCACATCTTATGTTTGTTTTTTCTAGTGGAGTATGCGTGTGGACGAGATAAGTTTTCAAGGACGATAAACATAACACGACTCATTGGTGGTAAACAAGGGAAGAAAGGAGATAGCCCCTGGCAGGTGAGGAACAGGTCTGTGGAAAGTTTGTCACTGGGAAGGTAAGATTACACTTGAGCAGATGCCTCATGGTAGGAAAGGAGGTAAAAGGAAGTTCATAAATGGAGCAGTGCTTGAAAGGCACGAGGTACCTGTGACAAGTGATGGACACTAAAAAAAGACTTTCAGGAGGGAAGAATTCTGAGGTGACGATTGACCAGTAGGAGTCTGCGCTAGGACAATTGAGCATGCAACTATGTCAGGTGTAGAATCAGCTGCGATCATATCACCCCTGTCCAACCATCCCCTCTGCTGGGCCATGCAGTCCATGGGACTCGTATCCTCAGTAGTGGTGATGGGCTCTGTGGCATAACATGTGTCAGGGGTTTCAAAAACACAAAATTCTGTATTGCACGAGACAAACCCAAAATGGAGGGACACCTTTACAAATACAAGGTCCTACTTTATACCAATCCCTGTGTGCAGGTGTGCTCCCATCCAGCCTTGCCCTCCATACTCCATTTATCTTTACAGTGAGATCAGGGCCGGCTTTAGGATTGGTGGTGCCTGGTGCGAAAAGGTTTGTTGGCGCCCCTCTCATGACCTACTTCTGCCCGGGTTCCCACATCATCACGCTCCAAGGGTGCCATCATATCTTCAAAGCCCCTTCTTACATTTATTCTTTAATTTCTTTTTTGGTGCTACTCATCCCACGTTGGGTGTCGGAGGACAATATGTGACACACACATGTATTATGCTGAGACAATGATTTATACATGTGTAAATCAATGTATAGGAAATGTTGCATAAGACAATAAAAGATACAAGGTGTTGTAGTCACATGTAGCCCGTACCCAATGTTACTGAAACATCTGTTGTCTCCAGAATGGAGCCCAGCTCCTCCTGTGGCAGAATACTTACAATTGTGGCTGAGAAAGCAGATTCCAAAGGATGTAAGAATGAGGCTCCGTTCAGAATGTCCTAGACCCAATTTAGCGAATAAAATTGGCATGACTCTTAAACTCGGTGCAAAGATAATAGCGTTAATTGGTAAAGGAGGTTTAGATCCTAAAAAAGTTTACAGAAGGGACTAAGGATGTGCCAGGACAGACTTCTGGATTTAACTGGCCCGCTCACGAAGATATTTGATATGGCCTAAGAGGCATATATTGGAAAGACAGATTTGGATGTCGAGGAGCTTAGGGAATGGATTCAGAGAGCGGTAGGCTTTGTATGCTATGAATGCTGAGTGTGGAAAAAGACAAACTCAGGTTTCAGAACATAACAAAGTGGTTGGGGTTGTGTATATTAATAAGAATGTATCACTACCCAAAGGACAGTATTTACTACCTTAGAATGAGGAAAGCTTGAGGTAAAAGAAGAACTTTCTAAACTCACGCCTTGCAGTTTGCATGCAGTGGTTCATAACTCACTGTGTTATATTCGAAGGATTGTAACTTATGAACTGCTAGTGACCAAAAGTTTCTCTATGACAAAACACACTGACCTATCTACAAATAAATACAAATCTGTGATAGGCATGTTACATGTTGTGCTTTGCGGGAGGCACCTTAACTGACTATGCTACTTTATGAGGAGTGAAAACTGTCACTAGACAAAACACCGTCCTCTTCACCAAGTACATTAACCACTAGACCTATCATGCCAATATTATTATGCTCTGAAAATCACCGGGCACACACAGATCTCTTTAGTGGATGATTTGACACTGCAAGATTTTTTTTAATGCACCACCTTTGTGATCTAATTAAGTAAAGCCAGCAAACACATTCTATACAAAAGGGTTCCTCCTGAACTTACAGGAGCTCACTCATGGCTGGGATGCGCCACAAAAAGTTTGTGCAGTTAATTCCGAGATGGCCTTGGTTGGGTCGCAGGTGGTGGCCATTGCAGCACTTAGTGGCGTTGGATGACAGGCTGTACTGTGGACGAGATCCATAATATAGCCTAGTAGCTCAAACTTTCATCCTTCTAATGTTAGTAAAACAAAGCCTACTGGGTAATAAGTGACCCTATTTTTAAATCTACAAGTTGCAGTTTTACAGTGTCTGCTATAAACCCATTTATTATTATAAAAATAATGGTAATAATAATAGCAGCTGGCAGCTAAGCTATCTCGCAATGCTCTCCAAGTTCCCAGACCACGAGGGTGTAAAATCTCTCTCATTCCACACTCAAGGGGTAGAATTTTAAATCCATAACGCAGAAAATTAAGGAAGCCAGACCAAATGACACAGAAAAACCAAAAGAGTAGACTAGAGTGCCTCATGTGGTTGCCATGGCCACTATACACTTATCCTGGTAAAAAATATTAAATAGCTCTTTTTATTGAAGCGAAATCCTCAAAGTGCAAGTTCATGAAATCTTTTCACATGTGCAAAACACAGAACTACGTTTAGCTAAATGTTTGCTACATGTGTGATAGGGCACTGGTCAAATTCCCTCAAGATAACTCAGAGTGTTAATGCTCTTTCGTGACAGAGTCCAGGTCCACTAAGTGTATTAGACATGGTAAAACACAACTCACTAAAGGATCCATTAATAGGCCTCAATTCAGGAAGAGTTAATTCAGCAAAAGGTTGGGCAATCACTGATGACACTCGCATGATGCGAAGATAACTGGTGAAACGATACTGGAGCTGACTAGTGTGGCTGTATGAATGACATACGATTTGCAGCGCCCTTTGAATAATTGTTCTTATCTGCACCTTTGAATAGCGCGCACTAAACGATTTTGGTTTAAGAAGCGCGACCTTTATTTTAAAATACACTGCGCCGATTGATTTTACAAATTTGCACTGTGTACTATGTAATATGTAATTCTTTAAATACTGCTTCACTCTCCACTTATTTCACTCCTGCTGCCCCGGTCCACCGCAAGCGCTAGGCTTGTTTGAGTGGAGGGCGCAGGGAGGTTCCTTCTTCCGGCTTCCAGGCCGAGGCAGGCACCGATTGGCTGAGCGGATAGAGGCGGAGCTGTAGAGCCCGTCCTCTACATACGCCCATTGAACTTTCCAGTCTCCCTGATGACACTCGCATGATGCGAAGATAACTGGTGAAACGATACTGGAGCTGACTAGTGTGGCTGTATGAATGACATACGATTTGCAGCGCCCTTTGAATAATTGTTCTTATCTGCACCTTTGAATAGCGCGCACTAAACGATTTTGGTTTAAGAAGCGCGACCTTTATTTTAAAATACACTGCGCCGATTGATTTTACAAATTTGCACTGTGTACTATGTAATATGTAATTCTTTAAATACTGCTTCACTCTCCACTTATTTCACTCCTGCTGCCCCGGTCCACCGCAAGCGCTAGGCTTGTTTGAGTGGAGGGCGCAGGGAGGTTCCTTCTTCCGGCTTCCAGGCCGAGGCAGGCACAGATTGGCTGAGCGGATGGAGGCGGAGCTGTAGAGCCCGTCCTCTACATAAACCTGATGCTCTCTATGACGCGCAGCGAATACGCACTGCGACCGCGCCATAGCCGCGCCAAAGACGAGCCTAAGACCAGCCCGTCTGGGCCCGTCTGGGACAGTACGGGGCATGGGGCACGGAACAATACCCTTTTGGTGCGGCAACACACAGGTATGAGCTCTGCATATCTGAAAAGCCTGCGCCCATTAAAACACAAAGACTGTAGTGTACTACGGCCTACTCTCACCAGTAGCACTTCGTGCTGTAATTGCAACCTGAGCTTGTCCAATTTCCAGCCCCACCCTGACCCCAAACCCGGCAAGCCAACACCTAAGCTGCGAGCAAAACCAAAGACTCGTGACTTTTCCTTCTATAGCGTTAACTGCAGATCCTTACCGCAGCACAAACTAGACATCTTTAATCTTTTATTGGACAACAAACCCAGCGCCCTCTTTCTAACAGAAACATGGCTGCATGAGAGCGCAGGCCCTGATATAGCAACCGCCCTCCCCCCTTTCTACGCTATAGTCAGGAGAGACAGAGAAGGTCATATAGGAGGAGGAATCGCCATCATATTCAATCGAGAAATTACATGCACACTAGAACCCATCCACATCCCCGATTGCGAAGCAGCCTCTTTCAAAATTACCCTAAACCCTAATTTTACGGCCTCTGGCATTCTAATATACAGGCCCCCCGGGTATGCCAACTCCTGGGCTGCAAATTTGGCGAACTACATTACTCCCTTCTACCTCGCCTCAAAAAACTTCTCTCTTCTGGGAGACCTTAATCTGCATTTTGACGACCCCTTAAATACGGCTTGCACCAATTTACTTGACGATCTAGCAGCTTTGAATTTAACCCTACTTAACTCTGGACCTACCCACAAAGCGGGGCATCTGCTAGATCCCATCTTCACAAATATCCCTGAACTCAACTGGCTAGATACGATCCCAATTTGTTGGTCAGACCATCACCTTATTCATTTCTGTCTGAAACTACCAACACCTCCTAAAACAAACATTGCCTGGCCTTTATCTACGATAAGAAATTGGAAACTTCTCGATATGGGGGAACTTAACCTCACTCTAGCACGGCATCCTCCAGGAACAGACACCGACATAGAAAGTATTGCTCTGGCCACACACTCCTGGCTAGAAAATGCCGTCGAAAAATGCCTTCCCCTATCCCAAGTAAAAAGTAATACTCACCGCCCCCCTGCTCCTTGGTTTAATGAGTCCCTGAAAACCATTAAATCAAAATGCAAAACCCTGGAAAGAAAATGGCGGAAAAACTATGCTCATGACAAGAAAATCATATACCACAAAGCCAGAAACGAATACCACTCTGCCTGTACCAAAGCCCGAGCCCTTTATGTGGTCAACACCATCAATACTGCGCCCAACAAAGCGAAAATGCTATTTAACACAGTAAAGGACCTCGCAGGGGCAAAAACGGTTCCATCGGCTCGTCCATTAGACAAAAACCAATGCCAAGATCTCGCCTCCTTTTTTAATGAGAAAATCGAGAAGATCATCTCAGGTATTAGGAGCAACCTTCCTATCCACGACCCTGTAGAAACAATCCCCTCCTGGCCGAGTGACATTAACACCATTGAATTTTGGCCTTCCTTTACCGTGGAATCACTCATTTCCACCCTTAAAACGGTTAAATCGGGCTCCCCCCGTGATCCGGTACCTGTTTCTGTTCTAAAAAAACTGGATGTTCCCTCCCTGACCATTATTGCAGAAACTATAAATTCTTCCCTCCAGCTCTCCGCAGTGCCTTCGATATGGAAACACGCTATGGTCAGCCCACTCCTAAAAAAACCCACGGCCAAACCTGAACTTCCCGCGAATTATCGGCCCATCTCACTTCTCCCCATCTTTTCAAAACTGCTGGAAAGGCACATTCACTCGGCCCTCACCCTCTTTACCGAAGATAACTGCCTTCTTCATCCATCACAGTCTGGTTTCAGGGCCGGTTTCTCTACTGAAACAGCCCTGCTAGGAGTAACCGAAAACATCAGGAAACTCCTAGATGATGGTCAGACAGTCGCACTCATTTTATTAGACTTGAGTGCGGATTTCGACACCATCTCACATTCCATACTTCTGAACACACTTGGGAGAAATGGCATCAGGGGGGATGCGCTAAAATGGATTGAGTCTTTTTTGTCACAGAGAACATTTCAAATTACATCCTCAATAGCCTGCTCCGAATCGGTTAGCGCCCCCCACGGAGTACCGCAGGGCTCCATCCTGAGCCCTCTGTTTTTTAATCTCTACCTCAGGCCCCTGGCTGATCTAGCCGATGAATCTGGACTTACTCTCATGACATACGCAGATGATTCCCAAATCATCTTCTCCCTGTCAGAATCAAACCCACTGACCCCATCCCGTCTTAAACAAGGTCTCAAAACATCTTCAGCTGGATGTCCACAAACCAGCTGAAGTTGAACGGAGACAAGACCGAAATCCTCCTCCTGGGGAAAAATAAAGACCTTTGGAACGCAACTCACTGGCCCTCCGAGCTTGGTTCCATCCCCACTCCTGCCACCCAAGTAAGAAATCTAGGGGTTACCATCGATAACACCTTGTCCATGAAGCAGCAGGCTAACAAAGTGGTTGGCCTTTGCTTCACCATCTTGAAATGGTTAAAAAAGATCCTGTGGATGCTGCCCCTTGATACTCAAAAGTCCGTAGTCAATGCACTTATCACATCTCGTATTGACTACGGCAACATTCTCTACTTAGGGCTCAAACAAAGCTGTCATTAACCGCTTACAACTAGTCCAGAACTCAGCCAGTGTGTCAAACCATCTAAAAGACCTACATTGGCTCAGGGTGGAGAGCCGCATTAGGTTCAAAGCCCTGAGCTATATGTTTAGGATCAAATCTGGTACCGCCCCTAAATATCTTCAAACCCTTGCAACCCCCTACATTCCGGCAAGAGCGCTGCGCTCTCAATTTTCCGCAAATTTTTCTACCCCGAAATACAGGCTTGCGAGAATGGGAGGAAGATCCTTCTCTGTCCTAGGGCCTACGCTCTGGAACAAACTCCCTCTCCATATCCGCAAAGAAGACAGTTATGTCAGCTTCAGAAAACACCTAAAGACCTGGCTCTTCCAGAAATAATCCACCTTGTCTTAATCCACCTTCTCTATCGCTTCAATTTTGCCATCGGCGCCGGGAAACCCTTGTTGGGTAGCTGTGCGCCATACAAATGTAAAAAATAAATAAATAAATAATCACTACTGCGCCAAGAAACTATACCTTTTTCGTTGTATTTTATAGGAGAAAGGGAACTCTTCTTCAGCCAGGAGTGCTGCAAGGATGCAAGTGATGTGGGTGGGGCGGGCTGGTACAATGCCAAGGAGGGAGGGATGGTGGATGCTTCAGGTGCAAGTAGAGGGTGATCAGAGTTACTGGGCATCAGAGCACGGGTGGTCACGATGCAAGTTGTTTGTGATGCATGATGTAACGGCGCTACAGCACTCCTTCCCCCGTTATCAAGTCCAAAGAAGTAGGTTAAAGATCAGGGAGGGGGCGAAATGCCTGGAGATGGAGCGGCTCTCTTTGTAACATGAAAGAAGCTCAGGTTTGAACATTAAAAAAGGATCTAAAAATAATAAAAACGCATCAAGGGATCTGTTTGAACATATCGAGAAATCGCATGTAAAGTGAAAGACAACTGGTAAATTTGCAAGATTGAATGCAGCTATTCCCCCTGCTCGGCGGGCCCTGTCTTTGCGCAGCAACAGGATGATACAGCAGCTTCCAACGAAAATGAAATTGTCTTTTTGAAATTTAGCAGTCATTGTTTAGCAATAAAAGTGCACTTTTTTGTTGAGACATGAAAAAACGAAAGCAAAGGAAGGAAGCCCTGTCAATGCGCACCGCCAGCGCGTGAGCAGCAGCATTTGTCATCTTTTGTTTCCAAGACCCTGTGAAAATAAAAATTAGTAACAGCACTCACTTCCATGCAAATGGCGCCCCCCGGAACTTGGCACCCGGCCGATGCGGCAGCACCGGTCGCACCACCCCAAAGCCGTCACTGAGTGAGATCTCTTGCTGTGGGCAAACCCTGTGTTCCTTGTCCATCACAGCTTCCTGTGCCTTGTGTATGCTCGACCCCGATTCTATGGCATAACATGAACAGCAATCAACCAATCAGGGTTTATAAAGCGCGGCTACTCATCCATGAGGGTCTCAAGCCGAGCAGGGGGGAGGGGCGGCTGCTGGGCCGTCTGCGCTATGGTGTTCAGTCAAAGAGCCAGGTCTTAAGGTCCTTCCTGAATTGGGTCAGCCACAGGGATTGTCTTCGGTGGGTGGGCAGGGTGTTCCAGGAACATTCTAAATATCCCATTCAAAAGCAACACTTAACAGAAATACAGAAAGTCCAGCAGGAAATAATATTAAAAGAAAGTGCGGTGCTAGTGCTTGAGTGTTTGAGGACTGTGCTTATGAATGCAGTGAGGAGAACATCTCTGAGAAAGAGGGAGAGAACCTCTGTAAATCATCTTATTCTCTTTTCCTCTCTGTTCTCTCTGTTGTAGGTCACTGCCTCTTTTTGAGTGCCCCCACCCACTAAGATCCTTAGTTAAGCCTTTCCTCGCCTTTTTTGGCGTCTTATATATTTTGTCTTGTATGCATGATAACATTTTACTATCTCTCTGTTGCCTCTTTCTGTTTCAGGCCCTTTTGCTGTTTGAGAAGAAGATGAAGTGTGGGGGAGTCCTCATTAACCCATCCTGGGTACTCACTGCGGCCCACTGCGTAGAGGATCGTGGGAGGTACATGGTGAGACTGGGTATGGAAAAGACCAGGATGACTTTATATTCTCTTCCATGGCACCATCTTCTTCACTATGCTCTTTTTCTCAGGGCTTAATTGCTTTACTGCACTCTTTTACCTGTCTGTCTCAAGTCTACCTTTTCAGGCGTACTAGTTACTCTTGCAGCTCATGTACTGTCCTTATGGTCCCTCCCATTGCCTCCTGCACACAAAGACCGAAGCTGAATGTATTTCTTGTCGCCAGGACACCACACTGCAGCCAAGGCTTTTTATCTAATGCATACTGGGAGCTGCAGTCTTCATTCACTTAAACTGAACCAGTTGGACTAATGCTTCCGATTACAATGGTATGCTATCAGAAAGTATCTAAAACACAATAAGGCCTGGTGGAAAAATGGAGAGAGTTTTTTTTTTTATATGCAGATTTATATAGCGCAAACTCGACCCTAAGGTATGGGAGCGCTTTACATGAGCACCAGTTATGTTACACATTCAGGCAAGGGGATATTAAGTGATTTGCCCAGAATCATAGTATGTGGACGCGACCTGTGGCTCGAACCCTGGTTTCCAGCACCAAAGTCGCCAATCTATCCGACAGACCACATCCTTACCTTAGGTTATGTACTTGGGAGGAAATTACAGTAGCTTACTTTGAATATCCACAGGTCTGCATTATCTTAGTCTCAGTCAATGGGTCTCTGAAATAGAAGAACGGGATAACCAATAGGCACACAGTGGCGTAGCAATGGTGGGGCGAACAGGCCGGGGCGACACGAGTTGTGGGGCTGGCGATTTCCCCCCCCCCGCTATTACCTGCGACCATCACGGGGCAGAAAAGAAGCGATCGCCAGCAACCCCCCCCCATTTCTTACCTGCTGTCGTTGCGGCGCATCAAAAGCAGGAACCGCCATGGGGCGGCCAAAGGTCTTGCTATGCCACTGGGCACACAGAGGGGCAAACACAGTAATGCTGTAACAATTTTCAGAGTGAGGGTGCTGCCATCAATGTTACTTTACTGAACTCATAAGGATTGTGAAACATCGAAGTGTCACACAAAGAAAAAGTGTAGCAAATGAGCCACGCCCATTCAGCAAGAGGGTAGTAGGGGTGTAGTGTGTCTCTGGTGATTCACTTGGAACACACTGTCACAAATATATAACTAAAGCATGTTGTGGTAGCGCACTGTCATTTACTGACAGTACATTTTCCATTGAAATGGTTAATAAATTTGCACAGGTGTAGTTTTATTGAGAAAACTATATAGCGCAAAAACCAATCCAATCCAATCCAAAAATTCTTTATTTCGGCCATTTGAGACCATAAAAGATTCATAAAAAACTTTAAAACATTTTAAAACTAATCCACATACAATAAAAACATGACATAATACATTTGATAGGTGGTTCATTTCCATGGAGAGTCTGAACGTGAGGAACGATTACATTACAGTTCATATCACTTTTCAGTCTTTTAGTATTTTTCCTCTTATCTGCCACATGGCCATTATAAACTTAGCAACTGCAAAGACCATGTGGGGCAGGGTACTTGTCTTCAGTATTCTATATGAATGTGAATAGTTTCTTATGCCCAAGTTCCTACACAATGGCACTAGCCAGTATTTCCTTGGTCTAGTGTAGGCTGGGCAAAAAAACAGAACATGAATTTCTTCCTCATCATAGTTATTGCACCCAGGACAAATTTTATCATCCCGCATTGTCCATTTGCAGGTGAAAGTTTTCAAGGGCAGGGTGCCTAGCCTCCATTGAATGAACAATTTCCTTGCAAAGATAGGAAATATAATGTCCATAAAACCTTCGAAGCGATAAGAATTTTTGGAATCCAGGAATTGTTCAGTCAGGGTGCCGATATTGGGTGCACACATGAGAGAGACTAGACTTTTCTCCTTGAATATTTCAACCAGTCTTTTGCGAGGGACCCTTTGACAGCCTCTTTCAGGAACCTCCCATAGCTCGGGGAGTCCCAGACGATGTAGTTCTCTCTTAATAAAGGCCAACCACGGGATTCTGTCACGCTGGTTGAGATTCATTACATGCTTGAGGTCTTCCCTGTAGTGTGCAAGTTCGCCGGTGGTCCATAGATTGTGCCAGAACCTCAACGGTTTTAGTTCCAATTCGTCCCCTATTGAAGGGAGCCCCAGATCTAGTCTTAGAGGTAGCAAGGGTGTACCTTGGGGAAGGGACAAAAGACGTCTGAGGAAGTTGTTTTCCACTCTGATAAGTTCTGTCCCCGCTTTATGACCCCACAACTCACTACCATAGGATGCGGCCGCTTTGGCTTGGGTTTTATACATCTCCACAGCTGGACAGATGGGTTTAAAGGTTGATGTATTTGCGACCTTCAGAATAGCCCCCGACATCTGGGACAGCTTTAACCGAGACCTGGCTATCTGAGGGCCCCATGATAAGTTCTCGTGTAGAGTTACCCCCAGATACTGGAACGTTTTTACCCTTTCCAGCCTTACAGAACCCAGTGTTGGATTAGGCCTAGTTGTAAAGGAGGGGTTAAATATCATGAATTTGTTTTTTTCTGTATTGATCTCCAGACCATTTTGCCTGCAGAAAACGCCAAACCCATCTAATATCCGTTGGATCCCCATCGGGGATTTGGAAAGCAGGAGGGTATCATCGGCAAACATGATAGCCGGTACCCTCCTGCCTGCCAACAGGGGTGCGCCATTGTCCCTGACGTTGTCAAGATGGAGTATGACACTGTTAACAAAGAGGCAAAACAGGGTCGGCGCAAGAACGCAACCCTGTCTTACCCCTCTGAGAACAGGGAACCTAGAGGACAACGCTCCATCCCTCCCGCACCTAACCTGAGCGAAGTTGCCTTCGTGGAGCCTAATTATAGTATGCAGTAGTTGGGAAGGAACGCCCAGCTCCTTTAGGACCTCCCATAGCTTCTTACGGGGAACCAAGTCAAAAGCGGACCTCAGGTCCACGAACACCATGTACAGACTCCCCCCCCCCTCGATCCTCACTGTTTTCCAGTAGAGGAGAACGAGGCGGAAAATCTGATCCATGGTGGACGTGTTTTTCCTGAAGCCCGCCTGGAGGGGACTAAGAATCGCATTATCCTCCATCCAGTCTAGAAGGTGGTCCAGGAGAAGGCGAGATAATAGTTTTTGGGGGACATCTATAAGGCTGATCGGCCTATAATTGGCGGGGAGCAGAGGAGAGCCCTTTTTCAAAATTGGTACTATCTCTGCCCCCAGCCAAGTACAGGGGATCTCCATGCTTCCCAAGATGGAATTAAAAAGGATTAGGAGGTACGGGCCCCAGATCTCTGGATGATATCTAAACAGATCGCCAGGCAATCTGTCGAGTCCCGGGGCCTTCCCCAACGCCAGTCTCTCTATGGCGCTAACTACCTCGCCCAATGTAAATTATAGTCCAGCTGCAGGGTCAGGTACGATATCAAAGGCCACATCATTAGAAAATTCAGGGGTATCTTGGTACAATTTGCTAAAATGGGCTTCCCAAACTGGGGCAGCGATGTTTGGCTCCACTGCTGTTTTTGGTTCTCCTGAGCCAGTGTTAACCAGGGACCAGAATTTTCTAGAATCCCTCGTTTCTAGTGCTAGGGAGAGGTCCTGCCATCTATTCCAGTCCCATTCTGACTTAGCTTGTGCCATGGCTTCCCTGTATTTGCACCTGAGCTCAGCTACCTTGTCCTTATTAGTACCTAATTTAATTGTAGAAATAAGCTCAGTCTTGATTTTTTTACAGGTGGAATTATACCAAGCTGAGGTTCGAGTCTTTTTCTTCCTTGGCACCACCACCGGGAAAAATACCTCTCCTAAGGTTCCCACTAAGTCTGTGTGGATTTGGGCTATTTTCTCATTAAAATCTGTGGCTCTCGGTTGGTTGATCAATCTGTCTATTCCGTCTAGCTTAGGGAGTGCCAATTCATAGATTTTACTTATGCTCTCTTTTGAGTTTACCAATTTCCCCCATCTTACCCTGCGTCTGTTAGTGCTGAGAACCAAATTCCCTAGGTCTTCACTGGGGTCAATAAATGACGACCCAACAGGAGGGGCGGGGTGAGCCATATCTAGACAGAGGGCATTGTGGTCACTGTCTGTTCTTTCTACCACCCTAAAATCCTGGACCTTGGACCACGAGCCTGTATCTACAAAAATGTAGTCCAGGCGCGATTCGTGGTCCTTCCTATTAAGAGTGCACGAGGAAGGGGTATCAGATGGAGTGCGTCCGTTGCAGGCCCTCAAGGCAAAGTTCAAAGTCAGGGACATAATCTGCACTGCAAGAGGGGACCATGATTTAGGATGAGGGGATTGGCATGGTGGAATCCTCCAATAATCATCTTCATTAGTTAGGGCACCCTCCTTCAAACCTTCAAAGGGTTCAAAATGGCAGTTAAAGTCTCCACCCATCAATATCTTACAATCGATGGGGAGTTGACCCAAAAATGATGAAAGATCATCCAAAGTGGATGATTCCATAGACGCGCTGACTGGGCGTGAGTACACATTAACAATTGCCAAATTGAGGGCGTTGGGCCATTTAAGGAGAACACATTGTATGTCCTCCGAGAAAGTAGGTACTATCTCTACATTACAGCCAATATGGCTGGCCACCCAGACCGCTAGTCCACCGAAGGCCTCCCTTTACCATTTCACTTAGCATTAATGTAGAAGGTTGCATAGCCTGCTCTAGGGAAGGGTTCCCTGGCCCAAGTCTCCTGAAAGAGACAGATGTCACAGCTGCCTACTAGGGAAACCCAGTCATTTATATCTAATTTGTTGGCAATCCCTGCCACATTCCAGGAGAGGACCTTCATAATTCCTACGGGAGTCTTGGGTACCATACCCCCGGTCCTCTCAGCGGCGGTACCTGGTGATAGAAATTCAGACCTATGCAGTGATATTCCCAGATCAAGTGGAGCTTCAGGTATTGGATTAGGACCAGATGGGCTCGGAAATAGATTATCTAGTTGGCCCTGGGAACTGCTGGTAGTTAAACTCTCCCAAGGAGATGCATCGGGGTCTCGAATGATGTTATCACTTGCATCTCTCCCTGTCCCCAACCCAGCGGGTTCAGGAACTACACCTTGAGTGTCCCCACTAGATGCACCCTTCAGGAGTCAGTCAACCTGATCAAGGCAACTGTATCTGTTGGGGTGTGCATAGTTTCCATGGGCAGGAATATCATAGCGGGTGGGCCTATACCTTGACCCATCAACAGCAAATCCCACCCTGGTCCAGCCGTCGTCCCTCCTCAAAGTTGCATCTCGTGCATTGGGATAGAAAAACGACAGGGGGACCAGTTCTATAGATGTATTCCCTGGACTCCCAAGCCAATTACAAATATACGTAACAACCTGGGAACTCCTAAAGCTTAAAATTATACAATCTCCCACATTTTTCTTAACAGTGTGCCCAACCCATGGGACCCTTCTGACCATCAGTACTTCTCCTCTTAAATTGGGTGGTAGGGGCCTTTGAACATTTAACCAGCTAATAACTTTGTTACGTAGGGAGTCATAAGATTCCACCACATTGCTGGAGAGCTCAGGTACCCCCATCAGAATTACAGTGTAGGCCGCCGCCTCAGGAGGCAGGTTGACTGCTTTTCGCCGTTCAGTCGTGTTGCCTGTCCGAGTAAAGCAGTCAGCCATTGCATTAGGCGGTCTCTCCTGTCCCAATAAGCTAGCCGAAGTAAGTAACTTCGACCTCCTAACAGGTGGCACCGGGGGCAATTTCCTGGGGAGAGGTACAGGGGCAGGTTGTAGTGGAGTGATTGTGGGGGCGTTCTCCATGGAAAGTGTTGTTGGCAAAATAGGAGCCACAGTAATAGAAGCCCTAGGCGGGAGAGAAATCCCAACATTAGCCCCGTTATCTCCATTTGTACTTGATCGCAACCCTAGCTGATCAGCCCCACTTCCACCTGATCTTTCTATAGCTAGAAGTCTAGCCTCAATGCAATCTAATTTGAGGGAGAGGGGATCCAAAAGACTTTTAATAATGCCAGTGAGTGAGGAGATAATGTACTCTGAGGTGTTTGGAAGTCCCCCTCCAAAGATGAATGGACCGGTGTGCGGGGTTATGTGGTTGGAGGCGTGGGCTACAGGACTCGCCGTTTCAATAACGCTCCCATAGGAAGAGGTTCCTGGGGCGTCCATGTTGTCATCCGCGGTATTTGAGGTGGGATCTACTTTAGCCCTTTTAGCACCTTTACACTTCCTCGATCTTTTCCTTTTCGGGACAGCGTCCTCTCGGTGACCCATATAATCCTTTGCAGTGGAACCATTCCCCAAGTCCCTAGTTAGAACTATCTGTGGAATAGGAGAAGATGCCACATCATCGAGGATGTGGACTGAGTCTCGATCCATATGTGAGTTAGATGGTGTCCTCAGCTGCTGCAAAACTGACTCTATAGTTTGATCGATGCTATCTAAGAGTGAAAAGTGTATATCATCTAGCAGTAGCGACGATCTAACGTTAGAAGATGTCCCCGGGGAAACCAGGTGCGAGCTTTCAATTCCTTCAGCTATTTGTTTTTCTAAGACTGTGAGCCCCTTGTTTACCACAGTATTAGCCTTTGCAAGAAAATTATCCAGTGTACCTGTGACGATGATGGCCGCCTTACTTCTTGTCTCCCTCGTTGCCATTTTGTTCAAGCAGGACCTCAGGATAACCAGGCAAAGTAATGAGGTTGAAATATTCTGAGAGGCGAGAAATTAGGGGGGTGGCCCGGACCAGTCTCTTCCGTCCTCTAACGGCCTCAAACGGCCCGCCCTTTGCCCGGGCTTCGCCCCGGTCTTCGCCCCGCGCGCGTCCCGCGTGCGCGGGAATTGGTGGTATTAAGTAGGAAGAGGCGGGGCCGGGAAGAGGCTCCAGCTGCGGCGATTGCCTGGCCGCTTGGAATGCTGGGCCTCGCAGTCCCGGCCCCGTCCTCTGTGTCCAGCAGTGCCTCTGATGCCCTTAGCGCTCCTCCACCTCCCGATAGCACTGATGAAAAATGCTGCTTACAGGGGACAAACAGGCTCCCAGGAATACAAGTGGAAACGGTCCAAAGTCCTCCACGGCTAACGAGCGCACAAACGATATTGTGTGGAAAAATGGTTTCAGCAAATATTAATCATTCGCGCAGCAAAGAAAGTGTCTTGATTTGTTCTGATCCTAGTAAAATCATTGTTTCCATCACATTTCAGAGATAAAAAATATGCCTTATGTGTGCTTTCTCTGCTACTGATACATTTTGAAACATTTGTACAGTTCATTTAAGTTATTTACATTTTGTTGTGTTAGAAAACCCCCCAAACTACAGCCTTCACCTTCACACTCCCTGTACCCCGGTAAAATTGTCATAGTTCACTGCACAAAATCACCCCACTTTTCATACAAAATAAAAAGTAAGGACTAATATTCCTTTTAAATGGATATGGAGAAATGTGTTAGAAGACATAGCCTGACATTTGACCCCTGTCTTTGAATGAATTGCAATTATGACGAGATATGAATAAACTTTAAATGGTATCTTTATTGCTCATTCACCTTCTGAACTACACCATGGTTATTTTGGGAGTGGCGCAACACCCCCCACACCGCTACGTTCTGCGCCTATGGCAACCAGCCCCTGCCCCAAGGCGTGGAGATAAATAAACATTTATATTACAGGAAGCTCCATGCCCTAGTCTACCACTCATAGGTGTTAACATATGACTGAGTTATTTAGTTTTTTCCCACTCAGGATTACCTAAGGTCTGAATAGATCTCATATACAATTCTATATTATGCACTGGTGTGCTACTTTTATACTGACCAGCCCCATCTAGCACATGTCGCATCCCAGTTGTGACTGCAATAACTGAGGAGATGTGTGACGAGGCAAAAATTGCATACTGCTATGACAATTTTTTTTATTGTGTCATGGTTGAAGATTAAAGCTAAGTAAGTTCAACTTTACTCGCACAATAACACATACTTCAAAGTTCTGTCTGTAGTGGTTGGGAGGTTTAACGCTTTTCTCTGTGCTTCCAAATGGCACGGAGCAGGGGCTCCTTTGGTAATGCACTATGGCATAGTGTCTGGCAGATTGAATACTCTGTCACACAATGGAGTAGTAAAAAATTATACCCTCCACTTTGAACCAAAGCGGAACCAAGAAAACTAAAGCAAGTTAGCGCAGCCGGCCCTACAAGAGCTCCCTTGATCCTTCAATTCAAACATCTTTTTATGTACCCACCATTTCACCTTTACATCAATTATTCAGTATTTCACAATTTCATCCATCCACCCTTTCACCCATCCACCTTTTTGTCCATGCTTTCACCCATCTATTCTGGCACCCATTTACTCACCCCTGCATCCTTTCACTCATTCACCCAGCCTTGCATCATTTCATCCACCTGCGCATCCTTTCCCCAGGTATCCTTTCACTCATCCAATCATCCCTTAACCCAGCTGCCATTTCTCCCACCCTTTCACCTCTCTCCCCTTTCACCCATGGATTCTTTCACCATCCACCCTTTCACACATCCCTTCACTCACCCATGCATCCGTTCACCCATTATTCCACCCATTGTTTTTCCCACTCACAAATCCTATGACCCATCCTCGCTTTCACTCATTCTTTTGCCCACCGATCCTTTTAGCAAACCATCTTTTCACTCATCCTTTCCCCAGGTATCCTTTCACTCATCCACTCATCCCTTAACCCAGCTGCCATTTTGCCCATCCTTTCACCTCTCTCCCCTGTCAGTCATGCATCCTTTCACCCATCCACTCTTTCACACATCCCTTCACTCACCCATGCATCCTTTCACTCATTTTTTCACCCATCATTTTCCCACTCATGAATCTTTTGACCCATCCACGCTTTAACCCATTCTTTCACCCACGGATCCTTTTAGCAAACTATCTTTTCACTCATCCTTTCACTCATGCACGCATTCTTTCACCCATCCACTTTCAAAATTGCTTTCACCCACATATGCATCCTTTCACCCATTCTTTCTTCCACCTATCCTTTCTTCCAACCTCCCTTTCGCCCATCACTTCACCAACTCATGCAGCCTTTCACTCATCCTTCCTTTTAACCTTACATCCTTCTTTCTGATCAACTCATCTTTCTTTGGTTAATCAGGAATGTTTGTCTGCCGAGTTGCAGGCAGAAGAGGCCCATAAAACAACCTACCACCAATGTAGCAGGTAAAGTGAGGGGTTCACAACGCCCATGCTGGCACAAACAGGGTTGTTGTCCCACCTGCCATATTACAAGTGAATTATAGTGTACAGCACTAGTAATATGACAGACAAGGGATTCAACACATTTTAAAGGAGTATTCTATGCACTAACCTCTAAATAAGGCCCTATGTTGTTAATGAAGTTGAGTAGCTAGCTAAACACCTGTCTGCATTGCAGGTGAGTCTGTCTAACTCCCTAACACCTGCAGCTTTACTCGCGTCTTACCTCTGTTTGAGAAAATGTCATACCATGGGTCACGAGAGGGGGGTGGTGGTGAAATTGGCACACCGCCCTCGTCGCCAGGCACCCACTGTTAACCTCCTCAGGGTCCGGTTTCAGAGGGTGAAAGCAGGTTATGAAGAACCGGGTTTTTAGAACCCAGCGGCGCCAGGGGCACGCCCAAAGTCTTCGGGTTCTCCTGTCTTGGTATACAGAGACACGGAATACTTCTGGATGGCGTCAAAGATCAAATTTATTAATGCAGCTAGTAACAGTAATCCCAGCAATACAACACGGTGTACAACTCAGGAAACTGCTCAACTTTCGTAGAGCAAGACATCACTTTTTATCTACAATTTGCTCATTACAAATGCACACCCACTGCGACAAATACTGACGAATGAAATACATTTTCCCACGCATTATCACATCATAAAAGCTCGATTAACATTGTACCAACCCACAAGTTAATTATTAGAAATGTCCCAAATTCGATTTCTACAAGCCGGACAAACCCATAATTGAAAGCACTATCCATGTAATGAAAAGTCATAAGAAAAGGAAACAGTTCAGATGCTGAATAGGATAAGATATGTACAAGAGCACTAAAGTTAACCATATCCTAAACATTGACTGGCAATCTCCGACAACGATCAGCCAGGGAAATTGGCTTCGCAAAGGGTCAGTTTCAGGTGACGGGGTCAGCGTCCTGCAGTTCACTCACAAGTCAGAAAAGGCCTAGTTAATACGTACATGAACAACGAAGCTCATGCAACTTTGTTCGTTTGATTACCTCCATAGGCCTACGTGAGGGCAACACAAAATGGCGTCACGAACAACTCAAACAAAATGGAGTCCAGTTCGAGAATCACAGAACCTCAGCCCTCCTTTTGCCATTACGTGGGCAATAACCTAAACTCATGTCAATCTGAATCCAGGTCTATATCTATTCTCATCAGGTCATCAAGGTGTTGCTGTAGCATCATCTTATTATCCTTCACTTCTCTCGGGACAGGTCTTCTCACACAGACTGTAGCACAAAGACTACAAATGGCGGGACTACACTGGATGCACAAACAACACGAGAAAAGGATAGCTAAAGCCATACCAAGGAACATCAGGATCTTCCATCCCCATTTAGACAACAGTTCCCAAATCCATCCAGTCAATGACCAGTTCCCTTCGTCTACATGTATAGACTCAGCGGACTTATATAACTTCATGATGGCTTAGTACACTGTTGGGGCATTATCTGGTATGAAAACACAGCAACTAGACCCGATCAATTTACATACCCCACCTCTATCTACTAATGTGATATCTAAAACCATACGGTTTTGTAACGTCAAAAGACGATCCGCCTGAAGCTCAGCTGTAATATTGCTAAGAGCACCTGCAGTTTCATTTATAGTGGCCTCAACCACTCTCGTAAGCTGTAGAATATTCCTACTATTGGCCATAGGACCCCAAAAGGGCACGAAACCCTTGAAGAAGTCTCCAGCTTCTTGTGCGACAGTATCTTTCGCATCGATAACACCTCTGCCATATCTTGTCTTATGGTAATTGAAAACAGCAGTGTATGTAGGGGGAAGCAAAAATGCCACATAACATGTGCCTGAAAAATCAGGTGGCAACCATGTATAGGCTCTGTCGTGAGAAACAAAATATGTGCCTTTAGCTGGCAAAAGCGATGGAGAACTCTGGGATGCATAGACATAGGTGTGAACACACACACTCTTACCAAGCTGAGCTCTCGGATTCTGACCATTACCTTGCATACAAAGATGACCTCGGTGGGGTACAATCCAAATAGGGGAGACCTTTTTCGTCTCTCCTTCTCTGTCAGACTAATGCTGTATCCATTCTTGTTCCAACCAGTATATGCTCGTACTTCATCCTTAGGGATAGCATTATACGCATCAATATCTCTGATCATACCTACTATTCCCTGTATCAAGGCATTATTACTCGCATTATCTTTGACGGAACGTAAAGGAGATGCTTCATTCGCATAAATAAACATTGCTTGGAGTGCCCACACTGACCCATTAGGCGAAAAAGGCAAAACCAAATATGGCATTCCCTTATCTGTCGTATGAGGCATAAGACCACATACCCAGCATTTCGTTGTATTTACTACTAGCTGATGCTGATGCAACAACTGTATAAATGAATTGTTAACAAATTCTGATCTTCGTGTCTGCTCATGTTCAGGCAAAGTGTGAAACTCATATGAAGAAACAGTAGGAAAAGAAAGAGTAGGTTGGGACGTAGGTACAAGCGTCTGTTGTGTAACATAGACAATCCAACCCACACAAGCCAATGTAATATTCAAAAGCATCAAGAAACACAATATTAAAAAACATTTGCTACGAACCAATGTACACATTTTCATTTTAAAATCAATTCTTTCAACACTTTTCTCAGATACAAAAGACTCCATCCTCTAACGTGCTGCTCACGGCTATTACCTTCTTCACTTAAGTGTGCGTCAAGATCGTGCTAACGACCAAGAACCACAGACCTTTCGTCAATTCGCGGCTTACCCCTTAAGGCTGTACCGCGACCCTGCAGCTGAGTCCGGATGGTGACTCGAAAAAGAAAAATAGTCTCTTGTCTGGAAAAGATGTAACTCACAACAAAAATTCAAATTTTATTTGTCCGTTTATTTGTCCTTTCTCGGTCTTAGGTTGTAGCGCTCTTTGTCAGGCACAGTTTGCTCTTGAAAAAGTGTTTCCGGATCCGTGGTGTCCAATCTTAGATGTGGAGGCACAGAAGCTTGCAGGATATCGTCGTCCGCACGTTCTGACTGAGTCCATTCCAAATGTGCGTCACTAAAAGGTACGAATCTAGGAATTCTTTCACATTCAGAATCTGCTATACCTCCCCGCACCCATTTGTCATAAGGTAAGGGCAATGGAACCTTTTTACAATGGGCACCATGTACCCAATTCTTTTTACCAGCTACTCTAACTGCAGTCCGAGTTGACAGTAGAACTAGATACGGTCCAGTCCACCTTGGCTCCAAGTTCTTAGTTCATTGGAAGTTTTTCGGAAGAACAAAGTCACCAGGTTGAATTGTGTGGCCTGGATCCGCAGTCGCTGTTGGTAAGCTGTCATAGACCTGTTGGTGGAGAACAAGTAATTTAGCAGTCAAGTCATGTAAGTAATCCACCAACATAGGGTACTCAATGTCACTATACTTCTTAGGCCTTGGCACACCCCAAACATTGGCCGGACGACCAAAAACAATTTCATATAGGCTAAGTCCCACACGAGAATGTACTGTCGTCCTTGTTGACAAAAGGGCCAATGGCAAGGCATCAGGCCATGTAAGACCAGTGCTCGCTTGTATTTTAGCTAACTTCAATTTCAGAGTGCCATTATAGCATTCAACAAGTCCAGCAGACTGGGGTTGATTCGCAGCATGAAATTTCTGATTGATACCCAAACCCGCACACACTTTCTTCATGATCTGGCCCACAAATTCATTCCCATTGTCGCTCCATACAATTCAAGGCAAACCATACCTAGGGAAGTACTCTTTGAGCAAAACCTTGGCTGTGGACAAGGCAGTATTATCCTTTCGGGGGTAGGCCTCTATCCATCTGGAAAAGGCACAAACGACCACAAGGACATACTTTAAGTTATTGCATCTCTCCATGTGAATGTAATCTAGCTGTATCACTTCAAACGGATACGTTGGGGGTGCAAAATGACCAGCTGGAGTTGGAGTTCCCTTTCCAGGATTATACATCTAACAAATCATACAATGCTTCACCAAATTCTCAGCACATTTAGGAATTCCAGCATTCTGCCATACTGGAGCCAACAACTTGCATATCCCTTTCGAACTAATGTGAGCCATTCCATGAGCCATAGTAACCACTGGGAGCACATACGCATCAGGCAACAACCATCGCTGGTGCTCTGACAACTCAACCCAACAACCTGTTGAATCCAACATACCCGTAGTTTCTCTCACACACTCACTTCTTTTTCCGTAGCTTCAGCCTGAATCAACTTCACACTTTCTATTGTGTCTTCACACATTCCACCAGCCATAACCCATCTAGCAGGGCCCGCAACATACATTCGACTCGTCACATCCTTCGCTGTTTCTTTCACAACTTCATCCGCAAACGCATTCCCTCGACCCACATCATCTGTAACCTTTTTATGCGCACTACACTTCACAATTGCAATCTGCTTTGGCAGAGTTAGTGATTCAAGAAGTTCATTCACCAATTGTCCATGCTGAATTTTCGTACCATGAGAAGTAAGAAGTACTCTCTCTCTCCACAAACGGCCGAAACTATGGGCCACACCAAACGCATACTGGCTGTCAGTATAAACATTCACTCGCTTTCCTTCTGACAATTCACATGCTCTAGTCAATGCTATTAATTCAGCTGCTTGCGCTGAATTCTGTGCTTTACGTGCTGTTACAACAACTGTATGTAAAGTTGTGACGCATATGCTGCAGTCGACTCTCCATTCGAAAGCTTAAAACATGAACCATCTACCCATAGGGTACCATCAACATTCGAAAGAGGAGTATCTTTTAAATCAACTCTAGCCTTCGTTTCCTCCTCCGTCCGGAGAACACAATCATGCTGTTCCTGAACATCTGTCTCTACAGAAATCGGTAACAACGTAGCTGGATTCAACACATTGCACCTTTTGATGTGCACATGGCTAGCCAAAAGCGTCAACTCATATCCTGACAGACGTGCACTAGTAAGGTGCTGAGTCTTCGTCCTATTCAGTAGAGTATCCACTGCATGTGGGACCATCACAATCAATGTATTATCCAATACCAAACCAGCAGGCTGTCGAATAGAAACAGCCGCTGCAGCTCTCAGAACGCTCGGCAACGCTCTAGCTACCGGATCTAACGTCGCTGAAAAATACGCACATGGGCGTTACTTGTCTCCAAATCGTTGTGTCAACACTGACAATGCACAACCTTCTCTCTCGTGTGCATACAATGTGAAAGGTTTACTGTAGTCCGGGGTACCCAACACCGAAGCAGAACACAATGCATCACGTAATTCAGAAAAACTTTTCTGACAATCATCAGACCAAGGGAGAGGATACGGAGTATCTTTAAGAGTCAGTGCCAACAGAGGTTTTGCTAGCAAGGAAAAATTGGGGATCCATTGCCTACAATACGAGGTGATACCTAAGAAGGCACGCACTTCTCTCTGTGTGGATGGTACAGTCATTTGGGCAATCGTTTGAATTCGTTCTGGGGTAAATCGTCTTCCCTCATGTGACAAGAGATGACCTAAGTAGGTTACTTCTTGTCGGCAATACTGTAACTTTGAAGGTGACACTTTATGATGAAGGTCAGACAAATGTCGTAACAAAGAAAGAGTAGCTTCTTTACAAATCTCTTCATCATCAGCAGCGACCAGCAAGTCATCAACATACTGGATAAGAGTAGCACCAAAAGGCAACACAAAATTATCAAGCTGAGTTTTCAACGCCTGACTATAGATGGAGGGACTTTCACAATAACCTTGAGGAGCTCTCTTAAACCGGAAGCTGCGGCCTCCTAAAGAGAAGCCGAAAATATCTCTACTTTCCTCAGCGATCTGAATGCTAAAGAAAGCATTCTTCAGATCAATAACTGAAAACCAAGCAGCTGAAGCAGGAAATAGAGTCAACAAAGCAGTGATATCCGGGACAACAGGAAACTGTGGCACCACAATCTTATTCACTTCTCGAAGAACGATCACAAACCGATACACAGGTGGCTGAGAAGCATCTGTACGCTTAAGGACAGGCAGAACAGGACTGTTACACACATTACCTCTCGTTTCTTCAACTACACCCTTCTCAACCAAATCATAAATAATCGCTAGAAGAGCTCTCTTGCCATCAGTGGATATTTTATATTGGGGAATACGAGGTAGCCTAGCATTTGACTTAAGGCTAACAACATAGGGTGGAATCTGCAAGAGGCCAACATCATTGGGACCTGTAGCCCAAAGTGTATCAGGAAGAGAATGCAATTCCAGTGGAAGACAATCTTTAGACAAATACATCGGGGAAATCACTTTCTTACCCATCGTAAGATGTACTCCCGAAGGAGAGCAATGTAATGTCGCGTGCAATCTTTTCAGCAAGTCCAAACCCAACAGATTCTCACCACAACCAGTCGTTAGAATAAGTGGAGCTTCCAATTCACAAGGACCAATAGAAAGGGGCAAAGGATTAGAAACCGGGTTACAAACTGGGGCGCCAGAAAATCCTACTGAAACGTTGGTCAAGCCAGACAAAGGTGCGCCAGGAAGTTTAGAGTGCTTTGTCGCACCAGTATCCAAAAGAAAAGGTTCTGCCACATCTAATGTAATCACTTCAACATAAGGTCCACTCTGGTCTACTGGAACTGACACTACTCCCTCTCTTTGCCCATGGCTGTCCTAACTATCATTATAACCAGCACTCTCACTCTCGACATAATAATCATCAACGTAGTACTGTGCAGACTGAACAGTCGGAACATTCTGTCCGTCAAAACAATTCGTAGAATTCTGAGGGGGTAAGGAACGCTCATTACGAGGAAACACACCACGTCCCCTACCTCTAGGAACTTGTTGGAAACCACCACGACCTCTCTGACCAGATACATCATTCGTACGCTGTAACAAAATCGGACAACTACTCTTGAAGTGATCTTCTTCTCTGCAATAAGCACACTGATTAGGTCCTAGCGGCAATCGCGGAGCGAAAAACTCGGGCTTCTGTAGCCATCTCTGAAACTGAGGGGGTTGCTGAAACTGAGGTTGATTCGAACGAGGCGGATAAGCTTGCTGCAAAAGAACTTTCGTCATTGATTCTTTAGTCTTCTTCTCTACTTTATCTTTCTCATCCTTATCCCTATTCTCATAATATTGTGCAGTAGCCAATATCTGGCTGACGAAGAAACAGCCCATGAACTCTCAGAGTCCTTTAACTTATTAGAAAGTTCGGGATGCAAATTAAAGACAAATTTGTCCACAAACAACCGTTGACCACCTTCAGTGCTCATGTCCTGACCACTATGATCGATAAACGTTTCTTCAAACCTCGTGAAGAAATCAGATACACTCTCGTCTTTCTTTTGTTTGCATGCTGCGAACTTGTCCCAATTCACTCGCAAAGGAGGCATCATAGTTTTCATTAAATTAATAATCCTACCAGGTAATTCTGCAACCAAGGGCTCAGGTTTGGCACCTCCTACCTGCCGACCATCTGCAGCAACAATATTAGCCCACGTATCTCCTAATTCTTGCGCATGATTCTCATGACGAATCTTCGCCCAAAAAGGTTGAGGAACTACATTAACCATCAACATTCTATGTCCGCTAAATTCATAACACACGCATCAACCGTCTGGGACAACTCTTTGTAATAACCAGCAGGATTCTTACGGGGGTCAGGCAAGGTTTGCTTAAGAGCCAAGACCTCTGCTCTCTTCCAAGGAACATGTACCCATACTCGCTGAAAATGTGCCGGTTCACCATGAATACCCTGAGCAACATTAGCAACAACTGCCTCTCTCCATACAGGGGGAACCTCTCTCATAGGATACTGCTTCACTTTCCTCCTAACAGAAGAATCAGGTTCGTACAATGTCTGAGGCGGTAATCTAGACCTAAAAACAAGTATCGTCTCTACAGCTTCCTCAACATCAGACTCCACTATCGTCCCTTTAGCACATTCGGACTGAACATCAAGCACTTCCTGCGGAATCGGACCCAACTCATTATCTTCCCATGCCTGACGGAGAAACGTACACATTACATCAAAAACATACCTTTGTTTAGGCGGCTCCCACTGTAAGAAAACATCCATAACCGCTTGTAAATTATACCTGGAAGCATTTAAAATCCATCTACGAGCCAAAAGATCCAACACTGCCCGCTCTTCGGAACCAGGAAACTGACTACGACTCTGCTTACGTTCCAAAACAGGGGTCATATTCAGTGACCCAAAGAGTGGAGACAAAAGACAAGCAACAGTCTCAGTCATTCTTTGTCGAACAGAAGGAGAAGAAGTTGCCATAAGGACAGGAGAAAGAGTGTTTTGAGGTGACGAAAACATAGGGACAGAAGTAGCAGGAGTCGGGGATACAGGAATGTAAGGTACAGGAGCTTGAGGCGAAGCTGATAGCAAAGCTGGCAACCCTGGAGGGGGCTGCACCGTAGGAGGGAGAACTATCTGTGCAACGGGTGGCTGAACAACAGCAGGGGGCTGAACAACAAAGGGTGCAACAACTGGGGGTAATGGAGGCGCAGTAGCACCTTGAACATAAGGGGGTGGTAATCTCAGTAAATGAGACATCAAAGGATCTTTTTCAGAGTCTTCAGTCACTTTTGAAAGGGAAGGCGGCAAGGCCGGATATCATTTATCAATGGCCATGCAACGTTGTCTATCTGAGACTTCACTCGCTCGATCATCTTCATCTGCCTTAAACTGCCTAGCAGCTTGTAGTACTGACATATTCTTATCTTTCCTATCTCTCTTTGCTTGCTTAATTTCTCGCTGTTTGGCTTCCTTACGCCAGAGGCGGAAAGAGTCAAACATTGCCGGACGGGCTTTCTTCTTAAATAGCGCAACTTCCAAATTATCTAAAATATTTAATTCGAAACTACCATGTTGGGGCCATCGTAAAACACCATCTTTCTTCGTATAGCGAACCCATACTTCATTATAAGTAATAGGACCCACTCCGTGTTTTGAATAGAGCTCGTAAGTCGGAGTTCCAACTGGAGGTATCGGACACGAATCCTCCAATCGGGAATCCCTGTTGCAACCACAACTAAACCATTTCCTAAATTTGCTAAAACCAGGCATCTTATAGCTCACTAGTCTAGCTTCAAACTTCAAGGGGTTATCAACTATCGATACACTCGTAAATATACGAGCCCCTCGGCTTCGACTATTGCAATAACCAAATCAAAACCAAGAAACAAAACAAAGTCGTGGGAGCGACCCACTTATACTTAACCAAAATATCTGTCACGCCACCAGAAGACAGTCTATCGTCTCGCTCTACAAATCATCAATCGAGGGTCCAAGACAGGGCGACAGTCAGGGCAGCAGTCCTTCGTAGCTGTCGGAGAGCGGTAGGCCTCGCAGTAAAAACTTTCGGTCCACGTCGACATACAGGGGTCGATGAAGTGGTTGGCCTTCCTCCAGAATTTCCTCACGGGGCTCCTCACGATCCTCGGGCTTGGACCGGTACCGCTGAAGTCGCCCCGCCGTTGGGCGCCAACTGAAGAACCGGGTTTTTAGAACCCAGTAGCGCCAGGGGCACGCCCAAAGTCTTCGGGTTCTCCTGTCTTGGTATACAGAGACACGGAATACTTCTGGATGGCGTCAAAGATCAAATTTATTAGCTGCAGCTAGTAACAGTTATCCCAGCAATACAACATGGTGTACAACTCAGGAAACTGCTCAACTTTCGTAGAGCAAGACATCACTTTTTATCTACAATTTGCTCATTACAAATGCACACCCACTGCGACAAATACTGACGCATGAAATACATTTTCCCATGCATTATCACATCATAAAAGCTCGATTTACATTGTACCAACCCACAAGTTAATTATTAGAAATGTCCCTAATTCGATTTCTACAAGCCGGACAAACCCATAGTTGAAAGCACTATCCATGTAATGAAAAGTCATAAGAAAAGGAAACAGTTCAGATGCTGAATAGGATAAGATATGTACAAGAGCACTAAAGTTAACGATATCCTAAACATTGATTGGCAATCTCAGACAACGATCAGCCAGGGAAATTGGCTTCGCAAAGGGTCAGTTTCAGGTGACGGGGTCAGCGTCCTGCAGTTCACTCACAAGTCAGAAAAGGCCTAGTTAATACGTACATGAACAACGAAGCTCATGCAACTTTGTTCGTTCAGTTACCTCCATAGGCCTACGTGAGGGCAACACAAAATGGGGTCACGAACAACTCAAACAAAATGGAGTCCGGTTTGAGAATCACAAAACCCTAGTTACCAGTGGATGCCTGGCGACGAGAGCGGTGTGCCAATTTCGCCACCACCCCCCTCCCGTGACCCATGGTGTGACATTTTCTCACCCTACAAGTGCATTTTTGGTTCCTCTGAAATTGAGCTTACCTTACAAAGAATGTTTTACTTCCCTTGCACTTTTTACACTATTTTTCTCACACACGTCCTCAGGTTAGGGTGGGCCTTAGCGCGCCCATACCGCCGGGGTTTAGTTCACTTATGGTCCTGAAGAATGCCTAGTAATTTTACACCATACACGGCAGAAACATGTTGACCCGATTATAATTAAAAGGAAGCAGCCAAACAATCTATTTGGCTTTCTTCCTACACATTGTTTTTAATATGTCTAATTGATCAACCAAAAACATTTTTTTGATACAACTTAGACATTTTTAACTTTAAAACACCACCACTAACTCACTTGTCACTCCACAAAAAACCTGCTCCGCAGTAAATCTGGCGTTGTAGCACACTGGGGAGGCATTCGGCCTCTCCCGGTGGGGCCCAATGATGAAGCACGTCACCGACCAGGTTGGTGAGTCAGGGCCTTCCATACAAACCTAGTTGGTTTTGTATTTAAAAGGTGGGACATGTGCTCTAAATTCACATGTCCTGGTAGTGAAAAACCGCTAAATTCGCTTCTCACTACAGCAAGGCCTATCTCTCCCATACATTAGCATTGGAGCTGCCCTGTAGCATTTTACACAGGTATCTTCCAGGTGGGAGGTGACAGAAAACTGCTGTTTGGTGTCTCTGGACTCACAGTTTAAAAACACATCTCTTAGTGAAGTTGTTTTTTAAATAGCATGTCTGAAATTGCCCCTTATCGGAAGTTAGCATTTTAACCGTTCGCTGCCTCTACCTGTCCCTAGAATACATGTCTGGGTTGGATTACAGTTGGGCTTTGTGAATTCATTTTAGACAGTCACTCCCAAAGGGAGCTGAGGAGTGCCCTGCATATCCCGAAGGCCCATCACCAGGCGGATGGGTCTTCCTGAGCTAGGGTGGTGGGAGGGGTTGACACTTGCACCTGAATAGGGTTGTGCCTGTCCCCACACAAAGAACTACATACCTCCCTGTAGTGTGTCTGGAACCAGGGCCACGAAGAGCAGGGTCTTATGCACAACAAACACCTTTCTTTGAAGTCTCCCTATTTCAAAAGACAGAATGGGTATATAAGTACCGAATCTCATACACCCTAACAGTAAAAATAGAAAAACTTCTGAACTGAGGACATTCTGCTAGGAGACCATTAAAATTAGCCAATAAGTTATGCAACATTATTCCATATAACTGCAAGCATGACCACATCTAGAACATAGAAAATAGACTCATCTGCTGCAACGTTTATTAAAAAGAGCTACATGTATCTACAGCAAAATAATGAAAAATGCACCTTTAATCCGTGACCTCACTGGCAAGAGCAACACTAAGAGAAGTTTTTTTTTTTTAATTAAATTCATCAAATGGTGCAAAGAATGTAAACACAGTTTAGCATATTTCGGAAAATGACTCCCTTTAGATTCAAAGTATGAATCTTACAGGTTTGAAGTCGCCATTACACTAGAGTCAAATAGTAAGGGTCTACAATGTTACTTATTATCTTAAACAGATTTTGCAGTCACTACAGCACATCATTATTTTTTGTCTGAAAATAAATTCAATAAATTGTCTCATTATGCAAGCAAATCTAAATTAACAGCTCTCAAGTGGTCATTAAAATCCCTTCCTTTGTGTTAAAAGAAAAGGCATCAATTTTAATCCACTTTTGACCAGTGAGAGGCATAAATATAAGCAGCAATTTTGATCTTGAAAAAGTAAAAATCTAAGTCTCAAGCTGGTTAATTTTAACATACAGAGAAAAACAAATAGAAATCAAGTTTCTCATTACACACGACTAGCAAGTAAGTTAAATAGTGAACATCGATTGAAACCCGTACTCACCAGGAACTCGCAACACAAGCATTGACATAGCCAATCAGTTGCGACAATAGAAGAGCCTAATTACAGAGACGGAGAAAGGAGCATTGCTTTTGCACAGCAGAGTTTTTATTTCGGATGTGTGCATTGTTGAGCCAAGTTTCTGATTTGCAGAATGAGATGAGCTTTATATTTGCTTGCAGGGCTCTTCTGTTGAAAGTACTGACATAGTAAACTTTGACGCATTGTTAACAAACAGGCAGCGAAGAGCTTATTCAGTGCTAAGCACGGACATATAATGCTGCTTGGTGGATACGGGCGGGGCCAGAGTCCCTGAACACACCACCCATGGTTGCAGAGACAGAGACTTTTTAATGAGCGGATGTGTGCATTGATGAGAAAACATTGTGATTTGCAGGTGTTGTAAATGCTTAAGGTATTAAGATGTAAAACACACCCACACTGCAAATATGGAAATAACACCAAAAATGTTGGCTTGTATTACATGCACGTCTTGATTTTGATAACTTGAAAACATTACTGATATCAGTCCGTGCCTATAATCCTTTGAGGCGATATGGCTTGAACGATGTATGCATCACATCACAAATGAAAAAACGAATAATTTTGGGTAAGACTATTTTGCAGGGATGACTGGACATGAAAGTTTGAACACCGCCACCTCTATACTGAACAGCGGGCATGTGCCAATATCGGTGTCTTCTGAGGCCATGTTGGAATCAGTCAATCCTCAGTTGGTGAACATTAGGTTTCCGCTTGTTAATCATAACAATTTGCCTAGCCTTAAGATGATGATACAAAAAAATACTGGCCTTTGCGGGAGCACGCGTGGCACCAAACAAGATGGCTGCCTAGCCTGGGAGCTCCGTGTGATGGCGGGAATGTCGCGCTGATTTCTACGACTTTTAATCTCCTTAGAACGGCGAAACGGGCAGATATATGCAGCAGAAGTGTCCCTGAGTGGAATTATGTGACTTTCAAGCCTGCTTTTGAACCCTTTTGAAGTAATGCCTATCTTCATTGTTTCAGCCCCGTAGCTGCTGCCATTTTGTGATTCTTCCTGAGAGACTTTGTTTCCTCTTCTCTCCAGATGCAATGCACATATTGGGACTCTTTATTCTTTAATTTTATTTTGCCCGGCTTTGCAATCCTCTGTAGCTGCGTTAGGTGCTCGTTTTATATACTGTGAATTGAATGCTAGTTTATTACTATTTCTTTCCTTCCCACGTAATTTTCTCCTCCCCTGCTTTATGGGTAGGAATAAGAAGCTATTGCTTACGCACAGAAGATCTATGCCTCCTTCTCAAAAGTTGCTCTCTCCTCATTCTATCTCCTCAACTCAAGTTACTAACGTTATGGCGCATTCTGGGTCTGCAAGGTCAACGTCTTCGTTGCCCACTTCTACTAAGTCGCAGGTCCCAGCTCCTGCCAACAAACGTCACAAGCAGGACCCTCCCTCTCCTCCAAAGACTGTTTCTTCGATGTCTTTAGACATAATGTTTGAGGAAATCTGTGCTCTGTGTCCCTATATCGAGGAGACCAATTCTCGTTTGCAAACTATGGACGCTAAATGGGCCTCTATGGATTCTCGCATTTCCACGGTGGAACAGCAAGTTGACGACCTACAACATGTTTATACAAAACTGGTCACTCTGAAGAGGGAGGTCATATCGTTGAAGAGATTGGCAGAAGATTTGGAAAATAGACATAGGCATAATAACTTGCGTTTATATGGCCTTCCTTAAAATTTGGAGGGATATGATCCAGCCGCTTTTTCAACAACTTTCTTATAAAACTTCTGGATCTTCCTGCGTCTACAAATCTAAGCATCCAAAGAGCCCACAGATTGGGTCCTCGTCTTTCCTCGTCATTTGCTCTCTCCAAACCAAGAGGTGTAATCTTTCTATTTTTGAAATTCACAGACTTGCTTCTGGTTTTAAATGTGGCTAAACATAAAAAACAATTAGTCTGGTCAGGCTCAAGCTGTTTCTTTCTCAAGATGTCTCCCCAGCAACAGCTAAACGGCAGAAAATAATTCTTTGAACTTCGCCCAGCTTTATGATCGCTTGGAGCTCGTTATGGATTGTTTTATCCATGTTTTTTCAAGGTTACCTACCTTAACAAAACTTCTACTTTTGAGGAACCGGCAGAACTGAGAAAAATACATCCATTCCTGCTCCCCTTCGTCGATGGAAATCTCTTGTTCACTTCCTTCCACATTCTCTTCCTCCACTATTCTTTATTACAGGAATTATCTTGCTTGATTTGATTAACAACTTTTTTTCTTACCACAGGTTAATGTTGATATCTATATTCTACTGTACTACTATATTCTTCTCTCTTCTTTTTGACTCTTCTCCTTTTACACTTTAGCTGGTTTTTTATCTGTTTTAATATGTTCTCTATTTCCCTGTTTATTACATATGTTTCCCGATGCGATGCCCCTCCCTGGTTGGTTGTGCCGTCTTCTCCCTTGTGTCGCCACTCCTCGTTTGTCTCCCCTTGACAGGTACGTATCACAGTCGTCATCCCCCTTGTTTTCTCAATTGGTATTCCTATATTGCATTTAATGGTTGTCATGTACTGTTTTCTTTTACTATCTTTTTTACTCTTTTTTTCTTTTTCCAGCCCTTCCTTCTCTCCTTCCTCCCCCTGTTCTCCTCCTTTTCTCTAATATTGTGCTCATATATGACTTGCCAGTTTGATTGTAATATTCTTAGCATCTTCATTAGTATTGCCTGTTTGTTTTTGATTTTGTTCTTTATCTATGTTAAACTTTTTTAAATTCAGAGTTATTGCTTTGAATGTGAAAGGTTTCATTAATCCTAAGAGACAGAACATTTTATCACATCTTGCCTCTTATAATCCTGACTTGTTCCTCCTCCAAGAGACTCATCTAACAGAAACTGAGGCAATAAAATTGAAGAGAGGTTGGGTGGGATCAGTTTTATTCTCTCCCACTTCTAACAAGAAAAATGGTGTTATAATTCTATGTCACAAGAGACTGAATTGTAAAATTATTTCCCAAGAAATTGATACGGAGGGTAGATGGTTGTTAGCTAAGCTGTTTCTTTGACTGTTTTTAACGTTCATGGTCCTACTCATCCTGATTGTTCTTTCTGGCCCTTGATCACACAAAAATGTATCCAATTTAGAGATGGTTATTTTATTTTAGGAGGTGACTGTAATGAAGTTGTGGGCCCTTTTCTAGAACACCAATCACAGTCACGTTTCACTCCTCATAAATCTCATAAACACATCTTTTTGACTCTTGGAGACTCACCCATCCCGACTCTCTTGACTTTGCTTTCTTTTCTCCTCCTCACAATTCCCTCTCTTGCCTAGACTATATTTTTCTCTCTCAATCTTTATCTCAAAACTTGTTATCCTCCTCTATTGAACTTACCGTTATCTCTGATCATGCCCCAATCATAACTGATCTTGACTTACATCCACCACATCCCAGGTCCTCCCGCTGGCTTTTCAACAACTCTCTTTTACTTGACCCTTTTTTCTCCTCTTCTTTCAATACCTTCGCTGATGATTTTTTGTAACTTAATAATGACCCTAACTCTTCCCCCTACATCTTTTGGGACTCCTTTAACCCCACTACAAGAGGTTTCATTATAGATCTTGTTTTTAAAAAAAAACGTTTTCTTCAGCAACATATAGCTACTTTGGCCCACATCAAAGCTTTAGAACTTACTTCATCAGGTGTCAATATTTTACCAGCTCTGATTTGCGTTAAATTGGCATTCAATAAAACTTCGACTGATAATGCTTCCTCCATTCTTCTCCGTAGTAGTGCTCATTGCTACGGAGGCCGTAATAAAGTTGGTAAACTTTTAGCAAATTACCTTAAATCCCGTAAAGATCGTACGCTGATTGACTTTATTTACTCTTCAAACAGTTCCCTTTTACACAAGGATCAAGATATTCTTAATTAATTTAAAATGTTCTATAAGGATCTTTACACTCCAGACTCTCCTCCCTCTAATTCTCTCATTCAGTCCTATCTTGATAAATTACCATCCCCATCCAACTCGCATCTTAATCTCTCTGACCTTGAGGTTGACCTCTTCCTTAAGGAGCTATCTTCTGCTTTAACCGCCTTAAAGAAAGGGAAAACTCGTGGCCCAGATGGTTTTTCAGTTGAATTTTATTAGCACTTTTCTAAGTTACTTCTTCCTAATGTCTTAAATCTTTTTCACTCCTTTTTTCTCTCCGGTAAAACAGAAGGTACTTTTCAGGAGGCCACAATTTGTCTTATCCATAAAGAGGGACAAGACCCTAAGTTTTGCAAAAACTATAGACCGATTTCCCTAGTTAATGTTGAATATAAGCTTTTTGCCAACACACTTGCCTTACGTTTAGATCCTCTTTTACCTCATTTAGTTGGTAAGGAGCAATGTGGTTTTGTTAAAGGCATATTGACCTCAGATAATTCAAGTCTTTTTCTTAATGTTTTAAACAAAGTTCCTTTCCTCTCTACCTCCTTAGCAGCCATTTCTGTCGATGCTGAAAAAGCATTCGATAGAGTAGATTGGTCCTTTTTATTTGCATCTTTGAAGTGACATGGTTTTAGCCCCAAATTTATTTCTCTGATATCTTTATTATATTCTGCCCCCAGAGCTTCAGTACTAGTTAACTGAGGTATTTCATCATACTTTCACCTACAACGCGGAGTCCGTCAAGGTTGTCCCCTCTCTCCTCTTCTTTTTGTCCTTGCTCTTGAACCTTTCCTATCCTCTATTTGTAATAATCTCTCCATTTCTGGCTTTTTATATGGTGACCAGCATTTAAAAATCCCTAATTACACAGATGACATTCTTCTTTTCATTTCTGACCCTGAAACTTCTACCCCTCCCCCCCTTATTACATGAATTTACCTCCGTTTCCCTAGTCTCTGGATATAAAATCAATTCTGATAAAACAGAAATCCTCCCTCTTACCAAATTTTGTCTTTCACATTACTTTTCTTCTATTGGGTTTGCTTGGAACAGTTCTAAAATAAAATGCCTAGGTATTTGGTTCTCCAGCTCTTTTGCTTTTTCTATTAAATTATACATGAATATGATCCTCTCTCAGATTGACAAATTATTTTCCTCTTGGAATCCTCTCTTTCTTTCATGGTGGGGTGGGTTGGACTCTATTAAAATGATGATTACCCCTATTTTGATTTACACTCTTTCTATGCTTCCTGTACACATTCCCGCCTGTTATTTTAAACACATTGATTCTTGTCTCTCTAAATTCCTTTGGCAAAATAAAAAACCCAGAATCTCTCTCTCTTTTCTTTGTAGGACAAAATCTAATGGAGGTGTACATTTCCCTAATTTTCGCTTGTATCATAAATCATTTTGTCTTTGTCAGACCTCAAAGTGGCTCTTATCTGACCTTTCCCCCTTCACTCCCCTCTGGCTCTCCATTGAGCACACCCTTGCATTACCCTTCTCTTTAAAATAAATGTTAGCCTTTTCTGCTGAATCTCCTCTTACCTCCCTTCCCTTGTTTAATCACACTTGTTCTCTATTGAAACCTTTAATACATCTCAAACTTGTCTCTAGAGAATCCTTTCTAGACTCTCCTATTTGTTACAACTCTCTTATTACTATTAATGGCAGAACTATCTTTTGGTACTCTTGGAGATCACAAAGCATAATCTGGGTCATAGACCTTTTTGATGGTCTTTCTTCTTGTATATTTCCCCAATTTCAGATCACTTTTTAATGTCCCTGTTCCTTCCTTCAGATATTTCTTACTCTCTCCTGTCCTCATCTCTTCCCCCTGTTTCTAATCCTCTTCTTAAGATTCTTCACTTGCTACCTAAAGCTACTCCTATATATAAATACTTCTTAGCTCCTAATCCAGATCATGCTAAAACTACGTTGGAACTTTCATGGGAATATGACCAGGGTCTATCATTTTCTGGGACTGTTGGTCCTGTTCTCTCAAAATCTCTTGCTCTGCTTCTCTTACTCAATCTGCGTTCTTCCTCTATCATAGACCCTATTTTACTCCCACTTCTATCGCCACTAACTCGAACCGTTCTCTCTTTCTCGGTCATTACTTTCTGGAAGAAAGTTTGGTCCTATATCTCCCACTTATTCAATATTTCTATCCCTTATTCCATCCCCCTTCTTTTTTCTGGAAGTCTCTTCGACTCTTTAGACCTTCTTCCTCACGAAAATGGTCTCTTTGACCTTATGCTTGCTTTAGCTAGCTGTCCAGCACATCACTCTAAATTGGAAAACACTCATGAAACTCTCCATCCAACACTGATGGAACAGCCTATGTCATATACACCGACTTGATATTGCTTTTGCCTCCTCCTGTAAACCATTGGTCAACAGAGATCTTTTTTGGTTACCTCTAACTACTTATTTAGATCACTTAGTATTAACAGATAATTCTCGTGTACATGCTGAAAAGTTTTAACCTCCTTCAATGTCTATTATTCCTTGTTCTTTACCTCTACTTATTGTTCTTGAATTACTGTATGTATTAGTTTGATTAGCATATTTTCTCTTATTCCGTTGTAAGATGCAATTTCTAATTTCGTCAATTTTTGGAACTTTTACCCTCCTCTCATCCCCCTTGTTCCCCCTTGTTCTCCCTTGTTCCCCCTTCTTCCCTCCTTTTTCCCTCCTTTCCCTTAAGAATCGGAAAATAGCTTTCTCTTCTCTTCTATATTACCCATTCGTCTGATATAGTTTTCATCTTGTAATGCAGTTTATTGTATCATTGGTTATTTGCATGGTTTATTATTCAAATAAAGCTTTTAAACTGAAAAAGAGATACTAGCCTTTGATGTCAGTTCGTGTAGGTTTGCTATGAAGCCAAGCCCGTCACAAGACGGCCCCCAATAGTAAGGCTTAGTCCGATGGTGATGAAAGTGCGTCACTGACAGTTGTGCAAAGTCTGCCTTTGCTTGCACTGGTGCCCGTCCCCCGGCTGGCTCATCATTGCCCGGCCAGGTCTCTCTTGGTGCGGCCCTGCTTCAGCGCAGACTCTCAGAGGTGAGTGGCCTACTACTCAAGCTCACCCTCGAGCCGGTGCAGTTGCAGCACTGACCTAATGAGTGGCTATATACCATAACATCCATGAGCCGGGCTCAGTATCCCTTGCTAGGCACTGTTCAACAAGGAGGAGGGTGGGCTGCAGAGACCAGGAGGGAGGTGATCCAGCGGGCTACCAACCTGAGAACATCTATCACTATATACTCATCTGGGCCCATAAACACACTCACCCATATAGGCTGGTGAACACCTCTGGGGGTCAATTTTACAGGGCTAAATTTGTAGATTCATTTGTTTATCAATTCTCTAATCTATTACTGATCTGAAGCCCTCACTTATATCAATGAATCTATTTTAGTTGAGAAGTAATTGATGATATGACCTAAGTTCATTTACCCTATTATTTATTAAATAATAACAGACTCTGGAAAGTTTTAAATGTTTATCCAATTAATCATATGCGCAAAACAAATTACAGTGATAACTCCATCATATCCCAGGAAGTAAGATAATTATTTCAATTTTAGTATTCTGTTAAATGAGAATTCTCAACTACAAGTGCCTCAGGAATAAGAGGATAGAAAGAGAAGTACATTGACTCAAAACACAGAGTTATATTTACCTAGGATGGTGTGAAAATAAGACCCCTCTGACCAAGAGTTAATGGGCCCCTTAGAAAATTCAAGTGACAGTTACTTCAGGACAGGATAGATGACCTTTTCTCGATTCGACGCCTGCGTCTCACCCCTCTCTGATACTAAATTCCTCCTCGATTCTTCTGTGATCTTCTTCTAATTCTATTACCACCTCGATTCTTCCGCGATCTTCTTCTAATTCTAATTTGCTTTGAAATGCTAAGTCTGCTTCTTCGGATATTCGAATCGGACAGCATCTTGGTTCTCAGTATTCTTGCTGCGACTGCTTTAACTAATCTAACTAACTACCCCAATTATAGTCTCTTAATGCCATAAACCACCCCTAAATATTTCAACTTTCTGAAACTCCTATTTCTGATTGGATGAGCTGAGGGGATGATCATCACACCATGCTAAGTTTTAATAATTTTCTTTAATTCATTGTTTTAAGTTCCCGCCCATTAATTTGTTCTCCCAGGCTTTATTTCCCACCCGTATTTGCAAATTATATCAACAACAATGTATACATTTCACAGTTGTCCATTGAATCTTCAGGATGTTTAGCTGGTTCCGAGGACATATACTGAGAACGTCCTTGGACGAGTTTCAAAACTTGACCTCACTGTTTCTGAGTTGTCATCTATGTGCATGCGGAAGGAGCCATGTGGGTGTCAGACTTTAGCATCCTTCAGAGGCCCAAATATGAACTAATAGAGAGGTCAAAAGAATAAGTATTACATTCAAAATAAAATGGCTTCACTCTATACCACCTATCTCTACTCTAACCCCATTTATTTATAAAGACTTCATGCAGTAGCATTTAGTATATTACTCGATTTAGTTTCAGCAAAGCAGATGCTTAGCACGTGAGTTTTCAAGTTGCCATATTAGATGCTATTGCGCAGAAGCAGAATTTGCCCTCCAAGCGTAAATACGTCATGCAGCTGACTCATGCGCAATACAATTTCCCGCATTAGCAGCCATCTTTAATCACACTTGGGTTACTTGTTAGTATAACACATAGGTAAGCTTCCTCTATTTGGGTTACTTGATAGTATAACACATAGGCAAGCTTCCTCTATTCTAAAAATATATGAAATGTGGTGTATATTAGTATAACATACATCGTTAATACTTTGTTACGGGATTATATGAGAGGATTGCTTCTGAACAAGTCTCTTTTATACAAGTCCTTGCTCCATCAGAGGGGTAGGTGGGAACAATAATAGGAGAGGACCTAGAAGTGGGAGGGCATACTGTGTCTTGTGGGGATCGTGGGATGAGACATGGACGCCCTCCTGCGTGATGGTGAGCAGGGTCATGGGTAGTTACTGAGGCACCATCACAGGCTGAGAGGGAAATCTTTAAGCTGAGGGTATGGACAAAGCCCAGTGTAGTGGATACATGAGAACGGTGACCAAAGATACATGGGTGAGGGCAGCATCAACTGTGTACAATTTGGGGATAAAAAAAACAGAGCTTAGAGCGAATGAAAAGGCCGGTGCTCCTGAGGAAGGCTGGTAAACCTAGAAAAAAGAAATTCCTGAAACAGTCATAAAATGAGGGATAATGGAGTGATAGTGTACTTGGTCCCTGCTCTCGGGGAGGGGTAAACGCAGGAAGAGGCATGACAAATGCATGCCGTGGACAAATGTGAAGAAAGAATAGGAGAATGATGATGGAGCCAGCAAATGGAATGCCTATGAGCGGGCTGAAGCCAACAAAGCAGATACATCATGTCTCATCGAGATAGTGCATGCGCTGTCTGCAGTCGAGACCTTAAAAAAAGCGAACCACCTGTGCTTCCAGACCAAAAGCTACTGTTGGGTGCTGCCTGCAAATGAATGGCTTGTGCGCATTTTAGTAAGACACTGAACCACTAGCTTCTGAACAAGAAGTGGGTTGCCCCACTGCATTGCAAAAGGGTAGGAAAGGAAAAATAAAATGATAATAACTTGATGTTATTATCATTTGATTTGTTCCTGCTGCTGCAGCATGGGAGCAGGACGGGCTGCTCTGCTCACAGAGCAGGGGAGCAGTGGTGGGAAGGCTGAAGTGCGCATGATGCTTTGGCCGGCTGTCTTGAGCTGGCCAGTCATGCGCACGTAGCATGTTCTCCACCCAGGCTGCATTACTGCCTGGGTGGAGAACATGCCCAGACCCCAGTCCCCGTCTGAGCGCCGAACTACAGCGCTCAGACCAATAACAATGCTGCATTGCAGCGTTGTGTTTGACTTAGGGGAAAACATCACAATGCTGCATTGTAGTGTTGTGATTGGCTCAGGGGTGCCTGGCTGCTTCCTATTCGGGCAACAGAGGAGAGGTGACGTGGGAGAGATCGGCGAGGAGGTAAGTGTATTCTTTTTTTACATTCCTTAACCCCCTCGCACACCACTCTAGATCCGTGCCGGCCGCCACTGAGTACAAGGTTAAACTGCACACCATATTGAAGTATAAAGGGACCTAGATCTCTACAAAGGGAAACAAACATATGACAGTGTTTATTAAATATAGAAAAGAAGTCACACTGTGACACCTCATTTTATGAAAAAATAAGACATGGATCCGACAAAGTATGTGAATCGCATGTTTAAGAAAAGTAAGCAAATAACAGTGCATTATGATAAATACAGTACGGAATGCCCAGTTATTGAAAATCGATTTATTACTTTCATGATATGCACTGATGACTAAAAACACTAAAGCTGTGATACTAAAAAAACGCCGATGCTTCACACAAGTCCAAGTACTGATTTCAAAATAGCACTATACTGATATGTACTCCTAGTTGAAGATACATATAGATCACCAAATATACCAATAACGAAAAATTAGGTAGTCAAAGACTGTAAATTGGAGACTAATGGAAAAGTATTTCGCAAGACGTCGAAAAAAGGTTTGAAGTAATATGCCTTATTCGACATAAAGGTAATCAAGGAATTGCTAAGGTGTACCATTCCACAGCTAAATTTAAACCACACTGCACAGTATTCAATTTCCAAATCCATTGGTTTTCTTTCAATGCGAGTACTTTGTTCACATTTATCCTATGTGTTGAGGGTTTTACCACATCATTAACGTACCATAACATATCCATTTCTCTGTTCTTTTTTCACAAAGTATTCAACCAGTGGCTCAATCGTCTTATTTCAGATTTGAGACTGATAGTGCTAATATCCAAACCCTCACCTCTTGTGGGATCTGACAAATATAATGGAGCCCACAAGAGCAATCAACGCAGTATCCCACATTTTGGAAGTAGCTTGAAGAAAAGCTTGAAATATTCCAGATGCTTTAATTGCAGAGCAGTTGCCACATTTAAGTGTCCCACTCTCTTGTCTTGCCTCCAGTAATCTGCCTCAAGGGAAAGATTTTTAGGTTCAGAATATGCCTTAACCAGTTTATCACAAATATTAGGGGGCCTCTTAAAGGCAAAAAAGGTTCTGCAATGTAAAAATCTCCAGAGTTGAAAAGGTGCCAATGTCTTTTAAATATATGTCTATCTGTTCCTCAAATAAGGGAGAGTTTGGGGGGGGGGGTCAAACAAAGACTCGATACAACCGAGTCTCAAAGAGATCTACAGTTGGGCATCCATTTGTTGGATTTTCAGGCCCTCACACACCCTTTCAGGTGTCATGCTTTATCATATGGGCTGCTCCTCATTGGGTCGGCGGTGCAATACCCAACGGGCTCACCTCAAAGAAGGGCACTTTAACGGAGATCGTTTCTCCAACAGCCATATGGTGAAGTGCGGGTGTGGGGCCAGAAAGGTGTACATGGAATAGTGGGTTAAAAATAGGGCTGGGAGTACCTGTACTGGATTAATTTTATTCTGGAGGTCTCCTGCCCTAGTTAAAAACAGTGAAACCGGCACTCATTGGAGTGTAATGTCTCCCACTTTTGTGTCAGTTTGTGAAAATATTGGTCAACATGTTTCTCGCGTTAGTGTCAATTAACTCTCAACTCTTCAGGACCATGAGATCGAACACTATCTACACTATAAAAACTAAGAAGGTTCAACAAAAGCAAAGTAGAAAAAGTGTCTTGTCTGTCAGTATACCTGTGGTGAACTGGATCTACCTAAATGTGCCAAGTATCCAGGCTTGTACAGTACCCGGTTTCAACACATCAGGCTTAAACTCCCATGTATGTTGGGGTTTTAGCTTCTTGACCTACCCATGCCACCAGGTCCGGGAGGTGGTGGGTTGCCGGGCGGTCATGTTTTTCAGCATTATGGAGTGCCACGTGACCGGGCCACATGTTGTTACACACATAGGCCTTGACAAAGGAACTTTCATTTTGCTTCACAAGATACATCTTGGTTATTATACCAGGCTCTCTTTAGTGCTCTGCGTACCCTTGACTCGTTTTTGAAAATGTACAGTATTTAACATATATCAATTGATTCGCTCGATTATTGCGATACATTGTGATATCTCCTTTATTAAATAGTGTGCTTGGCTTACACAGACCTCATGACGGTCCTGTTAAACAACTGAAGGGACTGAGAAGTCGACATTTTAACGCTGTTTGGTCAACAACATTTTCAAAATCAATTGTGCCTCGTCCTTTTGTGACTTAGGTTGCTGTCATTGGGACCCACCAATGGCATTTCATCTTTAACTTGTTTTACGCGATTAATGAACATATTTTAATGTAGTTTTTTTATCATATATTTGTGTAAACATATGTGTGAAATAGGTTTGTCTGTTTTGCTGGAAATACTTTATGTACCCTCCTTATTCATTTTTTTTGGGTTCTTCACTGTTGTGTACTTGTAGTTTAATTGTAGGTGATTTGTTATTGTTTAGCATTATAGAGCTCCTCCCAGGAGTAACCTTGTTGATTGTTTTGTACTGTGTGGGTAGTTTGTGTAAACCCTCTTTCTTTAATGCACAAGCCAGCTTGACAGGCCAGTGGCCCCAAACTGCTCCGCTGCAAGCAGTGCCTCTCTAACTTTTTAGACCTGCTGTCAAGTCCCCAATTATTGGGAAATTCCACACAGTGCACTTACAGTCAGCCAGTCAATCACCAGTGGATCCTGCGCCCCTTATTGAGAAATCTGTCGCAGTATGAACATTTTCATCTCCTTTTTTCTTGGAGGAGATACATAGTCATTTTCCAATGAGGATCTTCAAACGCAATGTACCTTGCAATCAGCCGTCAGTGCCACTCCAGTCATTACATAGCTCAGACATAAACACTGAAACATATCTGTAATGAAGATGGGATGACAGAGGTTTGGGATTGGTAGTGGTTTCTTAACAAATCACTTTGGGTATATTGCCTAGTGATAATATTGTGCAGAGTTGCACTTTCAGTGCATTGCATTGATCCATGGCTCTGTCTGGCTGGTCTTGTGTGATGAATTTAGCATCGGTAGAGAGATTTCCAATCATTGTCTTGTTCTTTCTTTAGGTGAATACGATCGTCGGTGGATGGAAAATACAGAGCAACAAATTCCAGTTGACCAGGTCATCAGCCACAAAAACTACAGCAAAGTGGACTCTAATAATGACATTGCCCTTCTCCATCTGACTAAGCCTGCTAGCTTCAACAAGTTTGTGCTGCCCATCTGTCTGCCCAGCAAGGAGTTGGCTGAGAAGGAGCTGATGGCCGATGGCAGAGAAATGATGGTGACGGGCTGGGGGAACCAGGATGAGACAGCCATGAACCGCTCATCTGTGCTAAACTACATTGAGATCCCTGTGGCCCCACGCAATGAATGCATGCAGGCTATGCATAGTGCCCTTTCTGACAGCATGATATGTGCTGGGAAACTGGGAGATAAGCAGGATTCCTGCAAAGGGGACAGCGGAGGTCCGATGGTCACAAAGTTCCGGGACACTTGGTTCCTGGTGGGGCTTGTGAGCTGGGGAGAGGGCTGTGGGAGACTGGATAGCTTTGGAGTTTATACCAAAGTCAGTAAGTTTCTGGAATGGATAAATGAGCATCTGCAGGCAAAAGAGACTCCACCCAAGCTGCAGCCTTGAGGCTGGGAGGAGGTCTACTATTGGTTACCAATAGTATAGTAGAAGAATTTGTCAGGATGAAGTGTAGAATATTTAATGGATAACCACAGGGGAGATGATTAAATCTTTCGTGTTGTGACCTGTTTTCTTCTCCTGCACAAAACTGTGATTTAAATACCACAAACCTGTGTAAAAAGTGTTGGACTTCGTCAGATCCCTCCAAGCTTTGTCTCTTCTGAAAAACAAAAACAAATAAAAAATTAGAACATTCAAGACGAGTTACTGATCAAATGTAGTCAAATGCAAACAAATAATAAAGGCATAAACCTGTGGAGTGCACATGTTATTTGTGTGATTTGTGAAAATGTGGGCGATTTCTTTAATTTGAAGATCAGTCCTATAAATTCATCATCTTGTCTGATGTTATTGCCATTTACAAAGCGTACAGTTTGCCAAGAGTATGACTTTGTAGCAGTGTTGACTCTGGGGGGTCAACTACAGTGCCTTTACCAACTGCTTATGCCACTCTTAGGGCAATAATATTAGCTTTTCCCCGCAGATTAGAGATAGTCTAGAGCTAGTGGTACAGGCTCGTGGCACCTAGAGCTGTCTTTTTGGATCTGAAATGTTTTGCACATACAGTGAAACCTTTGAATTATAATGAAAAACACTAAGGGGCAAATCACAAGTTTCAGCGGTGTGAGGGCAGGTGATAGTCTACTGCCACGCCCCAGCACTGCGGAGACTCATGGTCACCTACCCAATTACAAGGTATTTGCTGTCTGGTGGGCGGGCGGAGTGGCGTAACCCAGAGCAGTGCCTCTTTCAAAGGCTGCAGTGCCTTTGAAAAAGGCACCACAATGGGAACGCCTCACAAGGTTCCTGCTTGGCATGGGCTGAAAAGTCAATGCTGTGCAGGAACTGTTGTGCACATGTTATGCCCCCGGTGTGCATGTACAAGCAGAGGGGGACTCCTTTGTTTCCTCTCCGCCAGGGTTGACATGGAGGAGGAACCTCCATGTCACCGCCAGCAGTGAGGAAATTCGTAATATGCTTGCCGAAACTGCAGCGGTCCCACCAAGCATGTTGGAGCCTCTGAACCGCCACACCACCTCCAGGGAATGGCAGTTCCCTGGCAGCAGTCCCAGGTTGGTCCGACCGCCCAACTCTTAATGAGATGGTTTGACCGACGGTGCAGCGGTGGCTGGACCGCCGCACCCACAAGAGTCTGGCAAATCAGACTCGTTATCGGACCCTAAGCCTCCACTTCTCGATTGCTCTCCGTTGTTCTGTTCTGTTGCTTTTGAAGAGAGAAAATGAGAGTATGGTAGGAAGAGATTGGGCATAAGACAGTGTTTGTGCCCCTGCCAGGATTCATTTCGTGCTCCAGCTTCTCAATGCCAGTCACTTTGTGAAAAAAGACTGGCTTCTCGGGTAACTCTGCTCAGCTCTTGATCGGTGTGCAAACCGCTCCAGGCTTCTCAGGCTGCACCTGGTAGGGAATGCTAGGAATAAGATGCATTGACAAGGCTATGAAAGGTTGTCAGTAGTGTAAAGTCTGAGGGGTCTATTCAAAAAAGCAAATTTAAACATATAGATTTACTCACATGTAGGCTTACTACTGCTCATAATAGTAACTTTACACTTTATTGCTATCAACCATTTCTGAGTGTAAATCTACAACTACATGAAAAACTACAAGTCTCCCTCATTTGAAATGAGGTGAAGCCTGCTAAAACAGAATTTGCAAGTGTAAAAATACTATTAGTAACTTATCGCACATAAGAGGTCTCTACTAAAGGGGCAAAGATCTCCCTATGGTAATGTATAGAAAAAATATTTTAACATAAAGTAAAAACATAAAATTACCTAAAACAATTATTATTACCTAGGACGAAAAAAATAATTCTTACTGCACATTAACTCATCAAGTAAAATGTTTAACAACTAATTACATAAATATAATATATTAATTAAATTAATAATTATTATTGGGGGAAAACACCCTTATTGTCATTTGTTTATTTACTATGTAGTACATTATATAAGTTTAATTAAATATTTAATTTACATTTTTATTAAAACTTTGAAAGGTTAAATTATTTGAAAAATGTTTTTAATTTAATGTAAAAAAATATAGTGAATATAACATTTAGCACCTAAAAAATGTATATGCAATTTAAAATTGAAAATATTATTTCCTATTTAACAATATTCGCTTGAGGGAGTTATTTAAAGTCTTTGCCTCGATTATTTTGTATGGAAGTGTTTTGCAGTACTTGTGAGTGGCTATGTTTTAGGCTGCAGTAACTTTCAAAGTATAGATTGGGTGGGTGTCTGTATTTGCCTGTCCCTCCCTAAACCCCTTCTTATCCATCCCTAATTTCCTTGCATTTGATAGTATTTCCCATTTTCCTGTCGCTCCCCCCGGGTTGTCCAACATTTACTATTGAAACAAATCTGCGGGTGTGGAGTTCTCTGAAACCAGAGCAGGGAAGTCTCAATAGAATGATAGGAGAGGCAAAGGTCTCTCTGCACTTAGGTGTGTGAAAAGCATTTTGTAGTACATAGGTACTTCTAATATAGTACTACTAAACATACTGCAAAGTGCAGTTTGCCACTGAGCTACGGCAGAGCTATGACAGAAGAGCTAAAAGTTGTATCGACAGGACGTTGAAAATGTCCTTGTTGAGGTGCTTAGCCAGAGTTGTGTTAAGGGTTCTATGTAAATGCAGGATGTTTGACACATAAGTATATAGGACCATCAGCAGTGCTCGTCAAGGATCCTAGTGCTGTAAAACTATAGTACCCTACATGTCAAAATGGGTAAGGGGGTGAAAAGCTTTGTAAAGGCAAACCGTGTAATTAACAGAGCATTATGCTGTAGATTGTGGAGCACTGGTAGAGGTCAGTTACAGTAGCGGTGCGTCAATTGGGGCGTAGGGGCGTAGCCCCACTAAGCAAGCCCTGGACGCACCGTGGTTTCCGACTAAAGCAAATACATTAAATATAACAGCGCACTGAGTGTCTCTATGCGGTCGGACTCGGAGTGCGCAGGGGTGGGGGGGGGCGGGGCTGCTGGCCTGCTGCAGCTGCTTGAGTGACAGTCTGCAGCAGGCCAGCACTGTGCGCATGATATCACCATGCGGCGACTTGCCCGCGCATGCGCTGATGCCCTTAGGCATAGAGAAGAGGCCGGGGGTGAGGCTTCAGCCGGGCGGGTTCTAAAGGCTTCCCAAGGGCGAGCAGTCCATGTGCCTTGCTAGCCAATCCTGGCGCTACATGCAGCGCCAGGATTGGCTGGTCCAGTGCAGGCCAATCACTAATTGGCCTGCACTGGACCAGCCAATCCTGGCGCTGCAGCGCCAGGATTGGCTAGCAAATCAGTGGAGGCACTCTGCAGAGAGAGGGGAGAGGAGCAGCATGGCCACAGAGTTTGCCCCCAAGATCAGCCCCACGCTGATGACCCCAGCCAGACCCGCACTACATCGGAGGGTAAGTGCTCAGATATACTGCGTCTGCCGGCGCTCCTGAGCGACCAACATAATATTGTTGCCGAGGGTGTGTTGCGCCTTTTGCTCACGCCGTGCCCTCAGTGTTGAACGCCGGTGTGCGGCGGCTGCATGCTTCCTCCTTGAGAACGTGATGCCATGAGAGCCTAGCAGTCTGCTGGAGCATGTTAAGTCGCGTTCTCTGACCTGCCGATGGCCCCACTTCCTGGTTACCTGTGCTGCCATGTGCATCCTGAAGGGGAATCGGGTGGCTTCCATCCGGCTGCAGCACTGCACGTTTGCTTGCACCCACATGAAAGGGCCGTTTATCATCACATGCGAAAGCCTTTCATCTTTGCCAGAGGAACGTGAGTGACATTCAACAAGCGGCCACTACAGGCCTCAGACATAGATTGCATCAACACTGCTCGCCTAGCCAGGTTTATGGGTAATATTAAGGCTGCGCACCAGGATAAGTACTACAACTGCAGGAATGAACAAGATGGATCGCCCACAACACAAACCCACATGTTCATGGGCAGTGGTAGCATAGGTGGAGTCCCCAGACCATCCTACACCAGCTCACCAGTGCCAGCTTTGCATTAAACAGTTGCATCTCTTGCTCCAAAATAAGAACCCAAGTGCCGCCTCTATCATGGCCAGCATTCCTGCAATAGAACCTTTAGTAATAAAGGGAGCTCCCTCTGTGCAAGTGCCCAAGTAAATAAACTTGTTGGAAAGAGTGAAGTTATATTTCGAGGCAGTTGAGGTGCAGGAAGAAAGGAAAATGGGCCATGATCTTACATCTCAGGAGTAAAGCCTTATTTGACCGAATGGCTCAATGTGCATCCTTTGAATAGACAAGGAGAGCGAGAGTGCTGTTCCTTCAAAATTGCCTCAGAAAAAGGCATTGGTAATTGGGGGATGAGTGCTCGATAAACACGGCCTAAAAAACAACATATTTTTACACTGTCTGTACTGAAGACATTTCTAAGGCTAGCAGGGTCACTCGTGTTAAACGCTGCAAATAGGCGCCTTTAAGTGGTGGCTGCTGTTTAGGGTTGGTGGGTTTTAGCGCAGCCTCAACGCTGGCGCTTCACAGCCCGGAGGTGTGATTAATGTCTGGAGCCGATGGGTTTTTGAAACGCTGTTAAAAAGTCTGAGCTGTCTTCACAGCCTGTACTAGCCTCACAGGTTCGCTCAGGCAGTCGGATGTCCTCATCTGCCGTTTTTGATATGGCCATCTGTTGGTCCAGGGCATGCCTCGACATCAGGGGGCACACTGAAGCTGTGGCCGCATCCTCGAGGAACTGTGGTTTAACAGGCGTGCAAGGCGAGAACCCGGTCTTAAAGACACTTTTGTGTAAGGCGCAGGCATGCTCTAATATTCTACACAATTCTGGCTTTCACTCCTTAGAAGTCAAACTCCTAAATCATTTTAAGATCAAATGAAAGCGGCATTTTCAGCCCACTGACACTGCCCTTGGGGTGCAAGTTAGTAAGGGTTAGTTCAGAATAGTTTTGGACAAGTCAGCTTTGAAATCTCCAGCTGACACCAAGGGCTGCTTCTCTTAGTCGCTGCTGATTTACAGATATGTGTCAACTATAACTGGAAAGTGTGTGAAGGAGGTACTCCAGTGTCGAAATATATTGACTCTGCCATGCCTAAGGAAAATAAAATGCAATGTGGGGGGTGGGGGTGGATGTGTGTTTGGGAGGGGGGATGTATGTATGTGGGGGGGTGGATGTGTGTTTGGGGGGGGTGGATGTATGTTTGGGTGGGGGTGGGGGGGTGGATGTGTGTTTGGGTGGGGGGGTTGATGTGTGTTTGGGTGGGGGGGTGGATGTGTGTTCCACATCCAGCAGCATGGCCACCGAGTTTGCCCCCAAGATCAGCCCCACGCTGATGACCCCAGACCCGCACTACATCCCAGGGTAAGTGCAGACACTCCGGGAAGTACTCACTTTCTGCCTACTTAACTTTATTTTACAGTGTTGTTTGTGTGTTTTGTAAAAAAAAAAGCCGCTCTGCTCGGTGAGTTTCAACGGCGGCGGGGACGTGTTTCCTTCCGGGTCAGATTCACTCGGTAAATCCCGGCAGGGGCCGTTGTTTACAGAATCTGTCAAACGGATACGATGTCACTTTTATGTAATTCATTGTAAGGTTTGTGAAGTTCAAGCAGTGAATGTTACATTAATAGTACGGCTAGGTACTACGTGGGAATTTCGCTAGGTCCGTGCATTTTAATTAATGTTTTAGGCCAATGTAATTGTTGCACGCAGAAGTATTTAGAATTTTTGGAATGCGCTATGTAGATGAACCCATTATTTAGTTTCTGTGTTTTTCAGGTGTGTAGTTGATTGAGCTTGTGGGGCGTTAGCGATACTTTTGTCATGTTTCTCGTTTTTTGAAAAAATTGTCATTGCTTTCGCCAAATTCCGCCACGAAACATAAAAGTATATCATGGGCAAATAATGATTCAACGTGTTCTAGCCTGATAATGTGGAGTCAATGTCATTTTGATATATTTATATAGTATTTTATCTATGCATAATTTCTATTTTGCAACTGTTTTATAACCACGTCGATATGCTGGTTGTGTGGGCTGTGAGGGCTGTGTGGGCTGTGAGGGCTGTGTGGGCTGTGTGGGCTTCAGGGGCGGTGGGTGAGATTTGAAAGTGGTGGGGCGGAAAGTGATTGTGATCCAGCACCGTAGCGAGCGAGCGTAGCGAGCGAGCCCGAACCCCAAAGGGGGGTTTGGGGGGATAACCCCCCCCAAGAAAATTTTGAAAAAAAGAAGAAAAATCGTGCATTTTCAAGCAAATTTGAGAAAGCAGGAAGGTTAATAAAGCAATTGTGAAAGTGCAGTTATTACATTAATAGATGGCATAACATAGGTAGCTGCTTATTCAGTATAACCACAGAGCTTCATACATTCCGCCCTATTATGCTCAGGTGCTGAATTCAGACTATAAGACTCATGGAAATCTCAGCTCAGAACTTTGATAGGCATGTAAGATGCTAAGAAGCACAACATCTGCCGGACTATGAAATGCAGCCATGTTTCTGACTGTGTTAGCTGCACGTTTAGAGGAGCTGGCGCAGCCCCATCTCTTTGGATTCCTGAGAAGTGATACCAATTAAATTACCAATTTAGTAATTAAAAGTAAAGCACGCCTGGTGATTAAAAAGTCGTACATACGATTAAAACAGTCATTGCTACCAGAAACGTTTTTCTAGAGACTAATGACTGAATTAATGTTGAACTTTTCCATGGTTCCTCGAGCTTACACAGCCAGAGAGGAGCAACGTCAGAGATTGAATGGTATAGAGCGAGCCGTCGATGTGAAAAGAATTATAAACAAATCAAGCAAGGAAAAGAGGAACAGAGAAAAGCAGGAAGGATGGAGGGAAGAGAAACAGGGAAATTTCAAGAGACAAAAGGAATCGGAGGGACGGAGGGAGCATAGGGGGGGAAGGAAGGGAGAAGGGATGATTTGAAGGAATGATTAAAACAAGTAAGGATTAGGAATGTAAGGACATAAGGAAAGGAAAAATAGGGGGGAGGAGGGATAAGAAGACAAGGAAACAGTGGATGAGAATCGAAGGGATGGAGGATGAAAGGAAGAAGGAAAGAAAAAAGAAAGAACAAATAAAATAAAGAAGGAAAGGATCGTGGAAGGGAATGTGAAAAGTAGGAAAGGTGGATAGTATGGAAGAATTGTTAACGCCATTGGTCAGGAGCACAGTCACCCATGGACAGCTCCACTGCATTGAAACATGCAGCCGTCAAACAATAATTCTTTCCTGTGTGTTAGATATGTTTTATATACAGTACATGTTCTCGTCTGCCTCATACGAGGTTTGGGATAAAGGCGGTGGTTGCAACCTAACTTGACTGTCAAAGCAGCTGTCAGATTAAGTGGCAATCAGAAGCGGCCATACTAGGTCACCGCACTAAACGGGTTGGATCAGATGACGCGGCACAAAGAAGGCGAGTGGAACACTTCAGTGGCACGCGACACCTTCCGTTTGGCTAAGTTCAAATAAAATGTATATTCTACCTATATGTTGGTAACTTTGGGGCGCGGAGACCTCTTTGTCAGGGAACGGTCTTCAAATTAGAGCCTAGACATGCTGCATTTGTCACACTGATGCATTTGTGCACAGTTCTCGTTCTTAAGGGACTCACACAAACTGGCACTACTAAAACTTCCCTTGTGGACGTCATGACCTGATACTACAACACTCCTGCAAGGGAAGGTGCAATGTAGGCGGGGAAAGAGGGGGGGTGGTTGTCCTCTGCCCACATGTGGAATACTGTATACTCTGTGATGCTCTTGCCCGTCATGAGCATTGTTCAGAGCTACAATCCCGCCTTAATTAAGAAAAATGCAATACTTTGAATTTCCATCCAAAGACCCTTTGCGGTTCTTGTAAAGTAAGTAATACACGCCATAACACAAGTGGGTCGGTAGGCTGTGCCAGTTACCCCTATCACTCAGTCAGACTGGGGCACAACTGTCATTAATGGAGGAGGTGCAGAGGCACGGGTGACCCCCCCCCCGACTATCGCTTTCTTTTTTACCACTTAGCGGGAGGTAGAGGGACTCTTTTTTGCATTGCTAGCATTGAGGCCTGTTGCACCCTCACAACGTCACTACACTTCACCTGCATGGTTCAAGGGAGATAAAAGTGAAGCATGAGAGCCAATCATCTCCTTCAATTAGTCCCAATTTATCAATTGTTTTACAATTCGGCATTAATTAAATAACACTGTGCGTGCAATATGAAAGGTACTCTTTCTGTAATTGCAGGACCGATGTTGTGCATGGTAGGATTTTCGCTGACGTTTCTTCTTTCTCGCCCCTTCTCTGAGCTGGAAACAGGTGGCTGCAGAGCATGGGGTGGAGTAGGTGAAACCAAGATTTTAAGTGTGGGGCTTTGATTTGGCAAACAGACAGCTTGAGTAATTGAAAACGAGGATTCTTTTCTTGTAAGGGTCACAAAGAGAAAGTTTGCTCGTGACAAAGGTGGATGGAGAGAAAATGAGAATAATAGGACGAGAGATGGGGATCGAGAGATACATCGAGAGGAGACAGCACTAGTCAAGGATGGGTGGTGGGAGAGAAGATCAGAGGGCAAAAAGGGGAGCAGTCAGAGAGTAAGAGACCGCTCCAGTGCAAATGTGCATTTCCGACAGATGACGGTTCATGTCTGGACGTGACCGAGACAAGTCTCAGCAAAAGGGCACAAAAGATACACAAAGCGTGGAAATTACCAATAAACAATAGCCAAAATAGATGTAAAAGCATAAATATACCATTGACATGGTAAATGAACAGACAAAACTGCTGCCTGAAGCCACAGGCAAGAGGAGTCCGTCAAAGCATCGAGGACAGAATGGAAGGGTAAATAATTAGACAGCACTCGTTAATGTTTGCCAATATGGGAAGTGTAACCCAATGTAAAGGATTTTAAAAGTTATTGTGCATTCAGGGCGCGCACCGCTCACGGACCCCGAATCGGAATGGCCATGGCCAATCACTGAATGGCTTCACATGCTGAAGTCACAGTGATTGGCCATGATGATAGTGCGCGGACCAGCCAATCCTGCCGCTGCATAAGCGCCAGGATTGGCTAGGGGGGCCCACAGACTCCTCGCCCTGGCGCCTTCTAAATCAACGGGGCCAGGCTAAAGACGCACCCCCTGGCCCCTTCGGTCCGTGCTGGTCAAATTGCCGGTAACGCGCATGCGCGGGCAAGTTTATGCCCTGAATGCCTCATGCGCAGAGTCCAACTCGCAGCCGGTGTGTTTGTTATTGAATGTTGTTGTGTTACCTAGGTTACCAGGCCAGGCCCACCCCCTGCGCACTTCCGATTACAGCTGGTCTGTCCCGATTCCGAAGCGCTGTGCTTCATTTTATTTTTAGGTGCTCTTGTCGCAGCCGCAGGTGCGTCCACCAGGCTTAGTGGGGCTACGCCCCTACGCCCCAATGGACGCACCGCTGCTGCAAAATGTGTATCAAATGTCAGTGTTTAAGAAAAGAAGGCGATTTTAAAACGTGAGCATGTAAAATGGTGGTGTACCTACTTGGGCCTAATGTGACCATATGACAAGCTAAGGATAGTAGCAAAAGCACAGTAAAGAAATTAGATGAGGGTAACAGAGGTGGGATGGGAGATGTGGGAAAGGAAGAAGTTAAGAGGAAGATGTGGAGGGAAAGGTTAGGTTAGAGAGGGTACAGGACATGCATAAGGGGAAGGACAGGAGAAGATAAAATGAAGAAAAATGAGGGGAGGGAAAGGGAAGAGAATAGGTGAAGGACTAGGAAAGAGACACATATAAAAGGTAGAGAATATGGGAGGGAAAGTGGAGTACAGAAAACAGGCTGGAACACAAGGAAGGGCAACAGACGGATAGGAGGATGAGAAAGATAAGATAACAGAGGTAGCAAAGGAAGGTGAAAGAAGAATGTATGGGTAAGCATGAGGGATGGGGCAAATGGAGAGAAGGAAGAGTTGGCGGGATGGGCGGATGGAGGAGTATGCATGCAAGGGAAGGAGTAGAATCAACTGGCTGTGGAAAGGAACGGAATGGGAGAGCAGAGAAGAGAAGGAGTGCAGTGGGAAAGAAAAAGCATACAGGAAATGGAAGAGGGATGAAGATTTAAAAATGCATGGGGAAGGGAGAGAGGTTGGGAGGGAATCTGAGAGATGGAATGAGAAACATAAGGCATGACAGCGCAATAGAAATGGAATAGAGGGGAGCAAATGAAAGGGTGAGAGTGGGAGGGAAGAAGTAAGAAAAAGCAGAGGAAAATGGGAGGAGCAGAGAGCAGAAGAGGGACAAGAGACTGAAATCGAGGAATGAATAAAGAGAGAGATTGATAGGAAAAGGAGAGAGGTGATTGCAAAGGATATGCATGTAATAGGAACAGACAGAGAAAAAAATATTAGCGATGGGGTGAGGTTAAAAAAGGTTGGGGCAGTTGGAGGGGAAAGAGTGTAGGGTAGTATCGACAGAGTGTGGGGCAAAAGATGATGTGGATGGGAAGTGAGAACAGGAAAAAAGGGAGGTGAGGAATGGAAGTGGATGGAGTGTGGAATGTTTCTAGAAAGGGTTTAGCACAGGGAGACAAAGCAATGAATAGAGGGCCAGGAAGGAGGAAAATGGGATGGAACATTGGAGGTGTGTAGGTTTGGGAGGGTGGGAAGCAGAGGTGAGAGGGAAAGATAAATAAAAGGAGCAAATAGAAGAAAAGAGAAGGGAGAATGGCAGAAATTAGAGGAGACAGTTGGGCCAGTCGAAAGGGAGAGAAGGAACAAGAAAAGACTATGGAATGGGGCGCGGGTAGGGAGAGTGAAATGGGACGAGGTCGATGGAGATGGAAAGATGGGAGGAACAAGAAGGATGGAGTAAAGGGGTAGACGAAAAGAAAGGATGTCAAGCTGCATTAAAAGTTAGCCGAAGGGGGAGGAGGGGGAGGAAGGAGGGGAGCACAATAGAGCAAGCAGGAGACGGGAGGCAACAGAGTGGCGAAGGAAGGTGAACAGAATTAGAAAAGGAAAAGTAGAGGGAAGAAGTAGGTGGGATTAGAAGAGGGGCTAGGTCTGGAGAAAAAGAATGGAGTATGGAGTGGAAAACGAGTAGAAAACGGGATGATTTTTGGGACCTAGTGTGGGAAAATGGATGATATGAAGCTCTGAGAAGTCGGAATATGATACTGAAGGTGTTAGAGATTGGAAGAAGAAAGTGGAATTCCGAAAGAATGAAAATTGGACTGAAGGATACATTTACGGTTAGTTTTGGGTGGGAGGATACTGACGCCTGGGTGGGGATGGCGATTTCAAGTGTAAGGGGAAATGGTGGTTTCAAGTCAGTTTTCGGTTTTGCTATCTGTTCGGGTTTCAGGTTGTTTGGTTTGGTTTATTGACTCACCTTAGCCCCCCATACCCTCCACGTCAATGTGCTCCTCATTTCTGGAGCCTGGTCTGCCCATGAAGTCTCCAGCTCCAGCAGCGATCCTTACCTGGCCGGAGCCCGACTCTTCAATGCAGCAGTCACCTGGTTACCAGGCTTCCCCATGAGGGACACGTCATAATGAGGAGCTTATCAGCTGTCATCAGGATGACATCAGAGAACAGTGGAAGATACCATAGGCTTCATAAGTATTTAGTGGGGCGGCGCAAGTCTTGGTCAAGGTACTGAATTAGTCTGTCCAGGAACATGAAAAGGCCTCATTGCCACCGAGATGCTGTGTCAGCAGCTGTGCACTTTTTTCTGAACTAAAATGGAGCCATTCTCGGTTCAGGCTAACTTTTCTCCACATCCACAGGGCCTGATTACATCAGAGTGCAGACCCTGTGACGCACTGTGTTCCCCATCTCTTGCTGCTGAGAAGGATGGCTATTTTTAAATGACTGACTTTTTTTTTCTTCTGAGAATCTGTTTAAAATCGATAGTTTAATATGGCACATTCCACCATTCTTCCGCGTGTAACCCCACTTCTAAAAGAGATTGTGTGGAAAATGTATAAAATGTAGATTTAAAAAAAAGGATTAATATAAAAAAATACTCAAAGCAAAAGGGAACAGAGAGAATAAGTATTACAAGTTACATTAAATAAAAGGGGAAACGGGCAAAGCCAACCGCATACTTTGGACAATTCCGTTTATTCTAGAGCGCCGTTCACAGGAAAGATCAATGCGTTTGCAAGAAAAACTGAACAACATTTTGATTGCAGCCACAACCGTGAATATACTATGCTGTCTGGATAGCAGGTACAGCGTTATAGTCGGGGTGACTAGAATTATGCGGCTGCATTGTTTTCCGTATTATTACGGGTTTACCGCATTTCCCCTGCAAACCACCACCGGCTTTCTAATTTGCAGATGTCACCAAACAAATGTTTGCAGCTCATACGGATCAACATTTTCTAAACAAGGGTTAACTGGTCACCTTTCAGTTGACGATGGCTGCAATCGAGTGTTAAACTCGTACTAATGAGGTGCGACTTTGCTCATACTTCGGTATCTCTGGTACTGCCCTTGCTACCTCTAATCGCGGGAAATCTTTTTTGTTTTTGAAAAAAAAAACGATAGCACATATCAGGCCACAGGGCCCTGGAATGCTTCACAACAGAACCAGATTGCATTACACTTCTTTGCTTTTAGGCACAGCCAGATGACGCGATTTGCCCAAGTTCACAGGGTCTTATTTGTTATTTTACATTGAGCATGTTACCGCATGATTTGGCGGGACGGTGCACTCCGAAATACTGCTCTGTCCAGCGAATAACATGTGCGTGCAAAAAGGCTGCTATGATGAAACAGGTCCACGCGACAACCAGTCAAACCCTGGCGCATAGCCATACTCATTACATGAATGCCTCACTATCCATTACTGTAATCTGCAACCTACCCTACTTCATTCCCTTAAAGACCACCCCAAAAAAAAACAGCTAAGTGCATCTCACCTCCCCATTCCCTGCATCTATAAAATTAATCCAAATTCTTTAAAATCTAACTCTTTAACTTTCTGGTGGCTAAAATGCCAACTTTGCCAACTCTTTTTAACCCCCGACCCCACTCACAGGCAGCTGCTTCACCCACCTCATATAATGCAATGTAAAGCATCCTGCAAAACCGCCCCACACCTCCCCTTTATTCTCTACAACTGTTAATTATGCTACCACATCTTCACCCCAAAGCTTTCACCAACGAATCACGCACCTGTGGTTAAGTATAAATTCATGCCGCTCCTGAGACGCTACACAAATGACGGCCATGGCCCACAGTACAGAAACAAACGTCATGGCGCACGTCCCGAATCGAATGGCCAATCACTGCATGACTTCACTTGCTGAAGTCACAGTGATTGGCCATATGCAGTGCAGTGAGGCAGTGTGCCACCACATTGGATTGCCACGGTGGGACCAGCCAATCCTGGTGGCTAGGGGGGCACGCTGCTGCTCGCCCTGGGCCCCCTTTGAAACCCCGGGGCTGTAAAAGCAGCACCCCCTTGGACCCTCTACTGTCAGGTTAGCAGCGCGCATGCTCAGGCCAGGTGCAAGCCTGGAATCCTCATGCGCAGTACAGTGCTGCTGCTGGCCTGCAGACTATCACAGCCCCACCCCCTGCCCATGCGCACTCTCTGCTGTCTCCGGATTCAATCGGGTGTATCCCGGATTGAAGCGCTGCACTGCGGCGCTTTATAATAATGTTTGTTTGCAGGCAATTTACCAACAAATTTTAGGTGCGTCCAGGGCAGCTTAGTGGGGCTACGCCCCTACGCCCCAATGGACGCACCGCTGCTGGTGGGCTTAGAGAGCTGTGTGGGCTTAGAGAGCTGTGTGGGCTGAGAGAGCTGTGTGGGCTGAGAGAGCTGTGTGGGCTGTGGCAGCTGTGTGGGCTGTGAGAGCTGTGTGGGCTGTGAGAGCTGTGTGGGCTGTGAGAGCTGTGTGGGCTGTGAGAGGTGTGTGGGCTGTGGGGGCTGTGTGGGCTGTGAGAGCTGTGTGGGCTGTGAGAGCAGTGTGGGCTGTGAGAGCAGTGTGGGCTGTGAGAGCAGTGTGGGCTGTGAGAGCTGTGTGGGCTGAGAGAGCTGTGTGGGCTGTGAGGGCTGTGGGGGCTGTGGGGGCTGTGTGGGCTGTGAGAACTGTGAGAGCTGTGTGGGCTGTGAGAGCTGTGTGGGCTGTGAGAGCTGTGTGGGCTGTGAGAGCTTTGTGGGCTGTGTGGGCTGTGTGGGCTGTGAGAGCAGTGTGGGCTGAGAGAGCTGTGTGGGCTGAGAGAGCTGTGTGGGCTGAGAGAGCAGTGTGGGCTGAGAGAGCAGTGTGGGCTGAGAGAGCAGTGTGGGCTGAGAGAGCTGTGTGGGCTGAGAGAGCTGTGTGGGCTGAGAGAGCTGTGTGGGCTGAGAGAGCTGTGTGGGCTGAGAGAGCTGTGTGGGCTGTGAGAGCTGTGTGGGCTGTGAGAGCAGTGTGGGCTGTGAGAGCTGTGTGGGCTGTGAGAGCTGTGTGTGCTGTGAGAGCTGTGTGGGCTGTGTGGGCTGTGAGAGCTGTGCGGGCTGTGAGAGCTGTGTGGGCTGTGGTTCCCAATACTTTGTGAAGGCTGTTTCCCAACTGCTGTGCAACTTCTCCTACTCTTAGAGCTGAGATTTCCATGAAAGTCTTATAGTCTGAATCAGCACCTGAGCATAACAGGACAGAATGTATGAAGCTCTGTGGTAATACTGAATAAGCAGCTACCTATGTTATGCCATCTATTAATGTAATAACTGCACTTTCACAATTGCTTTATTGACCTTCCTGCTTTCTCAAATTTGCTTGAAAATGCACGATTTTTCTTCAATATTTTCTTGGGGGGGGGGTCATCCCCCCAAACCTCCCTTTGGGGGTTCGGGCTTGCTCGCTGCGCTCGCTCGCTATGGTGCTGTATGCTAATTAGTTTGCGCCCCACCACTTTCAAATCTCACCCACCGCCGGTCAGTTAGGTATCCCAGTTGTGTTATAGCAACGGATGTGCTTTAATCGAGATGTGTGGGAACCTACACCGCCAGATACAGTGCGCTGGAGAAAACGCTTTTTTGCTGCTAGAAGCATGTGTTTATTTTGTTCTCCAATCAAAAATTGGTAAGTCCACCATTTTCAGGGAAAACAAAAGGATAGCCATAGTCACAAAACATCTAATCATTGTTTGCTACTCGCACACTGCCACCAACGTGTGTTTTTTCTTTTGGCTGGTGAAAGAGGTGACAACTAGCAACCGCAGTTTGACTAGAAATACAGACTGCATGACCTGTTGATCAAATGGCTGCAAACATAACTCATGACACTACATTAAAAAAATTCAAGTCACTTTCTTCAGTGACTTCTGATTCGCCTGCATCAGCGAGGGGGGTTGGCTCATAAGTGTCAAGCAAGGTGAAACGTGGATATGACCTTGAAGTGGTCAAGTTATTCTTTACTGATCGGCAGTAAAAAGTCTGCTATTTTTTTAAGATGGCAGAAGGAGAAAAAATAACACCTGGCAGCCAGCATGGGTTAGATTCAACTCGTGATTTCTAAATGCCTTATTAGTTTTAGAAAATGCACAATAAAGTCATACAAAGTGTAATAAACCTCGAAGTCCAAACACATATAGGCATCGACATTGAAGCTGGATATTGCCGCCATGACGCCATGACAGAACCTGCAGCACGTTCCTGCACCATGTTGCATGCATGTCACACTGTATGAGGGTTGCAATTACAGGGGGACCCATTCTGAGCCCCTCGCAAGCAACCCAGGCTCAGATCCAGCAGGAGGTCCTGGTAGAACCCCTTTAGTTGCCTCCCCTCTACCCTTTTCATGGCGGGCTCACTGCCATTGAAAAGGGAAGTGAAAAGGCAACTCATAATATGCTCTGCAGTGCCGGCAGCAGCTCCGCCAGCATATTCAGACCGGTTGTGGACTGCTGGCCCAGTAGGATCCTTGATCCTAAAGGAGCTGGCAATTTTGTGGTAGTCCGACTGCCACGAAAAAAATACTGTGGGCGGACTCACAGTGTGGCCGTGGTTGAACCGCGACCACGAGTACGGTGGACTTGAGTACCGCCGTACTTGTAATAAGGCCCAAAGTGACGGTGAGAGTGGCAAACTTTTCTTGTACTCTGTTTTAAATCAAAATAATCTGAGATGGAGCCATTAGGTCTAGGTCTTGCTCTAGGGTGGCTATCACCATTTTGATAACATTTTCTCCAAGGTTAAATTTAATATGAACAGCCATGAGAAAGGGCCAAGAAACTTTGTCAAATGCATTTTCGACATCAAGAGCTATCACTACCATGGAGGAGGTTAGCTGAGATGCTTTTTTAATAACGTGGCAAAATAGTCTAATGTTGTCGCTAGAGCCTATTTTTCACGAATCCCACTTCAGTGGGGTGAATTAATTCTGGAAAACAAAATTTTAGGCAACTTTTCTTCTTCTGGTATGATGGCAATAACAACTTCAGCTGGTGTGCCAGTAATTTCACCTGAGGAGAATGAATGGTACAAGTCTAACAGAGGGGCATCCAGCTGAGACCCAAAAAGTTTATAAAAAGCTTGCAGTTTATCTGTCGGAACCCAGGACCTTGGAGATTTTTAGTTGTCGTCGGTGATAGTCGGTAGTCCTACTCTGTTTAGGAATTTAGTACATTGTTCAGCGTCAAATTGTTTATTATCATTATAGAGGTCCATGTTGAAGTTTAAAATAATGTCTGCTATGCATTCAGACATACCCTCCACGTCGCTAATACTCTTAATCGAGGACTTATTTCCCTTCCATTTTAAATAGGCAGCCAACATTTTGCCTATTCTATTAGCTTCACACAGGCAGATACTTTTTTTGTTTTTGGACCCAGGCACCTGCACCTCTCACTCACTAGTCAATTATATAAGTACGTTTTGTTAGTTAGATTTGTCAGCAGCTGTGTACTAGTCACATCTTTTCTGAATTGAAGTTCCTGTGATTTTATTTCTTTTTCCAATGTATTCCGTGATTCATTAGTTTGTTTGTTCATGAAGGATCTAATGCTAATAAGTGTGTTTCTGATATCAGCTTTCAGTGCTTCCCATCTTGTAAGAGGGTAGATATTAGAGTTTGATGTGCCTCTAGGAAAATTCTAATTCCGTTGCTGATTTTTGCCTTATGTTCGCTATTTGTAAGGCTCTCATCATTCAGTCTACAGAGATGACATTTGGTTGACGGCGCGCCCCATGTAAACAGAAGGGTGATAAAGGAATGGCCCGAGGCAAGCCTGAACTCAATACTGCTGAAGTTTATGTGCTGAGAATGAGAACCATGAACCATGAATCATTAAGTAGTCAATTCTGGAGTGGGAAGACTGTGGTGGAGAGAAAAATGTAAAATCTAGTGTTCCTGGATGTTGAGGTCTCCATGCATCTTTTAAATTAAACCTTTAGCAAACATTTACAAGGCTCTGTGAGCCTTAGGAGGCCTAAAGGTATATTTAGAGGATCTGTCAATCGTACAATTCATAGGCAGATTGAAATCTCCTCCGCAAAGTACGAGAGTATCATCAGATATAAAGGTAGTATTCAAGAAAAGATCCTCCCCAAAAACCTTGTTGGTCCCCACTTTGAGCATAAACATTTATGGCATAAAAGGATTTCCTCTCTTTACTCATTTCAGAGATAGTCCTATTTATTATACAGAGATTGGATTTTTGGTCAACTAAAGTTAAGACAAAAATGTTTTCACCCGGAGCAGGTGAAAATGCCACATTGCGTATCCATTTATTCCTAATAGATGTATTTCACTCTTTTGGCGCTTAGTCTCTGGGAGCAGAAAAATATCCCCTTTAATTTATAGAGATAGTCAGATATTTTGCACCATTTGATAGGGTGGTTGAGACTTTTGAGTTTATGTTGATACTGTTTAAAGTGAGTGCTATGTGTTCTTGTTATAAGGGTAGTGAAGGAGTTGTTCCGAATAAGGGATCTAAAGTGAGTATTGGAAAGCAACAGATAAAGAACATTCCTCCATTAGAGAGGGGGTATTCTGTATAAATGAACCAATGATACCAGATCATAAAACAATAAACATCTCCCAGAAAAGGTGAACATTAAGGGACTAAAGAAACAAATTGTCAAGAAATCCAGAGGTTTCAACAAAGGTGAAGAAAAGTTTCCTCCTAATAGATTCATATAAAGAGCTAGACAACGTATCAAACCTACATACCCCCAAAGCGGTCCCCCCTTACCCCCACCCCCTAAAACTATGGAACACCAGCATGGAAGAGAGGACAAGATACACCTCCCACACTGGAGAGATCCGTTGAACAGTGAGTGCCCAAAAACATAGATAACCACAAGCAATGGTAATATTAAATGCACATTCACAGCAAGTTTTTGAAATAAAAAAATAACTTTATGGCACTTAGGAGCTACTCCAGTTTGGGCTATTCTTGGGCTATTCCAGACTATGTTATTTACTAGACAGCATGTAATGATGTGACATAAGACAATGAGTGATCTCAACATCTAACACTCATCAGAGGGCTTGTTTTAAAGCCAGGAGCTGTTTGCTGTTGTAAGGAAGTCAGCTGGCTCTTCCTCAGCGACGGCAGTGGTCCTATTCCTGTACGCATGGGATGGGCGATCAGCGGGTCTTCGACATGGAATGATGCAACGGTGCAATATGCTGAAAGGAGTGATCCACACTGCTGAGAGTCGCAAGAGGGCTTCCCATTGCTTTTTTTTATAAGTTTGCTGACATTCTTGAAAGAAAAGAATCAACTTAGGACACTTGGGATCTATTCGAGTTTGGTCTACTCTTGGGCTATTTTAGGCTACACAATCAACTAGATAGCATGTCATGAAGGGACATACAAATATGAATGACCTTTACACCTAAAACTCGTAAGAGGTCTTGTTATAATGCCTAGAGCTCTGTGTGCTGTTGAAAAGAGGTCGTTTGCCAGGTCATTTGTGAGCCTACGACTTTGGGCTACTTTTGGTTTAATTTAGACTACACATCCCACCATATATAATCCAAAGGTCCTACTCCACATGGGGCCATTCCTAACTCTGCGTTCCACTTTGTTGTCTTCCACCAGTGAGTGAGACTCCTGATCCTTTCAGTTCTCTGGAGTCATACCACTAATATGTCCGTGCACAGCCCTCTGGCTCCTCTGGGCTACCACCTTTTCGTTTGGGCTATGATTTCCTACCACTTTCAAAAGGTTGTGATTTTAATACCATGAGTGCTTGGTTCTCACTTACCTTGGTTAAAGGTTATCTACATTGAAAAGTATCATCGTTGTACTCTCTGAACTGAGGCTATTATAGTCTAGGCCTAAGGGTAGCAAACTATTGTCTACCTCATAACGGCCTGGTCATTCCAACAACAGCCTAGATGCATATGTACAACTACATCACTGGTCTGATTAACAAAATCACTGAGAAGACCTTGAAAGAACATAAATCAGCACGAAAAGACCGAAATCAAGCCCTCCCATTCCCTTTTCATCCTTACAGCCCAAATCCGAATCAACTTCAGCAATTTTGTGTGACTTTAATTTGTTTACTTAATGACATCAAAGCCAGTGCAATAAGCCTAACCTACCTCTATGTTTAACCACCTACTGGCACAGCACCATGCAGCTCTCCTACTTGAGTGTGATGTGGTCTAAATTAGGAAGTGGCAGAGCAGTAAGTAGTTCTCTGTGCAAATCGTACATTTGAAACTAGCGCCCGAAGGGGCCCATGGCATTCTTTTGCCAAAATAAAAACTGTTGCTAATTGTTAATGTTATAACTCGCTTTCCATTTCATCGATTCATTTCATTGTGGCCATCTATTTTTTTTTTTTTTTAATCTTTATTCATGACTGCAATGAAAATTCACATTTACAGCAGGACATATATACATCTCAGTCATGTTTTTTTTCATTTTGTGTGGCATATTTAACCTCCTGTCACAATATATAAGTACAGTTTCTTAGCAAATTATCCTTCATAAGGCCAAAGTGACCAGGGTAAATTCCAACCGCAGCCGTCGTCAGTTCCTCTCATCGACTGCGTCTCATAAGTTCGCCTCATATAGGAGCAACAATAGTTGTAAAACAATAAACTCCCACCCTCAACACCGTTCCCACCCTCTAACCCATCCTCTACTGGTCGCTTCGGAAATCTCTAGGTGAATATCTGTAGGGTAAATCATGAAGACTGTCAAACCGCAGCGTCAGTGTTTAACTATCCTGCACACCTTCCTGTGGGGGGGGGGCACCCTGTCATCCAAATTCCACCCTCCAGAGCCAACTATTGTGATCCTTCTACTTGAGGGACTTCGGAATCCAATCCTTCCAATTTCAGTACCATTGCGTCCCACTTCATTGCTATAGGTTGTTTCCTATGGCCTCTCTCTTGGATTGGATTGGATTGGATGTGCATTTGTATAGCGCGAATTGCTGCCCGGAGGCGTCTTCCTCTCTTTGTAAGGCTGCACTCTCTGCCCGGCCCCATTGTACTAGATCCCAGTGCCATGTGGTTAACCTAGGAGGCCTGGGGGACTTCCATCTCATCGTTAAACATCTAATCGCTAGAAGCAGGGCCAGGTCTAGGAATTTTAGTTTAACCTTCAACAACTTGGATCTCCTGCGCATCCCCACCAAACAGTATAGGGCCTCCGTCGGAACAGGTAGTTGGGTAACAGTATGGAGCGTCTGGCACAGGTCAGCCCAGTAGCTTAGCAACCGCGGGCAGGACCACAGCATGTGTACGAAATCAGCTTCGTCTCCTTGACACCGGGGCAGCAATGTGGGGAGTCTGGGAACATGCGATGTAGTCCCGTAGGAGTTAAGTATGCCCTGTGGAGCATCATCGTTTGAATAAACCTGAATTCTGCGTTCCGGGATACTCTTTTTGGGTGCTCCAGTATAAGCTGCCACATCTTGTCTGTTAGTTCCAGACCGGAGGTCTGAGCCCAGGTCGTTCTAAGAGTTGTAAGCAGAATTGCAGCATGTTCCTTGATCCCAGTGTAGAGCCAGTGTACGAGGTGTCCCCCCTCCCCCATATGATACATCAAATAGACCAGTTCATGTTGTGTGGGCTTTAGTCTTAAGGGTGCCCACGTGTTCTTAATATAATAGGAAACCGTGGCATGTAATAGATATAGTCTTGGAGGGGCTCCCGTGATCTGAATGAAGGAGTCGTGATCTAACAGCGTTTCATCTCCAAAAAAGGCCCCCACGTCTCCAACCCTGTTGTCCGTCCAAATCCGCAGTGCATTTCGTGTAAGTCTACCTTGCGGTGTCGAAATGCCCACTAGTGGGATATTCGCCACATAAGGCGGTACTATGGACGTGTATGACAGGGCTTTCTTCCAGCATATTAATGCTGTGTGTAGGAGGGGAGAGCAATTCGGGGGAATCCGAGCTTTTGGTAACAATGGGGAGTGGAGTTCCCCTCGGTCCAGGTGCTCTTTCATAAAAGCAATCTCATGTAGGTTCCTGCCTGCGAAGAAAAACCAAAGGTGGTGATGGACGGAGCGTTGACAATACAAACACTCACCCCCAGTCAACTGATCTGGGTTTAATCCATCACCGTTCTTTAGCTCACTCCGCCACCCCAGTTCAGACATGGCCATATGCAAATCAGTCTGACCCTATGCCTCATGGGAACAGTCCAGCCCGAACTGCCAAGCCATGTCCTCCCTGGACCGGAATCAAGCTTCCCAGGACCGGTTTCTGGCATTGCAGCCGTCTTCAGCCAGGCTTGCTTGACTCCAGTGGCAAAGTGAGCAAGGGACTCACGTCTGAGCATACCCTGCCAACTTAGGGCGAACAAAGAAAAACCAAAGGTGGTGATGGACGGAGCGTTGACAATACAAACACTCATGGGTTAAACCCAGATCAGTTGACTGGGGGTGAGTGCTTGTATTGTCAACGCTCCGTCCATCATTTCCTTTGGTTTTGCTTTGTTCGCCATACCAAGATACCCGTCAGTTCACGCATATGAGTTGTGGTCGATGGGTCTGGTTGGCCACGTATCAACCGGGCCAATAGTGCACCGGACTATCGGCTTCAGTGTGTTGGCGCCGTAAATATTCCTTATGGTCTATCGTCCTTAGTGTTTCTAAAACCTCAGCATGGTCAATGTACCCCATCTGTAAATCTCCCTTCTTCCCCGGATCAAGACTTGCCTCCCACTCCAGAATCTTTAACCTGTCTTCCACCTCGCAGAGTTTCTTATGGATTTCCTGCCTAGCCCCCACCAATTGTCCTATTGCCACCCCCCTGATCACAACTTTCATGGCATCCCAGACCACCAGGTTTGAAGAAGCAGAATTCCAGTTCACTGTAAAATAGTCAGTGAGGGCAAGAGACAGGGATGTGGGAAAGGGGGGATACTCCAGGAGAGAAGGGTTAAGTCTCCAGCTAGGCACCGGAGTCGGCACCCTACTCCAGAGGAGTGTAAGAGTTAAGGGTCTGTGGTCGGAGACCGTTTTTGCCAAATATTCTGATTTCCCCACTTTGGAGATTATTGACCGTGAACACAGGAACCGATCAATTCTAGTATGTAAATTATGCAAAGGGGAATAGAACGAATATTCTTAGTGGGTGGGATATAACTCCCTCCACGTATCTGATAACATCCAACCCTCGACCCAGGAAGTAAAGAGATCAGTCAATTTGGTCACTCCAGCGGTCTGTAGGGGGGGTGTGTGACCTGTCCATACTCAGATCTAGGACCGCATTCCAATCTCCTCCCAATACCCAGGGTATCTCAACCCAGTCTGAAAGTGCCAGGCCTATTTTATATAAAAACGTATCCTGATCATAATTCGGTGCGTAAATACTTCCCAAGGCTATCAACCTCCCGTCCAGTGTACCTTTCACCAAGATGTACCTGCCCTGATCATCCACCCTCCTCTCCACCTCTACAAACGGTATCCCGTGACGGACACATATAGTTGCCCCCTTAGAAAAGGCAGAGTATGTTGTGGAGTATACCGTACCTCGCCATTTCTTTTTCAGTTTCTGTGCTTCCGTGTCGTTAAGGTGGGATTCCTGAAGGAATGCAATCTGGGTGCTGTGTCTGAGGAGAAATGAGTGGATTCGGTGACATTTTTGGATTGCCCCTAAACTCCGCACATTCCAGGTAAGAAATTGGTATGTCCCTGCAATCTCAGCCATGTGTGTCTTCTATCACGTGTGAGGGTAACTGTAGCCCTGTTGTATTTTCCACCATGTAAAGCGACCAGGAGTCCCTATACCCCAAAACCAAATCTAAAACCTAACCAAACTCGGCACAGCATCTAAACCATGCTGGGCCCAACATTAAGATAACAATCATCTCCCTCCAAATTATGGTGCATACGCCAGTGGGGGGGTGGCTAAGCTTTAGCACCATTGTTTCTTTGTGCATGTTCGGCTCCGCTTGCTCAACGGCCAATCCTCCCGGGGAACAAGGATGTATGATAACAAGTGGTAAGGGAATGGGGGAAAAGGTCCACAGGGGGAATAGGTGGTCCTACGGAGGGAATGTCTAATCCCAGCACATAAACAGACTCTCAAAGTATTTCTTCCCCTGTCCCATAACAAACTTTCAACCGGCAGCGTGTTACACATAATGGACCATGAAAATGAAAACAATTATTGTGACTATAGGTACATAAAGGATATCAATTATGTTAACTCCGTGCGTCTATATCAGAATCGGTCCGCCAACATCTTCAATTATCCAGCAGATCATCAGCAGCCCTAGGCGTGACAGTGGGAAACAGGACGGCACTGTGATCCGAGTCAGAATGAATCGTACTGTCCTCCGAGTCAGTCCCAATCTTCTCTGTATCTTCACGGAAGGCACCCGCAATCACTAGTGCTCCTAGTTGGTCCTTTTTCTGTTGCTTCCGCGACGGGCCTGAACGTCCACTCCTCTCGTCTGGCGCAAGGGACCTTCCCTCCTTCTGCTCAAACACATCTTCCGGAGCTTGACCGGACCGTCCCGTAGCAGATTCCTGGCTCCCGTCTAAGTCCATCACCTCCAGCCACTCCTCCACATCAGAGGGACTTTCAAACAAGTGTGTCTTCTGTTCATGGATAACCTTCATCCGGGCAGGGAAGAGGAGTGCATACTTCAACCCAGCTCTCTGTAGCCTTCTCTTCACCAGTTGGTACGACGAGCGCTGTTTCTGGACCATATTGGTATAATCCGGGAATAAGGATATTCTGTGATTTTCAAATTGAATCAGCGATTTTTCTCGCGCCCTCTGCAATAAGATATCACGATCCTGTTAGTTAAGGATCTTCACTATTTGAGGCCAGGGGGGCCGGCCAGGTTTAGGGCAGCCAGACGGGATCCTATGTGCTTGTTCAACACAGAAATAAGGAGATTGACCCTCAGTGAACACATGGTCCCAGAACCATTGCTCCATATAATCCGCAGCTCGATTCCCCTCACATCGCTCCGGCAGGCCTATGACGCGGATATTATTGCATCGGTTCCTCCCTTTCGCGTCTTCCACCCTATCCACCAGTGAGGTCACCTGCTGTTGAAGTTGTTGTATAGAGGAAGAGTGGTCCACCACCGTCGGTGTAAGATCCGCCAAGACGAGTCCTTGGTCCTTGGTCCTTTACCTTATCTGCCAGCTTGCCATGGTCTGCCTTCAAGAGGGACAGATTGGTAGCCAGAGCCCCCAGCTGTTGTTCCATCGCTGTTCTGGAGTCCCTTATTTCTTTCAGAATCAAGTCCAACTTATCAGCTGTCGGTTCTCTACCGCTGCCCAGTCCAGCAGCCCCGGGCGTGGTCCGACCATCTCCGATCCTCGACACCGCCCACGCCGTTTCCAGGTCACTCAGGGTCTCCAGTCCCTTGGTCCCCTTTTTAACCATGACGTCAGAGGGAACGGGGGGATGATCTGCGCTCCCCTCCGGATGGTGCCCGCTTAGGCACTATGAACAGCCGCTATGATGGTCCCCTACTAGGGCGGGCAGCTCCCACGGGCACCAACCACGTCTCGCAAAAAGGAAAATCGTCCACGCAGCAGAGAGGTCGGACTGAAATGAGGTGCAGAAACATCCGAACGTAGGAGAGCAAAGGGGGGTTCCTTCCCATAGAGGCCCAGTCGAGCCCAAGAGCGATACACCAGTTGGCGCACTGTCTGTTCAACGCTGTAAGCAAGTTCTCGCACTCAGTCACCTCTCATTGTGTACAGGGGAAGGAGGGCTGCGACTCATTGAACCTGTCCTCCGCAACGAAGCAGACTGCCCCCGATATCTGGCATGGGGCCACCCTCATCAAGGCGTCGTGTTCAGGCTCCCACCTACGAGGCTCCGGTACTGTCTAGAGCACTGCTCCCAGCCACTGCCCACCTCAATCTGCCAAACGAACATTGCCACTCTGCTGTAGACCAGTCTGGGCCTCCTCCCAATGATCAGACCGTCTTCTGCTGGCCCCCGATCCACAACACCTCAGACCAAGGAATGTCTTATCAGGGCAAGCGTACGGGGCATCATCCAATGGCAACAGGCAGAGGGGGGGAGGGAAAGGGCGAGCGGGGGGGGGAAACTCTCCCACACTCACCCCGTCCAAAACTCGCCACCTCCCCCATGATGGTATTATGCTCGTGTCCCTAGGTGTACACTGACTGTGAGACTCGTCCGCCTTAGAATGGAAAGCAGGCCCCAGGAACAGCTCCGGTTTCGCGGCCCATCTCAGCCGCGAAGCACACCTCTTCCGGATCGCGGCGCTGTACCGGCAATCCAGCGGCGATGTCTCCACAGAAGTCCAGCAGCGCTCGGGGTCTCCCAGCCAACAGATGCGGCGGAGCGACCCCGCGATGGTATCTCTCGCGGTCACTTCCGGCCAGCCAGTCCGCCTTTCCTCGCACTTCCGCCCGCACCTAAGCGCCCGGCCGGCAAGTGTGGAACACCGCAGCAGGCCTCACTCCGTCACTAGTGCGCCACGGGCCGCTCAGGAATAATTTCGGCCGTCGGACCCTCCAGAGTGTTAGGTGCGAGGTCTGGGCCTCGCACGTGGTCAGGGGACGCCGCTAGTAAATGCACAGACACACTGGATGCCAGGTATGCCGGAAAGACCCAGAGCGGTCTTCCGCCCATTTATTATATACCTCGGGGCGTGCCCGCCCCGAGGGTGTATGCATGCGTGTAAAAGTGGATACATTGTCGATCAGGGGCCGAGCGGCTCTCTACATCCCTCCTTCAATTTAGTTTGTTTCGGGAACCATTTTTCTTCTTATTAAGGCAATGTCCACACAAAGTCCCTTAGTCTCTGGCTCGGGCCGGGATTGGGCCTCAGATGATACCGGTGACTTTTACGTGCGGGGGAGCCGGCGACCCCAGCCGGGGTTGCTTCGGTATGCCGCACTGGAGACACGGGTCCTGCCAAGGTGTCTCGAGGTGTGTTGGGTTGGCTGATGTTTTCGTCCGGTCTGTCCGGGCTCAGGCATGGTGCCGGGGTTTCGTCCCACGGTCCATCTTCGTCTTGACAGTCAGGTTCTGCACCCGATGCTTCCACGGTGTTCGCGGGAGTGCCGTCCGGCCCTCCTACTCTTTTGAAGCAGGATACGTTGCGGGTGACAGCCTGCCGGCCTCGGCGCGCTGTCACCATGGTTCCCTGGACCTTCTCAACTGTCCACCTCTCTGGTTCGAAAGGAGTTCTGAATTTCCACCCTGGATGACGGTCTTGGACCACCACGGTGTCTCCTTCCCGTAATCCGGGTTGTTTCGCATGTCGAGCTTCACTCGCTTTCTGGTTGGTAATGAGCCTTCGCGACTGGATCGCATCGCCGTCTCTTACCTCTGGTGTCCAGGTGGGGGACGTTGGTATGTTTCCCCGTGGAGCCTTCTTGAACAGTACGTGCGCGGGGCGCATTTAGTGGTGCTGTGTGGGGTCTGTCTATATGCGCTTAGAAATTGGTCCAGGGCCGCCTCCGGGTCACTCCCATTTTCCACCGCGATGCGGAGGGCCCTGTTGAGGGTCCGCATGAGTCGTTCCACTTCGCCATTAGCTTGTGGCCATAGTGGTGTAATTTTTCTGTGCTTTATCCGAAGGCCTTCCAGAAAGTCCCTTCCTTGAAATGGCGGCCCGTTGTCCGATTTTATTTCTCAGGGAGCCCCATCGTGGCAAAGATGTGATCTAGCGCCTTCTTGACCTGGGGAAAAGCTATGGATGTGATGACCTCCACAACTGGGAACTTTGAGAATGAATCCACCACCACCAGTGTGTGTCTGCCATCCGGGAAGCTCCAGAAGTCGACGCTCAGGTGAGTCCACGGGGTTAGTGGCGCATCTTCCGTGATTATTGGGGCTGGGGCTGGATCTAGCCCGGTTATGGTGCAAGCGTGACACGAGCGTACCATGTCATCTACCATGCTGTCCATGGCAGGGAACCAGACTTTGTTTCTCAGCCGGGCTTTCGTTTTGGCCATTCATTGGTGGCCCACGTGTGCAATAGTGAGCATGTGTCGTTGGAGGCTTTCAGGCACGACGATGAGATGTCCTCGCAGAACGATCCCCTCATCTCCTACGCTCAATTCATTTCGGATCTGCCATATCTGTTGTCGGGCATGGCTCACTTCCGGTCTCAAACCTTGGACTCCGTCGAGGAACCGAGTCCAGCTGTTATCCTCGAGGGCCCTTTTGACTCGGGTCAGTGTCTCATCCGAGTTGGTGGCCTCACCTATCTCCTGCAGAGTTAGCGTGTCAGGACAGGCTGGCATGGATATCATGTGGACGAACTCTTCGGCTCCTTGCCCATCTGCGAGTGGGAGTGCTTTCTTTGTCACATCTGGGTGTCGAGACAGATAGTCTGCCGGGTTGTGGGCCCCGGGCCGAAACACTAGGTTAAAGTTGTAGCCCTGCAGTTGGACAGCCCACCGCTCAATCCGTGGGGGAGCCAGCCTGGATGACCCGGTGAAGAGTGGTAGGAGTGGTTTATGGTCAGTCACTATGGTGAACTCCTGTCCACAGAGATATAAGTGAAAGGGTTGGCATGCCCACTTTATGGCTAACGCTTCTCGCTCGATCTGGGCATATCGAGTCTCTGTGTCGGTGAGGGCTTTGCTGGTGTAGGCAACAGGTTCCATTCATCTCGGCCGTATTCTTGGAGTAGCACAGCCCCCAGGCCTACCGGGCTGGCGTCTACGACGAGTTCGGTCCTCCTGCGCGGTTGAAATTACGCCATTGTTGCTTTGTCTAGAAGGCCCGTTTTGACGTCCTGGAATGCTTGATTCGCTGCGCAGGTCCATTCCCACTCCTGGTCGTGTCGCGTGAGCGCTCTCAATGGTTCTGCTAGGGCCGCTAGATTGGGTATAAACCGGCCACAGTATGTGGCCATTCCGAGGAAACTTCGAACTTCAGATGGGTTCCGGGGGGTGCTTGCATTCCTGATGGCTTCTGCTTTCTTCAGGTCCACCTTGAGACCTTCACGCGTATAGCCGAAGAAGTCGACGGCCTCTTGATAGAAGGAACATTTCGCCCTGTGAAGGGTTAGTCCATGCTCTTGGAGCCTCTGCAGCGTGGCTCTTACATGGGCGTGATGCTCCTCCAACGTGTTGGAGTATATGAGGATGTCATCGCTCAGGTTAATTACTCCGCTCAGCCCCGACAGGACTTCTCTGATTGCGTTCTGGAATACTTCGGCCGCGGATGACACGCCGAAGCTCAGCCTCTTATACCGTCGGAGTCCGACGTGAGTCGAAAAGGTTGTTATATACCGACTTTCCTGCTCAAGCTCCAGCTGGTGGTACCCGGCGTTGAGATCCAACTTGGAGAACCACTTCGCACCGTTTAGGTCGGCGATGATGTCATCCATCGTAGGGGTGAGGTGGCGCTCCCTCTTCACAGCGGCGTTGGGCAGCCTCATGTCGACGCACAGCCTGATGGCGCCAGGCTGCTTGGGCTTGGGTGCTACGACCAGTGGGGACACCCAGGGCGTTGGCCCCGACACCTTCTCGATGACATCTAGATCTTCGAGTCTTTTGAGCTCCGCCTCCACCTGGGGTCGGAGATTGAAAGGCACCCTTCTGTGTCTCAGGGCGACTGGGCGTATAAAGGTGTCGATGTGCAATCGAACCTTCCTTCCTTTGAACTTCCCGAGGCCACTGAACAGCGCTGGGAAGTCCTGTAACATGTTGTCGGCATGTGATTGGTGGACTTGGTTGGCGAAGAATACTAGTCCCAGGTCTTCGGCCGTGTGACAGCTGAGAAGCGTGCCCTTCTTGCCTTCGGTGATATGGAATCGGGCCTCTGTTGAGTATTCGCCATTGACGATGGTGGTGCTGATGACTCCTTGCAGTGGCAGTGGTTCAGTGCCACCGTATGTGTAGATGCGTGCGCTTGAGGGAGCAAGTGTGGGCCTGGGCGACATCTGTTCATATTGTTCGGAGTCCATTACATTCACCGACGCCCCGGTATCGATGAGCGCTCTCATCTCCGTGCCCTCAACTGAGACCGTACACATGGGGGGTGGTCGTCTCTTTGTGGAGACCCGGCTGACGTACGATATGACGTACACTTCGTCATCGTCCTCATCTTCGTAGTGCGTTCTCCTGTCTTGGGCTTGATTGTCGGGCGGCGGGTGTTCTGGCTCCAGCGATAGCTGCCTCACCCTTGGTGTTAGCGACCTGGGTCCATATCCGCCCCGCGACCTGGGGGCAATGGGTCTGTACCTCCCTCCTTGGCACACTGCAGCGAAATGGTTGAGTCGGCCACATTTCGAACATGTCTTTCCTTTTGCGTTGCACACTGCTGTTGCCGGATGATCTCCACCGCAGTATGCGCACTGGGCGTCTCGGGCTTGCCACGGACGTGCGCGACCACCAGGCGGTCTTCTCTGTAACGCGTCTACCCTTTCTTCCTTGATGGGCGCCATCTTGGGGGCAGCCGGCGGGGCCATGGGCGAGCGTAGCGCCATTTCCATCTCATCAGCTCTGGAATCCGACAGTTCATGGGAGCGAGCGAGGACGAGGATTTCGTCCAGCGTGATCCCGGGTTGTCTGAGAATGAGTTTTCTGAGCAATTTTGATCTGCACCCCACGATGATTTGATCCCTGATTTCCTCTCGCGGGTCGGTGAATGGGCAGCTACTGGCCAGCCGGCGTAGCCTGGCATAATACATGTCAACGGATTAGGCTTCCGTTTGCCAGGCCCGTTTGAATTTAAATTTCTCATAGTCGTTGTTTAGCTGGGGATCAAACTGAGCATTCAGCGCGTTCACCGCAGCGTCGTAGTTATCTTCGTCACCTGTGTTCGGGAGAGTCTCAAAGAGGTCGTAAATTTCAGGGCCTCCATAGAGGATCAAGAGAGACCTTTTCACCGTGTTATCGGTCTCACGGGTGCCTTTGAAGTACAGATTCAGGTGCCTAGCCACGCCTTCCACCGCGGTGCCGCGGTTGCCGGGTCAGCAGTCTCACTGAAAGGAGGAATGGGGGCGACCCCTGTGTGGGCATGGCTGACCAACTGCGGGCCTGTGTCGCGGTTCTGGGGCAGGCCAGCGGGGCCTGGTTGCGCTGAGCCGGTGGCGGGCGCTGCTGTCGCGCATCCTGTCGCAGGGTCTGACATCCCTGTGTTTGTGAGCACGTGTTATACCCTCCAGACACGGGGCTGTAGGGGGCAAAGATTGTGTCCCTCCGGTGGCTGTGTGCAGCTGCGCAGAGAACACGCAGGGCGGAGGAAGAAACAAAGCCCTTGGAGTTGCCAATGCTTGTTGGATGTCGACCTGTAGTGTGACAGAGACAGGGCAGAAAGATCCCAAGACTGACGCTGGGTGCCGTCGGTGCGGTGATGCAGGTGGCGGCACAGGCTGGAGGGCCAAAGCAGGCCTGGAGCAGACGTGCACCGTCTCTCCTCTTCACCCCTCCCCCTCCGGGGCAGCACGCGGGATGAAGCGCGCACGCGCTATGCGCCTGGGCACAGATGTGAAGCTCGGGCCCTGGACGCGCACAGCACGGGGGGGGCCAGGCCAGGCCCCAGGGGCGCCACGTGGGCGGGGCCGCAGAGGAGACACTCACCCGGTCTTCGCGTGAGGCAGGCTCCCGCCGGCTGAACACGCTCCTTCGCAGGAGGCGCGTGGGCGGGGGCCTCCAGCCGAACACGCAGGAGGGGAATGAGCCGGGATATCGGCCAGGCGGGCGAACGGCCACAGCGGGTGGGCTCCGCGGCCAGGACCGGATCGTGCAGGCAGCTTCGAGGGGGCGGATGCCAGCGGAGGGCAGCTGAAGACTCCGGCAGGCGGCAGGACACGCGCGGGGGCGGTAGCGGCCTCGTCGCCAATGTTAGGTGCGAGGTCTGGGCCTCGCACGTGGTCAGGGGACGCCGCTAGTAAATGCACAGACACACTGGATGCCAGGTATGCAGGAAAGACCCCGAGCGGTCTTCCGCCCATTTATTATATACCTCGGGGCGTGCCCGCCCCGAGGGTGTATGCATGCGTGTAAAAGTGGATACATTGTCGATCAGGGGCCGAGTTGCTCTCTACACAGAGGGTCTCCGCTTCAATCACCATCACCTGTGAATGAATATGGGCTCCCACGGAGGCCCAACACCAGGATTTAATCCCCGGGAGACGCCAGAGCTCTATCGGCAGCCGACCGCCATCATGGCTGGCTAGCCACGCACCCTTTGGGGCCATCTTAAAGTGATGTTGACTTGCAGCTCCTCTTGGTCCTTCATTGATGTCTGGCCCAAGGACATTTTTCTAAGGGTTTACAGCACGCCGCCACGTGCTAGAAGGTCCAAAAGAGGTGCAGTCCCCTAAAATAAGTGTCAGCAGTTGTCTGATGTGCTCTGATAAATGTTTGTGAATGGTGTAACCTGGTGAAAAGTACTATTATAAATTACTTGATAATTGACTACATGGCATAACTGTGCTATGCTGTTGAAGGTGGAATGTTCTGTTAAAAAATAGAAACCTCCATGCCTACTGTATACTACTTCAAGTATACAAACTTAACATATTTATTACCACTACACAACTCTGATGAAGCCTTTGCTAAGTACACTCCCTCTCGGATACACCCATGCCTTTCTTTGCCTGTTTTACGCACAGGCAAAATGGGTAACTAGACCACTCACTTTAACATTGTGCAGCTAAAGACATGGGTCTCCTTGCAGTGTTTTTATAGTTGGTAATGATTGGAATGTCGACCTGGATGAGTCGTCCGCACGGCGGAGCGTTGCCTCCCCCCATGGCACGAGCCGCTTGGTGCCTTTTCCTCAGAGTACTTTTCTTATTCAGGAACAGCATTGGACGATTGCTCTTGTTTGCTAATGTTGGTGTTGTTCTTGGGGTTGGGTGGTGCCTCCTGGGAGCTGACGAGAGGCTGGGTGGTGGGTGGGTGGGGGGGATTGTTTCATGCAACAGTTCTAATGTTCTTGTACTTGCACTGTTTTTCATTTTGAGAGATGCCTATTTTGCGGGAGGGCGGCGGCGGATGCACGCGCGATTGTTTACCTATGTTATATGCGGTTTTGAATGGCTGGGGTAGGTCAACGGTCTGGTCCTTCCAGACTGACTTTGATGTCGTGGAATGTTCGGGGGCTAAATGACACCAGAAAGAGGAGACAGGTCCTGAATTATGCAGCGCGACACGGGGTTGATGTGTTGTTCCTCCAGGAGACACACCTGGGGCGAGCTGATTCCACTTCGTTTGCCAAGGGCTGGGGCGCGCATAGGTATTTCTCCAACTACAGTAGATATGCGCGAGGGGTGGCTGTTTTGGTGCACCGGCGGGTCCCCTTTGTGTTCTCGGACAGCGTACTTGATGAGGAGGGTAGATATGTGGTCATCACTGGGGCGCTTCTTGGCTTTAGGATTACATTTGTTGGGGTGTATGGCCCCAATGTTGATTCCCCTGCCTTGTTCCAGGGTCTCCATGACGTTTTACTGCGCATTGACACTGATATGTTGTTGGTGGGTGGAGATTTTAATTTATTGATGGACCCGGTACGGAACAGCACTTCGACATCCCCAGATTGCAAGCCCCGCTCTCGCGCAGTACTGGCAGAAATGTGCGCACACTACCCCCTTATTGACATCGAGGCTCGTCTTCACCCTCACTCGCCCGCTTACACACATCACTCTGGGTATCACAATACTAGCACCAGGATCGACTATTGGCTCCTTTCCCCGGGAGTGGCTGGTTGGGTGGATGCACATTCTACGCTCCCACGTACATTGTCAGACCACTCTCCTTTACTTCTGACTCTGCTGGTCCCTAGGCTGGGTGGGTACGAGAGGCAGTGGCTCTTCCCTGGCAGGGCGTTAGCTGACCCAGTTTTTAAGGAGGACATTCGTACGGCGATAGAGGACTACTTTGAACTCAACACAGGCACGGTTGACACTTGGGCCACACTGTGGGAGGGTTTCAAGGCTACTATTCGGGGGGTGTGCATCACGAAATATGTCGGAGCCTTACGCGAGATCCGAGCCACTATGACACGTATTGAGAATGACATTGCCGTACTGGACAGTGGCGGGCTCCCTGACTCTGATGGCGCCTCAGAGGCGAAACGACTGGGATTGTTACAGGAATTCAGGGATGCCGCAGACAGGGAATTTAATTATTTGCACACGCAACACTCGGCCAGACAACACGGAGAAGGTGACAGACCCGGGAGGCTCCTAGCACAGTTGCTGCGCCCGCCCCGCCAAGCTTCCTATATTACTGACTTAGTTGATGACTCTGGCGTCCGCCACCAGACCACCCCTGCCATTTGTGATGCCTTCCTATCTTATTATAAAACATTATACACCTCCTCCCTGGCCGACGATCGTCGTGACCCTGGCCCCTACATCAACGAGATAGCCATGGTATACCTGGAGAAAGGCATGCAGGATTTCTTGGCTGATCCTATCACTCCCGAGTATGTTATTGAGGCCATTGACGCACTGAAGGGCTCTTCAGCTCCGGGGATTGACGGCTTCTCGGCCGACTTCTATAAGGAGTACAAAGACGAACTGGTGCCCCGCTTGATGGAGGTGTACGCGGAGGCACTGGAGACTGGGGTTTTGCCACCCACACTTCGAGAAGCGGTGATTGTGCTACTTCCCAAGCCTGGTCGTGACCCATCCCTCTGTGGCTCTTACAGGCCCCTTTCGCTACTCAATCTCGACTACAAGATTTTGGCCAAGGTCCTCGCAATCCGGTTATCGCTACTAATGGAGGAGATTGTTTCTCCGGTCCAGTCCGGATTTGTCCCCCACCGCTCCACCTCCTTTAATCTCAGGACACTGTTTTCTGTCATACACATAGTAGACCCAGACACCCCGGCGGCAGCAGTGTTTTTGGACGCCGAGAAGGCGTTTGACTCTTCAGAGTGGCCTTTCTTTCTGTCCGTCATGCGACGAATGGGCATGCCCGCAATGTTTGTCGCCACTGTAGAGCTTCTCTACTCCGCCCCTAGGGCGCGGCTGCGCCTTAATGGCACTATCTCGGATAGCTTCCCGCTCTCGAGGGGCACCCGACAGGGATGCCCTCTTTCCCCACTGCTGTATATTCTAGCCATGGACCCACTGGTTCGCCACTTTCAGGAGAGTCATATGCACCGGGGCCTCCAGTTTCGTACTGGCCCGCTCCTGGTCTCTCTATATGCAGACGATACCATTCTATACGTCCGGTCCCCTGAGACCAATCTGGAACCTCTCCTTCTGGAAATAACCTGGTTTGGGGAATACTCGGGCCTTCGAATTAACTGGCGCAAGTCTGATATTTTCCCGCTTACGCCCTCCACAGTACCCTGGGACTGTCCATTCCCACTTGAATGGAATACAGACTCAGTGAAATATCTAGGTATACACATACACTTGGACACGGTCTCTATGGTTCGTCTGAACTATGGCCGGGCATTGGACTTTCTGGAGGATAACCTCACCCATTGGCTTCGTCTACCACTTTCCATGGCTGGCCGCATCGCCATCATAAAGATGATAGTGCTTCCCCGTTTCCTATACTTGTTTAACAATATGCCGAATCCGCTCACTAAGGTCTTCTTCACCCAGCTGCGCTCGTTGTTGCTGCGGTTGGTGTGGGGGGACAAGAATCCGAGAGTTTCCTGGCGGACCCTGACTCTGCCCTATGACCGGGGTGGCTTCGGTGTGCCTGATTTTTATCTTTACTACCTCGTCGCTCAGTGCGCTTGCGCACACCCCTGGTTCCACCCTGACGCTCGGATCCCTCATCTGAGACCGGAGGCGGACTTGGCATGGCCTGTTGCCCTCCGGGCGTTGCTGCCGAGAGGCCTACCCCGTGATCCTCAGGACATTCAGACCGCCTCCACCACGTCTTGGGCTTGGATGCAGCTGCGTAGACTGCTCCGACGGGACGAGCTATATTCACCAGCTCTCCCGCTGCCGAACCCCCACTGGCTCCCTATCACTGCTGAAAAGGTAGTTTGTAACACTCTATCCAAATACCAACTTACCACAATAGGGGATTTGTTCCTGGAAGGGCAAGTTTTTTCGGTGACGGACGACTACCGATTTACCGATCGGACGTTCATGGACTCATTTGTTTTGACCCGGTTGAGATCCATGCTCAGAGCACAGTTCCCCTCTTTCCCGCTTCCACCGGACGAGATGGAGGCCCTGACTTTCTTGATACAGTCCCCGAATGGTGCGCATGCGGTCTCTAGGCTGTACAGAATCTGTGTGGCAGCTCTTCCTGCTTCGGACGCACGAGTTCGAGCAGCGTGGGAGGCTGACCTGGGCGGCCCTATCACTGATGACCAATGGTCCGCCTGCTGCCAGGCCACCAAAAGCGTCTCTGTCAACAGCAGACACAAACTGATACATTTCAAGTTCTTGCGGCGGCTGTATTTCACACCGGCCTTGGCTCACAGGCTTGACCCATCGAGGCCACATTGCTGTCCCAAATGCAGGGCCCCACATGCCGACTTTGCACACCTTACCTGGACGTGTCCCAAACTAAAGGACTACTGGCTGCAGGTGCACCGAGTGTTGGGTGACATTCTAGAGTGTGTCCTACGTCCCATACCTGAGATTGCGCTGTTGGGATATGTTGTTGAGCTTCCCCGCACCACGCGGAAGCTTGCTGCCATTGGTCTTCTGCTCGCGAAGCGGGAAATTGCTATACTCTGGGGTTCCAGACGACTTCCCACCTCCAAAGCATGGCTCCGCAGCCTGGCCCAGTGTAATATTAACAGCGTGGAGTACTCCGCACAGATCCCAACGGCCTCGCGCCCTGTCGATATCTGGGGCCCATAAAGACAGTACATCAGCAAGTTAGCACAAGCTGCGCAGTCTTCGGCTGCGAGCTCTATTGTTCCAGAGGGGGTGGGATAGATGCTGTTCGCCCGACATGGGTGCACTGTTTGCTGAGTCGGGCTGTTTTGCAGTATTGCTGCGCTGCGGCAGGAATGTAGAGGGGTGCTACAGACACCGTTGCTGGGGATGCCTGGCGACGAGATGTGTGGTCCCCTGTCTTGTTGGTCACTGGTCCCAGAGTGCCCAGACTGTTCCGCTTGCATTCCCTCATATGTTACACCGGTGTCCTATGATCGCCTATGCAACCGCTATTGCCACCTTGTCATGATTGATGTGTTGCTCGTCGCTCTCTCTCTTTCGTTGGCATCTTTCTTTTTGATGTGTTTTGAATTATGTTTATCTCTTTGCGTCATCCTCGCATGTGTGCGAATCACTGACAGAACTAGAAAACGGAAAATGGAGTTTCTAGAATGCGTAACACTGTTCGTCATATTATTGGTCATGCCTTGCAGATGTTTATTTTGTATGCTTGCTAATGAAGTTTCTGATGTTATTTTCACGCCATGTGCTTGTAAGCTTCTGTGGACCGATCTGATGCAAATAAAGAGATTAAAAAAAAATTAAAAAAAACATTCTCCTCCAACAGTATGACGGAGAATGGATGTATGACATTACAACGCATGCTTTTACATCGCATGCCTTTACAACGCTGTTTTTACAACGCATGCCTTTACAACGCATAGTGCTTTGGGGCACTGGATAGTGAATAGTTTAATTTACTTGTAGTTCTGAAAATTCTGGACTCGTGTAATAAACTTTGTCGTAGCATGACGAATTTTATATCAAAAGACCGAGAATGGCAAATACACTATGTACGAGCATATTCGGCGCTTTCGAGTAACGATTTCACCTCGAAATCATCGTTTTCGTTCTGAACCCTTGGGTTCCATTTTGTGTACGGCAGCCATTTTGTGAGTTGCCCTCACATAGGCTTATAACTACAGCCAAATTCGATATCAAAGGACACGTACACCTTAATTGACTTCTCTCTGACCTGGGCAAGCTGGAACCATTGCCCCAGGCCGAACCTGCCCGTCCAGTTCCTTTCCCAGTGGCCGAACGAGATAGCATCAAGGCACAACATGCCATAAACCCTTTTCATCACACACGCACCCTGCCTAATCTTGCTCACACCTGTCCCTGTTTCTTCACATATGTCTTGCTTTATGAGGAGGAGGTGCCCGTTTTCATTGGGGGTCCACCGATATCTGATGAAAATGTTGGGCCTTGCCGGGTAATTTATTGTGGGCTGAACAAATTGAAATGTGGGCTTGTCATCATGACTCTGCTTTTTCTTTGTAGTGAAAATATGTGAATGGCTTACTGTAAATCTAAGAATGTTTGCCTGAAGCATAATATTTTGTATAAAAAGAGAAGCCTGGCTTTGTAAGATTGAGCAGTCTCCTGAGAATATACACACTGTGTTGTTGTACTTCTAGGATGCCTGTTACTTGGTTGCAGCCAATAAATTCGATCTTTGACTTCACCTAGAAGACTCTGAGTTTCTGTGTCTGAATCAGGAAAGTACTCGAGGTCTTAGGGTGTACCCTGACACCGCTGGGTTACCGGTTCGGTACCGGTTCGGTACCGGTTCTGAAAAACCCAGTACCTCAGCTGGCGCCCAATGTGGGGCGATACCAACTGTACCGGTCCAAGCCTGAGGTTCGTGAGGAGCTTCATGTGAAAATTCTGGAGGAAGGCCGCCACTTCATCGACCCCTGCATGTCGACGTGGTCCAAAAGTCTTTGCTGCGAGGTTCCGCGCTTCCCGACGGCTACAAAGGACTGCTGCCCTGGCTATCGCCCTGATTTGGACCCTTGAAGTTTGGTAGAGCGAAACGATAGACGAGTCTTCTGGTGACGTCATCGATATCTCAGTTAAGTATAAGTGGAGCGTCTCCCAGTCCTTAGTTGGTTCTTAGTTTTGGGTATCCCTTCGGGATCTTGGATTTGGAACTTGCAAGTACCAAAGCCGAAGGACTCGTGTATTCACGAGAATATCGTAATCGATAATCCTTTGAAGTTTGAAGCTAGACTAGAGAGCGAAGATGCCTGGTCTTAGCAGACTTGGAAATTTGTTTTGTCTTGGTTGTAATAATAGGGATTCCCGATTGGAGGACTGGTGTCCGGTTCCTCCGATTGGAACTCCAACTTATGAATTGTATGTGAAACATGGAGTAGGCCCCATCACATATAATGAAGTATGGATCAAATACACCAGAAAAGATGGTGTTTTAAAATGGCCCCAATACGGTAGCTTTGACACGGAAATCTTAGATAACCTCGAAATTAAACTCTTCAAGAAGAAAGCCCGGCCGGCGATGTTTGACTCTTTCCACCTATGGCGTAAGGAGGCCAAACAGAAGGAAATTAAATTAGCGAAGAAAAATAAGAGAGAAAGGGGTATCTCGATAATGCAAGCTGGTATGCAGTTTAAAGATAATGAAGAGGAACAGATGAGTGAGCAGTTGCACAGGCAACATAAAATGGTAATAGATAAATACTATCCAGTTTTGCCGCCTCTTCAGCAAGATGCAGCAAAAGAACTTGAAAAAGATCCCCTAATGTCGCATTTGTTGAGTTCGCCATCCCCCTATACGCAAAATGCTACGGCACCTCCGCAACCTTTAGCTGCGCAACCCGTGGTTGCATTGCCTCCTGCTCCTCTACAGCACCCACCAGCTGTTCTTCAGTTGGCTCCTGCTCTTCCGGTGCAGCCTCCTCAAGGGCCACCGGCTTTTACATCTGCTCTTCCTATACTCCCTATAACTTTGACTACTATATCGACTACCACTCCTGGTACTCCTTCTGATACTGCCTCTGCATCTGCCTAGCCTCACCCTGCTTTCCCGCTTATCTTTTCATCGACTTCTCCTTCTGTTCGTCAAAGAGTGGCTAGTACTGTTACTAGTATTCTATATCCTTTCTTTGGAGCGGCAAGTCCGGCTCCTATCTCTGAGCGCACACAGTTGCGTAGCCAACTGCCTGATTCTAGGGAGAAGGAAACGTTGAAATATTTGGCACATAGATGGATGACCGAACCGACAAAATATAGTCTAGGATCTGTTATGGATGTCTTCCATCAGTGGGAAGCATCAAAGCAGAGATACGTTTTTGAGAAAATGTGTGCTTTTCTGTGTGAAGATTTAGAGGACAATGATTTGGACTCTAATCCGCCCGAGTTGAGCCATGTACGGTTCGAGTTTTCAAAAGGCGCAATTGTGGGTTCGGATGTTGAGAAAGCAGTTGCGACGTAGTTGTCGCTTAGGACTGAAGGTGTTTCCAAGTCGTTGTTTGAGTCTGATTCTTCTGTTAAGAAGAAAGGAAGACAGTACCCCATGAGAGAAGTTCCCCCGGTATGGAAGGAAGCAATTCAGGCTGATGCCGCTCTTCATATTGATGCTGTACCAGCTCACTTTCAGCGGGTCTGGGTACATGTTCCATGGAAGCGAGCTGAAGTTTTGGCCCTTAAGCAGACATTGTCTGATCCCCGTAAAAATCCTGCAGGGTATTACAAGGAACTGTCACAGACTGCAGGTTCATGCATTATGAATTTAGCCGATATCGATATGTTGTTTGGGAATGTTGTTCCACAGCCTTTATGGGGAAAGATTCGTCATGCAGGTCATGATCAGGAGTTAGGTGACTCATGGGCTAATATTGCTGCTGCAGATGACCGACAAGTTGGTGGTGCTAAACCCGAGCCTTTAGTAGCTGAACTTCCTGGTAAAATCATTGATTACATGAAGACCTTAATGCCTGTGATGCGTGTGAATTGGGATAAATTGTCTGCGTGTAAGCAGAAGAAAGATGAAACGGTGTCTGATTTCTTCACCAGGTTTGAAGAGACCTTTGTCGACCACAGTGGTCAAGATATGAGCACAGAAGGTGGTCAGCGTTTGTTCGTCGATAAATTTGTGCATAATTTGCTTCCCGAGTTGTGTAAAAAGTTGAAAGATTCAGAGAGTTCTTGGGCAGTTTCCTCTTCAGCACAGATATTGGCTACTGCACAGTACTACGAAAATAGAGACAACGATGAGAAAGATAGAGCAGAGAAGAAAACTAAAGAGTTAAAAACGAAGGTTTTGTTACAGCAAGCATATCCGCCACGTGGTAGTCAAAATAGTGGTGCTCAGAGTAACTATCAGAATAATTATCAGCAGCCTCAACAGTTTCAGAGGAACTCGCAAAGAATCGAGTATACTCAACCACGTGTCCCTGTAGGTCCCAATCAGTGTTCATATTGTAAGGAAGAGGGTCATTTTAAGTATAATTGCCCTGTTTTGTTACAGCGCGCAAATGGTGTTTCAGGTGCACGAGGTCGAGGTGTTCAGCAAGCACCTAGAGGTAGAGGACGTGGAAATTTCCCCCAGAACGCTTGTTCCCTTCCGCCTCAAAATTCAATGAATAGTTTTGATCAGCAGAATAACGCGTCTGGTAGGACAGCTCGGTACTATGCTGATGATTACTATGCAGAAGATGAGCATATGGAAGGTAATGATTGCTAGGACAGCCGTAGACAAAGAGAGGGAGTTGTTTCAGTTCCAGTAGATCAGAGTGGACCATACGTCGAGGTGATTACATCAGGTGTGTCAGAACCTTTTCTGTTGGATACTGGTGCTACAAAGAGTTCTATTATGCACTCCAAACTCCCTGGCGCACCTTTGTCTGGTGAAATGAATGTTTCTGTAGGTTTTTCTGGCGCCCCGGTTAGAAACCCAGTTTCTAGTCCTATGTCTCTTTCTGTTGGTCCTTGTGAATTCGAAGCACCCCTTATTCTGACAACAGGTTGTGGTGAAAACTTGTTGGGATTGGATCTGTTAAAAAGATTGTATGCGACTTTGTACTGTTCTCCTTCGGGAGTACAACTTACACTAGGTAAGAAAGTGGTTTCTCCAATGTATTTGTCAAGGGATAAACTTCTGACAGAATTGTCATTTCTTCCTGATATTCTTTGGGCTACTGGTCCTAATGATGTGGGTCTTTTGGAAATACCACCATATGTTGTGACATTGAAAGCAAATGTTAAAATGCCACGCATTCCCCAATATAAAATTTCTAGTGAAGGTGAAAAAGCTTTACTAGCGAACATTTATGATTTGATTGAAAAAGATGTGATTGAAGAGACAAGAGGCAACGTTTGCAATAGTCCTGTTCTGCCTGTTTTAAAGCGAACTGACCCTTCCCAGCCACCTGTTTACAGATTTGTGATTGATCTTAGAGAGGTGAATAAAATAGTTGTGCCACAATTTCCAGTTGTTCCTGACATTACTGCCCTATTGACTATGATTCCAGCTTCTGCCACCTGGTTTTCGGTGATTGACTTGAAGAATGCTTTCTTCAGCATTCCGATTGCTGAGGAGAGTAGGGATATTTTTGGCTTCAGTTTAGGAGGTCGAAGCTTCCGCTTTAAACGCGCTCCTCAGGGCTACTGTGAAAGTCCATCAATATATAGTCAAGCTTTAAAAACACAGCTTGATACGATTGTTTTACCTGATGGAGCTACCCTCATTCAGTATGTTGATGATTTGCTTGTTGCTGCAGATACTGAGGAAATCTGTAAAGAAGCGACGTTGTCTTTATTGCATCATTTGTGTGATTTGCATCACAAAGTGTCTCTCTCAAAATTGCAATATTGTCGACAAGAAGTGACCTACTTAGGTCATCTCTTATCGAAGGAGGGAAGGAAACCCCAGAAAGAATTCAGGCAATAGCGAAATTGAGTGTGCCAAGAACACAGAGAGAAGTGCGTGCTTTCTTGGGCATTACATCTTATTGCAGGCAATGGATACCAAATTTTTCCTTTGCTGGCCAAACCTTTGGTGGCATTAACTTGTAAAGATACACCGAATCCCGTCCCATGGTCTGAAGATTGTCAGAAAAGTTTTTCTGAATTGCGTGATGCATTATGTTCGGCTCCTGTGTTGGGTACCCCCGACTACAGCAAGCCCTTTACATTGTATGTCCATGAGAAAGAGGGTTGTGCATTATCAGTGTTGACACAGTTGCTTGGAGACAAGCAGCGTCCATGTGCATATTTTTCATCGACTTTGGATCCGGTAGCTAAAGCATTGCCGAGTTGTTTAAGAGCAACAGCGGCAGCAGCTGTTTCTATTCGACAGTCTGCTGGTCTAGTGATGAATAACACGTTAATTGTAATGGTCCCACATGCAGTAGACACGTTGTTAAACAGAACCAAGACACAGCACTTCACTAGTGCTCGATTGTCAGGTTACGAGTTGACATTGTTAGCGAGTCATGTGCACATAAAAAGATGCAACACTTAACCCAGCTACGTTGTTGCCGAGTGTAGAGGAATTAGATGCTTCAGAACAGCATGGTTGTTTTCTTAGAACAGAAGAAGAAACGAAAGGGAGAATAGATCTTAGGGACACTCCTCTTGTAAAGTGTGATGGTACCTTATGGGTGGATGGTTCATGCTTCAAGCTTCCTAATGGTGATACGACTGCAGCGTATGCTGTCACGACTTTGCATACAATTGTTGAAGCTGCACGTATTCCACATAATTCAGCTCAAGCAGCAGAGTTGATTGCACTCACGAGAGCATGTGTGTTGTCGAAAGGAATGAAAGTGACTATCTACACCGACAGCCAGTATGCATTTGGAGTGGCTCACAGTTTTGGACGATTGTGGAAAGAACGTGGGTTCCTGACTTCGCATGGAGCTAAGATTCAGCATGGTCAGTTAGTGAATGAGCTTCTCGAGTCACTTACTTTGCCGTTGCAAGTTGCAATTGTAAAATGCAGTGCTCACAAGAAAGTGCCTGATGATGTTGGTCGTGGAAATGCATTTGCTGACGAAATCGCAAAAGAAACAGCAAGGAATGTGATGAGTCGAATGTATGTTGCAGGCCCTGCAAGATGGGTTGGTGATGTTGGAATGTGTGAAGACACGATAGAGAGTGTGAAGTCTATTCAAGCTGAAGCTACAGAGAAGGAGTTGAGTGTGTGGAGAGAAAGTACGGGTAAAATGGATGCCAATGGTTGCTGGATTGAATTGTCAGAGCATCAGAGATGGTTGTTACCCGATGCGTATGTGCTTGCAGTGGTTACGATGGCTCATGGAATGGCTCACATCAGTGTGAAAGGGATTTGTAAGTTGTTGGCTCCAGTATGGCAAAATGCAGGAATTCCTAAGTGTGCAGAGAATGTGGTCAAGAATTGCATGGTGTGTCTGAAACACACCCCTGGTAGGGGAACCCCAACTCCAGCTGGTCATTTTGCACCTCCTACGTATCCGTCCGAGGTTTTGCAGCTAGATTTCATCCACATGGAAAGGTGCAACAATTTTAAATACGTACTCGTTGTTTGTGCCTTTTCAAGATGGGTGGAAGCATATCCCCTAAAAGACAATACTGCCTTGTCCACAGCTAAAGCCCTTGTGAAAGAGTTCTTCCCTAGATTCGGAATGCCAAGAATGGTCTGGAGTGACAATGGGAGTGAATTTGTGGGTCGAGTGATGAAGAAAGTATGTGAAGGGCTAGGCATCCAACAGAAGTTCCACGCTGCAAATCACCCCCAATCAGCTGGACTAGTCGAATGTTACAATGGCACGTTGAAACTTAAATTGGCCAAAATTCAAGCGAGCACTGGTCTTAAATGGCCTGATGCTCTGCCCTTAGCACTCCTATCCACCATAATGACTGTGCATTCGCGAGTGGGACTTAGTCCCTATAAAATAGTTTTCGGCCGCCCGGCCAACATAAGGGGAGTGCCAAGGCCCACAAAGTTCAGTGAAATCGAACACCCTGTTTTGCTTGACTATTTGTACAAATTGACGGCTAAATTGCGTTTTTACACCAACAGGTCCATGACACTCTGCCTCAGGTCTCTGAAGCTCCAGGACATCAGATCGATCCTGGATCCTGGGTGCTGGTCAAGAACTTCCAGCGAACCAAGAACGACCAGCCCAGGTGGACCGGCCCACACCTCGTCCTTCTTTCTACAAGATCAGCTGTTTGAGTGGAGGGGAAGAAAAACTGGATCCACGGGATCCACTGCAAGCGGATCCCTTTGCCTCTGCCGTATGACCGGTGGGTCCAGGAGGGTGTCGCCGACTCAGAGACTGAAACCGTGCCACGTTTCCTGCCTTTCAGTGATGCACGTGTAAAAGGAACACTTACTGAACAGGAGAGTGACAATATTTTGCAACCAGCTGTATCACCGTCAGTTCGATTGGACACTACAGAACCTGAACTCCTTTTCTGAGATCATACCATACCTGGAAAGCAAAGATACAATCTGAGGTCGAGAACTATGGACAAATAAAAACAAACTTTCTTTTTCATTGCTATTTTTGAAAGTGCAGCTCTCCCATCTGAGAAACTTGCTTATTTTTGTTTTTCGAACCGCCATCCGGGTTCCGCTGCTAGGGCCGCGATTGCCTAAAGTCTTTGGGGTGCAGCTGACGACGTTAGGTCGACAGTTCTGGTTGGTCTAAGGGAGTTGCCCTAGACTGACAGAAGCATTCCTTAGCAGAAACAACCAACCATCGCGGGCAGCATTGTATAGAGGATGGAGTTTTTCGAGATGGAGAGACCTGCCAAGGAAACGAACTTTAAAAGTAGAATATGTAAAATGATGACAAAGAAAAGCTTTTTGATATTGTGCATTTTCATGTTATTCAGTGTAATTATATTTTTTATAGGATATGTTTTATTCTCTTTTCGAGTAACATTTGCACCCACTACATCGCCTATACCTCCTCCTTCCATTGTTTCCTCACATTCTTTTCAACCCCTTCCTGAACATGAATCAGCTAGGAGATTAGAGTTTATTAATAACTCCTTTGTTCAGCTCTTGCACCAACACCAACTTGTAATGAACACGACTAACTGTTGGGTGTGTGGTCTTATGCCTCACACAACGGATAAAGGTATCCCTTATCTGGTCCTGCCTTTCAGCATAATGGTTCTGTGTGGGCATACAGAACAATGTTCATCCATGCACATGAAGTCTACCCCCTACGCTCTGTAACAGACAATCCTAAGAATAGCGCTCTAGTTAAGGGTATAGTAGATATGATTAAGGAAGATATTTCTTATGAGACTATCCCGAGAGATGAGACACTAGTATACATAGGATGGAACGTGACCGGATATGGAGCTACTCTGAGTGAGAAACAGCAAGCTAAGAGATCTTCCCCGATTTGGATTGTACCCCATCAGGGTCACCTGTGTCTGCAAGGTACTGGCAAGAATCCCAGAGCTCAGTTAGGGAAGAGTGTCTGTACTGAAACATATGTTTTTGCATCTCAGACTTCCCCTTCGTTTTTAGCAGCTAAGGGTACCTATTTCATCTGCCATGATAGAGCCTATACATGGTTGCCCCCTGACTTTTCGGGCTCATGTTTTGTTTCGTTCCTGTTGCCTCCCACCTACACAGCAGCGGCAGATTACCACAAGACAAGGATAGTTAGAAGTGTCTTGAATAAAGAAGACACCGCAGGACAAGAATTTGGGGACTTCGTAAAGGGTTTTCTGCCGTTCTGGGGGCCAATGGTTAATAGCAGGAACATAAGACAATTGACAAGGGTGGTTGAGTCCACCGTAATTGAAACTGCTGGTGCCCTTAGTAACTTGACTGCTGAGCTCCAGTCGGATCGTCTTATGACCCTTCAGAACAGGGTCGCATTAGATGTCATACTTGCAGACCGAGGTGGGGTATGTAAATTGATCCAATCGAGTTGCTGTGTTTTCATTCCAGATAACGCTCCAACAGTGTACCAGGCCATCTCCAAACTGCATAAGATTTCCAAATCTATTCATGTGGATAAAGGAGATTGGTCGTTAATTGGATGGTTCTGGGAACTGATATCCGACTGGGGGTGGAAAATTCTGATGGTCATTGGGATGGTCTTAGCCATCCTTTTCCTGTTCTGTCTGTGCGTGCAGTGTGCTCCTGCAATATGTGGCCTCTGTGCTACATCATGTGTAAGGAAACCTGTATCAAGAGACGAGCTAAGTACTAGGATGATGTTACAGCAACATCTCAATGACTTTAGGAATATAGACCTGGACTCAGATTAGCACGAGGATAGGTTAATTGCCTATGTAAGGGCAAAAGGAGGGTTTGTAGTTCTGAAAATTCTGGACTCGTGTAATAAACTTTGTCGTAGCATGACGAATTTTATATCAAAAGACCGAGAATGGCAAGTACACTATGTACGAGCATTTTTGGCGCTTTCGAGTAACGATTTCACCTCAAAATCATCGTTTTCGTTCTGAACCCTTGGGTTCCATTTTGTGTACGGCAGCCATTTTGTGAGTTGCCCTCACATAGGCTTATAACTACAGCCAAATTCGATATCAAAGGACACGTACACCTTAATTGACTTCTCTCTGACCTGGGCAAGCTGGACCTCAAAGAAAGGGAGGTTCCCCTGTCATGTGTATCAGGGAGGGGGATATTCAGTTGCAGAAAATTGGAAGTCCCTGTCGTAATTGTAGCAGACTAGGATCGCTGAAAGAAACTAGAGGGGGGTTTATATTCTGAAGGCTAGTAGGGATGTTACAGAACAAGCTTCATAGCTAAGTGAAATCAAGTCACTAAAGTACACAAAAATGAATGGCACTACCACTAAAATTATAAAAATAATGTGCAAAATGTATTTTTAGCCTCCCAAATGGGTTACATTCTAACACATAATACAAAGCATTTAAAATACCACCTAGAGTGATAACACAATATATAAAATACAGTCAAAGTGTAAAAAAGTTGACGCGGCGTTTCGGTGCTAATCAATCTTGACACCTTCATCAGGACTTTAAGGACATTTGACTCCGTATCTATAAATAAATAACAGTGTTTTAGCATCATTGTGTACTTTGTTTTTTATTTTCTACATGCCCTGCTCTTTATGGCTATTATCTAGACATTACGCATTATGCTAATCCCTTTCTCCTTCCTAACCCCAGGTGCAGACATACTAATATTATCTGCACGGAACCATGATATTACTGCTGGTTACCAAGTTCCGTTAAATTAGTTCTCGAAGATATGGCTAAATATACCTGTATCTTGGGTTGAGAGAGCTTTTCAATTGCTTTCCAACTTGATGTGAATTTCTCGGATAGTTTTCACTGTTATTTTTAAAAATCTATAAGGGATACAGAAACAAATGTGCCCCTTTATTTCTCACTAGTACCGGGAGTACCACAAATGTTGTGCCAGAGGCTAATTTATTTACCTTGAAGATAGAACACAGTGTTTTTTATCTGCACGGAGGAACCACCGTTGTCGATAGGAGTGGCTTCTTTTTAGACAGTTTTTTTCTTTTTGATTAATCTTTCTTCGTGACCTGTGTATGTAAAGATCACGTGTGTTCAGTCTCGCATTCGTTCTAACTGGTTAACAGACCTGACATTCTGCTCAATCAGTGTCCCATAGGTGGATACTCACCAGCTTTGTCTGGGTTGGATCTATAGGTACGGTTAATAAATCAATCTTCACCGACCATCCAGATATTTTTCGTAAACAGGAATTTCGGTATCTATGGATATAAGTAGGATAAAGCTATAGTCATGGTTTCTGCATAGCTCTACTCTGCATAAATTTATATTAATTTTACTTTATGGATATCACTAGCCCATTGCTCTCTTATTTACTTCAACATTTGGACAACACTAAGTTTTTGTTATCAACCTAGCATCTTCATGTATGATAATTATCTGAATATCCAGGAGATATGTCTGCAATTCACAAACCAAATTATACTAAGCAGTACTCCTGATGATTATATGTGATGCCTGGTTTCTGTGCTTTTGTGGAGCTCATAAAACCGATTCTCAGCACTTTATTCTATTTAAATATATCCTATGGATGCAGCGTTTGCTTAGTTGGGTCCTCAAAGTATGGCCTTCTAGTAAGTCAAGTCAAGTCAAAAATACTTTATTCGATTAATTAAAATCATAAAAGTATACTACAAGCACAAACCACATATAACAATGTAGTAGGCATACATTTCATTCATTGTTCACTTTTCATTTTTCACCAAGACAATACATTATGTAGTATACATTAAAAAGATGTTAAAAAGGACGTTTAAAAAGAACATTTATGCAGGATGGATCGGGTTCAGGTGTTACTTTAACTTGTAGATAAATCAAACCCCTTGATTTAAGACATCGCTTTATATTCTAACGGTAATTCATTACCATATTCAAAACAATTAAAACTATACTGAGCAAATTTAATTATGCAAATCATAAGGAACATGTTTTATAGAATGCTACATCTCAATATTTACATAGTTCATTCAGCTGTTGAGGTATTCAGTGATCTAAGTCGTTTAGCTCTCATGGCTGCAACCAGAAAGCTAGCAACCCCAAACATTACAATAGGGGTCTCCATAATTTGTAAAAACAGCAATGCGGGTTTCACTTGCATAAATCCCCTGTTTCTCAAAAGCGGTAGTAAATATTTTTCTCTCCCCTCTACAAAAAAAGAGCAAAAAAATACAAAGTGGATCTGGTCTTGGTCAGAGAAAGAATCGCATTTACATGGGACATGATCCATTGGCTTGTTCCATTTCGGATAATCACCCAGAAGGAGGTGCATCTGATTGAATCGGAATTTTGTGAGAAGCCACCGGTGGTATGGCCTATTCACTACCCTCAAATAAGGCTGGATGGTCATGGTTGAAACAACAGTGTAGTGAGCCCTAACGGTTGTTTTCTCTATTTCTTGGGCTTCACGAAGCATGACCCTAGACTCTAAAAAATGTGTTTTAATCCATGTGACATCCTCTTTACATAGCCTCTCGGGATTACTATACAAATCAGGGCGACCCAAATGAGTAGCAACAGACTTAATATAGCTTAGCCATTTTATATCTTTAACTCTGTCTCTCCCCATGCAGTCTATAATAATTTGTCGGTTTAGCATCAGGTTCGGGTTCAGCCACATTTTCACCCAAAGAAGTAGTGGGGCCAGGTTTCACCCAAAGAAGTAGTGGGGCCAGGTTTCACCCAAAGAAGTAGTGGGGCCAGGTTTCACCCAAAGAAGTAGTGGGGCCAGGTTTCACCCAAAGAAGTAGTGGGGCCAGGCCCAAAGAAGTAGTGGGGCCAGGGCCAAAGAAGTAGTGGGGCCAGGCCTTCTAGTATTTTAGCTTACTACATGACTGACAAAGTCTCCCCTTATTCCAGATTAAGGTTCTCATCTACCGGTTTCACATACCTTATAGTTCGAAATCGGCCTCCCTGCTCCTCCGTGCTGTTCCCTTCATTCCGATAAGAAGTGAAAAGTTTAACTACAAAAACGGCGTATTTGTACTACCGCTTCCTAGATTGACCCGGAAGTAAAGCGCCCTTTGGCACATGTTATTAGAAAACTTTTTCCTTTTTATATTGTTAACTACCCTCAGTGTTTAACCATGTTGGTTATGAAACGACTTTATTTTTACCGAGTTTTTAAAGGTAAGAAACCCCATTTGAGCAAAAAAATGAATACGGTGACCCGGAAGTGCCTATCGTCACCTCAGACACCGGCGATCATGATACTTTGTCTTTTCAATATATTTATACTGCTCCTGAGTATTCTAATTGAGCATGCTCGTGATCTTACGACCTGTTATGTTGTTTATTTAGATGTTTATCTCGGCAATTGTTCGAAAATATTGCGCCCACTGCGGCGGCCATCTTGGATTGGGGAAACCTCGTCAGGAAATATGTACAGTGTGGTTTTCTTAAAAATTGCTTAACAATTAACATTGCTGACATTTATTAAAAATACGGCCATTGAGATTCAATTATCTTTTCTATATGGATTATGTACAGTGTATTAAAGTTCAAAAATTACATCACAATTTGTAAGTTGCCACACTTTTGGCTATGATTATAATTCAATCGGACATTGTCCAAAAATCAGTTACATAACAGCATATTATACAATTAGTGACAAAATAGTTCTTGTGATCAAAAAACAATTATCTGTACAGCATTGATCTATAAGTTTGGATTATTTCATCTGTTGTGGTTCAGCACAATACTCACAATATATTTATTCCAAACGCATCTCTAGCCATATGTACATTATTATAATCCAACCTTCGTTGGCACAAATGTTTCAGAACCCTATTGGTTACATTAATAATTGTATATAACATAATAAACTGTCTGCATAAATCGCCCACTTCACTACCAATAGAGACTCTCTGAGATTTAAACAGTCAATATGGGGATCTTTATTGACTTGCAGCGTACATAGTTTCGCTATTTTCTGGGATAGATGTCAGGCACATTTTGTTGGCAATTTGGACATTTTCGACTCCCATGGAGTTATAAGATTAGTCTTTCCCATTCCTCTCTGTTGTTAAGTCCTGTTCTAAAGGTGTTAAATAGAGACATATAAAATTGTTCTCTTTTTTTCCTTTTGATATTGTCATTCCCACCTCTAATACTGTGAGTTATGGCTTCTACCCCACACCACTTTAGATCTTCCAGTTTGTGATTGTGGGTAAGCCAATGTTCCACCAGAGGGGCAGTCTTCTTCTTAGTCCTAATGGCGGACTTGTGCTCTGTTATCCTTGTTTTAACCTCTCTAGCTGTTTCGCCAATGTAGGCCTTGTTACACGGGCACTTTATTATGTAGATCAAGTCTTTGGTTTTACAGTTAATAAAGCTTTTGATCTTGTGATCAACCCCGTTGTAGGTGATTACATTGCCTTTCATTTGTGATGAGCAATTGGAACACATATTGCATGCAAAGTTCCCGGTAGGGAGTGGGGTATTATGAATTGTTCCTTGCGTTTCTCGACTGTTATCCTTAAAGGTATGTACAAGGCAGTTTTTTATAGTCCTGTTTCTTCGAAAGCTAAACATTGGTTTAGGAATGTTCACTCCCTGCCTGTCGTTCAATAATGACCAATTCCGATTAATAATATTTTTTATCTTATTGCTGACTGTACTGTAGTTTGTAACAAAAATTAATTTGTCCTTGGTTCTATCCTTTTTATGTTTATCTTTCTCAAACAATGCGTCCCTGTCATAATATTTAGCGCGTTTATATGCTTTTTTGATCAGATTTTTGGGATACCCCCGGTTCCTTAATTTTTCAGACAGAACGTCCGCGTGTTTATTAAAATCCTGCATATTGGTACAATTCCGTCTGATTCTTAGATATTGGCCAAATGGTATGTTATCTTTTTGACTTTTAGGATGATTACTTTTATAATGTAATAAAGTATTCCTATCGGTTGGTTTAGTGTAAAGGTCAACTCCTAAGACTGCATTGTCCACTCGGATCTTAATATCTAGGAATTCAATTGTTTCCTTGTTATAATTCGAGGTAAATTTAAGGTTTTTGTCACCTAAATTTAACCAAAGGATGAACTCAGTTAGTGTATCGAGGGTGCCTGTCCAAATAAAGAAAATGTTGTCGATATACCTCGACCAACGTGTTATATTTTCACTAAATGGTGCTATATCGTTGAATATGTGCTTCTCCTCAAAGGCCGCTACGTACAAACACGCCAGACTTGGGGCACAGGTTGCCCCCATACTGGTCCCTTTGACTTGTTTATAAAAATCATTTTTAAATAAAAAAATATTATTTTTTAAAATTATTTCTGCACATTTCCAAAATAAAAGTTGCATGATGGCTGAGGTCTTCTTGTCCTATTTTAAAGAGGCCCTCTAACATCTTGATAGTATCATCCTGAGGGATGTTTGTATAGAGGGCCTCTATGTCAAGAGTGACCAACCATTGGTTGGTAACATCATAAGGTAAACCCTCAATTTTATCAATCATACAGGTTGTATCTTTTATATATGCCTTCTGACTTGTTACAATAGGTTGAAGAAATTTGTCTATATATTTGCTAAGTGGCTCAGTTATAGAGTTCATACTTGAAACGATCGGTCGCATAGGGGGGTCAGCTATATTTTTATGGACTTTTGGAAGCCCGTATAAAGCAGGGATGATCGGTGCCTCATTTTTTAGAAATTTGTATTCATCTGGGCAGATTATCTCATCTTCTTTTGCAAAATTTAGAAGGGTGTTTACTTTTAGAATCAGAGCGTTCCACTCTTGTCTGTTAGATTGACAATAGTGCTCAGTGTTGTTCAAAAGGAGCATCATTCTGTTGTTATAGTCATCCGTTTTCATTAAAACAATACTGCCCCCCTTGTCCCCAGGTTTAATCGTTATATTATTGTTATTTTCCAAGTTTTTTAGTGCTGCTCTTTCCTCAGTACTCAAATTATTTACTCCTGTCATTGGATGTGTTAATAGGTCTGAGATATTACTTTCCACTACTTTCTCAAAAAGTTCCACTTGTTTGTGTATCATACTTACATTAGGGGTCCATTCAGATTTAGGTTTAAAACCAGATTTATTTCTGGGACCTTCTCTTGGGGGTTTGTCTCTAAAGAAGTCCTGAAGTCTAATTTTCCTAAAGAATCCATGTAGGTCTCTTTCTAAATTATACTTATCTACCCTGGTACTTATGGCAAAACATAAGCCCTTTTCCAGAACAGCCTTTTCTGTTTTAGTTAAGGTGATATCGGAAAGAATTATGATTGCTGCTTTTTGGTTTAGTCCCACTTGGGTTGACTCCTTGTATAGTATCTCCTCTGTTGTTGAGGTTGAGGGTAAAACTTCCCTCTCCCATTGCCTCTCGATTGATTTTGGTGGTTCTGATGGTTCCCTCGGCCCCGTTGTCCTAAAAAAGATAATGACTCTCTGTTAGGAGTTGAGGTCGCTTCTCCTGTTTTGTTTTTCTCGCTCATATTTTCATTTTCAGAATCCGTACTTGTATACGACAAATCCGTAAAAGTTACTCTCTTTTTGGGGTATGTGCGTCGTGGTTGTTGCCACTGGTTTCTATTAAGGAAGTTTTCCCTAGGGCGATCACAAAAATCTTTCTGTGGATAAACGATCTCAGTGTTGTAATTGGAAACATCCTTATTAAATGTATTGGTTTTTTTACCAAATAGATAGTCCCTGTATCCAGAGACATCCTTTTGGATTTCATCCAGTTTTTTCTTGGCATCTTCATAAGCTGAGGTATCTAGTTTGGCTTCTAACTCTTCTATCTCCTTTCTTTCTATTATTAGGATGGCATTGGCTGTTTCGATTATTAACAACATCCAATCCCTGCTACATCTATTTGCAATCAGGGTCCAATTCTCTATAAACTTATCGTGTCGTATAAAAACACCAGGATCATTTTTAATCTGTAAACTACAGGGGATTATGCCTTTCTTCAAATAGTCAATTAAAAAATCTGCGTGTAATTCTGTGTAATTTCTTTTTATTATTCCACAATTCTCGCCACTTAGCTTCATCATTATTTGTATTAGCTATGGATGTAAACATTTTTGAGGTGCCATTAACAATTTTATTGAATTCCTCTTCTGAGAAACCATAAGTTTTTAAAGCGTCCATTATTAATTTGGTACACTTTGTAGGTCTATGCCTCAAACAGATTTGTTCAAACTTGTACCTCCCAGCTAACAAGCTGTACAATTATACCTCAAAGAAAGGGAGGTTCCCCTGTCATGTGTATCAGGGAGGGGGATATTCAGTTGCAGAAAATTGGAAGTCCCTGTCGTAATTGTAGCAGACTAGGATCGCTGAAAGAAACTAGAGGGAGGTTTATATTCTGAAGGCTAGTAGGGATGTTACAGAACAAGCTTCATAGCTAAGTGAAATCAAGTCACTAAAGTACACAAAAATGGATGGCACTACCACTAAAATTATAAAAATAATGTGCAAAATTTATGTATAGTGATAACACAATATATAAAATACAGTCAAAGTGTAAAAAAGTCGACGCGGCGTTTCGGTGCTAATCAATCTTGACACCTTCATCAGGACTTTAAGGACATTTGACTCCGTATCTATAAATAAATAACAGTGTTTTAGCATCATTGTGTACTTTGTTTTTTATTTTCTACATGCCCTGCTCTTTATGGCTATTATCTAGACATTACGCATTATGCTAATCCCTTTCTCCTTCCTAACCCCAGGTGCAGACATACTAATATTATCTGCACAAAACCATGATATTACTGCTGGTTACCAAGTTCCGTTAAATTAGTTCTCAAAGATATGGCTAAATATACCTGTATCTTGGGTTGAGAGAGCTTTTCAATTGCTTTCCAACTTGATGTGAATTTCTCGGATAGTTTTCACTGTTATTTTTAAAAATCTATAAGGGATACAGAAACAAATGTGCCCCTTTATTTCTCACTAGTACCGGGAGTACCACAAATGTTGTGCCAGAGGCTAATTTATTTACCTTGAAGATAGAACACAGTGTTTTTTATCTGCACGGAGGAACCACCGTTGTCGATAGGAGTGGCTTATTTTTAGACAGTTTTTTTCTTTTTGATTAATCTTTCTTCGTGACCTGTGTATGTAAAGATCACGTGTGTTCAGTCTAGCATTCGTTCTAACTGGTTAACAGACCTGACATTCTGCTCATTCTGCTCAGTGTCCCATAGGTGGATACTCACCAGCTTTGTCTGGGTTGGATCTATAGGTACGGTTAATAAATCAATCTTCACCGACCATCCAGATATTTTTCGTAAACAGGAATTTCGGTATCTATGGATACAAGTAGGATAAAGCTATAGTCATGGTTTCTGCATAGCTCTACTCTGCATGCATTTATATTAATTTTACTTTATGGATATCACTAGCCCATTGCTCTCTTATTTACTTCAACATTTGGACAACACTAAGTTTTTGTTATCAACCTAGCATCTTCATGTATGATAATTATCTGAATATCCAGAAGATATGTCTGCAATTCACAAACCAAATTATACTAAGCAGTACTCCTGATGATTATATGTGATGCCTGGTTTCTGTGCTTTTGTGGAGCGCATAAACCCGATTCTCAGCACTTTATTCTATTTAAATATATCCTATGGATGCAGCGTTTGCTTAGTTGGGTCCTCAAAGTATGGCCTTCTAGTATTTTAGCTTACTACATGACTGACAAAGTCTCCCCTTATTCCAGATTAAGGTTCTCATCTACCGGTTTCACATACCTTATAGTTCGAAATCGGCCTCCCTGCTCCTCCGTGCTGTTCCCTTCATTCCGATAAGAAGTGAAAAGTTTAACTACAAAAACGGCGTATTTGTACTACCGCTTCCTAGATTGACCCGGAAGTAAAGCGCCCTTTGGCACATGTTATTAGAAAACTTTTTCCTTTTTATATTGTTAACTACCCTCAGTGTTTAACCATGTTGGTTATGAAACGACTTTATTTTTACCGAGTTTTTAAAGGTAAGAAACCCCATTTGAGCGAAAAAATGAATACGGTGACCCGGAAGTGCCTATCGTCACCTCGGACACCGGCGATCATGATACTTTGTCTTTTCAATATATTTATACTGCTCCTGAGTATTCTAATTGAGCATGCTCGTGATCTTACGACCTGTTATGTTGTTTATTTAGATGTTTATCTCGGCAATTGTTCGAAAATATTGCGCCCACTGCGGCGGCCATCTTGGATTGGGGAAACCTCGTCGGGAAATATGTACAGTGTGGTTTTCTTAAAAATTGCTTAACAATTAACATTGCTGACATTTATTAAAAATACGGCCATTGAGATTCAATTATCTTTTCTATATGGATTATGTACAGTGTATTAAAGTTCAAAAATTACATCACAATTTGTAAGTTGCCACACTTTTGGCTATGATGATAATTCAATCGGACATTGTCCAAAAATCAGTTACATAACAGCATATTATACAATTAGTGACAAAATAGTTCTTGTGATCAAAAAACAATTATCTGTACAGCATTGATCTATAAGTTTGGATTATTTCATCTGTTGTGGTTCAGCACAATACTCACAATATATTTATTCCAAATGCATCTCTAGCCATATGTACATTATTATAATCCAACCTTCGTTGGCACAAATGTTTCAGAACCCTATTGGTTACATTAATAATTGTATATAACATAATAAACTGTCTGCATAAATCGCCTACTTCACTACCAATAGAGACTCTCTGAGATTTAAACAGTCAATATGGGGATCTTTATTGACTTGCAGCGTACATAGTTTCGCTATTTTCTGGGATAGATGTCAGGCACATTTTGTTGGCAATTGGGACATTTTCGACTCCCATGGAGTTATAAGATTAGTCTTTCCCATTCCTCTCTGTTGTTAAGTCCAGTTCTAAAGGTGTTAAATAGAGACATATAAAATTGTTCTCTTTTTTTCCTTTTGATATTGTCATTCCCACCTTTAATACTGTGAGTTATGGCTTCTACCCCACACCACTTTAGATCTTCTAGTTTGTGATTGTGGGTAAGCCAATGTTCCACGAAGGTTGGATTATAATAATGTACATATGGCTAGAGATGCGTTTGGAATAAATATATTGTTAGTATTGTGCTGAACCACAACAGATGAAATAATCCAAATGTATAGATCAATGCTGTACAGATAATTGTTTTTTGATCACAAGAACTATTTTGTCACTAATTGTATAATATGCTGTTATGTAACTGATTTTTGGACAATGTCCGATTGAATTATAGCCAAAAGTGTGGCAACTTACAAATTGTGATGTAATTTTTGAACTTTAATACACTGTACATAATCCATATAGAAAAGATAATTGAATCTCAATGGCCGTATTTTTAATAAATATCAGCAATGTTAATTGTTAAGCAATTTTTAAGAAAACCACACTGTACATATTTCCCGACGAGGTTTCCCCAATCCAAGATGGCCGCCGCAGTGGGCGCAATATTTTCGAACAATTGCTGAGATAAACATCTAAATAAACAACATAACAGGTCGTAAGATCACGAGCATGCTCAATTAGAATACTCAGGAGCAGTATAAATATATTGAAAAGACAAAGTATCATGATCGCTGGTGTCCGAGGTGACGATAGGCACTTCCGGGTCACCGTATTCATTTTTTGCTCAAATGGGGTTTCTTACCTTTAAAAACTCGGTAAAAATAAAGTCGTTTCATAACCAACATGGTTAAACACTGAGGGTAGTTAACAATATAAAAAGGAAAAAGTTTTCTAATAACATGTGCCAAAGGGCGCTTTACTTCCGGGTCAATCTAGGAAGCGGTAGTACAAATAAGCCGTTTTTGTAGTTAAACTTTTCACTTCTTATCGGAATGAAGGGAACAGCACGGAGGAGCAGGGAGGCCGATTTCGAACTATAAGGTATGTGAAACCGGTAGATGAGAACCGTAATCTGGAATAAGGGGAGACTTTGTCAGTCATGTAGTAAGCTAAAATACTAGAAGGCCATACTTTGAGGACCCAACTAAGCAAACGCTGCATCCGTAGGATATATTTAAATAGAAAAAAGTGCTGAGAATCGGTTTTATGCGCTCCACAAAAGCACAGAAACCAGGCATCACATATAATCATCAGGAGTACTGCTTAGTATAATTTGGTTTGTGAATTGCAGACATATCTCCTGGATATTCAGATAATTATCATACATGAAGATGCTAGGTTGATAACAAAAACTTAGTGTTGTCCAAATGTTGAAGTAAATAAGAGAGCAATGGGCTAGTGATATCCATAAAGTAAAATTAATAAAAATTTATGCAGAGTAGAGCTATGCAGAAACCATGACTATAGCTTTATCCTACTTATATCCATAGATACCGAAATTCCTGTTTACGAAAAATATCTGGATGGTCGGTGAAGATTGATTTATTAACCGTACCTATAGATCCAACCCAGACAAAGCTGGTGAGTATCCACCTATGGGACACTGAGCAGAATGAGCAGAATGTCAGGTCTGTTAACCAGTTAGAACGAATGCGAGACTGAACACACGTGATCTTTACATACACAGGTCACGAAGAAAGATTAATCAAAAAGAAAAAAACTGTCTAAAAAGAAGCCACTCCTATCGACAACCGTGGTTCCTCCGTGCAGATAAAAAACACTGTGTTCTATCTTCAAGGTAAATAAATTAGCCTCTGGCACAACATTTGTGGTACTCCCGGTACTAGTGAGAAATAAAGGGGCACATTTGTTTCTGTATCCCTTATAGATTTTTAAAAATAACAGTGAAAACTATCCGAGAAATTCACATCAATTTGGAAAGCAATTGAAAAGCTCTCTCAACCCAAGATACAGGTATATTTAGCCATATCTTCGAGAACTAATTTAACGGAACTTGGTAACCAGCAGTAATATCATGGTTCCGTGCAGATAATATTAGTATGTCTGCACCTGGGGTTAGGAAGGAGAAAGGGATTAGCATAATGCGTAATGTCTAGATAATAGCCATAAAGAGCAGGGCATGTAGAAAATAAAAAACAAAGTACACAATGATGCTAAAACACTGTTATTTATTTATAGATACGGAGTCAAATGTCCTTAATGTCCTGATGAAGGTGTCAAGATTGATTAGCACCGAAACGCCGCGTCAACTTTTTTACACTTTGACTGTATTTTATATATTGTGTTATCACTCTAGGTGGTATTTTAAATGCTTTGTATTATGTGTTAGAATGTAACCCATTTGGGAGGCTAAAAATAAATTTTGCACATTATTTTTATAATTTTAGTGGTAGTGCCATTCATTTTTGTGTACTTTAGTGACTTGATTTCACTTAGCTATGAAGCTTGTTCTGTAACATCCCTACTAGCCTTCAGAATATAAACCCCCCTCTAGTTTCTTTCAGCGATCCTAGTCTGCTACAATTACGACAGGGACTTCCAATTTTCTGCAACTGGGCAAGCTGGAACCATTGCCCCAGGCCGAACCTGCCCGGCCAGTTCCTTTCCCAGTGGCCGAACGAGATAGCATCAAGGCACAACATGCCATAAACCCTTTTCATCGCACATGCACCTGCCTAATCTTGCTCACACCTGTCCCTGTTTCTTCACATATGTCTTGCTTTATGAGGAGGAGTTGCCCGTTTTTATTGGGGGTCCACCGATATCTGATGAAAATGTTGGGCCTTGCCGGGTAATTTATTGTAGGCTGAACAAATTGAAATGTGGGCTTGTCATCATGACTCTGCTTTTTCTTTGTAGTGAAAATATGTAAATGGCTTACTGTAAATCTAAGAATGTTTGCCTGAAGCATAATATTTTGTATAAAAAGAGAAGCCTGGCTTTGTAAGATTGAGCAGTCTCCTGAGAATATACACACCGTGTTGTTGTACTTCTAGGACGCCTGTTACTTGGTTGCAGCCAATAAATTCGATCTTTGACTTCACCTAAAAGACTCTGAGTTTCTGTGTCTGAATCAGGAAAGTACTCGAGGTCTTAGGGTGTACCCCGACACCGCTGGGTTACCGGTTCTGAAAAACCCAGTACCTCATACTATTCCAACTCCAGTCCCCGTGGATAGTTGGGAAGGTGTTGGATAGTAAATTAAAACTATTCCCTATCCTAGAGCGCCCCCCAGCGCAATGCGTTGTAATGGTTTGCGTTGTAAAAGTTGCGTCGTAAAGGCACTGCGTGGTAAAGGTAAAGGTAAGTTGCGTTGTAAAGGATGTTTCCCACGGAGAATAGGTCTTTGAAGGTTTTCGTATAACACTGTCCCCAAATTTCGAGTTGATGATGTTAAATGTTTTTTTTGCTTTCATCACTACCAGGTAAAACCATCCAGGGAGGGACAAAAAATATAACTACTCCCACACCATAGGAGACAACTCCTACAGTATGGGAGTTATTAGTTTTTGCCTTTTTTTAAACAAAATCCGACTTTGGAATTTTGTTTTTAAAAAGCAAAAATGCATTAAAAATTTCATGGGTGGCCCACATGTTTGATAGACCTGTCAGTCAAACTTTTAACACATTGAAAGCAACTGGCATAATTGCAGTTCCTGTAAGTGACTAGCAATGCCCAGAGCGCTGGGTGATATCTCTAAGAGGCATATTTGCAATGCCCCTGCAGCACTTTTACACTTCTGTGGCGCTCCGGAGGCGCAGTGTGCCGGGTTATATTTAAAAGGCCACGTAAAACCACCCTGCATGGATTGTCATGGCCTTATAAGTATGGCTTCCTTTCATGCATTACCCTGCGTGAAAGGGGCGTTCCAAGCGTGTTGCTGTGGGTGTTCCAATGCAACACCCATGGAATCTGAAGGATTCCCAGATTGACAAGATTTCATAAACCTGGGACTACATCAGATTCTAATGCCTCCCATGGGAGGCAATAAAGTGGCGCAACGAGGAGAAATATTTTTATTTCTTCTGGTTTTTTGCTCTTTCTGCATTCTGCAGCACACATAGAAGGAGAAAAACGGCGTCAATGATTGTTTTTGTGCAGGGACCTGCTGCCTTTGGACGGGCTGAAGAAACTGGGGACATCAAAGCCGGACACTGAGTGAGCATTTACTAATTACAACCCTCCCTCACCCTTACTTTAACTTAGGAACATCTCTCTATATAGAATTTATAGATAAATAACTGTTGTGACTGGAGTGGGGAAAGGACGTGTTCAAGGTGCGTGAGCACGCAATGATTATTTAGAGAGAAGAGGTAGTAGCATCCTATATGAAATGGGGGGAAATTACTCTTTCATTTGTTTTGTCCCCTCCCCCCGATTCTCTTTAGTGGGAGATTTACAACAGCAGCCCTTAACCCTAGAGGGAAGTACAACATGATTATTATATGTTTTAATAATTATAGTACTGCTGTACCTGTGTCGAAGTTTTTTAGATTAAGCTTTGGTTTTTTATAATTTTGTGAAGTGTCACCATCTATCCATGTCGCAGCATAATTGCTCAATTACGAATCTTTTACTTGCTTTGTGGGACACCGCATTATCGCATCAGTTTATTGAAATGCAGCCTAATCTCAACTTAAGCATACTAATGTATTCTTACTTACACATGAGTTTAATGAAACACCACTCGACTAGCAGGTGGTTTGACAGTACAAGGCAGCAAATTCGACATTCCAGTGCTTTGAGTCTCCGCCACATGGCATATTTTCCCACAGAAATTGTACAAAGTCCATAGGGGAAAACGGAAATGCTAATTTGTGACTATTTATAAACATCTCTAAAATGAGTTCCCACATTTTAGAATTAATGATGTCTGTGTGAGTGCAGGTTGAGCAGTGTGCCTGTGTGAGTCCTGGGTGAGTGATGTCTGTGACAGTGCAGGGGTGAGGGATGTCTGTGTGAGTGCAGGGTGAGTGATGTCTCTGTGAGTGCAGGGTGAGTGATGTCTGTGTGAATGCAGGCTGAGCAGTGTGCCTGTGTGAGTCCTGGGTGAGTGATGTCTGTGTGAGTCCAGGGTGAGTGATGTCTGTGTGAGTGCAGGTTGAGCAGTGTGCCTGTGTGAGTCCAGAGTGAGTGATGTGGATGGGTGAATGCTGGCTTAGTGATGTGTCAGGGAAGGGTGAGTAATGGGTCTATGAGTGCAGGGTGACTGTGCCTATATGAATGCAGGGAGAGAGATGTATCTGTGCAAGTGCAAAGAGACTTGTCTGGCTACTCCCGGAGATGTATTTGCCAAGCCACCTCTTTCTCAAATGTGCTTGAGAATGCACCATTTGCCCACTTTTTTCAAAATGTTCTCGTGGGAGAACCCCGACCCCCCATAGGTGGTTCGGTCTCACTCGCTGCACTCGCTCGCCACAGTGCAGTATTTACGCCTCACCACTTTCAAATGTCACCAGCCGCCACTGGACCTGCTGCCTTTGGACGGGCTGAAGAAACTGGGGACATCAAAGCCGGACACTGAGTGAGCATTTACTAATTACAACCCTCCCTCACCCTTACTTTAACTTAGGAACATCTCTCTATATAGAATTTATAGATAAATAACTGTTGTGACTGGAGTGGGGAAAGGACGTGTTCAAGGTGCGTGAGCACGCAATGATTATTTAGAGAGAAGAGGTAGTAGCATCCTATATGAAATGGGGGGAAATTACTCTTTCATTTGTTTTGTCCCCTCCCCCCGATTCTCTTTAGTGGGAGATTTACAACAGCAGCCCTTAACCCTAGAGGGAAGTACAACATGATTATTATATGTTTTAATAATTATAGTACTGCTGTACCTGTGTCGAAGTTTTTTAGATTAAGCTTTGGTTTTTTATAATTTTGTGAAGTGTCACCATCTATCCATGTCGCAGCATAATTGCTCAATTACGAATCTTTTACTTGCTTTGTGGGACACCGCATTATCGCATCAGTATATTGAAATGCAGCCTAATCTCAACTTAAGCATACTAATGTATTCTTACTTACACATGAGTTTAATGAAACACCACTCGACTAGCAGGTGGTTTGACAGTACAAGGCAGCAAATTCGACATTCCAGTGCTTTGAGTCTCCGCCACATGGCATATTTTTCCACAGAAATTGTACAAAGTCCATAGGGGAAAACGGAAATGCTAATTTGTGACTATTTATAAACATCTCTAAAATGAGTTCCCACATTTTAGAATTAATGATGTCTGTGTGAGTGCAGGTTGAGCAGTGTGCCTGTGTGAGTCCTGGGTGAGTGATGTCTGTGACAGTGCAGGGGTGAGGGATGTCTGTGTGAGTGCAGGGTGAGTGATGTCTGTGTGAGTGCAGGCTGAGCAGTGTGCCTGTGTGAGTCCTGGGTGAGTGATGTCTGTGTGAGTCCAGGGTGAGTGATGTCTGTGTGAGTGCAGGTTGAGCAGTGTGCCTGTGTGAGTCCAGAGTGAGTGATGTGGATGGGTGAATGCTGGCTTAGTGATGTGTCAGGGAAGGGTGAGTAATGGGTCTATGAGTGCAGGGTGACTGTGCCTATATGAATGCAGGGAGAGAGATGTATCTGTGCAAGTGCAAAGAGACTTGTCTGGCTACTCCCGGAGATGTATTTGCCAAGCCACCTCTTTCTCAAATGTGCTTGAGAATGGACCATTTGCCCACTTTTTTCAAAATGTTCTCGTGGGAGAACCCCGACCCCCCATAGGTGGTTCGGTCTCACTCGCTGCACTCGCTCGCCACAGTGCAGTATTTACGCCTCACCACTTTCAAATGTCACCAGCCGCCACTGGCAGGGAGGTGTCTCTTTCTGCACAAAAATAATAATCCCTGCAATGCAGGCACCCTTGCACCATGGTGCGAGGTTGCCTGCATTGGCACTAGGCAGCCAATTGTGTGCCAGTGGAGAGGAAAACACAGGGATGCGCCTTGTTGCTGTAAATATGACGCATTCGTTCACTTTCCTAATGATGCAGCAAGATGGCTTGCAGCACCACGCTGCGTTATTTTCTAGTAAATATGCTCTTGAGTGTGGAGTGTGGAGTATGGGCACTCCACACTCAAGATAAGGCTACTAGTCTCTAGCAGTGTTTTGTACTTATGATATCATTATATCACATATTGAGATGCAAAAATAATTACATTTTTTAATGTAGACAGAGATCTGCACTACTGATGAATGGAAGTACTGCTGACTCAAAACGGTGTAAGAGATACTGCTGATATGTGACTTTGCAGACCAGGTAGATTATTAAATACTTCTGCACTCAAAATGTTGTCAATGTAAAAGGCATGCTAGTGTTTATTTTTGATTCTGCATTTACTTAGACCTTTCCCTGTCTGGCCTTGTTCTTCTTGGTATCCTAGACAACTGACGCCCAGCCAGACCCGAAATTTGCAAACTGCAAGGAAAGAAAAAAAAGCAGCTGTGTGAGCTACAGGCACTGTCAGACTAAAACATTTTTTTTGTTACATATAAAAGGGAAACCAAAAAAGGCTTCCAATGAATTGTATGGCACCATCTCCAAGTGTTGATGTATGGCACAAGCCCTTACGCAAATCATACCAGCTTTCCACAGTCTCGTGTAAACTGAAAAGTACTTACTTTAATAAAAAATTAAGGGCCTTATTTATGAAGGCCTTGCGCCACAGATGCATCACTTTTAAAATGGGAATAAATGACGCACCGGCGGCGCAAGGCCTTCATAAATAAGGCCCTAAATGTATTACAGCCTTGGGTTCAGTAGAAGCACATGGACATTTGTATTTTCTCTCATCTGTCCTTTACTAGAATATGCAGATGAGAAGACTGTTTATTAGTGGCTAGGCCAATAGAATGCAGCCCTCTGGCTTAACTCAGATTTGCCGTTGCCAACAAATCAATGTGATTGTGTGTTTTACAACTCTGAAAGTGTGTTGGTATGGCTGCGGTATAAGGAATGAGAAGTTGGGATTACAGAAGTATGGGTAAGACGTAGGAATGATGGATGAGCAGTAGGGATGAAAAATAGAGAGGATGGATAATACAAGAGAAATCAGGATGAGATATAAGGATGATTAATGATGGATGAGAAGTAGTGATGATGGATGAGAGGTAAGTATGATAAATGAGATGCAGGGATGATGGGTAATGTATGAAAAGTAGGGGTAGGCAAAACTAACAAAGTTTCACTCGACAGAATTCTGCGGAGGAGCTTGTTCCGCACTTTTAAATCAGCACAGACTGCACCACATGGCAGGCCAGAGGGTGCTGCATCTTTCTGTTGCTCGGGTAGATGTTCTACTCGAACAGCAGTTTTCTCAGCACAAGTGGCAGCTTCCTCAACGCAAGCGGAGGTGACCTGCTGCAACCGCCAGCATTGAGAAATCATGTTGGGAGGCAGTCTAGAGATTGGTTTTCTCACTCACCATCTCAATGTTGGTGAGCCGCATACGAGAGAAAACTCCACCACGGGGCGGTTGGCAATTCTCTGAAACCTTGTGCTCTAAGCGGAGTGCGGAGTGGGCAAAACTCTCCGAACTCCGCTGGAGGAGCGGAGTTTACCACCGACCCCTAATGAAAAGCAGGAATGAGACAGAGATAAAGTATGATGGATGAGAAGTAGGAATAATGGTTGATAAATAGGGATGATGGATGAGAAGTAGAAATGAAGATGATGAGAAGTAGCAATGATATTACAGCCTGGTTGGAGAACATGCCCAGGCTTCCATTCCCCATCTGAGTGTCGAACCACAGTGCACAGATCAATCACAACGCTGCATTGCAGCATTGTGATTTGCTTAGGGAAGCCTGGTTGCATACCAATCACAATGCTACATTGCAGCATTTTTATTGGCTCAGATGAGCCTATCCTGCTTCCTGTTCCAGCAGAAGCCAGGAAGAGGACTGAAGAGAGGCAGTGGCCTGCCAGCCGGCAGGCGGGCCAAGAGGTAAGGTTTTTTTTTTATGTTCAAGCGATATCCTAGATTTTCTATTAGACCAAAGAAATGTGGATAATTTGGAATCTAACATTTAAAAAAATGTAGCAGGTATGGCCACTGGAGTCATAGACAGAAAATAGAAAATTATGGGTGAAATCATCAATTCAAGTCTCGACGGCCCCACCAAGAAAAAAAAGAGGATTCCACGAGGAAAGAAGTGTGTTGACCTTATCCAAACAAAATTTAGTATTTATTATGACAGAGTTCTTGATGGGTGGTGTAAACCAAATACCCAAGTATTTAATCTTGGATGTATTCCAATGAAATTCTGTGGTACTAAAAAATTATTTAAAACAAAATATAGTAAGGGGAAGGATTTTAGTTTTGTCTATTTTTATCTTGTAACCTGAGACTGAGGAAAAATTAGTTATTTCGTGGAGCAAGGCCGGTACAGAATGCTCAGGATTTGATATGAAGAGGAGAATATCGTTGGCGTAGGCAGAACATTTTAAGTTGTTATTAGCATAACGGAATCCATGAATTTCTGTATTATTCCTAATGCGAGTGAGAAAGGGTTCAAGGGCTAAAATGAACAAAAGAGGAGATAAAGGACAACCTTGAAAAATACCTTGTTGCCAAGGAAAATAGTTTGAAATGTTCCCATTAACAAGGACGAACGCTTTGAGGGAGTGATAGAGTAAAGAGATGAGAGAAATGAAGAGGGGTCCCAGACCATGCCAAGACAGGGACTTAAGCAAAAAGGACCAAACTATACAATGAAATGCTTTCCCCGCATCTATAGAAATTGATAAAGAGGATGCCTTGTTGAGAACATTAAAGAAAAGTCTGGAATTATCCGATGCAAGCCGTCCTGTGCTAAAACCTGCTTGTTCTTTACCGATCATCAAAGGTAAGAGGGAGTCCAGACGTGAGGTTAACAGTTTGACAAATATTTTATACTCTACCTTGACCAAAGTAATTGGTCTATAATTCTTACAGAGGGCTAGGTCCTTGCCATTTTTTTTTCTCACAACCGTCTTTATTTAAATGTTAGGCAGAGCATAGGTACAGTTCTCCACAAACAGGAGGATACCGTCCACAGTAAACATATAGCAGGATGTACAGATAGCCTAAAAGTGAAATTACCCCCTCCCCGTACCACGTCCCATCCACCCCCAAGAACACACCCCAACTCCCATCCCCATCTACCCACCCCTTATCCCACCCTAACCCCGTGCACGTGTTCACAGGTCACCAAATATACAGGTAAGGCAAAGTAGGTATCGGGTATCGGCCTAGGGCCCAAGGTCCCCTTCCAGAGGCGGTACATCCTCCGTATCAGCTGGGGGTTCCAGAGTCAATCCCCTGTATTCCGCCCACCGCTTCCAGATCTTATAATGTTTCCGGGGGCACCCCCTGGCTTCAAACACCGGCAGTTCCAATCCCATAAGAAAGTCTAAGCCTGCCTTCCAGGCGGTAAGTGGGGGTGCACGGTCACTCTTCCAAGCTCTCGCCAGATCTTGCTTTGCTACCACCAAACCCAGGAACAGTAGATGGCGTTTATAAATGTTACCACCAACATTCTCCAGGACATGAAGGAGGGCCAGCCTGGGTGTACGCTGGAGATCCCACCCCAGCACTTCCGACAGACAATTCCACACCCCACTCCAAAATCGGGTCAGACCCACACAAGACCACACCGTGTGCAAGAGCGTACCCCGTTCAGTACCACAGCGCAAGCATTCCGGAGCGGCAATGAGGCCTGTCCTCCACAGTCTCTCCCTGGTATAGTATGCTCTATGTAGGTATTTAAACTGTATGAATCTGAGTCGCACCGCAATAGCAGCCCCGCGGGGGGATTCAAGGGCCTCCCTCCAGTCATCCTCATCTAACGGGCCAACATCCATCTCCCAGGAGGCCTTCAGTGACAGGAGAGAAGAAGAGCAGTGAGTGACCAGCGTCTGGTAAATTTTAGAAACTTTCTTATCTCCCAGGTCCCCCATGAAGATCTTGGCCTCCACAGGGCTGAATTCGGGAAGCTGGTCCAGCCCCACCAGACTCGGCGCGAGTGCATGGCGGAATTGGAGATATTTGAAAAATTGGGTCTTGGGCATGTCGAATTCAGAGCTGAGATCCTGAAAGGATTTAAGGGTAGTCCCTGTGAGGACATGGCCAAGGGAGGAAATCCCTATGGCGTCCCAGCCACCAAACCCCGATAAGGAGGCCAGTGCCGGAAGCCGACCGTTATTCCACAGCGGAGTTTCGGCTGTCAGTCTGCCCCACCAACCCATACGGCGCAGCACCTGCCTCCAGATCACAAAGACCACCTGAGTGACCCGCGGCATCCTCCTCCGCCGCCCGGCCGAGTACAATAACGTGTGTGGAGTGGCACCGCCCATCAAAAAGTGTTCCAGCGCATAAGCCGGGTCGCTGTAGTCGCCATACCACCACTCATTCAAAACCAGCAGGTGAGCGGCCTGGTAGTAGGACAGGAGGTGAGGGGAAGCCAGGCCCCCACAGTATGTGGACAGAAAGCAGGTCCGCAGTGCCACTCTAGAGGCACCCCCGGCCCACAAAAACCGGCCAAGCGTCAAGTTCACGCGACGGAACCACTGCGGGTCAATCCTATACGGGTGGTTCTGTAATTGATAAAGGAGCCGTGGCAGGGTGACCATCTTGAAGATGGCCGATCTGCCATATATATTAAGGGGCATGCGAGACCAGGTTTTGACGTCCGACTGGACTTTATCCCACACCGGCTGTATGTTACGCTCCCATGCGACCGTGGCAGACACCGACAGGAAGACACCCAGGTACTTTAGACCACCGACCGCCACCTGTAGAGCCGAAGCCCAGGGGCACGTCTCCGGTTCGTCGCCCAGCACCCAGAGGGTCGATTTGCGTGGGTTAAGAAAGAGTCCCGAAACCTCGCCAAACACTTGCATCATGTCCAGTATACGAGGGCCAGAGCGGTGAAGGTCAGTCATAAAGAAAAGAACATCATCCGCATACAAAGCGATTCGATCTGTGAGGTCTGCTCCCCACACAAAGCCACGATACTGTGCATCAAGACGTACCCGTGTGGCCAACGGCTCCATGGCCAGGGCGAAGAGGTAAGGGGAGAGGGGGCATCCCTGTCGGGTTCCCCTGGCAATCGGGTACCTCTCCGAGATCGCGCCAGAGATACGCACCGAGGCGGTGACATCTGTGTACAGCAGCCTCACATAGGAGATGAACACCGGTCCCAAATTGAGGAGCGGCAGAAGGGTAAAGAGGTATGTCCAACTGACCGAGTCAAACGCCCTGTCGATGTCTGCTAGCAACAACGCCGCCCGATCCCCGGTCGCCCCCACAGCATCCACCGCCGCCTGTGCGCGCCTAATGTTGTGGCGCGTCGCCCGGTGCGGCATAAAGCCTGCCTGATCCGGGTGAACCAGATCTGCAATATATGGGAGCAGACGGTTTGCCAGAGCCTTGGCTAGTAATTTAGCCTCGAAGTTGATCAGGGATATGGGACGATAGGACTCGTGTCGGTCGGGGGGCCTACCCGGTTTCTGGAACACCACGATTTCGGCTTGATGCCAGTCCGATGGTAGGCTTCCCCGCTCCCGCGCTAATTCCAATGCCCGCCGATAGTGTGGCCCAAGCTGCAAGTGGAACTTTTTATAGAATTCACTGGGGAACCCGCTCGGTCCCGGTGCTTTGCCCACATTGAGCTGGCCTAGCGCATCCCCCAGTTCCTCCGCTGTCAAGGGGAGGTCCAGGGCTTCCCTCACTACATCCGAGACCGCCCGAGGGGGAATCTCCGCGAGGAACCCAGCAATCGCCTCTGGCTGGAGGTACTCCCGAGGAGCATACTGCTCGGCATAATATCGCGCAAAGCTCGCCGCCAAGGTCGCAGGGTCAGTTATCGCGGTACCCTCCCCGTCCATGAGGCCTGGCAGGGTGATTGGTTGTAGTGTGTGTTGGCATAGCCTATGGAGCATAGTGCAGGATTTATCTCCGCATTGGTAGACCCTGCTCCGCGTGGCCAGCCATGCATGACGAGCTTCATCCAGTAACACCGAGGCGTAGGAGTGCTGTGCCTGCAGAAGCAAGCGTAGCGTTAGATCATCCCTCTCTCCCCGACATCGTCCCTCCAGCACCTCCACTCGCTCAGCAGCAGCAACAATAGTCTCCTGCCGAGTGCGACGGGCAGCCGCACACCATGCAATGTCAAGGCTTCTTATAGTAGGTTTCATGGCTTCCCACACAATCACCGCGTCAATCCCTTCCGTCAGATTCTCCTGCCAGTAGCGGGCTATCGCACTGCGCATATTTCGTGTGTAGTCAGCTCGCTGCAGGTGCCACGAGGACATCCTCCACCTAAAGGGCCGTCGTGGCTTGCGCAGGTCGATCTGCACCGTAACAGGGGAGTGATCAGACAGCCCCCTGGGCTGAATCGCGGCCCATTTCACCCTATCAAGGAAGGCCCCCGGCACAAACACATAATCCAGCCGTGAGAAGGAGCCGTGTACGGCTGACACATACGTAAACTCACGCGCCCTGGCATGCAAGTGTCTCCAGGCATCCGCCCAACCCAGCCCGTCAATCATTGCCTTCAGCCGCGTAGATGAGGCCGCAGCCGCGGCCCCCCGCGCGCTCTGCCTGTCCAGGCTTACATCCACCACATCATTCCAGTCACCACCGATCCCAGCCAAGGAGTCCGGGATCTCCGCCCAAAGGTCAAACAATTTCTCAGCCAAGGACCACTGCAGCGGGGGGGGGGCATAGACGCAGCCAAACACCACTGGTTCCGAGCCAATCGTACCTTTCACAAACACATACCGACCCTGAGGATCTAGCCAGTGACGTTCGTGAGTATACGACAGCCGTCTGTGGATAAGGATAGCTACCCCTCTTGAGCCCCTGGAAAACCCGGCATGGAACACCTGATGGAAACCAAATCGCTGCAAGCTCAGTACCTTTGTGCCTAACATGTGTGTTTCTTGGAGGAGCATCACATCAGCCACATTCCGTTTACCCCACCGCAGTACCGCCCCACGCTTGATTTTGTCCAACATCCCCCGAACATTCCAACTCAATATTCGCATAGAGTCATTAGTAAGGTCCTGCCCGGGGGTGTCAACCATAGTCACAAGGAACAAGTCTCTGAGGCCTCCAGGGCCCGACCCAGGCCACCCACACCATACCAGCCAAAACAGCAAAAAACACGTGCACCCCTTTCAGAACATCCACCCCCCACCCAGACCCTTTCCACCAACCCTGTGCCCCCAACAACCCAACCCCCCACCCCTATACCTCAGAAAACATTGAAGTACCTGTCGCGGCATGGGGAGCTTCAGGCCCAAAACAGAGCGCCTAAAACCCACCATACCAATGGATCCCAACTATTCCCCCCAACTAACAGAGCCGTTCCCTCAGGGTCACCCCCCAGCCAAGGGAGGATAGGCCGGCCCAAACAAAGAGTACCCCAAACCCCCATTGTACTAAGCACCCAGATCTCACGGAGAGCGTAGCAGTCAGGTGCCACCCAGCTGAAGGCCCCATGTCCCACCATGACCCGGGTTATACTGCACCATTCGTCGTCTGCTCCTCCACCCAGTCCTCCGATCAAGGCCCTCCGCAGGTTCTACCAATGGAGCCAGACGAAGCAACGATATACGGAATCACCCCATGTTCAGTTTTCTTTCCCCGATTGGTCAGTGTCCGGTTGCGTCTCATTCAGTAGGTCCTCTCTGGGCCGGGAACGCCGTCGTGAGCGGGACTTCCGATGTCGTTTACCCCTGCCGGCGGAGTCGCTCCTCTCCTGTGATGATCCACGCGATGGCCCAGAGCCCAGTCCCGGCTGGGCGTTCGGTCGGATCCTGACTGTCTCATCCGTCCACTTGAAGACGTCCTCCGGGGAGTCGAAGAAGTGAGTCTTGGAATTGAAAACCACTCGAAGGCGGGCTGGATACAGCAACGAATATTGGATCTTTAGGCCGCGCAGTTTGGCCTTCGCATCCAGAAAAGAGCGTCGCTGCTGCTGCACCTGCCTGGTGTAGTCCGGGAAGATCATGATCCTGTGGCTGTCTAACAGCAAAGTTTCTTTAGCCCTCGCCTCCCGGAGTATGGTGTCTCTATCGTGGAAGTTTAGGATTTTTGTTATGACTGGCCGAGGCCGGTCCCCCACTGGCGGTTTCTGTGCCAATGCCCTATGCGCGCGCTCCACCACAAAGCAGCGCGACAAAGCGTCCGGAGGAAGCCAGCTCTCCAGCCACTGCGTCAGGAAGGCGTCCATGGGCCCCTTCTCGCAATCTTCCGGAAAACCTACGAAGCGCAGGTTATTCCGTCGCGCTCGCCCCTCCGCGTCCTCCACACGAAGAGCCAGCCCCTTCTGGATCTTCTCCATCTCCATCTCCATCACTTTCCGCTTTAAATCGCCAACGTCTCCCTCCACTCCCGTGATCCTGGTCTCGGTCACCGTGATGCGAGCAACAGCATTGCGGAGGTCTTGGCGCAACAACATTACATCGGCACCCACCGCACCAATTTTGGCATCTAACATGTCTCTGGACTGCGTGATGGCCGCCATCAGAGCCGCGTTGTCAGGTCCGGTGTTCTGGCCACCCCCACTGGGACCGGTGAATTTGTCGATTGGCCCCTGCTTGGCGGGGTTCGTGCCACCTCCGCCTCTGGTCATGGTCCGGATAATTGTATTGGGCCGCCCGGGGTCTTTGGTAGTCTCTCCGCACACTGTCACCCAAGAGCAGCCGCCACCCGGGGTGAGGCCCAGGACCCGGAATCCCGCAGGGCGCTTCGCCACACCCGCCTGTCACCACCAGGCACGGTCACTGCGCCCGTTCCAGACAGTTAATGGCCTCTTGCAACCTCCAGGCCCCAACAGCAAATGAGCCCGGCTCCTCACCCTCGGGGGCTCCACCAGTGTCCTGTGGCCATGTAGCACTCCGCCGCCGTGGGTGGTGGGTACAACCAAACGCCGGGACCCGGGCGGCCAGGCGACGCTGCTTCTCTGGACCCTCCCGGTCACTCAAGCTAGGCACAGTGCCGGGGGGGAAGGGCAGACGCAGCAGCTCCACTGGCCGTTCCGCCAGCAAGGCGGGAAGACGAGGCGCCCCCAACAATGGCGCGGGCAAATCTCCGGACCAGCTACCCCCACGGGTCACTGCACGGGGTCCACAGCATCAGGACGTGCCCCCTCTCTGCCGGCACACCGGCGCCTGCCCGGCCGCCGCTCCGTCTCCGGCAGCCCAGGGGGACCCGACCAGTCCCGGGGTCCACGGAGCCCTCCTTCAGCACCCCCTCCTCACCGCCTCCAGTAGTGTCCGCAAGCCGGGCTGCAGCAGGAGAGTCTGCCGTCTGTACTCCGGCTGCCAGGCCCCTGCCTCCCGAGGCCCAGGAGCCCACCAGCAATCCAGCCGCCCAGGGACCAGCGCCAGCAGGCGAGGTGAGCCCGAAATCGAGGCCCCGGCATCCCACGCGGCAAGTAGGCCCGGCGGGTATCACTGCGGGCAGTAGCTGCAGCCGGCGACCGGGGGTCTCAGGATTACCACCGGAGGGTGTCTTTGGTCTCCGGCAGCCGCCGCCGTCGTTTGAAGGGGTGATTGTGGGTTTGGGGAAGGATAACTCGGCAGGATAAATTGCGGGCCGGCGGGAGCTCTAAGGAGCCACGTCCGCCATCGTCGCCCTCGAAGCCACGCCCCCGGTCCTTGCCATTTTAATGGATGAGACAAATAGTGGCTTCCCGGAAGGTACCAACTGTGAACCCAAACGAGAGATGAACTGGAAAAGATGCAATCATTTGGAAAGTAAAAGATTAAAGAAATGAAGGAAAAATTCAACAGTTTACCCATTGGGTCCTGGAGTATTACCCTTTCTAAGCGATTGGAATGCTCGAAAAATTTCTGACAAAGATATATCCATTTCTAGGGAAGAAAAATCTGTATGTTCACAATTAGGGATTTTAGCTTCCTTCAAATAAGCATCAATCTGAGATGAGTGGGACGGAGATTCAGTATAAAAACATTGATAATATTTTAAAAACGCAGTAAAAATCTCAGCGTCTTTGAAATCAGGATTGCCTGTATCAGTGTTGATTGAATCTAAAGTGTGACACTGTTTACGGATTTTTAAGTAAGTAGCTAAAAGCTTCACCATTTTATTTCTTCTGCCATAATAACAGGCACTACTACAAAGCAGTATAGAAGAGACCTGGTCTGTAGAATTTTTATTGAAATGCAGTTTTGATGGATAAGTGCTTGCGAATCCAGCGTAGAAGAGGAAGAATAATATTGATGCTCAAGACGTTTGTTAGTTGATAATAGGGGCTGATGCTGTTTAAGATAAGCTTTTTTCCTTATAGAGACAAAATCAATGATATGTCCATGAGTGATAGCTTTGAATGTATTCCACAATAATGGTGGAGAAACATCCGAAGCCGAGTGAATATTAAGGAATTCCTCAGTAAAAGCCGTAAAAGATTAAGAAAAAGAGGGATCAAGTAAAAGTGAATTGTGAAAATTCCATGTATTAGATTTAAAATGTACCGGAAGCAAATGAAAATCTGTAATAACTGGTAAATGATCCGCAATCACCATAGGTTCAATAGAGGAGCTAATAAGGTTTTGAAGGAGTTTTTTTTTTAAACAAAAATAGGGATAGGCCTGGAAAGGGAGCCATGCGGTGTGGAGGAAAAGGAAAATTTCCTGTTTAATGGGTTACAAAGTTTCCATGAGTCCACAAGAAGATGTTGGTTTAGGAAAGAGTGGAATTGCAGGTGGTATGAATTTAACTTGGGACTGACAGTCAACAAAAGGGTAAAATATTTGATTGCAGTCACCTCCTAAAATGAAAAAGTCATCAGCATATTGCAAACACCTTTTAGAAACAGTAGGCCAAAAGGAGTAATCCAATTGAGTAGGACCATAAACATTACAAATTGTTAAAGGGCTATCATTGATAACTAATTTAACAATTAACCACCTCCCCTTGGTATCAGACTCCTGGGACAAAGTTACCAACTTTAATTTTTTATAACAAAGGAGTACACCATTCTTTTTATTTGGCATTGGAGAAACTAAAACGGAACACACCCATCCACACCTAAGTTGCAAAGCTTCAGCAAGGTGGTTCTCTTGCAGAAGGACAATGTCGTGATTATATTTATCCAGGTGAGACAACATTCTCTGCCTTTTTATGGGTTTAATGTATCTCTTAATATTCTAAGAAATAACTCTGAATGATGATGCAGGCAATAATGTATAAAATGAAAGGGTCTTCAAGAATAATACAATGTACAAACATGGGGAAATTGAAAAAGTGAAGAAGAGAATAGAAAAAGACTGGTACAGAAGAGAGGAAACATGGAAAAGGAAAAAAGAAAATCACAAAAGCACATTTCAAACACTGATGACTGTAAAAACATACCTAATGAGGATGGACACTAGGAAGGGGCTGGTGACAGCACAGAGTGAAGACGACACAGCAAGGGAGTAAAAATGCTTCAACGGACGAATGTAACAAAACAAGATGAGGATACAATAAACAACAAGGAACCTCTAAAGAGAAAAAGAGGTTAGTCAATAATAACAAAAAAACGGCAGGCATGACAAAATAGCATGAAATAGCGAATGCAAAATGGACAATGTATTAAAAGTCTATAAGAAACTGAAGTAGAATCATGCAGAGCAGTCATCTTGTAGAAGGACCAGTAGTCTCCATGGAGTTGATGGAATGAAGTCGAAGAAAATTCCATAGATCTGCAGGAGCTGTGAAAGAGGTAGTTTTGTTCTGAAATGTTACTTTAAAAAGACAGGACTAGAACAGGCCAAAACGGACACCTAAAAAACTAATTTGTGGTCGAAGATCTAGAAACTTTTTTTGTTTGCCTCAGTAACTTTTGAAACATTTTGCATAATGAAAATCTTACTCCCCTGCCAGAGAATTTGGGGCATATTATCAAGAACAACGTTAAAAATGATCGCCGGTTTAGCCGCAGAAAACTACCGCTAAAGCGGGGATAATGGGCTTGATAATATGCCCTTGAGAATTCCAATTGAAGTCCATTTTCAAGGGTGAACATGGGCTTCTGTTGTAATTCTCCAGGGCATATTATCAAGTCCATTATCGCCGGTTTAGCGGCAGTTTTCTGCCGCTAAACCGGCGATAATATTAACGCCATCCTTGATAATATGCCCCTTTGTTTTTTAGACTTTGCTCTATTGACTTCAGTACTTTCAGTAATTCAGTAAATTGAAGAAAGAAAATATTAACTCCTCTAGGTTTGGTTGAGGAAGATGGAAGTTGAGAATGCTGACCTGCATGTTGAATATTGTAGAAGATGATAAGCTCACTAGTTTAAGTATAAAGGAAGTAAAAAATACGACAGCATCATTTCCTTCAAGCCTTCCAGAAGACTGTAAAGACGAAGATTGTTTTATCTGCTCCTGTTTTCTAAATCTTCAGATTGTGCTTTCAGCATTGCCACTTTCTTTCAAGAGTTGAACTTTTACTTGCCTCATCCTGCACATTACTGTTGCATTGCTCCAGTGCCAAGACTCTTGTTTCCATTTGAGACCATTTGTCGTCAAACTTTTGCATGCGCATATTAGTTGCTTCAACAAATGGACGTAACACAAGCATTTCATTCAGTATGAGTTTTTCAAGAGAAATGGGTAAAGTAGGTTTGACAGAAGAAGGTGGGTCCTGTTTGACTCTCTTGTGCATAGATGAGGATGAAGCATGGCCAGTTTTGGGAGAAGAGAAGGAGACATTTGTGGTGCAAGTGCAGAGCTTCTAATAAGGCACCCATCTAACTTGAAGAAATGCAGTGACTTCTGTGAGGAAAGTACTGAGTGATAAGGAGAAGCTTTATATTTCTTTAACCTGCCCATAACACAGAGAAGATAGAGGTAATGAGTAAATATAAAGTAAACACCTGGAGCAGGAAACCTGAAGAACAGGTGAAACTAGATGATGAAAGAAGTGTACCCCAATATAAACTTCTGACAGAAACCTCTCAGTTTGAAAAATGCACAAGGGGGATAAGATGTAAAATATTCAAAGAACTATATAAAAGCATCCAGCAGTCAAATCCCCAGTTGGTAATATGCAGAAAGAAAAGTCATCACAGAGTCCAAAGTAAATGCAAGCAGCAGAGAAGTAAGGCAGCAAAGTCAAATAGGATGATACATAAGAGCAAAGTCTTGCTAAAAGCTAGTAAAGAAGAGAAACCTTTTGAAAGAGCATAACCCACATTGTGAGAGTAGGAATACATTTCCAGGGTAGCTGCATGTTTAAGTCAAAATGGCCACCGCTGTGAGAGAAAAACAAGCGGGCATGTTTATGGCCTCAAAAAAAAGTGAAAACCAGCAACCAGAAGAAGAGACACACTCACCTGGCATTCTGATGTTCAGTATGGCAATCCATAGCATGAATAATCAGGAAATGAGTTTTTGTTGTCGAGAAGTGCATCTGTCGAACCACGGATCTCACCAATTAGGAAGCCATCTTGGCTGGCTGTGAAGCTCCACCCGTACACTATATTTATGACACAATATTTTAGTCTGATGCAGTGCTGGAACATAGGCTGCTGGTTCTAGCAGCTATTTCTGGGATCCAACCAAGGGAAACATACTAAATTTGTCCTGGTGTAACCTTCCAACACTGCAACATAATTCAGCAGCACCTGCAGGTTGTCTTCATTCCATTTGGAGCAGCAACATGCAGGTGGCAAGGGGGCATTCTTATATTCACATCCTATTGGGCCCTAAACAAAGGTCTGATTTAAAGGGCCATCAGCCATTATTTTGTTCAAGTATCATCCTGGCTGGGAGTCATCTGGAGCCTAACACTTAGATACAGGGTTGGATTGGTAAGGCGGGCTCTTGGGCACTGGCCGAGGAGCAGGTATCTGAGTTCCAGCAATGGACTGTTTTTTTGGGCAGCCTGGGGGCGGTGTCTGTGTTGTTCGGATGACACCAGCAACCCTGGAGGCAGATGGGCGTCCATTACCTCCCTTTTATCAAGGGCAGAGGTGTCACTCCCTTTCTCTCAATGGGCTGGCCCATTAATGTGTGCATATTGAGCGGAGGCAGGGGGCCTGAGCAGAAGTGGCCTCACTTGTATTCAGGTGTGTGTTTCACCAGTGTGAACGAATCCGTGCATTTTTTCAAATCTAAGTAATGTTTAGAAAACATGCCTCTGCCAGAGGCCCCCCTTTCTTTTTTATAAAACAAACTTTGGCAAAGCAGTGTTTTGCGGAACAGCAATATGCAAATGTGGGCCACTTTTTTTTAGCATGCCAGGCCGATTTCTTATCCCAATCTAACCCTGCCTAAACACCAAAATAATGTCAGGAAATTAAGGTGCACAACTTGTTATCATTTCTTGAGGACCTACGCCAAACTACTGGAGGCAGGTTTTTAATTGTTTTCAACTACCTATGTAAGAGATGCACTTGCACTGTAAGAATACAAGGTGTATCTGTCTGAATAAGTAATTACACAAATCTCGATTTAAATGGCACCTCCTTTAAAAAAAATGTTTTATTCTTTTGCAGCACTACTCATCCCAGTGTAGGGTGTCATACTGTTTTACATCACACACAGAGGCACAATAAATCCTACATATCTATAAATCAATGTACGGGAAACTCTACATAAGAAAATTAGTAATATAAGGGGTACGAATTACATATCCAGTGGTGTAGCTGGGGGGTGGGGCGGTCCGCCCCAGGCGGCACCATTTTTGAGGCGACCGCGCAGCTCTCGAGGCCCGTTGCGGTGGCCTTTCTAATTTATTTGGTCCAGTCCCAAATAATTCAGTGCCGCGGACGCCACCCACGACCGTAGTTTAAAAGCGCAAAGCCGCCAGCGCTGCAGCCTGCACTCTTTGACCTGCGTTGGGTAACTGCTGCACAGTGAACACAAACGCGGGACTTAGTTTTAAGCATTAAATCCCGCGTTTGTGTCCTCTCGGACTCCTGGACCGTTGTGGGCCCCCCCCCTCCTCGAGTCCAGGGCCGTCAAACTTGTAGCGTGCGCGGTGCGCGCTACCAATGACGGCCCTGAAATTACATTTTTGGCCAGCCCTCGCTCGCGATTAGAACGTAGCAGTGACGCATTACGCGCTTCACCGCTACGCTCTTTTCTGAGGAGTCAATTGTGGCCTGGGACAGTGCTTTATTCAGCTTTGGGCGTTTTGCTGGTCTTTCCAACTGCTTCCCTGACTTGCTTGCTTTGCACAAAGCAATCTGTTTAACACCCTTAATGAATAATTCATGGACCAACCCTCCACATGCAGTCATTAAAAAAAAGGATGGGGTGTGACATTGTTGCAGGGTTTCTGTACTCACACAGAACTGTGCACAGAGGAGTGGAACCTCGGCAAATTAGGGTGTCCCAAAACTTACCTTAGCAACCAACTCACCCCTTACCGAGCTAGCTACAGTGTCTCATTGGACATATCAAACTTCCAATGTTTAGACAAACCAGAACATGAACTTACAGTACCTCAGGGTACGTGGAACTCATGACCACTCTTTCGTTATATTATCATTACAAACCAGAACATGGAGTAAAGAAGACACATGTGCATTTGAAATGTTTATTTACTAATGCCGTCTTCTCAGGCGCAGTATCTTAGATAATACAAGTATACTTATTATCAGTAGCAAAATTATCAGCATAGTTACTAAGACATAAAAAGCGAATGGTGACAGCATGTTAACATGCTGTAATGAATAAGAGTTAACAACACTTATATTTCACCCTCCCTAACACATATATTATATTATTAGCTAAGAAGGTCTCTTTGGGTTGTTTTAGGGCGGGCCCATACCTTAGTGTCCTAGCATAAAGGAATCACATCAGCATACACCAGCTCTCTCTGCATGTGCACCGCATCAAGTGTGTTAACTATTCTCGTGCAAAGCAATATCAATCCCGCCTCAAGCCCAAGTTGGCAAAGGCTGCACTTGTGTTATGACTATGAAGGCGTGGAGATCAGACCTCATAACAATTCCATATCGTGTTGCTCCTGAAACTTCAGCACTCTCCGTGCAGACATGGTTTATTAAACAAAACTGATATCAGAGCAATAACATATTATTCTCACATACACCACGGCAAACCACTAGGTTGAAAGCTAAGTCAACAATTAAGGGTCGTGTGCAGAAGTTGCAAGAAAGGAAAAATGGCGTTTAAATCTCAAATGTACCTATGCTAACTTAACACGATATAAGGATATATAGGAGCTACACAACACCCCCCCATGATCCGAGAACGGACTAAATAAGATAACAGAAGTGCCATCACATGAGAGCAGAATCCAACAAGAAACGAGCATGAATAAAAATTCAATTATAAAAACTAATGCTAAAAAATAGCCCACAAGTATAATGTGGCTCAAGCCAATAGGCAAGCAAAAATAAAATGTCTTGACCAAAAGTCAATAAAATCAAGGAAATGCTATCAATCAGCATGTCAATTTGAGGCAGTGTCTATGATAAGACTGTATATGAAAAGTAAGCTGCAACAGCCTCCAGGAGGAAGTCACTGTCCTCATCCGAAAACAGTTCAGCCATCCAATTTAAAAGATGAAAGGAACATACGTGATCTTCCAGCACCGGATCCTCTATAACCATCAGAGGACAGCTCGGTGGGTTTTCAAGAAAACTTCGTTCCAAGAAATTTTGCGCTGCCGACAACACATCCCAGGGACCCATTAGTCCATGTGCCACCGCCAAGGCCATAATCCTTTCGTCAGAACAAACCAACTCGTGAGCAATGATAGGACTCATCAGTTGATCAAAATCGACGTCAGAAGATATTGGTCCGCAGAGACACAAATCAATGGCCCAAAGGAAATCACAGGTCAGGCAGCGAAATACAGGCTGGACACAGGTGAAATAGGAGAACCGAAAAGATAATCCAAACGCCGTGCTTAGAGTCGCCAACGGCAGTGTGCCATAATAATCAAGCATGCGGTTGCGAAACCGCGTCAGTAGCAGCTGAGCGCGGTCTTGCACAGGAAGGGCATCCATATTTAAAAAGGCAGAAAACCACCAATGCGCCAGCCGCTAATGCAAGTAAAAACGGGAACCCTCCAAATAAGGATGAAAAAATAGAATGGAAGAAGGCAGGGATGACTCCAAAAATCTTCTCAAAGGAAGTCACGAGACCACCGCTAACAACTTTAAAAAAATGTGCTAGGCCCGTTGTGGAGGATGCGTTAAAGATAGAACGAACCATGGCTCCGAAATGCAAAGGCAAATCAGTATTTAAAAGAGCCTGAACCTCCGTACGGGTGTTAGCAATGTGAAGCACGAAAGTTTCACGGGCCGAGCTCAAGGCCACCTCTTTCTGGGACAAAAGAGCTCTTATTCTAGCCATGCCGCTGAATTCTGCTCCCAAGGTCGGTATCTGTGGCCAAATGGAAGACTCCCTATGTTCACGTGTGGGAGGATAAAGAACATTTCTGCAGCAAATAACTCGCTCACTTACTGTTACTATGAAAGCTATACCTTTAATCAACCCACAACAGTTTTCATTATTGAGCATTAAATAACTACCATTCTCTAACAATTTAAACGTGGGGATGATAGCAGGAACAGGCGTGCCCTGTAAAACGCAAGCCATATTCGGTCGGTCCTTGTTACATGAACCGTGTAACTGTATGTGTCTGCACATTAAAGAATGATCTGGCGTCTCAGTACACTCATCCCCTGTTAGATAAACCTCCTGTTCATCCTTGAAACATCTGTATGTGTATGGGAGTGACCAGACCTCATGAAGAAAACCGCTACCCAAGGGTTCAAAACGACCTATTGGCACATATTTCATACAATTTGAAAACTTATATAAAGCAAAAGGCAGTGTTATTAAACCGTGGATAAGCCACGTAGCAGCAGTGGCCTCTGCCACAGAAAAAGGCAAAGATTCCAACCTTTCAATATGTAGCATAGAAAAGGAAGCATCACGCATTGAAAGCAAGCGTTGTTTGTCTGTCAAATTAAACGGTGCAAATAAAGAGGAAACGTTCATGTATCCCCAGGGAACTTTACCCATTTTCAGAGTCTGAAGTGTCCATGCAAACTGCATGATTGACCGTAATTGATTTTGACCATGGTATAATACAGACACTTCATCATGCACAATATCAACAACAGACGACACAATATTATCTAATGTGTAAATTCTAGAGGAAAGCACGTTAATGCTATTGTCAACAACTGCAAGCACTTTCTCAAGATTCGCCTGATCAATAGCCCTAAGGCGTGAAGCAGCCTCAATCTGTGACAGTTTCCAAATTTCATTGTAAACCCCATATAACCACCTTTTCGACCTGCCACTAGCTGGGCCTTTAATGAAATCATTCAAATCCACGTCTGCATTCAGTTTGGAAAGGTGATACTTAACCGCAGGTAAAGTTGAATGTTTCAGCCAAGCTTGACACAACTTGCCCACAGAGTAAGAGGTGACAGTATGACTCAAATCAAACCGGGGATCAGATCTAACAGTCTTAAAACCGTCAGTTATATTTAAAAATCTTTTTTGGCAAGAATCAGCACTACGGTGCCAAAGCAGCCAACCCTTAGGATTCATACTGGAAATGTTAAAGGAGGAATTAAGAAGCAGAGCCTGTATATCTTTAATGGACAATTGAGTAAAATTACTCCAATCCTCATATTCCTCCAACTCCGGGAAAGACGGGGTGTTCAACCTTTTAGATGTAGCCAATCCAAAGCATGTGGTCTGGGAAATGGTTTCATTTAAAAACAACATATGATTCGGGATGAGACATGCACGGTGCAAAGCCTCAGTGCCTCGTACCTGCCAGGCCCTTGAACCCCAAACCGATTTAAGGTCTATTGTTTCTTTCCATAACTCATAGCCCCCAGTAACTAATTGATTTAGGAAGGCCTTCGAATACAACAATTTGGTATCGGTAAGTCTAACCTTGGACAGTGGCTGTTTTCGAAATTTAAAATAAAAGGACTCGGGATTGGACTGATTAAAGTCAGTGAAATAAGTATACTTTTTAAGAAACGTTTCTGAACTCCCTTGTGTAGGTGCCGGGCAATGTTCCCACTGAGTAAAATTAACAGCATCCCTTCGGGAAGATGTTTTGTGTAAGAAGTGATTGCCATAATGTTGGTAACAGAACAATTCACCATAATTAGCAGATTCTAAATATAAATCCTCAGCATCAAAAGCAGCATAGTATTTCAAATCAGAAAACAAACTTTCCACAGCATTAACATCCCAATCATCAGAACGAATGTTTTGTTTCACCACATCCCCCATATTCACTCTAAGTACATTAGGAACATTAACGACTTCCGTTGGGCCATGAATTTGAAACCGAACTGCATCCCACGCGATTCCATCCAGAACAGGCCATGCTGTGATGTTAACCAAAGTCAAGTCTCTTTTTAATCTGTGTGTAGAATGTGAAGAGGAAAGTGGGGCCAAAGTTCCATTTAAATGAGTAATGCAAGTTCTCTCCTCGACATAGTGTCCATTCATAATTCGAAAAAAATAAAACACAAAACCAATTGACATAAAAAGGTAAACCGAAAAAAGGACCAGCCAAATGTATATCCAAGGAGGTATCAAAAAATGTTTTTTAAACAGGCTAGCATATACTGCAATTTGAGAGGGTTTTTTCGAGGCAAGGGAAGCAGAGTCAAATGAAAATCTGGATTCCGTGGCTAAACGAGCTTGCAGGTCAGGCATGGACAAATCAGTGGGGTATGTATAGTCCAATTCATCAACGTTAGTTCCGGGTAAATTATTTAATAATGGACTGGAAACAGCAGGTAATTCGATGGCCACTTCAGGTTCAATATTAGAAGCAGTGGGCATGATTGAATTTCTCACAATGGAAGGACAGGAAACAGCTGGTGTCATGCTAAGAAGAATCGGCCACTCTGTGTATCTTGACATTGTCAATAGAAATAAACCTGTTTTCCTTACGACCTGGAAGTGGTGGTAAAATGACTGTTCTTGTGCCCTTCACTCCAAGCACTGGGACCGGAGCTCGATAGGAGGGACCAAACTCTTTCTTGTTGTCGATCTTCTCTCGAACCAGTTCTCCAACTTGGGGTAGCCAGCCAACTACCGGGATCTGCAACGCATCATCCGATGTGGAGGGCAAATGTTCCTTTGCAAGACTGTCTCTGGTCTTTTGTAGATTCTGTAAAACATTGCAATGTTCATCTGCGTCAAAGGAAGTGGCGCGAACCACAGAGTCTAGACCGTCAAGGTCAGGGACGTACATCTTGATGCCAAAGAGCATTTCGTATGGGGTCCGCCCACCCAGAGACCTTCTAGGGAGATTATTAAGTGCACGCTGCACGCCATAAAGGTGAGCCAGCCAGTTTCTGCCAGTGCCTATAACTCGGGCTGTCAAAGATTGCTTTAAATCACGGTTCATTCGTTCAACTACACTATTACCCTCAGGTCTGTAGGGTGACGAAAACTTGACTTGGACCCCCATCGAAGTCATGGCATCCTTATACGCCTTAGAGGCGAAAGCCGGACCCTGATCCGAATGGAAGGTACCACAGGCAAAAATTCCTATAAAGATACGCAAATCTCTAATGACAGTCCGTGAATCAGCGCTGCGATGTGGCCATACCCACACAAAGCGTGTGCATTAGTCAACTGCTACTAAGATGTACTTATACGCAGTATCAGATGAAAAAGGACCGCAGTGATCTAAATAAACACAGCCTAGCGGTTTATTAGAAATGTACAACTGAGTCTGTGGCGGACGCGTAGCAGTTGAAGGTTTAATCTGCTGGCATATGTCACAAAGAAGGACATAATCACGCGTCTGTTTGTACAGTCCCCGCCACCAGAAACGTAGTTGTAATTGAGTTACAGTGGCCGAGACGCCCGCATGCGCAGACGCCACACCTTCATGAGCCGCTGTAATCAAGTCTGCTCTGCGATCCGAGTTGGGAATCAGCCGTTCCCCAACATCAGGAATTGTCACAAAAGGAACCTTTTCGGGACTTAAGTGGTATTTATACTTCGAAGGGAATCCCGCAGGATGTTTACCTCCCTTCTCAGAGGCAGCAATCGCTGCCAAGATGTCGCTATCAATCTTGGTTTTAGACCTAGTAACTGCTGCAACTAAGTATGTAGATACTGCTGATTTCGCTGCTTCATCAGCAAGCGAGTTGCCAACAGCGTGAACTCCTACGCGCTGATGACCGAGAGTATGAATCACATAAACGAGTGGCAACCTAGCCTTAAGCTCTGCCACTCGAACCCAGATCATTTTATGTTTTATTGTGCTACCCTTGGAATCATGAAAATCATTTTGAATCCAAAAGAACAAGTTTTCATTGTAAGACTGGACACAGTAGTAAGAATCACTTACAATTAGAGTAGTAACACTTGGATCTGCGTACTCCAAAGCTAGTAAGAGAGCACGAAGCTCCGCCAATTGTGCGGTGCAATCGCCCAGGGGCAACGTGTGCACTTCCCTGGAAACGAACTCATCATTCAACATAGCACCGACCACAATGGCGCATGCGGAAACGTAGGCATGTTTAGAGCCATGCGCAACCTGCGCCGACCCATCAGTGTAAATGATGCAATGGAAGTCCTCCAAAGGTCGCATAGCCAGAGGAGCAGGATGAACGAATTCATACTGCAAGTACTCTTGCGACCGTAAGGAGGCGTCAAAAATAAACATGACATCCGTGGATGACAATGACGCAGCCCACTGAATCCACCGAGGGTGCAAAGCTTTTGAATTCGGTACACTGGCTTTCGTGACTGCCTCCAAGTGAGGACAGGGTGTTACCACTAGCATGCGTTTCCCCTGAGACAGTGCTCGTTCTTTTAGAATTGCCATCTGTACAGCAGTTAAAACCTTTTCCACTGTGGGAAACCGCATCTCAGCCGAAGTGTACAAGTGTGACTTGTAAGCAATAGGTACTGTGTCACCTTCGTTAAAAGTGAGGTATGTGAAACCCACCGTCCCAGGAATTATTCTTATTACCAGGTTGGTGTGGTTATCACGAGTCAGTAAATATTTAGAAGCGAGCAGATCAGCCTGCAAGGATTGCAAAATGGCTGAATGCTCAGGCAGCCAGCATGATTTTGAGAAAGTTGGTTGTATCAAAGCATACAAAGGCTTGATACGCTGGGCATATTCCGGAATGTAAGTTCTGCCGAAATTCAAAAAGCCCAGTAAAGATTGTAATTTTTTCAGTGTTGTAGGAGCGCGCAATTGTGCGCACTTCTCTAAGAAGTGAGGAGCCAAACCTCTACCTTCATTGTTGAGCTCATAGCCCAAAAACAACACTGTGTGTTCAGCAATGTGCGATTTTGCAAAGTTAAATTTGTAACCCATGTCAGCGAAGTTGCAAATAACAGAATTTACACGACACAGATGCTCCCAAATATCGTCGTCTGTGAGATATATGTCATCCACATACGAAAAAGCATCAGGGTCGAGTGCCTCCAGAATAGAGACAATGCGAGCGGTAAATATACCAGGACTATTCTTATAGCCCATTGGAAGACGCCGGAATTGCTTTTGGACTCCAGCGCTCGTAAAACTGGTCCATTGGGAGCTAAAGCTGTCCAATCTGTGGGCATAAAAACCATTGGATATGTCAAGCGTTGTCTTGAAACGCTTACGCACGAGACTATCCACTAGGGCAGAGCCGTGGGTATTCTGTACAGCACAGTTACGGCAATGCGAGTTTAAATGCCGGTAATCCAAAACCAAACGATATGATCCGTCAGGTTTGTTCACAGTAAAAAGGGGATTATTCATCGGTGACACACACGTTTCAATAACTCCCTGATATTCCAATTGTTCAAGGATTTCCGCGACGGAAGATTTAGCTTCACGCCGAATGGGATATTGAGGTTGAGGCTGCGGCTGAGACCGCAACGGAATTTCGTGGCAAGGCGACAATCTATCCCAACCACATTGGTTACGGTACAGAGCCGGCGCGAGAGCCCGAGCCCACTCTTCTGCAAAATGCTGCGCATGCTCTTTCGAGACAGTGTTCGCGAAACTGGGTAGGATCACCTCCTCCCCTCGCGGCGCCGCGAGCACAAAAGGTGGGGGCCAGTCAGCCTCCGAAAGTAAAATATCATATGTAGAAGACAGATTCTCCCAAAATACACCTTTAACGGTACGCTGTATGTCACCTTCAATTAACAGGACAATTTCATATAGTCTTTCAGGGGGAGCAAGTCTCGTATCCGCTGTTTCTATCACAACGTAGACATCAGTCGCTGTCACCCTCAGTAGTGGACGCAGCGCCTCTCTGACTATGGTTATCTCCGCCGCGCTGTCCAGCAAGGTCAGAGCCCACGTCAGATTCCGAAGCCGCGTTCTCACTATCTGTGGCATATCGATGCGCTGTTAAGGCTGCGACTTTCTTTTTCGCAAACTGCGGACGCCTAGGCGTAGAATCCTCCTGCTTCACTGCGCCGTCCGTCTGGCGGGACTGACCACGTCCTTGTTGGCCACCACGTCCACGTCCACCCCCTCCTCCTCCACCGGTCTTCGGGGCCGATGTTTCCTGAAAGGAACGAGGAGAGCGTTGATCAGAACCCTGAAATCGATCAGGTGATTTAATCATCGCGCGATCGCGCAAATCATAAACTTTTTCAGTCGGCGCAGGTGCTTGTACTGCAGGAAAAGAATCCTGAGTTTGTGTATTCTTCCTCCCCTGTGTCTGTTTCTTAGGCCAATTTTGTTTTTTAGACTTGGGCTGGACATCTGTCACTGCAGATTGTCCTTGAGGTTGTTTTTTCTCCTTTACTGGAAAATATTTCAGACCTCTACTTGTGCGGCCAATTGTCTTATAAGCGGCCACCACAATCTTTGCTAACTGGCGGGGTTTGTCGGCATCGGGCAGAGCAGCCAAAGCATTCGACACCTGAAAGTTAACTGCATCTCCTTTAACATTGGAGAGAATGAGATCACTTACAATCTCAAAAGAACCACACAGGCGCATACCCAATTCAACCGCTGCCTCTGGACCGTGATCATTCTGAACACGTCTAATGATTTCAGGCAGGGCAGTCATAGACGGGGTGCCGAAGCACCTTGTATAAACTGCCGCAAATGTTTTTCCCCAGCTTTCACAGTCAACAAGTTCAGGAGTTATATCCTTCGGTAGAGTAATCGTTAACATTCTATGTTTATCAGCAGGAGTAGAATTCGGAAAAACCGCCTCCAGTTGATCAAACTTCTCTGCTAGCCAGAACGGGAAGTCATCGTTGTTAACTGGACGCGCACCAAAAACCGAATTAACCATCACTGGATTGAGACGCATTCCGCCTCGTTCCATGGGAGCGGCCGCACCCCCCTGGGGACCACCAGGAAGATGTCGACCGATGTATTGCACTAAAGCACGAATCACGGAAATGGAAACAACATGTAGCCTGCGTATTTCTGCTAGGGTACAAGCCCCGTGATTCGGGTGCGGGGTAAAGCCACCCAACGCAGGCCAACTTGTACCTGGAATTGAGAGTGGACCTAACCTCGCAGCGGACAAAGAGTGGGGGAGGGCGCCATCAAACCAAACTCGATGCTGCCAATGATCAATAGGTATTTCCAATGCCCTGTACGGCGTATATACAGCCGGGACATCCGAGGCGGTGTAGGAGTGGAACAAACCAGAATTAGCGTCCACAGCCGGAAACGTAACCCAAGAGTAAAACAACTCATAAGGAAACGCCGGATCTGCACATACCACGAAAATCACAGCCATCCCATCTACTGGGACCTGGTACGTCTGAGGATGGTTGCGTACCGCTACGCGACTATGCTGCGCAATAGCCACCGCCGCCATGACAACACTGGAAACAAGAACACACAAAGAATACTTTGTAGCACAACTGGGTAGTAATTCAAAGAAACCGTTTAAGAAAGAATCAAGCTTGAATAAAGACCTATTTCAAAAAATAGGTAAGTTTCACCGACACCCCGTTTTCCGGAAACGGATGTGAAGGGGTTAAGGCATGAACGATAAACTACTCGAGTGTCATGATATAAGACCACCGAAACCGTTGGGCGCCATGTTGCAGGGTTTCTGTACTCACACAGAACTGTGCACAGAGGAGTGGAACCTCGGCAAATTAGGGTGTCCCAAAACTTACCTTAGCAACCAACTCACCCCTTACCGAGCTAGCTACAGTGTCTCATTGGACATATCAAACTTCCAATGTTTAGACAAACCAGAACATGAACTTACAGTACCTCAGGGTACGTGGAACTCATGACCACTCTTTCGTTATATTATCATTACAAACCAGAACATGGAGTAAAGAAGACACATGTGCATTTGAAATGTTTATTTACTAATGCCGTCTTCTCAGGCGCAGTATCTTAGATAATACAAGTATACTTATTATCAGTAGCAAAATTATCAGCATAGTTACTAAGACATAAAAAGCGAATGGTGACAGCATGTTAACATGCTGTAATGAATAAGAGTTAACAACACTTATATTTCACCCTCCCTAACACATATATTATATTATTAGCTAAGAAGGTCTCTTTGGGTTGTTTTAGGGCGGGCCCATACCTTAGTGTCCTAGCATGAAGGAATCACATCAGCATACACCAGCTCTCTCTGCATGTGCACCGCATCAAGTGTGTTAACTATTCTCGTGCAAAGCAATATCAATCCCGCCTCAAGCCCAAGTTGGCAAAGGCTGCACTTGTGTTATGACTATGAAGGCGTGGAGATCAGACCTCATAACAATTCCATATCGTGTTGCTCCTGAAACTTCAGCACTCTCCGTGCAGACATGGTTTATTAAACAAAACTGATATCAGAGCAATAACATATTATTCTCACATACACCACGGCAAACCACTAGGTTGAAAGCTAAGTCAACAATTAAGGGTCGTGTGCAGAAGTTGCAAGAAAGGAAAAATGGCGTTTAAATCTCAAATGTACCTATGCTAACTTAACACGATATAAGGATATATAGGAGCTATACAACAACATACCTTCAGGTTTGTAACTTAAAGGCTGTCCCTAAGTTTGCTTTCTTTGCATAATATGCGCTAGCTACAGCCAAAGCTCAAATCAAGGCGGCTTAATGTGTTTTTTATGCATATTTAACTGGTATTAAGGAGGAAACCCTCCCCCCCTTGCACAGTTATTATTCAATTATAGCCTTAAGATGCGTTTCTAAACTTGAAAATCCATAATTGTGCATAATCTCGTATTCCAGTGGCCTTGTGTGTAGAGTAAATTTCTCCTTTTGTAGCACAGCTTGGGATTTTACGTAACTGCATAATATCTGCAATAAAGGTCCATCAGTTGTGACTACTCTAGTCATTGTAGTTGGTGCCTTCTCAAATGGTGGTGGACTTTAGGACTAGAAATACTGTTTGTTTCGAAGTGTGTACATCCGTAACTGAATTGAAAACGTATTTATATGGCTCTTACCCCAGACAAGGCTAAGGCTTTGAATTGACTTATGGCACGTAGCATGCCACTAAACTAGTGGCCACTCCATTGGTTATTTGGGGTTAGCCTTGCGTTGATTAGTTACTTGGGTGTGACCTTTCGCAGGGGCTTTGTGAGAAAGAAATGTCTGTTCGAATTAATAGCTACTGTTTGGGTTAGAGCTACAGATATGACATTTAGATTGATTTATACACAAGAATCATGCAGGACATAGAAGAAAAGCGGAGGTGCGTTCAGAAGAAGTGAAGTAAAGTTCAAATGGAGGTCAATAAATGCCAGATTCTAAAGAGTATAGTAGGTCTAAAGCCACTTAACGTTTTAGAGATGGTACAGATCACATGGCTTCGTTGCACAAAAGAAGCAGAGCTCTCAAGCAGTGTCCTTTAAGCTAATCACATTCCCAATTGCAGTTTTACACCACCACTTTTGCAGTTAGTGATTCGTAGAGCCATGGCCAGGGGTGTACGCACGTCAGCGGTATATCCAGTACCATACTGTTAATGCTGCTTATGCTAATCTTTTTTCACACACATTGGATATAATGTGGACCTGTTATGCCACACAACCACCCTGTTAAAAACCAGGCAGCTGACAAACGTGTAGCAGCCAACCTAATTAGTAAACGCGATGTTTTACTACACCGATCCCCTACAACAAACCTTTCAAACTCTTTCCTCTGAGTCCTCCCCTCCAAAACTCCTTTTTACTCATCCATAAGCCTCCTCCTCTTGCTAAGACCTAAAAAAAACCCAAATAATTCACTCTTTTATCCTTCCACTATCTTTTTCAATCGAAATTAAGACTAACATGTTCACTTCTCAAATTCCATATTAAACTATACTAATATACTACCCAAATAACTGAATAAAATATACATTACTCAAATTACTTCATATATTTTATTATTATTTTTTTTTACCCATCATTGGCAACAAGTGCTATATGAATGCAAATGTATGGAATCCGGACCTTAACAGGTAAGTAAACATGAAAATAAATAAAATGAATATCGTTGCGCGCACTGCATCACCAAATGCGATGCAGTGCACGCAACGAAATTCGTTTTATTTATTTTATGTTTACTTACCTGTTAAGGTCCGGATTCCATACATTACTAGCGCTCACCCTGCCTCCCCCCTCCCCACGTCACCGCCCGGCTGGTACTCCCACTACCGGCCGCGGCTAGCTTCGACGCCTCGTCAGGGGTAGTAAGCGCTATATAAATGCAATTACAATACAATACAATGTGTGGCGCTTTCACTTTCAGAATTTCATTGTAATTATGAGTTACATCATAGCTGCCAAGGTTTCAGATTGCTATGTGTGACATTTTTATAATGTCAATGTAATTATGAGTGACTTTCCAACTACTATGATTGACACTTACTCCCGAACAAAATCAAGCAATGAAAACGAGGGAAACATATTAATATTAGGAAATTACACCCATTAGAGCAACAAGAAACTCTAAGAAGATGTTAAAATAGCCGGAAAGCACCAGAAATGGAATGGCACACATAGCTAGGGATCACAATTCGGCCGCAAAGTGTAATTTTGATCAAAAAAGACACATTGTGCCATTTAATAAAAATCAATTTGCTGATTACAGCAAGGCGCCACCAGCTATTATTAACCTGTGGCTGAGAGTAAGTTGCATGGCTATTTTAAGCACATAACATTACAGTAAAATGAGGTATGATTGGGAGGGGGGTTAGGGCAAGCCTCGGGCTGACTGAGGTACACATAGCCTACCTATGTAGGCTGTATTATATAAAAAATACCTTTTCTGAGACACTGACTAGCATTAATAATTCTAAAGCTCAGTGTCCGACCACCCTGGCCAGGGCCCGGTAAGTTGCCCCAAGCTATGACCTACGAGTGTACCAATGTGTGTCATGCAGCTGGCTGTAAGTCTAATTTGAAAAACATATATGGCACAGAATTGTTTATTTTAAGATATTCCAGCTATTTGCCAGAAACATGCCGAACCGCCACTGGCCCGGGCCAGTAACCCGCGCTACCGGGCAGAATGGCATCATTAGAGCACTCCCAGGGAGATCCTATGCCCGAACCCGCAGTAGTGTAACCCGCAGTAGTGTCTGCTGCTTTGCTAGAGAACATGCTTGTGTCCTCGAACTGCTTACTTTTGCACACTGGGGGATCATAGCAGGCATATTTAATGTTGGTGCTTCCGTCCGTGAGAGATAAAGAGCAGGTGTAGCCTGGGGTTGGTGGAAGGTGGCAAGGCAAGTTCACAAAGAGCCACCACCCCCCCTCGCAAACTGTGTGAGTCCTAGGCATCTGCAGGCAGGACAGCTAGGAGGGTGTGGTATCCAGTGTGCTCACCGTCAGTTTTCCCCAGCACCCCCCCCCGCCCCCCCCCCCCCCCACCCAGGGGGTGGCAATCTGAGGGATAGCCCCGGGCACCACAAGCTCTAGCTACGCCCCCGTACATATCGCACATACTTGTAGACATTATATGTAAAGAGTGAATGTTCGGGAGAAACACAAAGTCAAGACATAAAACCCAATCCAGTGATTGTGGCTGTTTGTCCTAAAACACTTTTTATCTTCCCAAAGGAATCCTTGTTTCCAATCTTACAACAGCAATAGATTGAGAAAGAAACAATAAGAATCTAAACCCATGGCTTACAGTTTGCATGTAGTTCCTAGAAGCAGATGAACAGATCACTGTGCTATATTAAAAAGTTTGCAATTTATGAACTGTAAGTAACAAAATGATTTCAGTGTCAAAAACAGTAGCCCACTTAGCTATCTACATAAAATACTAATCTGTGATCTCGAGGTTGTAGGATGTGCTGTGCAGTAGGTGCTTTAACCCACTATACTACTTTATGAGTCTAAACTGTGACTTGGCAAGACACAGAAATCTCCTAAAACTGTGTTAACAACTAGAGTCATTTGACCGCTGTAGTAATCCCCTCAAATGTGATGGGAACACAAAGATCTCTGCAGCAGGTATCTGAACCATCTAGGATATTTTACAATCCGGCCACTTTGTGGCCAATTAAGTAAGCTAGAACAGATTTATTGTCACATTTGTCCTTGTTGAAACTTTTTTGCAACTGATTTTTTTTAAACAAATGTACAAGATTGACTCGCAAACCCACAGTACATTACTTCCAATTCCAGCACTAGTGTGATGTTATTCTTATTACAACATTCTGGTACCATTCCCTTGATACTGTTTTTGCCGTGAGCTCTGTTTGCAGACTAAAGGTTCGCTCACTTCCCACACATCCCATGTGGTCTTTGTAAATATTTAACATGAATAACTCATTAGCCCAGAACCCTGAGCCAACCGTACGGAACAGCTCTCCAAAACACCTCCAGACCGCGGAACCCGGGATCCCAAATTCCCGTTTGGTTACAGCCCGATAAATTGGATTTTGTGAGCAAAAACAGGTAAGAGAACCCACTCTAATTCGACATAAATCAGACTATGAGGGCAAGTGACTTCTTAAGGGGCCACAATGCCATTCTTTGGTATAAATTGTAAATGAACAGGAAAGGGCAGATTTGATCAGCAGAACGCAGCTGAGCACAAAAATCCCCATGAATTACAAAATGTACAATGCTCCATATTTACAGTACATTGCGCGCCAATGATGCCATTGCCTAGACGGAGGCAAAAATGCTGTGCTTGCATGATGCCATACACACTTTAAAATTCCGCCACAGCCCAAAAGCAGAGCGAGCGGTGTGAAGTGTGATCTTTGTACTCGAGGCACACATTTCAGTATCATTCTTCTCACACAGATGGACACCCAAGGTTAAAATCGTATAATTTGTGCAGTTTCCACACAAAAATACACGCGTCACACGTGGAAATGTCACCCAGTTTCTTTTTGCCCATTGGTTGCACCAGGTTTTTTATGGCCCCATTATTCCAAGCAAAGCAAGGTCGAGCTACGTCACCTGATTTAAGTTAATATGGCTATGGGCTGTTTGAACGGCCCCTCCCCAGTTGAAAAGAAAACAGTTTTGGACACACTCTTCAGGATAGGTATTGACACGGACGGGCAGGATCGGCCTGAAGGAGTGGGAGTTGAAAAGTTTGGGAGGATGGAGGAGTGATTGAGAGTGGGGTTATATTCGGCCATAAGGAGTGGAGATTGTCAGAAAATTGATTTAGGTTATTTCCTCAACAGGTGGGGTAGAGGCATGCAGAAATAAATAGCTCTTTATAAGCGGTCACTCCATTGTGAAATGGGCAAGTGTACAAGCTGAAGGATGAAGCTACGGACAACAGCTGGGTCTGGACTTCAATGAGGTGCTCGTGCATTGGTAGGGCCAAGGTGGCACGCAATGGGGATAGGTGATGCTGATGTTGTGGAAACTAAGCAGTAAATAGCCTTGGTAATGGGTTCCATGTTTAAATATCGAGGCAAAAAATATAGTTTACAAAAATATGGATGTAAAAATATCGAATACAAAAATATTGACTCCCTATCCTTAAACAGGTAAGTACAATAATACCGAATTTAAAATATTGAAGTAAAAAATATAGACGTAAAAAAATATCGACTTAAAATTACATATAACTTACACAAAATATATTAAATAATATTAATATTTTTTATAAAATAAATTACAGTTAATATTTATTTTAACTTACTTTAAAAAAAGATAAACACAAAAAAATATGTAAATATACATATATTTACTTAAAGACATTTTATTAACTATTATCTTATTTAATTTATAAACTTTTTTAATTATATAAAAATAAAATATATATGCATATATCAATAATTTAAAATAAAATAAACCATCCTATAATTAATTAACCCATTAAACAATTATTTAAAAAAATAAAAAATACATTTCACAACAGAATAATTACAATAGCAGGGAAAATATTGGATAGTGGAGGGGTAAAAATTACTATTCCCACTCCAGTGAGTGCAACAGCAGGAAAAGTGCTGGATATCGGGGGTGGGGGGTAAAAATTACAATTCCCACTCCAGTGAATGCAACAGTAGGGAAAGTGTTGGATAGCGGAGGGGTAAAATTACTATTCCCACTCCAGTGAGTGCAAATCAGGGAAAGTGTTGGATAGTGGAGGGGTAAAAATTACAATTCCCACTCCAGTGAGTGCAACAGTAAGGAAAGTGTTGGATAGCGGAGGCGTCAAAATTACTATTTCCACTCCAGTGAGTGCAAATCAGGGAAAGTGTTGGATAGCTGAGGGGTAAACATTACTATTCCCACTCCAGTGAGTGCAACAGTAGGGAAAGTGTTGGATAGCAGAGGGGTAAAAATTACTATTCCCACTCCAGTGAGTGCAACAGTAGGGAAAGTGTTGGATAGCGGAGGGGTAAAAATTACTATTCCCACTCCAGTGAGTGTAACTGTAGGGAAAGTGTTGGATAGCGGAGGGGTAAAAATTACTATTCCCACTCCAGTGAGTGAAAATCAGGGAAAGTGTTGGATAGCGGAGGGGTAAAAATTACTATTCACACTCCAGTGAGTGCAACAGTAGGGAAAGTGCTGGATACCACACCAATAAAAATAAAAACACATTTTTATTACATTTAATTTCCATTATTAACATAAATAATATTGGAATTTAAATATATTATTATTAAAAAAGATAATAAACATTCATTAATTACACATTTTGTTAACACTATAACATCCACAACACATACCTAAAATAATTACACAATTACAATTACTAATTACTAATTAATTAATATACATTAATTAACAAATAAATAATAATTATTCAAAATGACTTCCCACCCTTCTCACCTTTACACCTATAAACACAACAACACACACCTAAAATTAATTCAACAATTACCATAATTTATTAAGAATTAATTTAAATTAATTCACAACTAATTAGCATACAATTATTAATTAATCGATGTACACATTTAACTCAATAACATCACAATTATACAATTATGAATAAATATAAATTATTCAATAAATTTGATATAATTAAATTGCTTCCCTCCTTATTCCCCTATAAACCCACAACCCGCTACAGAACTATTTATTCACTACTATAAATGATAAATAGAATCTATATAATTAAATTACTTCCCACCCTATTTCCCTATAAACCCACAACCCGCTACGGAACTAAAAACGCAAAATTGCATTAAAAAAATATTTACTACTAATATTTGAACACATATAATAAAAATACAAACAATTCTCATACAAAATATTAAAATACATAAAATTATTAATAAATAGATATTTTTAACAACTATATTTTTGTAAACGATATTTAACACTTCGATATTTTAGTAATCGATGTTACTTACCTGACAATTGATATTCTTCTCCACGATATTTTTTCCATCGATATTTATGACCTCCGATATTTTTCCCTCAATATTTATGTATATCGATAGTTATACATCAATATCCTAGCTCTGTACCTTGGTAATGATGTGCTGATTCATCTGGATGAGAAACATTTGTTTCACTGTCTCTGCGCTGTCTGCTGTCCCTGCCCCTCCGCTTCCCCCATCAGGACCACCAATGGAGGTCACCGCTGGCCACACAGCAGAGGCGTGCAGCGAGTGCGCCACCAAAGCACTGCCGCTTGGACAATGCCCAGCACCAGGATCCCTGGCCCTCCCACCACCGACGGTACACTGCCAAGGAACTCCTGGACCCCGGATACCGAAACAACAGTTGCGTCTTCTCATCCACACTATCCACCAAAAGGACATTTCACCTGCCGAAACTGCCACTTCTCCTGCGAAACAACTTACGAAAGATTCAGCACCACTCCTGCCCACAAGACCAAGAACACCCTGCAACCACTCCAGTGTATCCTGCTTAACTGCTGCTCCCTCTGTAAAAATGCCACGGAAAACTGGGACACCATCACCACCCACACCACGGGTGATGCCTTCATCACCAAAACATGGCTCAACCCCTCCTCATACTCCAACATCACCACCGCTACTCCAAAAGGCTACAGATGATACACCGAGACTGTACCAACAAACAAGGCTTAAGCATTGCCATCATCTTCAAGGAAACCATCAGATACACCATCACCAATGACATCCCCACGCCGCTCATGGAACACCTCAACTTCCTACTACAAACTGACGTCGAAGACCACAATAAGAGGAACCCTCGCCTACAGACCCCCAGGACCCCGAGCAACATTCTGCGACACCATCCCCAACCTCATAACCCCCCTAGCAATCGCCCCGCACCACTACGTCCTACTCGACGACCTCAACTTTCACGTAGACGATCCCAACACTGCCAACTCCATCTCCCTCTTGAGAACCTGAACAACATTGGACTCACCCAACTGGTCACCGAAACTATGCACAAAGCCAGACACACACTCGACCCCATCTTCACCTCCAGCGACAGAATCAAATTCAGCCACACCACTGAACTCACCTGGATGGACCACACTATTGTACACTTCACCATCACCGATGCTCAGCATACCATCACCAGGCGTCTTCTCCACCCCCCACTGCAGCAGGAGCAAGGTCACTGAAACTCACTGGTCACAGGCCCTCACCAACTCCCACCTGAGGCCTCAACAGACCTTGACTAAACCTCGAGTAAAAATCTACTCGAGCGGCAGTAAAAGACAGCTCGCACTGTGCAAGATGCCGTTTTCAATGATTGCACAGTGCGGACAATCATCCGGTACTGTGGAATCATCGCGAATAGTGCACTACACAGTTCGCGTAGTGCTACTCGTAACTCGAGTAGTGCGAAGTGCACTTCGCCTAGCTACACGTAGCGCTACTTCGCGAACTACGCCCAGGCTTAATAAGGAGCATGTTTATGTTATTTTATGTACATTTGTATTGAGGGTTTATGCCTATCTAATTCTTATCTTAACAGGGAAAAGGCTGGCCATGCAGTGCTTTAATGTTTGCATTTAATCTGTTCGCCTTTAGCCCCACAAGGCCTATATGTACTACGGTTCCGGTTCATAATATGGTAGACGGCTGGCCACGTGTAGTTTTACTGTATTGTATCAGATCTGTTCAATTAATTTTAAGCACAGCAAGATACATATGTATTGCAATGGTTTTAACTAATCAAGCAATACAAATTAAAAATTTAAATTTGTCTCTGAGGTAAGAGGCAATCCACTTTAGAGCATTGTCATGCATTAAGAGATGATGGAATATTCATAGTAGTGTTGGGTGGTGGACAGAGGCAAACGCCACTGATAGATCCTGAAGAACGATGGCAAATAAAATACTGTATATATCAGCTGCTTTTTAATGTTTAATGTATTTCAATGTATACATCTTGCAAGGATGTAATGCTTCGTCAGCCTTGTCAGGGCTCGGCCATTGAGCTGCAGACCACTGTGTGTTTTATAGCTACAGGCATTCAAGTCACAAAACCATCCTGCTAGTGATAGGAGCAAACAAACCCCCTTACTGATGTACATAAATCTCTAGGGTTGAGGCTTCTAAAGAGCTCCCCGTTGCAGCCTGTTAGATTTGAAACGGCACAGAAACCAATTGCTCAACAAGCAGAATTAAGACCCATTCTGGTTTTGATGGGAATTTGGTCATCAAGGTAGCTCGGAACATGTAGACAGAGTTTATGTGATGTCATTTGAGAATCTCGAATGCTCAAGATCCCATGGTTGAGATGTATAAAAACACACTAGCTAACCTGGGTTTGGGAGAATATTGGCAAAAACACCTCGGGCATATTCCCAAAGATTTATCGTTGCGTTAACGGCACATTATCACAGCCAAGGTTGCAATAAATTTATCGCCCCATTCACAAGCTGGTGCTATAAGCTCATATCACCAGTTTACCTGTGATTGCAGCCGCAAAACCATCACCACAGATGACCCCTGCAACTATCAAAGATACCAAGTAGGCATTCCCGTGCAAAAAGCTGCGACAACACCACTCTGCAACATTCTCAACGACCAGCCAGATCGGTGATAAGATCCCAAAACAGGCGATAAGGTGCATTAGCAGCAGGAAATTAACACCTGCTCTGACCTGGTGTGAAGTCGGACGACAGCCTGCACCACAAAAGGGAGCCCAGCCCAGAGCCACACCTGAAGGGCAACAGATGCCATGGAGCCATTGATCATGCAGCTCAGACACCCAAGAGGGCCACAACACCCACCGCTACCACCCGAACCACCACCCCCCCAACCAATCCTGAGGCAGCGCAGACAAAGACAGCGACCGTCAGAAAACGCACCAACCTCACAGACCCAACACCAGAGAATCTCATTGCCCACTACAGGCTCAAAGGGACAACCATCCTCCGCCACTTGAACATCACGCCCACCGGCTGACGGTACCAACACAGCGGACAACCAACATCCCACCTCAGACAAAGCTGCTGGCCGTGCTGCACTTGTTGGTCTCTGGTACCCTCCAACCAACAATCGCCTGAGTCAGAAGAGTCTCACAGCCAGCCCAATCCAAGTCCCTCACAACAGTCATGGATGGCACCATCAGCTTGTTACCCCACTATCTATACTTCCCCACACTGCGCAGGAACAGCTGGAGGCCAAGCAAGGTGTCTATGCCATAGCTGTCTTCCCGCACGTGTAATCGGGCAATTGACTGCACACGTGTCCTATTTGTGCCCCCTGGCAACACTGCACACAGTAAGCGCAACAGAAAGTGCACGTATTTCATCAATATGCAGGCAATAGTGGACCGGGGAATCTCCACCAACGTCGACGCCAACCACCCAGGCAGTGTGCATGGTTCCTACCTCTACTGACTGTCCTTCATCAACCAGTGCTACCAGGATGGCACCCACGGAAATGCACTGCTCATTGGCAAATACCAAATGAACACACCACACACCTCAACTCCACAATCATGCAACTCACAGCACTGGGAATACACGCGCCACAACCTCACATACAACATGCCAAACAACAGGCCCACCCACCAGACACGACAGCACAACTTACTGTGGGAACCAGGACCAGCCATGTACATAAGCCATCAGCGGCATGGCACCTCAGCCACACAATAGCAGAATGAGGGAAGAGGTGGGGACCAGGCATGTGCGAAGGAGGCAAGTGTCCGATGAATGAGAATGTACACAATGCCAAGTGTAGCGTGGATGTGATGGCCAGACTGCAGTATGCAGACCACACACATATCCATGTCGACATACACCACTGCTGTTTGGAGTGTAGTGGACATTGGACGCAACCATGTCACCCCAGCCAGTGGGGAAAGTCACAGAAATGTAGCTTGCTACGTCCCCCCCATAAACGTGAGCTGAGTGGGCTGGCCCAGCGTATGCCAGGCCAGCGTAGAGGTGTGAATAAAAGGCACATAACTCTGGGTGTGGTCCCCTTCTAGAATGCTCAATGTATCTGCCAGAGTGGAACCTCTCACCCTGCCACAAGGGCGACACAGTGAGCGCTAGTGCCTGCGATCCTGTGCGCCTGCTGCACCCCGGCCCTCTGGTCCACGAACCAGTCTAGCCCGCCCCTGTGCCCCCCTGGCCTCAAAGCCCACCTGCCGACACCGGAGTGTGTCGAAGAGGGCCCACCACGTGCCGGTGCAAGGTCCAAGCCCGAGGCCGGTGACCCTGGCAGCCTCCTCAGACCATCACGGCCTCTGCGACACAGGCCCACAGTACTCCTTTCTCGTTGACGTATTCCACCGGCATACACAGCGGACTAGTACGTCACACATTTGGAACTGAGTCTTGATTACACCATGGCAGAGAACATTATTTATGGCAGAGTTTATATCGTTATACTCCCTTCGATGTTGTGCCACCAAGTCTGTGTATAGGACTCCAACCAAACGTGTCTGTGGCCCCACGCTGACAACTGCCCTCGGGCCACACTGCGGTCGAGTAGGTCACACATTTGGAGCTGAGTCTTGATTTTTCAAAGGCAGAGTACATAGCATTGCAAGCAAGGAGAGGTGTAAGAGGATGACGCGTGTCAGTCAGGGGGTGAAAAGGATCATTGTTACGGAGGTGATCAAGCACTACCGTCAACTGCCCTGGTGTCACTAACTCTGTGCATCGCGAGCCAACAACATGTGGATGTGGGCCACTGCTTACCGCTGCCTACGGCCTACACTGTGGTCGAGTAGGTCACACATTTGGGACTGAGACTTGATTTAGCTATGGCCGGGTTCACATCATTGTACCGGCATCATCGCAGACTGCATCCCCTCACAGTCCCGGTGCCACTAAGTCTGTTCCCCGACATTCATGCACACTCTCTGGTTGAACTTTGGTGGCGTCTGAGTCTATGGACTAGGGGGTTGTCATCATCCTCATGTAGCTGATACCAAATTGGTGGTGAAAACAAGGCTGTAGCATTCCACTCCTCAATTTGCTGCTTTCGGACGACTTCTGCCCTCTGCATCATGCCCTGGAGGATACCTTCCAATGTCCCCCGCTACCCTCCGCTGCATTCACCTCGCACATTGATGAGGACCCGCTCAGTCCGCGTGGCCCTACCTCAGTGCACCGCAAGTCACCGTCCCGTGGCGGTGGGCCTGTGCCGGCCGCAGTGCATCCTGGGCCACTAACTCTGTGCAGCTCAAGTCAGGGACCCTGTCTTCTGAGATATTGGATGGCCTCTGAGATGATGACCTTGGGGTCATCGACGCCATGTGTATGTGGCCCTGCACTGTCCGCTGCCTCTGGCCTCAAACCGCAGTCCACCAGGGCTGACACATCAAATCAAGTCCTGACCGGCCCTGATGTCGCATCACCGTAGAGGCTGAAATGCCAGAAACCGGTCCCCGGTAGCTTGTCTCCTTTCTGGTGAAGAATTGGCTTGGTAGTTTGGTCTGCCCTGTTCCCATGATGCACTGGGCCAGGGACAGACTAATTTGCATATAGCCAGGTTCTGAGCTGGGATGGGGCAGTGAGATAAATAACGGTGATGGATCAAGCCCTGATCTTTGGACTGGGTAAGAGTGGTCTGCTTAATTCAGACACTCAGTTCATCACCACCCCCTTTTCTGAATTGTTTTTGGCCACTATAGGTGTGGCAGGGTATACTCAGACATGAGTCCCTTTCTCACTGCTCCATCAGGATTCAAGCAAGCCGGGCCGAAGAGGCTGAAATGCCAGAAACCGGTCCCCGGTAGCTTGTCTCCTTTCTGGTGAAGAATTGGCTTGGTAGTTTGGTCTGCCCTGTTCCCATGATGCACTGGGCCAGGGACAGACTAATTTGCATATAGCCAGGTTCTGAGCTGGGATGGGGCAGTGAGATAAATAACGGTGATGGATCAAGCCCTGATCTTTGGACTGGGTAAGAGTGGTCTGCTTAATTCAGACACTCTGTTCATCACCACCCCCTTTTCTGAATTGTTTTTGGCCACTATAGGTGTGGCAGGGTATACTCAGACATGAGTCCCTTTCTCACTGCTCCATCAGGATTCAAGCAAGCCGGGCCGAAGAGGCTGAAATGCCAGAAACCGGTCCCCGGTAGCTTGTCTCCTTTCTGGTGAAGAATTGGCTTGGTAGTTTGGTCTGCCCTGTTCCCATGATGCACTGGGCCAGGGACAGACTAATTTGCATATAGCCAGGTTCTGAGCTGGGATGGGGCAGTGAGATAAATAACGGTGATGGATCAAGCCCTGATCTTTGGACTGGGTAAGAGTGGTCTGCTTAATTCAGACACTCTGTTCATCACCACCCCCTTTTCTGAATTGTTTTTGGCCACTATAGGTGTGGCAGGGTATACTCAGACATGAGTCCCTTTCTCACTGCTCCATCAGGATTCAAGCAAGCCGGGCCGAAGAGGCTGAAATGCCAGAAACCGGTCCCCGGTAGCTTGTCTCCTTTCTGGTGAAGAATTGGCTTGGTAGTTTGGTCTGCCCTGTTCCCATGATGCACTGGGCCAGGGACAGACTAATTTGCATATAGCCAGGTTCTGAGCTGGGATGGGGCAGTGAGATAAATAACGGTGATGGATCAAGCCCTGATCTTTGGACTGGGTAAGAGTGGTCTGCTTAATTCAGACACTCTGTTCATCACCACCCCCTTTTCTGAATTGTTTTTGGCCACTATAGGTGTGGCAGGGTATACTCAGACATGAGTCCCTTTCTCACTGCTCCATCAGGATTCAAGCAAGCCGGGCCGAAGAGGCTGAAATGCCAGAAACCGGTCCCCGGTAGCTTGTCTCCTTTCTGGTGAAGAATTGGCTTGGTAGTTTGGTCTGCCCTGTTCCCATGATGCACTGGGCCAGGGACAGACTAATTTGCATATAGCCAGGTTCTGAGCTGGGATGGGGCAGTGAGATAAATAACGGTGATGGATCAAGCCCTGATCTTTGGACTGGGTAAGAGTGGTCTGCTTAATTCAGACACTCTGTTCATCACCACCCCCTTTTCTGAATTGTTTTTGGCCACTATAGGTGTGGCAGGGTATACTCAGACATGAGTCCCTTTCTCACTGCTCCATCAGGATTCAAGCAAGCCGGGCCGAAGAGGCTGAAATGCCAGAAACCGGTCCCCGGTAGCTTGTCTCCTTTCTGGTGAAGAATTGGCTTGGTAGTTTGGTCTGCCCTGTTCCCATGATGCACTGGGCCAGGGACAGACTAATTTGCATATAGCCAGGTTCTGAGCTGGGATGGGGCAGTGAGATAAATAACGGTGATGGATCAAGCCCTGATCTTTGGACTGGGTAAGAGTGGTCTGCTTAATTCAGACACTCTGTTCATCACCACCCCCTTTTCTGAATTGTTTTTGGCCACTATAGGTGTGGCAGGGTATACTCAGACATGAGTCCCTTTCTCACTGCTCCATCAGGATTCAAGCAAGCCGGGCCGAAGAGGCTGAAATGCCAGAAACCGGTCCCCGGTAGCTTGTCTCCTTTCTGGTGAAGAATTGGCTTGGTAGTTTGGTCTGCCCTGTTCCCATGATGCACTGGGCCAGGGACAGACTAATTTGCATATAGCCAGGTTCTGAGCTGGGATGGGGCAGTGAGATAAATAACGGTGATGGATCAAGCCCTGATCTTTGGACTGGGTAAGAGTGGTCTGCTGAATTCAGACACTCTGTTCATCACCACCCCCTTTTCTGAATTGTTTTTGGCCACTATAGGTGTGGCAGGGTATACTCAGACATGAGTCCCTTTCTCACTGCTCCATCAGGATTCAAGCAAGCCGGGCCGAAGAGGCTGAAATGCCAGAAACCGGTCCCCGGTAGCTTGTCTCCTTTCTGGTGAAGAATTGGCTTGGTAGTTTGGTCTGCCCTGTTCCCATGATGCACTGGGCCAGGGACAGACTAATTTGCATATAGCCAGGTTCTGAGCTGGGATGGGGCAGTGAGATAAATAACGGTGATGGATCAAGCCCTGATCTTTGGACTGGGTAAGAGTGGTCTGCTTAATTCAGACACTCTGTTCATCACCACCCCCTTTTCTGAATTGTTTTTGGCCACTATAGGTGTGGCAGGGTATACTCAGACATGAGTCCCTTTCTCACTGCTCCATCAGGATTCAAGCAAGCCGGGCCGAAGAGGCTGAAATGCCAGAAACCGGTCCCCGGTAGCTTGTCTCCTTTCTGGTGAAGAATTGGCTTGGTAGTTTGGTCTGCCCTGTTCCCATGATGCACTGGGCCAGGGACAGACTAATTTGCATATAGCCAGGTTCTGAGCTGGGATGGGGCAGTGAGATAAATAACGGTGATGGATCAAGCCCTGATCTTTGGACTGGGTAAGAGTGGTCTGCTTAATTCAGACACTCTGTTCATCACCACCCCCTTTTCTGAATTGTTTTTGGCCACTATAGGTGTGGCAGGGTATACTCAGACATGAGTCCCTTTCTCACTGCTCCATCAGGATTCAAGCAAGCCGGGCCGAAGAGGCTGAAATGCCAGAAACCGGTCCCCGGTAGCTTGTCTCCTTTCTGGTGAAGAATTGGCTTGGTAGTTTGGTCTGCCCTGTTCCCATGATGCACTGGGCCAGGGACAGACTAATTTGCATATAGCCAGGTTCTGAGCTGGGATGGGGCAGTGAGATAAATAACGGTGATGGATCAAGCCCTGATCTTTGGACTGGGTAAGAGTGGTCTGCTTAATTCAGACACTCTGTTCATCACCACCCCCTTTTCTGAATTGTTTTTGGCCACTATAGGTGTGGCAGGGTATACTCAGACATGAGTCCCTTTCTCACTGCTCCATCAGGATTCAAGCAAGCCGGGCCGAAGAGGCTGAAATGCCAGAAACCGGTCCCCGGTAGCTTGTCTCCTTTCTGGTGAAGAATTGGCTTGGTAGTTTGGTCTGCCCTGTTCCCATGATGCACTGGGCCAGGGACAGACTAATTTGCATATAGCCAGGTTCTGAGCTGGGATGGGGCAGTGAGATAAATAACGGTGATGGATCAAGCCCTGATCTTTGGACTGGGTAAGAGTGGTCTGCTTAATTCAGACACTCTGTTCATCACCACCCCCTTTTCTGAATTGTTTTTGGCCACTATAGGTGTGGCAGGGTATACTCAGACATGAGTCCCTTTCTCACTGCTCCATCAGGATTCAAGCAAGCCGGGCCGAAGAGGCTGAAATGCCAGAAACCGGTCCCCGGTAGCTTGTCTCCTTTCTGGTGAAGAATTGGCTTGGTAGTTTGGTCTGCCCTGTTCCCATGATGCACTGGGCCAGGGACAGACTAATTTGCATATAGCCAGGTTCTGAGCTGGGATGGGGCAGTGAGATAAATAACGGTGATGGATCAAGCCCTGATCTTTGGACTGGGTAAGAGTGGTCTGCTTAATTCAGACACTCTGTTCATCACCACCCCCTTTTCTGAATTGTTTTTGGCCACTATAGGTGTGGCAGGGTATACTCAGACATGAGTCCCTTTCTCACTGCTCCATCAGGATTCAAGCAAGCCGGGCCGAAGAGGCTGAAATGCCAGAAACCGGTCCCCGGTAGCTTGTCTCCTTTCTGGTGAAGAATTGGCTTGGTAGTTTGGTCTGCCCTGTTCCCATGATGCACTGGGCCAGGGACAGACTAATTTGCATATAGCCAGGTTCTGAGCTGGGATGGGGCAGTGAGATAAATAACGGTGATGGATCAAGCCCTGATCTTTGGACTGGGTAAGAGTGGTCTGCTTAATTCAGACACTCTGTTCATCACCACCCCCTTTTCTGAATTGTTTTTGGCCACTATAGGTGTGGCAGGGTATACTCAGACATGAGTCCCTTTCTCACTGCTCCATCAGGATTCAAGCAAGCCGGGCCGAAGAGGCTGAAATGCCAGAAACCGGTCCCCGGTAGCTTGTCTCCTTTCTGGTGAAGAATTGGCTTGGTAGTTTGGTCTGCCCTGTTCCCATGATGCACTGGGCCAGGGACAGACTAATTTGCATATAGCCAGGTTCTGAGCTGGGATGGGGCAGTGAGATAAATAACGGTGATGGATCAAGCCCTGATCTTTGGACTGGGTAAGAGTGGTCTGCTTAATTCAGACACTCTGTTCATCACCACCCCCTTTTCTGAATTGTTTTTGGCCACTATAGGTGTGGCAGGGTATACTCAGACATGAGTCCCTTTCTCACTGCTCCATCAGGATTCAAGCAAGCCGGGCCGAAGAGGCTGAAATGCCAGAAACCGGTCCCCGGTAGCTTGTCTCCTTTCTGGTGAAGAATTGGCTTGGTAGTTTGGTCTGCCCTGTTCCCATGATGCACTGGGCCAGGGACAGACTAATTTGCATATAGCCAGGTTCTGAGCTGGGATGGGGCAGTGAGATAAATAACGGTGATGGATCAAGCCCTGATCTTTGGACTGGGTAAGAGTGGTCTGCTTAATTCAGACACTCTGTTCATCACCACCCCCTTTTCTGAATTGTTTTTGGCCACTATAGGTGTGGCAGGGTATACTCAGACATGAGTCCCTTTCTCACTGCTCCATCAGGATTCAAGCAAGCCGGGCCGAAGAGGCTGAAATGCCAGAAACCGGTCCCCGGTAGCTTGTCTCCTTTCTGGTGAAGAATTGGCTTGGTAGTTTGGTCTGCCCTGTTCCCATGATGCACTGGGCCAGGGACAGACTAATTTGCATATAGCCAGGTTCTGAGCTGGGATGGGGCAGTGAGATAAATAACGGTGATGGATCAAGCCCTGATCTTTGGACTGGGTAAGAGTGGTCTGCTTAATTCAGACACTCTGTTCATCACCACCCCCTTTTCTGAATTGTTTTTGGCCACTATAGGTGTGGCAGGGTATACTCAGACATGAGTCCCTTTCTCACTGCTCCATCAGGATTCAAGCAAGCCGGGCCGAAGAGGCTGAAATGCCAGAAACCGGTCCCCGGTAGCTTGTCTCCTTTCTGGTGAAGAATTGGCTTGGTAGTTTGGTCTGCCCTGTTCCCATGATGCACTGGGCCAGGGACAGACTAATTTGCATATAGCCAGGTTCTGAGCTGGGATGGGGCAGTGAGATAAATAACGGTGATGGATCAAGCCCTGATCTTTGGACTGGGTAAGAGTGGTCTGCTTAATTCAGACACTCTGTTCATCACCACCCCCTTTTCTGAATTGTTTTTGGCCACTATAGGTGTGGCAGGGTATACTCAGACATGAGTCCCTTTCTCACTGCTCCATCAGGATTCAAGCAAGCCGGGCCGAAGAGGCTGAAATGCCAGAAACCGGTCCCCGGTAGCTTGTCTCCTTTCTGGTGAAGAATTGGCTTGGTAGTTTGGTCTGCCCTGTTCCCATGATGCACTGGGCCAGGGACAGACTAATTTGCATATAGCCAGGTTCTGAGCTGGGATGGGGCAGTGAGATAAATAACGGTGATGGATCAAGCCCTGATCTTTGGACTGGGTAAGAGTGGTCTGCTTAATTCAGACACTCTGTTCATCACCACCCCCTTTTCTGAATTGTTTTTGGCCACTATAGGTGTGGCAGGGTATACTCAGACATGAGTCCCTTTCTCACTGCTCCATCAGGATTCAAGCAAGCCGGGCCGAAGAGGCTGAAATGCCAGAAACCGGTCCCCGGTAGCTTGTCTCCTTTCTGGTGAAGAATTGGCTTGGTAGTTTGGTCTGCCCTGTTCCCATGATGCACTGGGCCAGGGACAGACTAATTTGCATATAGCCAGGTTCTGAGCTGGGATGGGGCAGTGAGATAAATAACGGTGATGGATCAAGCCCTGATCTTTGGACTGGGTAAGAGTGGTCTGCTTAATTCAGACACTCTGTTCATCACCACCCCCTTTTCTGAATTGTTTTTGGCCACTATAGGTGTGGCAGGGTATACTCAGACATGAGTCCCTTTCTCACTGCTCCATCAGGATTCAAGCAAGCCGGGCCGAAGAGGCTGAAATGCCAGAAACCGGTCCCCGGTAGCTTGTCTCCTTTCTGGTGAAGAATTGGCTTGGTAGTTTGGTCTGCCCTGTTCCCATGATGCACTGGGCCAGGGACAGACTAATTTGCATATAGCCAGGTTCTGAGCTGGGATGGGGCAGTGAGATAAATAACGGTGATGGATCAAGCCCTGATCTTTGGACTGGGTAAGAGTGGTCTGCTTAATTCAGACACTCTGTTCATCACCACCCCCTTTTCTGAATTGTTTTTGGCCACTATAGGTGTGGCAGGGTATACTCAGACATGAGTCCCTTTCTCACTGCTCCATCAGGATTCAAGCAAGCCGGGCCGAAGAGGCTGAAATGCCAGAAACCGGTCCCCGGTAGCTTGTCTCCTTTCTGGTGAAGAATTGGCTTGGTAGTTTGGTCTGCCCTGTTCCCATGATGCACTGGGCCAGGGACAGGCTAATTTGCATATAGCCAGGTTCTGAGCTGGGATGGGGCAGTGAGATAAATAACGGTGATGGATCAAGCCCTGATCTTTGGACTGGGTAAGAGTGGTCTGCTTAATTCAGACACTCTGTTCATCACCACCCCCTTTTCTGAATTGCATCACCGTAGGAGGCACACGCCACCACCACCAGGACCACTTACAACCGCCAACTGCCAAAGTCAAAACAGTCGTACTGGCAGAATAATGGAGTTGCTCACACTTGTTGTGGATGCCATCATCTGCCTGATAACCTGCTCAGCACTCCAGGTGCCACTAACTCAGTGCACCACAACCCATAGACCGTTACTGATTGAGTTTTGTGCTGTGGAGAGGTTACGCAGCAATGTCACCTCAGGCATTGTGGGAGACCTGGGCCGATGGTGAAGAAGATGATGCAGGTGTAACACACCCCACTGCAGGGACACAATCCTATACAATGTATTCATGTGAGCACGCTCAGCTCTAGTGCCCCAACCTTAGCGCACAGCAAGTCACGGACTCTTCTGTTTGCATATTGGGTGTCCTCTGTGTTTTCTCCGGCTATCACCATTATGCTTCACAGTTATTTATGTAATGCTGGTGTTTTCTGCTTCCATTTTAATAGTGATCACTGTTCAAGTTGTTGCCAACACCAACCACTCCGTGAGGGCTGGTTTACACTCACCCCACACCCATCCAGCACGGATGTATGATGTATGACAAAGCGATCATTTAGCTCGCGGTACATTACACTGCTGTTTTTACAACGCAAGTCGTTACAACGACTTGCTCTGTTGGGCGCTGGACTTAGGAATAGTATGATTTACTATTCCAACTACAGCCTATGTACAGTAGAGAAGGTGTTGGAATAGTAAATCACACCATTCCTTAGTCTAGAGCACCCTCCAGTGCAAGTCGTGGTAACGACTTTGGTTGTAAAAGCAGCGATGTAAATGTGTTGCAGTGTTTTGACCGCGTTGTTAAGGTCATTTCCCATCTAGCACAGGCGTCACTGTACATGTGCCCCTGCCAATAAAGGGACCATGTGCATGTGTCCAATTCCACATACTATCTGCGTGTGTCTTTGTGGTCATAATGTATGCATGAGGGCCCCGGGCCCCACAAAATTTCTATGTGCTGTGTACAGCAGAAGCAACTATGTCACCTCAGGCAACGGGTTGGAGCTTGAACATGTAGCTTTGTTGTCACCCACACAATACGTAAGAGGAGTGGGCTGGGCCGCCGTACGCAGGTCCAGTGCGGGTGTGTGACTGATAATTGTGGGGTTCTAGGCGTCGTTCAGTACAGGATATGTGCAAATGCATGTGTCTCTGTTACAGTGTGGGTCTCCTTTGTGGTGTGTTGGAGGTCCATGAAGGGAGTTAGACACCCACGTATGTGATCTAGTTTGTCTTCCATGGTTGGGAGCCAGCCGTGCTGGGGGGTGCTTCCTGCTGTGTGGTCTGTTGCAGGGGCTGGGTTCCCCTCTATGTAGCTTGGCTGCCCTGGTCCTGGGTTGCGTGGGATGTCCATGGGCTATTGTAGGGTGTCGGAGTTGAAGGTGGGGTGATCCTCTTCAGCATCTCTGATGAGCAGTCTGCTTTGCTCTGCTGGAGGTGTTGTTGGTCCCTCTGCAATGTGAAGGGGCGATGCATGTTGACATTGTGTTGACCTGTGTGTTTGCGCATGGCTCTTGTTTACATGCAGACTGTATGACAATGTACATTGTGACTGTTTGGGAGGTGTTGGATTTTGGTGCGGGATAGTGGACATTTGGACTACATAAGGATGTGAGGTTGTAGGCGTACATTTCCATCTCACAGTTTCCAGCTCTGTCAGATGTGGTTGGCCAGTTTCTGCGCATGTGCGGAGATGTAGTTGGCCTGTTTCTGCGTATGTGCGGAGCCAGTTGTGTCCTCGTTTCTGCAGTGTCGGGCTTGCACATTCTACCACATTGTCGTCAATGTGGATGTGCTGTTACTGCTATGTGTGTGTGCTGCAGTGTGCCACGGGGATCAGGGACATGATCCAGGGTCATTGTGGATGTGCAGTGTGCTACACATCGTTGTGCATGTGTGCCATTGTGCCTATCTCCCCCCGTCCTCCCAGTCCCTGGTCGTTACTCTCCCTGTTGATATTGTGTCAGGTCCTCTCGAGCTCTGTCCGGACTCCCGTCTCCTTGCACAGTCTCCACACTGATGACTGTGGCCTCTGTTTCCTCCAGCTCCTCCTGTGGCGCTGGACTCCCTCCTCCTGTCGCCGTTGCTGCCTTCCTGTTGGCAGCGGCTTTGTGCTCGTTTTAGATTTTCACATCATGCCAGCGCCTCTTAGCCTTCTCCATTGACCTCCTCGACCCTCCGACTGCATTCATGGTAGTCTAATTGGAGTTTAGTTGATGGTAGTGTTCTGTCACCTATGTTACGCTGATTTGGTTTGCCTGCGGACTGCACCCCATCTTCCTCTCCCTCTTCTCCTTGGCCTTCCCCGACCCCGTTGTTCCTTGCTGGTGGTCTGTGGGGCTTGTGGGGTTCGCGTTGACCTCTACTCCCGGTCCGGGTGCATCCATGTAGCTACGCACTTTGGATTGTTTTTGGTGTGTTATTTTGTTAGGTTTCATAGTGCATTTTCCCACCAGACGCATGGGATTTGCAGGCCTGTCGCTGGTTTTCGCTGCTTTTTGTATCGTGATTGGCCTCATGGCAAGTTTTTTTGCGTTCTTGTTTCGCATATTTGTGGTGTCGTGTTGACTTTATCGCAGTCATTTGACGCGTTGTTGTGGGCCTGTCGGAAGGTGCCTCTATGTTCTGAATACTTAGTTAACACAGCATTATTTTCCCGCGATAGATTGCAATGTGAAGAGTTGCGTTGAGCTGATTTTGCGGTACTTATCACACGTTCTTGAGAATATCCCCCATGATCCATTACTGCATCCACCTATCATGTTGAGAGAGAGAGATGTTAGCACTATGCTTTAAAGAAACTGCTATTAGCAGCTAAAATGGGGTAGATGACACGTATGTTTCTGTCAATGAAGTTGGAATATAGATTTAAGGAATATATGGATTATATGCATCCTCCTTCCCCTAGAAGCCTATACATTAACAGCCAGATTCATCATTGAAAATTGCGCTCGCAAAGGGCCAGATTCTGAGAATCTGGCCCTTTGCGAGCGCAATTTTTGCATTTGGGATTCATCATCCCAAATGCAAAAATCGCTATTATAGACTTCGCAATTTTGCGAGAAATTGCATTTAAGGAATCTCTATTTGAGATTCCTTAAATGCAATTCATGAAACATTTAAAAATTGCAAATTCGCAATTATGGGCCGCTATTTACCGCGAAGTCAAACCTCGTGGTAAATAGCGGAAACTTAGAAAAATGCACTTTAGTGCATTTTTCTAAGTTGTATGTTACACACACACACATGTCCTTTGGACATGTGTGTGCGCAACATCAGTCTACATTTTCATTTCAGGGGTGCTACAGGGTGTCCTTTGGACACCCCTGGCACCCTTGAAATCGCATCCTTATTTGCGATTAGCAAATTGCTAATCGCAAATAAGGAATAACTCCCCATTCATTCCTATGGGCCTTTAGGCCCATAGGAATGAATGGGGAGTTATTCCTTATTTGCGATTAGCAATTTCCTAATCGCAAATAAGGAAGCTGTAGGAATTTTTTTTGCAATTTCTACATGAATCCCGTTTTGCAAGTCCTTAATAGCGATTCCTTAATATTCACTATTAAGGAATCGCAAAACGGGACAATGATGAATCTGGGGGTAAGTTTAGGATAGGGACTTCATTGCTAGCGACCTTTCTGAACACAATGTCAAACTCAGAATCGGACTGCAAGTTATGTGCATTGTGAAGAATACCTGAAGAAACTGAAGTGCATGTACTTTTCTTTAATCCTGTTTACAAGAGGTCGAGGTTAAAATGTATTGAACAATTCTGTTTATTATTGGAAATAAACCAATATTATTTTGCCTTGAAAATATGCAAGCCAGACACTAGTATTTCTGTTGTGTTTTCAATAGCTACATTTCTAAAACAATCACGGTACCTTAAAGTCAAAGGATTAAAATTAGGATTGTAAATAGCCTAGCTAGTAAATGCACGTCACAGATGACGTATCTAAGATTTTTTTGTCTGATTTTGATTTATAATGGAATGGAAGTTTGTTGTACACTGTGATTTTGTCGATTAAAAAGGGAGCTGCTTGGGAGATTTGGAAAAGTAGAGGCTTATATCGGCGCACCCTAAAACAAACTAAAGTAGCATGAGAAAATGAAATATGCCCTGATCTCCTAGAAAGCTCAGCCAAGAAAGGCCTGAAGAAATTCTGGCATTTAGTCAGTCTAGGTGGGGGTGGGGGTAATTTGGGGAAACCGGCAGAACCCTCAGTTTTGCCCTGTGAATGGGTTGCCCATTTTGGAATTTGTATTCTGTTAACCATGAACTAAATAGACCTGAGTCATCCTCAGAAGTCAGCTGTTTGTCCAACTCCCAATTGCCCTCACTAATTTTATCTTTGAAGGAGACTGCTCGTGCAGTAGTTTCTTTTTAACAATGGAAGGCACCAGGGTCTAATAAGATTCCTTACGATCCCTTTAAATCTGTTATTTCTCTAAGGGCTCCCTTTATCAAATGCATTTGTGGCTGGTGAGACGATTCCTGTATTATGGAAGGGCGCCAAGATTATACTGGTTTTTAAAAAAGGGAACACCAGCATCCCCTAAAATTACCACCCAATCAGCCTTATAGACAACCTTCAAAAGGTTTTTGGCAAACGTGCTGGAGCAACTTTTGGATTGGTGCGATGAAAACCGAGGGCCTTACTATCAAGCCTGGGCGATAAAATTATCGCCACTTTATCGGCAGGAAACTGCAGCTAAAGTGACGATAATGGGCTTGATAATAGGCTCTATGGAATTCCAATCGAAGCTCATGTTAGATGTCCTTCACATCTAACATGTGCTTTGATTGGAATTCCATAGAGCCAATCATCAAGCCCATTATCGCCACTTTAGCGGCAGTTTCTTGCCGATAAAGCGGCGATAATTTTATCGCCCAGGCTTGATAATATGGCCCTAAATTCTTTCGAACTTGCAAGCAGGGTTCATATCTAAAACTAGTGCTATCAATCAGGTTTTCCACTTTCTTTTGGTCAAGCGGAAAATCGTGGCTATAGGAGGGGGAGATATTTTGTGGCATTTATCAATCTTTGTGCGTCAATTGATTTGGTCCCCAGAAAGAAACTGTGGGATGGTCTCTAAGGGACGTGGACTCCACCAAACTTGCTGCACCTAGTTAGGCTTCTCCAGAGGGGAACTTTGCTAGGGTAAAGTGTGGTTCAAAGGGAGAATTGACTGAGGCTCTCCCTGTTGAGCAAGGTGTGCACCCAGGTTGTGTCTTGGCGCGCACGCTCTTCCTCCTATACATCAACAATTGTTTTCAATTTTTATCTGACTGTCAATGACTCCCCTATCCTGGCAGGCTTTTCTTTGCTGATCACACCCTTCTGTTGGCTATAACTATGATGGGACTCCAAAACCTGATCAACAGTTTTGGTCAGTTCTGCTTCGAGTATGGCCTTGAAATTAACATCACTAAAGCCAAACTGATTGCATACTGAAAGAGAAGAAGGTTGAGGGTTGTTATCAGTATAGGAAAGGAAGTGTTGGAAAGGGTTGGGGAGTTTGACGATCTAGGAATTCAGTATCAGATCTCAAAATGTTCTACCACAATTAAAAATAGAGTAGGGGCTGTATGTAGATTTGGTAAAAGTTGGTTCACAATTCTTCCTGCCGTTGAAATCTATAAGTCTCAAGCAAGGAGTGCAGGTTTATTTCGAGCTAAACTATGGGGTCATTGAAATATGGGCATGTTGAGTGTGGCTGAGAACAATTTTTTATATTCCTCACAGGGTTAAGGAGGTGTACGCAGGGCCGACTGGCCATAGCGGACACCGGGCAATCCCCCAGTGCGCAGCACGGGTGGGGGCCGGTTTTGGGCCTCTGGGGACCTATTTTGTTACAGGGCTGTTTTTGCAGCATAGCTGCAAAATCGGCCCTGTACCAAAATCGGCTAAAAACCGGCCCGGCAAGGAGCTCGGCGGCACCTCCAACCCCCTCAAGTGGGGAGGGGGGCGGGCGAGCACTTTGCCAGGGCCGGTTGTGGTTCCCAGTCCGGCCCTGGGGGTACGCCATTGGTGACATCATGATTAGATCTAGGTACTATTAAAATAGCAGAATTGGCTGCATTGAGACCATTATTAAAAGTGCTGATGAACTGCATCACTACACACAGGGGCTTGCTGAAATTTTAGGAATGCAATCGTCTGCAAAAATATATTGGTTGGGTTTTGTAAAAGAAATCTTGGAGTAACCTGGCCTTGATAATATTTTAGAAGAACCCTTCTCTATTCAAGCTCATGCCGCACAAATGGTAACAAAGCAATTCCAGAAGAAGGCTGCTGCTCATAGGGAGCAACAAAACCCTATTTGTAGCCTTACTAGATCTTTCTTACTGCATACATTTACTAGCAAACCTGAAGAATTTCGAGATTATATTCACCTGGCCCCTGCACATACATTGTTCTTACAGTTCAGATACGGGACCCTTCCTGTTGCAACTTTTACCTCATATTGGGAAGTTGCTAAACCTGGGAACCATCACAATTTTTTTTTGCCAATCTTTTGAAGAAATTGAGGAACATTTGATAAATGTTGTCCTCTGTATGCTAAAGGTAGAATCAAGTGAATGGTACCCTTTTGTCGGTTCTTGAGCTTGATGGAATGAGCCAAGCGCTTAGGATCTGTAAAAGTGGCACCTAAAAAATAGTTTATAGTCACAGGGACTTATTTACGAGGAAGTAATGCAGCGCAGTGCCGCAAGCCAATTGGCTGCGCCATGCTGAGTTACTTTCAGAGCACAGGGATGCATCATATTTACAACAATGTGATGAATCCCTGTGCTGTCCCTTGCACTGGTGCAGAATTGGCTGCCATGCGCCAACGCAGGCACACATGCACCATGGTGCATGTGTGCCTGCGTTTCGAGGATGTTTTATTTCTGTGCCGGAAGGGACACCTTCCTGCACCAAAACAATCACAAGAGGTGTTTTCCTCTTTCTGTGCATACTGCAGAATGCAGCATGCAAAGAAAGAGGAAACAAGGAGGAGAAATAAAAGTATTTCATCTTGTTGCGCCCCCTTACACCTGGGAAGGCGTAGGATTCTGACGCATTCCCATTTTTACAAAAGCTTTTAAATCTGGGAATGCAGCAGAATCCATGGGTGTTGCATGGGAACACCCACAGCAACACCCATTAAATGCCCCTTTCACGCAAAGTGCTGCGGAGAGCAGGGTACTGTGCCCGACTGAAAGCGGCGAAGCACGGGAGGTCTGTAAGGTATGCGGGCCCCAAGAAAACAGGGCAAAGAGGGCAACCGGGAGACCCCTAAATCGGGTAAGTCCTCTGCAACTTATTGTCTGAGACAAACGAGACGTAAGGGTGACTCTTTAACCATTAAACCAGCTCAGACTAATCATAATTCACAGGAGAATAAGTTGAGTGAAACGGATAAAACGTCTAAAACTCCCAAACCCCCTAAAACTAAGTCAATTCAAAAAGGCAGGAAACGTGGGGCAGCACGAGATCCGGAGGCACAGGAATCCAGGGTGGGGAAACCATGCAAAGTTACCAACAAGGTGCTCCTGGGAAATAAAGAAATATTCGGTGAAAAGCCGGAGAGCAGCATTGAAGAAAGCTCCTTTCCCTATGGGGTGTTTAAAGGAAAGGGCGCAAAAAGTATTAGAAAGAGGGGCTTCCCTGCAGAAGCCAAAGTAAGAGCTACCCCCTCATTGAGATCGTATTTCAAAGTCCTCCCACAGGGTTTAGATGTGGTAAAACAGGGAGAAGTTCTTAGGGAAGGCTCTGAGCAGGCAAGGTTAGAAAAGCAGTCTCCTTTCCACTTAGGCATGGACAGAGAAAGCCCCTTGCCCTGCTCAACCCCACCTTTGCCCCTGTGCCCACATTAGTTGCGTCCTCGAACTCTTCTAATTTACCTGAGCAACCAGCCAAGGAATTCAATCAGCCAAAAGAGTCTGGAATCTCAGAAGCCTCAGAGGACAGCATGGCTATGAGCTCTAGGGAGCCAATAAGGCGTACTGGAGGAGTCAATTCTGTGGGAGAAGATATGGGAGATGTTGGGAGCAACAATAAGGAAATAGGGGCAGCCTCGGATAATAAATCCCCTTCGGGGGGCTCGTTAGAGACGCTATTTCTTACAATGGCATCTGATATTAAAAAAGGGTTCACAATCTCTGAGTCGAACCAGGGAGAGATCAGACTTTTCTGTGAATCACTTGAGAAAAAACTTGACATTTTAAGAGCAAGGACGGTGGTTTTAGAGAGTTCGGTGGAAGAAATTAAAGAGGATTTGGGAGCAGTCAAAGCGGATATCTTCACACTTAAGAAGGAGGAAGCTGCGCTCCGCGTCAGAGTGGAATCGTTGGAAAACAACTCTAGACATAATAACCTGCCCGAAGGTAAAGAGGGTGAGGAACTCAAATCTTTCATTGTGGCCCTCATTAAAGAGAAGACGCAGTTCAGATTGATGAATCAGAAGAGGAACTTAAGAGGGACATACAAAGAATACATGGAGACCCTTTCAGGACACGCCCCAACCGCACAAAACCGAGGAAAATTTTAATCAATTTCCTTACTTTTGCCTTAAAAGAGAAAATACTAATAGCTGCACTTAAACAGAAGTCTTTGAAACCGAGGGACTTTGCATTTGAGATCAGGTCAGATCTCTCACACATAACCTTAGATCGACAATGGGAGTTGGGAAAAAAATTGAAGATTTTAAGAAGCTAGGGGCTGTGGTCCAACTTAAATTTCCAGCGCAACTAAAAATCATGTTTAACAACAAGATGTATAATGCAAGGACGGTGCAGGAAGCGGATGAGCTCCTGGAAAATCTAAAATAATTTACCCTCCTCTAAGATATAAGAGCATAGGATTCTTCATACCAGTGAGAGTCTGGGGTATAGGAACCTGGTTGTGATAAGAAACTCCATCAGTAAACTCACATAGCATATATTATGATACACTTAGCTACACCAGGAAAAAATAGGCTGACTAAAGCCTCAAACGGCACAAATATACACACTTAGCATTAGTAATAGCAAAGGGCAAGAGTGGGGCAGAGCAGCGTATACGGGCAGGCAGAATCTGGACCAGTCCAGGTAAATGGGGGTAGGGTTCTCCAGTGTGGAGGGGGAGGGGTTTAAGGGTGGGGTAGCGGTACCACGTGTGGGGGAGCAGAGGGGTTAAAAAGGGGGAAAAAGTAAATCTCATTTGTCTTTTAACTTAGTTGCGATCTATTCGCTATTATTTTTGGTTTGGTGTCAATATTCTGTAGGATGGGGTAGAGTCAAAGCTCGGCTTTTCAATCCTCCATGAGAAAGTTACAATGTTTATCTTGGAACATTAATGGCCTCCGAGTTAAGAGTAGGAGGGAATTTATTTTCCAGTATTTGAAAGACTCACCCGCACATATAATCATCTTGCAGGAAACACACTTCCTGAAAGAAGAAATTACTGAAATATGTGGGAAGCTTAGGTGGATTGAACATTGTGTTTGTTCCTGTCAATCTGCCAATGTTAGGGCTGTTGCTATTTTAATTAAAAGACAAGCGAATGCTGGCCTCCTGAATGTCATGACTGATACAATTGGTAGGTGGGTCATAGCCAAGATATCTGTTGAAAGTACACTCATTACAGTAGTTGGATATCATGGCACTAATCAGGACGATCCTTCAACTCTATAAAATATTTTGTTAAATCGTCTGGGGTTCCCCGATACAACAGTCTTAGCTGGGGACTTCAACATAGTATTGAACCCAAATCTGGACAAATCCCCAAGCAGTAGGGCTAATGTCCTTTCTAAATCTAGGGCTTACTTACAGACTATGATGAGTCAAAATGCGTTATCTGATATTTGGAGGGAAAGATCGGGCACTCAATTGGAGGTGTCTTTCTATAACAAAAAATATAGACACAAATCTAGGATCACTTATATCTTAATTAGCAATGACTTAAGAGGTAACTTCAAAGATATAGGATATTTGACCCCTCATCTATCGGACCATGCAGCCCTATGGATGGATTTGGATTTTGCAGGTAAAGAACAGCAGAGGGTATGGATATTCGATTGCACACTCCTTCTAGATGAAGTGGAAACTAGCTACTTATCCCAGGAGACAATATCCTTTCTAAATATCAATATAGGTTCAGCAGATCCTTTGGTAGTATGGGATACTCTGGAGTCATTTTTGAGAGGTTTAGTTACAAACAGGACCTCTTACAAAAACAGGCAGTATAGGGAGGAAATTGCATCTAGGGAATGCCAAAGGAAAGAGGTGGAAAAGAAGATTAATAATGAAACCGATCAAGACCTTAGTCAAACTCTAGCAGCTAAATTTGAATCCTTGAAAGCCCTATTGGATAATATAATTCAGACAAAAATTTCCAATAAGTGGGACGTGAGCAAGCTTGCTCACTTTAAGTATGGCGAGGGGGCCGGCAGATTATTGGCCTTAAAGGTCAAAACTGATAGAGTGCGGAATCTGATAAAACAAATTGATATCGCACATATTAACACATGAACTATCAAGGAAGAAGAGATAGGAGAAGCCTTCCATACCTTTTTCAAGGACTTATATGATGAGAACAAGGATATAGATAGCACATCTGCACGGGATTGGTTAAATCTTATCCATCTTCCAGTCCTGGAATCCACCAAACGAGAATACCTACAAGTGGAAATATCACAACAGGAGGTCAGGAAGGCACTTCTTACTTGTAAGGCAGGTAAGGCTGCAGGACCTGATGGCCTTCCGGCAGAAGTGTTTAAAATTCTGGGAGAAGCGATAATCCCATTTATGACCACTATATTTAACAAAATTCTGGTAGATGGGGCTAAACCTCCAACCTCGTGGGGTGAAGCTAACATTACACTGATTTTAAAACAAGGCAAACCCTCTAATTGTAGGTCATATAGACCTATCTCACTTTTAAATTCAGATTATAAGGTATATACCAGGATATTGACCGATAAGTTGGGCACAGTTGCAGGAGACTTGCTACATACCGACCAGAAGGGCTTTTTAAAAGGTAGAAATCTTTTTGACCTCACGCACGATCTCATAGGCGCGATTGATTTTGCCTCTAACTTTACACTCCCGTTGGCAGCAATGATGTTGGATGCAACAAAAGCTTTCGACAGAGTCACCTGGAACTATCTGGCTGCCGTGCTTGAGAAATTGAAGTTTGGGCCAAAATTCTGCCGAACCATTAATCTTATATATAGTGATCCTTCGGCAAGGCTGGTGGTTATTGGTAAACTGACTAAACCCTTCAGCATTAAGAGAGGAACTAGACAGGGCTACCCCTCTCCCCCTCCTTTTCGACCTGTATATAGAGCCATTTGCTCAGTGTCTTAGGGAAGAGACAGCTATCCTACAATGTAAGAGTGGTACATGGGGAGGAAGGTGGCCCTGAACGTTGATGATATTCTTATTCTTTCTTCAGATCTAGAGGCATCTTTCCCTCAGATTATCAGTTTAACGAGGGACTTTGGTCGAGTCTCTGGCTATGAAGTTAATGCAGAAAAGGCCGAGATCATGACGTGGAACCTGCCGGAGTGCCAACACCAAATCAAAGACGAGATGCGGTATTTGGGAGTAAAAATAGTTCCAAATATAGATATGATAGCCAATGTTAATTTTTTGAATATTCTAAAAGAGAGCCAAAAACGAATGAAATCCTGGGCCCACCTTCCCCTGACTAACTTGGGTAGAGTTAATTTGATAAAGATGACAATTCTACCAAAAGCAACATTTTTTTTAATACCATCTCATTACATTTTGAGAAACAAATAATTGACAGATTTCAGCAATCTATCAATTCATTTGTGTGGCCTACAAAGCAACTAGGATATCTTGGAAAAAGCTAAGACGGAAAAGGGGAAAAGGTGGTCTTGCACTCCCAGATGTTCAATATTATGCTTGGGCGTTTCAATTAACTCATTCAAGAATGTTGTTAAAGTCTCCAGATTCATCTGGCAGAGGGAAGATGTTTTCAGGCATGTTAGAACAGGCGGGGCTTCCACATGAAGGTTTTCTTTTCAAATATGGAGACAGCATTTTTTTAAGAAAGTGAGGCTAAAGATTTTATGGGGCGCAGCTCAAATATGGGCTAGAATAAAAAAACTAACTGGTCTAGAATATCATTCAAGGTTGGCTCCATTGTGGGATAGCCCAGGGGCACCAAGCTGCCTGAAAGATATGCTGGCTGTACCTTTAAAAACAGCAGGGTTATTATTATGGGGAGACTTAGCTGCTAAAGGCTCTCTCTTACTCTGGGCAACACTTAATGAGAAACTGGAGGAGGGCATGTCCAGATTTAAATATTTACAATTAAATAGTTGGTCCCAGAATCTTAAAAAAACAATTGGGCCAGGGAACACTCTAGAAGAACATCTGGTAAAAAAGCTAGCAGGGAAGAAAACGTATCATTCTTCTATTGGGCAGTTGAGGAGGCCATAGATGGCAATTTTAGACTAGCCGGTGAGTTGTGGGAAGAATCCTTCCTGGAGACAGATTGGGTAGAGCTTTGGCAAACTTCTTACAGCACTTTGCTCTCAGTCGCAAAGCCAGCCTGGCTGAGAAGAAAGCATTACTTCACCACACATAGGGCCTATCTATCCCCGGCGAGACTTTCTAAAATGACCAATGGTCCACCTTCTAGATGTCAAAAATGTGACATGGAAAATGCCCCTGAGACACATATGTTCTGGGCTTGCCCAGCCACTTGGGAATTTTGAGAAAAAGTCGGGAACACCCTAACGACTGTCTTGGGACACCCAGTACAAATTTCCCTTAGGCTTATCATTTTTGGCATACTATGTGAAATCACAGGCCCTAATAAAGGCTTTTTATTTTTTGCCATATTGCTGGCCAGACAGGAAATATGCAAGGGATGGGTTGAGATCTTACCCCCCACACATTCGGACTGGCTTTCCTCCTTGTATAAAACATCTAAGACCGATCTGGCCAGATTAAAAAATAGCAAGAAGAGAGCCATTTGGGATTGCCTGTTAAACTGGACTCCAGCCTAGACAGCCATTACTGTTTTGTTTTGTTTGATCATTCTTGTAAAAATCTTTTGTCCTATGATTAAGCCTCATGGGAAGCTTTCAGACTGTGCTGGGTCTCGCTATAACATTTGGGGCCCCAGGTTTTTCGATCTAAGGTGGGCTTTCAGCAACAGTCCTCGGTTTTAAGGAATCAGTAGAGAGCGCGACCACCCTCTCATTGACGAGAGGTCAGCAACAGGAAGGAAGTCGGTTTGCTACTGGTAAGCAGGTGACAGACAGGTGGGGCGTTACCCCAAAGGCCTACTTCTCTTAAGTGAGTAACAGTGGCGACCTTCGGATCTCCAAGTTAGCTGGGATTGGAGGCGAATGAAGAAAAAATAAGAAATTTGCTTTAGCTAGGTGGACAGAACTGGACAAGATCTTCTGATTTTAATGAAATTTCCCCATGGAAAAAGAAAGAAGGGTTGTTTTGTTTAATTTGTTAATTCTGTTTAAAATTGTTCTTGCAAAGGCAGGAACATATGTGCGCAAGGACAGCCGACACGTGATTCTCACATAATGGTGGGCAGGCCTGGGCCTTTTTCAAGGCTGTTGATAGGGGTGTGTTCATGACAGAGCAAGAGGGGTACCGTGAGAGGGATAGTCCTAGAGTGAAAAGGTACAGGGTTTGAAGTAAGGGAAAAGTTTCAGTGAGGGAAAGATTTCAAATATTAACATTCTTTGTAGAGATTGTAATGGGGACAGATTAGGTACTCAACCCACAGAGTGTTCAAATTGTGTGGAAGTAGTGTAAAAGAAAAGGCAAGGTGCAGAAAATAGAGATAGTGTGTAATGTAGAAAGCAACAGGGGACCCAATGCAGAGAAGTCATGATTTCAATTGTGAATCAAATACAATAAGATGAGTATAATTACAGTAAGAAGAGTCAATACAAGGTTGGAAGATTACATTTGAAAAGAACACATACAGTTTGTCCAAAATATGACTACAAAAACATATGGAATTAGATTCAGCAACAAGAAGTCAAAAGTGCGTATATGTTTAGTAACAATAGTGTCATGTTTGTAATGTATACATACAAGTTCCGGAAAGTGGGGTTTGCATATAGATTCTAAAAGTTCAAAAGAAACACAGACATCATCAATCATCAAAGGTATGTATTGGAGTAATCAGGATGATGGTTTGGAGAGAGAGCCATGGAGAGGGGGGGCAAAAGGAAGGTGTCATGGTCACTATTTGCGTAGAGGTGCGGTCACTGGGAAATAATCGTAAGCCTGTGAATCCAGAAATGTACCACTCATGCTAACCCATATAACGGATTGTACATAGTGCCCAGTGGTATCTCTACATCAAAAACTACAGTGATGTGCCTGGAAGTGAGGAAGGTATTTATGCTAGTGATAAACAAGAGTAACAGTTTGTGGGAGAAAATGATGGGGCGGCTGTGGAAGGTATGAATGAATTCTAGGCATCATCGAGTTCATTTTGCGGGACATTTAAGTCGGTGTGCTAGGCAGATATCCATCCATAGTAAGGGCTGACAAGGTAAAATTAACAATAAACGGCGCATTAATATCTGCACCAATATTGGTTGGACATTGCTAAAGATTTCCAACCACAGGAATCTTTACCTTTGCCTGACTGTTGAACCTGATACTTGTCACGTAGTGTTTACTTAAACATTTAGCTTTTTCCTCTTATGTTTAGCTGGTTCTCAAGTGGAGCCCTAAGGTTCCGGGCCCTTTTCCACTGCACTTCAGTGGGAAAGTGTGCACACCCTTCGGATACATGTTAGGAAGTGGTACATACAAGATGTTTGTAAACGTGAGTCAGGCCTGCCATTGCTGCCTGGATGCGCACTCACACCACAGGTGTGGTTTATCTACGTGTCCAACCTGCTTTTGCAGACCAGTGTACGCACTCACATGGACTGGGCATTTAAACATCTGTACGACTTGTCACAGCAGGTCTGTGGGAGCACCATTGCGAGCGTACTCCTTCTGTCCCGTAGCAAACACAGTCCATCCGGAGGAAGCCTTTCGCCTCTACTAGGATGGAAGGTGAAGGGCTGGGCAGCCACCCACAGGTGTCCGCTGCTTAGGTAGTAAAGAAGACCCATGAGGGTTTCCCTACCAAGAAGGCTTGCTGTTCCCATAAGTTAGCATGGGAAAGGGGTCGCCTGTATTTCAAGCTGCAATAACAGATTGCATTGGCACAGCCTCATGAGGTTTCCTATCAATGGATTCACTAGGCCAAACTAGTTCCAATGATAACGGCAGGCTCTGTATATCTTGTGTGGAAATGCCACTTATGGCAAGCGACTATTACAAAAACAGCCATGGGGTGCGGGGCCAATTTTATATCAACAAGGCTAGGCCACTTTAAATATTAAATACAAAACAAGAACCATTACTGACGTTGCTTCACACAAACATTATTTGATATTTGTGGACAAACCAGGGGATGGAAGCAACAAAGTGTCACCAAAGATGGACAATAGGGGCCATAAAATTGCAAATTGTTCCTAGATTTTGTGCCTTGTGTCATGCAAAATCTTTTGGCCACATTCCCCTTAGCGCGCTCTGCCGTCGACACCTTTCGAGGTTCTCCTCAGGACTGAGAACTGCTAACAAATGGGCTTAAATTACATGTGCTCAGACTTCTTCTTTGATGCATATCTATTCTACAGGGAATTGATGTGGTTGTTTTGATGTAAGCATGGAGCAGGCTGAGATCAATTACATTTTAAAGCTGTGTTTGATTTCATTATCAAGACTTTTTAGGTTTCCAACCATCTTTTCAGAAGCTTTCAGTGGATCATGTAGAAAACAAAATGGTTGCCTCATTACAGTATCTCTGTGAGTCTGACAAAGTTGGATTGTATCTTTGGTTTGGCCATTGAGTAGGGGCCCCCCGATATTTTGAAATTACGCATAGGCACAAATTGAGAACTATGATATATTTTTGTTCATTTTTATTCTAAGTGCATGTGCCATAATTTGTGTTCACTGTTTAATGTACTGTGTTGCGTTTCTATCACATAGACTACTACTTGTATTTTTAAGTTAGAAATTGTTGTTTGTTTGTTCCTACGTCTATGACAGATACAAAAAAATAATAATAATAATCTGGTGAAAAAAGAATGATGAGATAAATGGTGACCACGCTAATTGGGTTCCAGGGTCACAAGCATAAAATAATGTTTGTGTGAAGCAACGTCAGTACTTATGTAAAGTGGACATTTCTATGCATCAAATTCTTTTTGTGCCATGGTGTTTGGCACTGGTCAACACCGGAGGCCAGGGGAGCACAGCTGGGCATTCCCCAGTGTCAGCCATAAATCCTTGGGCATGCAAATGAGATAGCCGACCTCTGCCATTTGAGGGCCAGCAGAATAAATAGGGGGCAGAGATTGTGACACCTGGTCCCTGGGGCAAGATCACGGGTCCATAAAGAGATCCGCATTCCACGGTCTCCTGGCAGACATTATGGAAATTTAGGGCACACATCTGTGGTTCAAAGGAATATCCTCTGAACATCCTCCCAACTTCAAAGGCCCAATCAGATAATACTTGAAGAGGAGAGATCCACTTGTGGGGAAGCAAGACTGGAGAACCAGGACTCTGTCGTGCACATGGAAGATAACTGCCAGTAGAAAGGACCACATCCCTTCCTAAATAGTGGCTGACCTGGGCTGAAACCTGGGCCGAAACCTGCTGATGTGTGGTACCCTGAAGTGGGCTCCCAAGGACCACTTTGCTGCTCTCCTGTCCTCTCAGAGATATCAAAGATCTCCTACAAGGAGCCATCACCAGCGGTGCCCTCTATGTGCCCACATCGCTTGCTGAAAGCTGGACAGTGCAGTGTGAGCTTGGAACTACAGAATCGTGCCTGGAAACTGGAGTGCCTAGTGTAGAGCTCAAGAAGTTGCCGGCATCTGCAGCAAAGTGGTTCCTGTACCGTAGGGACCTCGGCATGCATAGCATCTTTATTGGTGGTGAGCAGATTCACTGGTTGCTGGATCCAAAGTGGCTCGCTTTGTCGACGGTGCCGCATTTCTCTTGTGTGCCATGCCGACTGCATGCTCACTGTGTGCGCTATCCGATTCACAGATTGCCATACTCGGAGGTGGGGGAGGCACCCATTTCAGAGTCTCACTCTACCTTGTGAGGCATTGCAGAACTTGCACCAGTGTGTGTGACCAGAATCATCTGGTGCAACCGGCATCAACATGTGCCGGGCATAATGCCTCATTTCCAGAGAGGTACGGAATTGCAACTCTACTTCATGTAGACTAAAGTGTCTGGTGCGACTCATCTTATCATGCACCAGTCCCTGTGCCCAGATTGCGGGGGCACATACCGGATCAACCTGTAACCAACAGGGTGCCTCCTTAAGCCAAGAGGCTTTTGTGTGTGTTGTTCCCCATTCACCATTTGCTCCCTCACTAGTCCCATCATGGTGGACCATCTGCCCTCCTCCCACCTGGTCCTTTTGAAGGCTTCGGGGTGCTAGATAGGAGTGAGAGGAATTTCCTGTGCTGGAGGGATGCTTCAAGAAGGTTCAGGAGCCGAATTAGAAACTGCATGACCCCCTATGCTTCGCAGTACTAGGCTGTGCCAAAAGGCCCCTGGTGCACCCCTGTTTGTAACAAATTGTTGCTCATTGCTCGTTTCTGCTTCGCAACTTGTTAGTGAACTTCCTGAGTGGCACCAAGAACTCCTTAGTCCACGACAACCTCTAAACTTACTGTCTATCCCTACCTGCTTTCCGGGGTACCGGATCATGACCTAAGCCATGAGGGACCATGTCAGGAGGGAGGGGCTGGTGAACTTCCATCAGGATTGTCTGGTGCAGTGGGGGTGAACTGGAGGGTGGCATTAGGCTTGGAGCCACGGGGTCTGTTGGGTGTTATCTAGTGACCTGTTCGGTATCAATGGCACCGCATTCGGGTGTCGATTGTGTCTGGGTGTGAAAGTGCCGAAATGGACCATGGTGGTAGCGCTTGCATTGCGTGACAGTACAAAGTGGAGAAGTGTGGCTCAATGGTTAGAGCGGCAGACCCTGATGCAGAGGTCTAGCCTGGGACCAGGGTTCAATTCCCCGCCTCGGCGGGTCTTGGGCTCAAAATTCCACGGACCTGATAATTCTCGCCTCGGTGCCTATTCCAATCATGGAGTCCCACTCTGCAACTCTGGGCAATAGCTTGCTTAATCTCCACAACGGCCTCCACAAAGCTAAGGATGCCTGGCCTCCACCTTGGGGGTGCCCAGGAGTGGACACCTCACAGGGAAAGCCAGGATGGGTTCCACAGCGGTATTCGTACAAGCGCCTTGAGACCCTTGCGGGTGAGTAGTGCGCTATACAAGTATCAATTTACATTTACATTTTACAAAGTGAGTGTGCGGGAATGACCATCTCTGGACTGCCTGGACTTCATGACACTTGACAGTGGTGTTAGTTTTCACATTGTTCTCCTGCCAAAAGCACTTACCTCTCAACAGTGAGTTTATCCATGTGGTCACATCTCGCGGTGCTGCTAAAATTGTTATAAAACTGTGTATGTACATAATACTGATATTGTTGTAGCCCAGGGTGCACCCTATAACCGTGTGGAATTGCATAATTCGGATTGTGAAGGTGGGCCTTGGGCTGACAATGTGTCGCACCACATACGAATGCTGTGTGGGAATTGGAATAGGACTTTTTCCATATGTGCATATTATTGAGATCTGATCAACACAAACTGGGCCAAGTACTGCTAGTAAGATTGCCAAGAGTGATTTATTTCCCCAATTCAATGATATCTATGTTGTATTGTTTAAGGTGTGTGTTGAATATAAACAGCATTTCTCGACATCAAGTGTGAAGTTTCTCTTTTGTGTCGTTCTGATCATTTATTGTATGCGGGTGCTGTGCTCTTGCTTTACACATTGCTTCTGAAGGACACCTGACTGCTCAGAGCCAAGCTACCCAAGGGTGAGCAAGGGTTGTGCAGTGTGTATAATTGCCTGCCCTTGATGAGAGCGATGCATTTTGCCTGGCAGGGGCATGCCTTTGGCCATCCAGACAGTGCTGGTCCCAACACCGAACAATATTGAAATAGAGGTATGCTCTATGGCTGAGTTGTGGCACCGCCTGTAACCAACACTCATTCCAGCCACGCATGCTAGCAACTAGGGGGCATATTTACAAGGACTTAACGCCAGCAGAATGTCACTTTTAGTGGCATTCTAACGGCGTTAACTCCGCCTTATTTACAAGGCGGCGTTAAGACACTAAACATGGCTTAACACCGCCTTGTAAATAATGACCCTATTCACACGGCAGTTAGCATAAAAGGGGCGGGCAATGGGTGTTTCAGTGGGCTTTCCACCACAACACCCATTGCTTTTGATACTGCCCCATATTTACAAGGTATGGGGCAGCGCCAAAACTAAGACCAGGAAACACCTGGTCTTAAATAGGCGATATGAGGAGAAATGTTTTATTTCTCTTTGTATATTGCTCTTTCCACGTGTGCTGCATTTTGCAGCACACGTGTATAGATTAAATCACTTGATAAGATTGTTATGTGCAGGAAGGTGTCCCTTCCTGCACATAAACAATTGCCCCTGCAAAACACTAGCAAAATGGTGCTAGTGAGCCTGCGCTGGCGCTAGGCAGCTTTTTTAGCACCAGTGCTAGAGGAAATGCAGGGATGCACCATATTTTTGTAAATACGATGCATCTCTGCATTTTAAAACTCCCAGAGCGCTGCTTTACCGATTTTAGAGTAACACCGCACTCTGACAGTTTTTTGTAAATATGCCCCTAATTTTTTAACCACCTCTTCTGCCCTCCTTTTCAGCCCGCTGTCTACACTACATTACGTGAAGGTTTATCACTCATTGATTTTCAAACAACTGTTTTCTCCCCCCCCCAATTGCATTAGACCAGTTTTTTGATTACATGTACTTCCGTCAAGTCTTTTTGCGTAGATATTAATGCGCTATTTATTTACAATTCTACCTTTTCAGCCCTTACTGTGGATGAATATCTACTGTACTTATATTTTCAGTACAATACTACAAGCTTGCCTTTGAGTACTTTACTAGTTCCTAAACAGTCCCTACGGTAATATTCGACATGTTATTCACTCCTTTTGCCATGCATGCTTACCTTAGCATGTTGGGTTGTTCCCCTCTATGCATCCTCCATATGTGCCTAGCACAATGACTTAAATATCCCCCAACATTATATTGATGATTCCCAGGATGCATTTATCCTTTCACCGCTCCCTGCCCCCTTTTTTCCTCCCACAACCTGGAAATCTTGCTTAACACTAGCACACACACGTTCCTCTCTTCCTGGCACGTCAGTGTAGTTTTTGATGTAAATAAACCACTAGGCACTATGTACGACCCCTCTCATGGGTTAGCATGAGTTGTACATTTTTGGATGCCTGGCTTACGATTATCGCCCAGTGATCACAACTCTATGCAAATACTGACCATGATCCCATCCTTTTTCCCCCCTCTCTGTGGTTCTCTTTACAAACCATCATCCTGATTACTCCAGTACCTACTTTTGTTGATATCTGTGATTCCTTTGAACTTTTGTAATCTGTATGCAAACCCAACTTTCCAGAACTCGTATGTATATGTCACTAATATGACACAATTGTTACCAACCATATACACACTTTTGACTTCTTGTTGCTGTATCTAATTCAATATGTTTTTGTATTCATATTTTGGACAAACTGTATGTGTTCTTTTCGAATGCAATCTTTCTAATTTGTATTGACACTTCTTACTATAATGTGACACACCTAATTGTATTTGATTCACAATTGAACCCATGACATCTCTGCATTGGGTCATCAATTGCTTTCTACGTAACATGCAGGCTCTTATTTTCCGTATCTTAGCTCTTCTCATGCACTATCTTGCACACAATTCAAACACTCTGCGGGTTGGGTACCCAATGTGCCCTTCTTACAATATCTCCATAAAATGTTAATATTGAAATATGTCCCTCAAGAAAACTTTTCCTTTACTTCAAACATTGCATCTCTTCACTCCCGGACTATCCCTCTCACTGTCCCTCTCTCTTTCTTGGTCATGAACACACCCCTATCAACAGCCTTGAAAAAGCCCCAGGCCTGCGCACCAGTGTGGACGAAACACATATACTTCCACACATATGTTCCTGCCTTCTCAAGAAAATATTAAACCGAATGAACAAATTCAATAAAAACGACCCACCTTTCTTTTTCCATTGGGAAATGTCATCAAAACTAGAAGATTTCGTCCGGCTCTGTCCACCTTCCTAAAGCAGCTCACAATAAAGTAAAGTAAACACTAGGGGCCTCATTTATGACCCTTGCGTCACTTTTACACCGCCGGCGCGTCACTTTTTGTGACGCACCAGTGGCGTAAACAATGCACCTTGTTGCGCCATATTTACAAAGTGACGCATCTAGGTAGATGCGTCACTTTGTGAACCCCTGCGCCACATTATACCTGCGCCAGGTATAATGTATGCAAAGGGGGCGTATTGACGCAAGAAAGGGTCGTAGAAGTGACGCAGTGAAATCTATGAGATTTAACTGCGTCACTTCTAGGACACCGTTGCGTCAAAATCTTGCACCTGCCTCACAGCAGGCGTAAGACTGACGCAAGCCCTTTCACATGGGGCTTGCCCCATGTGAAAGGAAGCATTGCTGGAGTTGCGTCACTTTTGTGACACACTCCAGCAATGCGTCACTTTTGCGCTTACAGATACGTCAGAAATACTGACGTATCTGTAACTCCTTGCGACATGATGCGTCATACATTAAATATGACGCATCAGGTATGTCGCAAGGAGTGCGCACTGAGAAGTGACGCATCGCTGCTTTCACGCAGCAATGCGTCATTTCTCATAAATGAGGCCCTATGATCAAAACACCAGGGGCCACATTATACATGCAGCGCTTTTTCCTTCATTGCGCTGGGCACACCTTTTAAAAGGTGTGCCCAGTGCATTGAAGGAAAATGCACCGTTTTATGATGAATGAGCTGCCCAGAGGCCAACCACGAAGTCGAGCTGCCCTGGGGGCAGTGCATTCTTGTGAAAAGTGGAGCAGCTGCTTTAAAGCCACTCTGTGTTTTCAAAGTGCAGGTGGCAACCCGTCTGTACTTTGAAGGGACATTTGAGATACCCTTGCAGGTGGATGCAGTCAGTGACTGCATCCACCTGCAAGGAGATGTCAGGGGGTCCCTAGGACCCTCTTTCCCTCCCTCCAGAGGGCTACTCTCAGGGAGAACACTGACAGTGCGCCACTGTGTGCCTTCTGAGAGCTTATTCGCCTCTGCGCCCTTTCTGTATTATGGTGCGGGCGCATAGGCAATGGAGGCGTGCCCCAAACAAATGACGGAATGCCCCCTGAAGATAATGCTGGAGCTCTAGAAGGGCAAGCACAAGCGTCTGAAGCCCCTTCTGTAATACCAAAGTGCCCCAGGGGGCACACAAAGCAGACGTAAACACCCATTGCACCCTCGGGACACTTTGTGTAATATGGCCCCATCAAGAATGAAATCTCACCGTAGCACGTCAATGTAATTTTAACAATTTTTGGGGTCATGGCCAAGTGATATTTTGGGCTCCCTGTTCAAAATAACTTTGAAAAACTCAAGCCTGCGTGAGGCCAAACAATATTACGCTTAAACTTTGACACAAAACCAGCTGACATACATAGGCACTGGAAGGAGGGGTGCAGGGTGTGCTGCAGCAGCCCCAAACAACTATGTTGAGGTTCAGAATAAACAATAAAGAGGCCTTTAAATTTTGTTTTGGTGTGTGTTCAAAGACTGAGGTCAAATAGGAGGCAATGTCTTCTGACAAATTGTTGATTATTCTTTTACTATGAAAATCGGTGTTTACTACTGACTACAAAGTGACAGTAATTTTTATTGTGGACTATATGATAATGATGCTGGGTTACAAGGAGTGTGAAAGGAAAGGATGTAGGATGTCACATATTTTTCCAACCCTACAAAATGTAATGGAACTGTGCAAATGTTTCACAATATATAAGCATCAAGGAAAGCACTAATGAGGCACGTTTTTGTTAATCATTTTAAAGGGTGGTGGCACAAAGATTTCAATAGGGTCAAACAAATGAAGAACCCTAACTTGTGAAATACACAAATCATATTAGCTGAAATTCAATTTCAACACAATGTTTGTGCGCCATAGATGTTTGCCACTAAAAGTGCGTGTCTGATTAAAATGTATTGGCCATTTCAATGCAAAATATGCTCTTTGTAATTAAATGACAGTGCACTACCACACCATTCTCTATAGTCATCTATTTTTAGGTCGAGCCTGGCAGCACATGCGCTGCACTGTGAGGCATGCTGTATTCTAGTATGGACTTGAAGCTTCGCCCACTCTCTGCCCATATTTTCGATTGGCTTGTGTCATTGTCCTTTGTATATGCTGGCTTCTGATTTGTTAATAGGCTTGTAAGCCTCTCCTTAGTACCGCATTTTCTTCAATTGTAACCTCCCATGGGGACTGGCCGTTTTACTTCTGTTGTTACACGGTATGTGTTATTTAGTTTGTAAGCACTATTTTCTTAAATGAGTTTCTCCTACTGCAAGCACGACATGCTTTCCTGCAACATTTAGCACGTTGTGCGTGCTTTCACTTTCCAATCAGCCCGGGACAATGGTGGCCGCTTCTTTGACATGAAATAGGTCTCAGATTTACAAGAGTTTGAGCTATTGGCATCGTAAATGACAATGCCTTTTATTTATGTGTTAATTATCAACACAGATAAATAAAAGGCATTATCATTCACAATGCTAATAGCTTAAACTCTCGCAAATGCGAGACCTATTGCATTGCAAATGCTTATTAAAAATATGCTCCAAGACGTACCACGGTCTGCATTCTACACCCTTACCATTGTCATGTTGAATGGCTTAGCTCAAATGCTACCCTTTCTCATTTGTGTGACACTTGGGTTTTTCACAATCTGACTTCAGTGATGTGACGTTGATGGCAACATCTCCACATTAATCGCATGCGTGCGGCCACTATTTTTGCGATGTGCGGCTTTTTGCGAAAAGCCGCGTTACATGACGAGCTGAGCTCGTCATGAGCATGCGAGCGGTGCAACTCATGACGAGCTCAGCTCGTCATGCGCATGGAAGGGGTTAAATATTGTTCTATTACTAATGCTTAAGAAAGAAGAAAGTGACAGATAGGCAGGGGTGCAAAGATCGAGCAGTCTCATCAGCCTATGTTCAGAGTTCATGTGAGCTGCTGGTATAGTATGAAAAAGCAGCAGTCAGATAAACATTGCCACGTCAAAAGACATATACAACAGCAGTGGCAGGAGGCAGGAACTGATACATCTGAACTGTGCCCTGTAATTGCGTATGGTAGAAAGTGTCCGGCAATCACATCAGGCTCTATAAACAAAGCCGACACTAAAGTAATAATAGAGTAAAAGCAAAAACACAGACACTGGGGGGAACTACCTTGTGTGTGCATATGCCTCTTGTGAAAGGGCTAAATGCACTTGCTCAAAGGGAAGTTAGACAGTGGCCGACGTAGGCTGGCTCATTGCCCCATGCTGTAGTGTGCAGAAACAAAATGGGAATGACATAGCAACAGACCAATGGACGAAGAGTGTTGGCTAAAAGCCCCTTTAAATAGCATATTATACATACAATACTAGAAAAATCAAAAGGTCTTGGCTAACGCCAGACCTCAAAATCAAAAGTTTTGGCTAATGCCAGACCTAAAAATGTTACATTATAATAAATAGAAGAAAAAGCAGTAATATTAATTCCTCTTTTTGTAAAATAAACCGTTTGTCACAAAAGAAGGCTTTCAGTTAGACGAGGAACAAACGTTTTCATTTATTTTGAATATCCGTTCAAAATGAATAATTTATTTCATACTTGATATACGGCACTCTTTTGTATGTAAAAAAGCAGGAGGATTGACCAGTTCTCCACTACAAGTAATGTGTGATAGATTTCAGGGCTGTGTCTCTTCAGAGGTATGTCATCTTAAACAGTGTCTTCCAGAAAACATTCAAAGCATCCATCGGAAACTGTGCACGGGTGACTTTCCCAGGATTCCGCCAAAGAAATTTCGTACCTTTTATCATTTCCATCGGCTATGCTCGAGCATGTCTAATTTGCTTGTCGAATTTGCTCGTCAATATTTTACATGTTGTGTATGTTGTCTCTATTCCTTCACAGGTTTGCAGTTCTAACTCAGCTCTTTGAAACATGAAAATATTCCGAAAGTTGATCTATTGTTTCTTCGCTTTCTGTCTCAGTCCATGCTCCCCAGAACCAGGTAAGTCATTGACTCACGTTAGCTGAAAGCATTTTCCTCACATCCTTATGAGTTTCATGGTCAAGCTAACAGCAGTGGTGAATGACTTGTGATGTCAAATCGAGGCTTGGATACGAACCTGATGGCCATTCAGGAAAGTGTTGGATGCTTCCAGCTCAAATGCTAGACAGGGCATTATACAAACAGGGCGGTTGAGTGTGGTTCTGGGGTGGATGCCAGTAGGAGGGATGTTGTAGGACGGGGGAGACAATTCACACTCTAGAGGGATACTCTCTACCATTCCTATGTGACTCTTAGAGTATATCCATTTGTATCCCTTCCCTATGTATATAGAGATAACTCTAATCACTAGTATATGCAGTAGACCTTTGTACTCTCTACCAGTCCTATGTGACTCTTAGAGTATATCCATTCGTATCCCTTCCCTATGTATATAGAGATAACTCTAATCACTAGTATATGCAGTAGACCTTTGTACTCTACCATTCCTGTGTGACTCTTAGAGTATATCCATTCGTATCCCTTCCCTATGTATATAGAGATAACTCTAATCACTAGTATATGCAGTCGACCTGTGTACTCTCTGCCGTTCCTATGTGACTCTTAGATTATATCCATTCGAATCCCTTCCCTATGTATATAGAGATAACTCTAATCACTAGTATATGCAGTAGACCTTTGTACTCTACCATTCCTATGTGACTCTTAGAGTATATCCATTCGTATCCCTTCCCTATGTACATAGAGATAACTCTAATCACTAGTATATGCAGTAGACCTTTGTACTCTCTACCATTCCTATGTGACTCTTAGAGTATATCCACTCGTATCCCTTCCCTATGTATATAGAGATAACTCTAATCACTAGTATATGCAGTAGACCTTTGTAGTCTCTACCATTCCTATGTGACTCTTAGAGCATATCCATTTGTATCTCTTCTTTCTGTTTGTATCTCTTCTTTGTGTGACTTTACATCTTGTACATTTGCAATTTTTTTATGTGTGTATCTTTTATGTAACACATGTAATCCTAAATCCTTATGTTTTGCAACTGATTCTTATGTAAAGCGCTCTGACACCTTCGGGTAAAGTTCGCGCTGTATAAAATCGCATTAAATAAATAAATAAATAAATAAAAAGATACAATTCACATACGCACATATACAGGGGACTCTCGTGCTCACAGATGTCTCTGAGACTTAATGCTGACTGCAGAGTGGAAAACGTTTTCGATGGGAATTGTAAGTAGCTCAGCGATATAGCTGCTGAGTTTTTCCTGAGTTCTTATTGCAAATCAATGCTGATGTTGAAAACCAGGCAAAGGTTTCACAGTTGATTCTGTGGGGCTTATTTATAAGCCCCTTGTGTCGCTGTTGTGTCACTTTTTGTGACGTTCCAAGACGCAGGAGCCTGCTCCATATTTACCAGGCAGCACTAAGCCACTTGCTTTGGCTTAATGCTGCCTTGTAAATATTGTTCCCTGTAATGCAGTTTTCTGCGTTAAAGGGCCGTACAATGGGTGTTGCTGGCTGCGGTCCTAGCAACATCCATGGCTTTTGGACACTGCCCCACATTTACGAGAAATCATAACTCTGAGGCAGCTCCAAAATCTTACACCTCCCCAGAGGAGGTGTAAGGGAGGCACAACGAGAAGAAAGATCTTTATTTCTCCTTCTTTTTCCATGTGTGCTGCATTCTGGAGCACACATAGAAAGAGGAAAAAACCTCTTGGGATTGTTTTTGTGCAGGAAGGTTTCCATTCCTGCACAACCATAATCCTCCCCTCAACGCAGGCACCCTTGCACCATGGTGCCTGTGTTGGCGCACAGCAGCTCATTGTGCGCCAGTGCAGCAGAAAATGACAGGAATGTACTGAATCTCATAAATATGGCACATTCCTGCCCTTTTCTTTTGCCATAGGGCAGCGCAGCAAGAAGACCTGTGGAGCTGCCCTATGGTAAAAAGTCATAAATGAGGCCCTGAATGTTTTTCAAAGTGACTCAAGACAGGTGAGGTTTTTGTGTGTGCCTGCTTAGTTACCTAAAGTGTTTCCTCCCTGTCATGCATCCTTTACTTTGCTTGATCAATGGTTCGGTTGAACAAGGCTGAAATCAGTGTTATGTGAGGTTTCATAAACATGTTGGATGACTGGCATGGGTGACCCAAGTCAACTATGACCTATCTGTCATTTGTGTGCCTTGTATTTTACCCCATTTTGGGGGTATCTTCATGAAAAGAAACAAGGGAGATATGGGTATAATGCCGATATTAGATTAGCCTTTTAAACCAATATTGGCCAAGCCAATAGGTGAGGGTTTAATATGCAATGCCCATATTATCACTAATATATATATATATATATATATATATATATATATATATATATGTATGTATGTATGTATGTATGTATGTATGTATGTATGTATGTATATATATATATATGTATGTATGTATGTATGTATGTATGTATATATATATATATATATATATATATATATATATATATATATATATATATATATATCAAATCTAGTCAATAGGTAGACGAGCACTGTACAGGGTCAATGTCAAGCTTAATACACAGAAACCTGCAATTTCTAATCTGGTTATTAGAGTCAAGTTCTGACATCTCTAGTCATCTGTAATAATGAATTCTCACAGCTGTTCATCTGTAATATGTTTTACAGTTGAGTTGTGACGCGCCATAATTCCTCCTGCCAGAGCCTAAAGCCAAGGTGAAAGGCAGTCTGCAGCACATCAGTGCAGCTGCAGTTTACACAATGAGAACTGTTTTTTTTCTTCTTCTCACATGTTTTTCTAAAAAGAAAAAGTGATGAGAAGAATGGAGATATTTATGGCATTTTCTTTATTCTTTGCATGTTATGAGTCACTGTAGGACTTTCAGAGCTGAAGCATTTTTAGATATCATTTGCACTAAAGTGATGCTGATATCTTTTTACAACAAATTACTCTCTGCTTTTTTGTGTGTTTCATTTCACACCGTTTTTAATCTTCATGTTTGCAAAGAGTCTATCTTTCAAATGTATTGAAGAGGGCTATGTCTCATCTAATAATGAGGACAGTGAAGATGAAATTAATCAAATGTCTAACTCCATGAATAAGGTTGTCCTCAACATTATACAAGAAAATGATTCAAGTAAACCTATGTGTTACATTTCTTTAGATGGTGTTAATATTCACATTGAAGTGGAATCTGGTTCCCCTTTCACCATTGTAAATGAGTCAAAATGGTCAGAATAATTCATTATGAAATTGGGAACTGATTTTTTTCAACCTGATATTGTGTCTTTAAGCTGCAATGGCGAACCTATTGATCTCCTAGGTTACAGGAACCTTTTTTTTAGATTTAGTAATAGAAGTGCTGTATGTAAACTTTATGTTTCAAAAAAGGGTCCTTCTGTTCTTGGATGGAAGGACCAGTGGAAACGTAATATGATTCTGGATCCAACTAGAATTGAACAAGTTCTTGTATTAGATGACGGAGAATGTTTAAGTAAAATGTTAAGTGAAAAGTTTACTGGAGCATTCTCTGGCAATCTAGGCAGGATAGAGGGTTTTGAACACCTTTTCCGACGCAAACCTGATGCTGCCACAAAAGTTCATAAATTGCGTAACATACCTTTCTCTGTCAGGAATGAGGTTGAAAAGAAGTTAAGTAGTTTGGTAAATAAAGGTGTTATTGAACCTATTGAAGCCTCTCAATGGGTTTCTCCATTGGTTGCAGCCAGAAAAGCCAATGGAAAACTCAGATTGTGCGTCGACTTGCGCCATCTTAACGATAATATTTTGATTGATAAATTTCCATTGCCCAAAATCAATGAAATGATTACTATGACTAGGGGAATGGAAGTTTTTTCTACTATTGATCTGTCTCAGGCATACCATTATATTCCCCTGGTTAATTCCTGTAAACATCTTACAGCTTTCTTTTCTCACATTGGTTGTTTTCAATACACAAGGATGCCTTCCGGCTTAGCTTCTGCGGCTGCAGTATTCCAACGTTTTATGCACAACATTTTTGGTCATTTAAAATACGTGCTCATATTTCAAGATGATATTCTGGTAATGGGCAAGAATAGTCAAGATCACAAAGAGAAGTTGCTTTATGTCATGCCCCTTTTGAACAAGTTTGGGTGAACTATTGAACCTACAAAGTGCAAATTTGCTTCTAACAAAGTAACTTATTTGGTTCACGAAATAAGTGCTGTGGGTATTCACCCCAAAACCAAATTAGTTTCTGCAATCACTGAAGCCCCGAGTCCTAAAAACAAAGATGAAATTAAATCCTTTTTAGGACTTGTGGAGTTTTTTCAAAATGTGTTGACATTTTTCAAACAGAACCTTTCACATAAGTGAACTACTTAAGTCAAAAAATAAATATGTATGGTACAACAATAATTCACTAATATCAAGGACGCTATTGTTTCTGCCCCTGCCCTTCAAGGCTTTGATCCTCAAGGAAAACATAATTACTGCTGATGCTAGTGGTACTGGTATGGGTGCAGTTTTTTCACAGATTGATAAAAAAGATGTAGAATCTATTGTGGCTTATGCTTCGAGATCTTTATCTCCTGCTGAATGTCGATATGAGGTAATTGAGCGTGAAGCACTTGCTTGTGCATGGGCTTTAGAACACTTTCGCACATTCATTTGGGGTAATGAAGTTACCATCAAATGCGATCATAAACCACATGTTAAGGTCTTGTCTAACATCTGTATGATAAATGTTTCAGCTAGTTTAGCACTCATTTCCATGAGACTTTGGGATTTTTTGTACAAATTTGAATATTTTCCAGGAAGACAAAATGCTGTTGCAGATTTTCTTTCACATTAGTCAGTCCAAATGGTGGAACATCAGGATGACCTAATGGATTGTGTTCAAATTGCATGGTTATGGGACCATGGGTTGGAATCCTTTAAAAAAGAAGAATGGAATGATGCTTTGACTAATGATGACAGCTTAAAAAAAGTTTTTGAATTCATTAGCCAAGGGTGGCCTCGTAAATTTGATGTCAGTGATGTAAAACCTTTTAGGGAAATTAGAGAAGAATTATCCTTGCTGGATGATAATCTTAAAAGAGGTGACAAGATTATTCCTCCTTCCGGTTTAAGGGAAAGAATACTTGCTTTCTGTCATGAGGGACATTTAGGAATTTTTAATACCAAATGCATTGTCAAAAACAGATTTTGGTGGCCTGGTTTGGATATTTCTGTAGAAAGAATGGTAAGAGATTGCGGTTTGGGTTCTTCGGTGGACAAGACTCTTAAAACTCCCGGACCTCCTATGGGTGATTTTTTGTGTCCGAATTCCCCATGGGAGTGTGTTGCAGTAGATATCATGGGTCCTGTTGGCAGTTCTAAGAAATATGGTATTTCTATAATGGATGCTTTTTCTAAATGGACGGTTTTTAAAGTCATCAAAAAGTTAGATACTGAGACTGTCATTAAATTTTTTTATGACGTTTTCATATCAGAAGGTACACCTGCAACCATAATTAGTGATAATGGTGTGCAATTTACTTCGGAAGCTATGGCTCAATATTTATCTAAATGTGGCATTACGCACACAACCACCTCCCTTTACAATCCCAGCAGGAATGGTTTGATGGAAAGGTACAATAAAGTATTGAAGGGTGCAATTCAGTTAGCTTTTCAAAATAATATTCCATGGGAAATTCAAATATTTAAAACTGTTTGAGCTTATAGAGTTGCAATTGTTGATTCAACCAAGTTTTCCTCATTTGAGCTCATGAGAGGGAGAAACCCAGAGCTAAGTGGAATCCTGGTTTGGTCAAGAATACTAGTGAAGTGTATTGGTCTTCTGCTAATGGTAAAAATAATCTTTCTATCAAACATGAAAAGTATAAGAAATTCTATGATGCAAAAAAAGCACAAAAAATGTCAAACTCTCTGTTGGTCAATGGGTTAGAATTAAAAAAAAGGTTTTGTGAAGAAAGGTGTCAGCAAATTCTTTGACCCTCAATGAATTGCAAGCTTAAAGAAAAATGTTGTTATTTTAGAAGATGGTAAGTGTTGGAACCTCAAGAGGGTCTCTGTGTGCAAGGTTCCCATATCCAGCAGTTTTGATGTCAAACAATTTAAGATTTTAAATGACTCTTCTAACGAATGTATGACATTGTTCTGCATTCTGTCCATCACCTGTTGTTTTTGCTTTTGTCACCCCGAGTGGGACGGGTATGCTCAGACGTGAGTCCCATGCTCTCCATGCCACTGGAATCAAGCTATCCAATGTATGACAATGTTCTGCATTCTGTCCATCACCTGTTGTTTTTGCTTTTGTCATGCTACTGGAATCAAACTGGAAAGGTATGGTGAGCAAAAAAACGATGGATTTGGGCCCAGATCACTGTACTGGGGTGAATGTATGAAATTGTTCTGCATTCTGTCCTTCACCTGTTGTTTTTGCTTTTGTCACCCCGAGTGGGACGGGTATGCTCAGACGTGAGTCCTGTGCTCTCCATGCCACTGGAATCAAGCTATCCAATGTATGACATTGTTCTGCATTCTGTCCATCACCTGTTGTTTTTGCTTTTGTCACCCCGAGTAGGACGGGTATGCTCAGACGTGAGTCCCGTGCTCTCCATGCCACTGGAATCAAGCTATCCAGGCTGATGAGGGCTGAAAGCCCGAAACCGGTCCTTGGATGCTTGTTTCCAGTCCAGGGAGGACCTGGCTTGGCAGTTCGGGCTGGACTGTTCCCATGGGGCACTGGGTCAAGACTGATTTGCATATAGCTGGGTTCAAACTGGAAAGGCATGGTGAGCAAAAAAACGATGGATTTGGGCCCAGATCACTGTACTGGGGTGAATGCATGACATTGTTCTGCATTCTGTCCATCACCTGTTGTTTTTGCCCTTGCACCATGGTGCCTGTGTTGGCGCACAGCAGCTCATTGTGCGCCAGAGCAGCAGCAGAAAACGACAGGAATGTACTGAATCTCATAAATATGGCACATTCCTGCCCTTTTCTTTTGCCATAGGGCAGCGCAGCAAGAAGACCTGTGGAGCTGCCCTATGGTAAAAAGTCATAAATGAGGCCCTGAATGTTTTTCAAAGTGACTCAAGACAGGTGAGGTTTTTGTGTGTGCCTGCTTAGTTACCTAAAGTGTTTCCTCCCTGTAATGCATCCTTTACTTTGCTTGATCAATAGTTCGGTTGAACAAGGCTGAAATCAGTGTTATGTGAGGTTTCATAAACATGTTGGATGACTGGCATGGGTGACCCAAGTCAACTATGACCTATCTGTCATTTGTGTGCCTTGTATTTTACCCCATTTTGGGGGTATCTTCATGAAAAGAAACAAGGGAGACATGGGTATAATGCCGATATTAGATTAGCCTTTTAAACCAATATTGGCCAAGCCAATAGGTGAGGGTTTAATATGCAATGCCCATATTATCACTAATATATATATATATATATATATATATATATATATATATATATATATATATATATATATATATATATATATATATATATATATATATATGTATGTATGTATGTATGTATGGATGTATATATATATATATTCACTGAAAAAACCATAGGTTATAGACCATATATAGTTAGGAATTAGCATTTAGAAAACCTTATTTTACTCACACAAAACCATTGAAATTCCATATATAGTTAGTTGCACTAACTATATATCGCGCACCCGCAATCCACTGCTGATGATGTCACATATTACATCATTCATGACATGGTCAGTGACATCACTGATGACATCACTGATGACATCTCAAATGACATCACTGATGACATCACTGATGACGTCTCATTTGGCATCATTCTTGTGCTAATACGATAAACTTCTTCAGACTCTAATATAACCTTAGATACACTCAGTGTATACAGACACTCACACACTGCCACTCATCCATGGAGTTACTCACACACCCAGTCAGTCATGCAAAGAAACAATCTCACCTCCATTTCTTCAACTATACAGTTATACACACCTTACTTATTGAAACATATACTAACACATATTTACTCTCTTATACAATCCCTGATACAAGTTCACAATGATCGATACAACCACTCACTCAGTGGCTCTCATGCACAGTTATTTATATATGCCAACTCTCACATGTACTGTGTTTGACATATGTACTTACTATGACATGTAGCATTGAGATATCCATTCACTCATCAATACACTCATGCACACAGTCAACTGCCCATGTAGCTGTTTCCACATGCACTCTTGAACTCATACACCTAGTGAATAAACTGCTCACACATCTATGCACAGAGTCACACACCTTCCAGCCACCCCCACACAAACTCAATCTCCCATAGAAATACTTGGGCAACCAATTAATAACACATATAGCCTCTCGTATAGCTAATGATCAACACATGCAGCAGTTTACATCACAACAGACATAATGATGCACAAATTAAGACAGTGTAGTCACTAACCCGTGCATTCAGTAAGACGCATTTAATCACTCACTCATACAGTCAATCACGCACCTACTAAAACCTTCATTCAGACACTTATACATCCACTCATTCTTCAATATGTAAAACATATTTAAACTTTACAGAAACACATAATCACTGGATGTTGTCATCAGTGATGTCATCAGTGATGTCACTGACCATGTCATGAATGATGTAATATGTGACATCATCAGCAGTGGATTGCGGGTGCGCGATATATAGTTAGTGCAACTAACTATATATGGAATTTCAATGGTTTTGTGTGAGTAAAATAAGGTTTTCTAAATGCTAATTCCTAACTATATATGGTCTATAACCTATGGTTTTTTCAGTGAATTTTCAAGGTTTTGTAAATGCTAATTCCTAACTATATATGGTCTATAACCTATGGTTTTTTCTGTGAATTTCATTGTTTTTTTAACAGCTAATATCTGTAGCTGTAAAATGTATTCTTCTTTAAATCCAAAAATATATTTTATATGTTTATGAATAATTTTTTTTTAAAATATTTTTTTTTCTTCGTTCCCGCTTCGCGAATCGGGAAGCTTCCCGTTAGCTGACCTTGATGCCGCGAAATAGACCGCGAGCCGGTAAACGTTTCTTTACCGCAAGTGCCGCGTTAGAAAACAACATCGTGACGCCTCCCGTCCGCATGACGTTCCACGTTGTCGCGTGATACGTCATATGACGTGCTACGTTAGCGAACTGGTACGCGAAGCGAGTGCCAAAGCGCAGGTTTCTGGAAGCAAACCGGGAGGCCCTGCAAAGCGCTTAACGTAAACACAGCAAGTCATGTGACTTGGTAATAACACTTTTCATTGGTTCATTTCACTTTTGGTTTCCTAATGATGTAAGACTAGGTCATATAATCTAAAATGAACACTTTTGATTGGTTGAGAACTCTTGTTTTTCCCAAATGATGAAAATCCCTCCTTCTTTCCTCACTCTGACTTTCATCATTGTGAGAGAAAGACCCTTTGTGATCACTGAGCAATGGCTTCTTTAGTAGCTTCAGCTGGTGCTTCCCCACCACCTCCACCACATCCAAGGAAGAGTGGACCACCTGCTCAAGTTGTAATTCAACAAGAAGAAGAAGAAGAGGAACAGGAGGACGAGCACGAAGAGAGGCAGTTTTTGCCTGAGCAGCCCAAGACGTCTCACCGGAAAGAAAACTTAATTTGGCAATTTTTTAAAATTCCCAAAGGTCAGAAAAAAGTAAATGCAAGATACGTAACTTGCCTTATATGTCAAGATAGACTGTCCAGAGGGACCGACAAAAAATACAGTTTCGGAAACTACACAATGCATCGCCATATGACTAGGTGGCATCCTAACAACTACAGTGCTGCACAGTTTCGGAACGACCTAGATAATCTCCCTATTATGGCCAGAAGATCTGTTGTACCGGAAGTAACGGGACCAGAGGGCAGGGAGATGGTGCCAAATATACAAATGAGATTTGGTGAAGTAAAACACACCTGCGTATTTTGCGATGGATTCATTTCCTACGGAGAAAGAAGCATCACTCTGATCAACAGAGCTATTGACTATCATATGCAAGTTTGTCCGAAACGCCCAAAATAATAAATACTTCTTTTTTTTGTTTTGTTGCTCCTGTTGAGCCCTTTACAATGAATCGTTTTCATTGCCCCCTCCAAGAAAAACCCAAAAAAATATAAAACTGTTCCGAAAAATTCAAAAACATTAAAAAAATGTTCAGAAAAATAAAAAAAAAAGTTCTTTTCAGAACTACCTCCCCGTTATTAAAAAATTGGTACAATATTTGGAACTGTGCCAACCTCTATTTCTCTTAGTTCGCTTCCTAGTTCGCTCGCTGGTACGCGAACTGGAAGCGAACCAAAAACAGTAAGTATAAGGGAAGGAAACACACACTTATGTTAAAAGAAAGACAGCTATAGGGGAGTAAACTAGAGATACTATTACCCATAATCCACTACTGATGATGTCACATATTACATCATTCATGACATGCTCAGTGACATCATCAGCAGAGGATTGCGGGTTTTTTGGCAACATGCCTTATCCACGGTTTAATAACGCTGCCTTTTGCTTTATATAAGTTTTCAAATTGTATGAAATATATACCAATAGGTCTTTATGAACCTTTAGGTAGTGCTTTTGTTCATGAGGTCTGGTCGCTTCCATACACATACAGATGTTTCAAAGATGATCAAGAAGTTTATCTGAATGGAGAGGAATGCACTGAGACGCCAGATCATTCACTAATGTGTAGGCACATACAGTTACACGATTCATGCAACAAACACCGACCAAATATGGCTTGCGTGTTGCAAGGCACGCCAGTTCCTGCTATCATCCCCACGTTCAAGTTGTTGGAAAATGGTAGTTATTTGATGCTCAATAATGAAGATTGTTCTGAGTTAATTAAAAGTATTCCTTTTATCGTAACAGTAAGTGAACGGGTTATTTGCTGCAGAAATGTTCTATTTCCTCCCACACATGAACATAGGGAGTTTTCAATCTGGCCACAAATACCAACCTTGGGACACGTTTCAACGGCATGACAAGAATAAGAGCTCTGTTGTCTCAGAGAGAGGTGGCCTTGAGTTCGGCCCGTGAAACTTTCGTACTTCACATAGCGAACACCCGTACACAGGTTTGCCTTTCAATTTCAGCAACATGTTTCCGACTATCTTTAACGCATCCTCCACAAAATCCCTGGCACACTTTTTTAAAGTTGTTACCAGTGGTCTCGTGACTTCATTTGAGAAAATCTTTGGAGTCATCCCTGCTCCCTTTCATTCCATTTTCTCCACTCTGGTTCGTGGATTGCATTTTTACTTGCATTACCAGCGGACGCTCTTGTGCTTTTTTACATTTTTAAATATGGATGTCCCTCCTATGCAACCTCCGACCCTGCAGCTGCTGACACTGTTCCGCAATCGCATGCTAGAATATTATGGCACAATGCCGTTGGCGATATTAAGCACGGCATATGGATTATCTTTTCGGTTCTCCTACTTCACCTGTGTCCAGCCTGTATTTCACTGCCTGACCTGTGATTTCGATTGGGCCATTGATTTGTGTCTCTGCGGACCGGTTTCTCCTGACGTCGACTTTAATCAGCTGATGACTCCTATCATTACTCACGAGTTGATTTGTCCTGGCGAAAGGATTATGGCTGTGGCATTGATGCATGGACTACTTGGTCCCTGGAATTTACTGGCGGCAGCACAGTCTTTCTTGGAACACAGCTTTCTTGAAAACCCACCGAGCTGTCCTCTGATGGTGATAGAGGATCCGGTGCTGGGAGAGCACGTATGTTCTTTTCCGCTTTTAAATTGGATGGCTGAACTGTTTTCGGATGAAGACGGTGACTTCCTGTTGGAGGCTGTTGCAGCTTATTTTGCATACACAGTTATGTCATAGACCTTTTTCATGTTTCATATGCTGAGTACTAGCATTTCATTGACAATTCATTGACTTAATTGTCAAGTTTTTATTATTTACCTTGCCTATTGGCTTAAGACTCGATAAAGTACTTGGCTGTTTTATTTTTCTTTAGCATTGAATTTTCCTAGTTTTTAATGCTTTACCTTGCGGACCGTCCACATATAAACTTGCAATCTGCTCTCATGAGATGGCACTTCTATTATCTTATTCAGTTCGTTTCCGGATCATGAGGAGGTGTCATCTAGGTCCTGGATATCTTTACACCGTGTTAAGTTAGCATGGGCTCATTACCGGTTTAAACGCCATTTTTCCTTTTTTGCAACTTCTGCACACGACATTTAGTTGTTGCTTTAGCTTTCCACCTAGTAGTTCATCGTGGTTTACATGAGAATAATATGTTATTGGTCTACTATCTGCTTTACTTGTTAAACTATATCTGTACAGCGAGTGCTAAAGTTTCAAGAACAACACGATACAGAATTGTTATGAGGTCTGATCTCCACGACTTCATACTCATAACATAAGTGCAACTTCTGCCAATTCTGGGCATGAGGCGGGTTTTATATTGCTTTGCCGAACACACATACACAACAGTTGATGCGGTTCACATGAAGAGAGAGCTGGTGTATGCTGATGTGATTCCTTCAAATCTAAGACACTAAAGTATGGGCACGCCCTAAACCAACACAAAGAGACCTTCTTAGCAAATAATATAATATGTGTATTAGGGAGGGTGAGATATAAGCAGCCGCGGGCCGTGGAGGGAGTTACGGTGAGGCAGGGAGGCGGGGAGGGGGAGAAGCAGGGTGGAGCCCTCTCTACCTTGCCCCTCCCCCTCCCCGCCTCCCTGCCCCACCGTAACTCCCTCCACGGCCCGCGGCTGCTTATAAGTGTTGCTAACTCTTATTCATTTACAGCATGTTAACATACTATCACCATTCACTTTTTATGTACTAGTAACTATGCTGGTAATTTTGCTACTGATAATATGTGTACTTGTATTCTCCACCCTGCTTCTCCCCCTCCCCGCCTCCCTGCCTCACCGTAACTCCCTCCACGGCCCGCGGCTGCTTATAAGTGTTGCTAACTCTTATTCATTTACAGCATGTTAACATACTGTCACCATTCGCTTTTTATGTACTAGTAACTATGCTGGTAATTTTGCTACTGATAATATGTGTACTTTTATTATCTAAGGTACTACGCCTGAGAAGACGGCATTAGTAAATAAACATTTCAAATACACATGTGTTCTTCTTAACTCCATGTTCTGGTTTCTAAGAAATATATAACGACCGACTGTTCATGAGTTCCACGTATCCTGAGGTACTATAAGTTCATATTCTGGATTGTCTAAACATTGAGAGTTTGTTATATCCAATGTGACACTGTACCTAGCTTGCTAAATAGTTTTTGATTACTAACGTGAGTTTTGGGACACCCTAATTCGCCGAGGTTCCAATCCTCTGTCCACAGTTCTGTGTGAGAACAGAAACCCTGCGACAGGGGCACCCCCGACCCTTGCTGGACCTTCATCACACTTGCGATACAACTCCAGCAATGCGCCACCTTTACGGCACAGATACATCACGCATCTGTGCTGTTTTTGCCCCGTGATGCGCCGCATTGTAAATGCAGCACACCATAGGTGACGGAACAGCGGCACAGAATGACTAACACATCCCTGGTGATGCGCCAGTCATCATAAATCTATCCCTATGCTTCTTATCTTGTTAGAGATGAACCGCCATATGTATCATCAAAGTTATTTGCATTTCCTAAATAGCGAACTTTAAGGAATAAATAGCGATTCTTTACCATTCCTAGTTTGCGATGAGCTATTTGCTAATTAGCCGAATGTAGCCCAATGAAGCCCAATGTAGCCCAATGTAGCCCAAAGATGGCCGCCAGACACACAAAAAAACAAATGTAGCCCAAATATCAGCCAGATGTAGCCCAACTATAGCCCAGTGACAGAATGACCAATCAGCTTCGCAAACCTCCGTTACGCGAAGCGGAGCGCTGTTACAGATATATATCTTTTTTTGAACGTTAATTTCTCAAAATCCACTGGAGCACATATATTGAGACCTAGCAAAGGCACATCGGGCTACCAGTCCCTAATATTTTGCCAAGTTTCGTGCAAATCCATTCAGCCGTTCAATTATTATTTTTATTATTTTTTTTTGCCCCGCGGGGCCCTTTTAAAACCTCCACATCAAACCTAGGGGGTCAGCGAGGATCTACTATGCCCCCTTATAGTTATTTCCCCCTTTGTTTTGACCTCCTCTTGTCTCTCGATCCTACCGAGAGACAAGATGGCGGCCGCTACGGACTGTTTGGAATGTTGACAGACGCCGGAGAACCAATCAGCTTCGCTTCACAAAGCTCCGTTGCGCGAAAAGTCCGCGAACCAGAGCGCTAACCGGTCCGCTGTTACAGATATATATCTTTTTTAAAACGTTAATTTCTCAAAATCCACTGGAGCACATATATTGAGACCTACAAAAGGCACATCGGGCTACCAGTCCCTACAATTTTGCCAAGTTTCGTGCAAATCCATTCAGCCGTTCGGGCTAAAAGTGAGGCCAACCGCCCTATGGAAAACTCAATGTTAAAAACACGTTTTGGGACCCCCCTTTTTTCTCGGCCCCCACTGGACGAACCCCCCCCAAATTTTCAAGGGCTGCTCAGAAACAAAATGTGCCATTTTCCTGAAAATTTCAGCCAATTCCGTCCACAAACGCCAAAGTTATTAGACATAGAATTTTCAAAAAACCCATAGAGAAAAAATCCTAACTATATATACCTACTGGCGACCGCCAGTAGGTAATATATATATGTGTATGTATGTATGGATGTATATATATATATATATATATATATATATATATATATATATATATATATATATATATATATATATATATATATATAGCAAATCTAGTCAATAGGTAGACGAGCACTGTACAGGGTCAATGTCAAGCTTAATACACAGAAACCTGCAATTTCTAATCTGGTTATTACAGTCAAGTTCTGACATCTCTAGTCATCTGTAATAATGAATTCTCACAGCTGTTCATCTGTAATATGTTTTACAGTTGAGCTGTGACGCCATAATTCCTCCTGCCAGAGCCTAAAGCCAAGGTGAAAGGCAGTCTGCAGCACATCAGTGCAGCTGCAGTTTACACAATGAGAACTGTATTTTTTCTTCTTCTCACTTGTTTTTCTAAAAAGAAAAAGTGATGAGAAGAATGGAGATATTTATGGCATTTTCTTTATTCTTTGCATGTTATGAGTCACCGTAGGACTTTCAGAGCTGAAGCATTTTTAGATATCATTTGCACTAAAGTGATGCTGATATCTTTTTACAACAAATTACTCTCACATTTTTGTGTGTTTCATTTCACACCATTTTTAATCTTCATGTTTGCAAAGATTCTATCTTTCAAATGTATTGAAGAGGGCTATGTCTCATCTAATAAGGAGGACAGTGAAGATGAAATTAATCAAATGTCTAACTCCATGAATAAGGTTGTCCTCAACATTATACAAGAAAATGATTCAAGTAAACCTATGTGTTACATTTCTTTAGGTGGTGTTAATATTCACATTGAAGTGAAATCTGGTTCCCCTTTCACCATTGTAAATGAGTCAAAATGGTCAGAATAATTCATTATGAAATTGAGAACTGATTTTTTTCAACCTGATATTGTGTCTTTAAGCTACAATGGCGAACCTATTGATCTCCTAGGTTACAGGAACCTTTTTTTTTAGATTTAGTAATAGAAGTGCTTTATGTAAACTTTATGTTTCAAAAAAGGGTCCTTCTGTTCTTGGATGGAAGGACCAGTGGAAACTTAATATGATTCTGGATCCAACTAGAATTGAACAAGTTCTTGTATTAGATGACGGAGAATGTTTAAGTAAAATGTTAAGTGAAAAGTTTCCTGGAGTATTCTCTGGCAATCTAGGCAGGATAGAGGGTTTTGAACACCTTTTACGACGCAAACCTGATGCTGCCACAAAAGTTCATAAATTGCGTAACATACCTTTCTCTGTCAGGGATGAGGTTGAAAAGAAGTTAAGTAGTTTGGTAAATAAAGGTGTTATTGAACCTATTGAAGCCTCTCAATGGGTTTCTCCATTGGTTGCAGCCAGAAAAGCCAATGGAAAACTCAGATTGTGCGTCGACTTGCGCCATCTTAACGATAATATTTTGATTGATCAATTTCCATTGCCCAAAATCAATGAAATGATTACTATGACTAGGGGAATGGAAGTTTTTTCTACTATTGATCTGTCTCAGGCATACCATTATATTCCCCTGGTTAATTCCTGTAAACATCTTACAGCTTTCTTTTCTCACATTGGTTGTTTTCAATACACAAGGATGCCTTCCGGCTTAGCTTCTGCGGCTGAAGTATTCCAACGTTTTATGCACAACATTTTTGGTCATTTAAAATACGTGCTCATATTTCAAGATGATATTCTGGTAATGGGCAAGAATAGTCAAGATCACAAAGAGAAGTTGCTTTATGTCATGCCCCTTTTGAACAAGTTTGGGAGAACTATTGAACCTACAAAGTGCAAATTTGCTTCTAACAAAGTAACTTATTTGGTTCACGAAATAAGTGCTGTGGGTATTCACCCCAAAACCAAATTAGTTTCTGCAATCACTGAAGCCCCGAGTCCTAAAAACAAAGATGAAATTAAATCCTTTTTAGGACTTGTGGAGTTTTTTCAAAATGTGTTGACATTTTTCAAACAGAACCTTTCACATAAGTGAACTACTTAAGTCAAAAAATAAATATGTATGGTACAACAAGAATTCACTAATATCAAGGACGCTATTGTTTCTGCCCCTGCCCTTCAAGGCTTTGATCCTCAAGGAAAACATAATTACTACTGATGCTAGTGATACTGGTATGGGTGCAGTTTTTTCACAGATTGATAAAAAAGGTGTAGAATCTATTGTGGCTTATGCTTCAAGATCTTTATCTCCTGCTGAATGTCGATATGCGGTAATTGAGCGTGAAGCACTTGCTTGTGCATGGGCTTTAGAACACTTTCGCACATTCATTTGGGGTAATGAAGTTACCATCAAAGCGATCATAAACCACTTGTTAAGGTCTTGTCTAACATCTGTATGATAAATGTTTCAGCTAGTTTAGCACTCATTTCCATGAGACTTTGGGATTTTTTGTACAAAGGTGAATATTTTCCAGGAAGACAAAATGCTGTTGCAATTTTTCTTTCACATTTGTCAGTCCAAATGGTGGAAAATCAGGATGAACTAATGGATTGTGTTCAAATTGCATGGTTATGGGACCATGGGTTGGAATCCTTTAAAAAAGAAGAATGGAATGATGCTTTGACTAATGATGACAGCTTAAAAAAAGTTTTTGAATTCATTAGCCAAGGGTGGCCTCGTAAATTTAATGTCAGTGATGTAAAACCTTTTAGGGAAATTAGAGAAGAATTATCCTTGCTGGATGATAATCTTAAGAGAGGTGACAAGATTATTCCTCCTTCCGGTTTAAGGGAAAGAATACTTGCTTTTTGTCATGAGGGACATTTAGGAATTTTTAAAACCAAATGCATTGTCAAAAGCAGATTTTGGTGGCCTGGTTTGGATATTTCTGTAGAAAGAATGGTAAGAGATTGCGGTTTGGGTTCTTCGGTGGACAAGACTCTTAAAACTCTCAGACCTCCTATGGGTGATTTTTTGTGTCCGAATTCCCCATGGGAGTGTGTTGCAGTAGATATCATGGGTCCTGTTGGCAGTTCTAAGAAATATGGTATTTCTATAATGGATGCTTTTTCTAAATGGACGGTTCTTAAAGTCATCAAAAATGTTAGATACTGAGACTGTCATTACATTTTTTTATGACGTTTTCATATCAGAAGGTACACCTGCAACCATAATTAGTGATAATGGTGTGCAATTTACTTCGGAAGCTATGGCTCAATATTTATCTAAATGTGGCATCACGCACACAACCACCTCCCTTTACAATCCCAGCAGGAATGGTTTGATGGAAAGGTACAATAAAGTATTGAAGGGTGCAATTCAGTTAGCTTTTCAAAATAATATTCCATGGGAAATTCAAATATTTAAAACTGTTTGGGCTTATAGAGTTGCAATTGTTGATTCATCCAAGTTTTCCTCATTTGAGCTCATGAGAGGGAGAAACCCAGAGCTAAGTGGAATCCTGGTTGGGTCAAGAATACTAGTGAAGTGTATTGGTCTTCTGCTAATGTTAAAAATAATCTTTCTATCAAACATGAAAAGTATAAGAAATTCTATGATGCAAAAAAAGCACAAAAAATGTCAAACTCTCTGTTGGTCAATGGGTAAGAATTAAAAAAAAGGTTTTGTGAAGAAAGGTGTCAGCAAATTCTTTGACCCTCAACGAATTGCAAGCTTAAAGAAAAATGTTGTTATTTTAGAAGATGGTAAGTGTTGGAACCTCAAGAGGGTCTCTGTGTGCACGGTTCCCATATCCAGCAGTTTTGATGTCAAACAATTTAAGATTTTAAATGACTCTTCTAACGAATTATATGCTCACCATGTTGAAGAAAATGAAGATGGCATCCAACATGGAATTTCTCAAGTTAAAGCTGTCAACGCTGGTAGAAAAAGAGCCCTCAGACGTCCTACCACTTTGAATGATTATTTTTGTGAATAAGCTTTTATATTTTGTGTAAAGGAGGAGATGTGTAGTGTTCTGCTTTACCTTGTGGGTCTCCCATGCCTGAGAGAGCCTGCGAAGATAAAGAAGAATCTGTTTATCTTTGTATGTCAAACTGTTTGCTGTACATTCAAAATCCTAACGGCACCAGAGGGCAGTTGTTTTCTCAGTTTAACACCAGGTGGCACGTATGTTTCTGTGTCCGGTTGAGTATTAAATAAATATACTTTCTACATCAAGAAGTTTAAGTGTATTCACTACAGTGTCTTGGCAATGAATAACCTTCAATGGGATAGATTACATAAGTTTAACAATGCGTGCCCCTTGCGCATCATGCAGCATTATCACTAACGCGAGAGGAAGGCCCACTGAGGGCATTGAGAGAGGTTGGTATAGTCTCCATGCAGGATATCTATCTCGACTGACACTTTATCACTGCAGAGGATCTTCAGTATATTACTAACCTTTCACTACTGTTTAACTTCACCGTACACAGGCTCAGGCAGGCTGTCAAAACCCATTATAACACATATCCAGCTGAACCCCCAGCACGGCGATCTTTACAAATGCTACTGGTTGCACCCTCACAGCGAAAGCTGGCAACCAAATTATATAGGGAAGTGCAGGATGAGAAAGTCACTGAACCGCTGGAATGAAAGATTAACACCACCACAGTCGGAAATGGAATGGGTGCATATATGCAAATTAATCAGCACCCTCACGCCCAACGACAATTTGCGCATTATACACTAAGGGGCAGATTTATGAAGGCCTTGCGCCGCCGGTGCGTAACTTTTTCCCATGTTAAAAATGACGTACCAGCGGCGCAAGTCCTTCAAAAATCTGCCCCTAAGTATATTCACCAGACTTATCATACCCCTATTAAACTATATAAATGTGGCCTCAGTGAAACAAGTAACTGCAAGCGGTGTGGCCAATCCGATGCTGACTTTTGGCATCTAGCGTGGGATTGTAGACGGGTACTACTATTCTGGGAAGGTGTGTTGAAATGCATACAGGAAATGGTTTGGCTTTTATTGAAATGTAGAAAAACCAAAGGTGATGATGGACGGAGCTTTGACAATGCAAACACTCACCCCCAGTCATCTGATCTGGGTTTAATCCATCACCGTTCCTTAGCTCAGTCCGCCACCCCAGTTCAGACATGGCCATATGCAAATCAGTCTGACCCTGTGCCTCATGGGAACAGTCCAGCCCGAACTGCCAAGCCATGTCTTCCCTGGACCGGAATCAAGCTTCCCAGGACCGGTTTCTGGCATTACAGCCGTCTTCAGCCAGGCTTGCTTGACTCCAGTGGCAAAGTGAGCAAGGGACTCACGTCTGAGCATACCCTGCCAACTTAGGGCGAACAAAGAAAAACCAAAGGTGATGATGGACGGAGCTTTGACAATGCAAACACTCCCCCCCAGTCATCTGATCTGGGTTTAATCCATCACTGTTCTTTAGCTCACTCCGCCACCCCAGTTCAGACATGGCCATATGCAAATCAGTCTGACCCTGTGCCTCATGGGAACAGTCCAGCCCGAACTGCCAAGCCATGTCTTCCCTGGACCGGAATCATGCTTCCCAGGACCGGTTTCTGGCATTACAGCCGTCTTCAGCCAGGCTTGCTTGACTCCAGTGGCAAAGTGAGCAAGGGACTCACGTCTGAGCATACCCTGCCAACTTAGGGCGAACAAAGAAAAAACAAAGGTGATGATGGACGGAGCTTTGACAATGCAAACACTCACCCCCAGTCATCTGATCTGGGTTTAATCCATCACTGTTCTTTAGCTCACTCCGCCACCCCAGTTCAGACATGGCCCTATGCAAATCAGTCTGACCCTGTGCCTCATGGGAACAGTCGAGCCCGAACTGCCAAGCCATGTCTTCCCTGGACCGGAATCAAGCTTCCCAGGACCGGTTTCTGGCATTACAGCCGTCTTCAGCCAGGCTTGCTTGACTCCAGTGGCAAAGTGAGCAAGGGACTCACGTCTGAGCATACCCTGCCAACTTAGGGCGAACAAAGAAAAAACAAAGGTGATGATGGACGGAGCTTTGACAATGCAAACACTCACCCCCAGTCATCTGATCTGGGTTTAATCTATCACCGTTCTTTAGCTCACTCCGCCACCCCAGTTCAGACATGGCCATATGCAAATCAGTCTGACCCTGTGCCTCATGGGAACAGTCCAGCCCGAACTGCCAAGCCATGTCTTCTCTGGACCGGAATCAAGCTTCCCAGGACCGGTTTCTGGCATTACAGCCGTCTTCAGCCAGGCTTGCTTGACTCCAGTGGCAAAGTGAGCAAGGGACTCACGTCTGAGCATACCCTGCCAACTTAGGGCAAACAAAGAAAAACCAAAGGTGATGATGGACGGAGCTTTGACAATGCAAACACTCACCCCCAGTCATCTGATCTGGATTTAATCCATCACCGTTCTTTAGCTCAATCCGCCACCCGAGTTCAGACATGGCCATATGCAAATCAGTCTGACCTTTTTTTTTTTTTTTTTATTGAAATGTACACCATAAAAATGTTTGCTTTGTTATGTAACTCAACTAAAAGGGACGGTGGGTAAGTTTGTGCGCATTGCATTGTTGATGGCCACGAGCCGAGTTGCATTACACTGGGAAAGTATTATAGCCCCGAACACTGAGAACTGGATTGGGGACATGGTGTATTGTTAAGAAAACCATGCATTATATGCAGAAGAATTGCCTACAACGTCTAGGCTCAAGGACATTTGGGAGCCATTACTCCAATATCTGCAACAACTGGCTACCAATAGTACACAGAATGAATAGAGATGATGCTATTGTGTATAGGTGCTGTTGCTGCCGCAAATGCAATTGCTGATGCTGATAGAACATTTGTTATTAATGTTACTTTGCAACGGTCGATCACAGGTTGTTTGTATGTTTATTTACTGTTTGAGCTGCCTTGCAAGGCCGTGATATTGCACTTAACACTTGAAATGTCAATAAACAGATAAATACAAATAAAAAAGTATAACAGTGCACTGAGGTCGACTTATAATGTGTTGCCCTTTTTACTGGTAAGGCAGGAGAATTGTGAATGTACCTTGTTATTGTGAAGTGAGAGTGTTCCATGGAGCAATGAGCTGCTGTGAGCTCATACACTGATATTTTGTCAGTGGGTCATTGGCTGCTCCCACTGAGGTATTTACTACCTTCATATTAAGTGGAATAAAAAGCAAAGTGCATTCTAACATGGTGCTGCCTGCTTTATGATTACCTCTACTGGGGTACATTGTGAGCCTTTCATATGGATGGACCACAGTTCTTTGATCTCGCCAGAACCTAACCCTATGAACTGTTGGCCTTGGCCTTGAGTGACTTTAAACATCTTCCAATGCAGGAGGAACCCAAACTCATAGGGCCTCATTTATGTGTTTTTTGCATGGGGCAGTGCAGAAAGTCACCTTGTTGCGCTGCCCTACGTCAAAGTGAAAGGGCAGAAATGCACCGTATTTATCTAATACAGTGAAGGCTGTATTTATGAGGCCCTTACGCCGCCATTGCGTCACTTTTTGTGATGCTGTGACGGCGTAAAAAAAGCGGCATACTGCGCCATATTTACAAATTGACTCATCTAGGCAGATGCGTCACTTTGTAAACCCCTGCGCTACATTATACTTGTGACAGGTATAATGTATGCAGGTTGGGCATTCTGGCGCAGAAAAGGCTCATAGAAGTGTGGCAATGAAATCTATGAGATTGCACTGCGCCACTTCTACGGCCTCACTGCATCAAATGCTTACTCCTGCAAGGAGCAGGCATAAGGAGTGGTGTAGGCCTTTTGTAAAAGGACACTTTGCTGGAGTTATTTGCCGGAGTTGTGTCTGTTTCCAGACACACTCCAGCACTGCTACATTTTTGCACCGACAGATACGTCAGGATTCCTGACGTATCTGTCAATCCTTATGACATGGAGTACCGTACAGTAAATACGCTCCATCCATGATGTCGCAAGAAGGAAGCACTGAAAAGAGTTGCATCACTATTTTACCACAGCAATGCAACACTTTCCATAAATGAGGCCCTGAATTCATATCCTTTCCCACCAGCGTTGTGCCATTTCGGACTCTAACCCCAATACAGACACCCTTTGCACCATGGTGCAAGGGTGCCTGTTTGGTCAGCAGGGTTGTTTTTGTGCAGGAAGGGGTACTTTCCTGCACAAAAAATAATTCTGGGAGGCTTTTTCCTCTTTCTATGTGTACTGCAGAATGCAGCAAACATGGAAAGAGGAAAAAAAACAGGAGAAATAACTATATTACCAGGGAGGCGTAAGGCTTTGACACATCCGCAAATTTACATGGTTTTGTAAATCTGAGGAAGCGTCAAAATCCATGGGTGTTGCGTGGGAAAACCGACCAAAAAACTCACGGAACACCTCCCTAACGGAGAGTAAGGCAACTCAGCGATTTCCACTGCCTTGCCTTACTCCATCTCTATGAGGCCATTCAAGACACGCAAGGTGACTTTGCATGACCACATAAATATGATATTGGGAATTGCGATGTCGTAATGTCACAAAAAGTGACAATGCAGCGGCGTAATGGACTCATGCATATACCCCATAATATCTTGCAGTCTTATCAGGTACCTTTGCCTGTCAATTAAAAAAAAGAGTCACATTTTAACCAGTTATCTAAACAAGGGAGCACATGTACCGTTATACCGGTCTTCACTGAGTAGAGAAAAAACTAGAGCCAGTACGTGGATGAATACACGGTGATGAAGTCATGCAGAATAATGGGAGGGCCCAAAATTAGACTTCCCTACCACAGCCACCAGCATTCAATCCTTGAATACTTCCATATGTAACAACAGTATTTGTAAGCAAGCTTACATTTTGGGGCTAGACCTGTAGGCCATACGGTGGAGAAGTGTGGCTCACTGGTTAGAGGAGGCAGACCTGGAAGCAGAGGTCAGCCCGGGACCAGGGTTCAATTCCCGGCTCGGCGGGGTCTTGAGTCCTAAAATGTCCATGGACTCGACAATTCTCGCTCCGGTGCCTACTCGATTCACGGATTCACACTCTGCGACTCTGGGCAATAGCTTCCTTAATCTCCACAACGGCCCCTCGCGGCGGGATGCCTGGCTTTCACCTTGCGGATACCCTGCCGGGGTTATCTCACAGGGGAATACCAGGACGGGTTCCCTAAGCAAGCGCTTAGAAACCGCTTGGTGATTTGCGCTATATAAATTCCTGTACATTTGTACATTTACATGCGCACTGTCAGTGAGAAGAGAATGAATTTTGTGCCGTATCACTTCTCATTTTGGCAGGCAGCTCCCCAGAAAATAAATGTCTCAGCCTGAGTTGTAGGGAATAGTAGAACTTGTAAGGCATTATCTTGCAGCTGACTAGCCTGACTGGCATCACACTTTTAAGCGAGAAATGCAAGCTAGTAAAGAATACAGCTTTATAAAGATTTTATCACCTAATATGTTACCACACTATTTCAAAATCTCGCTAAAAGCAGAATAGAGGATTTTATGCTTTTCCTTATGTGCAAACTCAGATTGCTAGTTCTGTTGGGTTAACAGTTTAGAATTAGTAATGGTATTTACTGGGTCCAGTTTATGCTAGAATGTTGTATGACACTATATCTAAACTTAGACAGTAAACTCTCAATATCAAACAAAAAAATATTGTGGAATAAATATAAAAGTTACAACATCGTAAAGAAAATAACAATTATCACCTGCACATTAAAACAAGGAAACATAACAATAATTATGAAAAACAAAATATCAAAATCTAGAAAATCAACACAATGCTACATTAAATTAATAATAAATATTATATCACGTATATGCACAAAATAAAAAATGAAAACACTACTATGGGCCTTATTAAGAATTTGAGGGTCCGTCTGCAGCACTGCCACTGTTGTGCTGGAAGGAGGACCACCAAGCCCATGTTGTGCCTGCCCACTGGATTCTGACGCATCTGATGTGTTAGGCTCAAAGGAGAGCCATAACAGCTGACCGTCGCTGTAACAGGGCCTGCAGAACATTCCTGCATGATGTGGCATGCACCATGTCATGCATGCTAGTCCGTGCAGGAATGGGGTTGCAATTCTAGGGGTGCACAATATGTGCTCCCCAGCATGCACCCCAAGGCCCAAAAGTGGAGGGGGCCTAGTTAGGGCAACCTTAGTTGTTTCTCTTCCAGCCTTTTCATGGTGGGCTCACTGCTATGAAATTGGCGGTGGAAATGCAACTCAGATTATACTCGCAGGTGCCGCAGCAGCACCATCAGTATATTCCTTCTGTTTACCGTTGTACCACCGATATGGGATCCTGGATCAAGGTGACAGCCCTTTAGCAGTCCGACCACCACACTCGAAATACAGCGGGCGGACCTGCTGTGGTTACAGTGGTCAGACCACCTCAACAAGTATGGCAGTCCTAGGACCGCTATACTCGTAATAAGGCCCTTAGGGGGTCATTCAATGGCGGAAGGCCCGCCACTGCAAGCCGTGCAGTGACAGGCCCTCAGCCATCTGACAGCAATTTTAACCCCGCCACATTTCGATGGCGGGAGGAGTCGTCCTAGCACCGTGGCAGTTGCAAAGACCGCCTGTCACGGTTTTGCCAAAGACAATCGTACTGATTGCATGGCGGAGGGGTCAGCACGAATAGAATGGTGGCGGTGCCTAACAGGTTGTGAATCTGCGATGAAAAGGCTGGCGGGGATTGGATTCTGGGCCCATTGCAGGCCCCCCTTGTGTTGGGGGGGTTGTGCACTGAGGGGGTACCCATGGTACCCCCCTACATTTCCCTGCTCCAGGTGGCAGGCACCGTGTCGGTGCCTGCCACGTAGTGCAGGGAATCACACAATATGGGTTTGTAACATTAAGGTGGGTGCTGCAGCCAGCAGCACCCACCGCAATGTCAAGGTTCCAGGATGTGACCACCGCGGTGGCAGTCACATCGTAATCGGGGGTGCAGGACTGCCGCCTTACAGGCGGCTGGTCCCAGTCCCTGCATTGATGGCGGGCATCGTAATGATCCCTTAGTGTTTACCATATATTGTCCAAACAAATCAAACTAGTACCCAAACAACCCATCAAATTAAACTTAAAAACAGTTAAGTATAAATGCATTTGTCCAATTAACAAACAGTCTAATAAGGCAACAAAAGAGCACAGCAAAATGCTTCCTAAAAAAGAATCACAGCAGGACAGCAACACTCTGCCAGATTGCAAAGCCTCAAAAGAAGACTGAAACACTTCAACAAACCACTAAACACTACAAACAAAGTAAGTCAGACTACAAATGAAACAAAATTAATAAATAATAGTCAAAGCTATGCTAAATGTTTATTCCTCAACAAGAAGGAAAAAAACAGGAAAAGAAAATATAGACACAGACGCCAACTTACTTGAAATACAAAAAGGTCACCTTGAAAATACGTTTTCTAATCAAAGCACAAAACCCTAATGAAACTAAAAATAACCCTTTCATGTATTTACAATTTTTTATTAAAACATGCAAAACCCTTATTAACTTTTATATTAAATTATAAATAGACACAACTAACAAATTATTCCTCTCAACAGACAGAAACAAAAGAAAACACTGTCAAAAACAACAAAGAACAAACCTGCAAAGCAAAACTCCACAACTAAAATGAAGCATAGACAGCATCCAGAACATTAGTTAAAATGTGCCCCTGCTTTGTAATAGTGTTAAAATAAAAATAACATCACATCTTTTTTTCTAAATAGTGTACATTTTCTATATGCTAGAATGCCTTTGTATTATATGACAACCTCGATAGCGATAAAATAATAATCATTTATGCTACTGCACTTTTAAGTTGTGTCCTCCACTATTTAGTCAAATATACATAATACAGGGCTAATATCAAAATACAAACCTACCATTCGCACCTGCACTCTTACCTGCAACTTATGATGAAATGCTAACACATTTAAAACAACACACTGACAACTATAACTCACAAAAAAGTAATGATAGATTTTGGGCAGGCAATGATTTCGACCATACTAAAAATCTATCCACATTTGGGGATGCTATTATCATGTTAACCAGAGCATATGTTGGCACCTAAAAAAATCCACCCTGAACATAGGACATGCAACTAACAAAGAATTTACACATGAAATCAAAAGCATAAGTCCCTGCAACAGAAGTAAACAAAAAAACAACTATGATATGTTATGTTAAAAAATGTATAGAGTGCACATCTACTTTAGGGTGTTTTGTCGCTAGCACAGCGTGTACACAATTGGAAGAGTCATAAATATAAAAAATCCATGTTTTTCAGAGGTTTTTGAACGTAAGCATGGAAGGGACAGCTCTGATGTTGGAGGGAATAAGGTTTCAGTATTTGGTGGCTCCAGTAACAAAAACTACTTCCTCCCCATTTCACTCTCTTAATTCTAGAGGACCTGATTTTCATTGCTCCCCTAGAGCGTAATTTGCAGGTAGGTTCAAACCTTTTGAATGCTTTTTTTTTAGAAGCACAGGACCACTGTCATGCAGAGCTTTGTAGGTTAAGCAAATCACCTTGAATTTAATGCTGTTTCTGACTGCCAGCCAGTGAAGCCCCCTGATTGCCTGCTTGACTGATTGACATTAGGGGATACCCAGAGGAACCCTGGCTGCTGCTTCTTGCAAAATCTGCCGTTTATTAAGTTGTTGTTCTTGTAGATTCAATTGCAACCCATTGCAGTAATCAATTTTGGATACATCTAAAGTTGTAATTACTGTTTCTTTTGGCATCTGGTGGAATGAATGAGAGGACTTTCTTAATTATCCTCAGAGTATTAAATGAGTAAGAGACTACAAAGTTGATTTGACTACCGAAATTCAACCTGTCGTCAATAACCAAACCTACGATTGTAGCCTTCATAACTGGAGTTAGGAGTGGTCACATTTTCAGGGGTTAGCTGGTAGGATTCCAGAGCTGAATATTGTTCCCAAAAAGAATAACCTCGGTCTTACCAGAGTTTACCTTTAGGCAATGATTGCCCATCCAGACACTGATAGACTGCATGCAATCATGGAACTGAGAACCTACAATGTTGGCATTGTTATGAGCCGAAAGCACAATTGGCATGTCATCTGCATAGGAAGTGAGGGAAAATCGAAAGTATTTATTCAGTGAAACCAGTTCACTTACAAATGGGTTGAACAATGTGGAGCTAAGTGAGGACCCTTGTGGTACCCCACATAGGAAGGAGAAGGGTTTAGAAGTGTATCTGTAGAACACTGCTGCATGTTCTCTTCCTTTCAAGAACAATTTCAGCTGTGCAAGAGCCTTCTTTTTTCTGCCTAATGCCTCAAGGTAGTACGGTTGACTGTATCAAAGGCTGAAGACAGTTCAAGGAGAATAAGGGCTGCAGTCCCTCCCTTGTCTAGTGCCGCCCTTATTTCCTGTGTGGCCTTGATCAGAGCATTCTTGGTGCTATGTCCAGGTCTAAACCCAAACTGCGTTGGTTCTAGTAGATGTATATAAAGGACCCGCACCCAGCACTCTCATAAAAAGCTGCCTGATCCACAAGAGTAGCAGATTCTTGAGCATACAATCACTTTCTTAATGTTGATCATATATTATATAACACAGTTAGTCTATAAAAGTCCAGGCAATAAGTCAATTCCCCCACAAAATACGATCCAGTTTCCATTCAAAGTTGGTTTACTCTGAGGAAACTACTCCTCCAGAGAAACATCAGCCAGCACGTGTTTCTTCATTCTTGACTTTTTCAAGCCAGATAAATGTAACAGTCTCTGGTGTCATACGGTCTATTCTAAAAAATCGCTGCACTGTATTCATCCGTGAAACATCAATCCAACGAAAGTATCCTATTCCAATATGTGGAGCTTTCCGGCCCTCCAACTTATTTAAGATAGACGATGCACTTCCAATTTTTTTGTACGAAAGAGTCAAAACGTATGGCTTTTGATAACTTCCAACCGCTTTCACAGAAACACGTTGATTTGAATATTCTTGTATGTAGTATCCGCCCGCCCTAGTGAGTGTACATCAAGGAGTACATGGAAAGCGTGCCTGCCAGTTTAAAGTACTGGTGCACGCCACCCCTGTCCTCGCGACGTGGTGACTTGGAAGTAGAATAGACTATATGACAACAGAGACTGAATCTGCCTTGAATAAGGCAAGAATGACGAAACAGGTGTTGGTTGTTGTACCACCTATAAAAATATGCTAACATCGTTAAAAAAAACATACACAAAGAAAATAAATAAATAAGTATTTGATCAAAATAATTACCAGTACCTACCCAATAAAAAATACATAAAGTAAGACCACACTTTCAATTTTGAAGCTGAAGTCCTAGTCAAGAAGTGATGATCCTAAAAATCGAATCCCAAAAAATAAATAAAGAATGTCCTAAAAAATGCAAAAATAAACCACAGAAAAATGCACCATTCAATGTGAATCCAACAACACAGGGAATCTATTAAAAAAACAAAATTTTGAAAAAGTAAATAAGCATGCTTGGAAAACCAAAAAATCATGGACAGAAAACAAAAAAAATATTTTGGTAAAAGTAGCCAACTCTTTTTCCTTAAAAACAATAAAATGCATCCCAGTTAAAAATAGCCTAACATCTGAAAGTAAAACCTGTAAAGGAAAAAACATATAAACCCACCCCAAAGAATACAAAATTTAGTATAAAAAATACAGTACAAAAGCATTGAAATCAAAGTTAAACAAATAGAACAGGCATGCAAAATACAAATAAACTTTACTTATTAAAACAAAGCCTATCACAATAACGTAAACTATCTAACACATACTGCACTAAAACAATACACCAAAACAACATCTTATTAGAAAGATTAGCCTTGCCAAGACTGTACACCTCCCTTCTACAACTAAACCATTGGAAAATACCTTAAAACCGTCTTACCTAAACCGAAGCTCAGCAAAGGGAAATAGCGACTGAAAACTCCACAAACCACCCAAAATGATGAGAAAAGTCAACAAAGTCAAAGAAACTGGAAAAAGAAATGGTGGACACATGAAAATAAAACAAGACTTCCATGCTATGGAAATCAATGTAATAGGTATATTGTTTTTATTTAAAAATATGAATAACATGTTAAAAATGTTAAAAAGACTATTTGTGCATTAAAAAAAAATTCTAAATGTTTTATGTATAAATATATTTTAATAGTAGAAATACTAATGTATATAACCTTTTAATATATATTCATGTTTTAACAATGTAAATAGGGTAAAAACTGCATATTTGTTGCAAATTACTGTACAACATGTATGTACACTACAACTAGATTGCATGTGTAATTCTAATGAATTGAACTAAAAATAAATCTGTGGGGGGAAATACATGAATTGAAAATAAAATAGAACATTTGATATATGTGAGGAAATGTATATAACAAAAATATGTAAAACAATATAATTATAAAAACTATAATAATAAACAAACTGTAGTGTAGTTCCTATATTCTCTATAGGCTCTGTGCAATGGAATAATATATCCTATAGATTTGACGTAAGACCTATGTCTACTAGGTCTCTATCGAATATATTAGACTTAATTGTGAGTGCCAGCTAGCTCAGAGGTCACTAGCAATGTTCTCGCGTTAACAAGAAGGGATTTAGTTTCTGACAACCGCATAAACATGACAACTTTGTTTCCCCAAGATAAAACTGATCTTCAGAGTTGTGGAAACAGTAGATAGATATTTTACTCAGTCAATCGTGCATGCTTCGTTTCACCAGAGTTTGCAGAGAAGTAGATAGACGGGCGTTTTCAATAAAAGCATTTATTGAACAGTCTTCTTTCTCAAGCAAAAGAAATGAACTGCTACAATCGTAATACTGGTTGCAAAATATAATGCATACAGTAAAAAGAGTAGAACAAAATAACACTGTAAGAGCATTGTATGGTTCCTAGACCATAGATAAATACATACATAAATAACAAAGGCTCAAAAGTACTCAACTAGTGCTTCTAAAATACAACTACCCCGATGTACCTAACCTAGGTCGAGTATGAGGGAAGAAGTAAGTGAGGTGTAGCATAAATTTAGTATTCTTTGCCAAGAATCTATCCAAGATTTCTCTTAGAGTCTAATCAGCTCCGTACCTTGGTTTGGAATGAAGAAGGTCAGGCACAAGCCCCGATTTCCCAACAACCCGCAAGGGTAGCTTGGAAACACTGGAGCTGGATTGCTCTGTAAGAGAAAAGACAGCGTCTCTCTCAGTGCGTCTGCTTGAGGGTCGGCTTCCTTCGGCACTTGCTGTAGCAGGAGGTGTCCGGCAAGTAGATAGTCGAACTGCCCCAAACCACCATGTGTTTGCTATGGCAAGTGTGGGCATATTTAAACCTTGAAGGTGCCGAGTTTGACGTAAAGTTGGACATAATAACGTCATCAAAGAGTCTCAGTTCTTTGAAAACTCCATCAGTTCTTGGACAAGTCAGTATTTGAGCAAGGGGAAGTCCCTAGCTGCTGAAGCCGAGTTTTCCAAGAAATCGTTGTGGATTTTCGGAACTATTGCAAGTAGCCATGCCATATTTGGACTGCATGAGCTATGTCTAAATAAGGTTATGATTTCTATGCCTATATAAGGATATGGTGATGTATACCTATATAAGGGCATGAATCGGGAAATTTACACTAGGGTCCTAAAATGCTATACAACACCCACTCCACGTTTATCATGTTCAACATTACTAAGTTCAAGCACTAAAACATATTCTAAAGCATGTGATTACAATCCCACCCAAAAATACATTAAAATGCATTGGAAAATGGTTGTACACGAAATAATGAGCATTTGTACTGTACGCATTTTAAAAGCAATCATTTCATCGTAAGCATATACTATAATATTGGAAATGCTATCCGAATCCATCATGAAATTACATTTATGAAATGGCTCTTAGTTACAGAAGAAAAGTAGAGACCCTCCCATTGCAGAATATACAAGCTATTTTGGTTTGCGAATTTAGGTCAATATTGTTTCTAGGAAGTATTCAAAAAATTCTTGTTCTCTAGGAATAGTTCTACTTTAAGCAGATTCCCTTGTGCCAAAGTTCATTGTGTCTGGAAAAAAGTCAAATCAAAAAATAGAGTTCCAAAGTTAGAAGCTATTGTTTTGAAAAAAAGTTAAGGTCGAATTTCAGAGTTGAAAGAACGCTGTGTGCTAACTTCAAAAGTTATTCTCGTTGTCAGGAGAAAACATGAATTCGTCTAGGCTGGCAAAGAAATCGTCTACCACAGTAGATGAAAGTTGAACCACTACTTTAAGTAGATCAATCGTACACAGATGAGAAGCATCGTCGTCAGCGTCAGTCGCAATAGCAATGTTCGCAGTTGATGGTACCTGTGCGCCTGTTGGTCCGCCTATCACACCTACAGCTGGAGTTGCCGGTGAGATCTCAATGAATGCCGTCATCAAGATTGGTACCCGTTGTGGGCTTCACAATACACGAGCTGTTACTGGACCCAGTAATGCGTCAACATCCGTTGGCATAGCTGATGGAAGTGTTAGACAGATATCTAACACGCATTCCTCTCCACAAAGCAGGCATCGTAGAACAGGTAAGATGCAATCTTGCCAGATTGGTCTGAATGACAGGAACCATGTGGTATTCAGATCTCTTAAACGAGTCAAGCCAAAGATCTGTGTTATGCATTCACGATACTGCATTGCCAGAAGAGCATTCTCCATGGTAATTTGGGTATCGCTGGTGACTGGACTTGCCATAACGAAGCAGAAGAAATAAAAATAGTATCCCTGCTACGAGTCCCAAGATGAGAGGCAGGCCGCCGAACACAGAGTGCACTAAGTTAGGAAAAATGCCCAGGACTGCTTCAAAGCGTGCTAACAGTCCCGAAAAAAATCATCTTAAATACACGTACAATACCACTGGTATCAGACATGTTTAAGATACGACCTAACACTTCTGCGAAATGTATGGGGCAGTTTGTTGATAATAATGCATGTATCTCTGCAGAGGACCTTGCAACTTGCAGATCATACGTCTCTCTGAACGAGGTCAGTGGCACAGTTTTTTGTAAAAGAATGGCATTCATTCTGCTTAAAGTATCAATTCGTAAAGAAGAGATGTTCAGTGAAGGCCATAGTGGCGACTCCCCATCTGTCTTAGTTTTTTTGGAAACAATACTTGCATACAACAAGTGAACCTGGCTGATACACTAACGAGATAAGCTGTCCCTGGAATCATTCCACAACAGCTGTGATCATTCAGCATTATGTAGCTTCCATTGGCAATCTGCCTAATAATTGGATCTATCACTGCTGCCGGGGAACCCTGCAGGTGGCATGATAAGTTGTTTGAAGAACCATCACAGGCTCCATGTAAATTAATGCCTTGACTAAGAAGTGTACTGCTCAATGTTGTTTTACAGTTTTTACCACTAAGAAATACCTCCTTTTTCCCACTCCAACATATGTGTGTGTATGGTAAATCCCAGGTCGACTTTATGTGCTCTGTACCCAGCCTTTCATACAGGCCTGCTGGTATGTGTTTTAAGCAATACTGAAACTGGAAAATTGTCACTGGTATCGTGATGGTGCCATGTATTATCCATTCAACGGCTGGTTTCTCAGAAACGGTTAATGGTAATCATTCCAGTTTTTCTATGCTCAGCACCGTATAGTCTTCTCTCCCCTCTGTGCCAAAGAGAATTGTTTATCTGTAAGGTTAAAGACAGTAAACAATGACGTGGTGTTCATTAGACGCCAAGGCACATAGCCAGAACAAAGGTTTTGTAACGTCCAGCCCAGCAGCATTGTAGAACGTAATTGAGACCTGGCCATGTTGTAACCTTAGCATGTCTTGTTCCATTATGTCTATGGCAGAGGATACAATGCTGTCCAAAGAATACATTCTGGACGACAGAGTTGTTAATCCATTGTCAACTACAGAGAGTGCTTTCTCTAAATTAATACGATCAATTTCTCGTATTCGTTCTGCAGTTTCCATTTGCGTGACTTTCCATGCTTCATTATAAGCAGCGTAAATACCGGCGTATATGAAACTTTTATGACGTGGTTTGCAAGGTCCAAGTAAGAATTCTCGTAAGTCAATGTCATTTTTAAGTAAAGTTAAGTGTTGTTTTATTTCTGGGAGTGTGGATTTTTGCAGCCATTCAAGGCACAGTTTTCCTACACTGTAAGTTGTTATTATCCCTGGATGTTGTCTCTGGAAAGATCTTGGATCTGGCCTAGTTACTGTAAACCCTTGGGTCTTGTTCATGAATCTATCTTGACAGTTATTCGTGTCTGTGGGCCAGATTAACCATTTTTTCCATTCAGGATTACTTCTATTGTGCTGTAAAATATAATTTATGTCTACCTCCTCATATGTAGTCCTATTACTATCAGGTGTATGCTTAGGTATGATGGTTTGTTTAAATCTTTTATCTTAGCCAGGCCAAAACAAGATGTCTGTTGAACAGTTTCATTTAAGAACAGTATTTGTTCTGGGATGATGCAGGCTCTGAATAATGCTTCTAAACCTTGTACCTGCCAGTCTTTTGTGCCCCAGACCGTTTTTGTCTCAATGTTGTCTTTCCAAAAGTCAAAACCAAATGTCGACATTTAAGCATAAAAGGCCGAGGAATAAATCTGTTTAGTATTTGTTAACATACTTTTCATGCCTTTCTTATTAACATTTTTAAAGTAAAAGGTTTCTGGATTTATGACATTAAAACCTGTATGGGAACTTTCTATAGAATGTTTTAGAGCTACCATTTCGTGGCGTTGGACAATGTTCCCATTGATTATAAGTTAAAACATTTCTAGGATTTGCATATTTGTGCAAATAATGATGACCAACATGATTAAAACAATACATTTCTTCATACTTTGATGACCCATCTAAGTATTCATCTTTTGCAAATGTTGCTGACATTTCTAAGTCTGCCATCATGTTATTAACAGTTTCAAAGTCCCAATCATCAGAAAATGTACTCGGTGAAACAAAGTCACTCAAGGAAACCTTAAATTGGTGTGGAATCTTCAACAGCTCAACCGGGCCATAAATGTCATAATCAGTTCTATCCCATGCTATTCTACCAGGTAGAGGAACGGCTGTGATGTTCACTGATGACAGGTCTCGTTGTTCACGATGAGATGATTTGTGTGGCTTTAAGAGCAAGTTGATGTTCTTACTTGCTGTGTCCATTTTACTATATTTGCCATCTATCAGCTTTCCCAAACTTAAAACAAGAATGAGCCATAGTAGGAGAAAAAGTACACCTAACACAATCCAAAATTCAACCCATGGTGAAGTCAGATATGTAGTTGAAAGCTGGTGACCAAGTTCTTTTCCACGTTCCTTGAACTTTTTGTTTGTTGCCGTTGTTTCAGGTTCACTGGGATCCTCAGAAAAGGTATCGAAGTTGACGAAATAGCCAGAGGCAGGTCTATCAATTGTTGTTATTGCATCTGGATTATTCGGAATCGCTGGAGCAGCTTGTTCCCTTGACATGTTAGTATAGTCAGATGCTACATCATTGTAGACGGTAGTTTCTTGACGAACTGTTATTTGGGTTTCAAGAGGCACAAGTTCCATGGCTTTGTAGCATAGTCCTTCTTTTCTCACTGTAGAGTCTTCAAAGGTGATGAGTCTTTCAGTTTGAACCTCTGGGATGGTAGCAAGATTTGGTCTTCTGATACATCTTTGGAGTCTACTGGGCCTGCTACTTATTATTGGCCACAAGGTGTGGTTTTACCAGGGTGATGGACACAAACCGGTTCACCTTTCTTCCAGCAAGGGGCGGCAGTAACACTGTTCTTGATCCGTGGACTGCTAGTACAGGTACTGGTTTTCTATAAGAAGGCCCAAATTCCTTCTTATCCGCTATTTTCTCTCTGACCAGATCCCCAATCTTTGGAATCCAGGCAGGTCTTGCTGGGACAGGTAGTTTTTCTTCAGTGGTCGTCGGCTCTTGTATGGTGTTGCTTAGACTTCTTCTTGTTTCGTTTAAGTCCTGTAAAACAGCCAAACGGTCTTTGATATGAAAGGGTTTTTGTTCTACCACTGAATTATGACGATCGAGGTCTTCGACCATCATTCTAGTACCAAAAAGGATTTCATATGGAGTGATTCCACCCAGAGAATTTCTTGGCAGATTATTAAGACTATGTTGGACACTTATTAGATGTTTGACCCACCCATCACCCGAACTTAATACCCTAGCTGTTTGCTTTATGTCATGTTTTTTTCTTTCCACAACTGAATTTCCCTCATGATGGAATGGACTTGAGTACTGCAATGCAACGCCCAAGCTGGACATGGCCTCCTTGTAAGCCCTAGAGCTAAAAGCAGGACCCTGGTCCGAATGTAGCGTGCCGATTGCATATGTGCCGATAAAGACTCGCAAATCTTTTATAACAGTTTGGGCATCAGCCGAGCGCTGAGGCCACATCCAAATGAAACTTATTCTAGTAGTTGTGGGACTGGTTTTGTCCATGGGGACGTCTGTGCTTGGATAGTCTAATGCTATCTAACAATGGTGTTTGTACTGGGCTGGGTACTCCGTAGTCAGGAAAATGGTGCCACTCCAAGCTGTGATCTCTGTAACAGACATCACAATTAATACCAAATTCGTAAATATGGGCGCTCATCCCTGGCCACCAGAACATCTCTTGCTATTCTAATGGAGATTTTGAGATCCCTTGATGTATCAGACCCTCTCCCATATGTGCTTCTTCAATCAAAGCACCTTTCTGATTCCTGTTTGGGAATACTCTATCCTCCACTCCAGGGATTCAAGCAAAAGGAACGGAGTTTGCATCAATTATGTATGTATATTCGAGTGGATATTTTGGATGTAACGCAGCTCCGCTGCCTTTGCTTGTGGCATTGACAGAGAGCATGGTTTCACCGTCTATTTTTGTTTTTGAACGAGTGATTGCAGCTACGGAAGCCGTTTGCACAGGTGCCTTCGCAGCTTCATCAGACAATGAATTCCCTTCAACGTGAATGCCATCATGCTGATGACTCAGTGTATGGATCACGTGAGTCTTTTGTAGTTCTTTCTGTAATAGAACTACTTGTTCCCAAAGCAATTTATGCTTGATTGTGCCACCTTTGGTGTCTTTGAAACCATTTTGAACCCAGTTCTGCAAGTATTTATTGTAAGACTGGACGCAGTAATACGAATCGCACACTATGAGTGTGGGAAATTCACGATCGGTATTTTCAAGCGCCATCTTGAAAGCCTATAGTTCAGCTCGCTGAGCTGTACAGTCTCCTAGGGATTGAGTTTTTGTGACCATAGGTCTGAATTTACCATCGCGCCAGCGACCTTTAACAATCGCGCATGCAGCACTATAAGCTTGTTTACCCCTAATTGCATGCTGTGCTGATCCGTCTGAATATATTATACAGCTTTAACGTTCTAGAGGCAGACTTTCAGTGGGCAGAGGACATTCTTGTTCGTATTGGAGAAATTCTTGTGTCTTCAAGTAAGGGTCAAAAACGTATTCAACGTCTGTCGCAGCAAGAGAATTAACCCATTGTATCCATCTTGTATATAGAGCTTTTGCATTTGGAATGCTTGCCTTTGTCACTGCCTCTAAGGCAGGTACAGGAGCAACAACTTTTATGCGCTTACCCTGTGCGAGGGCTCTCTCTTTTGCTACCGCAGTTTGAACCGCTGTCAGAATTTTTTCTGTTGAAGTGAATTTCATTTCAGCTTGTGTGTACAAGTGTGATTTGTAAGCTATTGGTACCTTTTCACCTTCATTAAAGGTTAGGTATGTGAATCCGCATCTCCCTGGGATGAGTCGTATTACAAGGTTGCGTTCGTTTACGCGTGTCTGTAAATGTGTTTTTGCTAACATGTCTGTTTGCACTGAACGCAAAATTTCTGTGTGTTGTTGAGTCCAATTAGTTGGTTTGAAATCAGGTTTGATTAGTTCGTAGAGAGGTTTAACCCTTTCTGCGTAATTTAGAATGGAAGTTCTTCCAAAGTTCAGGAATGCTAAAACTGACTGTAAGTTTTTCAGCGTTTTTGGAGGTTGGAGCAGCGCACATTTAAAAAAAAAGTTTGCTGTCAGGCTTTTGCCTTCACTAGAAAGTTCGTATCCCAAGAATAGGACGTTCAGGTGGGCAATCCTTGATTTTTTAAAGTTGAATTTATACCCTGCAGAGGCGAATCCAAGTATTATGGTGTTCACCCTGGTCAAGTGCCTGTCCAAATCATCATCTGTAAGATAGATGTCATTAACATACGATAATGGCTCATCATCGTACGTTTGTAGTCACTCTTGTTACTTTGGCTGAAAATAATCCAGGACTGTTCCTGAATCCCTGGGGGAGGCGACAAAAGTGTTTTAGTGTCCCCATTATTGAGAAAGCGGTCAAGTGCCTGCTTTCAGGTGAAATATTTTGACAGAAAAAGACGTTTGAAATATCTAATGTCGTTTTGTAATTTTGTGCTCACAATGTTATTCATCAGTCCTGCACTGTGTGCATTTTGTACTGCAAAGGTTTTGCAAAAGGAATTTAAATGTCTGTAGTCCAAAACTAGATGATATGTATTGTCTGGTTTGAAGACAGGAAACAAAGGATTGTTCATGGACAAGGTGCATGTTTCAATCACCCCTTGGTATTCAAGTTGATCTAAGATCTCCCTGACCTGTTTTTTAGATTATTGTTTAACCGGATACTGTTTCTGAGCAGTTGGTTGATTTCTTAACTGGATCTTGTGGTGAGGAGAATCCTCATCCCATCCCAGATGATTTTTATATAATGCTGGAGCCTGGGCTAAAGCCCATTTTCTGGCATAGGTGTATTTTTTATGAATAGGAATATGATTTGAGAAGGCTGGCATAATGAACTCTTCACCATGTGGGCACTCCCTGACAAATTCAGGTGGCTAGTCTTTTTCAGCCAGAAGAATGTCATAACCCTTAGATAGTTTTCCCAAAAGAGTGCTTTTATTTTCCTAGTTATGTCCCCCTCTATTCGGAGTGTTACTTCATATAACTTATGTGGTACACTAACCCTGGTATCTGCAGTTTCAACCTGAATGCATTCATTCAGGTCCACTGTCTCCAGATGATTCTTCAGGATCTTGTGAGCTATGGTTATTTCTGCTGCATTGTCTGGGCCCACTCCCCGTTCTTGAGTTGTGTCCTCAAGTTCCTCGGCATGTCTGATTTTTAGACTTGCAACCTTCTTCTTGGTGAATCGAGTTTTCTTATTTTTTGGAACGTGTTGATCGTCTTTGGACTTCATGCGTTCTTCCTTGTGTTCTGATCGTCCTCTTCTTTCAGATTTCTGTGAGGAAGTCTGAAAGGTACGAGAGGAATGTGTACCAGAATCCTAATATCTATCAGATTTTCTCAAATTATCCCTGTTTCTGAGGTTATACCTCTTTTCAGAGGGCTCCTTTTGGTGAGACCAACCTCTAGATTGAGAACGCTTTTCTTTAGGAAGTGTCTTTCTAGTATTTTCCCACTTTTTTTTAGGAGTAGTGAGTGTGTTTTTAATTAAAACTTTTTCAGAATTTTCTGTTAGTTCAGGCTTTACCGGTTTCCCTCCCAAACTATCTATTCCTAGTTCATCATAGGATTTTTCAATTATTCTGGCCAGTTCATATGGTTGCTCAATTATATCAAGTTATTTTAGTTTTTTGCAGATTGCCACGGATGCTGCTTCACCTTTAATATTAGCTAATATTATAGCTGAGACCTGTTTGAAATCTTTCAGTAACTTCATACCAAGATTTGAAGCAGGCTCTGACCCGTATTCATTTTGAATCGGTTTCAGGACGTCTGGTATTACTGCCATGTGTTTTTGTGTAGATTGCAGCAAAGACTGTACCCCAAGTGTCACAGTCCTCCAGGTGTGGTGCAATCCCCATTGGTAAACAGATTGTTAGAATCCTGTGTTTCTCAGGAGGTGTACTATCGGGAAATACTACCTCGATCTGAGTAATTTTTTGAGCTAACCAGAATGGAACTTGTTCCCTCTTTGTGGGTAATTTACCGATGACTGATTGTATAGTCTATGGTGTAATTTTGTTTGTGTTCCCCTGATGAGGGGTATGCTGTGGAATCCTTATAGCAGGCTGGACTGTTAGAGTCCGCATGACATATTGTACCAATTGTCTATGTATTTTAATTAATTGTTTTAGCTGAGCTAATAGTTCTGGACCTGTCATTTGTTCAATTTCAATCTTTATTATGTTTTGGAACTCCTTAGAGGTCCACATAAAAAGAAAAAACACAAATACAAAATACCATTCATAATGAAAATAGACAAATCATAGCAATTACTGCAACACAAAGTGACACATTAATAAGCATGCCATTCTTCAGAAAATATCTAAAAAACATTTAAAAAAATTAAAAATGTAGAAACAAAATCTCTCATTAGGGGGGTTATATAAGGCGAACATAAAAGAATTAGCATTTACAATACCCATTTGCAAACATATTTGTCTTAACCATTTGCTGCGATAAGAACGCAGCACTGGGCATATAAAAAGTACATGCGTTCGGTCTTGAATAGATTGATGACAAAAATTGCAATTTGCAGAAACTCCGTACCATTTACACAAAAGATTATTTAGGGGTAACAAATCTTGTCTCAATAAAAACCAAAATCTCCGAATACCATGAGGTAAATTCCAAGTAGCGTAAGGTTGCACGAATTTTCTTGCGAATGAATCAGTGAGGGGATTAACACCCTTCTTAGCAAGGATTGAAGTACTGTCTAGTCTATAGCTAAGATCCCAAGTAGCCTCTTTCAAGACAGACTTTAGCTGGGATGCGGGTAAAGAAAAGAGAATGCTCTCTTCCAACTGCAAGAGCGATACGGCCTTTCTAAAGTTATTAACAATTAGGGAGTGTTCTCTTAAACTTCCTAATAGTTCCGTCTTTAAGAGGAACCTCATAGTCCCCTCTTCTCCTCTGGCTATGCTTGCGACCCAACTTACCACAGCTGCCAGGCCCTGCACCCAGCTGCTGCGCAAACCAAACTCAAGTCTGCAAGCAGCCACTGAACAGGCAGAACTAATAGTGGTTACGCTTCTTAGCAGTTTTCCCTCCACCTTATTTAAAAAATCCCAATGTTTAATATCAGTTAATTCTAAACCATATAGAAGAGTGGAAGGGACTTTTGCCCTAAAGACCTCCAATAAATGTGAAAAATGCCTTCTTCCCATTGCCGAGTACAATGCACTTAAGCTTCTCCCTTGGGATAAAGCTTTCCGGGCATTGTTATCGGTATGGGGTTTAGCACTTAAATTATCACAAATTAGTTTTCCTAGGAAAACATAACTCTTTACTACCTCCAGTTTGTCATCTCCCACAGACCAAGTAAAGTTCGTAAATTTATGTTTTTTCCGGCCTGAGATGCACATAATTTTGCTCTTGGATGCATTAATTTTTAAAAAGTGAGAATCTGCATACTGATGTAGAGCAAGGAGGCATTTGGCGAGACCTTTGGGCATAAGATCCATTATTATGATATCATCCGCATATAACATACATGAAATGTGTTTTCCGCCCAAAATTGGAGCTATACCATCACAGGAAGAGAGTGAGGCAGGTAAATCTGCAATATATAATGAAAAAAGTAACGGGGCAAGGAGACAGCCTTGCTTAAGGCCATTACATGAAGGAATAATCTTGGAAAGGCCCCTATCTCCTCCTTGCAGGACCTGACACCAAGTGTCTGTATGTAGCACCTGGATCATATCTAAAACAAATTCCCAAAACAGAGAGCTTTCTCCACAGCAATGGGCGGTCAACCTTATCGAATGCTGTGGAGAAATCTATAAAGGTCACGTAAACTCTTCCGCCGCGTACCCTTATGTATTTATCTGTAATTGTCTGAAGAGCGGAGAGATTATCCAGGGTTCCATGACCTTTACGAAAGCCTACTTGTTCTAGTGGTAAGATTTGTTTTTGTACCACCCAATCGTTAATTAGGGATAATAAACATTTACAAAAAACCTTCCCAATTGCGTCTAAGAGGGCTATTTGACGATAGTTAATGGGTAAGTTTCTATCGCCCTTTTTAAACATAGGGACCAGAATACTCCCCTTCCAGGATGAAGGAATAGATTTTTTAATGTAACAAATCCTGAAAAGAGGAAATAAGATTTTACTCCAGGACACTGGATTTTGTTTCAAGACTGATATCGGGAGTTCGTCAGGTCCCATAGCACCTGATGGACGCATATCCCTAATAGCCGATTCTATAGATAATTCTGAGGGGCATTCAATTGTAGAGTTACTATCTTCCCCAATTCCCCTTAGTTTCACATGCAGGTCATTCTTAGCATACAGACTTAGGATGTAGTTGACCCAGGTTTGTTCAGGAATAGGGATTGGAAGGGGGGGCACTCTTGAGCCGCAACCCTCCCCAATGAGAGTCCAGAATTGTCTAGAGTTCCCTTGAGCAGCAGCTTCCCGCAAACCAATCCATAACAGGTCCTCTTTTTCTTTTTTCATTTTTTTCTTTATCCTACTTCTCCTTCTTTTAAGGAGAGATATTTTCTGAGATCTTTCTACTGCTCCACATATGTATTGTTCCCTCACCAGTTTGTTTATTTCCTTATTAAGGGAAACAACTACTTTAGGGAGGGTGGTTTTTTTCCTAATTAAATTCGATTTTTTTACAGCAGAGATGATCTCCTTCATGAGAGCCTCAAAAGAGGACTGTTCCACCCCCTGCCAATTGTTTAAATTGGATAGAGTTTTTTCAAGAATAGGTTCCAAACCCTTCATAGCTTTATGATCCCAGAAACATCTTCCTGTTTTTTGAAAGGTGACCACATCCCTGTCAAGCACCCAGGTGTCAGAATTGGGGGGGATCTACTAGAAGAGTTAGCATAATAACATTATGGTCACTAAGGGTAGTTTCTATAACGACCAGATCCCTTAAGAGAGAAAAAATAGAGTGGTCAACAATTATATAATCTAAAATTTATTTACTATTGGAGGAACTATGTGTATAATTTGCGGGAACATCGGATGGGAGCCTACCATTAACTATAAGCCCCTCCGTACTGTATAATTCCTCCAGCAGCAATTTACCCCGTTTATTTGTTTTTATGTTGTCTGGGAAGAGGGCTTGGGGAATCAACATAACCTCCTCTTTTACTTTATTCCTGAATAGTTCCAAACTGTAATTGGAAACTTTACAATTTAAGTCACCAACTAACAGGAAATTAGAGAGAGGAGCTATTTCTTTAATTTGTCCAATAAAAATAAAAACTTGTTTTAACAAAGTATTAAAAGGATCACCTGGCGGTATATAGGCATTTATTATCACAAGGGGGTGTCTCTCTCCCGTTTTATCTAAATTGGAGAGAGTCACTGCCTGGAAAAGGTTGCTGGGGTCTATATGGTGGGAAAAACTCCACTTTATTCTATTAGACAATAGGCAAGCAATTCCCCCTTTTGCATGACCTCTACAAGAGGGGGTTGCCGCCACCTCCAATACAAAGTAATCTTTCCCTATGTTCAATTTGTCAATACACCAGGTTTCCTGGATGCAAATTACGTTGGCATTCAAAGAAAAAAGATACAGTAATTTTTCAAGGTTGTTATTAATGCCAGCGGCATTCCAGGAAATAACAGAAAAGATACTGCTAAAGGTGGGAAAACAATCTTGGGTTGTCTGTCACCTTGGATGACAGGGCACCAGGTAACCAGTTCCATTGCTGTTCATTCTCAGTTATACCCCTATTTATTGTTATTGGGGGGGGGATAACATGTGTAACTATCCTTTTTGTTTTTGAGACACGAATTTTTAAATCATCAAAAGGTTGAGAAGAGCCGACTTGGCCCGGGCCCCTATGATAGCCATTCTCATTGGGGTTATCAGCACATGTGGCAGTAAAGGGCACCACATCAATCCCCTGACTCTGGAAAATTTCTGCTTTATTTAATATAAGATTCACTATCAGGTTTGAGTGGAACCTTACCCTGATAAATGACATAGACCCTGTTCCTAATATTGTTACTAGATCAATATCACTTGATTTGATTAATTTTAAACCCTCGATGTCTTTACAACATTTCAGCAAAAAAGATCTATTCAGTACTAAGTCAAGGTCAAATAGTGGGACAAAGTCCAAAATCAATGAGTCAGTACGGGTTTCCATCATCTTATAAACAGAGTTTTGACCAGAGACTACCCTTTCTGCCCGTATATGGAAAGAAGGGGCAGTAGGGTTAAGAAAGGTGGATACCACGGGGACAGAACTTCTTACTTCCACCGCTGGAGAATGGATCATGAGCCTTTCTTTTTCTGCGCCCTGTTCTCTCAAATTTAAGTTAGAACAATTAATATTAATTTCATCAGTAATAGCGGAAGGCCCCGAAAATTCGGGTGACAACCTAATTGAGTCATGCCTCAGAGATCCATTATCAATCTCAACCTTAACGGGGGAGGAATTATAGGAAATTTGGGAATTCTCAAAGAGAATTTGTCTCTGCCTCCTCTTTTTAAATCTACGGAAAGACTTCCTCTTTTTTTTTCCTTTATGCTTTCCTTGTTTTTCCACTTTTTCCTCCAATTCCGGCCCCTTGAAATCTGGATCAAAAATAGGATATAATGCCTTTTCGGCATTGGCATCTGGCAATACAACACTATTTTCCTCTAAAACAATATCTGGAACTAAATCACTTATACAATTATAAGCAGATGTTTTAAGGATAGGACATAAATCCTTCAACACAGGTGCAACAAGTATATTCTCAGTTGACAAACAAGGTGCATTAGCTAAAATTGTTTGGGGAAGTGTTGTAGTGGGAGGGTCTAAGCCGCAGCTCCTTTCAGAAGTTTTTGATAATAAAGCCTTTAAAATTTGGGTAACAGATTCCAATACACAATCCGAGCTACCCACAAATTTGTTCAATAGCGTTAGAATTGAGGATAACAGATGTTCCAAGGAAATCAGGAATTCAGATATAGGTTTCTCTGATAATTTCAAACTAGGATCATTAATAACCTCAATCCCCGTTATATTGAGCATTGGACTTTTCGACATATTTGTCTGGAAGGAAAGATCTTGGGAATTAGGAGAGGGGGTACTACTATAGAGATGGAGACCAGAAGGAGTAGCACCAATTGGGGTCTTCGCAACATCTAGCAATACCCTAGGTTCATCAACCAGATAACGTTCACATAACACTGGGTCAATGTCCAGCGGCTGTGAGTCTTCATTAGTATCCTCCCTCAACTTGGAGAGGAATAGTGTGCCATTATGCAAGACATTTACGGATGTTAAAGGAGTCTTGGTATTTTGGAAATTATCTGGACTAGAGACTAAACATTTGTCATTCTCCGAAAGTATAGGAGGAGTAGATAGAATACCCACAGTAGAATATGAACTTAAACTAAGATTTCCCAATTCCACCTCCTTCGGGAGTTGATTGAGCGATGGGTTATGTGATGGAATTAAGGTGACACCCTTATTAGAAGCAATATTTTCCAGGGGCACCTTATCCACCGATTTCTCCCAAAGCTGAAATATCTGATTTTTGCCCTTCAACTGGATTGTTGAGACATTCTTATTTCGGAGGGGGTTGGATCTGGTCTTAGCTGTTGATCTTCCCCCCAACAGTCTCCCAGATCTAAGCTTTTTTGCAGTCATATTACAGGCGATATCGAGTTGTAAAAAATAAAAAAAATGTATATAGTGCCAGTGATCAGGTTAAAAATATATGAGACAAATACTGTCAAGTCACAAAACCAATGGGGCGCGTATACAGAGTCACTGATAGTGCAGCAGTTGCCAACGTCTATACAAAATGAATGGGTTACAAGTTAAAATAAACTCTGGTAATCAAATGTTAAGAAGTGGGCCCAGCCCAGCCTACTTCGGCCACTGAGGGCCACAGAGGGCCCGCTCTTTGTCCGGTCTTCGTCCGCGCTTCTGTCCGCGCGCGTCCCACGTTTGCGTTAGATAGCAAAGCTAAGTAAGAGGAGGAGGAGGGGGCGGGAAGAGGCACCAGGTGCGCGCGATGAGCAAGCGCTAGCACCTCTGGGCCTCGCAGTCCCGCTCCTGCTGATTGAATGGAACGCCTCTCTCCCTGAGCAAACACAAGAAATCCGAAGTGGAGCACACGGGCTCCTAGGTCCCAAATAAGCGCCTCAGGGCGGAACAGCCCTCGCCGTCAGGACACGGAGCACAGTTTTTCAGTAGAGAGCACAAGGTGAAGGCAGGCAATGCGAGCGGCTCCCGCGGAGCGGGGGCCGCGAGATGTAAAGTAGCCTTCAGGGAGGGGGCGGGAAGAGGCACCAGGTGCGCGCGATGAGCAAGCGCTAGCACCTCTGGGCCTCGCAGTCCCGCTCCTGCTGATTGAGTGGAACGCCTCTCTCCCTGAGCAAACACAAGAAATCCGAAGTGGAGCACACAGGCTCCTAGGTCCCAAATAAGCGCCTCAGGGCGGAACAGCCCTCGCCGTCAGGACACGGAGCACAGTTTTTCAGTAGAGAGCACAAGGTGAAGGCAGGCAATGCGAGCATCATTTGTTCAATGGCAGGATGTGGTATATAGCTAGCTAGTACCGGCCATGTCGCTCCTGGTCTACCTAGTGGACCGAGCCTGGTAATGTGATTTTGATGTTGTAGGGCGCCTTTAAACCAGAGCTGATGCTCTTAGTAAGTTAGTGGAATTTCAATGTCCTCGAAAGGAACGGATTCCGCTGGATGTTCCTCTATCTTATAGAAGTGGAACAAGTGTTGTTGGAATTGCTTGTGGAAAGATAATCCATGAATAGAATACCTCTGTCTGCCAATATTCATGTGCCTCTATGACGAAAATTACCCTACTACCTCTTGCTGACAGGCCATTTTCTATGAGTTTTATAGCAATTGTTTTCCGCACATTTTCCGGGATGTTTATAGCATCCGCGTCGTCATGTCGGAAACCCGTAACTTCAAGACCTGGTTGGTTTGCATTTACTGCAATTCCATTTACCCTTGGATTATCCTCGTCGGTATCCAAAATGTTTGTTTGAAAGTCTTGCAGAGCAAGTTTCAAGGAAATAAAGATAAGGTGCACAATATTTTGGAACACTGTATCCTTCAACGTTGAACAAAACCAAAAACTCAAAAATAGGATTTTCGTCTTACTCAGTTATGGCAGATATTTTATCCTTTAACCCACTCCAGACGTCTATTGGAGTATTTTACAGGATAAAAGGGGTCTCTGTGAAAAGCACGACTGAGTTACTCTAGTATCTAGCGTTAAATTAGTGCCTTACCAAACATTGGGTGCCATGTGGTGTAGTTCCTATATCCATAATAGGCTCTGCGCATTGGAATCCTATAGATTTGACGTAGGACTTATGTCTACTAGGTCTCTATCGAACATATTAGACTTAATTGTGAGTTGCCAGCTAGCTCAGAGGTCACTAGAAACTTTCTCGAGTTCACAAGAGGGGATTTAGGGCCATATTACCAAGGTGAAGTATCGCCGCTTTTTCGGCGAATTGTGCCGAGAAAGCGGCGATACTTCTAGCGCCCTATTAACAAGGGCATGCTAACGCCTGCCTCAAGCCCACTTTGCATGTCAGCGAGAAACATCGCTAATGACATGCAAAGTGGGCGTTCCCACGTCCAACCACGTGTAAAATGTGGTTGGAGGTGGTAACACCCTATTACCAAGGCAGGCGTTTGGAGAAGGAGACCTGCGATAAACTTGTTTATCGCAGGTCTCCCAACGCCTGCTCTGATCAGGTGTTAGGCATTGATAACATGGGGGTGTGGATCATAAAGCTGAATCCACCCCTCCATATTATCAAGGCACACATTAGCGCGAGACAACAACGCTTGTTTTCACGCGCTAATGTTCCCTATCACCGTTTATCGCCGGATTTAATATTGCCTACGTGTTGCGCGTTGATAATGTTGCGCTAACACGGCGATAAAATCCGTCGATTGCATCCTTATTGACCCAATGAAGATGCATATTTAATCACTTGTATAGAAATATAATGTAGTTCAATATGAAGTAACCAATGGACTACATATGGTTAAAGTGAGAAATGCCATTTGTAATATATTCAGTTACTTGCATGCCGTTTAAAATAAATTGAATCTGATTAAAATGTAATCTTACAGGACAGGTTCAATATAGCAAAGTTATTTTTTCCACAATAAGTTTTATGGTTCAAACCAAAAAACTCTTTATTAAAGTATTGTAGAATTTGGATACAGTTCCAGGTATTTCAGAAGGAGCCTTCTGCTTTAAGACTTCATTTTCTATGTCCACCTTTCACAACAGTACACCAGAAGGAAATAAGGTCAAAAGCCATCACAAAGAGTAGCATATGAACTATATTACATGACGCCCAAACATTTAAAAAAGAAACCACTAATCAAATGCCAAACATTAAATACTGTTTAACAAAAGGACAATGCAACAGTGAGAAATCTATGATCTATATTTAATAGCCTAACCTAGCGAAGGAATGTTCCTTTTTTCCATAAAGAAAATAAAGAGTTAATGTCATGCATTAGCTGCTGAAATTCTGCAGCCTGAGGGAATCTAAGCAATTTACCTCTTTTTCTTTTATCTGCAGCCTTTTTGATTTTAGTAGTGCATTCTCTAAATTGAAAGGTTATCAAGATATATGTGCAGAGGCAGTGAGAACTGCATATATTGCTTTCAAGTGTGATGTACCAAGATCAGAGTATTTACCAAGTCAATTGAAAATAAGCCAACAGAGATCTCCAAACCAAATTTGCCTTCTGCTTTTCTGTTTTCTGTTTCCACAACTACACACAACTAATGCTGGCTCCCTTAGGGCCTTATTATGATAGCGGGTGGTCAGATCGCCGCCTGCTATCATGGCAGTCAGGAGGCCACCCAACAAGCAGGAGGTGGTCCGACTGCCAATTATGATACAAACGCCAGTCTGGCGGTCTCAAAATTGTGCTCATTTTCACAGCGGTTTGCGCTGCAGCCCAGGAAAAGGGCCACAGCACAAGCCACTCTGTAAACGAGCACTTTGTGCACATCCATGCACATCCATGCACATGCACCATGTGGTGCATGGCACACAGTGCATGGATGTGTTTGGAGGCACTAGATGTGCCCCCAGGGCCACTTTGCAGTGGCCCACGAGGGATGTGGGCCCTGTTTGGTGCCGCCAAGGCCCCTTTCTGACAGCCTGCTCATGGTGGTAAGACCGCCATGAGCAGGCTGTCGGAAAGGGACATCCTAATCCCGATGGTGGTGCCTGCCTCTGCACTGCCTCCAGTAAAGATCACGATTTCAACTGCCGCACCGTCAGGATCACTGATCCTGGCCGAGGCAGCGGTCCCTGCCGACAGACAAGAGTCCAACCACCAGCATTGTAATGCAGTGGTTGAACCGAAGGGCTGTCTGTCGGTCGGACCACCATTGACCACCTTTTGGTGGTGGTCCAACCGACATCATAATGACCCTAAGTGTCAAAAGTAGTTCAAACAGGAGTTTATGACTTGCTTATTACCAGGGGGAGAGTAGATGTAAAAATAGCGCAGGTAGTTTCTAGACTAAACTTCAGTTCAGCACCTTTCTGAGACTACTATCTCACCATCTGAAGAAGCTGCAAAGACTGAAAAGTGGAAAAGTCAGAACTGTGCATCTTAAAAAGGCATGATAACATCACTCTCCGCTGTGTGCATGTTAATGGGAGAATAAACACCAGGAGGGGTTGAGCTAGAGTTAAGAGGCGATTGAAAATTCTCAGCAATCCATATGATGGACTAAATCCAGCTGAGAATCCATTGAGGCATTTACTCCACAATACGGTAGTAGGATGATGGAAATTCCACTGAAATAGCTTCCTACAGGTTTAATATTTTTTCCCTACTCTAAATAAGGTGTCACATTGTTATACACTGTTGACCATACACTTCATAGTACTATACATCTGTTTCAGAATAATTGTTTCTGTTATCATAAATTCTCCAGGATCCTTCAGTCCTGTTCTTTACATCTTTTCAAAATCTCAAGTTCAAGAAACACCGAGGTCATAGGGGAAACTTTTTTAAAGCAATCTGACAAACTTTGGAACACCCCTTGCTCACTATCAAAGAAACTGAAGATCTCTTTGTTGGTTAGTGCAGCCAAGGCTGTCTTGTGTGCTCTCTAATGAGTGGCTTTCTTGACTCGCGGTCAATCTACCTCTAGCAACAAAACATGACTATGGCTGTCTATCTGGGCTTAATAAACGACATATCTACATAACAGACAACATATGACAGCATAACTGATTTTTAGGTGTACATTTGCATCGCAAAGTGTTCAGAGAAGTTGACTTTAAGATCATGTATTAGAAAACTCTTCTATGTCTTTAAGACAACACTTCTTTCCGTGGTCCTGCTTGGATTCTTGTACTCTTGTATTCCTTCCACTTTGTATGCATCCTACAAAATTTATGGATGGTCAGTTTAATTTGGGGAGTTTTCTCTTGGATGCTGGAATTAAGTGTCTGCATTTATTGGTTATTGTTGAGTCACACACACATTAGAACCTGGCAAAAGCTGCTGGTGACTTTTTGTTATTGCTGGGTTCCAATATTACCAGGCTTTATTTGCTTATATCTAGCATGCCTGAGGACTGGTTCTCTCTTCTTGTTTATTAATATATCTGTAGCCTGTGCACCTTTCTCTGACCTCCTATCCCCTCTTACTTTTCACTGTGAGCAATGTAATCAGCTAATTTGCCCCAGGCAATTCCCAGAACCCTCCACCCATTCTTTCAACAATTGCAAGGGCTCTCAGGGTTAACGGAACCGTCTCCTACTCTCTGTCTTCACCATGGACTCTGGGGGCCTTATTTATGAAGGCCTTGCGCCACCGGTGCGTCACTTTTAACATGGGAAAAAGTGACGCACCGGTGGCGCAAGGCTTTCATAAATGAGGCCCTGGGCATTTTGTGTCAGTGCCCACTGATCTCTCAGATCATAGCACCCATTCCAGTGAGTTTACTACAGCCACTACACAGCAATGCTTTTCTCTGACCCACGCGGTGATGAGGTTAATATTTATGCTACGCTGGCGGGTGGTAGTGCCATTTTAGAGACTTCAGCAGAGCTCCATTTCCATAGTCTAGACACATGAAATCAGCTGAACAGCGCAATGACCGCAATATTGACATTTATGGCTGTGAAAATGGTCTACGGCAGGTAGCAAAAAAAATGGTGACCTCTTATTGGCTGTGCGTGCCCACATCACTACGTGGCACCGTACAGCTGTGATAGCTGCCTGCTTTCTCCTGTGGCATTAGGATAACAGAAGCAATTCAAGTGAAAGTACAATCGTGTCAGTGGGCCCTGCCAATTGACACAATTGTACACGTTAAAAGGCGGCATTCTCAGATGCGCTCGCTTCTCTCGCTCCTTCTTTACTCCTCACTGTGACAGCATCCCTCCCCTCTGTGATACCCCAGCATGGGAGGAGGAGGACACTGGTAGCTTAGAGGGAGACCAAGGGCAGTCCCTGGTACGTGCGGTCGGGGCTGCAACCGTTTTCTAGGGGCAAGGCAGGCCTAACTACTGACGGCAGAGCTGCAATAAAGGACGTCTACTCAGGTGCTCTGTTCGTGCCGTCAGCCACGTGCGCTGACGTCACCCTTTATTATATACTCCCCAGTCTGTGCCCGGCCCAGAGAGTTGAGTGCGTTATAAAGTATTGGAGTGGCCAGGTGGCTCACTACATCCCATCCAACCCAACAACTTTGAATAACAAACAGAACAGAATGTCACTCAGGCAACTTTCGGAGACCGCCTCCTGTACCTGTCCCCCAGCATCAACCATGGTCAGCCTACCTCTGGGAGCCTGTAACACAAGAAGTTTCGCACCCTGGTACTCGGATCCGGATTGTGGCTTAGCCCGTAGAGAGGGTGCCTACTCTGGTCTTCTCCGTTCTCGGCACCGCAGTGGTTGCTGTCGGGACTGTGGTCAGGATCACTTCGCTCGACCACGCCCATCGGACTTTCCGGGGTAGCCCCAACTGCCTGGCTCCCCTTCCTTGGCACATCTTCTTCTCCTTCTTCTCACACCTCCATTTCGGGCTACACTGCCGCCTCACTCGGACCCGGAGCCTTTTTGAACCACAACACATTACAGTCAATACGCTGATTTACTTTCTCCGCAACAATTAGAGTACCTTTGATCCATACCACCTTCCATAGATCATGCTCGAATGCTGTGTGAAACTTGGAGCTTGGGTGTCGATCTTTTCCCACCATGTAGTCTCCTACCTGGATGTCAGCCAGCCAAGCCCCTCTTTTCTTACTGGCTCGGTCATTGTTACATTGGCGCTGGGCTTGGGACCGCTCTGCTTCTAGATCTACAGGGGTCCACCCTGCACTTCTAGGTATGCAATCACGCACTGCTCTTTTTAGCAGGAGATCGTGGGACGCACATTTGGTTGTGCAGTGAGGCGTTTGACGGAATGCCCTCAATAACTGCCGCAAGCATGTTTTCAGATTGATACCTTGGTCCACTCCAATCCGTAGGGCTTTGTTCAATGTCCCCATGAAGCGCTCTATATCTCCGTTGGCTTGAGGCCATTGAGGTGTTATTTTCCGATGTTGTATGCCATGCTGGTCAAGGAAATCACATAATTCCTGTCCCTGGAACCGCGGCCCATTGTCTGTTCGGAGCTCCTCCGGCAGTCCCAGCAGAGTAAAAGTCTTCTCCAGTGCAGACTGAAGGCATTCAAAGGTCGTCGAGGTGACTACTTCCACTACAGGAAACTTCGAATGGCTGTTCACGAGCACCGCCATTTGCCCCCCATCTGGAAAACTCCCAAAGTCCAAGCTCACTCGCACCCTGGGGCCTTCTGTTATGATTGGCGCTTCGGGCGGGTTAGCCCCCGTTATCAGGCACGCATGGCACCTCCCTACTTTGTCCTCCACAAGCCGATCTATACCAGGAAACCATACTTTAACTAGCAGGGGGGCCTTGGTCTGCTCGATCCTCAGGTGCCCCTGGTGCACCAGATCTACCGTTCGACCTCATAGTGCAGCTGGTATTACTATGCGTGGGCCCTGTAAGATTATGCCGTCCCCTTCCGCACTCAGCTCTTCTCTGCACTTCCACATGCTCTCCCAGTATTCCATGTAGTCGACCCATCTTCGGTCATTTCCACTTAGGAACCACTTCCACTGATGATCACGTAGCGTGCTGGCAACAGCCTGTAAACATTCATCTTGCAGCAACGCCTTCCTTATGTCTTCTAGCAGCAACGCCTGGGGAAGGGCTTCTTCTAGCAGTTGTCTCCCAAATATCTCGGCTCCTTCATCCACTTCCGGTCCCTGGACTCCACTCGGGGCTAGAGGGTGTTGTGACAGATAGTCAGCCGGGTTGCTCGCTCCCGGGAGGTACACCACCTCAAACCGGTATTGCTGAATCTGAACAGCCCATCTCTCAATTCGCGGAGGCCCATTCCTCACTGTTCCTGCAAAATGAGGTACCAGCGGCTTGTGGTTCGTCACCACTGTGAATGTGTGACCACACAAGTATATGTTGAAGTGTTGACACACCCACCGGATGGCCAAGGCTTCCCTCTCAATCTGCGCATATTGTGTTTCCACCGCTGGGAGCGCCCGGCTGGCGTATGCAATGGGCACCCACTCATCCTGATCTGTCCTCTGTAGGAGCATGGCTCGTAGTCCCACTGGGCTAGCATCCAGGATCAGCTCCGTGGCAGCTGCTGGCAGAAAGTATGCTACGGTGGCACCCTTCAACAGTGCCTTCTTTATATCGGCAAATGCTTGTGCTTCCTTATTAGTCCACTGCCACATTACGTCCTTTTTGGTGAGTTGCAGGAGAGGTTCCGATATAGTGGCCAACCGAGGAATGAACCAGCCAGAGTAGTTAGCCATCCCTAGGAAACTACGCACTTCTACGCACTTCGGATGGCGTTTGAGGAATTTCCGCCGTTCTGATTGGCTCCACCTTAGCCGGATCCACCTGGAAATCCCCGGGCCGAGAACCGATACCCAAAGAACTTGACCTCTGTAGCATAGAAGTCACACTTTGTTTGATGAAGGGTTAGACTTTGCTCCACCAGTCGCTGAAGAGTGGCTCTCAACCTCACATGGTGCTCCTCCAGCGATTTCGAGAAGATCAGGATGTCATCGCTGACATTGATGACTCCCACTAGGCCAGAAAGCGCTTCCCTAACTGCCTCCTGAAACACTTCCGCTGCCGAGGACACCCCAAAGCTCAATCTTTTGAACCAGCGTAACCCCACCTGTGTGGATAAAGTAGTGATATATCGGCTTTCCTCAGCAAGCATCAGTTGATGATAACCCGAGTTCAAATTCACTTTCGAGAACCACTGTGCCTCATTTAAGTCTGTTACAATCTTGTCTATGATCGGGGTGATATCTTCTTCAGCAGCCTCATCTCCACGCACAGCCTGATGGCCCCGGGCTGCTTAGGCTTGGGGGCTATTACCAGTGGTGACACCCACGGCATTGGACCGGACACCTTTTCAATTACTCCATCGAGCTCAAGACGGTCCAGCTCAGCTTCAACAAGTGGTCATATGTTATGTTATGTTATTGATTATTTGTAGAGCGCACGTACACCCATGGGTTTCATGGCGCTAGTGTCTAAGGTCCTGAGATAGTCCCTAATCGTAGGCTTGTTTGAATAACCACGTTTTTAGGGATTTTCCGAAGACCAAAAGGCTGTCGCATTTCCTGAGTGAGGTAGGGAGGTTATTCCACAGAACAGCTGCTAAGTGAGAGAAGCAACTTCCTCCTTGCTTCTTCCTTTTAAAGGACTGGATGGTCAGCAGGTTCAGGTGTGCTGAGCATAGATTGCGTTGTGGTTTATGTGCAGTTAGCAACTGCCTGATGAATTTTGGGCCTTTTCCGTGTAGAGCTTTAAAAACAGTGCACCCCGTTTTGAAGGTGATCCTTTGGGCTATTGGTAGCCAATGGAGTTTTTTCAGACTTGGTCGGGCTGACTGCCATTTGGGCTGTTTGCATAACAGCTTCGCCGCCTGATTTTGAACCATCTGCAACTGTTTCAGTGCGCCGACTGGGAGCCCAAGGTAAATGGCATTAGAAAAATCAAGGCGAGAGAGTACTAGGGCGATTATTACCTGCACTAGTGCTGAGTGGGTGAGTAAGTGCGCAATTTTTCTGATTTTCCGTAGTTGGAAGAAGCTAGACAAAACAATGGCTCCCACTTGGCCTTTCAATGAGAGGTCAGCGTTTAGTATAACCCCCAGACTTTTGACTTTCTGAGAGGCTATAGGCGGGGAGCCCAAATGTGGAGGTCAAAAGTGTGGACCCCAGCTGAGCTCGCTCTTCCCAGGCAGAATTAGTTCTGTTTTGCCTGGGTTGAGCTTGAGATGGTTTGAGTCCATCCATTTTTGTATGAGTGACAATGTTACCTGAAACTCGCTGACAGCGTCCGATGTGTTCAGGGGGAATATTAGCTGTAAATCGTCAGCATAGTTAAAAATGGTAACTTTCTGAGTTTTTAATAAACATAGTAACGGTCTCAGATATAGGTTGAATAGAAGTGGTGAGAGTGACGAGCCCTGTGGCACTCCACAAAGTGAGGGTAGTTTATGAGCTGTGAAGGTGCCAAGTCTCACAGACTGTGTCCGATCAGCGATAAAGGACGCTATCCAACCAAGCGCTGAGCCCCTGAGGCCGGCCTGCTCAACACGGTTTAACAAGATATTATAGTCGACCGTGTCGAACGCGGCCGACAAGTCAAGTAGTACCAGTGCCTGGTGGATATCTTTGTCTGAGTTGGCTCTGATTGTATCCTGAACTGCAAGGATTACTGTTTCAGTGGAATGAACTAGGCGGAACCCTGCTTGGTTAGGTTCCAAGAAGTGTGATTGCTCTATAAAGTTTGATAAACATCTGGACACATGGGCCTCGAGAAGTTTAGATAGGAACGGAAGGAGTGAGATAGGCCTGTAGTTTGCCAAATCCAGAGGATCGGCCCTCGGCTTCTTTAGGAGCGGGACGAGCGTGGTTGCTTTAAATTTACCAGGCACCTTACCCTGTAAAAGAGATTCGTTCAGGAGTGGAAGGATGCTGGTAGGGAAGGCTGAACATACCTCTTTCAGAATATGTGGGGGGCAGCTATCGTCAGGAGATCCGAATTTGACCCTAGCTAGGAGTTCTGATAGCGTATTTAGGTCAATAAGGGGTATGGCGTCCAGTGTGTGAGGGTTGATGCAGATGTCGTCCAACACTTCTCCGTTAAGTGAGTTGGAAATACTCCTTTTTATGGTAGTGATTTTATCTATAAAAAACGAGTTGAGTGAATTGCAGAACTTCTGAGTAGGTACCTGGGGAGGAGCAGTTCTGTCACTGTTGCAGAGGTCTTTCACTATTTTGAAGATGTCCTTGGCCTGATTTTGGGAGTTTAGTATCTTCCCAGAGAAATATTCAATTTTATTTTTTATGATATTTTTTAGATACTCTCTGCGGGCCGTCATATATACTCCCTTATGTTGCTGACAGTAATTCGCTCTCCACGCTCTCTCTTTCTGGCGTAATTCCAATTTAAGTTTTCTTAATTCAGGACTGAACCATTGATGGGCATCTATGGCGTGTGTGCGAGAGAACTTGACCACTGGGGCGTGGCTGTCCGCAGCCTCTGATAGCCACTCTGTGATCTTTTCTTCCATGTTATCTGGTTCATTGCCTAAGCAGGGTTGTGTGGATTTCAGAGTGTCTAAGAAATCCGTGTTATTTATAGAGTTCCATTTTCTAGTTATGCCTCCTGCCTTGAATGATGGTTTAATATGGCTTTCCATAATGATAGTAAACTGTATTAAATGGTGGTCAGACCAGATACAAGGGGTGATGGCAGGAGTTGGAAGTGATAGGTTGTGAGACCAAATTTGGTCTAGTGCATGACCCTTTACATGAGTGGGATCAGAAATATGTTTGGTAAAGTTGAGATTCACTAACAGTTCCTGTAGTTTGACTGCCTGAGGGCCGCCTGCCTCATTATCGAACCAGTAATTCAGATCCCCTACAATGAGGACTTTCGGGTAGTTGACTACCAGGGGGGCGATCTGTTCTCCTAAAGAGAGTGGGAAAGTATACATGGCCCGGGGGGGGGGGGGCGGTATATCAGTACTATTAGAAGAGCGCCTGCGTCTGATTCTAATTTAATTATAAGGTTCTCAGACTCTGTTAAGATTAGGGGGGTAAGAGCCGCGAATGTGTGGTTTTTATGAATAATGGCCGCGACCCCACCACCAGGCTTACCTAGAGGGCGGTTTGTTGCGAGGATATAATATTCCATGGGGAGTGCTGCTAAGATATCGGGCGGAGATTCCTCGGTCAGCCAAGTTTCCGTAAGTAACAGAATATCTGTTTTTTCCGTGACCAGTAGTAGAAAAATATCTAATTGGTGCTTTACCAGGGACCTGGTGTTAAGATAAATACACCGTAGTGCAAAATGAGGTTTAAAGGTGGAGATGGTACTTATTGGAGAAACCAACCCCTCATCTATATCCTGGCAGGTTGATGGATACCTGGCAATGCCGTTGATGGAAATGCGACGTATTGTATTCAGGGCCACAGGGGGGCCGGGGTGTGAGTGAGGGTCCAGTAATTTGAGTTCCTTAGCTGAGTAGGTCAACATTTGGCCAGGGTTCCATGCCACTGGCGCTGGCCCGGACGGGCGCAGACGGGCTTACCTTTGGCGCGCCTTTGGTGCGCCAGCGGCGCGTCCGCTGCGCGGTCGCGGCAAGGTGGTCATATTATAGTGATGGGGGTGGGAGGGGCCAGCAACTGGAGCTCGGATCAGGTGATTCCCTCCTAAGATGGCGGACTCTGTCTGAGCTATTCCCCGCTGTAGCGCTAATCGACTGCAGGGGGGGGCGGATTCAAGTTTCCAACAGGTAATCAGCCAAGTAATCTGGCCTTTACTGAGATAAAGTGCAAGTGAGCAAATTTTGCTTGGTTTTTAGGAATCGCCACTGCGAGTGCCAGCAATGTATAAAACACGTGCAAACAAGCAAATACAATTTTAAAAGAATAGCAGCTAAGACAATTTTAAAATAGCAGCTACTTCCCGGCTTTCCGCCTCAGGAAGGGGACAGTCACTGTAGGCAGCGCGCATCTACCTCAGCGCAGCTTTTGTAGTGACGGGGGTGGGAGGGGCCAGCAACTGGAGCTCGGATCAGGTGATTCCCTCCTAAGATGGCGGACTCTGTCTGAGCTATTCCCCGCTGTAGCGCTAATCGACTGCAGGGGGAGCGGATTCAAGTTTCCAACAGGTAATCAGCCAAGTAATCTGGCCTTTACTGAGATACAGTGCAAGTGAGCAAATTTTGCTTGGTTTTTAAGAATCGCCACTGCGAGTGCCAGCAATGTATAAAAACACGTGCAAACAAGCAAATACAATTTTAAAAGAATAGCAGCTAAGACAATTTTAAAATAGCAGCTACTTCCCGGCTTTCCGCCTCAGGAAGGGGACAGTCACTGTCATAGATGGAACGGCACTCTATGGTGGTGAAGCGCCACAGACTGCACTGACTCATCAATGTGCAAATGGACCTCTACTCCTTTCAGGCAGCCCAGCCCCCGGAACAGCTCAGGGAATTCTTCGAGAATCTGGTCCACCTGCGACTGGTGTATGTGTTTTGCAAACATCACCAGCCCAAGATCCTCGGATTTGTGGCAACTTAACAACGAGCCAGCCCGATCACAGGTGACATAGAACCTTGTGGTAGTGATTCTATTCTTGTACTTTACTTCTGCATCAATGACCCCCTGCAGCAGAATAGGGGTGCTCCCTCCATATGTGAGAATTTTGACTGCAGTCTGCATTAGCCGGGGTCTCGGGCTGAACCTCCTATATTGATCAGCATCCAGTATGTTCACAGATGCCCCAGTGTCAATCAGCGACCACACACAAGACTCCCCTATCTATACTTGGCCTGCAGGCGGTGGTCTCTTGGTAGTGTTCACCCCCGGATGTGTGAGATGACAAACACATTGTCCTCAGTGACTGACAACAGCTGACCGCGGCTGTCCAAATCTTCCTCTTCCTGCACCGTCTTAGCCGATTTTGGGAGTCTCTGTCTTGGAGGCCTACTTCCGCCCTGCTGTGTTCCACTCTGGCACACCTTTGCGAAATGTCCATATTTATTGCATTTGAGGCACTGCCTCCCTTATGCTGGGCACACTCTGTGGGCATGCGCCCCCATGTCACAGTTCCGACATTCTCGAGTTTGGCTCCTATCCTTCTGTTTGGCGTCCGCTCCAGCCCCACGGCCATATGCTTTTTTGAGCACCTCGACCCTCTCTTCCTTGATGGGCGCCGGGAACACCAGTTGACCGCCAGTCAATTTTTTAGCGAACGCCACCTCCATCGCGCCTGCTCGTGCATCTGCCAGCTTATGCGATCTCCCCAAGACCAGTATCTCCTCCAACGTGATCCCCGGCTGGGGTAGGATCAGTTTGCGCAGCTCTATGGACTTCAATCAGCTGGACCCTGGTCTCAAACGCTCGATCGACCCCCACACAGGTACTGGACAACTTCCGTAGTCTCGCAAAGAACATGCCAATCGACCCATTGTCGCCTTGTTTCGCCTGCCGCAGCTTACAATGATCAAAATAGCGATTCAGGGCCTGGACCGCCTTTTCGTAGTCATCACTATCACCAGTGTCAGGCAGATCCTGGAATAATTCATAGAACTCATCGCCACCCATCAACAGCATCAACAATCTCTTCACTGCGTTGTCAGTCTCTCGTGTGGCCACAAAGTAGTTTTCCAGCTGCCCCAGCCACTTCCTCCAGCGTGGAGCCACTGTCGCGGGGTCGGCAAGCTGACTGAACTCAGGGAGGGTCTTTGCGACCGTGCGACTCGGCCATCCTCCCGCCGCCCCCGGGGCATTCGCCCTCTGTGGTGAATCAGGCATCACCTCCGGGTGTTACGCACCCTGCCGCCGGGGCAGCCGCTGGGCAATGACTTGACGACACTCTGGCCTTGCCAGGCCACGCCTCCTCTTTTCCGAGCAGGCACAGTCGCCGTCCACCTCACAGTACTGTACCGTGTGGGTCGGCACTGCCGCCGACTTCCAGGCATCCACCACAACACCCGCCCCCCAGCAGGTTCCAACAGCCCAACCGAAGGCGAAGGCCAGACAACGGCCAGACACGTTGCTGCCCATGAGGTCCGCTCTCACCTCATTGCCAATGTGATACCCCGGCGTGGGGGGGACACTTGTAGCTTAGGGAAAGACCAAGGGCAGTCCCTGGGACATGCGGTCGGGCTGCAACCCTATTCTAGGGGCTAGGGGCTAGGGGCAAAGGAGGCGTAACTACTGATGGCAGAGCTGCAATAAGGGATGTCTACTCAGGTGCTCCGTTCATGCCGTCCGCCACGTGCGCTGACGTCACCCTTTATTTTATACTCCTCGGTCAGCGCCCGGCCCAGGGAGTTGAGTGCGTTATAAAGTATTGCAGTGGCTGGGTGGCTCACTACACCCTTCATAGACTCCTTCCCACATCTCCTCTACTGTTGTCCCTTCTCTCTCTCTCCCCTCCTTCCCTTTTTAGCTCCTATTTGTCAGTGGCAGGAAGGGGGTGGGGAGGGATGGAGGGTGCATACAATGCTGCATGGATGACATTTCTCTCTAATCTGCTTTAGCTGACACACTTACTTTGCTGTCTTCATACCTTATAAACACCATGGGCTCTGTTAAAGCAAAGGGCCGGTGTCTGTGCCTGAAAAAATTATATGCAACGAGTTGTAGCTGAAGGTTTCTTGAGCATCTCGAGGGGTAGCTCAGCCATCTTATGCCTGTTCTTGAGCGACCATAAACTAGTTTGTAAACGAGGTATATTAATTGGGCAATTTCTAACCACAGCAACTGCGATTTATGGCGTTACCAAGAGCTGTGTACCGTGAGCGTGCATGCCAGCAGACCTTAGGCCAAAAATTATTTTATCCTTGCTGTCTGTTGCCTAAGATTACCATTGCTTGAATGTACCTCAGGGAGGAAAATAAAGTCTCCCCCTTTGTTTTTCGCTCAAAATCTCCCTCTTTCTATTTCAAAATGTTAGCATGTATGAGTGATGCCTAGCTGTGAAGTGCAAAGCCTGCCATGAGGGCTTACGGGGATGCATGTCATTACAACGCATGCTTTCACAACGCATGCCTTTACCACACAGATTTTCCAAAGCAAGTCGTTACAACGACTTGCGTTGGGGGCGCTGGATAGTGAATAGTTTAATTTACTATTCCAACTCCAGTCCCCGTGGACACTAGGGAAGGTGTTGGACAGTAAATTAAACTATTCCCTATCCTAGAGCGCCCCCCAGCGCAAGTCGTTGTAATGACTTGCGTTGTAATAGTTGCGTGGTAATGGTATGTCGTTGTAATAGTTGCGTTGTAATGGTTGTTCACGGGCTTAAGGAGGGTGTCCCTGATCTCTCAGACTTAACTAGAAGATGGATTATTGGAGGGACAGCTCTGCTCTCCGAGTCCTTACTAGCTGGTATCAGACCCGAGGGACAGCTCTACTCTCCAGGTCCTTTTTTTTGCAGTTCTAAATAGCGCAAATTGGACCCAAAGGTATCAGAGCGCTTTACATGAGCACCAGTTGCATTACAGATGGACTCATTCATTTTTAGGCATGGGGATATTAAATGATTTCCCCCAAATCCATTTCTCAGAGGAACAAATTAAGAAAACCAGAGACAAAAGTGGGTAAGAGCCGTTTCTTGCGGTCACGGTTTTCAGTGGATGAGGAGGAGCGAGATAGAGACAGAATGAGGGGAGAGGGAGAGAGAGAGGCAGAAGGGAGAGAGAGAGCTGCCAGCGGCTTCAGTGCAATAGACAAAATATGAGTACAATTTTATCAATGTCCCTAAAGCACTGTTAGATAGGCTTTTGAGAACATAACATGGGGCGAGGGGCCTATTTCAGTCCATCTGAAGCAGCTGGAAGGATTCACAAACCTGGATTACAAGTAAAATAAAGTGCCACAATAATGTCGCACAATTTCCATTTCTGTGCCATAAAATTTAAATTTTTGTGCCACAAAATTTACAAATATATACCTCAATATCCTGGGAGGGTCTGCCCAATTATGCAGCAAAATCAGCCAGAAATCGGACAGCATCCCTATATAGGAAATCTCCCCATAGAATAACACGAAAACTGAAGAATCATTGTGGTTTGAGCAAAGAAATATATTTTCAACAAATCAGAATACAGACTTTAATATTATCTTGCAACCTTACCACCTAAGCATTAACCCACTACATGGATATCAATTCAGCCTCCTCTGGTCCAATGTCATACAGAGATGTAAGAACAAATAATTACATAAAATACAGTAAACCATTGGGAATTAATGCAATACTGCATGCACTTGGAAGATCCTTGGAGAAGTGTTACATTTCAAAGGCAATATTATCACTTCAGTGTACATGTTTAAATTTGAGTGTAAATTACTATTCTGCACATTGGTAATAATACACATCCTTCATTAATACACAAAAGCTTTGTCATTAGACTGGTGGGTGGTATTGTTCTTTCGTGGGACTGAGGCAGACCTCCATTTTCCATACTCTGCACCTTTTGGTGACTCTTTGCTCATAGTACTAATTGCATCTATTTATGAGTTTCTCTCTATCTCCGTTTTCAACTATCTTAAATTGGCATTTAGTTTATGATCCTAATATCAACTGCCTGGATCCGTTAGTTACATTTTTCACCCTGGTCTGTGTCTGGTATTCTGTTTTAGCAGGGATACTGACTGTTTGACTGTTATTTTCATTCTTGTGCTTTGACGGTGGCTGTACATACATATATTAATTACTCCCCGGCTCATGCAGTTTCAAAATATTTTTATTACTTTTTGGCCTTATTAATCCAGAATTTGTAATCCTGCCATATCTACTAACATGTAGCACTGTTCTTCTCTCTCCTGCGCTGGTGCAATTTTTGCTGCTATCTGCCAACACAGACCACCCTTGCGCCATAGAGCAAGGGTTTCTGCGTTGTGGTAAGCATAGTTTATGTACAAGAAGGGGTTTCTTCCAGTACAAAAACTATGCTTTAACAAGATTCCACTTTTTCTGTGTGCTGCAGAGTGTAGCACACATGCAAAGAGGTAAAAACGAGGAGAAATAAAAACAGTTCCCTTCGTTGCACCTGCCTCAAGGAAGCTCAGGACGGTGGCACAAATCCCTGTCTACAATTCTTTGTAGACGGTGATTTGCTCAAAACCCATGGGTGGTTGAACATGGAATGCCAATGCAGCACCCATGCAACGCCCCATTAATGCAAAGTAACCCAACACAGCGTTTCGTGCATGTTTGTGTTCCTTTTGGTCACAATCCAATGCAAATCGTGAATTGTGTTGCATTGTAAACATCACCACTACAATTGGAATCAGGTTTGTGTTAAAAGCATTCCCCTAGTGGGAAAGCCTGCAGTTGCGATGGCTTTCCAGCCAAATTTTACAAGGTATTTATGTCTCAACTGGCAGACATATTTGTTGAGCTATTTAATGCACTACTAGGAGGAAGTCATGTGCCCAAGTCTTTTTCTGAGGCAGCCATGATAAGCTTTGTTAAAAGACACAAACCTCCCGATAATCCGTGTTCATATCAGCTGATTAGCCTACTTAACTGTGATTACAAGCTGTTCACAAAGATTATGGCAGCTAGAATAACCATCTCTGTTCAAGAAATGGTTCATAGGGACCAGTCAGGATTTTTGCTGGGAGAACGATGGCAATTAATACCAACTTTCTCATCCAGGCGATCGATTACTATACAAATAAAATGATAGAAGCTATAATTATTATGATAGATGCTGAAAAAGCTTTTGATTTAGTTCCATGGAAAATTCTGTTCCCAATTCTTTTGAAATTTAATTTCCCCTTACAATTTGTTAATTTATTGAAGAATTTATATAGCAATGGTGAAGCAAAGATCATAATAAACTCCCAAACAGTAGGATCATTACAAATTAGGTGAGGCCCTCTACAAGGGTGCCCGATGTCTCCAGTGCTCTTTGCATTATTTATAGAGCCTCTACTATCTTTGTTAGGGAAACAACCATTACAACGCAACTTTCACAACGCACTACCATTACAACAAAACTTTTACAACGCAAGATCCATTACAACGCATGCTATTACAACGCCTGCTATTACAACGCAGATACTATTACAACGCATGCTATTACAAGGTAAGGATGGGTAAGTATTTTAATTAAATAATATTATATTATTATCATTTTTAATGTAAATGAATTTTATTTTTAATGTAATTTAAAAGTAATTTTAACCATACACTATCCATTACATCCCACTGGAGTTAGAATAGTATTTTTACCCCCCTACACTATCCAACACTTACCCTACTTTTATACCCCCCTGGAGTAAGAATAGTAATTAATACTCCTACAGTATCCAAAATGTACCCTACTTTTACACTCCCCTTGAGTAAGAATAGTAATTTTTAGCCCCTAGACTATCCAACACTTACCCTACTTTTATACCCCCCTGGAGTAAGAATAGTAATTAATACTCCTACAGTATCCAAAATGTACCCTACTTTTACACTCCCCTTGAGTAAGAATAGTAATTTTTAGCCCCTAGACTATCCAACACTTACCCTACTTTTATACCCCCCTGGAGTAAGAATACTAATTAATACTCCTACACTATCCAACACTTACCCTACTTTTACACCCCCCTGGAGTTTGAATAGTAATTTTAACCCCCTACACTATCCAACACTTACCCTACTTTTACACCCCCCTAGAGTTAGAATAGTAATTTTAAACCCTAGTATCCAACACTTACCCTACTTTTATACCCCCCCAGAATAAGAATACTAATTAATACTCCTACGCTATCGAACACTTACCCTACTTTTACACCCCGCTGGAGTTAGAATAGTAATTTTAACCCCCTACACTATCCAATACTTATCCTAGTTTTACACCACCCTGGAGTTAGAATAGTAATTTTCACCCCTACACTATCCAACACTTACCCTACTTTTACAACCCCTAGAGTTAGAATAGTAATTTTAACCCCTACACTATCCAACACTTACCCTTCTTTTACACCCTCCTGGAGTTAGAATAGTAATTTTTACCCCTTAGACTACCCAACACTTACCCTACTTTTATACCCCCCCTGGAGTAAGAATAGTTATTAATACTCCTACACTATCCAACACTTACCCTACTTTTACACCCCCCTGGAGTTAGAATAGTAATTTTAACCCCCTACACTATCCAACACTTACCCTACTTTTACACCCCCCTGGAGTTAGAATAGTAATTTTAACCCCTACACTATCCAACATTTACCATACTTTTACACCCCCCTGGAGTTAGAATAGTACATGTAACCCCTACACTATCCAACACTTACCCTACTTTTACACCACCCTGGAGTTAGAATAGTAAATTTTACCCCCTAGACTATCCAACACTTACCCTACTGGTATACCCCACTGGAGTAAGAATAGTAAATAATACACCTAGACTATCCATCACTTACCCTACTTTTACACCCCCCTGGAGTTAGAATAGTAATTTTAACCCCCTAGAGTATCCAATACTTACACTACTTTCATACCCCACTGGAGTAAAAATAGTAATTAATACTCCTACATTATCCAACACTTACCCTACTTTTACACCCCCCTGGAGTTAGAATAGTATTTTTAACCCCTACACTAACCATCACTTATCCTACTTTTACACCCCCCTCGAGTTAGAATAGTAATTGTAACCCCTACACTATCCAACACTTACCCTACTTTTACACCCCCCTGGAGATAGAATAGTAATTTGTATCCCCTAAACTATTCAACACTTACCCTACTTTAGACCACAGAACCTCCTGAGGCTCAGCCGGGAGTTGCACAGATCGCATTCTTTTTTAATATTACTGCTTTGTTTTGACAGAATTTTTAAACCACTCACTTGCCTCCTGGCACCAGATCTTCCTGGGCAGGCCACCCCACTTACAGCGGATTTAGCGCTGGTAAACCGAGTCTTGCTTACATTCTCGGCCGCCATCCCCCTCGCCAAGCCACGGGACACGCCCACTTGCGAGGCCACGCCCCCAACTCAGGTATAAAGCGCGCCGATTGAAGAGCGTCGCTGTTAGACCACAGAACCTCCTGATGCTCAGCCGGGAGTTGCACAGATCGCATTCTTTTTTAATATTACTGCTTTGTTTTGACAGAATTTTTAAACCACTCACTTGCCTCCTGGCACCAGATCTTCCTGGGCAGGCCACCCCACTTACAGCGGATTTAGCGCTGGTAAACCGAGTCTTGCTTACATTCTCGGCCGCCATCCCCCTCGCCAAGCCACGGGACACGCCCACTTGCGAGGCCACGCCCCCAACTCAGGTATAAAGCGCGCCGATTGAAGAGCGTCGCTGTTAGACCACAGAACCTCCTGAGGCTCAGCCGGGAGTTGCACAGATCGCATTCTTTTTTAATATTACTGCTTTGTTTTGACAGAATTTTTAAACCACTCACTTGCCTCCTGGCACCAGATCTTCCTGGGCAGGCCACCCCACTTACAGCGGATTTAGCGCTGGTAAACCGAGTCTTGCTTACATTCTCGGCCGCCATCCCCCTCGCCAAGCCACGGGACACGCCCACTTGCGAGGCCACGCCCCCAACTCAGGTATAAAGCGCGCCGATTGAAGAGCGTCGCTGTTAGACCACAGAACCTCCTGAGGCTCAGCCGGGAGTTGCACAGATCGCATTCTTTTTTAATATTACTGCTTTGTTTTGACAGAATTTTTAAACCACTCACTTGCCTCCTGGCACCAGATCTTCCTGGGCAGGCCACCCCACTTACAGCGGATTTAGCGCTGGTAAACCGAGTCTTGCTTACATTCTCGGCCGCCATCCCCCTCGCCAAGCCACGGGACACGCCCACTTGCGAGGCCACGCCCCCAACTCAGGTATAAAGCGCGCCGATTGAAGAGCGTCGCTGTTAGACCACAGAACCTCATGAGGCTCAGCCGGGAGTTGCACAGATCGCATTCTTTTTTAATATTACTGCTTTGTTTTGACAGAATTTTTAAACCACTCACTTGCCTCCTGGCACCAGATCTTCCTGGGCAGGCCACCCCACTTACAGCGGATTTAGCGCTGGTAAACCGAGTCTTGCTTACATTCTCGGCCGCCATCCCCCTCGCCAAGCCACGGGACACGCCCACTTGCGAGGCCACGCCCCCAACTCAGGTATAAAGCGCGCCGATTGAAGAGCGTCGCTGTTAGACCACAGAACCTCCTGAGGCTCAGCCGGGAGTTGCACAGATCGCATTCTTTTTTAATATTACTGCTTTGTTTTGACAGAATTTTTAAACCACTCACTTGCCTCCTGGCACCAGATCTTCCTGGGCAGGCCACCCCACTTACAGCGGATTTAGCGCTGGTAAACCGAGTCTTGCTTACATTCTCGGCCGCCATCCCCCTCGCCAAGCCACGGGACACGCCCACTTGCGAGGCCACGCCCCCAACTCAGGTATAAAGCGCGCCGATTGAAGAGCGTCGCTGTTAGACCACAGAACCTCCTGAGGCTCAGCCGGGAGTTGCACAGATCGCATTCTTTTTTAATATTACTGCTTTGTTTTGACAGAATTTTTAAACCACTCACTTGCCTCCTGGCACCAGATCTTCCTGGGCAGGCCACCCCACTTACAGCGGATTTAGCGCTGGTAAACCGAGTCTTGCTTACATTCTCGGCCGCCATCCCCCTCGCCAAGCCACGGGACACGCCCACTTGCGAGGCCACGCCCCCTCCTGCTCCCATCTCCATCTCTACCTATAAATATGTGCATCTATAGGAAGCGCAGCGGACGAGCGCAGCGGGAGCGCCGTCTGCGCGCCGAAGGCGCGCCTAAGGCAAGCCCGTCTGCGCTCGTCCGCGCCGAGTCCGGGCCTAGGGCCACCCCCCCTACACCCCGGATCACGAATCCCAAGCAGTATAGCTCCGAAAAACTCTTAGAGCTAAGACTCCTACAAAAGAACTGCAACCAGCACCCCTACCACGCCGAATGCCTCCCGTATACATGCAGCCTCTGCAAGTCCATCCTCAAGCCCCCTCCACCCTCGGACCAATGCCATGAGTACCGCATGTTTCTGCTTAACTGTAGGTCTCTGCCCAAGCATAAGAATGAGTTTGCTCTCCTGTTAGAGGAACACAAACCTGATATCATTTTCCTCACGGAAACCTGGCTCACCGAAGACTCAGACCCAGCCTTGGTTACAGCCATTCCCCCTGGCTTTCAAATCTCCCGCCAAGATCGCCCAAAAGGCAGAGGAGGAGGTTTAGCTATTGTTCACAAAGAGCAGTTTCTCTGCCGAATCATTGCTGAAAGCATTCCAGACTGTGAAAGCTTAGCGTTTAGTCTGGAGCTCTCGCCGAACAACTGCTTCTCAGGTACCCTCATATACAGACCCCCCGGCCCTCCAAAACAATTCCACATCCAACTAGCACGGATTGTGGCAGACCGCGTCAGCAGTACCGCCAACTTTACTTTGTTGGGCGACCTTAACTTTCATTTCGAGTCCAATGCAAACCACACAGCCGCTCTCCTCACGGACGACCTGGCCGCGTTACAATTACACCAACTGGTCAGCTCCCCTACCCACGATCAAGGGCATTTGCTTGACCCGGTCTTCAGTAACTGTACTAATTTGACAACTAGCCTACCTCTCCCGCTCCCCTGGACCGACCATCTAATGGTCCCGCTTCTATGGCACACCCCTAAACCCCTAGTCACCAAACCCACTATAAGAACGACCAGACCGTGGTCCCGCCTCCCTATGGAAACATGGACCAAAAAACTGTCCAGCAACCTACCACCGCTTCACGATGACCCATGCATCGCTAACCTCTCCTATGAGGACTGGATTACCAAGTCACTCGACTTCTCTCTACCTAAACGAAAATCCACCACCAAACGCTGTCACAAATCAGCTCCATGGTACTCCGAACCCCTTAGAATTACGAAACGCCAGTGTAGACAAGCGGAAAGAAAATGGCGATTGGACTCTCTGCCAGACAACAAAAGTCAATACCATAAACTACTCAGAACGTACAAAGAACAAATCAAGGCCAGCAAAACAGCCTACTTCGCCAATGAAATAATCTTGGCGAAATCTAAACCAAGGGAAATTTTCCGTATTGTGAAAAGCCTCACCAAATTACCACCCAGTTTAGATGAGACCAAGACTGCAGATCACTGCAACACCATGGCAGACTTCTTCCTGCAAAAAATCACCACCATCTTTGAATCATTCCCTGTCCTATCCAATACCCCCTCTACTTCAAGCAATTCCGACTTGAACTCCCCCCCCACTCTTGACCACTTTGCCCTTCTGAATATCTCGACTCTTGAGTCCTTGGCAAAAAAAGTCAAATCCGGGTCTCCGGGGGACCCAGCCCCGCCAGACATCATTATGTCAGCCTCGGCTATCACCCTACCTGTCATAATGGACCTCCTCAACGCTTCCATCTCTACCGGCATAGTCCCGCTACAATGGAAACAAGCCATGGTCCGTGCACTATTAAAAAAGCCCAAACTGGACCCTTCGAACCTCAGTAACTACCGGCCAATCTCTCTCCTTCCCTGGATTAGCAAAATCCTAGAGAGACATATTAATAGCCAGCTGATCAAATTCCTTGAAAACCACCAGCTCCTTGACCCCACCCAAACGGGCTTCAGACCACGACATGGCACCGAAACCGCGCTCCTCATGGTCACCGAGGAATCCAGAACCATCCTGGATCAGGGAGGATCAGTGGCAGTGATCCTCCTTGACCTAAGCGCGGCCTTCGACACGGTCAGCCATGACATACTGCTGGACCGCATGGCAAACATTGGTATAAAAGACAAAGCTTTGTCCTGGTTTGAATCCTTTTTACAGGACAGATCCTTTCGGGTATTCGACGGAACTTCCTCCTCTACCAGCAGACCTCTAAAATGCGGAGTCCCGCAGGGCTCTTCACTGAGCCCGGCGCTCTTCAACATATATATGAGGCCACTGGCTGAAGTTGTTCGTCAGTATGGAATTAAGATCATTTCATACGCTGACGACACACAGCTAGTGGTCTCTCTGGCACAGGAGGCCAGCCAGACCTCGGAAGGAGGGCTCAAGAAATGCCTCGAGGAAGTTAAGGACTGGATGTCCTCCTCCTCATTAAAAATGAACGGGGACAAGACAGAGCTTATGCTCCTTGGCCCTGCAAAACCCAACTCCCTTGGCACTTTATGGCCACCCTGTCTAGGTACCCCCCCTGCCCCAAAAGACAGTATTAAGAGCCTTGGGGTGTGGCTCGATGGATCTCTGTCCTTTGGCACTCAATCCACCAAACTAGCAGCCACATGCTTTGGCCTGCTCAGAGTACTAAGGAAGGTACTCCATCTTCTACCGATGGAGGCAAAACAAGTAGCCATCCAAGGCCTTATCCAGTCACGACTGGACTATAACAACGCCTTGTACCTCGCTGCCCCAGAGTACACAATACGGAGGCTACAAACAGTACAGAACTGCGCCGCGCGTACCTTGCTTCAGATCCCCCGACGTCAATCAGTCAAAAATGGACTGAAAAAACTGCATTGGCTACCCATTCCCCAAAGAATCCAATTCAAAGCCTTATGCATTGCGCACCAGGCGTTCTGGAAAACGGGTCCCCTCATCACCCGTAACCTCGTGTCACATTATCAACCCACCAGGAATCTGCGTTCCAACCAGACCTTCACGGCCACGATCCCCAAAATAAAAAAATCCAGAACTGGCGGCAGGACTTTCACCTACAATGCCTCCAAGCTATGGAACACCCTACCCCTCCACCTAAGGTAGAACCCCAATCTTACCTCATTTAGGAAACAGTTAAAAACCTTCCTTTTCACTGCCGTCTGATAACGCCTTGGCTACCCCCTCTTGTTCTGTTGGTTTTAGCGCTTGGACGCCCCCGGGCAGCAATCGCGCTCTATAAATCGACATACAAATACAAATACAAATACTTTTATACCCCACTGGAGTTAGAATAGTAATTATTACTCCTAGACTATGCATCACTTAACCTACTTTTGCACCCCCCTGGAGTTAGAATTGTAATTTTAACCCCCTAGAGTATCCAATGCTTACCCTACTTTTATATCCCCCTGGAGTTAGAATAGTAATTTTAAGCCCCTAGACTATCCAAAATGTAGCATACTTTTATACCCTACTAGAGTAAGAATATTAATTTTTAACTTCTTCACTATCCAACACTTACCCTACTTTTACACCCCCCTGTAGTAAGAATAGTTAATAATACTATTACTTTATCCAAAACTTACCCTACTTTTACACCCTACCAGGAGCAAGAATACTACTTTTTACTCATACTCATTTTAATATTACTATTACAACTTAACTGGACTTAGAATAGTAATTAACACCTTACAGACTATAGTTTTTAAATATTTTACGGAAAAAAATGAGTAATTATTTTTCTATTTTTTAAAAAAAAATTAAAAAAATGTAATATAGATATTTATTATTATTTTTTTATTTTTTATTTTAGACAAAGTAAAATTATTTTATATAATTATTTGAACATATGTTCACACGCTTTTACATTGACTTCAATGTAAAGTCATGGCCTTCATTTATTTCCATAGTTGTCTAGGTGATTGCCGCGTCTATCATTTTGGAAGTCATTTGAAGAGTAATGCGGGATGGAAAAGAAGCAAAAGGGAGCATCCTAAAGGTAAGAACATTATTTACAAATAAAATACATGTTTTAAATAATAGTACAACATTTAAAATAATATATTAAAAAAATAATTATTGGAATGCGAGAGTGAGGTTTTTTTTCCCGATACGTTTATTTTATTTATAAATTTTGGAAAAAAATTAATAACATTTTAATGTATTTTATTCTGAAAGAAATATAGTTTTTAAACTTATATAAATATTATAAATAAATAGTAAATAAATTGTCCGTTTTCTTTTTTCATAGCTCAAGATGACGTATACGCGTAGACGTGAATCATCGAAGGCATCCATATTGAGGAGCGTCGCTGGACAGAGCAGAAGCAAGGAGATCTGCACACAGGTAGGAAACTTTAAAAACTTTATTTATAATGTGTATGAAGGTGAGAGAGACATTTATTGCAAAGAGAGATGAGGGAGGTTTAGATAAGTTAAATATAACTTTAGTTGGTTGCTTTTTAGCATGTCGCCGATCTTGTTGTTAGAGTATGCCGTCACGTGTTATTTGTTTTATAAATAATAAGAATGTTTAATAGTATTTACTAAGTTTATTGAACTGTAAATACTTCATTTTGTCTGAAAAATTTGGAAAATAATTTGATTTGAAAAAAACGTTTGAAAGAAGAAGATCGATTTCAGAAGATTAGAATTATTCTTGGCAAACTGGATTGCCTTTTTAAAAAATTTGGAATCAAGGAAGACATCTTTGTTATTGGGATTGTTTTCTCAATGGAAAAATATGATACTAACCTAACCAAAGCCCTGTGGCAGAGGGCAGAGGTTTAACGCGCTGAGCGCTGTAAAGCGTTATTTTAATTCTGTTTTGCTTGCCTGTCTGCTGCTGAGTGCTAGCAGCTCCAAACTTCATTTCCCCCGCTGACTACAAGCGGTGAGTGGCACACTCTGTGTTTTAACTTTCCTCCCCCACCCCGCCCTCCTGACTCCTCCCACCTCGGCGTCATCGCCTATTTAGGCTCCGCCCACTTCTGCCTCGCGTCTAACCAAAGCCCTGTGGCAGAGGGCAGAGGTTTAACGCGCTGAGCGCTGTAAAGCGTTATTTTAATTCTGTTTTGCTTGCCTGTCTGCTGCTGAGTGCTAGCAGCTCTAAACTTCATTTCCCCCGCTGACTACAAGCGGTGAGTGGCACACTCTGTGTTTTAACTTTCCTCCCCCACCCCGCCCTCCTGACTCCTCCCACCTCGGCGTCATCGCCTATTTAGGCTCCGCCCACTTCTGCCTCGCGTCTAACCAAAGCCCTGTGGCAGAGGGCAGAGGTTTAACGCGCTGAGCGCTGTAAAGCGTTATTTTAATTCTGTTTTGCTTGCCTGTCTGCTGCTGAGTGCTAGCAGCTCCAAACTTCATTTCCCCCGCTGACTACAAGCGGTGAGTGGCACACTCTGTGTTTTAACTTTCCTCCCCCACCCCGCCCTCCTGACTCCTCCCACCTCGGCGTCATCGCCTATTTAGGCTCCGCCCACTTCTGCCTCGCGTCTAACGAAAGCCCTGTGGCAGAGGGCAGAGGTTTAACGCGCTGAGCGCTGTAAAGCGTTATTTTAATTCTGTTTTGCTTGCCTGTCTGCTGCTGAGTGCTAGCAGCTCCAAACTTCATTTCCCCCGCTGACTACAAGCGGTGAGTGGCACACTCTGTGTTTTAACTTTCCTCCCCCACCCCGCCCTCCTGACTCCTCCCACCTCGGCGCCATCGCCTATTTAGGCTCCGCCCACTTCTGCCTCGCGTCTAACCAAAGCCCTGTGGCAGAGGGCAGAGGTTTAACGCGCTGAGCGCTGTAAAGCGTTATTTTAATTCTGTTTTGCTTGCCTGTCTGCTGCTGAGTGCTAGCAGCTCTAAACTTCATTTCCCCCGCTGACTACAAGCGGTGAGTGGCACACTCTGTGTTTTAACTTTCCTCCCCCACCCCGCCCTCCTGACTCCTCCCACCTCAGCGTCATCGCCTATTTAGGCTCCGCCCACTTCTGCCTCGCGTCTAACCAAAGCCCTGTGGCAGAGGGCAGAGGTTTAACGCGCTGAGCGCTGTAAAGCGTTATTTTAATTCTGTTTTGCTGGCCTGTCTGCTGCTGAGTGCTAGCAGCTCCAAACTTCATTTCCCCCGCTGACTACAAGCGGTGAGTGGCACACTCTGTGTTTTAACTTTCCTCCCCCACCCCGCCCTCCTGACTCCTCTCACCTCGGCGTCATCACCAATTTAGACGGGCCTCATGTGTCAGCGCAGCGGACGAGCGCAGCGGGCGCGACGTAGGCGCGCCGGAGTCGCACCAGAGTCAAGCCCGTCTGCGCCCGTCCGCGCCAGGACGGGCCTAGGGCCTATGGATGTGGATACTACCATCTCCTACTCATCCCCTGCTCTCATGCACCTTCGAGCTGCTGACTGCCCCCTACCGTTTGACACCTGGACGCGGATTACTTCACTTGGAATCGCTGGCAACCTACTCCCTCACCTGGGTCCGTTCACTCCCCCCACCTCGCCTACTATTCCTGAGTCACAAATCCGCCTAATATATCTGAACACCCGTTCTCTAGTCAGGCATCAAACTGACATCTTCCATCTACTCATGACTGAAAGGCCCGATGTTCTTTTACTTTCTGAGACCTGGCTCACGGACGACTCCCTCCCGGACATATTGGCAGCGCTACCCCCCGACTACTGCCTGCTCAACACCAACCGCTATGGGGGTCGCCCTGGAGGGGGGGGTCGCAGCGGTAATACGGAAGGATATTCAGGTCATCACCCCCACCTCTATGACATTTCCCGATGTAGATAACCTAGTCTTCAGTCTTGGAACCAAGGTGGGCGCAGTTACCTTCATGGTACTCTACCGCCCCCCCCAACCCATGCCCTCTTTCCCCGCGCTGTTTATTGAACAGCTTGCTAGCATTGCTACTTCCTCTCCACGCATAGTTATTGCTGGGGATTTTAATTATTGGTTTCAGCACAGGGACGCTGGCCCCCATGCTTCTGAATTGTTTGAAGGTCTCTCGAGCCTGAACTTCAGCCAAATAGTCACCTCTCCCACCCACAGTGGTGGCCATATACTTGATCATATCTGGGCCTATGGGGTGAAGCCCTCCCACCCGCTTATCACACCTTGCGTGTGGTCGGACCACCACCTTATCGACACCACCATCTCTGTGGCCGGTCAGATTAGGATCCCTCCGCGGGAGGGTGGCATGGCTCGTAAGTGGAAGGCCGTCGATTCCTCCAAACTGCTAACTCACCTGTCTCACACACGTCCCCTTTCCCTCAATAACCCTGATATTAATGAGCTAGATGGGCAAGTCTCCAGCTGGCTTATATCAGCCTGCGACATCTTTGCCCCATTAACTAAGTTCCCTCGCTCTCGCTATAGCCATTCACACAAATGGTTTACCCCTCACCTTAAAACCTTACAGTTAGAACTTCGTCAATCTGAACGCAGATGGAGAAGAGATTACTGCCCGTCAAGCAGAGATATTTATGTGGCAGCCCGTAATAGGTATAAAATCGCTATCTCTGCAGCCAAGAAAGTTTATGTCTCCGAGCGTATCTTGTCAGCCCCCTGTAAGTCGAAGGAGATCTTCAGAGTTCTGGACGAATTTACGTCTGACTCTAGAACGCTTCTGTCCCAGACCCCTACTCAGGAATCTTGCAATGCACTGAGCACCTTCTTCCTACAGAAGATTGTTTTGATTAAGGGCACTATCCCGGTCACCTCTCTGGTTGCTGATCCCGCCACATCCCCCCATAATGCTTTTTCTATCACTCAGCTCCCCCCACTCGACTCTACATCTCTAGCCAACCTGGCTGCCCGGATTAAGTCTGGCTCTCCTGACGACCACTGTCCTCCTTCCATACTTAGCGACATCTACCATTCCCTACCTGACTGCATCCTTCCGCTGCTCAATTCTTCTCTTCTTTCCGGGACTGTACCCAGCTCCTTCAAGGAGGCCGTTCTAGTGCCCCTGTTGAAGAAGCCTGGAGTCGACCCTACCGTCCCGGCAAACTATCGTCCCATCTCTCTCTTACCCTTTTTCTCAAAAATCCTGGAAGCCCATGTCACTGCCTGCCTCTCGGGGTTCATCGAGAGTTCCATCTTTCTCGAGGCCAGCCAGGCCGGTTTCCGTCCTTGTCACTCTACGGAGGCTGTGATCCTGGCTGTCCTAGATACCTTGAGAGACGGAGCTGACAAGGGTACCTCCCAGGCCCTGGTATTATTAGATCTGTCGGCCGCCTTCGACACGGTGGACCACAACATCCTTCTCCACCGTGTCGAACAGGCCGGCATCCAGGGCCTGGCGCTGGCCTGGGTGAAATCTTTCCTTATGGGGAGGTCCCAGTCCCTTAGCCTAGGTACATTCAGGGCCCCTAGGGAACATCTGCCTTGCGGGGTCCCCCAGGGCTCCTCTCTATCCCCTCTTCTTTTCAATCTCTATCTTCACCCTCTTCTTTCTTCTTTGAGGCAGTGGGACGTCCGCGTCTTCAATTACGCGGACGACCTACAACTCATCTTCTCTCTAAACTCTCCCTCTGCTATTCCAACTTTTCAGGCAGTTATGTCCCATATCTTCCAGTGGATGTGTCAGAACCAGTTAAAATTGAACCCTGGTAAGACAGAGCTCCTCCTGCCGGGTAAGAGCACCGCCCACTGGGATCCACACTTCTGGCCGATTGAGCTTGGCTCTCCTCCCACCCCGGTAGCCTCGGTGAAAAGCCTTGGGGTCACTATTGACGCTGGGCTCTCTCTGGGGCCGCAGGTGGGGACAGTGGTTTCCTCCTGCATGTTCCAACTACGCAGGATTAGGAAGGTGGCCTACCTCCTCTCTCCCGATGCCTTGTTACAAGTCATCATGGCCCTTGTTCTCTCCCGCCTGGATTTCTCAAATTCCATCTATTATGGCTTGCCCAAATGTTCCATCAACAGGCTGCAAGTCATCCAAAACCAGGCGGCGAGACTGGCCCTCGGGATTCCGAGGTGGCAGTCCGCCAAACCCCTTCTTATCAAGCTACACTGGCTCCCAGTCAACTTAAGGGCTGCCTTTAAGGTTGGCTGCCTCACCTTTAAATCTCTTTTTTGTCCTTGCCCCGCTTTTCTGAAATCCCTTATTCGACCCTACTGCCCTTCACGTAACCTCAGATCGCTTCACTTACATCTTCTGGTGGTCCCCCCTTTCAAAGTCTGTAGATCTGGGGGCCGAAGATTTGCCTTTCTCGGCCCCAAACTTTGGAATTCATTCCCCCTCCCAGTTAGGACTTCTGGTACCCTCATTCAGTTTCGCAAATCACTAAAAACCTGGCTTTTCCCACAATCCTGCTAATTCCCCTCTGTTTCCTCAGCACCCTCTCAGCGCCATGATACCTCCGGTGACAGTGCGCTATATAAAATCCCCTTAACATAACATAACATAACATACTAATGTGGATTTCGAAGGATTGCATTTTTTGCCAAAGAAAGAAGATGGATCGTTATATCGATTTAATTTGGATTTAAAGATATTTTAGATTTGGAGAAACTTTCTTTTTTTTGGAATGCTTTTGGAAAATTGATCTTTTTCTAAGGGTTTTTTTTGGGTGTTTTTACTTCAAAAAGAAGAATTAGCGAATGAGTTTTTATTTGCTGGTTTTTCATTTGGAAAAAAAGCATGGATTTGCATTGGATTATTAAAGAAAAGAAAAGAGAAGACATCTAAGATAAGGTGCCCGACTTTACTTGTCAATTTAAATTTTTGCTTATATCATTTAGGGCAAAACAGGAAAGTAATGGTGTACGTAGAGTTAGTAATGTAGTAAGTGAGCAGCATTATCCAGGTAGTCTGAAGTCACACTCAACGAAAATTGTAGTAATGCACCCAATAGTCTTTCAGACATTTCTTTTGATCTTTTAGAAATGCGTGGGTTTAGACTACCTGTTAATGCTTGTAACATTCTCATTTCTTGATACTTTGCTCCTTCCTCAAAGTTTCCAAAAAATTATAACATTTGGGGTGAGGTTTTCCAATTGTATGGTTGAGGGAGTTGTGCCATCCCTCCATGGCATTGTTTGTCTTTGCTCCTCTTTCTAAGCAGCTCGTGTAGCAGTTCCACCACTCCACATGGAAACGTGGCTTCCTCCTGCAACCCGACCTGCTTAGATGCCCAATCCATGTGTCTTCAAAATAATTTAGAGAGGGTGCCATTTTTTCGTCTTTTGAAGTGTAAAAGTCTGATTCTGTAATTGCAGTGTAGTACTCGTCTACACTATCAGGAGGAACAAAGCAAAGTACAGTTAGTTCTTTTAATTCGAATTGCAGTTTGCTATCTGATACGTAATCCACAACTAGGGATGTTTTTTGTATCTTACGCCAAAATGTATTGTATTGTTAATTTTTGCAACAATACAATACATATAATAGTGTATATTTGGGTGAAAGGATGGGGCATGCTTTTAAATGTCCCATCCATCATCCAAATATCACTATTCTCTAACTTGGCTAGATTACGGGATGTGTTAAAGATAATTATCCGTTTTTGAGGGTTTTGGTTGTCATGCAGGATGAAAGGTTCGTTAGATAAAGAAACAGAGAGTGCAGGAGGAATTAGAATATCAGAGAATGTTTGAGGTGTAATTCGTTGTGGGTTACTTACCTGTTTTTTACGTTGAATTATTCGCCTCAGATTAGGTATGATATGCCTACTGCTAGCAACATGACTAGGGACATGCTGTGCAACCTCCCTCAAAATAGAACCAGAGGAGTCATTGGAGGTGCTTGCAATATCCTTCATTTCATTTATGGTTTCTCTTACCTCAATCTCCATTGCAGAGGCAGAGTGGTTATGTTCAGATGCTTTAACGACTGTGTCACCCAGAGTAACTGCTCTGCCTTTGCAAAGGGTTGAGTAATATAGCACGCACCTCCAATGTCTCCTTGGTTCTGTTATTCTCTCCTTGCAATAAATGTACCCTGCATGTTTCAATAGTCGGTTTCCTTTTGCTTGTTATATATTCGGCTGTCTTATCCGTGGACATTATCTGAAATGATAAGAAAAGTATGAAAAAAATATTAGAATTATTATGGTTTGATTTTTGAAATGTATTTGTTTTACACCCTCCTGGACTATCCAACACTTACCCTAGTTTTACACCCCGCTGGAGTTAGAATAGTAATTGTAACCCCTACACTATTCAACACTTACCCTGCTTTTACACCCCCCTGGAGTTAGAATAGTAATTAATACTCCTGCACTATCCAACACTTACCCTGATTTTACACCCCCCTGGAGTTAGAATAGTAATTAATACGCCTTCACTATCCAACACTTACTCTAATTTTACAACCCCTGGAGTTAGAATAGTAATTTTAACCCCCTAGATTATCCAACACTTTCCCTAATTTTACACCCCCCTGGAGTAAGAATAGTAATGAATACTCCTACACTATCCATCACTTACCCTACTTTTACACCCCCCTGGAATTAGTTTAGTAATTTTTAGCACCTAGACTATCCAAAACTTACTCTACTTTTACATGCCCTGGAGTTAGAATAGTAATTTTAACCCCCTAGACTATCCAACACTTAACCTACTTGTATACCCCCCTGGAGTAAGAATAGTAATTGAAACCCCCTAGACTATCCAATACTTACCCTACTTTTATACCCCACTGGAGTAAGAATAGTAATTTTTAACCCCTACACTATCCAACTCTTACCCTACTTTAGCATATTATTTTATATAAATATTTCTTGACAAAAAATGTAATAGTATTGTTTACCTTTTTTTGGATGCTTGCTGGTTCCTTGTGATGTATTTGGATGATCCTCTTGTTGCTTTGTTGAGCTTTCAATTGGTTTGGCTGTAACAACATGTAAAAGATATTGCTATAATTTATTGGGTTTTGTGCGATGTTACTCTGTGAGGAGAAAAAAGTGGTTAATTTATTTATTTCTTATTTTTTTATATCTATTTACCTTTAGTATTTCTTTTTGGAAGTATAGTAGATGGTGTCTTTTTCTTTAGTAGATGTTCTTCAGCTGGTTGTTTTTTTTTCTTGTGCTGATATTTATTCGTAGTTCTCTGTAGTTGGATAAACGTAAAATAGAGTTTATTTTCAAATTATTGATTCTCTATTTATAGGTTTTAAAAAAATTAATTAGTTCATGGATAGAATGCATTAAAAAAAAATGTTATGCAATTTTGACAGCAAAATGTTTTTCAACTATTGTTTTCACAACTGATAGATTATAGTTCAGAATAAGTTGCAAAATTGATCAACATAATTTTTCAATTTTATAAAAAATTGCTACATTATTCCTATTAATTATTGAGTTTTAAATCACTTTAATTACCTTTTAAAGAGATGTCGTTTTTATTAGTTTGTGTTCTTTCTTCAATCGATCTTAGATTGATTAGGTCCAAATTAATTTTAGTTTGCTGTAATTCCGAAAACGTGATATGGTTTAGCTTTGTTAACAATTTAACATTTTTCACAAAAATGTTTTTATTTTTGCATTGTTCATTTCATTTTGATAACACACTTTTATAGAAAGATATTATAAAAATATTCAAATGTGCTCCATAACATTGCATACATTGGCTTCTAGTAACATACACTTTTTGTGATATACAACTCAATTTTGTTTCATTAATTTACTTACTTCTAATTGCATTAGTTGATTGTCAATATTCTGGTCGTTGGTTAATCGAATGTCAAGTTTGAAATAAACTGAAAAATAAAATGTATCTAATATAAATATTTTATAAAGCTTTTATTTTTAGTGTTAATATTCTTTGTTTATTGTATTATACTTACTTGTTTTTTGAGAATGTTGTAAGGCAATTGAAGAGTCTTCGTTTTGGTGTGAACGTAAGAGGTAGCGGAAAATCCGTCTGCTCTCGCTCATAGTCTGTTGACCACTGACTTCAAAATGGTGGCTCAAGTTTATTTATACTTTTTTGTGTGTGTCACCATTATTTTCGGGAAAATATTCATTTTTATTCTTTATTTTTTTGGTTTTGTTTAATAAAGTTACTGTTTCATGTGTTCGTCAGTGTTTACTCCTCCATTTTGTTTTCTGAGGGTTACATTTCTTGTCATGAAAACTGTTGTAGGACTTGTGCTTGAGGAGGTCATAAAATGGTGGCTCGTTTTCAGGATGATTGTTTCTTTTCTGGTTGACTTAGTTTTTCTTCCATTTTTAAATGTTTAACTTTTAATATTAACATCATTGCTGTTTCTGAAAATGTTTAAAAAAAATATTGAATGTTACTACATTAATACTCGCGTATTTATTTTAATACCTGAGCATTAATTTTTCAAAAATGCCCGTAAAAAAAAATTATGTGCTAAGTTGAGTTCTACATTTTAATACACTTACCCATCCAAAACCCCTATTTTCCCTGTATCTCGTGCCAGGCGTTATTTTACAATAAAAAAAAAAAATGTTTGCGTTGTAATGGTACTTTTAATGGTTTCTAATTATATTGCGTAGTAATGGTATGCATAGTAAATACATTCGTTGTACTACCAGACGATTACCGGATGGTGAGACTGGACAGACCGGAAGGCAGAGGGGGGGGAATAGCGATTGTTTTTAAACGGCAACTTGCCTGTCAACTGGAACCAGTCCATCTGATGGGAAGTGAGGCTGGTGTCTTTACCATAAAAATTGATGGGAGCATGACGGTGAAGGGCTATTTAATCTACCACTCACCGGGTCCCCTGGCAAGGTTTAAAGGCAACCTTTTAGAGGGCATCACGGAGATAGCGATGCGGAGAGACAAGTTTCTGTTACTCGGAGACTTGAACACGCATTTTGAAGATTTGTCCGACAATGGAGCAATGGAGCTCCGCCAAGAACTTCAATCCCTACAGTTGGATTTAAAGGGGCAGCTTCCAACACACCAGCATGGACACCTGCTAGATCCAATATTCGCCAACTGGGAGGAAGTCACGGTGGCTTCTCCTGTGCCCCTGCCTTGGACTGATCACTTCTTTGTACCATTCTCTATCTATCTTCCTAAACATAAAGCCACTGACCCCACCCCCTCAACTACCCCAGGCGTAAATGGGCTAGGTTCTCCCTGCCAGAGTTCAATAAGGCTCTTACCGCAGGGGGGCCCCCTGGAGGTGACGATGCAGACATGGCAAATAAATTGCTTAATGACCGTATCACGGCCGCCTTGGATTGCACGGCCCCATTAGGCCGATCGAAGGAGGGCGCCCGTAAACAAAGAACTGCACCATGGTTCAACGAGGCACTGCGATGTGCCAAGAGGGACTGTAAGCGTGCAGAAAGACAGTGGAGAGTGGCCTATGACAGCCAGATGAAAGAGAGATACCTTGTCAATAGACGGGCCTATCACAATCAGATTAGGATAGTGAAAGCCGCCTATTATGCTGACAGGATACTGGGTGCAGAGAACTCAGTTAAGGAACTGTTCAGTGTATATAAATCCCTGGCTGTCCCTAAAGCCTCCACAGGAGGGGAAGACCACTCAGCAGCTACCTGCAATCGTATTGCTAATTATTTTGGGGATAAAGTGTCCAAGATCTACTCCGCCTTTCCTGCCCAACCCTCAGTAGGGCACGAATTGGAGGTATCAGTAGGAGAGGCAGCTGGACAAAACATGCTGCTCAACTTTACCACCCCTCCAGCAGAAGATCTAATTAAAATATGCAGTTCAGTGAAATCGGGCTCTCCTCGGGACCCAGCCTCTCCTAAACGGCTGGGGGATAGCCTGACGACACTCGAACCCTACATTAGGCATCTGCTGGATGTTTCCTTCCGGTCCAGTTCTATGCCTGAGGTATGGAAACAAGCTGTGGTGCTTCCCCTCCGCAAGAAGCCTAATATCAGCTTTGAGAAGCTGGATAATTTGCGCCCCATCTCCCTGCTACCCTATTTTTCTAAAGTGGCGGAGAAGGTGGCCAACGTGCAGCTAATGCAATTTGTGGAGAAGACTAACCTTCTTCATCCCACCCAATTCGGGTTTCGGCCTCGTCATTCGACGGAGTCAGCTCTCCTCATGGCATCCGAAACCATCAGGCAGGGCGCTGACGAGGGACAGACTATGGCCTTGATCCTTCTGGATCTCAGCGCTGCGTTCGACACTGTAGCACATTCCATCTTGCTACAGTGTCTGAACAAAGGAGGGGTGAGAGGTGCAGCGCTGAAATGGATCCAATCATTCCTATCGGGCCGAGGTTTCCAAGTCAGGCAGGGCGACTGCTACTCGGAGCGAGTAGCCTTGGACCAGGGGGTGCCGCAGGGCTCGTCCCTGAGTCCAACTCTTTTTAATCTCTACGTTGCCCCGGTTGCCACCATAGTGGAGAGTCAAGGCCTGCGCATGGTGTCGTATGCCGACGACACGCAGCTGGTCATCTCCCTGTCGCGTGCGCCCAGTCTTGCGGCGGACATCTTCAGAGCATGCATGCAAGATCTTGCTGCCTGGATGTCTGCCAATTGCCTCAAGCTCAACGGAGGCAAGACTGAGGTGCTGGTCGTGGGGGGAGGCCAGGCGGCGTGGACGTCGGCATGGTGGCCACCATGCCTGGGACCAGCACCAATCCCCTGCCAGGAGGCGAGGAATCTGGGTATCTGGTTCGATCCCAACCTCACCTTCGGACCCCAGATCAATCGGGTGGTTGGATCATGCTTCGGGACTCTCAAGAGCCTCAGGAAGGTTCTGAAGTTTCTGCCTATCAAAGCACGCCAAACATTAGAGCATGCATTAGTTACATCAAAGATGGACTATGGCAATCTTCTCTATCTAGGGACTTTAGAGAAGAATCTGAGCCGCCTGCAGGTTTTGCAGAATGCTGCTGCCCGACTGGTGCTCAGATTACCCAGAAGGGCAGCCTCCAAAGCGGCGCTCCAAGCCCTGCACTGGCTCCCGGTGAGAAGCAGGGTGGAATTCAAAGCACTCTGCACCTGCCACCGGATTGTCAATGGTAAGGCCCCCCTTCCATTGCAGGGACTGCTGACACAATACGAGCCTTCCCGTTCCCTAAAATCTTCCGGCACGTGGCTCCTGTCTATTCCCAAGGTGTCTAAAGCTTTGCTGTTATCTTTGGAGTGTGCCGGGCTGAGCGTGCAGGGATCCACATTGCTTACAGCCAACTTCTCGCGGAACCCGCTCCGCGGGTCCCGCATCGCTGGGATCGTCTGGTTGTTGCCTCAGGAGTTGCCTGTTTCCTGAGAGGTGGGTCGTAGGAGCTGCAGGGCTGCGAGCAGAGAGCGGGGGCTGGGACTACCTATCCCAGAAGCGCCTGCCGCCCAGATTAACAGCACCTGGGCTGCTCTCCCTGCGGACCCCTCCCCTTTATCACAGACCTACAAATTGACTAGACCAGCGACGCAGCGCGGGAGCGCGCGGGAGCGACCGGGAGAAGCCCGGGACAAGGGCGGGACCATTTGTGGCCGTTCGTGACCCGGAGTGACCGGACCGGGCCACCCCTCTAACTTGTGTGCGTCCCCATCCCTAAGGACTATGGCCGGCAGAGACAATAGGATTAAATCCTCCTTGACTGGCAGCTTGTCAACCGCCGGAGGTATGGAAAAATTCCTCATTAGGGCCAATAACATAATAGACAAGGAGATAGTCATATTGGAAAAGCGTTTATCTACTGAACTTATTTCCCTTAAACGATCATCCATAGGACCCCTTGCTAACGCCAAAACGCCCACTAGAGATAGTAATCAGTCTGCTATTGCGGATAAAATATCCCCGCCCATAGAAGACCCTAGCCACTTAGCTACCCCGGTTATATCAACGGATATTGTTGCTGACCCTACCTGTGTATTCATAAGTGAAAATGCCTCCATTTTATCTTATCCTGATGTGAGTACTACTGAGTCTAAGAGCCGTGGGGAAAGAGAGGGTGCCGTGAGGAAACGGAAAAGAGTGTACAATAAAAAAGAAGTTAAAACGGGAAGGGCTACAAAAACTGCTAAAGTACGGGAGGAACCACCACCCCAGACCACATTTACCCTCCGTGATGCTCAATTCCCGAATAGAGAAATATCCATGGAATGGGCCGTGGCACTACTTAAATCAATCATATCCCCATTAGAGGCTAAACTGGATAGGCTTTGCTCCAGAATATCAAATGTAGAGAAAACATCTGCCGCCATCCTAGCCACCCTTGGTAACCTTCAGAACCAACACACCCCAACGACTACCATAACCCCTGCTATTCCCGCTCCTCCCAATCCGGTTTTGAATCAACCTAATATCCCCCCACCTAATATCTGTATACCACCCCTTATCCAATCCCAGCCCAATAATTTAACAACTGACAATGGGGCGAGTCAACAACCAAGCCAAATTAACCCACCAGACCATATGGCCGGGGGGACCCAGGGAGTACCAAGCGAGGCATTTAATACCCCTAGACCCAGGTGGCCTGATTTACCACCGGAGGCTAACCGGTTAACTGTCATCTTAGCCGGAGTACCACCACTAGAAACAGGGGAATCAGAAACCTTTAGCTCCTTGAAGAATAAAGTTATAAAATGGCTCAATTGGAATAGACCGCTCCCGGGCCACCTGCACAATGAGATAATTATGGTAAGGAGGGTCCCCTGGATAGGCAAGACCCCTAAAAACATCAATGGGGACTGCCTAACCGTTAGTTTTAGAGACCCTCGCACAGTATCCCATATATGTGCAGGTTTTAACAGGTCCTTCGATTCAACGATCCAGACCCTTCCCGTTTCCTATTTTTTCCCACCAACCAATATCCGCCACCAACAAAGAAGAGGGGATTGGTCCGTTGTGGAACGGAGGGGCAGACAACGAGCATATGATGCTAGACCACCAAGACTACCCCAATACGCACCCCAATTTCACTCCTTCATGGATCCTAACCGCTATGGTTGCTTAGATGGCCTAGAGGGGGTAGACTGACTACACCCTGTCTCTCGCTCTCTGAAGCCGACTAACACTCAGGCTAAACCCGATGTTCCGCCCATGGTCCATTTAACCACCCCTAACGAAGCTATTCCCACTAATTTGGCCCAGATTACACCCGTTACAACCCCCATCATACAATGTTCTGAAATCACCCCCATCACCCCTACCCCAGCTACCCCCACTGTACCGGAATTGATTCCGCTAGATATGACTTGTATTACACCCTCTGTCTCAACTATCCATATTAATACAGGTATGGACCAAAGGGCCAAGGGTTATTCATTGATGAGCTGGAACATTGCCGGGTGGCGGCAGAAGGTTTCAGCACTGGGTTGGAGGGAACTCATTGTGGTTCATGATATCCTATGTCTGCAGGAAACGTGGTCAGTGGAAGATATTGCCTTTGATGGTTTTGTTGCTTATAACTGTAATGCGGTGGAATCTGCAATGGGGAGGGCCAAAGGGGGATTGTTGATTTTACTCTCTGTACACCTACCTTTACGAGTAAGAAAAAGCCATATTGTGGGGTCCCATTCGCAAATTTTGGAAATTCTGGTAGGCAGGGACCAAAACCTATTGTTGATTAACCATTATAATAATACCTTTGACCCCTCCAGCACCACTGTAGTAGACGAACTTGAATCGGCTCTGGATTCTATTCTTTGTAAAACAACTGTATCTTATGATATTGTTTGGGGTGGAGATTTTAATATTAGAACTTGCCCTCTCTCATATTCTACTACCTGTGGTTATGATGGGGAAAATGGGGAAAATTTACTCCACTTTTTACACTCTCCATGTGGCACTTCCCTTAACAATTTGATGTTAAAAATTGATATATCAATCCACCAACATGCACCTGATAAGGAGGGTAATCTGGCACCTACCTTCACGGGGAGAAAGACCACCTCCATTATTGATTTCCTGATCATTTCCAACCGGGTAGCTCCCCATTGTTCGGTTACCCAGATCTTAGATCACGACCTGAGTGACCACAATGCACTTACCATGGTCTTATATTATGAGCTCCATAGGGATGTATTTTCTGGTAGGGTAGTCGATGACATTACGCCATGTAGACCTAACGGGACCCGCATAAAGTGGAGTGGGGAAAAAGCAGAGAATTTAAATCGCAGGGTGGTGAAAGCTGGCCTAAATATGATATTCAGTTGCCTGGAAACGGAAGCCCCCGCAGCACAATCAATAAATAACTTTGAGAATTTGGGTATCATAATCAAGCAAACACTCACCTCAAAGAAGGCCAAATCCGGACAGGCCACACAGGGCTGGTTCAACCAAGCTTGTACAAGGGCACTAAAATCCCTTAAACTTGCCCTTTCAAGCACCCCGAGAGACAGGGATGCGGTTAAATCCCTGAGGGCTGATTATAAAAATGCGCTCGAAACCAGGAAACAAGAACTTAGAGAAATAGCCTGGGAAGATTTGAGTAAAGCCGCAGCCCTCCGGGACAGTAAACTGTTCTGGGATACCATCAATAGCCCATTCCTGCAAAAAGAGGAATTCCCTGTCCTCACTGCCCAAGTTAATGAAGAGGGATGGATGGCCCACTTTTCAGGGATCTTCGATCCAACTGGAGAGTCTTTAGCCAGTGATAACACCATTTGCACTACCCTAGTTGAACCCCCGAGAATAACGACCGATGAGGTGGATTTGGCTATAAGGAATAGTAAAGGGGGAAAAGCCCCCGGCCCAGACGGGGTGCCGATCGACCTATACAAATATGATCCAGCCCTCTGGAGTCCATTATTGACCATAGCCTTTAATGCTGCTATGGATAACAGGACCCCTTCCACGTGGGGTGAATCCATTATCATTCCAATCTATAAAAAGGGGGATAGAGGAGAGGCCAAGAACTACCGCCCTATCTCCCTTTTGGATTCCTCACTAAAAATCTTGAGTAGGGTCCTGTTAGCACGCTTGGAAGATTGGGCCTTAGATAATAACATTCTTGCCCCATCCCAATACGGCTTTAGAAAGGGCCTTGGTACGATCGACCAGTGTATTAACTTGAACCTTTTAATAGGGAAGTATACCAAGGCCAAGCCGGGATCACTATTTCTGTGCTTTGCAGATCTTTCAAGCGCATTCGATCTGGTCGACCATGCCTTGTTATGGACAACTCTGCTGGGTATGGGAGCCCCCCCCGATATTATCTATTTCTTGGCCACACTTTATTCTAACCTATCCGCCCAAATTCGTTACGGTCCTGAGGGTGAGTGCACACGGAAGATCAGAGTAAGATCTGGCATTCGACAGGGCTGCGTATTAGCCCCGTTGCTTTTTTCCCTCTTCATTAACTCGATGGAACAAGAACTAAAGCAAATTCATGCTGATGCCCCCCAAGTAGGAGGCACCCCTATACCGGTATTACTGTATGCCGATGATACAGTTCTTCTCTCTAGGACCCCTATAGGCCTACAAAAATTGATGGATGGGTTTTATGATTTTATATTGAAAAGGAAACTCAAAATTAATAATTCTAAAACGTTTGTCATGGTGTGTGGGAAAAAGTTGAAACTTTTTAAACCTTTTTCTTTTAAGGAAAACCATATTGCAACTGTCACAAATTTTTGCTATTTGGGAGTCACATTTAACGACAGAGGATCATGGGCCCCTGAGGAAACAAATGTCAAAGCGAGAATGGGGAAAGCATCCTTAGGCGTCTTCCGCTTTGCTTCCAAAGTAGGAAGCCGCCGTATTGCTGATATGTTGACTATATACAAGCACAGATGTACTTCGATAGCATTGTATGGCTCGGGGGTATGGGGACATTGCAATGCCAAGGCCCTGCAGACTGAAGAAAACAAGTTCATTAAACGGCTGCTTTGCCTCCCCACCTCGGCATCTACTGTTCTAACCCATTCGGAACTAGATCTGGATTACCTGTCCGACCTCACTGGGTTAAGGCCACTGTTGGTATGGAAATCCATTTTTACCAAGTCGGAAACAACATTCACCAAAGATATTATCAAAGACTGTTTGCTCTTGGATAAAGTTTCAAGTATTCCATGGTTAAAATATGTAGTTATGACTGTTAAAGACCTGTTTGACATGGACCTAGGAAATGACCCTACCAGTCTGAACACTCTAGACAAACAGGAACTAAAAAATGTCTATCTTAGGGCGAAATCGGATGTGCGAAGTTATGCTACTAGAGAATATTCCACACATATTTTCCACCTGTCCCTGAATGATGATAGCCGGGGTATCCCAATGTACCTTAAAGTTATCCACAGACAGTCCCACCAGTTTGTTCTTTCAAGGCTAAGATTAGGTTTAGTGCATAACTTGGTTGCTTTCCCGATTATGAAATCTCATCCAGTCACCCCATGTCCATGTGACGGCTCTTCAAAACAAAGTACAATGCATTTTTTATTACTCTGTCCTCTGTATAAAGCACAACGCATCTGTTTCCTCAAGCCTATGTTCCTTAAATATAACATGTGTACTACTGATAGCGCTCTGAGGCTTCTTTTTTCACTTTCAAGCCCAGATATCTGTTTTTATACTGCCACTTTTATTCTGAAATCTATTAGAGCTAGACTTAGCATGGTTTTCCTGTAATTTTATGTGTAGCAATTCCCACAACATGTGACAATGTTATTTCTGTCTCTGTATTCTGAGTACCATGTGTATGTAATGTTTTAAATTGTATACTTTTATGATGTTTTTTAAACATTCGAATAAAGTTATAAACTGAACTGAGGTGTCTAAAGCTCGGATGGGCGGAAGATCCTTTAGGTATCTGGCTGCGTCAAGCTGGAATAAACTTCCTGTGGCGCTGCGTCTAGCACCATTAGAACTCATCTTCAGAGCCAAGTTAAAAACATTATTATTTACCCGGTAACAGGTTTCCGCCTAGTACTTCTCCCACAGCACTCGCTCCTTAGCGCGGGGACACGCCGTTGTGCGTCACCAAGCGCTTTATAACACCCCCTATTATTATTATTATTTTTTGTAATGGTTTTTGCGCTGTGAAAAATGCGTTGCAATGGCATGCGTTGTAATACCATGCGTTGTAACGTCATTCATTCTCTTTGTTATGACATAATTCACAAATCAAAGCACCCTTGCTGGGAGCCCTCAAGATCAAGCTCTTTGCAGACAATATAATCTTATACTTGGCTGCAGAGAAGCAAAATATCTTGAATGTCTTTAAAAAAATTAAATATTTTTCGGATTTGGGGGGATACAGGAATAATCATTCCAAATCTGAGATTTTACTTTTTAATTGCTCTGACTACGTTCTTCCATTTGATATGCTTAATCAGGATTGTACAACGGGTTCAATTAGATATTTAGGGATATATGTGTCACATGATTGCTCGCAGCTATATCAGCTCAATTATGAATCTACTCTCTTTAAGGCTAGAAATCTCCTAAAACAGTTTTAGGCCTTACCAATCTCTTTGATAGGGAGAATTGCTGTTATAAAAATGATGATTTTACCTCTATTTCTTGTTATCTTTTCAAATGTATTAATCAAAGTTTCTTCCGAGCTTTTTTATGAGTTAAACCAAATGTTACGCTATTTTGTCTGGTCTGATAAGAAACCTCGTACAAAACTTGATACTTTACAATTATCTATTCAAGAAGGTGGCATTACACTTGCCCACCTTAAAAAGTATTATCAGGCAGAATTTTTTGATGGGGGTACAAGATCAGTCACCAGACGCGACCTGGGAGGCAACTTCTAGTTGAAACAAATGCATCTAGAATCTGGCACCCAGCTTGTACCATTTATTAAAATTCCTAAGCTCCCTAGGCTTAGCAGATATAAGACATCCCACAGTATTTCTGATAGATTCTTCCAAATGAAGGAGGAATATCAGTTTATAGCCTTCCATCCTGAAATTTCGATTGTACATAGTAGCGGGAAAGGCCTCCATATAAGCCAGATAAGTATAACAACTTAGGAAAAGGTGGGGATACATTGCTTTAAGGATGTTCTTATAGAAGGTGCAATGGAATCTTGGAATCAAATTAAATTGACTAACCTCTTCATAATTGTTTTTCCTTTTTTCAATTCCGGAATTTCTTGAGTAACTTTCAATTCCCCCCAGATGCTCTGGCAAATCTGATTAGCCTAACCTATTATGTGAAAGAGACCGGAGGGATAGGAAACGGGTACCAGATTTTGCTGGATTAATAACATGCAAAAGTCGTACCACAAGCACTACAAAAGATTCAAAGTTCTGTAGGCTGCAAGGTAGATATGCAAACATGTATCGTGGCACTTAAAGTGATGAGGGGGGCCAATTTCAAAAGCATGGTTTTTCTTAGCAAGTGGCAACTTTATTATACCCCATGTCGTCTCCATAAAATGTACCTTTCTGTTTCGGGAGCATGATTTAGATGTAATTGCTCCAATGGGGTCTGGTTTCATATTTGCTTTTTTTCATGTCCAGCTTTAATTGAATTTTGGAAGCAAACTTTCCAATGGCTTAGCAACAAGATCCAAATAAACTTATCCCCTGAATCGAATACTGTCCTCTTAGGAATTAGCAATACACTGAATGTATCCACTCAACAGAAACAGTATGGGGCAGATTTATGAAGGCCTTGTGCCGCCGGTGCGTCACTTTTAACATGGGAAAAAGTGACGCACCGGCGGCGCAGGGCCTTCATAAATCTGCCCCTATATTTTTATTGCATCACTTGTTGCTAAGTCTCTGATCCTGCAAAAATGGAAAGTGGCTGAGCCCCCATCATTTTCCCAATGGCTACATCAAGATATCTCGAATTGAGGCAAAGGAAACACTATATTTGCAAAGAGTGGGAGCTTTAGGCAAATTCTTTAAAATCTGGGGTGGGATGTAGGTTTATGCTCATTTATATCTTTGGAAAGGCAGCATTAACTGCTAGCAACGTTGTGCTTATATAGGCTTTTTATTCATGGAAAGTTGACAACTATTTATCATCCATCATGTATATCAATGATACAACTATATTAGTATTTTGATAAATTGTTTATTTATCTTTGCCTTTACTAGCTACAATAATGAAAATAAAATCATATAAAAAAAGGTTTGTGTTAAATAGCTAAAGCAAGCCTCGTTTATAGTGTTTTCAAATCTGGGCCTTTATGGTCTTGTATGATGCCTTTGGCCCACTGAATTTACGTAATTCTGTTTGGCTCCTGGGCCTAGAATGTGTAATTGTCACTGGACTCTAGTAAGCTTTATATATGTATCTGCTGGTTTTCTTAGTGTTCATAAGAAGAAATGAAGCCAATAGAATTCTTCGGGTTCAAAAACGCTCAAACCAGTTTCTAGAAGAGATTAAGGCAGGAAACCTGGAAAGAGAATGTTATGAAGAGACCTGCTCTTTTGAGGAGGCCAGAGAAATCTTCAAGGCACAAGAAAAAACTGTAAGTTTTGTCTGAAATGGATTGTTACCAAAAGCATTGTACATCTCCAGCGGTAGAAATTTTAGATTTAATTGTGACGTCCGATTTGGTACCTTTTGATCTTATTACAAGCTTTTGTGATGACTAATGCTTTTCATCTTCTCTTGCAGACCGAGTTCTGGTTTCATTACAAAGGTGAGTAAAGGTGCTCCCGGTGCAAGAGAGTACTGGTTTTGCAGTGCTTCATTCGTAAAAGAATAAGGGCCTTATTTATGAAGGCCTTGCGCCGCCGGTGCGCCATTTTTAAAATGGGAAAAAGTGACGCACCGGCGGAGCAGGGCCTTCATAAATAAGGCCCTAAGTGCCTAGCCCAATGTTTTGCTCAGAAGCATCAGTCAGGGTGCCGAATTCCTAGGCCGCACAGTCATATTTTTACTTCATACCTCTTTAATCCACCACCAGACGCTCCCTGCTTTTTTATTTCACTCGTGCAGGTTCTTTTTCGTTTCTGCTTATTGTCTTTTTCACTTTGTTGTAATTTTTCTCTTTCTCCTTCCATCCCCCTTTGTGTTTTTCTCTTTCTTGCTCGGGATCAAAGTCTGTTGAGGAAAAATAAATGCCTGTTCCCCAAAACCAGTGTTGGTGAGCCCCACCTGCTACCACTAATTAAACACTGTGGTGGGGTATACAAATAAGAGAAAGGTATATCTGTTCCTGATGGAAACTGGGAGCAAAGAGGAAACACATAAGAAAGGAACAAAGAAGCAATTACAAGTCAAAGATATTGTGTCAGATGAGAGGAATGTAGGTGGGGCTGATAAAGGAGTGAGAGAATGTGAGGATCCTTAAGCTAGTAGGAAAGTAAATAGTATGCGTTACTCTCTGTAGAGGCTCTTTTATTAATCAGTAACACCCAAAAAAGCCACATGAGCTATCCAGGACTAACAAAAGGGAGGCCCAAAGAACATTCAAGTCCACCTAAAAATTGCTACATTTGAATTTCTGCATAAGTGCAGTCCCACTTAGGAGTAGGATTTGGTTTCTTACATGTCAGTGGCTTCCTCCGCCTATCCCTTCCATCTCTTACCAGGTATTTTCCCATTCTGAGAGCAGGGTTGACGGGAAGGTAGTTTGGAGAGAACTGTCTTAGGACTACCTGCACAAGATTCATTAACGTGCGCAATTGATACCTATTGCTGTGATCAGATCTTTCTACTTTAGATTATTGAGAACATTTGGAAAGCACTCAAAATATTTTTGGGGGGAGAGCATCATTGGTCAAACTTACCATGAAACCTAAGGCTGCATTCTTGGCATAACGTTTTCAGAAGGCATATAGGGTAGCCCAAGTGCCCTCTTTATAAATGTTATTCAAAGGAACATGGCATGTAGGGCTATTGAGGGACCCTGTTCACTTTTGCATTAAAATGCCCTTACATTGCCTTTGTTACATTCCAAAAATCATGAAACTATCCAATGATAGTTTTGCTTGGCAGTTGTTATGTAATGGGCCTGGTTGCCTTTCTCAAATTCCTTATAATGACCAGTTTAAAGCTGAGGGTTAGCCTGAGATTCAGGAACTGGAGATCTCTCTCGGGATATAAAGATAAAAAAGGTAAGAAGATCATGTGTTTAAAGTAAAATACAGATAGAACTTTAAGTGAAAACAAACAACAGATGTCATGTGCAACTTGACCTCAGTAAAATACCACATAAGGTATATGCAGCATCTCCACCTATCTGGCTAGGTGAAGCCATCTTCCAAGAGACCAGACCATCTGAATTGTTGGTGGTTGCCATTGTTTTAAAGGCCTTATAAGTCAGAACTGAAATAAACAAAATCCCAAATAGCAAAATTGTGGGCTCTCCTAAGTGAAGAGTGCAAGTGATGAACCCCTCAAATGGCAACTGGACCTCCACATTCTAAAGCAGGTACAATCGATTGTCAGTTTCTATGAGATTTTAAAGTGAATAAGTAAGATTTATATCAATCAACTTTAATTCCTGAAATATTCAAGTATGAGACAAATAACAAGTTACTACCCCCAGGACAAAGACAGGAAATAACTTGCTTGAAGAAAAATTAAGAATAACGATCCCTAGTGTTGCCCTCTCCTAGAAAAACTCATGACTGCTTGAGCAATCTGTAGAGTATTCTTGTCGGGGCACTGGGGACCATGAACTATTCAGGCACTAGTCTGCCACCATGGAAAAGAAAGGGGGAGGTGAAGAATCCAGCCTATTAACTGGAACATTGCATCCCCCTAAAAAGGACAGTGAACCATAAATATGGATTAGACCAACTTTGTCAGAGAAACAAAACATAAAGAACCATTGATGGGCTACCATGATCACTTGGACCCTCTGTCATTTTCCCACTGGTGCAGTACCTTGGAAATCCATTAATGGGAAATGCTTAAAAAAATTTGCCACTCCAGTAAATCTCCATTGAGGTATGGTACCAGAGCATCATAATCAAAATATTGTCCAATAGAAATATTGTGCACTAAATACATTTTGCAAAACGATTGCTGCTTCGGAGTTTATAACAAGCTCTATACCCAGTGGCATGATGTTATTGTACACGATAGTTAGGATGTAATATATATGTCAGAAGGTATAGTTGCTAACAATAATCTGAGAACCTCCTTAAAGGAGCCCTTTCCCTTGACCATCCAGGAGGTCTTTAAAGAAGGGTTCCTATTGGATTTTGACACACCGTGGCGTTTACCAGGCAGGAGAGCCCTTCCTGACAGAGCTACTCTTCATGGGGACTGTAAATAAGGTGCCTGGGTCTCTCTGATGACCGTTCAGTGGCCTTCTTACATGAATGTTGCCTGGAAGCAGTTATTCCACCAATTTGACTGGCAGCAGATGACTTTGAGTGAAGAGCTTGCTATATTTGTGAATTTAATAAATGGCCATACTCATGTCTTTGAATGTAATTACTCTTTTGCACTACTCTAAGGAGACAAAGAATTGACTGCCAACAATATAGATTTTTTCTAAAGAAATGTATATGACATAACCACTATATACTGACCAGAGGTTGAGAATCTTCAACAAGTCAGTAGTCACAACCCATCAGAGCTATTGAGCCAGCTGGAGATAGATAGAGGACTGGCACATTTCCACAGAGACAAAGACATTCTTATCTTTGATGCCGCCAATCTCGGTCCAACCTTACTGTTGTATATTGATTCTTCTTGTAATATGGCTGACAGTAGTCATTAGCCCTTCCTTAGTGTTTTCACCTTCTCAGTCTCCCAGAATACCTGTGAGTGTTCTAACTGGTATCTGAGTGTTATATCAGTGTCAGTTGATGGTCTGGTCAGCTGGCGAGGTTTGTACTCAGCTGTGTCTTGGAATAAATCTACATGTAATCAACTAGAAGTATCCTGTCATCTATCACCATCCTATTTACAACACTTACCACAGAGGAGACAGGGCCCATAGTAGAGTGGAAATCTAGTACCTGTCTGATGGCTGTACTAAATGCAACTTAGCACAGCATATTTTCAGATTTCCAACCGGAAAACACCCTCTTAGAAAAGGATCAGACCCAGATTCCTTTGGCATCACTAAGCCGATGTAAAAGGAGGATAACTACTGAAATACCCAGAAGACTCCTGCCTTTACAACTAGGATCTTGTCAACTGTGCAGTATTAATGTACTAAAAGCATTTTGAGGCTCAGCTGCACTTGATTTCAGTAAATATGGAAAATGGAGCTGCACCATAGGAGCTTCAAAAAAAGTGACGCTCTGTAGGCGGTGAGGGCTTGTAAATAAGCCCCATGATTTTCAGTGGTTCAAGATGCATGAGCAATGGCGGTAGCCTGAGTCTATGTCAACAAGAAGAGTTCATATTTTTACTGGGGGAGACAAGCAGCTACCCACTGTTATAGGCTAAACATAGCCTTGAAGGACCTCAAAAACCTTTTGGTCTATTTCTAATCGACAGCATAGATATACAAGTTTCTGCTAAGGTATGTTATGTAATGTGTATTTGTATAGCATTGTGTCACCCCACAAAGGTTATCCTGGTGCTTGGAGAGGTAATATTATTGCAGGAAAGACTGAGCTGGAAGGGAGCTGGAATGGAGCAACAGAATCGAGGCATCAGAATAGGCAGGTTTTGAGCACTTTTTTAAAAGACAAAAGTCTGCTGTAAGGCAGAGATGCAGAGGAAGGGTATTCCAATGGTGTGCTGCCAGAAGAGAAAAGAAATGTCTGTCAAATCTAGTAAGATAGGCACAGGAGCTAAGGGAGAAGCAGTGCTAGAATAACCGTAGAATCCTGGCTGCGGTAAATAAAGGGGGCCTCATTTATGAGGCTGTACGTCACTTTTACGCCGCCGGTGCGTCACTTTTTGTGACGCACAAGTGGCGGAAAAAATGGGCCTTGTTGCGCCATATTTACAAAGTGATGCATCTAGGTAGATGCGTCCCTTTGTAAACCCCTGCGCCACATTATACCTGCGCCAGGTATAATGTATGCAAGGAGGGGCGTATTGATGCAAGAAGGGTCATGGAAGTGACGCAGTGAAATCTTTGAGATTTCACTGTGCCACTTCTAGGACTCAAATGCGTCGAAATCTTACGCCTGCCTCACAGCAGGCGTAAGACTGACGCAAGCCCTTTCACATGGGGCTTGCCCCATGTGAAAGGACACATTGCGGGAGTTGCGTCACTTTTGTGACACACTCCAGCAATGCATCACTTTTGCACCTACAGATACGTCAGAAATACTGACGTATCTGTAACTCCTTGCGACATGATGCGTCATACTGTAAATATGACGCATCATTGGTGTCGTAAGGAGGGCGCAATGAAAAGTGACACATCGCTGTTTTCACGCCGCGATGCGTCACTTTTCATAAATGAGGCCCAGAGATTGTATTCTGCAGATACAATAGTTCAGTGAAGTGGATTGCTCCAAGTGTTTGAGTGACACAGAAGTTTAAAATGGTCTGCTTAGGCACCAGGAGCCAATGGAGTAGGGTTCACGGAGGAGCGGGCTGACGTTTAGGAACTAACCATGCTGCTGCATTCTGGAGGGTCTATAATTAAAAGGTAATCCAGAATGCTAATATATAAAGCGTTGCCATAGTCAAGCCGGCTGGTTATCAGAGCCTGAGTGACTGTTTTATGCACCCCTAAGGGAAACCAGTGGAAGATTGAATGGCACATGTGGAGAACACCATGGTAGGATGCAGAGACTGTGGTCACTTGGGGGTATATTTTATAGGAAATGGCGCAGCGCTTCTAGCAAATGTGCAGCACCATGCTGCGTCATTTACAAAACCCAGGGATGCGCCATAATCACAAGAATTTGTTTTCCCTTGTGCCGGCGCTAAAAATATTTGCCTATCGCGGGCGCAGACACTCTTGTGCCATTTTGCAAGAGTGTCTGCATTGCAGGGATGACTGTTTATGTGCAGGAAGGTGTCCCTTTACTGCACATAAACAACCAATGATGGCGATTTGCTACTTTTATGTGTGCTGCAGAATGCAAATCAGCATTAATTATTTAATTAATTAATTCTATTATATTAATGTAGTAAACGCATTATAAGGGCTCAGCTCCACTTGATTTCAGGTAATATGGAAAATGGCGCTGCACGACCGAAGCTTAAAAAAAAAGTGACTCTCCGTAGGCGATGAGGGCTTGTAAATATGCCCCTTGATTTTAAGTGGCTCAAGATGCATGAGCAATGGTGGTAGCCTGAGTCTATGTCAGCAATAAGAGTTAATATTTTTACTTGAGGAGACAAGTGGCTATCCACTTGTATTGCCTAAATATACCCTTAAAGGACGTCAATAACCTTTTGGCCTATTTCTAATCATCAGCACAGAGCCTGAGTGACTGTTTTATGCGTCCCTAAGGGAATCCAGTGGAAGATTTTATGGCGCACGTGGAGAACACAATGGTAGGATGCAGAGACTGTGGTCACTTGAGGGTATATTTTGTAGGAAATGGCGCAGCTGCAGAATGCAGTACGGATAGAAGTAGCAAATCATCATTAATTAATGATTGCTTTTGTGCAGGAAGGGAGACCTTCCTGCACAAAAGCAAACATTAATGGTGTTTTGCTCCTTCTAAGGCAATAAGGGTGCGCATGGACACAGATGGCAGAGCAGCTATGATTTTATTAGACCTCTCTGCCGCCTTTGATACGGCGCCCCATCAACAACTACTTGCCGGTCTTTCAAACACTGGAGTGTCTGGACGCGCTGGGATTGGCTTAAATCCTTCTTAGAGGATCGCACCCAGCAGGTTTGGCTGCCACCATTCTCGTCGCCCCCCAGAAGGGTGTCCACGGGAGTTCAGCAGGGCTCTACTCTGAGTCCTCTGCTTTTTAATATCTATATCACGCCCCTGATTTATCTTGCAGAGGAGCTGGGTGCCAAGATCATAGCCCATGCAGACGATACCCAGCTCCTCTTTACTTGGAGGGAAAACTACTTGTCCCCGGAAACAGCTCATAACTGTCTTTCTACCGTTTTTAAATGGCTTGCACTAGCGCAGCTGAAGTGCAACGAGGACAAGTCAGAGGTCCTGTTAAATGGATCCTTCCCCCTATCTTTCAGGGAGACTTTGTGACCCTCAGAGTACCCTCTGCCCAATTCAGTGGGTAACCCTGCCAAGAACTTGGGGGTATGGTTTGGGGAGGACCCCTTGCAGGGGTATGCTTCGGCACACTCAAATCAATCAGAAAGTTTCTCCCTCTGCTACCCAGGCCAGCCAAGGAAATGGTGGCTTGTGCTCTGATCTTGTCACGCATTGATTATGCCGTAGCTTTATACATTGGCATACCTGGCTACCTGCTAAAAAAACTGCAGACAATACAGAATGCGGCAGCCAGGCTTCTGCTGGACATTCCAGGAAGATCAAGTGTGAAACAGCATCTGCGGGATCTCCACTGGCTCCATGTAGCCCACAGAGTTCAGTTCAAAGCCCTTACTCGGGCTCATAGACCCTTGCATGGACTAGGGCCGGCCTATCTTAGGAGGCGCTTTGCCTTCTATGTCCCTCGCAGAACTTTGCCTTCTGCTGGTCAGCGATTGGCAGTAGTCCCTCGCTTCCGCAGGACTCGTCTGGGGGGTTACTTCCTTTCTGTCAAAGCAGCGGAAGCCTGGAACTCGCTACCCGTGAAGCTTCAGAATACTCAGGATACTAGGCTGTTCAAGAAGCAACTAAAGACCCTACTTTTTAATAACACCATTTAATCCCAGAACCTCCACTGTCACGCTCGCCCGCGCCGGGACACTCTTGAGTATCTGTGCGCGTCATAACATAACATATAACATAACATATGTGTGCTGCAGATTGCAACATACATAGAAAGAGCAAACAGCAATGAGAAATAAAAGTATTTCTTCTTGTTGTGCCACTCTAACGATTGCTTTTCACTGGTGTTAGTTTTTGGCGCTGCTTCAAATTTACACATTTTTGTAAATCTGGGGAACCGTCACAATGCAGTGGGTGTTGCACTGAAACACCCAAAGCAATACCCATTGCATGCCTCTTTCACGTAAAGTGATGTGTTAAAACTACTCTAAGTGGACTAGTGCCGCTTTGTAAATATGGAACAGGGTATCGTGGCACCAGTAGCGTAACAATAGCCCCCACAGCCCCCACAGTGCGGAGGTGCCCCCAAGCTCTACGGGGCCCCCTGTGCATAGGTGGTGGGCCCTGGCCTCAGAGTTCCTGACTGGATTCGGAGTATGTTGGGCAACCATGTACTTTGCAGGGGGCCCCCCTCAAGTTTCATAACGCCACTGAGCACCAACGGAGTGTCAGTAAAAGTGATGCTTTGTGGCACTATGCCCGCATGTCTTTTCTTGGACATTTTCTGCCCACTATGAGGCAGAGATTCTTAGCAGAGTCTAGGGGCGGGGAGGGGGGGTCCTAATTCTATGAGTCACTTAAGCCATCACTGTTGGCAGCATCGTTTAACGAAATAGTCATGGTGGGTGGGGAACATTGAGTCCTGCCTACTGCTATCCTGCTTTCTGCTTAGAGTAGAAGCATAGAAGTCAGCTTTCTATTACTACGTGGGGTTTTGGCCACATAACCCAATGGCACCTTCAATGGGCCCAATTTATTTCATCTATCAGTAATATTGGTTATATCATCTGTATCCTTCCAAAATGTATGGTCCACAGGGTAATTCCACGCTAAATGTAAGACGTCTGCAGTCGGGTGTGAGCGGAGAATGCAATCAGAGTGTCTATTAGGGGCAGCTTTGTGTAATTTCAGGGCGGTAAAATAAAATCCGGTTGAGAATTTATAATGTATGATTTTGTGTCTGTAGTTCACAAAGATTACTTTTGTCTGTTTCCGCCAATACAACTAGAACTCATCATCTAAATTTTGACCCATGTGTAGCTGCCGCTGTTTACAGGCATGAAGCTCTGTGTTGTCACATACATCTGTGTACAGTTGATGGAGTTTGAAGACGCAAACCCCTGAAGTCGGGAGAGGTTATTACATTATAAGCTCCTTTTAAACTTCCAAACACCATGATCTCCACTGACTCCTTGTAAATTATTTCACTCCTCTCTGGACCTGGGCTCTCTTCAAACTTCGAAATACCTTCCAGTGGCCACAGCCTTTTGTAAACTCCAAAGAGCTCCATTTGGCCAACCACCCTTTATAACAAGCATTTACAATGCAACGGTCTCGCCTTTGCCAAAGTTAGAGCTATTGGCATTGTAAATGACAACATTTTTATTTATGTGTCTATCTATCGCATCACCACAGCATCACTCAGCACCACCACAGCATCACTCAGGGGCACCACAACATCACTATGCGCTGCCACATCATCACTCGTTGCTACCACAGTATCACTCGTCACCACAGTATCACTCGTCACCACAGTATCACTCGTCACCACAGCATCACTCGTCGCCACCACAGCATCAATCTGTGCAACAATTCAACAACAATTGGTTCAAATCTGTTCTCTCAATGTTTCAAGCTTTATTACAAATGTCACAAAAAAATGTGAATATTTCACTAATGGACAGGAAACAGAGGCACAAGCAGGGAACAGAGGCACGAAAACCGGATCACAAGCAGGGAACAGAGGCACGAAAACCGGGTCACAAGCAGGGAACAGAGGCACGAAAACCGGGTCACAAGCAGGGAACAGAGGCACGAAAACCGGGTCACAAGCAGGGAACAGAGGCACGAACAGAGGCACAAGCAGGGAACAGAGGCACAAGCAGGGAACAGAGGCACAAACACCGGATCACAAGCAGGGAACAGAGGCACGAAAACCGGGTCACAAGCAGGGAACAGAGGCACAAGCAGGGAACAGAGGCACAAGCAGGGAACAGAGGCACGAAAACCGGATCACAAGCAGGGAACAGAGGCACAAGCAGGGAATAGACGCACGAAAACCGGGTCACAAGCAGTTAAAAGCTCCTAGTGTTTAGAACTAAGACGGCGAAGAGATATGCAAACAGCCGGAACAATCTATATAATTAAAATCAAAGAGTCAGAATTGAGGGGGCGGTGGAAAACCGGCGGACAAGATGGGAACACCTTAGGGAGGCTCTGTGCAGCAGCAGCCTGCACTTACTGCTGTCAGAGGTGTGACACGGGCGAGTGTAGGCTGCACTTACTCCTGTTTGAGAAGATGAGACGGGCATGGCGAGGCTGCATTTACACCTGTCTGAGGAGTGAGACGGGCGCGCAGCAGCAGGGTGCACTTACTCCTGTGTGGGGAGTGAGACGGGCATGCACTTGCTCCTCTTTGAGGGGGTGAGACAGACGTGCACTTACTCCTATCTGAGGGGATGAGACGTAGCAGGCGCGCACTTACTCCTCTCTGAGGGGGTGAGGCGGGCGTAAAGTTACTCCTCCTCAGATTTATTTATTTATTTATGCATTTTTATATAGCGGGGACTTTACCCGAAGGTGTCAGAGCGCTTCACAGTAGGAACAGAACTGATACATGAGAACATTACAAGTGAACAAAACACAAAAGCAAACGTTACATTAAATGACGCAAAAATGACAGTCGTGAGCCAACAAAATACGAGAGGTAGCAAACGGTGCATTACAAAAATGACAATCGTGAGCCAACAAAATACAAGAGGTAGCAAACAGTGCATTGCAGGAGGAAAAAGTGACGTGTGCAGGTTACAAAAGCGTAAAAAAATAAACATAGAGGTATAATACTGCAATATATGGAGGACACTCAAGCACAAGAACAAACATTACGTAGGCACTTGTGGCACTTGTGCAGGTATCGAACAAACAAATGTAAGAGGTAGAAAACAGTGTGTTGCAAGAGAAATTGAAGGGTGCATGTTACACACGAGTCCCAGACACAGGTAGAAGGATAATACTGCAATAAAAGGCAGACTCTCAAACCACAAGAACACACTGGGAAGACACTTCCATAGTCATGTAAAGTAGATTTTTCAGTAATTGAAGGGCTTCCTTCAGATAATAGAGAGGGCATGGATTACATTTGGAAATGTCTTTGAAGAAGGAGAACTTTGAGGTCAGTTTTGAAGGCCTGGGAGGAGGTGGTGGTCCGGAGCTGAGGCGGAAGTGAGTTCCAGATTCTCACTGCGCTGCCTGAAAAGGATTGGGCCATCGATCTCTCCTTCTTGAAAGTGGGAGGTTCAAGCAGTAGATTTTCCGCATTTCGAGATGGTCTAGAGCCTCCAGAGAGTTTCAGTTTATTCACCAGGTAGCGCGGGGAGGAGGAGTGCAAGGCTTTGTTGGTGATGCAGGCAGTCTTGTAGATAGCTCTAGCCTCGATGGGAAGCCAGCGAAGGGAGGATAACATGGGAGTGATGTGGTCGCTTCTTTTGGCCCCATAAATGAAACGAGCTGCTGAATGTAGAACAGACTTAAGGGGGGATAGGTGGGATTTGGGGAGGCCAGTCAGAAGAGAATTGCAGTAGTCCAGTCTGGAGAGGACCAGCGATTGGACCAGGGTTTTAAGGTCATGCACCGGGAAGAAGCGACGAATCCCCCAAAGAAGGCGCAGTTGGTATCGGGCAGACTTTGCAATTGAATTAATGTGGGAGAGTAGATTGAGTTTTGTGTCGAGTATGACACCAAGGGATTTTGCGCTGTCGACAATGATGGGTTTATTGTTCAGCAGATGACACGGGCGTGCACTTTATTTACTCCTGCCTCCGAGGATGAGCAGGGCACGCGCAGGCTAGGGGCGTCTCCTGAGTAACTTCGCCCCATTTGAATGAATGATTAACAAGACGACATACGAAGGGGGAGGCGCAAAGCCAGACAGCCAGGGGCACGCTAACTCTGGGGTAATAAGCATGCCGTAATTTCAGTTATTTTACTATGCGCACGTGACTGACGCAAAACAATGACGCAATCACAGAACACTTCCGAAGAGAACATGGAAGGCACTTCACGCTGCACTTGTTGCACCCAGTCCATAGACGGTGCCACCGAGAGGCCAACAACAACAAAGACGCGGGACTGGAATCCCACTCAAAGGCTCAAGCATTCAAGTATGACTTGCCAACAAGTCACAACATGAATTCATCATACAGCGGCCACGACAGGGCACCCACCTGCAAGAGTATCGCGACAGAGACACTGCCTGGTTCATGCGCTTTAGACACACGTGGTGCCAATGCTAGGGACCCAGTTAATGGGCTGCGACACACAACATTCAAAAATGCAAATTTAGTTACTAAACGGAATGTGTCCATATCTAATTTTAGCCTAATGTTAAGACGCGTTCGAAACATTGTTGGCGTCGCAGACCCATTAAACAGCCGCAGGGCCGAGGGAGCAATGCTCTTTGAAGCTCTTTTTTTCAGACCCTGATCGGAGGCCAGGTGTGCTGGTCATTACCTGGTGCGCCTCAAGGAATTCACAAAAGGATTTATCAAAAACTCAGGGGTAATCTGGGTGTGCCGCCTCGACATCACGCTGGGCGCTGGAAAATAACAAGACGGTAACGTCAATTCACCGGAAAAATGCACAACCTCTGGCGCATTACCCCCGAACTCCTCACACCGTCAACTCTCAGCTGCAACCTTTCTAAAATGACAGCAGGCACCCTAATACCACAGCGCCTTGGAGTACAGGTTACAGAGCTAGGCTCCTTGCATTTCAAAACCACGATGCACATTTTGTACAGTGCTCATTGAAGCAGTTATAAACAAGCATTGGCCGTGAAAGAGACACGGCCGTGAGACGCGCTCTGTGGTGGGGGTGGGGGAGGGGGAGGGGCAGGGGCCGTTGTGAGAGGCACGACACGTTTTTCCATGCACATTTAACGAAGCGCTTCTTTGCAGAAAGTGCAGAGAAAACAAGCAGCACTTTAAGCATTAATCCTAAACCTTTTATAATCACGGAAAGAATGTTACTCCCTGAAAAGGAAAGCCCTCCCTTTTTCGTCCGTGCTCACTTAATTTTCACATGCAAAGTGCATTTTAAATCTATATTAAGCGAGGATAGAATGCGAGAGGATAAGCCAACCAAGCCGGCGGGCACATGCGGATTTCTTCTGCGGTGCAAGCTGTTCTCTCAGCAAAACCACGTCAATATTACCAATAAGGAAAACAAGCATTTACAAGTGGGGCCGGAGACACGGACAGCGGGAAGGGGGTGGGAACGGGCACACGGACAGCTGGAGGGGGGCGGGAACGGGCACACGGACAGCGGGAGGGGGGCGGGAATGGGCACACGGGCAGCGGGAGGGGAGGGGAGCACTAACCTGGACTTCTTCCGGTGGCGGTCGGCCTGGAGGAATGAAAAAACAAACCTTAAAAAAAAAAAAAATTAAACCACCGCCCACTGCCGCAATGACGTTCACAAAGGGGCGGGATGAGTAAAAATCTACGGAACGCCCACGAATCTGCCGCCACAATTACGGACAGATCTCTCTTCCAATGGCTAGCCTCCATTTATGGAGCTAGCCAATGGAAGAGAGAGGCGGGACAAAGCCCCGTACTGTATAACATAAGATTTCGCCTGCACGAACACTGCTGCGCAGTGGACGCCAGGCGAAACCTAAAAAGGCACCATCCATGTGCCAATCCTAAGAAATAAGAAGAGTGACCACGTGCCCGTGTCCAGAGCTCGTGCAGGTGGGGTGGAAGTGCAAAGCCAGAAAAACAACAGGAGCCACACAGCCCCCTTCTAACTTGACAGGGATATTTTAGGTCACCAGCAGGCATGTGAGATTGGTGTCCTTTATTGTCTATGTCACCGTGTTGAACTTGTAACGTGGCATACTGGCTGAGTAACAAGACCTTTGGGACACAAAACTGCATCCACAAAGTACCCGTACTTCCCTTTTCCAAAACAAATATGGCAGTCTAAAAGGAACGCTGCTCTCCTCCCATCAAACATCACAGAAAGCAGTGGCAGTGCCATCACATTATATTGCTGCAGAATCTTAGCACGTCCCTAAACGCTGGGCGCAGTAAACAGTTTTGTTTGGAAGGCCTGGGTGCCCATGAAAAGAGTTGGAAGGTCAAGGACCAACATCCAATTCTGAAAGACCATTAAATATAATGTGTGTTTGTGTTGTAAAACTATTTAGGGCTTCATTGCCTCTTTGGTGTATGCTGAATATGTTGTGTTCACCACAACTGCTTTAGTTCACCAAAACCAGGCGCTTCCTTAAAAGCAGGTAGAACACTTGAAAGGTTGGCTTCTAGGCGCAGTAATTATTATGTCAAAGGACGGGATGTAGGGGCTTGGAACACCAGGCACGAGGACCTTGGCTGTCTTCCGTGGCCATTAACCAGTGTGTATGTCTCTGTCATGTCCGGCCCCGCTTGTCCTTGCTGAACATACATATTGTTGGACTCTAAGGATTATCCTCCCCTCCGAACACCCCCAAATAGGGCGCGTTATAGGGGGGATTTCTATTGTGGAGGAAAGAAGAAAAGAGGCAATGCTGCTTTATCTCTGCAGGGTTTGAAAGTCAATGCTAATGCAGCGAGGATTAAAGGTGCCGGAAGGGTCTCAGATGCATGCTCTTAGCTGCATTTGAAACAAAAAAGAGGGGAAGGGAAATCTGAAATCCATGCTGCCTGTGCTTTCCAGTGGAAGAGCTTTTATAAATGGCTGTGGGATCCCCGACATATGTACTCATGTACACTCGTCTCGTTTTATCTTTAGTTAGCAGTTTTTGCAGTAAAATCCCACGAGGGTGAGAGCGCGCTGTTCAACAGAGGGTCACTTGATGTTATAGAATGAAGCAGTGACGAATGGAAAACGGATGCACACAAAAATAGACATCAGTCATGTACCAATAAGCACATCCATGGATAACAAAATGCTTAAAGTGATGCATAGATGCAGGAGATTTACAGCTTAGTAACTTTATATAGGAGTCTGGCAAAGACTCAGGGGCGAGGGAATGAACAAGAAACAAGACAGGTGCAATAGTAGTGCGAGTTTTTCACGACGTACGAGGCAGCTGTATACAGTGGGCCCGAAACTCAGAGGAAGCCAGGACATGAGTGTTCAATGTAGTGAGAGCAGTGAGTAGGCATAGTTTCATACATGATCTCTTTGTCTGACTTAAACGATTTAAAGCGAGGGGCAGACCTTGCATAAGTGGGGTGGATTCTCTATGTACTGGGGAACGTCCTGAGAAAATGTACTGGAGGAGGAGGTGATTTTGAGATGCAGGTTGTTGGGGAGCAGTCCACCGCTCCTTCTTGTGATCCTCCTCTGGCCGACCGTCCATCGTTTTCGAGTGAGAATTGGGAGGGGTGAGACGTTAGCTACACCACCCTATAGGAGAGGCAAAGGGTATTTAAAGTAGGAACATATCTACTTGGGCAGTTTACACGTTAATGAACATATCGACAAACCCTGCGAACATTGTACTTACAGCATAAACAACATACATCAGGTATGCTCCATATTTGATACTTGTTTTAGGGGTGGAGCAGACCGATGTTGTCCTTGTTGTAGTTCCAAATTATACAGCTGAAGAGTAAAGAAAAATACATTTGTTTCATGTGTTATGTGACACACAATTAAAATGGCGTGTAATGATTTCGCCCTGTTTCTGCCTTGGATGGAAACGGTGAAAAGCGTTATCCAATATGGCCTTTTGGGGTTGTTTGTGCCTATCCTATCACTGATGGCAATAATGAAAGGCTTAGATCTTAAGTGCAGATTTCTTACTGCTGTAATTGCGTTGTTTTTGCGGCAAGCATGAGTTTTCTTTTCCAATCTCTGGGAGTTTCGCACAATTCCTCTCTGTAAAGGGGTTTCTTTTCCCACTGTACCACCTGTCACTCAGCATTTAGACAAAGGTGTCTGCGCAGTCCCCTCATCAGGTCCTGTGTATACTCAATACATGCCCCAATAGCCTATTCCTGAAGTTATTGCCCCCAATGGCTACTTGGAAAAACTGGGAACAAGGCCATTTTCATACATTGTAGTCAGTTATTGCTTGCTACCACTTGCAGCCAACAGATCTCAAATGTGTTATAGCCTGAACGGCGACTTCGAAAAGATACAGTCATGCAATTTCAACATAGGAAACCGGTTATTAATTTTGACCAAATAAACAACCATTCAATTCTATGCTCAGTTAAGCCCCACATACATAAGAAAATATTACACCACCCCCAGCATCTCCCAGTCTCTATTTTGTCAGAATCCCACCTCCTGGAGGCCGCCTAGCCATCTAATTGTAAAGGTAGACATTATCCAGTCCTGCAAAGTGCTACTATTGGCCGAAAATATATCAACAAGCACACAGACCACTGTCAACAACACCCGAACACAGGTTCACACATTGTTTGTAAACAAACCGACATGTGTGGTTCAAAAAACAGCCACACCAGCACACTATCGCAGATACATCAGCACACAGGTGCTGACACACATATGTTCGAACAATTGTTCGTGGTCGCGTCGGTCAACAATAATCATATTGGCAAACACAAATACGCTTTACCACCTCTTCGCCCACACTTCGAATACCGGAGGCACCATTATCGTTCGAAAGGACGACCACATACACCTCACCTATTTGCCAAATACATAAATACCGACTTTTAATATGTATAGTCCTATGGTTTTGATAACGTGAGTGGTATTCAAATGTGATCAACCACATAAGATTGTCAACAATTCACTGTGCTCAGCTTAGTGCAAGTGCGTGCCTCACCACATAGATCGCATCACACCCACTGTTTCCCAAGCATCTCTACTGCCCTCAATGCGAGGCATTGTGCCCGGGAAACCATCATTGGACCTTTGGGATAAGTGTACCACCTTTCCTAAAACACTGGTGGGAAACACTTCCGGGTCTATAATTAACTGTATAGCAGGCAGGGAATGAGCCTGTCTTAAAGCACGTACCACGAATATCAGATCTAACCCTACAGGATACGTCTGTCTCCTATATCATAGTAATAAAAGCTGACAAAGTTTAGAGCAATGGATAGCGAACAAAAGCACAGGTTATGGGCAGAAAGGGCAGTCCTCAGCCCTCCAAGGCCACTGTCCTTCAAATCAACCTAAAAGTAACTTTTTGTGGGAGTGCGCCTTCATGGGACTGCTTCATAATGTGTTCGTTGTCACCCTCTTTTTCTTTTTATTTCATAAACGTGGTCGAACTCTGTCCTGGAAAGGTTTGCTATGAGACAAGGAGACTTTTTAATCATCGTATTTACATTTCAGTTGCCCGCAGGAAGCGGAGCTCTTTGAAGAAGTGCCTGTCGTGCGTTGGGCAGTGGTGAAATGAAGTTCAATAGGCGTGCAGTTTCCCCCACCGCGGGTGGAACAGTTACTGACTCCGCACCATCTGGCTCATCGCGCCCTGGAAATCACCGACAGGCTTTGATGTGGAAGCCGAAGATGTGTGAGGGTTGCAAATCCTTGGATTGGCCTCATGCGCCCACGGAGACCCGTGCACACAACCGCGTCTTGCAAAAGGCACAGTGGCCAGGAGAGAGTCCGAAAACTATCCGCTTGCAAAGCCACTGACTGAACCGACGATACTAAAACTGCCAAAATACCTTCGTCCTGTCCCGACGCGGAGCTTTCGCTCACTTACCCGGCCAGGTCTTTACTTATTTCCTTCAGTATTTATAAAATGGTGTCAATCAAAAACACCGACACACTTGGTAAGAGGGAAATGTGCAAAGCAAATCTGCCGTGCCCTAAAAAAACAACAGGTTAATATGAAAGAATGCCATGCGAAAGAGAATGGGCAATAAATACAAACAAAACAATTTATGGCTTAAAATAGAACTGATAATGCACGGCACACGAGCCCTTTCATCATTGTCTGACGAGCCCAGAGACAGGTGTGACCTAGGGTGCAATAGCTGACAAACTCCAGCCATACCCGACCACATTTATACAGCAGCCTTGTGCAGCTGCATACAAAGCCGTGCATAGTTGCCATGAACAACAAATATGTATAACGCCATGTCTATGGCTACTTCTAACATGCAAGCCCAACTACACACCGAGACACGGTGTCTAAAAAGATGATGAGGCCTAAACAAAGGATGCACACGCACCGACGCCCACACACCCAAGCACACATATGCGAACACTTGTTCGCTGGCGACCCAAACACAGCAACTCAGTTACCATTCATAAAGACGCCCCTCGGCGCGCACACATACCCACACTTGTGCACAGGTCTATCCATGGCGGCCAACTACAACCATTCAAGAACACAGGAACTACCAACACACCCTACTGACAGCCAACAATGACAGTTACCAGCAACACATGAAAGCCACGACGCCATCCTCTGCCAGCAGCATCACACCCTGGGACCCCCTCCCCCTCTGAACCCCTCACCCACCCCTGACAGACCAAAGGGGACAGAGGGAGGCGAGGTGCAGTACCTAGGCGGCACCTTCGCTTCTTCCTCCCCAGTCTTCCTCCGCCACCGCTAGGGTGTCGAATCCAGAGAGCGCAGGCTGCTCGTCCGGCATTGTGCACCCGGCAATGGCCGGCGCAGCGGCGGGGAGAGCTGCCGGGACATGAATCACACTGAATGTTTCTCTCCCTTCCTTCTAGGGAAGCATTTTCTTCAATTCACAGGGGTCTAATCCCCGAAATCAGCCATTGCGCGCAGAAAGGAGCAGGCTTAATTAATTAGAAGGCGCGCCAGTTGTAGTCAAAGTGTCATTCCATTAATATGCAAAGCTGCCAGCCAGCTAATCTCGACAAATCATTTGTTTCCTTAATTTCCCTCTCAGGGCAAAAGTGAAGAAAAAAACGGGAGAATAACAATTTTACTGAACAGGGGAGGCAACTTTTAAAACAACCAGGAACCTTCGGCTCTTAAACGGACAGCGGGAGGGGGGGCGGGAACGGGCACACGGACAGCTGAAGGGGGGCGGGAACTGGCACACGGACAGCGGGAGGAGGGGCGGGAACGGGCACACGGACTGCGGGAGGGGAGGGGAGCACTCACATGGACTTCTTCCGGCGGCGGTCGGCCTGGAGGAATGACAAAACAAACCTTAAAAAAAAAAATAATAAACCACCGCCCACCGCCGCAATGACGTTCACAAAGGGGTGGGATGAGTAAAAATCTACGGAACGCCCACGAATCTGCTGCCACAATTACGGACAGATCTCTCTTCCAATGGCTAGCCTCCATTTATGGAGCTAGCCAATAGAAGAGAGAGGCGGGACAAAGCCCCGTACTGTATAACATAAGATTTCGCATGCGCGAACACTGCTGCGCAGTGGACGCCAGGCGAAACCTAAAAAGGTGTCAGTAAATTACTTTTGCTTGGTGCTCCGTCCATGTGACTTACAAGTTTTTTCTATTTCCCCTAGATCTAAATCCATGTAAAGTGAATCCCTGTCACAATGGAGGACTCTGCCAGCAGTATCACTACAACTATGTCTGCCTTTGTCCGCCACGGTTTACAGGAAAACTGTGCGAAACAGGGGAGTATGGAGTGTTGGAAATTATGGAAGAATAAAAACTGACATACCAGAAGTCCACTAAAATTCAGAATGTATAATAACACAAACCAAAACCTAGAGCACAGACAATTCCTGCCACCTACCTCTACACGTAGAAGTACACACATAGCAACAAGTTAACACCAACGGGCTGCATGCATACATTATAATACAACAGTTAAAGTTGCACTATATATATATTTATATATATAGCCCTCTCTCTCTATATATATATATATATATATATATGGAGCCCTATATATATATATGTGTGTATATATATATATATATATATATAGGGCTACACTGATGCAACCATTTATCACTGACACATATTTATACACAAACAGCTCAACACAGAAATCGGATTGTGGAATAGAATTTCTAAGACACATACAACTCTACACATACACGCGTAGTTACACACAAACAGCTACATCCCCACATAAACACACAACAGACATATATTGCCTGACAGAAGCATAACAAATCCATGCAGCCACCAACTACACCTGAGAGGTAGCAGTGCTTAATTTGAGCCGGTGGTTTCCAGTGGCAACACCGGCACTTATGACAGCTGCCATATGGTGGCGCTGCTTGTGTTATTTAGAATGGAACAATACAACAGTTATTTATTAATTGTATATACAATAAAAACAACTAATACCTGCTGCACAAGCCACTCTTTATAGTTTTGGCGGCCTCAAATAGTCTGAAATGTCACACTTAAATGCAGGTGCTTTAATTGGCAGCGCTGGCACGAGCAGCGGGTGGTGCAAGTTGCAGTGGCCTTCTGAGGAGAACCCTTGTACTCTACTAAAGGGGTGGTGGCCAGGCCGTGGTCATTGACTTCTCAGGTTCCACAATGGCCACTACTCCAAAGATATTCTATATTTTGCACCTCATCAAGGGCCTGAAGAAATTACCTCCACCCTCATGAAACTCGCAAACAGACATAGAACTCCCGTTGCAGCCCAGGCCATCTTTAAAACCAGGCGCAATCACAATTGGCACTGCTGTCCATCCAGCTGGCAAGCTCACTATTTCCAATTGCTCTCTGCCCATCTGCTTTCAGCCATCACCATCAGATTGGAGATGAAGAAGTGAAATATACAAGGTAACAGGCCTTCTCCATCTATGCACTATGGATCTAGAACAACGTCCTCTGTATCCATCAATGCTGCCCTAACCTTCCTCATATTTAGGAAAGACATGAGGACACACCGCTTTAAAGAATACCACATCATGATACTGTAACAGTCCTCTTTCACTCTTAGAAACTAGCTACTCCTCCAATCACACTTGACTATGTCTTTGCCTTTGACCTTATGCAGTGCTCTGCTGCTTTTTGCCTTGGGTTTGCAAAATATAAATACCACATATATACCTATATATATATCGACAAATTGTATCAAAAGCCAACAAGAGATCAAATAGGAGAATCGCCGCTATTCCATCTGAGTTAACAGTGGTTTTGATATCCTCCCATATTGGTTTCATTGCTGCTTCAGTGTCATGTCATGTACTCTATTGAGTTTGATAGTCTGAGAGAAGGTTTTTCTCTTTAATTAAATCTTTATTACAAGCGGCGGAGCTCCTCGAGGGAATCTGGGCACCACTGCTGGCAGATCTTTCAATAAGTTTGCTTATGAACTAGACACCAGAGGTCAGTCAGTTTTAGAAATGTCAGTGGGATCAGAGCCACACTTTTAAAAGAAGCTTTATGTGAGTAGTTTTCAGTTCATTTGGGAAAAGTCAGTTGCTAAGGGGTTGTTGAGAATGGCTCTAAAATATATGGTAGTAAAGCTTTTATAAGTGATGTTGATGCCGTATTTACAGATGATTTGTTTTTGTATTGAGAGATAAATATTTCTCAAAGGCAAGAAAGAAAAATACTCAAGTATTGCCAATGTCCAATAACCAGCACTGTGCCTTTAATAAAGGGAGTATTAGGGGTTTACAATGTCCCTGGCTCGGTCAAACACAAGTGCTAAAGTGTTTAAATGTTAAGCCTCTCTCCCCTCTCTTACTGCAGTCTTGGCTCACTCAGCACTTCATGTAATGGCCAGAGTCCCAGAGCTCTTGGTAAACCCAGTAATCCCAGGGTCCTGATAGAGCCCCCACTCACTTAGCTCTTGGTGTATTCCAGATTTGTTCACTCACTTAGCGCTCAGTGAAGCATAGACTCACTCAGCTCTTGATAGAAGCCAGACGTACACTCCTGGTCAAGAGCCCATCGGCCATTTGCAGGTGGGCGTCATTAGTCGCTCCACCGTGGAGGGGTGGGGGACAAGGAAGTGGAGGAAGTGTGTCATGACCAGAAGTGGTCATGAGTTGTGCGACAGAGGGGAGGGGGAGAGTAGAACCCTTTAAAAGTGAGCTACCCCCAGTGACCCTTCTTTGTCCCCTGATGTGCTGCGGGCGCTGTACTGAATGTTTTCCACCCGCCCACTCCAACATGTCCACATTGGCGCCTATCATAGCCGTGTGCTGTGTAATAATACTAATGCTAGAGGGCACTAAGTTGCCCAGTTGGCCACCTCCTTCAGGAGAAGCCATTCCGGGGTGAAGCTGGTTTGAAGGAGGGCTGATCTGCAGGTGGCCCTACACTTCTAGCCCTACCTCGGGTACCCCCGAGATTATGTGGAGCATTACCAAAAGTCATGGGATGCCCCAGCAGGGACAAATGTGCTATGTGGTCTCTGGATCTGTCAGAAATGTTTGATGTGTCAGTTTCTCACCTGGTCTTTCTGTACTGATGTAAATAGGATATGGGCGATGCTGTGTTAGGGTTTGATGTGTATTTTGCGATATTTACTATTGTGTAATGTTATTTGTTTACAGTGGTTATTAGACCATCTTGTTTCATATGAAGTAAATTTGCTACGTCCTAACCCAAGAAATTGAGGCTGTTGCTTTGTGGGGGAGGAGTGGACAACGCAGTCCGTAAGGATGGTTGACCGCATGAGTGAGCGCACTATGACAAAGCCGAGACTTAAGCTGTTGTTGGTAAAACACATACTTACTCATCTCTTTGTAACAGTTAAAAGACACAGTTGACTCGTAAGAAAACCCAGATTAATTTACATATGTCTAAGGTAATCCAGCCAATCTGCACTTTTGATAAAATTAAAATGCAGGACTAACTCGAGTCTTGGCCAAACCTAGACTCCGTCAGATCGCGCTAGAATTCAGACTCTCTCAGTTTTTGATAAGGACGAGATTCATTCAGGTCTCTGTAAATCCACAGCGACTCACTAAGCTCTTGAAAAAACACAATAGACGGGTTTGCCACTTAGTAAAGCCCAGAAATACTCAAACTTCAGAAAGGCAAGGATCCCTCGGGTTTTATTTATGTCTAGATTTACTTAGCCCTTGGTCACGTCCAGATTGTGTCGCACACAGTTCACGATAAGGCCAAGAATATGCCAGAAGGTGTGGTCTGTATAAAACACACAATGCAGTATATTAATTTCACCATACCTCTCCACATATTTACACAAGTACAATTCCACACAAAAAAGTCAACTTTCCTCAGATGCCCAACCATAAGAAAACATGACTTCACAGAAAATAACCACAGGAATGAAATAATTTACAGATCACCCTACAAAGAGTTTATCAACTGTATATGCCAGTGTAAAACAACTTGTGTAGAAAATGGCCTAATAAGAAACTGTACACCCTTGATCCCAAAAACAGAAAGATACAAAAGCACACAAAACTAATGTAAATTGACCAAAGAAACAAGGCATTAATGCTAACTAAAGGAATGCATGCAACCTTATTCCCAGAATCCTCCATCTCTATAAGTGTCCACAGTTATAAGTTCAGGGAAAGCAGCCCATTTCTCTTGTCTCAGCGTAATGCTTATTTTATGTTTTTTCACTACAGAGAAGTTTGAATGCTGGTATAAGAATGGAGGATGTTGGCAATACTGTGTAGATGATGATGTGTCCCAGGATGTGACCTGCTCATGCACTGAGGGCTACATGCTAGAGGAGAACGGCAAGACCTGCTCTCCATCAGGTATGGACCTACATGCTCTAGTCCCTGCATGTTACATGTACAATGCCTTAAACATCTCAACATATTTCCATAATTGCTAACTTTCTCTTTTCAGGAGTGATGGTCTCAACAGAAAATTGCCAAGTTTTGTGTATATTCTTGGGTTTACCCTCTAAAATATAAATTATTCCAGCAATATTTCGATGGGGGGGCTGAAGACTGTTGTTTTAAAACCAAGAAAGGGTTTCTTTTGAAGATTATAATTTTGGATGGTGTAGGACTTAGTCCGACCTAAGGTCTGTTCTGCACTGATACACACCCTGGTACTTCAAGATCTAAATGATATCCTACAGTGGATGCAGTCAACATTTCAAACCTTCCAAGCACATTTCAAAGCCTCTTTGGGTACAAACTAGGCAGCAAAGAAAACACTCCAAGATGCCCTGTCCCACATCAGGGACAAACCAGGAACACAGCAATCCCTGCATGTGATATCGGTTACCTCAAGAACAAACTCCCTGCCTGGGATTTATTCTATATTGGGTTATATTATTTCATGCTATGTCAGTACAGTTTTTTGGAGTGCTCTTACGCTTAAACATACTATCATGGCCCTACGAATCAGGGCAAGAACAACAGGGGAAGATTTAAATTGTTTCTTGAAAGAGGAGAGTTTTGAGCTTTTCCCTGAAGGTGAGATGGGCTGCAATCTGATGGAGACGAACCGGGTTGAGCATTTGACATGGAGGAATGTGTGCCAAAAGGAGCTGCTGTCAGCTAAAGGTTTCCAGGTTTGGCTAGACATCGAGGAGTTCAGCTGGAGAAAAAAAGGGGTTATTTACTAAGATTTTGCGTAGGCAAACCATTGCACCGATTTACTAACTATTCTAAAAGATGCACAAGCGAAGCCAAACTGTGCAGCACCATGCATGTGTCCACCCAATCTTAAATAAATAACCCTGAAGATTGGGTAGTTTAAAGTAAGACTTCAGAGATTAAGAGTGGACCAGAACAAGTAAATGCATAGTGTACAAAGTAATGAACTTTAAGGAAAAATACGGGTTTTGATAGATACCCAGTGTAGATAGTGAAGGAGGGGGGAGGTAGAAGCACACCAAGTGCATCAAGAACAAGGTCATCTGCCTTCTTTTCGACTAATTGAAAACAGATAGGAGTGATGACTTAATACCACTTGCACACTGGTGCAATAATCAAGGTGCGAGCCAATGAGAACAGCAGTTGAGTGATAGTTAAAAGAGAGAAAATGATTGATGTGCCTGAGGTGGTGGAGATGGTAAGTACAGTAGGAGATGATTGTGGAGAATTGAGAATCAAGCTGAAGAGTGAAATCAAGTTTGATTCCAAGATATTTGACTGTAGACAGAGGTGGAGTGATACGGGTCTGGGTGTATCCGTATTTGGTTTCAACCAATGTTGCCTCATCCATTCTCTAATATCTGACAGGCAAAGTTGGGTTAAGTCATCAGTGCAGTAGCCATACAATCAAAAAAGCAGATGTAAGGTCTCAGCATATGAATAAAATTGGAGGGTGATATAGATTAGGAAGGCCAGTGGTCGAACACTTACATTAAAAAGGTGAGGTGCTAGAGTGAAGCCCTGGGGAACAGTTTGGGAGCAATGGAATAGAAAAGATCAGAACCGACAGAGCACAGTAGAACTAACACCAGCTTTCTTGAGCCCAAGAAAGACGAGCTTATGATCAACAGTGTCAAATAACACTGAGAGATCTAAAGAATCAGGCCATTAACAACGTTGCGTTAGTAGTGAGACAGAGATCATCAAGAAATGCAGTCATTGAGCGTTCAGTGCTCCTCATCGACCGACCCTCCTAGAGAGACTGACTCACTACATTCCTTTATGGAGCATGGGCCACATGTTAGCACTTTTCTTTGTGTAAATATTGGGCCCATAAAGGGTGATCCGATGAATCGAAGATCGCATCAGATGATCATCAACAAATCATTCCATTTATATAACATGAAACACATTAGGCTCCAAAAGGAAGACGGAGATTGGTTAAGTTTTCCAACCCCAAAAGACTATTAAAGGTTAAAAGTTTACCCAAGTAAAAATCTTCAATTTAGTGTCAATCAATAGATGAACGCACTAGTTAATGTGAAATTTAGATTAATCAAAGTCATACGAGTTAAAGGACAAAGCATCATAATTTCACCTCAAAGGAACAGCTGAGTAAAAGTAAAGTCTTACATAAAGAGAGTAGCCTAAATGTCTTTGTTGCTTTGTTCTATTCAAAGTCTGGAAACGATGTGTTCAGTAAGCATCCTGAGCTGTACATTACTCTGCAGTAGCTTAAATCATACAATTCAGATACAGCTTTGAGCTCATTGGTTTCACTGGGTCCTTCACAATACAGCTCCTCTCATCATCCTTCAAACTTACATTTATCTGCAATAAGCAAGATATGTTGGACCAGCCTGTACTTTGCAGGTGAATTCTTGGATTCTATACCAATCATCACATTCCACAATGATTACAACTAAAAGAAAAATGTCTTCTCATGAGAAAGTAAGAAACAGAACACAGTGTTCAACCACTTTGAAACTGAGCTTGCCTAACAATATAATATCATGTGTCATGAAGCAAGATGGCAACCAACGTTAGTCATTTTAAAATGCAGGCCTACATCAACTATGGTCAATCAAACATGATTAGTAAAGCACAGTTAATAGCATTTGCATGTTTACATGTTAATGTCTATGTGATGCAAAAACATTTCTTTTGAAAAAAAAACTTTCACATATCAGATGAAAAAACCTACATACCACAAATCCTCCATAGGACTTGTTCCTCGTCAGGTGCCAACTCCATGGCGCTCATCCATGCACTAGACATGTTGCATCTAAGGTACAGTACTGACAAAGCTAAATTCTGCCTGAGGCACAGTGGTTACCCTGCTATATCCTTGCACAGATTTGAGGCTGTCTACACACCTTAACGCCTTAACTGCTTCGAACGTTCCGTGCCAGTGTGGAACGTTCTGAAAAACGGACGAGGTCGCGTCGGCCAACGGACGTGCACAGCACTACCGAGGCAGTGCTCGCGATGGCCGTTGCCCGACACCCGCAGCGAACGGCTTAAACTCCACAATTCTTTGCAATGCACTATTGCACATTCATAAAAAATTTAAGCCATAAACGAGCCTTGTTTCTCAGTAGATACATTTCAAAAATATTAAACACACTGCAATGCCAGTCCATTTCAGCCACATGCTTACCGCAGTTTAATGTATGCATGAAGTTGTTTTCTCATCCAGTTCACATCCAATACAAATAAAGCCTTGAAACATAATTAAAGATACAGATGCTAAATGCTTTAAAGTCTGGAAGAGACGGTCAATGCCGTGTAGAAACCCAGCGTGCCTTTACCCTAGCATTAAACCAGGTGGAGCAGAAAAAACTCAGCAACCTCTATCCTCAATGTCACTAAACATCAATATGCAAATTTATCTAGCATCTTGCGGTAATCTTAAAAACAAACTCTTTAAGAGAAAACAACCTTCATCGCAGGACTACTGAGACCATCCTCCTCCTAACTGTTCTAAAGTTTATCAGGATGTATACTAAGGCATGCCCTTACATAAGCATTAAGTTAGCCAATGTTGAATGAGTATACTAATATGGGGTACCCGTTCTTGCTTTTGTTCTCATTTACTGCAGTTCTGAGTCTTCCTGTGATAAAAATGAAACCCTTATTTTTATGTGAATCACTAAAACAGCAATCATGTTTTGTTCTTTGGGCTTCCTCGAGACTATTATAACAATACATTGAATTTTAAATATATGTAGTATTCTAAATCACATATATGCCACAAACTGCCGTTTTCACAGATACTCAGGAGAATGTTTTTTCTATATTCTTGTGCTCATCCAACACAAGTGAACTCAGTTTTTCTTGAAGGGACTATGCTGGTGTGCACCTAAACAGTATTTTGAATTGTGTTGTTTTTTCCAACTATTTCCAAATGTTGGATAAAAGGTTTTGATTCGGCAACAGGGTGTAAATGTGTTATTGCACCCACACATCACACTGTCACTCTTTGAATCAATACTGTGGTGCACATCTGCTTTTTGGTGAGAGTGCTCCTTTGACCCTCTTGCCCAGTTTTGTCTTTTTTTATTTTCCTATTTGTTATTGATTTTTTTAATATGGAAGATCTGCCCATTTCTCCACAAAAATATATTGAATATTGTGTTTATCTTACTACTGATCAAATACTTAGACGGCTGCAGGTCAGTCGATGTAGGTCTTCCTGAGAAGTAACTTCGGCAAACCAGAATGCTATGGCATGAATGGATGAGTATTGTGGATAGCATGTTGCGCATAGCCTTTCAGTGTTGTACTTCTCTCTGGATTATATTTAAACTGTTGAGATTATTCAGTGGAAGAGGGTAAATATCTATGGTTCAGTTAATAATAATGAACAACACTTAAATAAGACTAGTTGTTTATCTCTTGTAGTTCTGACAAATAATGTATTTTGAAGTACAATATAAAGTGATATTAACAGAGAGTAAAATAGGTCTATATATTGGTCCTTGTGTAAGCAAGAGAACAGACTGTCAGATACACAATATTTATTAGGGACCCAATAGGATAGTAGTTCTTTTAAGGACAAAGGCTGGGCTCCATATGAGGTTTTAAACTGGGAATGAAGTTTGACTATCAGCATTTTCAATACAATGTGGAACAGTTTTTACTGACATGCCTCTTTTTTTATAAGATCTTACTTTTTAAGCAAGCAGCATTGTCTAGAAAGTCTGCTTTTGACTTGTTGTAGAAAATGGGATTCATGAAGATTCACCTTTTTTTGAGTCAGAATAAGCCCTGTAATTTATACTGATACAGCATGTTTTATTTGTATCTACATTAACACTTTTTTACTGTCATTGGACTCTAACTAAATCAAACTGAACACTGTCTCTTAATGGAAGAGTTATATTGTTGTTATAAGTAAAACAGTAGGCATTCCTTTTCTTTTCCTTTATGTTTACCGTTGTATTTGAATTGCCAAGTGATATTGCAATGGTGCAATGTATGTTGCTATTTTGTATATTTTTGTTGTCTAAATAAACTAATGTTTCAAGTAGAAAATAGTATAGCTCTTGTATTGGAGGCTGTAAGGTGAATATCTTGCAATATTGTTTAGTTTTATATCATTTTCATTTTGGGGCACATTGCTTTTTACTGTCCCTAACTACCCTGTCTGTTGAGTAGTTATGGGAAGGTCATGAAATAGTCTTCCAGAGCAAACATTCTTTGCAATACCTATCAGATCAGTACACCTTCTCTTAAAGTCTGCTGAACATACTTGCTGGACTAGAACACCAGCCCACAACACCGCACCGCATCTAGCAACCCGCGGTGCATCCCAAACATGATTGCCGACCAGAAACAAAGCAAAATGAAGGCGCTGGGAGCGGGACCTCACTAGGCCCGGAACGAGGTGGTGCACCATGATGTAGCGGCCTCAATAGGGGAGCGCCGCGGAGGCCCACGGACAGCCAGAAGACGTAGAAACTCGAGAATTTTGGGGCATGCAGTAGCCCTGTTGCTCCTGTGAGCTCCCCCCCAGTGTTGTGGAAAGAGTTGGCTGGCCCAGGGATGGGTCCTGGCAGATGGAGAGGCCCTGCTAGCCCAGACTGGCTGAGACAGAGAGGGAGCCACAGCCAGGGAGCTGTGAAAGCGGGCGTGGCCCAGCCGTACCGAGAGACGACTCAGACGGCTGTGAGAGGGGTGGCAAGAGACCCGCAGCCGCATGGTGGGGTGGGTCTGGTGTGGTGAATCGGGGCCCGCTGGCAATCAGTGCACTGGAGTCCGGCATTGAGCCGGCTCTGGTGGGCAAGAGATGGCGAGGCGATCCCCAGAGGCCATCTTAGAGAGTTGGATTCTGGAGGGCCAGACAGAGGGTCCCTGTTGATGGCGGGGCGGCCCCTGCCGCGCTGGCTGAAGTAAGTGAAGATAACCGGTTTAAAGTTACTCTATCCACACCCATCTGAAACGGGGCCCAGCACTGACGGAGTGACACCGGCTCCCCCCCTCCTCCTGTGTACTACTTGCAGGGCGAACTAGACAGTGGGGGACGCTGCGCGACCCGAGCTGCGGTGGTGGGGCCTCTTCCTCTGGCCCTGTATGTCAGACTGTGGTTGGGGCCCCCTGAAGGGGTAAGACCTGCCGGGCATGCATGGGCCTCATACCCGGAACTTCAGTAGGAGCATCTGAGTCTGGGCCCAGCAGGCTAGCTGGGCCCGGCCTGAGTCTATGCCTGGTGGGGAGAGCCCGGTTGGTAGTGCTCCCTCGCTGCCCTGGTGAAGCGCAGGCAGAGGTGGACTGGAGCCTGGCCCTGCATCTCCCCGTGGTCCTGCTCGAATAAGCTCGGGGTGGCCCCCTCCCCCGCTGACAGGCCAGAAGTATAGCAGGGGCTTGGCGCAGCAAGCAAGGGGGAGCCGGATAGACTCCTTCAAAACACAAGCATGAGAGAGATGTTGGGGTGCCTCCGCCCTGGAATACACGAAAGGAACTCTACCTGCTCACACAGAACTGTAAGTTAATGCTTGGTTGAGTGCTGAATGAGTCCTGGTGCACTCGTGGAGGGTGGCACTTGCACACGTCAGTTGATCCCAGGCTAATTGTGGTTGTGCTGTGCACTGGGGGCTCATTATCACTGACTAGCTCCTGTAAAAGAACAGGCTATGGAACGTGTGTGGTATATCACACTAAATTAAACCTCTGGCTGGGACTATTCATCGTGGCATGGACCAGAAAGCATCCGGGCCTCACTGGGCCAGAGGCGGCTTGCATTGAGAAAGTGTGATTTGGGAGTCGACAACAGGAGCGGGAACTGGTGGACTTGGACATACTGAAGCAAGGGGAGTAACAGACGGCCTCATTTAGGGTGCACCTCCCCCACTGAACATTGACGTAGGCAAGGACAAAGATACTCAAGCAGGGGCATCCAACACCATCATACAATATACCACGCTGTGCCATCCCCCGCAGTGCATCAAGCGCCAAACAACTGGAACAGATAATGAGGATGGGGAGGAGATGCAGATCCGATACGGGCAGAGCTACTTCGCCACCATACAGGGTTCCCGAAAGGCGCTGGAGGCCCGGATACACACTATCTCTATTAACGTTAATCTCTTGCAGGCTGACCTGCAGGCCTTCTAAATAGTTATATAGAAATTACCCTATATAAAATAAATCAGGTTAAGACATTGCTTTGTGCCAGTTAAATCAGCAAAATCAGGTAGGCAGGTTGTCCAATTATGAGAATAAACCTAAGCCTTATTTAACTTGGAATCTCCCTCAGGGGACCTGAAGATTGATCCTATTGCAGAGAATGGATCTGCTCCCCCTACAAGTTATTACTGGCATTTGGGATAAAGTCCCAAAAAAGGAGAGATTGTGTAAATTATGCCAGCTGCATAATCAGATCTTAATCATGTAATATTTGCGTGTCGTGTTGCACAATGCATGTCGTCACTTTCTAAGGCCACTGTTTTTTAAATATTATATTCAATCTGTATCAAGACCGGCAAGTGCTTAATATTTCTATCTAATAAAATGTCTTGACAAGATTGTTAATTTTTTTGGGATGTTTTTTAAATTTGTCTTTATAAATCAGGTTGTTCGCATATTTAAAACGTCAATCGTTTAACAATCGCAAGTGGTGTGTTTTTTTATGTACAATATTATTTTTTAAGGTTTTAATTCTATTAATGAGTTGAATCTAACTATGTTTTATAATAAAATGTGGTTTGTATTTTTTTATTTTCTACGTTGAACTAAGTGGACCTCCGTTGGAGTTCCATATAATAATACATTGAATTTAATTAATTTGGAAGGGCAAAACCTCACTTTTAAATATCAATAATTACCCCTATGCAGGTTTACTCATCCTCAAGGTACGGTGCATGGTATTTTAAAGTAGGGCATGTAGAAATGTTATTATAATATGTCCTTAAAGTGAACAGCCCCCAAAAGCTATTTTTAACTGTGGCAGGCTTATCTGTCCTATGAAGGAAACCAGAGTACATCTTTATTGTATCTCAGAACGGAACTAGAAATAATTAAATACTTTCTTATAGTTATTAAAAATCCAATCCAATGGGGAAGTCATAATTTTAATTAATATTAAGGAAAAGTAACTTTTAGAAAGTTCCATGAAGTTCCTGGAGGGTAAATCTGCATTTGCTCCCCTACTTCTGCCAGGCAGTAGTTAGCATTTAAATAGGTGTGAAGTGCCTCCCAGGAGGTATCAATAGGCTGACCTGAATGCGCAGAGATAACTCCTCTGAACATGGTAGAATATGATATGCAGGGTAGGACTGTGAGCATCCTTGTTGACATTACAGTGCCAAACCTTGCTTGAATATAAAATCTTGTTTGATAGGCGTGTTGTGGTTTCCAGACAATTAGGGGTGGGCGGATTTTTTAATTCCGCAGGTGGAATTGGAGGAGATTGGTAATTTCGCGTTACTCTTGTATCGAGGAATTACTAGTAAATTCTGCCACTCAGCCAGCGGAATTAATCTCCAGTGTTTGGTTTTTAAGCAGGATCAGAAGAGAGATATGCCCCTCTATGTTTAAAAATTGTGATTTTTTAACATAGAGAGACAGCTCCCTCTTCTGGCCCTGTTTGAAAACCGCTGATTGCACCGGTGCATACCCCTCTGCGCCCTTACATACTCTGAATATACAAGGCTTATATACTTGGGGGCAGATTTATGTTGGGAATGCGCCACGTTTGCGTCACGCAACTGCGGCGTAAACGTGGCGCATCCCTACGACCCATTTACAACGTGACGCATCTAGGCAGATGCGTCACATTGTAAAGCCCTGCGCCACTTGTGGGCGTTCCGGCGCAGGGTGGGCGTTCCGGGGCAGGTGCGCCTCGCAAAAGTGGCTGAGTGAAATCTATAAGATTTCACTCAGTCACTTTCAGGCCAATGCTGCGTCAAAACCCTGCGCCTGCTTGAAGCAGGCGTAGGTCTTGACGCAGCATTGTAAAGATGGGGCACCCCCGAGCCTTGCTGGAGCTGCGTCGCGCTTGCGACGCAACTCCAGCAATGCGCCACCTTTACGGCACAGATGTGTCACGCATCTGGGCCGTTTTTTGCCCCATGGTGCGCCGCATTGTAAATGCGGCGCACCATGGGTGGCGGAGCAGCGGCGCAAAATAACTGGCGCCTCCCTGGGGATGCGCCAGTTATCATAAATCTGCCCCATAGAGTATGTAAGGGTGCAGAGGAGTACATACAGTCCTGCATAATCCTAGGCATCCTTACATATTCTCCAGTAATCACTGCAGAGTATGTAGGGGCACCAAAGGGTATGCACTACAGTGCATAACCCTCAGCGCCCATACACACTCTGCAGTGATTACTGCAAAGTATGTAAGGGCACCGAGGGGTATGCCCAGCAGTGCCAAATACCAAATGCACTGACAGAGTATGTAAGGGCGCCGAGGGGTATGTACAGCAGTGCCAAATACCAAAAGCACTTACAGTGCATTCACCTCGGTGTTCTTACATACTCTGTAGTAATCACTGCAGAGTATGTAAGAGCACTGAGGGGTATGAACTGCGGTGCATTTGGTTTTTGGCAGCACTATTTCCTAGTGCAAAATACATCCTTCCATCCATTTTTGTACAAAAGGGTGCAATATGCTCTAAGAAAATAGCCACTCTGCCCCGTCGCGGAATTCCGCAGATTCTCTCAGTATTTTAATGGAACTCCGATTAACCAAATTCAACCCACCCCTACATATCATACTGGGGATACACTTGAAAGGAAGAGAAGAAGGGTGCCAAAACAATTCCTAAGTATCCATTGTCTATTTTGTTCTACCTCACTTCTGTCTCTGGGTATATTGTGGGTACATTAACTTCCTCAAATTAGATTTTAATGTTAGATGTGGGAAAACACTAGGATTTCTATAGTCAATTCTCCACACACACCATTAGCCCTCAGAGCCCAATGTTAGAGTGGCTGAAGACTTTTTCCATCTTGAAAATACCCAAAGTGGGTAGGGTTGACCCCTGGAACTTTTACCCCATTGGTTAGGGCATGCCCAGCAGTTATTCCCACACACTGGAGAAGTGTGGCTCAATGGTTAGAGTGGCAGACCCTGATGCAGAGGTCTAGCCCGGGACCAGGGTTCAATTCCCCGCCTCGGCGGGTCTTGGGCTCAAAAAAATTCCACGGACCTGATAATTCTCGCCTCGGTGCCTATTCTAATCATGGAGTCCCACTCTGCAACTCTGGGCAATAGCTTGCTTAATCTCCACAACAGCCCCCACAATGCTAAGGATGCCTGGCCTCCACCTTGGGGGTGCCCAGGAGTGGACACCTCACAGGGAAAGCCAGGATGGGTTCCACAGCGGTATTCGTACAAGCGCCTTGAGACCCTTGCGGGTGAGTAGTGCGCTATACAAGTATCAATTTACATTTACACTAACTCATACCAGACATAAATGTTGCACCTCCACGTGAGGTCCTAAAGTAGAAGTGTACTGCTCTAGTTGATTGAGACCTAAAAGACTAGCATTAGAAGGTTAAATCTTAGAGCAGGATGAACCTGGTTGGCGTATCTGACCCGCGCTCCATTGCAACCAGCGTCAAATTGCCAATAGTTCCAGATCTATGTGACCATTGACTAATATTGGCACTTTAAGCTTCTTGGAGCTATTCTTACCTAAAACTTTTAAAAATTCATATCTCCGGTTCCCCTTATTAGATTTTTGTCATGGTTGAGTGATTTTGTTTATTGAGTTCTACTCAATTTCCGATACATGATTTTGGATTTTTATTGCTTTGCATTTCAACTTTATTACCGTTTTAGTATTGAACAAATACTTCACGCATTGCCCTAAGTTAAGCCTGTCTGCTCAGTGTCACCTCTACCAGGGGGTTGAGTTTAGATTTATTTTGTGACTTTGAGGGTTCACACTGACAAGGGTTATGAGTATTCCTTGAGATGGGCATTCACCCACCCCAAATAATAATCTAGTTTTGACAAAACCCATTGAGTTGTTGGAGCAAGTGGGAAGGAGAGCAAGCCAGGTGTATAGTATGGATGTTAAAAAGCTAACAAATTTAGGAACTTCTGAAAGCAATAAATATGTGCTTCCAAAAAATGTTTGACATTGAGGAGGAATCTATTGTGGCAGCATTAAGGAGATTGGGTAAGTGCAGAGTATAAATACTTTGGATGTTACAGCGCACCTAAGTTTCTTTGTTTGTAGGTGTCCACTGATTAATTTAAAGTGGCACTTTGCAGTGAGTGGGTAACACATCTCATTCCATGTAAGAAGTAAATTAGATTTCCTGTAGTCTGAAATGGAGAAGTTATAAAGCAATCAATATGTGTTAGACCCGGCATCCTTGGCGTAGTTTCTCCCCTAACATTTTGCCTTCACTGTCATTTCCACCTGGAAAAGTACACCTATTACCAGGCCTAAACCATTCTTTTTAATATATAGGAGTCACCCCTAGGGTAACACTGGACAGCCAGAGCAAGGGTGTAATATATTTCAAAAGTAGGACATGTACTTTAAAGTTCTGCATATCCTGCTAGTGAAAACTCCTGAAATTCGTTTTTCACTACTGCAAGGCTCACCTCTTCCATAGGATAACTTTGGAGTTACCTTATTACATTTTCCATTTTATATGTGCAATTTTCAAATGGTAACAGGTAACCAGTTCATGTTTGGTGTCCCTGAATCTGTCATTTAAAATCCTAACTAAGGGTAAAGTCGGATTTTAAAATACAATTTCGAAAATGCCACGTTTAGAATGTTAAAGGAACACATGATGGATGGAATGCTGAACAATGATAACATTCACCCCCAGTCACAAAGATCTGAGTTGAATCCATCATTCTTTTGCTCACCACATCACCCCAGTTTGAACCCAGGCATAGGTAAATCAGTCTTGACCCTGTTCCTAATGGTAGCAGTAAAGCTCGAAAAGCCAAGCCAGTCCTCTATAGACCAGAAACAAGCATCCTGGGACTGGTTTCGGGGCATCACCCCATATCAGCCAGGCTAGCTTGAATCCAGTGGTGCAGTGAGCACAGAACCATAGTCTGGGCATACCCTTCCCACTAAGGGTGACAAAACCAAAAGGAACAAAGATGGATGGAATGCTGAACAATGCAACCATTTACCCCCAGTTACAAAGATCTGGGTTTAATCCATCTTTTTTTGCTCACCACGCCACCCCAGTTTGGACCCAGTCATATGCAAATCATTCTTGACCCTGCTCCTTATGGGAACAGTCCAGCCCAAGCAGCCAAAACAGGTCCTCCCTGGACAGGAAACAAGCCTCCGGGAACTGCTTTCGGGGCATCACCCCTCATCGGCCAGGCTTGTTTGAATTCAGTGGCACAGTGAGCACGGGACCCACGTCACCATAAGTGGAAAGGGTATGCCCAGATTTGGATCCTGAGCCCACTGAACCATTGGATTCAAGCTAATCTGGCTGACTAAGGAAAGACCACCATAAGGATGACAGGCCTAACATGTGCCCCCTCACCTGAAAGTGGGCACATCTACCCAACCTTCAAGAAGTTCTCATCCCTAAGGCATAAAAACCTAGATAGAACATCAGCACTGGTATGGTCTACCTCAGGTCTGTGTTCCACCTTGAAGTTCGTACCCTGGAGGGAAATGGACCACCTCAACAGTTTTGGATTCTCACCCCTCATTTACATGCACCACTGTATTGCTTCAGACTTGAAACAATAGAACACACTTAAAAATGTAGCTAATTAATTTATCAATACAGCACTTTAAAAATAATACAAAATGTACTTATTAATGCACTTTCCCAGATGTCAAAAGAAAGAAATGAAATATAGAGAACATGTATACAAATCAAGTATACTTGATAGATGGGGGGCGTGGCTACGCGGGCGAGCGGAATGGCCGCCTGAACGTAGAGCTCCGCCGAGCGGGCCGCAACCGGGGCCGTTTCCAGGAGATCCGACACTGCACAGGGGTCGGAAACTGCGAGATGCCAACCCCTGACACCGCCTGATGGAACTGGCCGGGATTGGAGGCCGGGGGACGGCGAGAACGGGTGCAGCTGCGGAGGGGTGGTAAGGCCTCTCGGGCCTCGCCGGACGTTACCCTGCTGCGCCGGAGCGCCTGGTGAGTTCTCTGGGTGGCCCCTTGGTTCCCCCCCATGGCATTGGGGTTGCTGTCGGGCTCTCCCGGGCCCGCTGCTTGCCCCCGGTGGTCTCCAGTAGTGGAGGAGCGGACCCTCGGTTCGGGACCGGCCCTTGCGGCCTAGTCCGGCCTTCGGAGCCGGGGCCTCGATTTTGGTGGCTGCCTGGGCTGCGTGGCGGCGGGCGGGGGAGGCGGGCGGCGGGCCCTGCATGTGATTGGGGGGTGACGTGGGGTGCAACCGGGGGGGCTCTAGGGCGACTTCCAGACGGCCCCGCATCCCTGCATTTGGTGGGGGTTCCACATCTTCGCCCCCACCACCAACACGCTTCCCCGACTCGCGCCTGTCCCCCAACACGCCCACGTACAGCACACTCTCCAGCCCTCGAATGCAGCAGCCGGCCACCCACGCTACACGCCTGTGAGCATGCTGGAATACCATGAGAAGTCTGTATGGCCTTGGTGACTCATTTGACTGTGCCTCGTTGAACTAAATGCTTGGTCTTCCTGCTACGCTGCCATTTGCTGCCTTGTGACAGTGAGGGTATAGACTTGCCTGCTGGTTCACTGTTGCCACCACGACCCTCCACTGGCCCTACCTACTGCAAGAGGTCGACCTCCAGATTGGCTCCAGGCTGCCGTGTCACCCCGGCATAGGAGCCCCCTGGACTGCGCTGTTCTGCCTTGGCGTCCCTGCGACCTCCACGGTGCGGATAGCGCCTAACGCGGAGTGGTGTTTACGACCCCTGATCCATTTGTCTCGGTCTGTACACCTCGCTTGCAAGGTGCCCTGTAACTGTGCTCAACGTTCTTGCTGGTCGCTGTATCTTGACGCACTGGTGCTTGTCCACCGCCATTTCCATCATGGGTAAACGAGATCTTAACCAGCGGAAACCTACCTTCGAAGCGGCTGCCCTCCGTACAGTTGAAGACCCACCCACACATGCTGCGGACGCTGAAGGCCCAGTGACAACGGGAGACACCGCTGGTATGGTCGCCGAAATGTTGGGCGAAATGCGTGCTGGATTTAAAGCCTTGGACTCCCGCTTCGACACTCTCGAAAAAAAAATGGCGGACATGGGCGCGAAGATTCAATCGCAGGATCGGCGCCTGGATGTAACTGAATCCAGAGTTTCCGACTTAGAAGATGGAGCTGCGTCGACGCTGAAAAGATTGGAACGCGTGGAGAAGATCCTTAAGGATGTTGCTATTAAGAACGAGGATTTAGAAGCACGCAGTAGGCGCAATAACATTCGCATAATTGGTGTTGCGGAGACGACGGCGACTGGACGCTTTGACACGTTTGTGGAACATCTCTTGATCGAACTGTTTGGCAGGGACACATTCACGGCTGGCTTCATAGTGGAGCGCGCACACAGATCGCTGGGGCCTCGCCCTAATCCGGGGTTACCACCCCGGCCCATCATAGCCAGAATCATGAACTTCAGAGACCGAGACGCGGCACTAAAAGCTGCCAGGGAGGCTGGCGAGGTGAAATGGCAAGGCGGAGTGCTATCCTTTTACCCAGACTTCACAATTATGGTCCAGGACGCGCGCCGAAGATACACTGGTGTCAAAGCCGCTTTGCGCAAGTTGGGGTTGCGCTACGGAATGCTGTACCCTGCCAGGCTCAGAGTAGACGTGGATGGCAGGTTTCGTATTTTTGACTCCCCCGCTGAGGCACAGGAATTTTGTCAAGCTTACAAAAACAGAGGGTCGCCTAGGTCCTCAGGTGAAGCACAAAAATCTCCGCCACACACTGACTCGCAGGCTAGTACTGACCTTTTTGCGGAGAGCGGTCAAGGCTGAATTGTACCCCTTCTCTTTGGAATGGCCGTTCCTTTCAGTATTCTGCGCCTAACGATGATGTAATTTTTGCAGTGTTTTCTATACTTGTTGAGAATTGAATGTCGCCCCGGCCGGGGTACCCGCGTGGCGGAGTGTTGCCACCCCCCACATGGCACGAGCCTTATTGTGCTTTTCTCTTAGTTGGCTTTTACTTTTCGGTTGTATTACTGGACCATTGCATTTGTCGGATGATATTGGTGTTCTTATTCGGGATGGGAGATGCCTCCTGGGGCTTAAGGAGAGGCTGGGTGGTGGGAGGGTGGGAGGGATTGTTTCATTCTTCGGTTATAATGTTAATGACATTGCACTGTTTTTATTCATGAATGATGCCTATTGTGCGGGAGGGAGGCGGCTGCTGTGCACACACTTGTTTCATTGTGATTCCTTCGGTTTTGAATGGCTAAGGTAGGACAGCAACCTGGGCCTTCCAGACTTACCCTGATGTCATGGAACGTCCGAGGTTTAAATAACACGAGAAAACGACGTCAGGTCCTAAACTACGCAGCGCGACATGGGGTTGATGTATTGTTTCTACAAGAGACACACTTAGTGCGGAATGACTCCTCCTCATTTGCCAGGGGTTGGGGCGCCTACAGGTTCTTCTCCGGCGACAGCAGATATGCGAGGGGTGTGGCGATAATGATACATAGGCGGGTCCCCTTTGTGCACTCAGACAGTGTAATTGACGATGGAGGCAGATATGTCATTGTTACAGGGGTACTTCTTGGCTTCAAGATTACCTTTGCTGGAGTGTATGGTCCCAACTCAGACTCCCCTGCCTTATTCCAAAGTCTCCATGATGCCTTGCTACGCCTGGACACCGATATGTTGGTGATAGGTGGAGACTTTAACTTATTGATGGACCCTGCCAGGGATAGCACGTCTTCTTCCCCAGACTGCAAACCCCGCTCACGCGCGGTACTGACAGACATGTGCACACACTACCCGCTCATTGATATTGAGGCTCGTTTGCACTCTAACACGCCCACTTATACACATCACTCTGGATATCACAACACTAGCACCAGGATCGACTACTGGCTCCTTTCTCCAGGAGTGGCGGGTTGGGTGAAGGATCATTCGACACTCCCACGCACGTTGTCGGATCACTCTCCTATTGTACTGACCCTACTGGTTCCCAGATTGGGGGGATACGAGAGACAATGGCCGTTCCCCGGCAAGGCGTTATCTGACCCGGTCTTCCAGGAAGACATTCGTACAGCGATAGAGGAGTATTTTGAGCACAACACGGGCACTGTAGACACTTGGGCCACACTGTGGGAGGGATTCAAAGCCACTATTAGAGGGGTTTGCATCACTAAACACGTAGGGGCCTTGCGCGAGATTCGGGCCGCCATGACAAGTATCGAGACAGACATATCCAAACTGGACAGAGACACACTCACGGACACCGACGGTAAGGTAGAGGCGAAGAGGTTAGAGCTACTGCAGGAGTTCAGGAATACTGCAGATAGGGAATTGAAATATCTAGGCGCACAACACTCAGCTAGACAATACGGAGAAGGAGACAGACCTGGCAGGCTCTTGGCTCAATTGCTCCGCCCTCCCCGACAGGCCTCATACATCTCTGAAGTGGTGGATGACTTGGGCGTTCGACATCAGACCACCCCTGCCATCTGCGAAACCTTTTTATCCTACTACAAAACATTGTACACCTCCACTCTGACAGGGGATCATCGCGACCCAGGCCCCTATATCAACGAGATCTCCATGGTATTCCTGGAGAAGTATATGCAGGATTTCCTGGCTATGCCTATCGATCCGGACTGCGTCATTGAGGCTATAGATGCATTGAGGGGCTCCTCGGCACCGGGGCTTGATGGCTTTTCGGCCGACTTTTATAAAGAATACAAAGAGGAGGTGGTACCCCGCTTGATAGAGATGTATGCGGAGGCACTCGAAACAGGGGTTTTGTCACCCACGCTCCGAGAAGCTGTCATCATTCTACTCCCTAAGCCGGGCCGGGACCCCGCGAGGTGTGGCTCTTACAGACCCCTTTCCCTACTTAACCTAGACTACAAGATTTTAGCCAAAGTCCTCGCAACCCGACTGTCTTTACTGATGGAGTCTATTATCTCGCCAGCTCAGTCTGGATTTGTCCCCCACAGATCCACCTCCTTTAATCTCAGGACGTTGTTTTCGGTGCTCCACAGAATAGACCCAGATACACCAGCGGCTGCGGTGTTTTTGGATGCCGAAAAGGCGTTTGACTCTTTAGAATGGCCCTTTTTTCTGTCTGTCATGAGACGGATGGGCATGCCGCCGCTGTTCGTCTCTACGGTCGAACTGCTTTATACCGCCCCTAGGGCGCGGCTGCGCCTTAATGGCACTGTTTCTGATAGCTTCCCTCTCTCTCGGGGAACCCGGCAAGGATGCCCCCTGTCCCCTCTGCTATACATCCTGGCCATTGACCCTTTGGTGTGGCACTTTCAGGAACACCACATGCACCGTGGGCTCCAGTTTCGAACGGGTCCGCTTCTTATTTCCCTATACGCGGACGATACCATTTTATATGTCAGATCCCCGGAGACGAATCTGGCGCCCCTGCTTCTGGAGATCACCCGCTTTGGGGAATACTCCGGCCTTCCTGTTAATTGGCACAAATCCGACATCTTTCCACTCACCCCCTCCACTGAACGCTGGGACTGCCCGTTCCCGCTTGAATGGAATGCTGATTCGGTAAAATATTTGGGTATCCACATTCATTTAGACACAGTATCAATGATTCGACTGAACTATGGCCGGGCGTTGGACTTCCTGGAAGATAATCTGGCACATTGGCTTCGCCTTCCTTTATCGATGGCTGGCCGTATTGCCATAATTAAAATGATCGTGCTCCCCCGTTTTTTATATCTCTTTAACAACATTCCGATCCCACTCACTAAAATCTTCTTCACCCAACTACGCACGCTGTTGCTACGGTTGGTGTGGGGAGACAAGAACCCGCGAGTTTCCTGGCGAATCCTGACACTGCCTTATGAAAGAGGAGGCTTTGGAGTGCCCGATTTTTATCTTTACTACCTGGTCGCGCAATGCGCTTATGCACGTCCCTGGTTCCACCCAGACGCTCGGATTCCATATCTGCGGCCAGAGGCGGACTTGGTATTGCCGCTTGCCCTCAACACGGTACTGCCAAAAGGCTTACCCCGAGACCCGCAAGACATACAGACTGTTTCCACTACATCATGGGCTTGGATGCAACTGCGGAGACTACTCCAGTTAGACGTGTTGTATTCTCCGGCTCTTCCACTACCGAACCCACACTGGTTCCCAATCACAGCTGAAAAAGTGGTTTGCAACACACTATCCAAATATCAGCTCACCACAATAGGGGACCTGTTCCCAGACGGACATGTCTTTTCAGTGTCAGAGGATCAGCGGTTCACTGACCGGACGTTTATGGATTCGTTTGTATTGACCAGAGTGCGATCCATGCTACGAGCACAGTTCCCCTCGTTCCCACTACCCCCAGATGACATGGCTGCCCTAACCTTCTTACTCCAGTCCCACACAGGCGCACATATGGTTTCTAGGCTGTACGGACTCTGTGTGGCGCCCCTTCCTGCTTCGGACGCGAGGGTCCGTGCGGCATGGGAAACCGATTTAGGTAGACCTATCTCGGATGACCAATGGGCCGCTTGTTGCCGAGCTACTAAAGATGTCTCCATTAATAGTAGGCACAAATTGATACATTTCAAGTTTTTGAGGCGGTTGTACTTCACACCGGACCTGGCCCACAAAATCGACCCAACCAGGCCTCATAGCTGCCCCAAATGCAAGGCCCCGCATGCCGACTTTGCACACCTTACATGGACTTGTCCCAAACTGCATGACTACTGGCTACAAGTACACCACATCTTAGGCGACATTCTGGAATGCGAGCTGCAGCCCATACCAGAGATTGCACTGCTTGGTTTTGTGGTTGAGTTCCCCCGCGCCACGCGGAAGCTGGCTGCCATAGGCTTCTTGCTGGCGAAAAGAGAAATTGCTTTATTATGGGGGTCCAGACGAATCCCCAACTCCAAGGCATGGTTACGCAGTCTTGCCCAATGCAACATCAATAGTGTGGAATATTCCACGCAGGTCCCAACAGCTTCACGCCCAGCTGATATCTGGGGCCCATACCGACAGTACGTCAGCAAATTAACGCAAGCTACACAATCCCAAGCTGCCAGTTCTATTGTCCCGGAAGGGGTGGGATAGGTATCACTAGCATGACAGTTGAGCTTTGCCTGTTGCGTTATGAGGGTCTTGTCATTAAAACACTACTGGGACGGGGTGGGCGGGAACTGCCGATTCCATGGTTAGTGATGCTTGAGAAAGGGGGGTTTTCTTCTCTATGTCATTGCCTACTTGGCCCCTATTTGATGATGTTGCACAACTGACATCTCCTCATATGTAATTTCCTCGGTCATCGTCTGCCTATACTAATGCTGTTACCACCTTAATAATGATTGTTGTGTTGCTGGTCGCTCTCTCTCTCACGATGGCATATTCATTTTCGTTATGTTTGAAAGCATGTATATCTCTTTACGTCATTCTTCCACATGTGCGATTCTACTGTAGAACTGGAAAAAGGAAAATGAGTCTTCTAGAATGTGTTGCACCGCCTGTAATACTATTGGTCACGTCCTCCAGCTGCTTATTTTGTATAATAACTGCTACAGTTCTCATTGCACTTTGTTTACTATGTGCTTGTATGCTTGTACGGACCAATCTGATGCGAATAAAGAGATTTTAAAAAAAAAGTATACTTGATAGATGTACACGGAGAAAGGAAACTTGTAGATATAGAATATCATGTTACGGGCCAGGAGTTTGGGGACATGCAAACGTGGATGCTCTTCAGGAAATTGAGAACAGTTTTCTGAAGTACCTGCTTGCTCTCCCACAAAGCTCTTCGAACTTTTGTTGCCATTTAGAATTGGGTATGGCGTATATCTCAGACATCATCAAACTCCAACCAATTCTTCTCTGGCACCGCGTTTGGACGTCCCCAAAAAGCGAACTATCTCGAATCCTTCTTTGTGACTGCCTTTTGCTTGAAAATAAGTTTAAGATTAAATGGCTCGCTTACGTCAAAAACTTTTTTTATGACCTGGGCTTGAAGAAATATTATCTGCTCCCTTTAACTCTGCTGGAAGCGCCCAGAAGTTCACTTAAAAAGATCTGTAGGTCACACTTGGAAGAGGTAAGACTAAACCTGGAGATAGGAAAAAGTTCAGTGCAACACATTTTAACTATCCAAACTTCCTTTTCCATGCAGCCTTATCTAACGTATAAGCTGAGCAATTATGAGAAATTATTATTGACACGTTTCAGGCTTAATATCTTTCACCGATTAGTGACATTCCCACATCATAGCGACTGGTCCAAGACTCTTTCGCCTTGCCCCTGTGACGAAGTTTCCCCTCAGTCTTCGATACACACTGTTTTATTTTGTAAATTTTATACTGAGCCCAGGAAAATCTGGTTATTGCCAATTTTAAAAACACTGGGTCTACGCAGGTGTCGTTCTGCTTTTCTTATTTTACAATTCCTGGAAGAAAAGCTATCTGCAAAAAACATGGCACGCTACCTCAAGCTCTGTGTTAGACATCAAGCAAATCTTGGTTAAAACCATTTTGGATTCTTCCACTTTGACTATATACTTTTGCAATTGGATTTATTGGATTCTTCATTGTATCTTTTAACGCATTTTTCTTATCCTGTATATTGTTCTGATTTGTATATTCATTTAATCTTGTGAACTTTTATGGTTTTCTATGGAAACTTGCAAACCGAATAAAGGAATTTTGAATTGAATTGAATATATACACAAAGCAAGTAATCAATACTTGAAATACATCACCGATAGAACATCTTTCAACATTCTGGCCAGCACGATTAGGAGCCCTCACTATCAGGCAGAAGTGTCGATCGGGATCATAAAAGGCCTCAGGGCAACGTGTCTGTTCCACAGGCGAGCTCCTGCCTGAGAGCCAAAAGTCCCTTTCTTTGATACCTTTACTCAACTCAAAGAGAGATTTCTAGAAACCTCCCCTCCTTCCTTTTGTTTTGCAGACAAGACTGGCAGGCCGTACCAGTCTGCATCCAGTTCACTCACAGGAGCTGGCCAGGCTCCAATGTTTGCTCCGAGGCAGAGCATTACATTCCGGGACGGGCCGGAGTTTGCAGCCAGTTCTTTTAAGCCCTACCTGTTGTTGTCTGGGTCGTGGAGCCCCTCGGAGGGGGTTTGCTGCTTGTCTTTTCGCTTTCGCGGCTGTTGCCGCCTCCCGCACCACACCACCAACAAAACCGTGCCAGAGGGGAAGGGACCACATCTCCCTACGGCCCCCAGCGGCGCAGGAGGTCACCGTCATCAGCCAGCGCCAGGAGGCGCTTAAAGCCCCAGGAGGACCCACGCAGCGTGGGGCGTGCAGGGGCGGGCGCCGGGCAAAGCCCGGGCCAAGGGCGGGTCCGTTTAAGCCCATTCGAGAACGGCTCGAGGACGGGACAGGACCCCTCTCTAACATCTGTATTGGAAGGTTAGTGTGACCTTAATCTATATTGGCAACCTCTATTGCATATTAGTAGCTTAATTTGGTATCCTGAAGGCATTGACTGTATTGCATCATGGCAGCTACTATGGGTAGGAAAGGAAGAAAATCTATCGTAGATGGCTCTACAGTAGGAACTCTCGATCAATTTTTAATTAGAGCCTCGGCTGTCCTAGCTAAAGAAATTGTACAGACTGAAAAAAGACTCTCAATGGGTATTGCCTTTGAAAAACTCTCATCGTTGGGTACCCTGGCTTGTGCTCAATCTCCGCTACAATTGCATCCTATAGATCTTACTGAGCCGGGTTGTAACAACGAAGGGCAGGAGGAAAGAGTATCACATCTAGGAGAAAGCCAGTCTCCTCTTACTCCTCCTGCATCTGATGAAGTAGATGCTAGACCTAGAGATATTCTGTTCCCCCCTCCAACTACGCTACAGGTACCATTGGCACCACGCGCTATGACACGCTCCGCATGTAATTCTGAACAGGGGCGGACCCAATCAACGATAAGCCAGACACTTAAAAGGAAACGTGGGGCATAAATGCCAATGGGAAGAATGCCAAAAATCGGAAAATGAATATAGTCGAAAAGGACGCTGGACTACCTGTGCCCCATAGCCCGGACCCTGGTTCACATTCTAGCGAAGCGATAATATTGCCCTCGACTCCTGGTGATAAGCTACCGTCTGAGATGGGGTCGGATTTTTGGATTAAACTTTAATCCATTTTTTTTTAAAAACGTGCCTTCCCATATACGACAGGCTGGACATTATTGAAAATAGATTAGTATGCCTGGTATTGTCATTTGCATCGGCACAGACAAGGTCTTTACCCCGGGCAAAAGGACCCATTGAACCAAATTTGCCAAATGATGAGAATGGAACAGGATATTCTAAGGGTCAACTGACTGTGAACAGTAACTCTGAAGTTGTTCGTGAACCAGTTGCTACATTACATAACCCCCCTCTGCCACCTCAGGGAAATTGGGGAAATCAGGATGTATCTAGCCAACCTGTAACAAGTGGAGGGGCTGGGACAGGGGGAGCCAAAAGGGCGCCACAATATAACATCCAATCAAACATGGGTAAACCCAGCGTGCATTCAACAAAAAGCTGACTGATCTCCCCCCCAGAATCCATCCCCTATGTGGTGGTGCTTGCAGGTGTGCCAGCCTTAGGAGATGTATTCTTAAGGATATGGTGGTGATTGCTCGGATAGAAAGTGACCACAATCCACTTACATCCTTCTTTAATTTGTCACTAGTGAATGGTGTCCCAGTACAACAGGAGGCTATAGTACCAGAACTCGTATTAGCAAATGATATGCGCCACTTAAAGTGGAGTAAAATAGCTGATACCCTCGAAATCCTAGCTGAAATTAAAAGGGATGTAACTAACGCAATAGTTGAACTGGAATCCAATGATGCTGGAGTAGTTTCTGAGGTCCATACAATTCTTTTTGATCGACTAAAAGCCCAATTTTGTAAGCCTAGTGCGGGCAAGAGCAAAAAGGGCAAAAGAAGGCAAGACTGTTGGTATAACGAGAATTGTAGAAATGCACGGACTAGTCTAGGTAAAGCCTTAGGAACAGGAAATACGTCCAAAGTAAGGGAAGCACAGGGAAGGTACAGGAAGACCAAGGCTGAGGCAAAAAAATCCTGGGAGGAGTCTAAGTGGCAGGAACTCAAGGAAGCCTGTGCGGCTAAGAACCCCAAGCAGTTCTGGGACATACTTAAATGGGGCAGTGGTGGCTGCCCGGACTGCCCCCAGAACAATGTGCCCCAGCATGCCTGGGTTGACTACTTTTAACCGCAGTATGCCATGAGTAGTGATGAACAGTCCTATGGCTTATATGAGTATACTCACTACAATGAAGCGGTTTTCACCCCGGCTGATGTAGATAAAGCACTAGATGCAGTATAGAGGGGTAGAGCACCAGGTATGGATTGCATCCCAGCCGACCTCTTTGTAAACGACAGAGAATCATGGCGATTATATATTACCCATATTGCAAACGCTGTTGCCCAGGGAGCTGGAGTCCCCCCATCGTGGAAGGGGGCAGAAATTATCCCAGTGTTTAAAAAGGGAGATAAGTCGGAAGCAGGGAACTACAGGCCAATCAGCCTAATAGACTCAGTACAGAAGATTATGGGCAGAATGGTTTTATCTAAGGTTCAGGCCTGGATCGATGATAACGACATTATGAGTCCAATGCAGGCTGGCTTTCCTCGCCTAACCAGTACGGTTGACCAAGTCTTCCGTTTTATCAATCTGTACTGGAGGACAGTGGGACTGGGAAAACGGGCTTTATACGCTGTCTTTGTTGATTTGAGGGCAGCTTTTGGCCTAGTTCTGCGTAGGAAATTATGGCAGGTTTAGGGCGAGTTGGGGTTGGCCCCGGAGTTGTTGTCACTTATCGTCCGGCTTCATGAGGATAATTTTGCCCGGGTACGGTGGGGGGTACGGGGAGAGGTCACGGATGCCTTCCCCGTTGGGAGGGGCGTGCGGCAGGGATGCGTTATAGCGCCAACCCTGTTCTCGCTCTTTGTCAATGGGGCGGCTGACTACCTCTCCTTGACCCCCACGGATGCTCTGGTGCTGGCAGGCACTATAATCCCAATCCTCATGTTTGCGGATGATACTTTGATTATATCAAAGACTCCGAGTGGTCTCCAAAAGGCCCTTAACCGTTTTGAAGAATTTTACCGCCTGCGCGGCCTGGAGATAAATACTGCCAAGACCAAGTTTATGTCTTTTAATGATCATAAATCATATAGAGGCAGCGAGTATATGAATAATTCGCCCCTAGAACAGGTTGAATCGTTTACATATCTGGGCGTTACCTTACAGAAGGATATGCGTTGGAAAAGCCAACTCGATCGGGCTGTTATGACGCACAGACAGAAAGCTGGTATCCTTCTAGGGAAATTTAAAACCTCCATAACTAAACCAATCAGCCCAGTATTAGATATCTATGAGATGATGGTGTTGAGTTCAACCCTATATGGAGCAGAGTTGTGGGGACTTGAAAACTTACATTGTTTAACTGTATTGGAAAATGCCTTTCTACGTAAAGTGACTCGCCTCCCCCAAAGTACCCCCCTAGGGCCTTTATTCTTGGACCTTGGAAAAAAAACCTTGGTATACCTAGCAAATCTCCGCCCATTATTATATTGGCGCAGGCTATGGTGTACTGAGGAATTATCACACTATGCCGAGGGTCTTATGGATGTCATAAAAGCCGATCCTTTTCATAAAATAAAATGGCTGAAGGACATCCGATCTCTGTTAGTGAAGTTGGGGATGTCAGAACTTTGAGAAGACCCCATAAACGCAAAGTTTCCATCTAAGAAAATATTGAAAGAAAGATATTGGGAATTTGTTTATATGGTAACGATCCAACAAGGTCTTTCCACCCACCTTGCGGGTCGCTTTCTTGACTATAAGTCCTGCCCACAATTTGAGAAATATTGGGATCTGATCAAGAAACCACACGATCGCAAATTGTATTTCCAACTCAGGGCGGGTGCTCTCCCAACACGTGAATTTACTTCAAAATGGGGGGAGAATACCAACGATAAATGTAGCAAGTGTTTGAACCATTGTGAAACAGTGGCTCACATTATGTTTCCATGCCATCTTTATGCTGCTCCAAGGAGCATGTGGATAAAGCCTATCTGCAAGCTGATTGGCATCAAAAGTCATGCCACAGCCTTGCGGATTTTGAGTTCTGACCCATCCCCTCCCTTAGCAATTGCTGTGGCTAAGTTTCTGTCTTGGGCATGGTCAATCCGCTCAAATAATTTCAACACATAGGAAAGGATTGACTGTTTATGTATTTTCCTAGTAATATGATGTTACTATGCTATTTTAGTCTTGCCAATCGGAATAATGCTATGTTTCCTTTGTTAATTTTGATATTGACTCTAGAACAGGAGTCATATTTTATTGTACAACGAAATGATGACTGCTTTTATATATTTTACTGTGGCAGATTGACCACTTTTAAAAAATCTATTCGAGAGTGATAAATAGGATTTAATTGCATCTTAAATATTTATTATCTGGTTTTATATGTAAAAGTGTGTTTTTATGCTGTACTTTTATGACTTAACTGTCGAATAAAGTTTATGAATCGAATCAAATCGACATTCCTTTCTCACACTTGTGAATGGTATCAAATACACATCCCCCACTACACAACACAGAGCAAAACAGCTTCTGAAACATGAAGCGCTATGAAGAATGAGATCATACCCACCCTGTAGCTGTAAGAAAGCATAAAATGTAGTTGTGCACGCAAAATGGAGTCAATGGTCACCTTTGTACTAATTGTATTACAGCCACCTGAGGGGCCCGTGGTCGGTCTGAATCAGGATGCGAGTGCCAAACAAGTATGGCCTCAACTTCTTCAGTGCCCATACCAGAGCAAAAGCTTCTCTCTCAATAGCATGCCATCTCTGTTCCCTAGGGAGTAACGTCCTGGAGATGAAGGCTACAGGTTAGACTAGGCATTCCTCACTAAGTTGGGATAATACTGCCCCTCTGAAATGCTCTGAGGCATATGTCACACACTTCATACATTCCTGGGAGAAATTGGGGGCCTTGAGTAAAGGAGCTGTGCACATGGCTTGCTTCAGGGAGTCAAATGCAGTTTGGCATGTCTCTGTCCAGATCAGATTTCTGGGCTGCTTCTTCGAAGTAAGCTCAGTCAAGGGGCAACAATGGCGCCATATCCCTTGACAAACCTCCTATAGTACCCAGTGAAGCCTAAGAAGGCTCTAACCCCAGTCTGGATTGTGGGGGGCAGCCAGACCATGATGGTTTTCATCTTGGCCTGAAGGGGTTGCACCTTCCCAGTGCCCAGCAGGTGTCCCAAGTACACCTCAGACCCCTGCCCTATCTGGCACTCACTTCCCTTGATAGTGAAGTTGTAGGGCCTCAAGAACTTCCTGGAGGTGAAAAAATGTGATTCTTCTGCTGCTACTAGATTCATATATGTCATCCAGATAAGCAGCAGAGAAGACCTCCATACAAGCAAGGTCTACTTCACCAGTCTCTGGAGGGTGGCAGGGACATTCTTTAATCCAAAGGACATCACTCTGAACTGATAGTGACCCTCTGGAGTGGAGAAGACTGACCTCTACTTTGTTCCATCTATTAGGACGGTCTGCCAGTACCCTGATATAAAATCAAAGGTGCTGAGATATCAGGCAGTCCCTAACCAATCAATCAGCTCATCAGCATGGGGATTGAGTGAGCATCAGTCTTAGTTACAGAATGTAGTCCTCTATAGTCCACACAGAACGAAAGTTCAGGCGTGGTGTGGGAGCTTTTGGTACCAGAAACACGGGACTGAACCGTGGGCTACTGGGGGATTCTATCACCCCTTCTGCAGTATTTTGGGCACTCAAGCTTCAATGCTGGACCTCACCTTATCTGACAAACTGTAAGATGTATTCTTAACAGGGAGGTTGTGTCCGGTGTCCACACCATGAGAACACAGGTGGGTAGTCCCAGGGATAAGGGGGAAACAGAGAAGAGTACTGCCCCATCACTTAGTGGCAGTCTCTCTGTTGTTCAGGAGTTAGAGTGGGGGATATGATTACTCCTTCCACAGACTCATCCTTCTCCTTGGAGTCCAAGAGGTCAGGGAGAGGTTCACTCTCCACTTCCTCTTCTCCATAAGCCACCAACAGCATGGTGAGCTCTGACCTCTCAAAGTACGGTTCGAGGCGATTTACATGCAGCACCCTGTAGGCTTGCCTAAGGGTCTTGAGGTCCATCAGGTATTTGGCCTCACCCTTTCTTTCAATCTCCTCATATTGCCCATTCCAGCTGTCCTGGAGGGCCTTGGGCTCTACTAGCTCCATCACCCATACTTTCGGACCATATTGCCATTTCACAGTGGTAGAATTCTTGCTATACTACTCCTTCATGACTTCCTGGCTGGCTTCAAGGTTACTGGAAGCTTGCTTACATAACTTGGCCATCTACTTCTGAAGGCCAGCATGTAGCTCATTACATCCTGGGGTACTGTCCCTAGAGCTCCTACTCTTTATTCACCAGACTCAGAGATCCTCTAACTGGGTACACATACAACAGTTCAAGGGGCTGAAACCTACTCCTCTCTGTGGCACCTTACTGTAAGCTTACAACAGGCATGGTAAGAGGATATCCCACTTTTTCCTCAGAGCCTCAGGCAGGCCTCTGATCATGCCTTTTAGGGACTTGTTGAACCTCTCAACAAGCCCATTGGTTTGTGGATGGTAAGGGGTGGAGAACCTATATATTACCCCACAGTCCTTCCACATTGACCTAATAAAAGCAGACATTAAGTTTGTGCCCCTGTCAGACACAACTTCCTTGGGGAAACCCACTTGGGTAAAAATCAACATCAGGGCCTATGCCACTCCTGTGCAGTAGTAGTCCTCAGAGGAATTGCCTCTAGGTACTTAGTGGCACGATCGACCAGAAAACAGGTTAAACCTGCTGCATGATGCAGTCTTGGGATCCATAGGCCCTACAATGTCGATGCCCAACCTCTCAAAGGAGGTGCTAACAATAGTCAAGGAATTAAGGAGGGTGTTATGCCTCTGCCATGTCTTTCCGCTGACCTGGTAGGTCAGACAACTCCTACAGAATGCGTCTGAAGAATCTTTGATCCTCAGCCGCCAATAGAAGTGGGGGACAAGTCTTGCAAAGGTCTTGTCTTGGCCTTGGTACCCTGCTAGGGGGGTTTTGTGAGACAGCTTCAGATGGAAGGCCTTGTAGCACTGGGGAACCACCAGACCCCTTGGTGTTCAATGCCCAGGAGCCTTACACTCACTGTACAGGAGGTTGTCCTCCCAGTGATTGTGGTGACTACCAGAGGCATCACTTGCTGCTTGGGTGGGCTTCAGCCTGTTGTCTCATGCCCACAAGGGGATGGTACTCCCTTTGTGCAATACTGAACTCCTCCTTGGTGGGTCCTCTTTCTACATGCCTTCCAGCAAGCTCAGGCAGGACACCAAGGGAAGCAATGTCCTCCTAAGTGGACTCCGGCGCAGCTACCGTAGCTGTCCCATCCATCTCACTAGAGGTATACTTTCAGAGGCTGGATTACCATGCCCTCTGCTTTTTCCCTTCTTAGCAGCTGGCTGGGTCATTGTTCAAGGTACCAGTCCTTCTTGACTCCCTTCCCGGCCAGCCATGGACCTTGTTGTTGCACAGATCCACTCAAGTAACTCTAACATCTCCACATGAACCTAGATCTCCACTTCCTTCCAGGTAGTGTGCTCCAGGAGATTGCCTAACAAACAGTCCACAGGCATGGCAGGGCTCACTACAACTTTCAGATACCTGACCCCCCCCTCAAATGGAACCAGATCCACAGGAAAGTGACCATCTCTGTTATCAGCTACCACAACCTGGTGGAATGTATTAGGAATTACCAGCTGTGGGGAAACCAGCTGCCTCCTTACCATAGTCATATTGGCGCCAGTATGCCTCAGAGCCTCCACTCCTTGTCCATTGATGCTGACACTTTTCAGTATTTGGGGGCACATGGATCTTAGGAACCATCTCACTGTCACCCAGGTACACTTGGGTAACCCCTGTAAACTCCCCCCTCCTCATTAATTGGGACGAACTCCTCCTCCAGCAATTTACTAGCCACCCCTGGAATCTTTCCTCCCGTGGGAGGTGGTGGTCTTTTTGGACACTTGAGATCCCCTTTGTATTGTCCAAGCTCGTAGCACTCAAAGTACTTGATGGGCTTGGGCTGCTGAACTTTGTCAGGGTAACTTTTCTTATGGTGGCCAGATCGGGAATGTGAACCAGCTCCTTTACCCTAACCACCCTATTAGGAGTCCCCCGATACCTTTTTGGAAATGGTGGGGCTGTCCCAGAGATCCACCTCCTCAGCAAGCTTCCTGGAATCAGCAAACTTGCCATCAACCAGGTGTTGGCGCAGCTCTGGAAAACAACAAAAATGTGCTCCTTCAAAAACAAATTGTACAACCCTTCATAATCATTAACTTTGCTGCCCTTCACCCATCCCTTCAGTACCTTCCCAGCAAAGTCCAAGAAATCCACCCATGTTTGTGTAGAGAGTTTGTGACTAGCCCTGAACCGTTGCCTGTACTTCTCAGGACTTAACCCAAACATCCTGACTAAAATGGTCTTCATGGCAGTATAGCTGGTCTGGTCTCCCGCCTCTAGTGTAAGGAGTGTGTCCCTTGCCGCCATGGCCATGTACCACCAAAGACTATCCCCCCCCCCCCCCTTAACTCCTTTAGGACAATGTGCACTTCCTATGTCACCCCCAAGATTATAATTGGGTACCATATCTTATGGGATATGGAATCTGGACTCATGGCAGACTCTGCAGGTATGCTGCCACCATTTTGTTGTTGCTGCCCCTCCATGTAGAGGGCTCTGATATCCAGCTCTCGGAGGGTCAGCTTATGGGCCATCTTCCTTTCTTCCATGACTAGCCGCTTTTCCTCTAAAGCCTGCTCTTTGACCAGTCTGAGTTTCTGCTCCTCTTTCCTGTCTATCAGCTCCTCTGAGGACAGGTTCTTTGAAGACACTCTGATGCCTGCTCTAGAGTGGACTACCAGTCCTGAGAGGATTGCTCCCCCGCTCTGTAGGCTGCATATCAAGACCCTCTGTCAGGTCTCGCTCTGGTCCATCCTCGGGCACAGACCTCTCCTCATCCACTTCTCCTTCTAGGCGGGCCTCTGCCCATGTTCTCAAGTCTTTCTGAAGCTCTGCCTTCTTGGCACTTCCCTTGTGGAACACCACTTTCTCCTGGCATAACCCCTTAAGCTGAGCCACTGTGTATGCTTCCAGGTTGGCCCGCTCGAATTCCATATTGCCATGTAGGACCACAGATGTCGCAGGGAAAAATGGGACTTGAAAAGGGACTTTGAAAAAATCAAAAGATGTCAGAAAAGGGAGAATTGAAAACGTCTCAAACTCATTGCAGTATAGAGTTGTAGTGAACAATTAATTACTATTTGGCATTGCACAAACACAAGCTATCCTCACTGCTGATCACCAATGTTAGAAATGGGATTCCTGGTTGGCTGAGGTATGCACCCAGGCCAGGCAGGAGCCACCACTCTACACCGAGTAAGCGAGATACACACTAAAAGATAACCTGTGCTCACCCTGTGGTAGCATGGCACAGAGCAGTCAGGCTTATCTAAAGAGGCAATGAGTAATGTATTTGTGCAACACACACACAGTAACGCAATGAATACACCACAAAAAGACTCCAACCAAGTTTAGAAAAATAGAGAACATTTATCTAAGCAATATAAGACCAAAACAACAAAAATCCAATACGAAGTAGACAAGATATACATTTTTTAAGAATAAACCAAAAATAATGCGTAGAAATCACTAATGGCCAAAAGGTTACTTGATGTCACACGGGACAGGTGCAAATCAAAAGTTTAAGGCGACTGGGATAGAGGCAAGCCAGCTACAGTACCAAGACAGGTCCTGCTTACGAAATACCTTGGCTGCAGCAAGTGCCGACATTGAGCGCTGACTGCATCAGCATCAAGCCATGCAAAGTGGGGGGGCTGTGTCATTGTCAAGCTCAGTTGAAGTGATTGCAATACTTTGTTGTTGTACTGTGCAGAGCATCATTGTTGAGCTACGTAGGCTGTGCACCGTTGTAGTCGAGCAGCCTCTGCATAATCCCTGAAGGGCAATGCAGCGGAATTTCTCACACAGTCGATGTAATGCAACAGTTTTTGCAAAAAGCAGATGCAGAGCCACTTCTGAGGGCCAGAACTTGGAGGAAGCAACTCAGGCAAGGATAGGACTCATAGAAGGCAGGGTCCAGCAGCACCAGCAGGATTTCTGGAAGTCTTTTGGGTCCCTGTGACTTCAGAAAACAGGAGCCAACAATCTCTTGGAACTCACTAGGAGGGAAGGTATAGACCAGCTCTCCTTCCAGCAGAGTCAGGGAGCAGCAGGGAGCAGGGCAACAAGCCGAAAAGCAATCCTACGGAAAAGCAGTCCAGGTAACCAGCACAGCAGTCCTTCTGACAGAGGTTCAGTTCAAGATCCAGAAGTGTCTGAATTTAGGGGGTCAGAGACCCACTACTTACACCCAAAAGTGCCTTTGATGAAGGGGTGACAGCAAATTAACTCTTCAAAGTGTACAAGGATGCCTTTCAACACAGTCCTGTCTGCCAGGGGTAAGGGGTAAATCAGTACTTAGTGTGTGGAGTGGACACTACCTATTGAAGTGTAAGTGACAGCCCCTCCCATACCTCCTTACGCAGGAAGACCCGTCAGAATGCACATGAATGCAGATGAGTGCTCTGAATGCCGATGGGCCTCATCTTTCTGTGTTTGTGGCTGCCTAGAGGAAATGCACAAAGTGTAGCTGTCACCTAACCCAGACATGTATGGAGACAGGCTGTCAGGTACAAAGAAGAGTAAGTACAGGGAAATGCCCTCTTTCTAAAAGTAGCATTTCTAAAACAGTTATGTTAAATCCAACTTCACCAGTAAGGAGGATTTCATTACCATTCCAAACATATGAAACATGAAAAAGCTACTCCTCTCTGATCAGGAATGACAACTTAAAGGTGAATAAAGGAATTTCCAATGCTGGCCTATGAGAGGGGTAGGCCTCACAGTAGTGGGAAATGAAATAGGCTGTTTGTCACTACCAGGACATGCAAAACATACATGTGTATGTCCTACTTTTTACTTACATGGCACCCCGCCCTTAGGGTAAACGGGGGCCTACCTTAGGGGTAACATACATGTAATAGGAGGAGAGTTGAAGGCCTGGCAAGTAGTTTTTAATGCCAAGTTGAAGTGGCAGTAAACCACACACACGGGTACCATGCTTGAAAGGCTACTTCTGTGTGTAGCACAATCAGTGCTGCAGCCCACTAGTAGTACTTGTATTTGAAGTACAGACCCTGGGTATATGGTATACCACTTTACAAGGGACCTACTAATATGACAAATATACCACTCAGGAATACACCAATGTCATCATGTTTAGGGGAGAAGCACATGCACATTAGCACTGGTTACCGAGGTAAAGTGCTCAGGGTCCTAAGGCCAACAAAAAGAATCAACAAAAATTAGAGGCAAAATGCAAAACGTATGGGGAAAAACCACCCTAAGGATGACAGGCCTAACAGCCCCCAATCTAGTCCCACAGATGAAAACTCCCATCCCCCAACTGAGAAGGAGAAGAAGTGGTTTCCTGACAATAAGTCCTCAGGGAAGGGACCCCTCCAAGTGCTATGTGTGCCAACAGGAAAGGCACTTCAAGGGGGAAGTGGGATGCTAAATGTCCCAAGCGGGCACATACCCCCACTGCTGAACAGGCAGTAGCGTTGGCTAGTGTAACACTTGGGGAGGAGATTATCCCAGTTAGTGAGGGACAATGTAGAAGTTACCCTAGTGTCCCTGAGTGACAGAGAGATGGCGATGAGAACTCTCATGCCTAGTAATACTAGAAAAGAAAGGCAGTAGATCACAACCTCAATGGGCAGAGGTTGGAGGCTCTGAGGGACACTGGTGCCAGTATGACATCTGTCAGATGTCATCTAATGACCTCAGAGCAGGTAGCCCCTAATGTATTATGCCAAGTTGTTGCAGTTGGCAATCATGAGAGTCACTACCCAGTGGCTGTTTTTCTCTTTGAGTGAAGAGGGTCTCAGGTTCCTTGAGGGTAGCTGTCCATACCTGTGGATTGTCTGCTTTGCAATGACCTAGGGCACATCTTCTGGAAGGAGAAGCTCAGGTCACCCTTGGAGATGTTAGGGCTGCTTGAGTAGGTGTGCCTGACCACATGATCCATGACTGCCCATGAGGGTAGTCAGGAGGAGCTGGAGCCTGCAAGACCTGCCCAGGTGCCTGTCAAAAAGAGGAAGGGCAAGGAGCGCAGGAAACCCGCTCATGAGACTCCAACGGTCCAGTAGAAGGATAACTTTGAGGGCGATGTCCTGGAGCAAGCAGGTGAGGATGTTCCCACCCTGGGGAACATACGTGGGCTGGCCAACTGGCAGCAGGAAGGGTGTCCCGTAAGGGAGGAGTACTGCAAGGTGCAGATGGTGTACCCTACTCTTGAAGGCCTATGGCAGCAGGCCGAGGCACAGGCAGCTGGGGACACCTCTGGTGAACACTTGATATACTGTGAGAATAGTCTCCTGTATAGCAAGCCTGAAATTCCTGAGCCTGTGGCAACACATGTGTTGGGGGTCTCCCAGCGCCAAGGCAGGGTCTTCCTATCGGAGTGGGCCCATGATGTAACCATGGCAGGGAATTTGGGGCAGGACAAGACCTTCTACAGGCTTGTCACCCACTTTCATTGGCCTCAAATTAGGAGGGCAGTAGAGGCTTTCTGCAGGTCCTGTCCTACCTGCCAGGTCAGTGGCAAGTCAGGGGGAGCACGCCAGGCTCCCCTATAACCCTTTCCTGTCATTTGCATCCACTTTGGGAGAATGGGCATCAATATTGTTGGGCCTCTGGACCCCAAAACAGCTATAGGCAATAGGTTCATCCTGGTCTTGATGGATCATGCCACCCATTACCTGGAGGCTATCCCCATGAGAACAGTGACTCCGCGCACAGTGGCCAGAGCACTGATTAGGATATTTTCCCTTGTGGGATTGCCCAATGAGCTGGTGTCAGATGGGGTACCAACTCCATGTTGGCATACATGAAAAGCATGTGAAAAGAATGTGGGGTAACCTACAAGTTTGCCACTCCCACCCACCCTCATACCAATGGGTTCACTGAGAGGTTCAACAAGACTCTCAAAGACATGGTTGTGGACCTGTCAGAGCCTTTGTGGTGGAAGTGCGATGTCCTCTTGCCATGCCTGTTGTTTGCATGCTAGGGGGTGCCTCAGAAGGGGTTTGGCTTGAGCTCTTTGAGCTTTTGTATGGGCACCTGGTTCAAGGGCCTTTCATACTTGTCAAGGAGGGATGGGAGCAAGCTCCCACAAAGGCCCCCCAGGATGTGGTTGGCTACATGGTGGCACTCCATACCTAGATGAAGCGCTTCTGGAAACAAGTTAAGGTGAAGGAAGTCATGAAACAGTGGTTTGACCAGAAGGCCACTCTAGTCACGTTTCAGCCTGGCCAAAAAGTGAGGGGCATGGAGCCTGTGGGGCCCAGTGATATGCAATACCGTTGGTCTGGGCCCTATGAGATGAAGCAGCCAAAGAGTGAGTTGACCTACCAGAAAGACTTCAAGACTCCTATGAACCCGTTAAAGGTCTCACACATCAATCTTCTCAAACCCCACGTTCGAGATGTCCGAGGTAGCCATGCTCTTGGTAATGGACGATGGGGTGGAAGAGGAGAGTAACACTCTCCCTGATCTCCTTTCTTCTGAGGATCTGGAAGGGTCAGTGGAGGATGTCAGCCTCTCCCCTACACTGACCCAAAAACAACAGAGAGACTGCCACCATTTATTGGGGCAGTTTTGTATCCCTTAATTTAGGACTCAGTACATGGTGTACCCATGATATTGACACGGAGGTCAGCACACAGATGTAGAGTAAAATCTACCGGTTGTCTGATAAGGTGAGAGCCAGCACTGAGGAGGAGTTCTCCAAATGCTGGCGTTAGGGATTGTTGAGCCCTCAAACAACCCTTGGTCCAGCCCAGTGGTGCTGGTCCCCAAGGCTGCCGCTCCGGATGCCGCCACTGACCTTCAATTCTGTGTGGATTACCGGTGGCTTAATGCCGTCATCAAGACTGACTCACACCCCATCCCTCGAGCTATTGAGTTCTTGGATTGCTTTTGAGCTGCCAAGTTCCTCAGCGCATTTGATTTAACATCTGAGTAGTGGCAGGTTGCCTTAACTGAAGGGGCCAAAGAAAGGGCAGCTTTCTCTTCCCCAGAAGGACACTTCCAGTTCTAGGTAGTGCCCTTCAGTCAAAAGAACGTTTGTACCTCCTTCCAGAGGTGTGTCAACCAGGTCCTGGCTGAGTTGGAGAACGTCAGTGCCGCATAACTAGACAACATTGCGGTCTCCAGTTCTAGGTGGGAGGAAAATGATGATTTGCAACTTCTATGTGTGCTGCACAATGTAGCACACTAGGAAGGTACCCATCGCCATTCTGGATTGTCAAGAAGGTTTCCCTTCTTGCACATCAACAATAATTCCCTCAACGCAGGCACACTTGCACTATGGTGCGAAGGTGCCTGTGTTGGCACTAGGCAGCTGAATTTAGCGCCAGTGTTGGGAGAAATGCAGGGGTGCATCTTATTACTGTAAATATGTTGTATTCCTGCGTTTCTAGAGTGGCGGAGCATGGCGTTAGCAATTGTGGAGCAAACCCGCACTCTGCTACTTTTTTATACATATGGCCCTTTGGATGCTACACAATGAAGGACACATACAAACAGCAAAATCGATGGGTTTTGCAGCAGAACGCCCACCACAACACCCATTGCATACCCCTTTCACGCTAAGTGTAGCATGAAAGGGGGCTAAATTGAGTGGCTTAGTACCGCCTTGTAAATAAGGCAAAGGGTTTATCGCCACAGGAACGTCACTAAAAGTGACATTCCTGTGGCGATATGAGCTTATAAATATGCCCCTAAATATCTCACTTTTAGCAGATAGAATGAAAGCCTTGCACCCAATAAAGTGGGTGAGCGCCTCTATCAAATATTTGGGGGTGCACATTAACAATTCAGTGGCAACAAGGACAAAAGGAAATTGAGCCGACTTCAATTACAGAATTTAACATACCTTCATAAATGGAAAGGACTTTACATTTCATGGAGTGGGCGCATCAATGAAATGAAAATGAATATTCTTCCTTGGTTGCTCTACATATTCCAGATTCTGCTGACTCAGATCCAAACGAAGGCTAACAGTGGTTACAAGAACATCTAATGCTTACCAAAAAGGAATCTTGAAAACAAAAATATATTGAACAATGTGTAATCTAGACTAGACGCCAATTAGGATACTGGAGTGGGTGTGATGTGGTGCTAAAGGAGGAGAGGAGGGGGGGGGGGGGGTAAGAAGAAGTTTAGAGTTTTTCTCTTATGTTAGGTAGCATAGGGATGGGGTAACCATGCTGACAATAAGGTTTACACCCAATGAGCTTCCCCTGATGTAATCAGCTATGTAAAGAGTCTAATGTGAATCTGGTGGGACCAATTTTATATTGTTGAGATGGGAGATGCTCAATCATTATGTATGCTGTACGCTCTGAACAAAATGTGTTATACAAAACACTTAACAGTTTATGAAGCAGCATGGAGATACACTAGAGGGTGGTGTCAAGTTTACTTGCATTGGGAATAAGGAAAAGCAGATCACAGGAGGATCTTCATCCCATACCGTCCTCATTAAGAGCAGACACATACTTCATAGCTGCCACAGATGAGAACCCAAACAATCCCTCGGGTCATACCTGAGACTTACTTATAGGAAGACACCCTGCATACATCAGTCACTGCTAAGAGATGCCCCACTCTAAGTACTTAACAAAACTTGCACAATTTGTGTGTGTCTGCTAAACAAAGTATCTACTTCTATAGATGTAAACAATAACTCTTATTTTTGCAGTTCTATTCCCATGTGGTTTAACCAAGAGTTCCACACGCTCTTTCCAGGAAGATGCCGTACAACCTCTACAGGGTGATTCCTTGTGGATTCTGCTGGACGATTCCACACATACCCAGAAGACCACCTCTACACGCTCTCCACGGGAATATACCACCCAATATCTGCTGGGAGATTCCGCACACTCTGTGCATGATGACTCGAGTACCCCTCTACTGAACAAGTCAATGCAATCCCTTCTAACTGAATCAAAGAACTCCCTACAGGGTAATTTTACAAATTCTTTCTGGGATAATTCAACACATTCTTTCGAAGATGTCTCAATGGATTCTCTCCAAGATAATTCCACAACCACTCCCCAGGATAATTCCACCAGTTCTCACCTAGGAGGTACATCATTGCCACTTAATAACAGTGCCACAAACCCTCTGCTTGATAATGCCACACACTCAGATCTTGGTAATTCCACATATCTCAATCCAAATTGCACTGGAAAAACATCATCTTTAGACTGTTCTTTAAGTAATAACAAGGCACAAGATGATACCACACTCAAGCTTATGGATGGAGAGACACATGAAGTCGACTGGGATGAATCAATAAACACAAGAGAGTACCTGCAATTGAATGATACCAGAATCGTGGGAGGAGCTCGATGTTACCTTGGCGGTTGCCCATGGCAGGTACGTAATTACATGTATGCCCGGTGGGTTTTGAGCAGGAGGCCAACCTTTCTAGTAGATGTGTGAGAAAATGTGCCTGATTTCATGGTATGCTATACAAGTCTATGTTAGGTTATGTATTGTTTTCTATTGCACTAAAACCCGGGTTAGGGCATCTGATTATGTAGCATTGATTACAAGCCGTACTTAGGCTGTTAAAAGGAAAATCATCAGGTGTTTTGTGAAATTGACTAGATTGAATTTGGTGTAATGCTTAACTTCCTCTGACACCCATTGAAGTGATCTGTAATGTGTTGTGACCCCTTTATTTCTAACAGAGTTGGGCTTTACCGCAAATGTGGGGGCAGTACCACGTCATGCTGCAGGCCCCACCATAGACATCATTTAGGGGTCACCAAGGGTCGTAGTTGAGACCCCTGGGCTCTCCCTTGCAACACCTGACTGGCATTGTTTCTGCGACCCCTGGCCTCTTTAGTGACTAAACACCACTAGGAAAAGAGAAATCAACTTCTCGCATGCACTTCTCCTTTAAAACGAGCAGAAACTGTTCCAGTTGGTCTTGTTACATTGTAACCCACCTTTCAGGCCCAGGATCAACAAGCACTTCTCTTCAGTGTAGGAGTTGATACAAAGCTGGACACTTTGTGCTAACTTCACTTAAATCAACCAGGAACGAAACAGCTTCATTGAACTGGCTGAAAGAGGGGGGTCTCTGTATGGAAACACTTTATAAATGTTGTTCTATTTGTTGGCCTGTGCTTTTGAGAGTACACTCATGGTGTATTGGGTGTACCCACTATGATAAAGGGGCAACCACTTCACAATTTGGAAAAAATATAAGTCAGCTCCTAGGGAGCGTCAGGCTACATTGGTTTGGCACAACAATGGATTTTTAGCCAATTTGACCCCACTTTTTGTATCATCTTCTCAGGGGAGAACCACCACAAGCACTCATAGCAGAAGTCTTTGAATATAAGTGAAGGCTGCACTGTTCCTGATCTTTGTTACTTTCAGCCATAGTTGGTCTTTTTCATGTGACATAGCTGCTGGCATTGAGGGCAGTAATTGGACATTGGGGGCTGTAATTGGGCAGCACAGGATGGCCGTCTGGCAAATGATGGGTGCCCCTGGGTATGTGATGGCTTCATCCCCGTTATGATTGCAGCTGCAGCTGTGCTGGAATATGTGTAATGACTTAAGCAGACTCGTACCTCCTTTGTCGTTTTTTGTTATTATTGTTGCTGCTATTGTACTTTGTTTTAAACTTTGGTGATGTCGCTACATGTGATATTATCAGGATCATAGCTCATGTGACATCACTTCCTGTAATGCTACCGGGGATGATGTTATGTGATGTCACTTCCTATGATGTCATCACAGGTCATAGGGCAAGTGATGTCACTTCCGCTACCCATGGCAATTTAGTGAATCTACGCTCCTGGGCCCCACCCACAACGGGGGAAGGGGCGGGCTTGCTAGTGATCCTAAGGCTGCCAGTGGGTGTCATACTGATGCCAGTCATTGCTGGGGACTGGAGCCAGCTCGTGCCTGGTACCTAGTCACACAGGTTGCCTAATCAAGCACAGACAGTATTGCGCACAGGCAGATGGGATTGGGGTGAATAGTGTCTCTCTTCCCTAGGCCTTACCACAAAAGTCCAACCCACCATTTACCTTCAGACCACAGGGCTTGACAGGGAAGCCTTGATTTTTGACTTTCCTTGCTTAGTCCGGGGCACACCTGGGAGGCTGAAGGTCACGGCTCATGTTTGACTAGTGTGGGTAAGAGCAAGAGCAAACATGCAGACTTGTGTGATACAGGCCGTCACTCTCCCTTAGCCACGTTACACCTCAACGTCGACAGTACATGCTACACCTGGGAGGTCAAGTTATGAATTGAGAGTGCTCCAGTGACAGGCAGGGCAGAAAGACCAGGTCAGTTCGCCTCAGCAGGCACTGTCAGTAATGTTTTACATGTCTCAAGGATAGCTTGAGTCAGGGTAGGACCAGTTTCATAACAGGGAAGCCGTAATGGTAAGTAAAATTGGCTTGGGTGCTGGCCTTGTTGGATCACTTAGTCAGCTTGTTTTAGTGACATGATACTGACACTCTAAGAAGTATGGGATCTCCCTTAGGCATCCACATCATCCATTGACGTGAGCCTACAGCCTTCCTCATAGATTAGCCATGAACTGCCTGGAGTGACAACAGGGCCTGCACTTCGGGCAAACCCTGTTCCCTAAGCTCCACAACGAGTCAACCACCACAGCACATGGCCTACGGTTGTGCACAACAGGGGAGAGTTGGATGTAAGACATATCATGGGGCAAGGCCCTGTGTCCAACTGCAGCATGTGCCTAACCCATGCATGCACCAAAACCCTACTGGATGGTGCACGAGCCATGAATCTGGTCCAAAATCAAAATTACCACTAGAAACATTTTATTTAAAAAAATATATTTTAATGCCAGGTGGGTCCCCCACATAGGCTTGGGTGTTATGGTAAGCTCACCCTACTCACTTAGTCAATATTTTTCTTTATTTTTCAACCCACTGGCATTTACACATGTAAATACAGACAGTACACACCTACATATCAAACAAGCACTGGCAAAGCCAATAGGTTTGTAAATTCCTATTTTGTTTTGTCATATTTTTTGCACAGCTTTATTGTTTGGAAAGCAGCTAGGCCTCCATCAATCTAAGAAAAGAAAATTGGCTAAGGGCAACAACGTTTTTGGGTCTCAAAAAAGCTACACATTTCCATTGTACTCCCTGGCAATGAAGGGAAATAAATTGAGCTACTTGTGAAGGGGCAGCATGACGTAACTCGTAGTGAAGTCAGCCAATGGCTGAAGTGGGCTGACACTTTCCCCCGCTTGATGTATGCTGGAGTGGGTGGCTAACAGACACCCAAAAAAGGCAATTGTTCTGGCATTGGTTGTCAGTCTCTGGCCTCCTAGATAGAAGGCAAAACAGAAAGAAGGCACAAACAAATGAAATAAAAGAAAGTAGGAGAGAGAGAGAGAGAGAGAGAGAGAGAGAGAGAGAGAGAGAGAGAGAGAGAGAGAGAGAGAGAGAGAGAGAGAGAGAAAAGCATGAAGGAAAGAATGATACAGGAAAGAAAGACAAAGTGATAAGGAAAGAAAGAAATAAGGTAAGAAGGAAAGAAGGAAAGAACAATTAAAGAAGGAAAAAAAAAAGAAAGGAAGCAGGAAAGAGAAAGAATGATAGAGAAAACAGTAAGTAGGCAAAAAGGAAACAAGCATTGGAAATGCAATAGGTCTCGCATTAGAAAAGTTGGAGCTATTGGTTTTGTAAATGACAATTTTGTTTAATGTGTTGATCTTGAAAATAGCCAAATTAATAGCTTTGTCATTTACAATGCCAATACTTTAAACTTTTTCAAATGTGACACCTATAGCATTTGTCCGGGTAAGGCAAATTAGTCAAAACGGAGGCAACTGAAATACATTATTCAAGCTGCAGGCTACGAGTGGAGACGAGGAAAACACGTTCTCTTAAGATACAATGAGTAAGATGTAACCATACAAAACAGCCACGTAATGAAAGACAAGCTCTTGGCATTGCTGTGGGGAAGGGGGAGGAGAAACGAGAGACACGGCCTGGCGGCCGTGAAAGTGAAAGTACGGCCGGCTGGCCGTGAATAATTAGGGGAGGAGAAATGCCTGAGGCAGACCTCACAGCTTCAGATGCCTGTGGGAGGAGGACCAACAGGCTGCTTCTCACTCCTGAGGCGGAAGCCGGGAGCGCTATTGCACCTTCGCACTGTGTTTTTAATTATTGCTGTGTATTTTAAACTTGCTCCTGTACCTCCGCGGACTTACCCACCTTCCCCTCCTCAATTACCATCACTTCCTCGTGCAGCCGACTGGACGCTGCTACGGGGACTGTGAGGGCAGCCGCCATCTTGGGAGTAGCCCAGGGTTGCCGCTGTAGTTGTTCTGCTACTATTTCGCCTGACTGCATATAAGTCGCGTTTGTCATCGCGCGCTGCACCAACAGGCTGCTTCTCACTCCTGAGGCGGAAGCCGGGAGCGCCATTGCACCTTCGCACTGTGTTTTTAATTATTGCTGTGTATTTTAAACTTGCTCCTGTACCTCCGCGGACTTACCCGCCTTCCCCTCCTCAATTACCATCACTTCCTCGTGCAGCCGACTGGACGCTGCTACGGGGACTGGGAGGGCAGCCACTGAAGAACTGGGATTTCAAGTACCCAGTGGCGCCAGGGACATGCCCAAAGTCCTCTGGGTTCCCTTGCCTTGGTATACAGAGACAAGGAATACTTCTAGGTGGCGTCAGAGATCAAATTTATTAGCTGCAGCTAGTAGCAGAAATCCCAGCAATACAACACGGTGTACAACTCAAGAAACTTCTCAATTTTACTAAGGCGAGACATCCCTATTTATACACAAAAAGGTACATTTAAAATGCACGCCCCTGCACCAAAATTCAACCAATAGAAAATACATGACATCACACAGCATCATATAGTAAAGCTCATTTTACAGTGTCCCAACCCACAAGTTAATATTTAGGCATATCTAAATAATAATCTGGAAGGCCCGGACAAACCCTTAATTGAAAGCGTAACCCATGAAATGAAGAAACAGTAAAGAAAAGTAGTTTCAGATAATGTGCAAGATAACAGAAACGTAAAGAAACTTAAAAGTTAACAAATGTCTTGAATGGTGATTGGGAAAGTGGATAACGATCTTGCAGGGAAATTGGCTTGGCAGGGTCAATTCCAGGTGAAAGGCCAGCTTCTGAAATTTACTCCAGCGCACGAAGGAAACCTTAGTTAATGTACACATGACCCACAAAAGGTCAGACTGCTTTGCTCGCAGACTAACTTCTGAGGCCTACGTAAAGGCAACACCAGATGGCAGTCACGACGCATGGCAAAAACCCATGTTTAGAAAAGAAAGTCGTGCACTTTAAAAGCACGCAAAATCACAGAACCTCAGACCCTCCTTTTGCCATTACATAGGCAATAGCCTAAACTCATGTCAATCTGAATCTAGGTCTATATCTATTCTCATCAGGTCATCAAGGTGTTGCTGTAACATCATCTTATTATCCTTCACTTCTCTCGGGACTGGTCTTCTCACACAGATCGTAGCACAAAGACTACAAATGGCGGGACCACACTGGATGCATAAACAACACGAGAAAAGGATAGCTAACGCCATACCAAGGAACATCAGAATCTTCCATCCCCATTTGGACAAAAATTCCCATAACCATCCCATCAACGACCAGTCTCCTTCGTCCACATGAAAAGACTCAGAGATCTTATGTAGTCTAGAGATGGCTTGGTACACTGTTGGGGCATTATCTGGTATGAAAATGCAGCAACTAGATCTAATCAATTTGCATACCCCACCTCTATCTGCAAGTATAATATCTAAAACAAAACGGTTCTGTAATGTCATAAGGTGATCCGCTTGAAGCTCAGCTGTAATATTGCTAAGGGCACCTGCAGTCTCATTTATAGTGGCCTCAACCACTCTTGTAAGCTGACGAATATTCCTACTATTAGCCATAGGACCCCAAAAGGGTAGGAAACCCTTAAAGAAGTCTCAAGCTTCTTGTGCGACAGTATCTTTCGCATCGATTACACCTCTACCATATCTTGTCTTATGGTAATCGGAAACAGCAGTGTATGTAGGGGGGAGCAAAAATGCCACGTAACATGTGCCGGAAAAATCAGATGGCAACCATGTGTATGCTCTATCTTGACAAACAAAATACGTGCCTTTAGCTGCTAAAAACGGTGGGGACGTTTGAGATGCAAAAACATACGTCTGGGTACAAACACTCTTCCCCAACTGAGCTCTCGGATTCTTGCCCTTCCCTTGCAGACAAAAATTACCACGATGGGGTACGATCCAAATCGGAGGTGACCTTTTTCGTTTCTGCTTTTCACTCAGACTAACACTATATCCGGTAAAATTCCATCCGACATAAGCTAACACCTCATCTTTGGGAATAGTCTCATATGTATCGATATCTCTAATCATATCGGTTATTCCCTTGACTAAGGCACTATTGTTCGCATTGTCTCTCATAGAACGCAGGGGATAGACTTCGTTGGCATATATAAATATCATCTGATATGCCCATACAGACCCATTATAACTGAACGGCAGAACCAGATAAGGAATACCTCTATCCATAGTATGTGGCATAAGACCACACACCCAACAATTAGTGGTGTTCACTACTAACTGGTGTTGATGGAGGAGTTGCACAAACAAGTTATTAGCGAACTCTGACCTTCTAATCAATTCATGTTCAGGTAAAGGGTGAAACTCATGTGGAGATGCAGTAGAAAAAGAAAGAGTAGGTTGGGAGGTAGATGTAAGCGGCAATTGTGTGACATAGAAAATCCAACCCACACAAGCTAATGTAATATTCCCAAGCATAAGGAAACACATTATTAAAAACACATTTGCTACGAACCAATGTACATATTCGAACTCGAGAGTCTATTCTTCTAACATTCTGGGCAGCATCAAAAAACTCCATCCTCTATCGTGCTGCTCACGGACATTTTCCCTCTTCACTTAAGTGTGCGCCAAGATCGTACTAACGACCCTGAACCACAGACCTTGTGTCACTACGCGGTTCACCCCTTAAGAACTTCCTACCGTGACCCTGCAGCGGAGTCCGGATGGTGACTCGAAAAAGGAAAAAAAGCAAAAAAGTTTCTTGATCTGCCAAAATGTAAATTCGCTATATAAAAAAAGAAGATTTTTATTTGTCCATATGTACAGTCTTTCTCGGTCTCAAATCATAACGTTCTCTGCCAGGTACAGTCTGGTCCTTGAATAACAAATCCGGATTGGTGGTGTCAATCTTCAGATGAGGCGGTACAGCAGCTTGCAGAATGTCATCGTCCTCGCGTTCAGACCTTGTCCATGTTAAATGAGCATCACTAAATGGAGTAAATCTAGGGGCTTTCTCACAATCAGAATCTGCAATACCATCCCTTACCCACTGATCATATGGCAAAGGCAAAGGAACTTTTTTATAATGGGTGGCATGCACCCAGTTCTTTTTGCCTGCTACTCTAACAGCGGTTCTGGTGACTAGCAAAATCAGATAGGGGCCTGTCCATCTAGGCTGCAAGTTCTTTGTGCGCTGAAAGTTTTTCACCAAGACATAGTTTCCAGGTTCAAGAATGTGGCCTGGATCTGTCGTAGATGTTGGCAGAGTGTCATAGACCTGTTGGTGGAGAACACGTAATTTAGCAGTCAAGTCATGTAAGTAATCCACCAACATAGGGTACTCAATACTGCTGTATTCTTTAGGACGAGGCACACCCCAAACATTCGCAGGATGACCAAACACAATTTCATACGGACTAAGTCCCACTCGAGAATGCACAGTCGTCCTTGTTGACAAAAGAGCCAACGGCAAGGCATCCGGCCATGTAAGACCAGTGCTCGCTTGTACCTTAGCTAATTTCAGCTTCAAGGTACCATTGTAACATTCAACAAGTCCAGCAGACTGGGGGTGATTCGCTGCATGGAACCTATGATTTATTCCCAATCCAGCACACACTTTCTTCATGATTTGACCCACAAATTCACTCCCATTGTCTGACCATATAATTCTCGGCAAACCATACCTAGGGAAGTACTCTCTCAGCAAAACCTTGGCTGTAGACAAGGCAGTATTATCCTTTAGTGGGTAGGCCTCTATCCACCTGGAAAAGGCGCAAACAACCACAAGGACATACTTCAAATTATTGCATCTCTCCATGTGAATGTAGTCTAACTGTATCACTTCAAACGGATACGTTGGAGGAGCAAAATGACCAGCTGGAGTTGGAGTTCCCTTACCAGGATTATACTTCAGACAAATCATACAATGTTTCACCACGTCTCTGCACATTTCGGAATTCCAGCATTCTGCCAAACTGGAGCCAACAACTTGCATATTCGCTTCGAACTTATGTGAGCCATTCCTTGAGCCATTGTAACCACTGGGAGCACATACACATCAGGCAACAACCATCGCTGGTGTTCTGACAACTCAACCCAACAACCTATCGAATCCAACATACCCGTACTCTCTCTCCAAACATTCATTTCCTTTTCAGTAGCTTCAGCCTGAATCGTCTTCACACTTTCTATCGTATCTTCACACATTCCACCAGCCATAGCCCATCTCGCTGGTCCTGCAACATACATACGGCTCATCATATCCTTCGCTGTTTCCTTTGCTACTTCATCCGCAAATGCATTCCCTTGTCCAACATCGTCCACAACTCTCTTATGCGCACTACACTTCATAATTGCAATCTGCTTTGGGAGAGTGAGAGATTCCAAAAGTTCATTCACCAACTGCCCATGCTGTATTTTTGTCCCATGCAAAGTAAGGAACCCACGCTCTCTCCACAAACGCCCAAAACTATGGGCAACACCAAACGCTTACTGACTATCGGTGTAAACATTCACTCGCTTTCCTTCTGACAACACACACGCTCTCGTCAATGCAATCAACTCTGCTGCTTGCGCAGAATTCTGTGGTATGCGTGCTGTCTTAACAACTGTATGTAAATTTGTAATAGCATACGCTGCAGTCGTTTCACCATTCGGAAGCTTAAAACACGAACCATCTACCCATAGGGTACCATCAACATCCTTAAGGGGAGTATCCCTCAGGTCAACTCTAGCTTTCGTTTCTTCCTCTGTACGAAGAAAACAATCATGCTGTTCCTGAGGATCCGTCTCTGTAGAGATCGGTAACAACGTAGCTGGATTCAGCACATTACATCGTTTAATGTGAACATGACTAGCCAACAATGTCAACTCGTAACCTGACAGACGTGCACTAGTAAGGTGCTGTGTCTTAGTCCTGTTTAATAAGGTATCTACTGCATGTGGAACCATCACAATCAACGTATTGTCCAATACCAAACCAGCAGACTGTCGAATAGAAACAGCCGCTGCAGCTGTAGCTCTCAGACAACTCGGCAACGCCTTAGCAACTGGGTCTAACGTTGCTGAAAAATACGCGCCTGGACGCTGCTTGTCCCCAAATGGTTGTGTCAACACTGACAACGCACAACCTTCTCTCTCATGCACGTACAACGTGAAAGGCTTACTATAATCTGGAGTACTCAACACAGGAGCCGAACACAATGCATCGCGTAGTTCAGAAAAACTTTTCTGACATTCGTCAGACCAAGGAAGAGGATGCGGAGTATCTTTCAGAGTCAATGCCAACTGTGGTTTTGCTAGCAAGGAAAAATTGGGGATCCACTGTCTACAATATGATGTAATACCTAAAAAGGCACGCACTTCTCTCTGTGTGGATGGTACATTAATTTGCGCAATCGCTTGAATTCGTTCTGGGGTCAATCTCCTTCCCTCCTTCGACAAGAGATACCTAAGTAGGTCCCTTCTTGCCGACAATATTGCAACTTTGAAGGTGACACTTTATGATGAAGGTTAGACAAATACCGCAACAAAGAAAGAGTAGCCTCTTTACAAATCTTTTCATCATCGGCAGTAATCAACAAATCATCGACGTACTGAATAAGAGTAGAACCAACAGGTAACACAAAACCGTCAAGCTTAGTTTTCAACGCCTGACTATAGATGGAGGGACTTTCACAATAACCTTGGGGAGCTCTCTTAAACCGGAAGCTTCGGCCTCCTAATGAGAAGCCAAAAATATCCCAACTCTCCTCAGCAATAGGAATACTAAAGAAAGCATTCTTCAAATCGATGACAGAAAACCAAGCTGCCGAAGCAGGAATCAAAGTCAACAAAGCAGTGATATCAGGTACCACAGGAAACTGTGGCACTACTATCTTATTGACCTCTCGAAGGTCGATCACAAACCTGTGCACAGGTGGCTGAGAAGCATCAGTACGTTTAAGAACAGGCAAAACAGGACTGTTACACACATTACCTCTCGTTTCCTCAACTACACCCTTCTCAACCAGATCATAGACAATCGCTAAAAGAGCTCTCTCACCATCACTCGAGATCTTGTATTGGGGAATACGAGGTAGCCTAGCATTTGACTTAGGGTGACAACGTACGGAGGAATCTGCAAAAGACCAACATTATTTGGACCTGTAGCCCAAAGTGTATCAGGAAGCGAACGCAATTCCAGTGGCAAACAATCCTTAGACAAATACATTGGAGAAATCACTTTCTTACCAAGGGTAAGTTGTACTCCTGAAGGAGAACAATGCAATGTCGCATACAATCTTTTCAGCAAGTCCAAACCCAACAGATTCTCACCACAACCAGTCGTTAAAATAAGTGGAGCTTCCAAATCACAAGGGCCAATGGTAAGGGACAAAGGGCTAGAAACCGGATTACGAACTGGGGCGCCTGAAAATCCTACTGAAACATTGGTCAAGCCAGACAAAGGTGCGCCAGGAAGTTTAGAGTGCATAATAGAACTCTTCATCGCACCAGTATCCAAAAGAAAAGGTTCTACCACACCTGATGTAATCACTTCAACATAAGGTCCACTCTGGTCTACTGGAACTGACACTACTCCCTCTCTTTGTCCCTGGCTGTCCTAGTTATCATTATAACCAGAACTCTCACCATCGACATAGTAATCCTCAACATAATACTGGGCGGACTGACCACTCGGAACATTCTGTCTGTCAAAATAATTCGCAAAATTCTGTAGGGAAGAAGAACGCTCACTTTGGGGGATCACACCACGCCCCCTACCCCTAGGAGCTTGCTGAAAACTACCACGACCTTTCTGACCAGATACACCATTCGCACGCTATAACAAAGCCGGGCAACTATTCTTGTAATGACCTTCCTCTCTGCAATAAGCACACTGATTAGGGCCAGGAAAGAATCGCGGAGCATAAGGCTCAGGCTTCTGTAACAATCTCTGAAATTGTGGAGGTTGCTGAAACTGAGGCTGATTCTGACGAGGCGGATAAGCTTGCTGCAAAAGAACTTTCGTCTTTAACACTTTAGTTTTCTTCTCCACTTTATCCTTCTCATCTTTATCCCTATTCTCGTAATATTGTGCAGTAGCCAATATCTGGGCCGACGAAGAGACAGCCCATGAACTCTCAGAGTCCTTTAACTTATTAGAAAGTTCGGGAAGCAAATTAAAGACAAATGTATCCACAAACAACCTTTGACCACCCTCCGTACTCGTATCCTGACCACTATGATCAATAAACGTCTCTTCAAACCTAGTGAAGAAATCAGATATACTCTCGTCTTTCTTCTGCTTACATGCTGCTAACTTATCCCAATTTACTCGTAAAGCGGGCATCATCGTTTTCATCAGATTAATAATTCTACCTGGTAATTCTGAAACTAGAGGTTCAGGTTTAGCACCTCCCTCCTGTCTACCATCTGCGGCAACAATATTCGCCCAGGTATCACCTAATTCAGCAGCATGATTCTCATGACGAATCTTCGCCCACAAAAGTTGGGGGACTACATTACCATCAACATATCGATGTCAGCTAAATTCATAATACACGCTTCAACTGTCTGGGGCAACTCCTTGTAATAACCAGCAGGATTCTTACGAGGGTCAGGTAAGGTCTGCTTAAGAGCCAAGACCTCTGCTCTCTTCCAAGGGACATGTACCCATACTCGCTGAAAATGAGCCGGAGCGACCTGAATACCCAAATTTACATTAGCCTGAACTGCTTCTTTCCATACAGGAGGAACTTCTCTCATAGGATACTGTTTCACTTTCCTCCTAACAGAAGAATCAGGTTCATACAATGTCTGAGGCGGGAGTCTAGATCTGAAAGCCAGTATCGTCTCTACGGCATCTGTAACATCAGATTCCACTATCACCCCTTTAGCAAAATCTGACTGAACATCGAGCACATCCTGCGGAATCGGACCCAACTCATTATCTTCTCATTCCTGACGCAGAAAAGTACACATTACATCAAAAACATACCTTTGCTTAGGCGGTTCCCACTGAAAGAAAACATCCATAACTGCTGGCAAATCATACCTCGGAGCATTTAAAATCCACCTACGAGCCAACAAATCCAACACTGTCCGTTCTTCAGAACTAGGAAGCTGACTACGACTCTGCTTACGTTCCGAAACAGGGGTCATATTCAGTGACCCAAACAATGGTAACAACAGATTAACAACAGTCTCGGTCATTCGTTTTCGAGCAGAAGGGGAAGAAGTAGACATAAGAACAGGAGAATAAGTATTCTGAGGCAAAGAAGGTGTAGGGACAAGAACAGTAGAAGTCGAAGATGCAGAAGCAGAAGGCAAAGGAGTTTGTGGCAAAGCTGGTAGCAAGGCTGGCGACCCTAGAATGGGTTGCGCAGGAGGAGGCAAAACCATCTGTGGAGCACCGGGTGGCTGAACAACAGCAGGAGGTTGAACAACAAAGGGTGGAACAACCGGGGGTAATAGAGGCGCAGTAGCACCCTGCACATAGGGAGGTGGCAATCTCAGTAAATAAGAGATCAAAGGATCTTTTTCAAGGTCTTCAATCACTTTTGGAGGAGAAGATGGCAAGGCCGGATAACATTTATCTATTGCCATACAACGCTGCCTATCTAAAACTTCACTCGCACACTCTTCTCCATCTTCCTTAAACTGTCTAGCAGCTTGTAGTACTGACATATTCTTATCTTTCCTATCTCTCTTTGCTTGTTTAATTTCTCTCTGTTTGGCTTCCTTACGCCAAAGGCGGAAAGAGTCAAACATTGCCGGCCGGGCTTTCTTCTTAAATAGCTTAACTTCTAGATTGTCTAAAATCTCTGTTTCAAAACTACCATGTGGGGGCCATTGCAAAACACCATCCTTTTTAGTGTAGTGGACCCATACTTCATTATAAGTAATGGGACCCACTCCGTGTTTAGAATAGAGCTCATAAGTCGGAGTTCCAACCGGAGGTATCGGACATGAATCCTCCAATCGGGAATCCCTGTTACTACCACAAACAAACCAATTACCAAATTTACCAAACAAACCAATTACCAAATTTACCAAGATCAGGCATCTTGCTCACTAGTCTGGTTTCAAACTTCAAAGGGAATCAAAAAATGATACACTCGTAAATATACAAGCCCTTCGGCTTTGGGTACTGCAGCAACCAAATCAAAACCAAGGAACTAAACAAAGTCGTGGGAGCGACCCACTTATATTTAACCAAATATCTGTCACGCCACCAGAAGACCGTCTATCGTCTCGCTTTACAAACATCAATCGGAGGGTCCAAGACAGGCGACAGTCAGGGCAGCAGTCCTTCGTAGCCGTTGGAAAGCGGGAAGCCTCGCAGAAAAGCCCTTCGGTCCACGTCGACATGCAGGGGTCGATGAAGTGGGGGCCCTCCTCCAGAGTTTCCTCACGTGGCTCCTCGCAATCTTCGGGCTTGGACCGGTACCACTGAAGTCGTCCCACGTTGGCCGCGCCAACTGAAGAACTGGGATTTCAAGTACCCAGCGGCGCCAGGGACACGCCCAAAGTCCTCTGGGTTCCCTTGCCTTGGTATACAGAGACAAGGAATACTTCTAGGTGGCGTCAGAGATCAAATTTATTAGCTGCAGCTAGTAGCAGAAATCCCAGCAATACAACACGGTGTACAACTCAAGAAACTGCTCAATTTTACTAAGGTGAGACATCCCTATTTATACACAAAAAGGTACATTTAAAATGCACGCCCCTGCACCAAAATTCACCCAATAGAAAATACATGACATCACACAGCATCATATAGTAAAGCTCATTTTACAGTGTCCCAACCCACAAGTTAATATTTAGGCATATCTATATAATAATCTGGAAGGCCCGGACAAACCCTTAATTGAAAGCGTAACCCATGAAATGAAGAAACAGTAAAGAAAAGTAGTTTCAGATAATGTGCAAGATAACAGAAACGTAAAGAAACTTAAAAGTTAACAAATGTCTTGAATGGTGATTGGGAAAGTGGATAACGATCTTGCAGGGAAATTGGCTTGGCAGGGTCAATTCCAGGTGAAAGGCCAGCTTCTGAAATTAACTCCAGCGCACGAAGGAAACCTTAGTTAATGTACACATGACCCACAAAAGGTCAGACTGCTTTGCTCGCAGACTAACTTCTGAGGCCTACGTAAAGGCAACACCAGATGGCAGTCACGACGCATGGCAAAAACACATGTTTAGAAAAGAAAGTTGTGCACTTTAAAAGCACGCAAAATCACAGAACCTCACCGCCATCTTGGGAGTAGCCCAGGGTTGCCGCTGTAGTTGTTCTGCTACTATTTCGTCTGACTGCATATAAGTCGCGTTTGTCATCACGCGCTGCACCAACAGGCTGCTTCTCACTCCTGAGGCGGAAGCCGGGAGCGCTATTGCACCTTCGCACTGTATTTTTAATTATTGCTGTGTATTTTAAACTTGCTCCTGTACCTCCGCGGACTTACCCGCCTTCCCCTCCTCAATTACCATCACTTTCTCGTGCAGCCAACTGGACGCTGCTACGGGGACTGGGAGGGCAGCCGCCATCTTGGGAGTAGCCCAGGGTTGCCGCTGTAGTTGTTCTGCTACTATTTCGCCTGACTGAATATTATGTGTCCCCCACCCCGGGCGCGCCGAAGGCGCGCCAAAGGCAAGCCCGTCTGCGCCGGGTCGGGCCCAGGGGCCAGGCCCTCTGTCCTTTATTACTCCACCGACAGTTTGCTGAAGCTCTGTGGGTCAGCTAGCTGTCTGTCCCCGGCTATCATAGGGCACTTGAGCCTATTAGGCATCTTATCTCCCTCTGCTGTCATTTCGCCACCTTCACCCCAGCATTGCCAGCAACTTCCATCACTTAAGCCTATTTCCACCAACACTCAGCACCTGAATATTTTTTATCTTAATACGAGGTCATTAGTTAAACACCAAATGGACATTTTCCTCTTTCTTACCCGCCATAAACCGGATATCTTTTCCCTTACGGAAACTTGGCTCAACATTAATTCTTCCCCTGACATTTTAGCTGCCCTACCGGACAATTACTACATCCTCCAGGCAGATCGAGCTACAGGGAAAGTTGGGGGTGGAGTCGCCGCCATCATTAATAAAGACTTTGTCTTTTCAAGGATGACATCTCTCGATCTCGCCGCAGTCGATAATTTGGTTATTAAGCTTGACTACAGTTCTGGACCTCTCATGTTTATTAGTATACAGACCCCCTCAAAACATGCCATCTTTCCCTTTCTCCTTGTGTGATCAACTTGCTTCGATGGTCACAGACTACACCAACATTCTGCTTATTGGAGACTTTAATTATTGGCTTAACAGTGAGTGCGGCGGACCTGTAGCAGTTGAACTTACAGAGCTTCTCGCTGGCCTCAACTTTCGGTCCCATATTAACACTGCCACCCATGTCAAAGGGCACACTTTGGACCAGATTTGGAGCACTAATGTTGATACATCCCTTCTGACTGTCTCACCGTGTATCTGGTCAGATCACTTTCTGATCCAGTTCAGTATTTTTATTTCTGAACCCAAAACTAATGCGGTTACTGAACAGGGACTCATTAGGAAATGGGGTACTTTGGACACCCCAGCTTTTCTGGAAAGCCTAAATAACTCTCAATCGGCCCCCAACACTGACCTTGACTTAGCTTAGTCTGATGTCTTTGTCTGGCTCAAAGATGCCAGCGACATTTATGCCCCTCTGAAAAAATGTAAAACTATTTGTCATTCTAATGCCCATAAATGGTTTTCATCTGACTTGAAAGAAAAAAAGCTCCTTGTCCGGCAAAAGGAGCGAGCTTGGAGGAGAACTTATAACACTTTTGACAGGACCAATTATTTGTCCGCACGTGCCGATTATATGAAAACTATTCTGTCAGCCAAATCTAAGTTCTTTTGTAATTTAATTGAGCAGTCAAATAATAATCCCAAGGAGATTTTTTCTATTGTTAAAAAACTTTCGAATCCTAGCAGAACTGAGTCCAAGCCTGCTGCCAATCAAGAGTTTTGTGACACCTTGAATCAATACTTTCTGGATAAAATTGCTACAATTAAATCCAGTATTCCTGTCACTACCCCTGCTCTATCCATCCCTGCTCATATCTCCAACACCTTGTCTCTGGACTGTTTCCCCCCCCCTGGATGTCCCAACTTTGACATCTCTATTGAATAGAGTAAAATCAGGCTCTCCGCGTGACTGTTGTCCCCCCCACATACTAAAGACGGTATTTGCCACATTTCCTATTCCGGCGTTAAGACTCCTTAACACCTCTCTGCTCCAGGGGATAGTACCCAAACCCTTTAAGGATGCAATTGTGTTGCCCCTTTTAAAAAAATTGGGAGCTGATACCACTACCCTTTCGAACTACAGGCCTATATCCCTGCTCCCGTACCTGGCCAAAATATTGGAAGCACATGTCACCTCTCACCTTTCTAATTTTATTGAACAGTCTGATGTTTTACACCCTTCCCAGGCCGGTTTCCATCCAGCCCACTCAACCGAGTCAGTTATCGTAGCGGTCCTTGACTCTCTGCGTCTTAATGCAGATTTGGGTATCCCTCAGGCGCTGGTCCTGCTTGACTTGTCGGCCGCGTTTGACATGGTCGACCACAACATTCTTCTCGACCGTGTCAGATCTGCCGGCTTTCTGTGGTCTGGCCCATGATTGGATCAGATCCTTCCTCTGTGACCGCACGCAGGCGGTCGGTTTACCCCCTTTTTCCTCTCACAAACTTCAGACCACTTGTGGAGTCCCGCAGGGCTCCTCACTGTCACCTTTGTTGTTCAACATTTACATGCTCCCGTTGCTTCAATCCCTCCGTTCTTTTAAAGTCACCACTTTCAACTATGCAGATGACCTGCAACTCACCTTTACAATCGATAATTCCCCTGACTCGATCCATCAATTTCAGAATACCATGCTTCACATCTGCCAGTGGATGGACGAGAACCAACGCAAGCTAAATCCAGGTAAGACGGAACTGGTTTTGTTTGGTAACAGTCAACTATTCTGGGGCCCTCATTACTGGCCATCTAAACTGGGTCCCCCACCTGTACCTTCGAAATCAGTCAAAAGCTTAGGGGTACTCATTGATGGTGAGCTTTCCTTAAAACCACAGGTCAACTCAGTGGTGTCCACCTGCTTTTTCCAACTGCGGAAAATAAAAAAGATCAGTCAGATGCTTACGCACTCAGCACTGACCCAGGTTGTGAGTGCATTGGTGTTGTCTCATTTAGACTACGCCAATGCCATCTATCTAGGCCTTCCCGTCACTCTCAGTAGACGTTTGCAGTTGGCACAAAATCAGGCGGCTCGACTTATATATCGCCTCTCACGATGGCAGTCAGCCAGACCTCTTTTGAGGCGTCTCCACTGGCTTCCGACTCAACACCGTGTCACCTTTAAATCGGCCTGTATAATTTTTAGATCCCTACACACTCGAAGTCCCCAGTTTATCCAGAAACTCTTGCTCAGATACACCCCCTCTCGTAGCCTTCGGTCTGCTTCCCAATTTCTCCTGACTGTCCCTCACTATAAGCTTTCACGTAAGGGAGGCCGCAGGTTCGCTACCCTTGCTCCCAAGTTGTGGAACTCTCTCCCCTTGGAAATTCGCTCCTGCACGGCTCTCCTTCCTTTCAGGAAGCTTTTAAAGACATGGCTGTTCACCCAGGCTACGGCCTAATGTATGATGGTCTCCTGAGTAGAGTTAGTGTTCTGTTGGGTAGCGCCATGAAACCCTTGGGTGTGCGAGCGCTCTATAAAACTTTGATAAGATAAGATAAGCTCTTGGCATTGCTGTGGGGAGGGGGGAAGGGGGAGGAGAAACGAGAGACACGGCCTGGCGGCCGTGAAAGTGAAAGTACGGCCGGCCGGCCGGCCGGGAATAATTAGGGACTGAATTGTTTAATTAAAGCGACAGAAAGAGCAGTGGTTAGAAAATATTGAGCAGACTGTTTAAGCAAACGTGCACAAAGGCAGAAGTTAAACACTCAAAAATCATCGTGTGTAAAGTTAAAGGCATAAATATTGGCTTGGTTGTCATATCAAAAGAACTGTCTTCCAATGTGTGAATTCAATATTTGTTGAAGTATTTTAATCGAGATAATGTCTGAGGAGTGGCGAGTTAATTGTGTCCAAACTGCATTTTTTTCAAAGCCAAACATAGCGCGAGCAGGGAAATGCAAAGGGCAGCTCGAATCTTCTAATTAAGAGTAAACACTCAGTGCGCAGTGAAGCGGGAAGGGGAGCCAGTGCCTGATAATCAAATGTAAACACATTGTGTGCAGTGGAGCGCGAAGGCCAGCTCGAGCCTTCTAATCCAAAGCAAACATGCTGCGTGTAGTGAAGCATGAAGGAGAGCACGAGCCTTTAATTTTAAAAGTAAACATAGCGCAAGGATTAAAGCGCGTGGGACATTTCATACTGGCAACAGATTGAAATAGTGGCAGCTTTTACCAGAAAGGATAAATAGATGTACAGCGAGCTGTAAGGTAAAAACAAAGCTCGTAGCTGGCATTTAAATGCGCACTTTCATGCCGGTTGTCTGAGCTTTAGTACAACGCTAAAACAAAAAGGAAAGAAAAGTTCGAGTTGGAGCAGTTGCTTTGTTAAAAAAAGTTCGAGTTGGAGCAGTTGCTTTATTAAAAAAAGAAAACAATTACACAGCGTGTGGAGTGCCTATTTCAAACACTGTAATTGGAAATGCAGCACAAGTTGTGAGGAGCCTGGAAATAATAAAAACAATTCTGTTGCACGACCTGGCGGCCGTGAAAGTGAAAGTGAAAGTACGGCCGGCCGGCCGTGGGCAATGAATAATTAGGGGAATAGAAATGCCTGAGGCAGAGCGCACGCTGGGGGATGCCTGTGGGAGGGGGGCAGATGGCTTTGATGTACACGTGCTTTTCACGGGGACTGCATGGAATCGCCCCGATGGTTAAGCTCTGGTTAAGCCCCTATATTCTCGCAAGCTCAATGCGCAAGCGCATTGACAGGCGAGACCTAAAAAGGAAGGCAAGAAAGAAAGAAGAAAGATAAAGAGGGAAGGATAAATACAGAAGGCAAAGATGAAGGAAGCAAAACGAACTAAAAAGAAGGATAGAACATAAAGAAAAGGAAGGAAAACAAAAGAGTAAAGAAAAAAGACATAAGAAGGAAAAAAGAAAAGAAGGAAGGAAGGGAAAGGACAGGAATAAGACCGAAGAAAGGAAGAAAGAAGAGAAGAAAAGAAAAGGGCAATAAACAAATAGGAAGATTGCAATGGAAGAGAAGGAAGAAATGAGGACAGCAAGAAGGAAGGGAAAATGAGAAAGAGATGGAAATAAGAAAGAAAGAAGTCAGGAAAGAGGCAATAAATGGCAAGGAAATGAAGCAAGCAAGAAGGTAAGGAAATAAAGAAACATGGAAAAAGAAGAAGTGAAGGATGGAAAAAAGAAAGAAGGTAAGAAAGAAAGTAAAAGGAAAGAAAGCAGAAAGGATGGAAAGAATGAAAGGAAAAGGAAGGAAAGTAATATGGAAATAAAGACAAAACAACGAGTAAAGAAGAAAAAATAACAATGAGGAAAGAAAGACAGACAGGGTTGCAAAGATGGAGCACACTCATGAGCCTATATCCAGAGTTTGTGAGACCTGTTATCATAACTGTCGTCTTTCATAAGGCCCTGTTCTCCACAACTTTTTCTGACTAGCGAAACAGTAGCAGTCAGATAAACATATGTCATTTAAAAAATAACTTATAACAGCATTAGCAGGAGACAGTAACTGATAAAACTGGTATGTGCCGTGCACATCAAAAGTGTCCTGCTATCATAGTAGGCTCTAAACACAAAGCCAACGCTGAAGTAATTATATAGTAAAGACAACAACCATTAGCTTAGCCAATAGGTCTCACCTTTGGGACCTTATAAGTGTTTAGCCATGCAGCAGTTGATGTTGTTGCACCAAGGATATTGTGCTGCATAACTAAATACTTATAAGGTCCCAAAAGCGAGACCTATTGGCTATGCCAAACATTTGCAATGCAATATGTCTCGCATTTACTCATGTTTAAGCTATTGGCATTGTAAAAGACAATGCCTTTTATTTATGTTTAAAAAACCAAAACATAAATAAAAGGCAGTGTCATTTACAATGCCAATAGCTCAAACTCGCGTAAATGTTGCAGCCCTCCCCCAGTAGGAGTTCAGCTAAAAGGTGCTCCCTGACCACAACAGGTATTAAATCACTTCAGAAAACAAAACAAAACAAAAGCACGAAACATGGCAGATTTTGCTTGCTCTGCCTACTTCAACCAAAACGCACACACAAAGTGTGTCGGTTCGCCCCTTCCAAGGGCTCTGGCAGTAAGAAACTTAGAGGAAAATACAGCGAGTCCCCAGAGACCAATTCCAAGCTTTCGTAGCACAACTCTACTAAGAAGTGAAACTATAAGAGAACACCCACCAGTGCTGACACAGAGTTATCCTGCAGTTTCTGTAGTAACTGCAACAAGCATGGCACCCAACATCCCTAACTACTCTCTGGGCAGCCCGGAAAGTTCTCCCCGCCAGAGCTGAGGGTGAGCTCTGATGGCACTTTACCTCCCCCACCTTCTTCTACAGAGTTAACCGGGCTAGTAGAGGGCTCTGAAACGGCTTAGTATGGGGCACGCAGCGTCTCTTACCTCTGACTGCGCTGACCCTCTCAGCAGTGCCACCAGCAGCAGGCATAGTCGGTTGGGGCACGAATGACTCAGCCAGCAACTTCGCCAGCGTACCAGGTCTGGCGAACCAATCCCGCAACAGCAGCCGGCCCGCACTTTATATGCCTCCCGAAAGTGGCAAAGCCATCGCATCGAAGAAAAGAAAGGCTCAAGTTTTTGAAGAACGAGCATTAAAGAAATAGGATATTAAAAAAAAAAGTTTGGCTAGCTGCAGAAAGTAAAAGAAAGGCGCGTGACTCCCATTTGCAAAGTATGGAGGGAAAAGGTCAGATAGGGCAGAGAATGCTGTGAGGAGTTTAAACTAAACTCCAGCAGTTTACCGAAAGATGACATATGGGTGCCCTTTTACATTAACAACACTGGTGCACAGTGAACAATGGAAGCCACAGCCCCCTTTCACTGCACTTTAATTGAATTTTAAAAATGGACTGTGCCCCTGTGTTGTTAATCTAAAAGGGCGATTTTGCGAAGGTGTGCTGTAGGTAATTAAAATAAGCACCACAGAAAACCAGCTGAAGCAGCGCAAGTCGTGCCTGCGTGAGGAGAAACTCATTAAAGAAAAGAGTACTCACAAACTTAAGAACCCTCGCATGAGTATATTTGGCATGCATTCTTATTTTAGGCATTCCACCGAGCAGCCAAAGGACAAAAGTGACGCCTTCTGGAAAAAAAAATCATTTATTTGATAATTGATGGACAGCTGAACATCACTCTGATGTATCTCCCAGTGGCTCCGTCGACCTCCTGCATAGAGACTCCATGCAAATGAACCGTCAGCTAATTTTAAGGCGCGCTCTTGACGATATTGTGGTACAAAAGGGGGTGGTGATGGACGGAGCATCTGAACCAATCAAACACTCACACCCAGTCAACAGATCTGGGTTTGATCCATCACCGTTCTTTAGCCCACTCTGTCACCCCAGTTCAGACATGGCCATATGCAAATCAGTCTGACCCTGTGCCTCATGGGAACAGTCCAGCCCGAACTGCCAAGCCATGCCTTCCCTGGACTGGATTCAAGCTTCCTAGGACCGGTTTCTGGCATTACAGCCGTCTTCAGCCCGGCTTGCTTGAATCCAGTGGCAAAGTGAGCAAGGGACTCACGTCTGAGCATACCCTGCCAACTTAGGGCGAACAAAGCGATACAAAAGGGGATGATGGACGGAGCGTTTGAGCAAATCAAACACTCACCCCCAGTCAACTGATCTGGGTTTAATCCATCACCAGGCCCGGACTGGCCGTTGCAGGCACCGGGCAATCCCCCGGTCGGCTGCATGGGTGGGGGCCGGTTTTGGGCCCCAGGGGGCAGTTTTTGTTACAGCGCCGTTTTTTGCAGCAAAAAAGGCGCTGTAACAAAAATGGCCGAAAACCGGCCCTAGCAAAGAGCGCGGTCGCACCCTCAACCCCCCCCCCTGGGAGAGGGGGGGCCGGCCGAGCACTTTGCCAGGGCCGGTTTTGGTTCCCAGTCCGGCCCTGTCCATCACCATTCTTTAGCTCACTCAGCCACCCCAGTTCAGACATGACCATATGCAAATCAGTCTGACCCTGTGCCTCATGGGAACAGTCCAGCCCGAACTGCCAAGCCATGTCTTCCCTGGACCGGAAACAAGCATCCTGGAGATGCTCCGTCCATCATCCCCTTTTGTATCGCCTTGACGATATTGTGGCAGAGCTGAAGAGGCAATGTGGGAGTTTTCTCATTACAAGCAGCATGGACTAATGGGTCCCGTGGCACACGCTGGAAAGGTCAGCTCGTTCCTGCGAGCTTTGGTGAACGTCCAGCCGTGTGTCACGGCGCCGGAAACCCTCGCAGTGCTTGAAATAATTACAAGAGAAACAAGCAAGTTCCTGCATGCTTTAGTGAACGTCCAGTCGCGTGTCATGGTGCCGGAAATAATCACAGTGCTTGAGAAAAGTACACGAGAAACAAGCAAAAGCGTTGACGGTAACCTGAGACACCAGGAATGCAGCTGCCAGCCTGCACGCCGCTGCTCGCTCCCGGGACCCAAATGCTGTGGCAGTGAATGTTTAGAGAAAAGGCGGACATGCACCCGTCTTTGCTAATTGCGTGCTTTCATTATTGAAAGCCACACGAAAAGGCCAATGGAATGTGTGGGAGTTGCCAGACCCAGACAGAGAAGTCTCAGGGAAGTTTTGAGCCCTTACAAGAAGCCTCCCATAGGGCAGGGCATGCGCGCTGCACTAGGCTCAACCTAAAAACACTGAAGGGAACTACCTCGTGTGCAGATGTGCTCATTGTGAGAGAGAAAAATGCAATCACACAAAGTATATTATACGTATAATTTTGGTAAACTCAAAAAGTCTTGCCTAACACCAGACATAAACAAGTGCGAGTTTCTGTAGTTGAAAAATTACACTTTCTGTGGTGTGCATCAGAATGATCTGGCTTTGTGAATTTCGAATAATTGCCCAGTGTGCAACCAAACATATGCATTTTAAAATGTTGGGGTTTGACCTTATTTACCATTGTGATTTCCATGTACTATTACAGAGTATAAGGTCCTTTGATTTAATCTGTTGTTCAGTAGCTGTGTCAAGGATAGAAATTGATGAGAATGGAATTCAGGCACAGATGTTAGGAATAATACACATTTTTCTAGTTCCACACACTGTTTTTTAATTTTTTTGTGGATGCAGCTATTATGTCCCCCCTCCTTTGCAAATAAGCTTTGTTGTGTAGTTCCTAGGACCCCCCAGGGCCTGCACGTTTTGCATGACCTAAACTGAGGTCTTGGTGTGCAGACAGACTCTGGATATCCTCACAGGATGAGTCAGCCTTTAGAACAGCTAGCTCTATGGTGCCACTACCGCTCCCCTGTATTTTACAGCGGTGTAGGAAGTTTCTGGCAACCACTGAGCATGTCAAACCTGATTCCTCAGGTATCGTGGAAAACAATAAGGTATCTATCGTTCAGTCACTCTTGCTTGCTTTTCTCAGAATACATAGAATGAAGATTGGAACAGTTTCAATAATTATTTATTGGTCAAGCGTCGGTCAAGTGTGAAACATATTAGCTGCGACAATCAGAAGACAGGAGCAGACAAATGTGATCGCTAGCAGCAATATCGTAAAAAGTAGATACATTTCTACCATAGTGCTAACAAAATGAATACAAACACATTATATAAAACAATAGCATTGGCGTAGCCTACCTAAATGTATTGTGCCTAGATATGTAGGTGAATCATGTGTAGGTAAATGTCAGTATAGATCCTAATGGAGCCAGGAATCCCCGGGGAAGAACTAACCCCTCACCTGATGGTTCTGAATGAACGACCCATCTCTGCGTCAATGATGGCACCCCGCAAGGGATGTCAGGTCTCTGCCTGTTAAAGGATCAGCCTGCAGTCTCGGTCCAGCCTGGAAGGAATTCTCCTCTGTTTCTGTAAGGGGGAGTGAGGGTCTTTTATACTAAAGTGGTCAATTCCAGGTTTTTCTAGAAACTATATGTTTCGAAAACATTCGCTAATCCCTTGCTAATCCTTTTCTAAACAAACATGATCATGCACAGCTGGCTGTTGGCCATGGATGAAAAAAGTGGTGACCCTTATACAGAATAAATCTACTGTGCCGGAGGACATGTTTATGTAAGTCAGGTACAGGGATTAAGATATGGTATCAAGAGCCTGATGCCGGAGAGACAGACGTAAGCTACAAGGTAAAAGGTCACCTGTGTAAGTTAGTTATATTGTGTGGATGGGACAAAATGTATATATTCGGTATGTACATGATGGGACTAACCTAAAGGACATGACAGCTTCTTAGGACACATGTGAGAACAGAAGAGAAGGTAACCATTTGAATGTTTAGGCATACTGCATCACTCATGCTTACCTCATAAACACAAGGAGGCTTGCTGTTGATGATTAGTATGTAAGTGGAATGTATTGTATTTGGCCACAGGAGAGAATAGACAATTATTGTTTGATCAACACTTTACTTATTTGCTTTTATAGATAACATGTAGACTCAAAGAATTAATTGAGACTGAACCGAAAGATTATTCTGATGTATGGTTAATTTAATTAGCTTACTTACAAGGACCTCTGTTGATAGAGTCATGGCATTGAAATTTTCAGCCCAAACCTTCAGATGCACCAGAGGTCCTGTCACTATCTATTGGAGACAGAGTCCTAAAGGCAGAGTTTGCCACCCTAGCGTATGAAAGACAAGCATGGAAGGATTTTTTTTCCAAACATTTTTATTGTCATTTAGGTCAATCAATTTCACATATGACACCTTATAAAATTACATTTGGTACAAGTTATAACAATATTACACTATGTATCACACAAATTTGCACAGTATATGTTTCATCATAGTATACCCCTTTCAAGTATTACCTTTGTATGTGAGAGGTCAGTTGTAGGGGTAAACCCACTTAGGTTTATTCAGTGAGGTTTGGTGTACAAGGGTGTACAGCGATGTAATGTCCAATTAGATATCAATTAATGTATGCAGTCCATCTTGAGGAAGAGAGCTGCTGGATGTCTGTGTCCTAAAATATCTAATACAGTGAAGTATTATGAATTTAAACATAAACCATTAACTATGCAGTGTGGTGCCCTATAATAATTGTCCGTCCAGGACAGGGAATAAGAAAAAAGTGTGGGGGTGGGGGAAGGGGGGAGAGGGGCCGAAGGAAGTCCGGGAGGCCAACAGCTCCTCTGCTCTCTGGCCACATATAGTGGCCTATTGCCTAGCGTAGAAGCCAGGTACTCACAGGTGTGATCAGTGCGGGGGTGATGTGGTATAGTGAGTGGGGGGCCTAGGCCTTAGGGGGGTTTTGCTGTCTCACTACTCAGGTTAATTGTTCATGATCACTTTCTGATCCTGAGCCTGGTACAGCTTCGTCCCTTTGGTATTGGTGCCCCTCAGGATGTTCCCAAATGTCCAGTAACTGTTTCCAGATGTCTGCCAGGGGATGCCTTTGAATACCCTGTGCGTCTTCTGTGGCCAGTGGCCAGTGCTCTCTTCTCCGCTCCCGCCCAGTGTGTAATGTCACGTTTCCAGTCCTCTACTGTGGGGCTCTTTGCCAGTTTCCAGGTTAATGCTAGTCTCCTCTTGGTCAGAAGTAAGGCTAGGTCCACAAACTTTGTGCCCTTTCCGTTTGGGCGGCCTAAGGAAAAGACCCAATATGCAGGTTTCCATTGTGACAGGCCTTAAAGCATTAAATAAAAAATGTGGGCCACCAGATACCAGAGAAATCACAACAGAGGACCACACCTTCTGTGCCAAAACAAATCCTGCTCACCCCTATAATCTAAGGGTATATGTAACTATATGAGAAAAAAAAACATGGAGGAAAGGTTTTCCTGCCCTCCCCCACTGCACCTCTTCTCTTTTTTCCTAGTAACCCAGGTCCATGGAAGCAGAAATACAAGTATATAGTACATTATTTTCAAAAAGCATATGATAAAGGGGGCATTGGACAATTACAAAGCAAGCAACACTCGCCGGGCCACTTGTCCAAAAAGGATGCCAAGCACAGGACACAATCAGTGTTTGTTGGTATGACACAGGGGTTTAATGCCTGAAACTCCTCTGCTGGTCTTAAAGTGTTCTATGCCACCGATTAAAGATAGAAGCACTTGGTCACTGATAAATGGCTGGATGAACATTGTGATTCCCCAATTGCACACCAAAAGAATCCTCTGAATCTCTCTGAAAAAAAATGTTGTTCATGGGCTACACGCTTGTCTGGACTCAGTACTTAAAGTTTGTAAGTAGTATAGATATGGATGCTTCTGGTTCGAAATCTGATTGTATTGTAATAGGACGTGTGGTCTGTAATCTCCTGCAACAAGGACGTGTGGTCTGTAATCTCCTGCAACAAGCCAAGGTCTTTTTTTACTGCTACTTCAATCATGAAGGTGTTGGTGTGATAATAGATGCACATGGTTTCCATGTCCCCCTATTTCATTTTCCCCCCATTTCTTCTTTCCCTTCAATACTTTTATGTTTTTCGTTCCACTCAGGCAGTGTGAATTTTCAGAAACTGAAAAGCTAATGTGTGAGATCAAATTGTTTACATCACCAAATATGTGCTTAAAGAGAACATTGAGGGATAATCACTTCTGCTCTCTCATACACTATTCTATGACACTGGCTGAATCTGTAAGGTTGCACATAAACCGAGAGATAAGACTGCAATATGGGTCTGTTAAATAAATCTAGTTCTGTTGTCTAGGAGATGTATTAATTTTTTTTAAGAGAGTCTCCGTCATGGCAGATCGCTGAAAGTATATTTGCATTGCCAGGATGGGAAAATTGCACAAAGTAATATGTAGAAATGAACAAAAATATTATAGGCCATGAGAGATTGTATTTTCTCAGCTAACTTTACAAGCTATGACTTTTTCTTTACATTATTTAAAGAATGTGTAAAATGCACCATTTACCTTGGAGTAGGTGAAAACCTACCATCCCTGGGGAGGGTGAGTTATACTTGACACACCAAGGATGTTTTGCAACATACAAAATTAACATATTTGATATATCTAACCATATATTCTCGGTTTTCCCGTCTCTATAATTTTGAGGGAGTTTTTATGCACCGGACGTTGTTTGTGGTATATGAAAAAACAACAATGCCCCTGCACTATACAAGTGGGTATATGATTATACGGTTTTTACTATTGTCAGGCAAACAAACATTAGAGCACCGTCCATGGAAAACGGCGCCGGGAAACTCAAGAGGGAGTTTCACAAAGAGGAGGTGCACCCGCCTTGCCTCTTATCATAACAGCGTTGCGACTACTGTGCAGCCTGTTCTTTCTCTCCTCCCGTTTGAAACTACACTTAATTAATTACGAGACTCATCAGGTCTCACGAAGTCTCTTCAGAATAATATTTAGTGCTGTGATAGTCAGGAAACATGACTACACATTACGGCTAAACCAATGTGTTTATGCCCCTCACCCATGAGGCCCTGAAGATTCGCAGACTGTTTCCCTGCGATGAAACACGTGTTGGCCCATATGTAGGAACAATAAACCGAATATTCACACCAACAACGGAACGCATTGACACCTCATTTTTGTCAAACATGTTCACTGAATGTTGAAAGTATCTACTGTTTCTAGTGGTGCTCTAATGTTTGTTTGCCTGACAATAGTAAAAACCGTATAATCATATACCCACTTGTATAGTGCAGGGGCATTGTTGTTTTTTCATGTTCCGTATGGATCAATCTTGGTCCATCCCCGAACGGTTGTGAGGTTTTACCGTTCGCCTCATTGCCTATACCCACTACTTAGAAAGTTCTCACACTTACTCTACGGATACTCTGGTTGTGCGCCTGGAAATTCTGGATAAATCTAAACAGCCTCATAGTTGCATGTTGTTTGTGGTATATATGGAATAACAGGTCTCTACTTTGCACCTGAGGCATACAGGTACTACTACAAGCAAAAATGGTATCTGAATGGATCACCTGGACATTAGAGTCAACATGTTCCCTCTTTATTTCACAATGTGACTTTTGTAAGTGCAAAAGTACTTAAAACTTGTATTGTCACCATAATGAATGCAACATGGTTACCTTTATCCACCTATTTTAAGCAGATACAAATGTCAATATCAAACAATACTCTCTCGGACTTTACTTTTTGTAATAGAACGAAACTATACAAGTAACACCGAAACAATAGTAACAAATATTTCAAGCTAAAAATTGCAGTCAGAGCTGTCCAAAAGGGTGGTTCTGAATCGTATGATTGTCGTGGACCCTGGCCTGACTAATTTATATGATCTGAACCTAAAAAAATATACAAAAGTACAAAAACAAATATACATGAAAGAAATTCACAAGTTATTAAATATCGTCTTCAATTTACAAGCAAATAAATATACAAACCTCAACATTTTAATTCTAATGGTAGGGGTTGAGTTTGAGAAAAAGGATTGTGCTCAATTCTAACCTATCACTGTTTTTTTGCTCCAATTATACCCTCTTTTTTGTCTCCATACTGGAGTTTCAATTGAGATCCCTAATCATACATATTGTTTGCTGTACTCGTGCAGCTCCCACAAATCAAGCTCAGGATATCAAGTTAATTGTTAGCCTCCGATTTCAAATTCTTCAAATTTACAGAGAATTTTACAGTTTTCAGTTTTACATTTTGCTTTTTTATGTATAAATGCTATATGGATCTACTAATAATATTTAGTGTTCTAAATAATCAAAGACCCCTTGTTAGACCTGTCTGGCTTTTTGCGTAGTCCCTCCAATTTATTATTTATTTTGTCCCCTTTTTGCCCCTCATACTTTCATTAATTTTTGTGTCCACTAGCTTTTTCAAGGTGTTGGTAAAGGGGATGGGTGTTCTTTCACCCTCATAGCTTTTCACCTCAGGCCTAGAGGCCTTTCCTGACAGGAAAATAGTTGGAGTCACAAAATGGTGGCTACCAACTGTCCCAACTGACAAACCTAGAATCTGTCCCATAGGATAGAGTAGGGCATTCCAGAACCATCTGGTCCCTTCTGGACCTCTGAGGGTCAGCCTATAAAAGGCGGAATGCTGGTCAGCCATTTGGTCTTACCAGAAAGAGAGTCAGCTGGAGGACAGGCTGTAGCAGAAGGTGGGGGTAGGATAGTCAAAGGGTTGTCTTATTGATTCACCACCCTTCCTCCCTTGGGTTATTTGTCCTGACCCTGCTGCTTTGGATGGCTGGAGACCCTGGGCGCCTGACCAACCCCTAGTCTAGAAATACAGGGGGGTGAGAAGGAGACTGCAGCGCTGCGCAGCACAGTCCTCTGCCCAGTTGGAGAGACTTTGAAAGAGTGCCCCTTTATCACCAGCCTCTACCCAGCACCGGGGGTTAAAAAGTCCCTGAAAAGGGGTAGAGAATAGGAGCCTACATGTGAGGAGAACTAGTTTTATCCCCCATCTCCTTGAGTGGTAAAGCAGGCTAGTGCCTTGTGACCCTGTGGGTCCTTACCAGACACGCAGTCGGCAGATCGCCAATTCCCCTCTCGAGTCAGAGGAAGGAGAGGGGGCTGGATATCCAGTGAGCAGTGCCGGTTTCTAAGAGGCAGCGCTGATTTCGCCGTGTGCAGGACCCCGGACCGGCCGCGTTGTTGTGGTGGTGCCACTGATCTAGAGAGAGAGGGCTGGCTGAAGGAAGTCGGGTGCTATCGCGCATGCCCCAGGCGGATCCACTTCCCTTTTCCAGGAGGGGTCTTGGAGTAAGCAGGCCCGTGGGGAAGCCACTGTCAGCGGTAGCGTGGCCGAGGCAGACTCCGGTCTGGTGCCGCTAGTCACCAGATGCGCGGAAACACCACTGCTGCCAGAGAGACGACGTGATCAAGCTGAGGAGAGATCGGTGAGAAAGTAGGCGGGAAGCGAGCACCGCCGCTTCCCCTTTCGTGAAACCCCCCTTTTCCTCTGCTAACGCTCTAACAAGGAGGAGCGGTGCCGAGCAGGGGAGGAGGGACGAGGGACAGCAACGAGCGCCAGAGGAGGTTGGTTACCTCCCTCACTGTGGGACAGAGATACTGGCCTCAGGGGCCCCACGCATTGAGACCAAGTAAGGAGGTTATGCGAAGGGGGGGGGAAGTTGGAGGCCAGTGAGTCAACTAAAAGGGAATCAGACTGCCGTGTGGCAAAACAAGGGATGAGCTAAGACTGGGGAATGATACCAAGCCTCTTTTAGGGAACTTTGAAGAATCCACTTTCCCCACAGGAGGTTTTCCCTCAGTGAACAAACTATCTTAAACCAACCTCTTTCCCTTACTGTGGCCAGAACTGGTGAGGAGCCTATATAGGGCCATTTAAGTGAAGTATAGAAGCTGCTTCTTTTGGGAGCTACTGTACTGTGATGTGATCTTTTAAAGCCAAATTGAGTGACTAATCTGACAATTTTGAGGAAGTTACAAATCCTATGACTGAATGTAAAAGCGTAGTGAATTGGAAAACTGATTAATGTAGAGATTTGGCAACTGTTAAAGTGTCTCTATTTTCATGACAAACTGTAATGTGTTAAACTGAAATTTTAAAAGACAAAAGAGCAAAAACTATTTTTATAAACAAGCTCATATTTTTCCAACATTGGTGTAGTGTCATTTTTGGGTGTTAATGCGTTAATTTACTGCTGGGTGGTTTGCAACCTTCACACATGTGCCTCTAGTATTTGTGACTTACCCTAGGCCAGGCTACCCTAGGTGACCTGACATCCCAGGTTCCAACACCCCTCAAGTAAGTGTAGTGGACCCCCAGATCTAAAACACAAAGACAAGAAAATTGCTGGCTTCTTTAAAGCACCCCTAGGAAGGAAAATTCTCTTTAACACTTTTAAAAGCTGTTTATCATGTGCTAAAACCCACTGTAGATAATTATTTCCAAGTCTCCTTATTGCAAGTTTTATTGGTTTCAACAAAACAACCACTTTTGCGTCTCCTAGGTAAATAAGAGTCTTCCTCAACTCGTTCCCTAGATGGGAACATAAATATTTTAACTGTAATACAAAATAAAACAAATGCTACAGTGCTATTAATTTAATTTTAAATTAAATGTTTATTTACTTTAGATGGAAGTTTTTAAAACCTATCTAGCAATATTGTTTTTCATCTAATTTAAGATATTTAAAGTAAAATGTTTGTATTTAATTGTGTATTAAAATGACACTTATGTATAGAATTAACTGAAATGACGTTATATTTATAAAATGAAGGTTACATTTATGAAAACATTAAAATAACGTTATCAATAAATAATATTACTTTTTTTAAAGTATGTTTTTTAACATCTAATATAATTTATTCAAATATTAAAAAAGTAAAAAATATATAATTTTAATTTACCATTATCTTATGTGGGAATCTATTTTAAGTCCCTGACTCCATTATTTTCTATGGGATGGTGTATCAGTAATGGGCCATGTATGGTGCTGTAGTTACTAATGCTCCTTCTTGGCAGTAATATCTTTATACCTGCAAATTTGGCTCCAGACCCTATTTCATGATGTGGAGACATGCAAGTACACTTTAGTGTAACGTTATACGTGTGAATGGTGGATAAGCAAAAGTAGTAAAGTTACTCAAAAACCCATGTGTATATTTACCTATGTGGAAGTTTACCTTAATGAATAGGCCCCAATGTTTGAGGAGTTTTCCACTTGTTCTGTCTGAATGACTGCTAATAAAGTACTTAAGGACATGCAACATTTCAATATATATATTCCAATCAGAGGAGTAAACAGTCAATAACAAGGAGGCAAGATCAATATATATAACGTGGGTATTGGTGCACCCACTTTGTGGCCATAGGGAAGCGACTTAATGCAAAATGTGATCCATTTGGAAGCTGCAATAGCCTTGGTACTCTTTTCTATATCTCTATTACAAAACACTTTGCCCTGGTAATTCAAATGTGCCTCAATGTCAACGTAAAAAGATAAACCATTCGAGGACCCACCAACCAATACTCATTTGTGGTTGTAAAGGTTCAATAGCACACCAAGCAGTTGAGAGACTTAATAGTATCAATGAACAGATCATCCAGTATATATTAGAAATCAGGAAGTATCTGCAGCTTTCCCATCTCAAAATACGGCCAAGAAGGAAATCTGATTAAAACTGGCTAACAATATTATGGTCATCAGAGGTCTATTTAGTCAAGCAACCACCAATTTTTAATGGTTTTGCTAAAAAATATAAAAGTGGATTTAGAATAATGGTTATCCAAATAATCTACATCAAATAAAGGTTTTTGTAATATTTTTGAGAACAGAATCACCTTAAGTGAATCTAAAAGAACAACTATTAATAAGATGTTAATCATTTTGGCTAAGAAATGTCTAAACTGTCCTGGTCAATGCGAAGGGAAGATCATAACCCACATGGCTGGGCAGCTTAGGGCCATATTTCATGAAAGGGTTGTGTTGCTTTTGCACCACGCAATGGGGTGCATGTGGGACGCTATCCTGAAAATGTGGTTTATCAAGCCACGCAAGGCCACTTTGCATGGGCCTGAGTGGCTTGATAAATCCAGAGTAGTGCAGCGCAAATCGCTGTTTTGCATTACTCTGCCCTGGGAAGGGGGAGTTCCCACACAAAACCCATGGCTTTTGACATATTCCCAGGTTTACCATGAGTGGTAGACCTGAGAATGCTCCCAAACTGCTACGCCTCCCCAAGTGAGGCACAACAAGGAGAAATATTCCTATTTCTCCTCGTTACTTCCACTTTCTATGGTGGCTACATTCTGAAGCACGAAAGAGAAAAATGCCTCAGAGGATTGTTTTTGTGCAGGAAGGTGCCCCTTCCTATACAAAAACTATTCTGCTTACCACGCAGGCACCTCTGTGTCTTGGAACAAGAGTGCCTGCGTTGGTGCCAGGCAGCACATTGTGCGCTAGCGCTGGGAAAAGTCAGGAATGTGTTGTATTATGTCAAATACAGTGCATTCATGACCTTCCACTACTGCACACAAGGCCGGACTGGCCGTAGCGGGCATCAGGCGTTTCCCCGGGAGGTTGGAAGGGTGAGGCCGGTTTTGCAGCTGCGGGGGAAGTTTTTGTTGGTGGGGGCTGGTTTTGTAGCAGTGCTGCAATGTCTCCCCCAGTACAAAAGCAGCAGTGCTTCACATTTGCAAACCCCTCCCCCTCCCGGGGGCTGGTCGGCCAAAATTGCGAGGACTGCTTTGGGTTACTAGTACTACCCGGGTCACATAGCACAGCAAGGTTTTTTGCTGCGCTGCATGACAAATTGGTAAATAGGCCCCTTAATATGCCCCTTAACGCATTTTAAGACAATGAAAACAAGAACACGAACTCATACTTTACCGTGTTTATGATAATGTTTAAAGATATGAGCTAGGAAGAATATGTGTGATTTTATCTTGATAATCTAGAAAACAGAGCAATTCTCTTTTGAGATTATATATGGCTTTGGCTAAACAGCATTTTGTATCATGCAACTGAGCACTTAGAAGTGCACGTTTGATCTATTTCATCTCGGGACATATATTAATTTGCTTTGGCATTTCTAGTAGAGTGCCTGGGGATCCATTTCCATTTGGAGCATTCCTTAGTCTAGAAGCTATACTCATGCTACCACAATCCTGCTTTGCATTTTCCACTTTCTATTAATTTGCCTTATTTTCTTAACAGGTCCTGATCCGCAATTTTAAAGGGCAGGATTTCTGTGGCGGGACCCTGATCAGTAGTCGCTGGGTAATCTCTGCCTCTCATTGCTTTGAGGATGTTAATCCACATCATGTCACCATAGGTAAGGGAAATAGTGGCTGTAATCTAACATAGGTTACAATGGATTGAAATAATTGCATTTATGCTATCCTTTTGCATGTACAGTGCCCCCCTAATACCTGCATTTCATCAGAAAATCATATCCCTTATATCCCCGAAGGCAGATGCCCCAAGAGAAGCTGCTCTTGAAAATTTTGCATTTGCGTCCTTGAGTCCCACCCAAGTGTTTTAAAACCCAAAGATTAGGTTGTTGTTCGCTTTCCGAATGTCGAGCAATTGGGAATAAGGAAGCTGAACCAGCATGCGTGAAGTGGAAAGTCTACTTTACCTTGTCTGAACAGTGGGTGACAATGTGTAGACTCCTAAATGCATCATCTGCTCTCTCACAACCTTACATTTCCAGGGCCCTCATCGGTACTTTGGGAGTTCAGGTTTCACTGTGTGTCTTTCTCTCCAAATGACCACAGACAACCATACTGCATGCCCCTTGCTCTCAATGGAGGAAGCTCCAGAAATATAGGAGTTGCACTTCCACAGGGGAGAAGAATGTGATTCCACATAACAAACATAAGAGTCATATGGTAAACATATGCATTCAAAGCCTGCGTAGCCTCTTGTCCACTGTGTGTGAAAGTCAACTTGCTAAGTCTGTCAGGTCTTGTTGCGTCCCAATGCCCAAGATACCTTCTCCCAGGTCTCTGTAGCTTTCTTTAGTGGACTTCCCCCAACCTTTAGGGGAAAAAGATCCGCACCATTGAGTTCTCCATTGTGCAGAGTGTGTGGCTTTATGACCCTTCCACATGTTCAGAAACAACCAGAAGAGGGATGCCAAGCTTCTAGGGCTAGAAACTTGTTTAGGTTTACTGCAGACCTGGAGACAATACCCACAAAAGACAGTAGACGTTAATGTCCAGTTCTCAGACTCACTAACAGAGTTGATGGCCGTATACGAACAACGTGTTGACTTGCTTCCCACCAGCAGGACTCCGGTGTGCTATATTGCCCATGGATCATTGTCACTCTATGCTTCAGATTGGAGGGGAACAACATTCTTGCAGTGGAGGTGCAGAGGTGCCATAGAAGCAAAGATAATGAGCCCGCGTTACCGAATATGGCAAAAAAAAAAAAAGGAAATATGTGGGGTGATGTAGGCCCAAAGGGCCTAAGTGCCACTGTACCTGCTGCACTATTGATAGCTACACCCCTGGACTGTTGAAGCGGAACACCATCCATTTGCACAGGGTAAACCTACTATTGGCCATTCAGTTCTTAGCCTTCTCACTAGGTCTTTCCCAGCCTATATGGGTAATTTCTCACAGGGCCAACAAGTCTTTCCAAAATCTTTGTTGTTCAGTCACTCGCTAATAAAAAACACCACAGAACACCCTCCCCGGACAGAATTCGGGTACGCCTATCTATTCACCTGGTGAATCACACTCTTATCCTGTGCGCAATGACAGCCAGGTCCTGCCTACACCGTCAGTCAAGCCACCTCCTTCCTGTTTAAATAAGCAGTTAACCATTGATTACTAGGCCATGCACAACACTGCCACCTAAGGCAGTTATCAGGAATATGCACAGAGATCATGCCCCTCCATGAATACTCCATCCTTTCCTCTCCCTTTATGTAGGAGTTCTATATCACACATACAATATATGGATTTAGCAGCAAAACACTATACTTGGGGTGCAAAGTGGCAAATAGTTGCAACTAACACAAGTAGTGTACAAAGTACAAAAAATTGTACCGATCAGACAAAAAGGGTAGGAAGAGGAAGAAATTATACAAAATTACATTGCCAGTGGAAGTCCATGCAAGAGAGCCATCACAACACTAATAAACCAGGAGAAGAAGGAGACAAAATGGGAACATCTACATTGAAAGAACTTCTTGGGTTATGGAAATCATTAAAGGTGTCTGTACCACTAAATAAGAGGGACTTCAGCCCATTGTTATGGTCTGGCTTGACAGCCACCTGTTCCCAGACAATTATGTAATAAACTCCCGGAGAGGGGCTCTGCCCACATGGTGGGAGTCAGGAGTACATGTTTTGATTGGGCAGAAGCTGTGTGCTCCCCAAAAAATGTGCTTGTCTTTCACACAACTATGATCTTTTTTTTTTATTTATCCAGCCGCCTGAGCTTTAACTTTCAGGGGGACACACATGACATTGCAATGCTGTTAAAGTGTTCTAGATAATGTGTGGATTTTTTCTATGGCATAAGCACAGATGGGACAACGGCTACATGAATTATTAGGTCTGGCTTGAAAATGCAACTTTTACCTGACCTTTTAACGTACACCAATATTATTCTACAGTTCTTTGCTTCCACACACATGCATATCTATTCTCATGCTTTCAACTTGTAAAGCTTCACAGTCCATAGAAAAATTCCTTTAAATCCAGATCTACTGGCATTACTAATGCTTGTTTTTAAATACTTTGTGGCTGGACTGATTCAGATGGCTGGGGCAGAATGGAACTGCAAACATTAGGGGTGTGAGAAACCTTATTTGAGAGTTATTTTTTCTGGAAAGTTGGGGTTTTGGAAGTAGGCTGGTCGAATATCACAGAGGTCTTGATACACGTGCGAGGATAACTGAGATTCTGTAATGTCAATTTTTGGTAAGCAGAACATAGAGCTTTATGTACTAGGCAGTTCAGTTCCTGACTTCAAAGAGTGATCTTTTTCCTCAATGTGTATCTATCTTTGTGTTTCTCCCCCTCTACACTCCCTGCTCCCAACAAAACTGTCCTATACTCTCTATGTATACCTACTTATGCATGGGTCTTTTTTTTCTGCTCCTATCCTTCCCTCCACTGGCAATTCATCTACATTTTACTACCTGCTCTCCCACCTTTCCAACAGTATATATTCTAGTCCTAACATCCTCTACATGTGTTAGTCTCTCTAGCATGTTCATTACATTCCAGAGCCACTTTAGTAGTTTCAAAGTAATGGTGCATTAAACAGGATACTTGCGCTCCAATTGGCGTTCTTAGCAGCACAACCTATAAACTCGTGGTTTACTAGATCCAAACAAATTCAGCATTACCTAGAACATAACTCCTTGTTCTTTCTCTTCATTCTTATAGGCGACTTTGACAAGTTCCGTCGCGACCAGGATGAGCAGAAGATCGCTGTTTTGAAGTTCTACCTCCACCCTTACTATAACGGCCTCTACTTTGACAATGACATTGCCCTGCTACACTTGAGGAGTGAGGTACAGTTCAATGACTTTGCCATTCCCATCTGCTTACCCAACCCTGGCCTGGCACGCATGCTGCTCCAGGAAGGAGAAACAGGCATGGTTAGCGGCTGGGGGTCTACCCGGTACATGGGGCCCTCCAGCCGCTTCCTCCTCAAGGTCAGTCTGCCTGTGGTGAGCCAGACGACCTGCATGAAGTCCACTCAGCAGGTCATCACAGGTAGCATGTTCTGTGCTGGTTACAGCGTTGAGGCCCGGGACTCCTGCAAAGGGGACAGTGGAGGACCGTTTGTGATGTCCTTCCGCAATACTTGGTACCTCATGGGAGTCATCAGCTGGGGCGAAGGCTGTGCTGAGGAAGGCAAATATGGAGTCTACACACGCGTATCAGACTACATTCAATGGATAAAAGAAGTCATCGAAGGGATAAATGAGACAGAAGGTTTAGCAACCGGATTATGAGAACCCGAATGCTATTCACAACCCTCAGCATGTCTTTTATGTCATCTCTCCAACTAGTACCAGGATGTTGTAACCTGAGACAGCCCAATGACCATTCAAGCTCTGGCAGGAAGAAAGGGGTCAAAACTGTGATTGCATCCGTTCAGTGGCTGAAAAAGTGCCGCGTGCCCTTCTCGCTAATCACCGCCAACAAACTCTGCATTAGGCTTCTCATCAACTACTCGTGTTTGAGCAAACTTTAACTGTTCACTTGTCCTCCTTCGCACTAGCCTGCTCTTCAGGTCCCAGGCAAAGGAATAACCTCCTAGATAGCCTCAACCAGAAAAATCTGTACACAGCTTTCCATTTTAAGCTGGGAACAGAAATGTATTTCCTGTCCCCAACCTCCCCAGCCACAACTAAAGAGCCTGGTAGCAAATGTTCTGGAAATTGGAAGGTTTATGGTCTCATATTTTTGGCAAGTTTGAGAATTTAACAGAAGGCACCTAAGCAGTTGCTTTTTCTAGTCCATTTAGATTTCCAGTCATAACCTAGTGTTATTCACTGATCAAACACTTAAAGACTGGGGATTCGCAAAAATAACATAAATGTGTACAGTCTATTTATTTGAATTTACTAAACTTTTTTATTTTGCAGGAACTAAGCCGGTGTCTGTGGGCTATACAAAATGATATAGCACGTAATGCTCTTTATTTCCAGTTACTTAAAAGCATTGCAATATACATCTGAATATTTTTTGCAAAAAATTGGTAACGTCCACAAGAGATCAAATTAAAACAGACAATCACATTAAAACAAGGCAGCACTGAGTACACATCTGGTGGCACAGACTTTCACAATTCGAGCAAGAGGAACGTTTTAAATTGGGCCTTCCAAAAACCACCGCTTAAAGTGCCTGTGAATGTAAAGTGACCAATGCTTGTTAGTGATTAAAGTGCATGTAATAAATGAAAACTGTGACCTGTGATTATTATCGAATGAGATTCATCTGATTGGCGAGATTCCATTGCCCTGTTGCTGGGGGGTCTAGGCGTGAGATTAATTGAAATAGTTTAAACTGACAGTCTCTCAAGTGCTGAAAAGCGGGGCTTCGCTCAGTTTGTTGCAGCTTTTTGATGTTAGACCCGGGCTGCTTCCAACGTTGGCCCTTTTGTCGATACTAGATTGTGGTTAAGGCCGTGCAGTGCTTGCTGTGGAAGCTGCTTTGCTGCCTCAAGCAGATACCTGGCTGTCTTGTATGCTAGCTGGATGGATTTGTCGCTCAAGAGTGTCATTACTGCAGGAGGACAGAACCAGATTTAAAGGGCTCTCAGTGCTGGGTGTGGCAATGTCCTCCTTGGATGATAGGAGAATAGGGCACACACAGATTAGATGGAGTAGGCTTTCTTGACTGTGACCACACAAACGGCAGTGATTGTTGGGCTAGGTCTGGTGGGTACAGGGTCCTTTGAAGGAAATTCGCCAAGTTGGAAGAGCAGTAAGAAGTGCTTTGTGCCAGCTGAAAGATGGGTGATCAAATATGGCTGTGGGCCCCAGGAAGTGCATGATTGCACGACTGCCCACACATGCCATTTAGGTGGAAGTTTGCCTTGTCCATGATCCAAGATTGCAGTTTTGCGCTCTTATTGCTTGCTTAAAGGCGGCGAATTCGATGGTTGACTTCCTGGCTGGTTCTAGTTTTAGGGCGTAAATGGCCTGCTGGAGGACGATTGGCCATGAGCTTTTATAATGATTCTGCCTTCCCATTTCTAACCAGCACGTGCCGACTAGTGAGTCTTATAAAGCTGTTTTAAGTTTCCAGCAGAATTTGATAACTCCTCACTGGACCTGGGTGGAACAGGCCAAACTCCAGTCTAACCAGATATTGCGAAGTATGCTGTGGGAGAGCGAATCATTTCTTAAAGAACATCGATTGGAGCAAGTTTATTGTGGTGACGTCATTCACCTTCAAAAGGTCGGAGTAATAGGTGAGTTGTGATGGTAAAAACCTTGCACCGATTACCTGAAGCAGATACTGATGCGATGTGTTGCATGATTTTTTTTTTGTAGCAGGTTGAAGGCGAACTGAATTTTGTTTGCAGCAGGTTGAAGGCGAACTGAATTTTGTTTGCAGCAGCTCTTCTAGAGGAGAGCCGCTCTCTGAAGGTTAGTTGGGCGTCCATGTGCACACCTAAATATTTGTAAGATTTAACTAATTCTAAAAGCTGACCTGAGGCTTTCCAAATGAAAGGGTGGGGGGGGGGAGGTGGTTCTCAGAGATGAGGTTGAGAAACATGCTGCTTGTTTTGTTACGGTTTAATTCCAAGCCCAACAATTGGGTGTATTTTACCAGTTGACTAATAAGGCGCTGAAGGCCAATTGGGGTTTGGCTAAGTAAGATGATGTCATCAGCTAATTTAAAGCATTCTAGTGGTTTGTGAGCTATTTGGGGGGGAGGGGGTGCACACTACTTGGGCCAGTTGGTTGTCAAGGTCAGCTAGCCGTACAGATGTTAATTATTCAGGGGGCTAGAACGCACCTCTGCTTTAGACCTATATATGTGCTGATCTTGCGAGTGGTATATGGCCAACGCCGACCGTGATTTGTACCAAAGTGTCTGAGTATAAGTTAATAGCTTCCAACAGTTTTGATTTCACTCCCCAATGGGCCATTTTTGCCCAAAGACGATACCTTGGAACCCTATCAAAAACTGCTTCCAGATCCGAAAAAGCATGCATAAAGCTTGGTTCTTTTGTATTTTCTACGAGGAGGATGAATGCCAGAAGATTGTTGTGTGTTCATGCTTGCTCTGAGTTCTGTCTGAGTTTTTGGGATGAGGATTGTGGTGGCAACCCAAGCTTCCAGGTCAATCAAAAGATTTGAGGTGTAGATCATTGCTTCCACGCCGATAAGAGCAATCAATCTGTAGTTTGGGGGATTGGACTGCAAGAATGATTTGTAGATAGAAGGGAGTAAGTTGCCTCGTCAGGATGCCAGTATGGATTTGGTGAGGAGAGCGTAATTGAACAGCGGGGTTAAGTTAGTGTTCCAAAATGGTTGATCTTTCTAAAATACATTGTTTGGGGGTCCATTCGGTCCTGGGGCCCAATCAGGGAGAAGAATAAAGTGCCAATCTCTACGGACCTGACCATGCAGGCGGTAGTGTTTTGCAAACGTGTACAATGAAGCCCACATTGACGCCTGACAGCTGTCTTGAACTGGGACACCCAGAGAAAAGGCTGTAGTTGCAGCCTTTCCCTTGGTTAAAGGGACCCTTAATCCCTCAGGGAGTTGCTTCTTTGCCAGGGCATAACAGATCTTGATGCAGGAAACGGCCCAGCGAGAGATGGTCTTTTTCTCCACTACCCTTCCTTTCTTCATCCCCACGTACCTCACAAAGATTTGGCCATCCACCCGGAACTCTTTTGTGCGGTCAAGATTGAAGGACAATGCTCTTTTTGGGTCCAACAGGTGGAGATGCTCCTCTTCCTTAGAAGGATACATGGGAGGAAAGAAGGTGGGCAACTTGATAGACTGACCCAGATGGAAAGGGGTCACAACCTTTGGTAAAAAGAATGCTCGGTGCGAAGCACCATCTTGTCCAGAAAAGACATAAGATAAGGAGGCGAGCAAGATAACGCCTGCAGATCACTCACTCTCCGGGCCGATGTAATGACCACCAAGAAGGTTGTTTTGATGGGCAGCAACTCGAGGGGACAATTGTGAAAAGGCTCAAAGGGAGAGCACATCAGATAGGCGAGGACCACATTAAGGTTCCACTGTGGCATAATAAAGGGCGTAGGTGGGAACAGGTGAGCCAGCCCTTTCAAAAAATCTATGTACAATGGGAGATTTGAAGCGAGAGGGCTGGTCTGGCAGCAGCAAAAAAGTAGACAGGGCTGAAAGGTAACCCTTGAGAGTTCCCTCCCAAAGCAGAGTCCTGCTGGGCAAGGGTCAGAATGAACAAAACAACAGTAGAAAGAGAAGCAGAAAGAGGGTCAATAGACCTTTCTGTACCGTATAATACGGATTTCTGCCAACGGCAGGCGTATACCATCTTAGTGGAGGGCTGCCTGGCCAGCAAAATATCTTTACAGACTTTGGGTGGAAGGTCAAAAGCTATCAACTGTTGCCACTCAATCTCCATGCATGTTGGCACAGAGTTGACAGGTTCGGGTGGAGAATCCTACCCTGCTGCTGCGATAGAAGGGGCTGCCTGAACAGAGGATCGATGATCATTCTCAGAAGCTATGGATACCAGACTCTCCTCGTCCAGTCTGAAGCCACGAGGATGACTTGGGCCTAATTGCTCCTGATCTACTTCAGAACCCTGGGCAGGAAAGGTATGAGCAGAAAGGCATACAGCAGGCCTGAGCTTCTCTCATGACAAAAGTTGTTGCCGAGTGATAGCGCCTTGGAAACTCCAGCATGCAGTACTGCGGACACTGCGCGTTCTCTTCGGAGGCGAACAAATCTAACCAAGGTTCTCCACACTGCTGAGAGGGCCCTTGCGCCACCTCCAACTGGATATGCCATTCGTGATCCGCTAGGCATCGATGGCTGAGTGAGTCCACCCTGACATTCAGCGAACCTGGCAGGTGTTGAACCGGCTGGATTATGCCCTGCTGTTCCAGCTAAGCAAGGCCTCTCAAGAAAGGGTCCATGACCCCACCCTGCTTGTTGCAGTGCTACATGGCGGTGGTGTTGTCAGTGAACACTTGCACCAGCTTCCCCTTGAGAGGAAAGAAATGCCTTCAATGCCAAGCGAATCGCCTGGAGCTCCAACAAATTTATGTGGAGCCCGTCTTCGCCGGAGGCCAGTATCCCCTGATCTCCATCTCTCCCAGATGGCCGCCCCATCCCAGGTTTGACGCCTGTGAGAACAGGGTGGGGAAGGGAGAGGGGTTTGCCTGTGACCCATTTGTGGTTCGGTTTGTCAGCCACCACTGCAGATCTTGTGCAGTTCTCTCTGAGATCTGGATCAGGACTCCGGTTTCCCGGATGCTTTGTACATTGGAACTTCAGGTTCCACAGCAGAGCAAGCATTTGTCATCTGGCATGATTCACTAGTAGGATGCAGGAGGCCATGAAGCCCAGCAGCTTCAGGGTCAATCTCACTGAAATCCAGGATAGAGGCTGAAACATCGGTCTCATAGCCTGATCATCCTGGACTCACAGTTCGGGAGGATAGGCCCGAAACTCCACAGGGCCCAGAACAGCTCTGATGAAAGGAAGCGTCTGGGAAGGAATCAGATGTGACTTCGGCACATTGATAGTGAACCCCAGCTAACACGGGAGATTCACAGTAGTCTGGCGGTGGGAGACGACTGCCCAGGGCGAGTCTGCCTTCAACAGCCAATTGTCGAGAAAGGGCTAGACTGGAACCCCTGAGCTCCGCAGACGAGCTGCGACAACCAAGATCAACTTGGTGAACACAGAAAGGGCACTGGTGAAGCCAAAGGTGAGAACCGTAAGCTGAAAGCGCTTGTGGCCCAACGTAAACCGCAGGTAGCGGCAATGGGCAGGCAGGAGAGGAATATGGAAATCGGCATCCTGCAAGTACGGGAGATTCACAGTAGTCTGGCGGTGGGAGACGACTGCCCAGGGCGAGTCTGCCTTCAACAGCCAATCGTCGAGAAAGGGCTAGACTGGAACCCCTGAGCTCCGCAGACGAGCTGCGACAACCAAGATCAACTTGGTGAACACAGAAAGGGCACTGGTGAAGCCAAAGGGGAGAACCGTAAGCTGAAAGCGCTTGTGGCCCAACGTAAACCGCAGGTAGCGGCAATGGGCAGGCAGGAGAGGAATATGGAAATCGGCATCCTGCAAGTACAACGCTACTATCCAGTCTCCCAAGTCCAGGGCAGGCAGAACCTGAGCAAGAGTGAGCATTTTGAACTTCTCTCCTCTGAGGAAGTAGTTGAGTGCTCTGAGGTAGAGGACGGAACAAAGGCCTCTGTCCTTTCTGGGGACCAGAAAGTAGCAGGAATAGCAACCACAGCCTATTTCTGGCACCGGAACCTTCTATGGCTCCCTTCGTCAAGAGAGTTGTGACTTCCTCTTGAAGTAATGCAAGGGGATCCTCTGACAGTCGATCGTATCTAGGAGACCTGGGAGGAGGGGAATTCTTGAAGGGGAGGGAGTAGCCCCTTCAGACTATCTGTAGAACCCACTGGTCCTGAGGTGATGTCCTGCCAGTGGTGGAGGTGATGGCGTTCCCTGCTACCGGTGGAGGTGATAACGTACCCTGCCACCAACTGGGCTCCCAGAATTTGAGAGGATTTGACTAGGAGGATTTGGAGGCGGAGAAGGAAGGGTGGGGTTGTGGCCTGACTTCTGGCTGCCTGACCGTCAAGATGAGCAGCCCCCATGGCCGCGCGGAGGTTGCCAAACTTCTGCAGTTCTCTGGCTAGGATAGGGTTGGCACGGCTGGAAGCCCCTTTCATAGCCACGAAAGGCAGACACAGGACAAGAAAACAGAGAGGCCCAAGGACTTGGTCGTGGCCAGTGAGTCCTTGAAGCACTTTAATGCAGCATCCACCCTCTCTACAAAGGGACAAGAGCTATCAAAGAGCATGTCAATAAGATTGGCTTGGACATCCTTAGAGAAGCTAAAAGTTCTCAGCCAGGCATGGCGCCTTACAGCAACCGTCAAGCAAATCGCTTTGCTCAGCGAGTTGGTGGTGTCAAGGCCACAGCGTATGGTAAACTTCACTGCATCTCTTCCGTCTGCAACAGCTTGGGAGAGAACAGCCCGGGCCTCCTCCAGGACTTGTGGCAGCGCATGCGCAACAGTATCCCATAACAAATGGTAGTAACGGCCAAAGAAACATGCAGTGTTTACCGAACGCTATCCTAGGCTCGTGGAAGACAATATTTTCTAGCCAAAGTTATCCAGCCTTTTGGATTCTCATTACCTGGGAGTACGGATGGGAATGCGCCACGAGAAGTAGAGGCCTGAAGCACAAGTTACTTACTTGTGTAACAATATATCTCTAAGAGACATTAGTTAGTGATAGATTCCTTACCTTAGAATACCTTAGAATATCCCCAGGTGTCAGACTGGATCCAGAAAGTTTTTTCGTCAGCAGTACCCCTTCGCGTCGGTAGGTGTCGTCGCACGGCTCCACGTATGTTGCTGGCGTCGTAGTCGCCGAGATGACATCGTTGGAGCTACTTCGATGCGCCCACGCGCGCTGATGTCAGTTATGTACACTACTTTCCGCGGCAGGAACGCAGAGCCATGCAAGATACTGACCACTGGTGCATTGAAACTAGGACCCTGCAAGCGATAATCTTAACCCTAGAAATCAGTTTGCAGAACGGGTGGGGCGGTAAGGAATCTATCACTAACTAATGGCTCTTACAGTTATATTTAACACAAGTAAGTAACTTGTGCACCTGAAAGAAACATGTTAGTGATAGATTCCTTACCTTATAATAGATACCCCAGCAATACCAACCCCGGTGGTGGGTCTGCGAACAAAGATCACACCAGAAAGTCAAGGAGAACAGAACGGCCCAAAAAGCTGTCTCTGGACTAGACTGTCAAGGCAATAATGCTTAGTAAAAGTGTGCAGCGAGGCCCATGTGGCTGCCTGGCAGATGTCTTGCAGGGGGACACCACGTCCAAATGCAGTAGTAGCTGCTATCTCCCTGATAGAATGGGCATGCAACCCCGCCGGAGGTTCCTTTTTAGCCAGAGAATAACAGGCTTTGATACACAAGACAGCCCAGCGGGAGATAGTCCTCTTGTGTACAGCTCAGCCTTTCTTGGCGCCCACGTAGCCAACAAAGAACTGGTCATCCACCCGGAACTGTTGTGTGAGGTTCAGATAAAAGGAGAGCGTGCAGTTTGGATCCAGACGGTGGAGCCTCTCTTCCTCTCTGGAAGGGTGCAGAGGCGGAAAGAAAGTATACAAGGTGATAGTGTGCCCAATGTGAAAAGCAGCAACAACTTTTGGCAAGACCAGATGGCCTGACAGAAAAGGAGGATTACAAGAAAGAGCCTGGAGCTCACACACGCGCCTAGCAACCAGGAAAGCAGTCTTTAAAGTCAACAAACGAAGAGGACAGTTGTGGAGCGGCTCAAAAGGAGTGCACATCAAAAAAGTAAGTACAAGATTTAAGTCCCACTGTGGCATTACAAACGGAATAGGAAGGAAAAGGTGAGTAATGTCTTTCTATTAATCTATTACCAACAGGGAACTTGAAAAGAGAGGGCTGATCAGGAAGCCCGAGACAGGCAGAGATTGCAGAAAGGTAGCCCTTGATAGTGCCCAGAGCAGAGTCCTGCCGGGCCAAGGAAAGAAGGAACAAAAGGAACTCTGAAAGAGGGACAGAAAGGGGATCCACAGCCTTTGCTGTGCACCATGCCACAAATTTGTTCCACCTGCAGGCATATACCGATTTAGTGGAGGGACGCCTGGCTGCCAGAATGACATCACAGACTTAAGGAGGTAAGTCAAATGGAATCAACTGTCGCCGCTCAATCTCCACACATGTAGGTGGAGGCTGGACAGGTCTGGGTGGAGGACCGTCCCTTGCTGCTGCGACAGAAGATCCTCCCAAAGAGTCAGTTGGATCGGGGGATCTACGCTCATACTGAGTAGCTCGGGATACCAAACTCTTCGAGCCCAGTCAGGTGCAGCAAGAATGACTTGGGCCCGGTTGCGCCTGATCTTCTTCAGCACTCTGGGCAGAAGTGGTATAGGGGGAAAGGCGTACAATAGACCGCAGCTCCACTCGTGATGAAGTGTCGATGAGCGAGTGCTGCCTTACACATTCTAACGCGCAGAACAGCTGACATTGCGCCTTCTCTTTGGTGGCAAATAGATCTAACCAAGGCTCTCCCAATGTCGAAAGAGACCTTGTACCACCTCAGCGTGAAGACGCCACTCTCGATCCATCAGGACCGGCAGCTGAGTCTGTCCACCCTGGCGTTCAAAGAACCTGCCAGGTGTTGGACTGTCAATAAAGTGCCTTGACGTTCCAGCCATGTCCAGAGGCGCAGCGCCTCCTGACATAGGGTCCAGGACACCACCCCACCTTGTTTGTTGCAATACCACATGGCGGTAGTGTCTATGAACACCTGCACCACCTTCTCCTTGACAGAGGGAAGGATTGCCTTCTGTGCAAGAAGGATCGCCCGAAGCTCCAGAAGGTTGATATGGAGCCTGGACTCCGCTGGAGACCAGAGGCCTCTGATCTCCGCCTCTCCCACGTGGCTGCCCCATCTCAGGAGAAACGCATCCGTCACCACTGTGTGCTCCGGTTGGGGAAGGGAGGGGGATCTGCTGTTGACCCAATGCTGATCCTTGAGCCACCACTGCAATTGTAGTGCAGTGCCCTCCGAGATCTGGACGTAGTCGGACAGGTTCCCCTGATGCTGCGCCCACTGGAACTTTAGGTGCCACTGCAGAGCCCGCATATGCCCTCCATCGTGTCAGGTGACTAACGGGGTGAAGTGACTTCTGTGTTTTTTTGTGATGCTTCTTACCAGACCCATTTGAAGATTTCGAATGGGAGGGGGAAGACTTAGAGCCCCGGAGCGGTGCTCGGACCTTCCTCTCGACTGAGACCGGGAACAAAACTTCCGAGATCTCCAAGGCGCCTGATGCCGGGATCTCAAGCTGCTTCAGAGACCACTCCCTCAAAGCTTTAGGAGCCATGGTGCGGTCGTTGGAGCATGACTTCGGGTCATGGTCGCTCTCCAGGCACCAGAAGCACTCAAGGCTTAGGTGCCGCACGGTTTGAATCCAGAGGTCTTTTTAAACATGATGAAGCCTACACACTAATGAAAAAATTTCGACAAAAAGTATTAAAAAAAAAGTCTGACAGAAAATGACAGGGGGGAGCTCTTCAACGGATCCGCTCGGGCTGGCACGGAAAGAAAAGAACTGACGTTGGCGCACGAAGGTGACACCTACATGGACGACACAGATGTCACTGAGACGACGCCATGCAGAGTTGACAGACACCACCTACAGTCATGCAGGGGTGCTCCTCAAAAAAAATCTTCCGGATCCAGTCTGATGCCTTGGAAGTTGGAAGGTAAGGAATCTATGGCTAGATGTCTCCATCAGATTAGATATTGTTTAAAGATTGCATGAATCCAGCACAGGATGCCAAGCTTGGGTCTTCGTTCTCTTCTTTCCTCATTCAAAAGGTGCACTTGCACAACAGAAGCCAGTATTGCTGCATTTAAAAAAGGTGCATGGTTCAGGTCACCAACTCCCATTCTTGGTCAGTAGGCATATTTTTTTTAAATTTCACTGCATTTCTGCTTATAAATGTTGCCATATTGATTACTAGGCCTTCTCAGATTACCCCTCTATATTTTGAGTGCACAGAACACATAGCATGAGGCTGCATTTCTACCTATGTCAGTCTATAATTATAATAATTTACAAGCCAGTCTCTCACGCTTCTTCATCCATCACAGTACTAGACACTGCACTGTTTGTGAAACAAAATACCCTCTGGTCACTGTTGTACGAGATCAAAACGCTACCACAAGGATTACAACAAAACAGCATTACAATCAGACTCCCACACAGATTACGCTACCAGTCTGAAAATGCATATCCGCATAGGGATGTGAAGCACTATAAACATATACTACAATTTAAGACAGTAAAAAATACTAATTCATATGAGACTTTAGTGGTTCTCCTAAGAAACATCACACATGGGACTGATATAGCATGGTACAGGCAAAAGTAGATTTGGTTTTCCTGTACATAAGGGTGCCAAAGGCTACACAAGGCCACTCCTTCATGGGACCCAACCACTCAATGGCCCCCATTCAGCCTGATGCCAATGATTATCAGTGAGCTATAGAAGGTTCAGCCCCCCCCCCCCCAACTCTTCAGGGGGTCCCCATCATTTTGCATTATGTCAGGCAGTGGAAGCTGTTCTCCCAAACAGAGAACAGGTGCAACATAGCTATTGTAAAGAACGCTTCACTCGGAGAGGAACAAACAGTGTAAGCTTTCCTTATATGCTAAAAAGTTACATGTCAACCGCAATGGTAGCCATGAGCACTGCAAGCCTCCTTTATAACCTCAGAATAGATGTAGCACATCCCTCAACAACACATCTTTCGTTCAGGCAAACCGAGAAAGGAATGCCTGGTCAGCAGCCGAGCAGGCTTTCCTCAGAAACTAAATGATGTGCAGCAACAGCTCCACATGCTACATCGATATGGAATGTGCAGCAGAAGCACAAGCCTTCCAGATGTATATAATACATGTGGATCAGGCAGTAGAAGGCTGCTTTAACATACAAAACAAGGTCAGGCACAGAACAGGTCAAATATATAAAGCATGTGAGAGATGCCTCTAGCCTCTTGTCCACAATATACAGCCATCCATGTTAAATTCGATTTCCATTCTGCTTAGGCAGTTACCACCACCTCAAAAAGAAATAGTTAGAACCTGGGCACAACCGTGCACAATCTGTGCTTAGCTCTTAAGAGGCAACAGTGCTAACACGATTGTAAATGACCTTTTAATTCGAAAGTTGTGCAATCATGTTACACAGTTGTCCTAGATCAGGGGCCTCCAACCTCATCAATAATAAGAGCTACTTCTGTTCAATGAAAATCATGCTAAGCTACTAATGTTATTTGTGTTGTACACATTAGGCAAGAATAGATTAGTGGCCACTCTCTGCAAGATTACCAGCCATTATCACTTCAGTGCAGGATTGCCAGCAATAATGTAAAACAAGTATTGGCATAGCCAATAGGTCTCGCTTTTGGGACCTTATAAGTATTAAGTTATGCAGCACAATATCCTTGGTGTAACAACATTAACTGTTGCACAGTAAAACACTTATAAAGCATCAAAGGCGAGACCTATTGGCAAGGCCACTGGCGTCACTCACAATTTACGAAGAGTCACACAGGTGGCTGGTTCTTTTGAATCGGTCTCAGGCATGCCTTTCCTGTTTCTTAATCCTCTGGATCTCGCAATGAATGCCTCCATTTATGGGTAGTAGTTGTTGCATGCACTTGCTTATTCTATGGTTTGTATTCTCAGCAAGGGATCTGTCAGGATTCGGGCTCCGCAAAGACAGGTGAACAAGTGTAGACCTAGCCAGGCTGGAGATTGTGGAAAAAGGCACAGCAGAACCATAAATTGACTGGTACACTTGGACACGTACGTTCTGGTTACTGGTACATTTCCAGGGCACATGGATTAGAGCCAGTATTTAAAGCTATTCTGAGATGGAGTCCATGCTTGGCAACATGTCGGTTGTTTAGACGTACCCGTTTGCTTCTGTTTACTCATTTTTTGCCCATGTTGCTTTTTCTATTTTCTGTTTTTTTTGCATCATGTTTCCCACCAATCCCAATCTCCTACTATGCATGTGGTTGCACTTGATACCATTGAATATCCTTATCACTCTTACGTCCTCAGCTCACGTCTGGGCTGGTTGGGTCTGGTGTCCGAGGGTACCCATCTGGTATCCTGGTCTGCGACTATGGGGGTGACACTCATCAGAACTACTCAACAGAAACCTGACAGAATCATACTTTTAAGTGGATGGAAGTGTCAGTAGTCTTTCTTGACCAAAAATGCATCTTCCCAGTAATCTAGAAGAAAGCAAACTTTGTTCTCTTAGACAGAGCAATGAGAAAGGCTAGACTGAAATAGGGGCAATTTCACTCTAGGAAACGGTTACAGGTCTCCTGCAGAGGGCTCTAAGAGACAAATGTGCCTTTTGCAACTGTCAGTAGCCTATATCAAGGCCAAGGACACTGGTCTAACAGACCCCATGAGCAAAACATCCTATTGTCACAAGACTATTGTCAAGTTATGATGAAATGTGTTATATTATGCAAGTGGTTTATAGCACCTACATCTAGGCAGCACCCAGCCAAATATGGGCTTTAGGTTCTATCCGTAGATCCACTACAAGGCAGGCTTTCAAGAGTTTCCTTCAACAAGTTTCAAATTCCGAAAGTGCTGTGACATCTTATGTGATGTCATTAGAGAATTAGATCAATCAGAGTTCTTGATGAATCTTCCAATATGCAAGTCACTTGCAGCCATAATTGATAAAAGAAAACAAATTTGACCTCCACTCGGTATTTATTTATTTTTAACTGTTTTTACTTGATTGTTATCGTGAACAATAGAAAATAAGCCAACACATTGGTATATAGATCTTGCTTATGTATCTGATTACAGTTTTGGGTCACATAACACATCTGACTGAACACGGCACATACAAAATTACTAATGTCGTGTAGCTGTCTACCATCATATGCCTGATCTCTGGGGATAGGGGGAGAAACGGGTTGGAGGAGGCCTTCACCTCCTCTCCATCTCTCTGGGGCTTTGATGGGTCTCTGGGGATTCTATTCCTCATTCTTCTATCTCAAATCCATAGAAGCTCAACCAGGGGGTGTTGGACCTGCGATGGGCAAGCCCAGCACAAAGGGGGTAGCTTGGCTCAAGTGACAAGGCAAGTGAAGGCTGTAGTGTTAAGCCGGCTCTGACCCAATAATAACTCCTTGTACATCCACACCAAAAAGAAGGACACCACACCACTGCTGTAGAAAAATACGATTCCTTTATATAAAAGTTCTTTGTTGTAAATAGGGTTGACTGGGAAAGCACATATACATTTCTTTTGGTCATACAGTTCTGGTAATAAATAGTATAAATAAATAGAATAACTTCAGGGATGAGTATCACAATAAATATCAGAATAAATATCAGGATAAATATCAGAATAAATATCAGAATAAATATTGGTTCATTTAAATAAACAACCAAATGTTTCTTCTGGTATCGCTGCCACCAATTAAATACTTTAGAATCATTACATGTGCAATACGCTTCAAATGGGAAAGATAACTCTTACAGTTTATGCTGTTTTCAATGACCGGGTATACGGCTTCTCTGAGCACAAAATAAGGTTTGGGACTCTTTAATAATCACTCAAGGCATATGCGCGTATATCTAGAAGGCAAGGAAACACAGTAAATACATCATTTGCACTCGGCGGTCACCGGGATAGGATCTCTGCTTTGCCGGTGAAGTCTATGCGCGCCTACGGGCTTTAGCACCACTTGAACACAGGCGGCACCAGTTCAAAGTCATTAGACTGACGAACGGGCTGCCGGAGAGGTCACACAACCTTCGTGCACAGTCAAATAAATGCCGGTTCACAGTTCCTTCACAACGCTGCATTCACTATGAGGAAACGGGCCCACCTCACATCGGCTGCAGTCAAGATACGATTCAGTCGGGCACAGCACTCCTCTCGTTAGCGACGGGGCTCTCAGGGGCTCCACGGACCTCCCTCCGACTTCCGCATTAAGGGGGGTTCCCGCCCACAGCTACAGCTCCCGGGTCACTGGGGAGTGGCAGAGACGCTAGTCCCGCCCAACAAAGGCCGGCCTTTCCCCGCCCCGGCGCACCACCTCACCTTCTATCTGCGCAGGAAGCGCTCTACGCTGGTGGGGCTCGGAGACGTCCGAGCTCCCCTCTAGAGGCACCTGACGCGAAGGGGGCACAGCTGACGATCGCGGTCGCGGCGAACTTGCTCTCGCCTCGCGACTCGATAAATCGATCACAGTTCACCACCGGGTCGGGCGGGGAGGCACACAAATCTGGCCACAGTCTTTTGGGGGCAATGAGGTACTCGCTGGGCAGGCGCGAGATCACTTCTCACGTAGCTGACTGGAACGCCAGTCAGACACAACGCCAGCAACCCTTTGCTGCTCTACTGCCTGCGCTATCAGCCACCTCAGGGGTCAACAGGGCAGGTGTCAATCTGGTGTCAAGTCTGGAATCTCTTCTCTAATCTGAACTTCATCATCTAATCTAAAATGGCCGCCAGGGACTGGGCCTTATATAGCCAGTGCCCTGGGGTACTGGCACGAGCCAGAAGATTCTAGAACCTTCTCTGGCTGTGACAATGACAAGGCACTCTTGAGGGGTATTTAGGACACTCACAGCCACCGTACTGGGGTTCTAGAGCAGCCATTTTGTGTACCTGAGGAAAATAAAGGAATTCCTGTCAGAAATGCGCGCCAAACAAAGGGCGCCAAAACCTCAAGAGGCCAGGGTTCATGAAGGCTCCAATGGGAGTCACTTCACATGAGAAAAAAGGGTGTCCACCATTTTAGGTTCATTTATACAGGTTGACAACCCCAGTTTGTAATGCCACAGGTTTGGGCCAGGCGCCTTGTAAATAGGTGCCACAAACCTTGTGAGCAACTGGGCGTCAAGGAACATCTAACCCCATGAGACAACACATAAAAAGTCCTGGTAGACAAATAAAAAGCGACAAATTTTGGGAGGTACAGGGGAACAAAAGAAATCATAGTGGTGAGGGGACTCTCAGAAGCAGACGGGTCTAACAGGGGGGGATCAGATTTTCTTACATTTTTGTGCTACCCTCTCGCCTTATATACCCACTTGGGAATTTCTTAAACATTCTTCAGTTGACATGTGATCGCAATGGAATTAATTGCCAAATGAAGCCTTTACCAGTTTCTTCTGGGGAACAGACTAAAATTTCATGAAGAAATGTCAATATATTCAGAAACTGGCAAGCTAATGTGAAGAGTAAACGAAAACATACTTGCAGCTTATATTTGAGTGACAATGCATGCCCTGTGTGAGGCACTTATTGTTGATTTAGGTTCCTTGGGTCCAGAGGACACTTACTACTGGAGTAGTTCTTTCATGACTTGCCCGAATGCATTATATTAGTAATATTGTTAACGCTGCTTTGATATCTCTACTGTTTCTGAGCATGTAGGATTGGTGCAACTTATCAGATGTTTGATCCTGAGAGCAGATGTCTGGGCAACTTCCTATCAAGTTGCTGCACAACCCTGTAAGACTTGTCTAGCTCTGCTGTCTACGGCATGGAGTGTGAGATTTGTTTAGCTTTGATGTGCTCTGCCTTCTCCTTCCATAAAATATATGACTGAAAATCGGTTTAGAAGGGTCCGGACAGAAAAATAAGGTAAAGTAGGAGGAAATAAACGTTGTGAATAATGATAGGCCTGTGATCATGCATAGCCAGATTTTATTAACTGCCTGGAAAATCCACCAGTAAAATCCATTGGCCATGTTTTAGGGCACATTATGTAAAAAATGCACTTGTTGCCGGCGTTTTTATTTTTTTAAGTGTTTTTAGGGAGGGTGAATCCTAATAACCCTCATGAAGCGAAGACTTGCTTGGTAACATATTTCCTTAGTTGACCTTCATAACCTTTAGATTTTTAGCCAAACTCTTGATGTTAAATTGACCATGTGAGCCACATTGTTTTTAAACATTTCCCTATGGAAGAAAACCCTCTTTTCTTAAAGCAGTTCTAGCACGCTTGATTTGATGTTTATACCCCACCATTTTCAAAGTCTACCAGCCGCTACTGTAAGAGGGTAAAGGTGAGCACTGGGCAGTGTAGGCACACTAACGCCGACAGCCCTACACACAAGGATTAATATTTTTGTCGGTCTTTCTATTCCCTTTCCTTTCCACTTTACCACCAACTCAAGATTCCCTTTTCATAACCACACATTCGCGTGGTATGTATTGCTATCTTCTGAAGTGTGCTCTAACTAGTCCACTGGGCCCCATACCAGGCAGTTACCCGCCAACACTTTTGGAACCGCATAGCTGGCTGTGCAGAATATGTTCTCAGTTCTTTCTGACTGTACAGGCCCGCTCTGGGGCAATCTCTCCATCCAGTGTAAAAGAAGCAAGATAATCTCATATCATTTACAACAGTGACCCCCCTAGTGTCTCAGGTTTGAAAAATGGAGGGTCAAAATATCCACTGGTGCAGCAGTGACAAAAACGTTTCAGCGTAGTTCACTTAACTGAAGGAAATGGGGCAGCTTTTGTCTTTTTCATTTTGTGAATGCAATTAATGTAGTCTGTTTTGTGCCAAAGTAGCCCGTGTTTTGAGCATTGGTCATTAGAACTATTCAGTCAGTAAAGCGATTATTTTTCATCCATTTAAAAGAGAACAATGTCCATTTTCATCCCATTAAAATGTAATTTGAGGCAATAGCCCGCTACTGAGTCAGTGTCCAAGTATAAAGCGCTACATAAATGCAATTGCAAACAAGCATCGGCCGCGAAAGTGATCGCGATCAAGCGCCGCAGCCGCAAGAAGAGATATGTGGTGGGGGAGGGGGAGAAGAGGGAGTTGTGTGGAGAGGGTGAATGTGGACACTGGGCAGAGTAGGCACACCAACACAGACAGCCCTACACACAAGGATTAATATTTTTGTTGGTCTTGCTAGTCCCTTTCCTTTCCATTTTACCAACTCAAGATTCCCTTTTCATAACCACACATCCGCGTGGTATGTATTGCTATCGTCAGAAGTGTGCTCTAACTAGGCCCACTGGGCCCCCTACCAGGCAGTTACCGTGACAAAAACGTTTATGCGTAGTTCACTTAACTGAAGGAAATGGGGCAACTTTTGTTTTTTTCATTTTGTTTGTGAATGCAACTAACGTAGTCTGTGTTGTGCCAAAGTAGCCCGTGTTTGCAGCATTGGTCATTAGAACTATTTACACAGTCAATAAAGAGATTGTTTTTCATCCATTTAAAAGAGAACAATGTCCATATTCATCTCATTAAAATTTCATTTGAGGCAATAGCGCGCTACTGAGTCCGTGCCCAAGGTATAAAGCGCTACATAAATGCAATTGCAAACAAGCATTGGCCGCGCGGCTGTAAAAGTGATCGGGATCAAGTGCGGCAGCCACAAGAAGCGATCTGTGGAGGGGAAGAAGAGGGAGTTGTGTGAGGGAGGAAAGACAGATGGCAGCTGCGAGCGTGTACGCAAGCTTGAGGCCAGGAAAAGCTTGTGGGTAGCACTTTGAAAAGCCCCTTACTAAAAGTCGAGCAAGCAGTGCATGCGCTGCTCTAGGCTCGACCTAAAAAGGTTTTATGAATTTGGAATGCCTCTACAGTGGTAATACGTAATAGCCAGAGCTGCAATGCCCCCTGGCAACAAAACAAAAATACCAAGGTAATAATATTACTAATACCTCTTCAAGTGTTACATGATTTATCATTCCAATATCAGCTTTAAATATCTTTTGAAAATTATGAATTTGGAAAATACACACATTTTCATCTGATACACGCTTTTCAATTTTGGGATACATATATTAATTTAACCAAGAAAAAGCCTCTAATTTAGTTAGCTGGACTGCACACATGAGAGCTACTCACTTGTAGCTAGAGAGCTACCAGTAGCTCACGAGCTACTCGTTGGAGAAGCCTATATTAGAGTGACTAACTGTGGTTAACAGGACAATACCAAGTTCCATGGTAAAGAATGAAAAATGTCTGCTACATTAAAGTATATATCAATGCCATCCACCTATTATAATTGGTTTTTTTAAACGGATATTTAGAAATATAAAAACTGTATTATCAGAAGGAAAGTTTGATTGAACCCCAAGGATATCAAAACATACTATATAACCACTTGCCTTGAATTTCATGTTAAAAAAAAAAAAAAAAAAAAAACGAGCATCTCTTAACAAATCCTACAGTTAGTTTTTGGGAATGTAGGTGGGAAGTGTACGAGTCTACGAGCATGTCAAGCTGGAAAACAAGTGCCTACGGTGTCTTTATGTGCATCAATCTCACCTTAGATTCACGTGCTTCCGATTAAGCATGGTAGATGTAATAGAGCAAGACACAATAAAATTAACTGAGTGCCCGAGCGTTCATAGAAACAGTCAACTGTACTTATTACTGAGACTATGTAAAGACCCGTGTGCCACTTTTTTATAAAGCTAATTCAACTGTATATTATCCAAAAATCATTTGGTGAACGTGCTCTTGTGTTTACAGTAAAGTTGTTGTAGCAAACGAAAAGCAATGCCACAATCCATGTATGGGATTGGTCTGAACATTCGCAATTGTCACAAAAACAGGAAATAGCTGCTTTGTTAACCTTAGGACACTGGATCGATTCATATACCACAGTAATCTTTCTATCAAGGTGCACTTTTAAAGTTGGGACCACAGAAGGTATTGAATAGGGTCCCAACTAGGAGAGAAGTGGATTAGTTGTTCCCCCTGCTATGTGCTGAGGTGCGAACTGGGGTAGACCAGTTCTTTCTCTTCTGTGTATGTGCTAACTTGAACACCAAGCAAGCATCCTCTTTAACTTTCAACCTTCTACATGGTATCTCTATAAGAGTAAATCATGCTAAAAAAGACCAGCTGCTTGCAGGGATCTGACCTGTGGGTGGCAATAATAACTGCCCAACATTGTTGTACACTATGGGATAGTTGAGCAACTAGAATCATTGAAAGAGTAGGGTCAGAATTGCTGTATATAAAAGATGGCTTCTCAAGTATTTCCAAATATGTTAGATTTTTTTCAAATTCATTTGTTTTTATTTTATTTTGAAAGCGTACAAGAGAAAGACAGAAAAGGCGATGTTTCCTTGTACAGTAGTTTGGGAACAATCATTGTAAATACCAAATAATCATAAAGACAACAAATAAACGTCTCCTGTGTCTATACAACACACACTCTGAAGATTGTTTATAAGTAAAATGGTATTTACCCAGAAAGTATCTGTTTGTGCAAAGTAGTGCAGTAGATTCACATGCTGCGCATACTCCTGCAATATAGTGTTGGGCTCAGACACGTGCAACTTGTTTTCTTTGAAGAAGTCTGAGTCACAAGGCATAGAAAAATGTCGACATGCTTCTACTGCTGAAAACGTGGGATTTTCGGTGGGAGAGGGGAAGAATGGCGTGGAGGGAGGCAATGCAGGCTCTCCATGCTCAGCCTTGGAATGGATCTCTGCAGGTATTTGAGGTCCCTCAGTAGCATTGTGTCTAGTCTGCAAGGTCCTCGTGCTCAAGGTGGCTTAGTTTAGGCAGGCATGCTGGGTGCTTCTGTGTTATAGGACAAGGACATAAACATCAGGGTAGTGGTTGGGGAGCAGCAGAACTAGAAAATAAAGATGAGAAAAACAAACTAGTTATGGATGGAAATCTCAAATTAATCTCAGTCAATGGTAATTATGCTGGCCCACATTCCAGACCACTGTTTTGTGCTCAGTGTACGAATCGAGCCAGGTACCAACCATATGCAAATTAGACATGGTACTACTCCTCAGGAACAATCCAATGCAAACTGCTAGCCGCTGTCCTTTTAGAACCGGAACACAAGCACCCTCCGGCTTGTTTAAGCATTAACTGGTCTGGCATTTCCCATTTCAGAAACTACAGAAAGAAGGTCGAGGAGAGAGGTTTGCCGTTAATTTAATGCTACCAGGAAAAAGGGGGAATAAGAGAATAAAAAAAACACAGCCACACCAACAACTGTAAAGAAGGTATGGCTTGCTCCAGGTAAGGAATAGCTCAATGAGATAGAAGGTGAGGAAACTCTACTGCAAGGGTTATAACGTTTTAGAAAAAAAGCATGCCTCTATACAACTGATCCAGAGGAAATTGTTAGACAAACAATATTGAATGCAAAATAGTACGTGGAAATACATCGATCAATTAGAGGACATCAGGCTAGGGAGACACCTGCTTTGCCTCCGCTCCTACTATATGTGGGATAATCCAAGAACAAAAACCCTATGCTATACAGAAGGCAATCTAGTTGACTGATCGTTTTTTCTCTCCACAAATTCTGAGCTAATGTAAGGAACGTTAATCTGGATGTTGTATATTTTCACTATATGCAATTATTTCTTTACATATATCACTTACAGTTCATCTTCTGTGATCATGGCTCATGAGGCCCAAGCACTTGAAAGAATACTCCTTTATGTTTGAAAATTTCATATACAGGAAATTATAGAATTTTGTCACAGGAAAAACATTTTGATGGATTTCATTATTTGTAGATGGGGCTGGGAGATATTAACAGTAGGGGATTGTAACCACCTGGATGTGCATTATTAAGATTTATGAATACACACAACAATCAAAAATTCTTATTAAAAAAAAACAAGAAAGAAATAAGCACTTCACACGATAGGAACATGCACAAACAGAACCTGCTGATTTCGGGTTACTCAAGACATGCAAGAATAAAGGAAACCAGAGTCATGCCAAGAAAGAAGCAACAAAAAAAAGGAAGGGATAAGAGGCATTCACATTGAAATGCACCTTTACACCAATCAATGAACCCAAACAGGAAGGAGGCAAAATCAAAAATGTCTATAAAGAAATTTGCTCTCTACACCTATTCACATACATAATGTACTGATGCAACTCATCTGTGTAAACATATGAAAGAAAGGACGCAGGAAACAGAAGGATCATTTATTGTTTAATGTCTGTAACATAGCAACATACTTTTAATCTGTACAGGGTACGACGACAGGACAAGCGTAAATACAAGTCGGAAACAAATGTTCCAGGAGTTAGAATCCCCGGACAGGTAAACCTGCCGGATGCCAAAATAATCATTTACAGACTTAATATAAAAAGATAACATTAAAAAAGCCATTAGGCTCCCGAGTCTCAGAAAAAAACATTAATCACGTTGACCAAGGTGAGGGGAAGTTCTTGCAATGCCTTTGGTACGCGTCACAACGGCATTTTATTGCCCTGAATGCTGATCTTCACGGCATGGTCATAGCGGTTCTTTTTCTTGCTGTCTGAAAACTTTCGCATCGACTTGTCTATACGGCTGATTCCTTTCTTACCACTTCCCTGCTGGAATAAAAACCACAAGCCAGATATTAGTGAGAGTCGCAGATGCTTCCACAGCATGAAAAACAGTCAGAAAATAGGGTGCTTAACTGAAGGTCCTCACAACACCTGTGTAAGGTGAACAAGGGGAGGGGGTAATGGATGAGGTAGGGACATTATCAATTTACAACTAATGTTGAGTCGACTTTTGCATTTAAAGGCAGGTTCTACATAAAGCACACGTTACTTACCTTCGGTAAAGATATATCTGTAAGAAACAGTAGTTCGTGTTAGATTCCTTACCTTAGAATATCCCCAGGCGTCAGTCTGGATCCGGAAAGTTTTCGTCAGCAGTACCCCTGCGCGTCGCTAGGCGTCGTCTGCGGCTCCGCGTCCGTCGTCGTGATCGCCGGGATGACGTCAGAGTACTTAGACGCCGCTCTTGCGCGCGGACGTCAGTCCTGTACATAGCTTTCGGCGCCAGGAACGCAGAGCCATAATAGAAACCGACACTGGTGCCACGAAACTAGGGCCCTGAAAGGGATGTCCTTAACCCTAGATATCGGTTCGCAGAACGGGGAGGATGGGTGGGGCGGTAAGGAATCTAACACTAACTACTGTTTCTTACAGATAAATCATTACCGAAGGTAAGTAACTTGTGCATCTGAAAGAAACAGGTTAGTGTTAGATTCCTTACCTTAGAATAGATACCCCAGCAATACCAACCCCGGTGGTGGGTCTGCGAACCAAGATCACACCAGAAAGTCCTGGAGAACAGAACGGCACAAAAAGCCATCTCTCTGGACTTGGCTGTCCAGGCAGTAGTGTCTAGCAAACGAGTGCAGCGAGGCCCACGTAGCTGCCTGGCAGATGTCCTGCAAGGGTACTCCCCGACCCAGGGCAGTAGTAGCCGCTGTGCCCCGAAGTGGAATGGGCGCACAGCCCACCAGGAGGCTCCTTTTTCGCCAAGGAGTAATAAACCTTGATACACAAGGGGACCCACCGAGAGATGGTCCGCTTGTGCACCGCCCGTCCCTTCTTTGCGCCCACGTAACCAACAAAGAGCTGGTCGTCCACCCGGAACTGGCGTGTGCGGTCCAGATAGAATGTGAGCGCACGTTTTGGGTCCAGACGGTGGAGCCTCTCTTCCTCCTTCAAGGGATGCGGAAGCGGATAGAAGGTGGGCAAGGTGATGGATTGCCCGATATGAAAGGCTGTGACCACCTTGGGCAGGAAAGAAGAGAGTCCTTAGAACAACCTTGTCCTGATGGACAGAGAGGAAAGGAAGTTAAGAAGATAGAGCCTGGAGGTCACTCACTCTCCTGGCAGAGGTGATGGCAACCAGGAATGCAGTCTTAACCCCTTGGCGCTGGGTGGTAGCGGGGGGGGTGGGGGGGGGGGGGGGGGGCGGCGCGGCCATGCTGGTGACGGAAATACTCCGTCACCAGCCACGGGCGCGCTGTGCTTGTGACGGAGTAGTTCCGTCACGGGGGAAACATCCTTTACAACGCAACTTTTACCACGCAGTGCTTTTACATCGCAACTTTTACAACACAAACCATTACAACACATTGCACTGGGGGGCGCTCTAGGATAGGGAATAGATTTAATTTACTATTCAACACCTTCCCTACTATCCACGGGGACTGGAGTTGGAATAGTAAATTAACCTATTCACTATCCAGCACCCCAAAGCGCTATGCGTTGTAACAGCATGAGTTGTAAAAACTGCGATGTAAAAGCATGCGATGTAAAAGCATGCGCTGTAATGTCATACATCCCGTCACGGCCCCGCCCGCTCAATGGAACGCTCAGCGCAGGCGCGGAATTAATGCCGCACAGGCGCGGCGGCGGGGCCGTGACGGAACCACTCCGTCATTAGCACAGTCCACCCGTGGCTGGTGACTGAGTGGGTCTGTCACCAGCGTCCAAGGGGTTAAGAGTCAGTAGACGAAGAGGACAGTTATGAAGTGGCTCAAAGGGAGTGCACATCAGATACGTTAGAACAAAATTCAAGTCCCACTGAGGCATCACGAGGGAACAGGAGGAAACATGTGCGTGATGCCTTTCAGCAGGGGGCTTGAAAAGAGAAGGCTGAAATGGCCGAGAAGTAGCCCTTGAGAGTGCCCAGAGCAGAGCCCTGCTGGGCAAGAGAATGAAGGAAGAGGAGAACCTCTGAAAGGGGGGCAGAGAGTGGATCCACAGCCTTTGCTGTGCACCATGCCACAAATTTGTTCCACCTGCAGGAGTATACCGTTTTTGTGGAGGGACGCCTGGCTGCCAGAATCACATCACAAACTTCAGGAGGCAAGTCAAATGGCCTCAACTGCCGCCGCTCAATCTCTACGCACGTAGGTGGAGACTGGACAGGTTTGGGTGGACGACCGTCCCCTGCTGCTGCGACAGAAGGTCCTCCTGAAGAGGCAGACAAATCGGAGGATCGACTGACATGCTGAGTAGCTCGGAATACCAGTATCTTCGTGCCCAGTCCAGAGTCACAAGGATGACTGGGCCCAGTCTTGCCTGATCTTCTTCAGCACTCTGGGCACAAGTGGTATAGGGGGAAAGGCGTACAACAGACCGCAGCTCCACTCGCAACAAAAAGCGTCGCCGAGCGAGTGCCACCTTGGAAATTCCAACGCGCAGAACTGATGACGTTGCGCGTTCTATTCGGTGGCAAATAGATCTAACCAAGGCTCTCCCCACTGCTGAAAGAGACCGAGCGCCACGTCAGAGTTCAGACGCCATTCGTGATCCATCATGCACCGGTGGCCGAGTTCGTCCGCCCTGGCGTTCAGGAAACCTGCCAGGTGTTGAACCACCAGGGTAACGCCCTGGTGTTCCAGCCATGTCCAGAGGCGCAGAGCCTCCTGACAGAGGGTCCACGACCAAACCCCGCCCTGTTTGTTGCAGTACCACATGGCGGTGGTGTCAGTGAACACCTGCACTACACTTCCCCGGACAGAGGGGACTAACTGAAGGAATGCCTTCAGTGCAAGTCGTATCGCCCGCAGCTCCAGAAGGTTGATATAGAGCCGGGACTCCGCCAGAGACCAGAGGCCTCTGATCTCCCTCGTGGCCCCCCCATCCCAGGAGGGACGCATCGGTCACCACTACGTGCTCCGGTTGGGGAAGGGAGAGAGATCTGCCGCTGATCCAATCGCCGTTCGTGAGCCACCAGTGCAACTGGCTCGCAGTGCCCTCCGAGATCAGGACGTGGTCAGACAGGTTGCCCTGATGCTGTGCCCACTAAAACTTCAGGTCCCACTGCAGAGCCGGCATCCGCCACCTGGCGTGATGCACCAGAAGGATGTAGGAGGCCATCAGCCCCAGGAGCCGCAGCGTCAACCTGACCGAGACTCGGGATAAAGCCTGAAAGATCAGAATCAGAGCCTGAATATCCCAAACCCGCTGTTCGGGGGGATAAACCCGAAACTGCGCTGAGTCCAGAACCGCTCCGATGAAAAGGAGCTTCTGAGAGGGGCACAGGTGTGACTTTGGCACGTTGATGGAGAACCCCAGCGAGTGCCGGAGGTCGGCTGTAGTTTGGAGGTGGGAGACGACTGTTTGGGGCGGGCTCGCTTTCAACAACCAATCGTCGAGATAGGGGGAAGACTGAAACACCTAATCTGAGCAGAGGAGCTGCGACCACCGCCATCACTTTTGTGAACATCCGTGGAGCGCTGGTAAGGCCGAAGGGGAGCACGGTAAACTGAAAGTGCTTGTGGCCTATTGTAAACCGCAGGTAACGCCGGTGGGCCGGCAGGACGGGGATGTGGAAATACACGTCCTGCAAGTCCAATGCTACCATCCAGTCTTCTTGGTCCAGGGCAGCTAGGACCGGAGCCAAAGTCAGCATCTTGAACTTCTCCTTCCGGAGGAAGCCGTTGACGCTCCGTAGGTCCAAGATAGGGTGTAGGCCTCCTTTGCCCTTCTTGGGTACCAGAAAGTAGTGGGAATAGCAACCACGTCCTACTTCTGGCCCAGGAACGCGCTCAATTGCCCCCTTGGCCAAGAGGGCCGTAACTTCCTCCGGCAGAACTTGCAAGTGATCCCCCGACATGCGGTAGTACTGCGGTGACATGGCTGGAGAGGTCGCCTCGAAGGGGAGAGAGTAGCCTCTTCGGACGATTTGTAGCACCCACCTGTCCAATCTGATGGTACACCAGTGGGAGAGGGGATGGTGGACCCTGCCCCCCACTGGCGATGAATGGGCCTGAAATGCCGGACTAGGAAGGCTTGGAGGCAGATGCTGCAGGGTGTCCCCCGGTACCGCCACGGCGGTAACCAGGTACGCGACCGCATTGAGCCTGGTTCTGCAGCCTGTGGCTGGCTGGACGTGTGGGGGCACCCCTTCCTTGCCCACGAAAGGAGCGAAAAGCAGAAGTTGGCTGGCGTTGGCCTAGGCGCAAGGACTTGGCCCATAGCCCTGGAGTCCTTGAAACGCTCCTTCACACGGTCCGCCTTGTCGCCAAAGAGGCGACGGCCATCAAAGGGCATGTCCATGAGGGTGGCCTGGACATCCCCCGAAAAGTTGGCGGACCTCAGCCAGGCGAGGCGGCGTCCTGCCACTGTTGTTGCAATCGCCCTACCCAGCGAGTCCGTGGTGTGGAGTCCACACCGTATTGAGTAGGTTGCTGCAACCCCGCCCTTCCACCAGGGCTTGGGTGAGCTTTGCCCGGGCCTCCTCCGGGCACTGTGGCAGCACCTCTGCAACCGTATCCCACAATGAGTGGGTGTAACGGCCCAAAAGGCAGGCGGTGTTGACAGACCGCAGCCCCAAACTTAAGGAGGAGAACAGTTTCTTCCCAAACTGATCGAACCTTTTGGATTCCCGATCCGGAGGAGCGGTCAGGAATGCGGTTTGGACGTAGAGGCCTGGATCACCAGGCTCTCGGGGTGGGGTGAACAGACAGGAAGCTAGGGTTGACCAGAGCCAGGCGGTGGCGTCGGGCCACGTTCCGATCCACAGGAAGGCCTGTGGAGGGCTTGGACCAGGTTCCCAGCAGACGTCAGTGAGGGTCTTAAACGGCAGTAGAGGCTCCGAGGAGCTTGCCTGCGGTTTGTGGAGGTTAGTCCTCACAGCCGCGACAGAGAGCTCAAGAGCCAAGGCCTTGGCCGCCCTAGTCAACACCATGCTGTAAGCAGCCCCCTCCTCCGTAGCCACGGAGGGAAGAGAGACGAATCCAGTGTCGGGTGAAGTGTCCAGACCACTGGCCTCCCCTAGCTCTTCTGCCCAGTCCTGGCTCAACTGGCACTGTAGTGCCAGAGGGTCCTCAAATCCCTCCCAGTCGTCCTCGTCATCCATCTCCTGATAGTCAGGAAAAAATGATGGAGCCGGGTCGTAGGGGAATTGCCCACCCATCGACGCCGGAGATGGCGCCGGACTCGGACCGGGGCTGAGACTGGGGACGGTGTTGTCCGGAGACGGCGCCGGGAGCGACACCCTCAGGGTCGGTGCCAGCGGAGGATTTGTAAGGTCGACTGGCGACGACCCGGATCCACCCGACGGTGCCGGGGTCGCCAGCCCGCTAGAGCTCCCAGACGGACCCGCGGGGCCCGAAGGCACCTCGACGGGGTCTGACTGAGGGAAGTGAGTCCTCATGGCCACGAGGAAGTCCCGTATCTCCTCCGGCGTCGCGTGCAGCCCAGGGACAGTCGGGTGTGGAGCTGGAAGCGGCACTTGCGGAGCAGCGTGGGCGGTGTCGCCCGAACCCCCCGCCACGTCGCAGAGCGTCGGGGGGAGTCAGAAGAGCGATTACGCCTCTTCGACTTCTTTTTTGAATGCCTCGACTTACCTGAGGACTTGGAGCCTGACGAGTGGTGTTGACTCGTAGAGCGGCGATGACCGCGGCTTAGCGACCGGTCCCTCGACTTCCTCCTCGACCGGGACCTCGAACAGCGCGGAGCCGACTGCCGGAGCTCGAGCAGCTTACAGGACCGCTCCTGTCTAGCCTTCGAGGTCAAGGCCCAGCAGTCGGGGCACGACTTGTCATCATGGTCGGCCCAGAGACAGTAAAGGCACCGACGGTGGGGGTCGGTCACCGACATCAAGCAGTGACAGTCCTTGCAAGGTTTGAAACCAGGCATCCCTATTAGCACTGCGAGTTGAGGGTCGACTCAAAAAGTGATCAAAATAGATCAAAAAAGTTAGTCAAAAAGTGACTAAGAGTACTGCTCTTCCCGGATATGCTCTTGCTGGCGCGGAAAAAAGAAGGACTGACGTCAGCGCACGAGGGCGGCGTCTAAGTACTCAGACGACATCATCCCGGCAATCACGACGCCGACGGACGCGGAGCCGCAGACGACGCCTAGCAACGCGCAGGGTTACTGCTGACGAAAACTTTCCGGATCCAGTATGACGCCTGGGGATATTCTAAGGTAAGGAATCTAAGGTAAGGAATCTAACACTGACCTGTTTCTTTCCGATACCACCGGTAGGAACCAGAAATAATTTGGTAATCACAGTGAAAAATGTGTCATACTTCTCATTCAGTAAGCAGCTTTAAGAACAATTATCAGACTGCTAGCTGAACTAAGTATTGACTTTTTGAATATATGTCCGCTGTTCCTTTTCGTATTCTATACACCTACAATATCCGTTTTCAAATCTGCTTAGCAAAAAATTTAAATAGGCGAAAAACGACAACCATTTGAGAGAAAAAAAAAAAACAACTGGGACCACAGTTAGACCTAGTTACAGAATACTATAATAAAGTATATATCTAAGCGATTCACCTTTTATAATTATTAGCTTTTAAACAGATATTTAAAAACTGCATTATCAGAAGGAAAATCTTTTTGGACCACAGGTATAGCAATACAAACTATATACCCACCCACATTAAATGTTATGTTTAAAAAAATATAACCCGAGACCATCTCTTAAAAAACTTACAATCAGTTTTTGGGAGTGTAGATGGGAAGTGTACGAGTCTACGAGCACATTAAGCTGGAAAACAAGTGCTAACGGTGTCTTTATGTGCATCGATCTCACCTTAGATTCAAGTGCTTCCTATTAAGACGCATGGAAGATGTAATAGCGCAAGACAGGATAAAATTGACTGGGCGACCCAAACGTTCATGGAAACCAACTCAACTGTACTTATTACTGATAATGTGAAAAGATCTGTGTGCCACTTCTTCATAAAGGTAAATCAAGCTGTGCTTTTAAAGTTGGGATCATAGATGGTATTGAATAGGGTCCCAACTAAGAGTGAAGTGGATCAATTGTTCCCCGTGCTATGTGCTGCGGTATGAACTGGGGTAGACCAGATTTTTCTCTTCTGTGAATGTGCTAACTTGAACACCAAGCAAGCATCCTCTTTAACTTTCAACCTTCTACATGGTATCGCTATAAGAATAAATCATGGTAAAAAGGTCAGCTGTTTCCAGGGATCTTGCTTTTGGGTGGATATTATAACTGCCCAACATTTTTGTACACTATGGGATAGCTCACCAACTAGAATTGTTGAAGGAGCAGGGTCAGAATTGGTCTATATAAAAGATGCCTCCGCTAAGTATCATTTCCAAATGTTATTTTTTAAAATTCATTTGCTTTTATTTTGAGACCATACAAACAGAAAATGCGATTCTTTTGTACAGTAGTTTGGGAACAATCATTTTGAATACCAATGTAATCATAAAATCAACAAATATATACAACACTTTCTGGAGATCGTTTAATAGGAAAAAGGTATTTAAGTGGTAAGCATCAGTTTGTGGCAAGTAGTGCTGTAGATTCACATGCTGTGCATACTACTGCCATATAGTGTTGGTCTCAGACATGTGCAACCTGTTTTTCTTTGTAGAAATCTAGAGTGCCGAGGTATTGGGACTCCACCTATTGCTGGTGCACATGGGCATGAGCTCCTTGAATGATAATTTTTTACGCATGCAGCTTGAGGACGTAGTTGGAGCATAGGGATACCATAAGATACCATTAATAGATACCAAAAGATGACCATGTGTAGGAAATATCAGTTAAAAGTTTCAGAGAAACATCTACACCACCAAAAGGCAACCAGGGAGGAGGGTGGGCACATGTGAATCTACAGTACTACATTCTATGAACAGATGTTCACAGAGTAACATTTTCTATTCATGGCATGTGTAGCTATATACATATGCATACTGTGCATAGACTGTAAAGCAGTCCTTCAAAAAGTGCAGGCTAACCTAAAGCTGTTGTAGAGACTTGGAAAAGTGTATGAATTATATCCTGACCAACACTTGCTTGTTGAGGTTATAAAACATCCATACAGTAATGTTTTGTGAACATGAGGGGCAGGGGTGGGGGGGGTCATTGGTAGACCAGGTAGCTGCTTTGCAAATATCAACTATAGGAGTATTACCCAAGAAAGCCATAGGAGCTCCTTTTTTGAGGGATTGGGACGGACCGGCAAAGGGCATTTGGCTTTAGCATAACAGGTCTGCGTACAATTTACCAGCCGGCGTGCAATACTTGCTTTGGACAGTGCACAGCCCTTGTGAAGCCTGGAGAAGGAGACAAAACTTTGCTGTTTCCTGCAGAAGTGCTTTGTTCTGTCAATGTAATACAGGAGCGCACTTTTGACATTTAATGTGTGGAGAGCTTGTTCTGCTACTAAATGTGGAAAAACACTGTAAACTCATTGGTCTGACTGAGGTGGGAAAGGCTTTTCCAGGGTGAGTGCCTGTAAGCCACTAAGCCGGTGAAGGGAAGTGATGGCTACTAGAAATGCGACTTTCCAGGAAAGGCAAAAGGAGGGCAAAAGTGGAGTGGTTCAAAATAGGACCCATTAATGTTAAGGTTCCACACAGCAGCGGGTTGCACCCTTGTTGGAATAACCCTTTTGAGCCCTTCCATAAAGTTTTCATAACAGGCACCCTGAAAATTCAAGTGTACCGTCTGTTCTGGAGATCAGCAGCAACAGCAGCAAAATGAATCCTAATAAAAGTGTAAGCAAGGCATGAATTTGCAAATGCAGCAGATAACAAGCAAGGTCTTGGACTGTTGGTTACATAGGGTAAATGTTTTTAGGAAGACCGTATTGTACAAACCATTTCCTCTTGGCCGCATAGCATACTCTGGTAGTAGGCCTTTAGGCCTCTTTAAGAATGGTCATGCATTCAGCGGGCAAATTAAGATCCTAGGACTTCAGAAGCTATTCCAAGAAGACGCCCGGGAGCGAGAGAGGAGTCGTCTCCATGAACTAGAGCTCGCCCGACTCCGGCTGGACGGAGAACTCCAATTAGCAGAAAAGAAAATGGCCCTTGAACTGCGATTAGAGGGAGATCTGGAAGAAAGGCGGCGGCAAAGAGAATTGGAAGAAAAAAAACTCGCATACGAACACGAGCGTGGCCTCAAAGAACTAGAGATCAAAGCCAAACTCGAGGAGGCTGGCGCCGCGGTAGCCCGGAACCCTCCACCTCCTACCGACCCAAAGGTCCACATCCCGAAGGATATCGTCAAGGAGTACTACAAGAATGACGATATCCAGCAATGGTTCAAGGCGTACGAAGTTGCCATGACCGCGCACCGCATTCCGCGAAAAGACAGGGGTGCCGGCTTATGGGGGAGATTCGTCAGCGAAGGAAGAGACACTCTGCTGGAGCTGGCCGACAACGTAATGTCCTCCTATGACCACATGAAGGACGCCCTGCTCGTCCGGTATGGCCTCACCCCCGAGATGTACCGGCAGAGATTCAGAGACTGCAAGAAAATCCCCGGTACCACATGGGTCGAGTACGTGAACTTTTATAGCAGGGCCCTGGAAGGATGGATAAAGGGCAGCAAAGTGTCCACCTACGAGCAGCTGTTTGACCTCATCGTTTGGGAGCACCTCTCCAACAACTGCTTTGTCGAGCTCAGACAGCATCTACTCGACAGCAAGCTAACCGAGCCCCGGAAACTCGCCGTCGAGGCGGATCGATGGGTAAGCACCCGGGTCCCCCGAACACCGATAGGAGAAACAGGACCGGGCGGCCGGGGGCACCCCCGCCAGCGTGGAGGCGGAGGAGGACAGAACCAGAGCCGAAGCTTCCCGCCGGCCCCGGGCCAGGGCCCCCCTCAGGGGTCCCCCCCGAATAACACTTCGCCATCCCTGATCAGAGGGGGGACCCCCCAAGCACGGCCGGGGCCCCACCCGAACATTACTTGCCACAGATGCCAGCGGACCGGTCACTATGCCAATGACCCCCTCTGCCCCATGAACCAGCGCCCTGGCCCCACTGGGCCTCCGACCCGCCAGTTCGCTGCTGCAGCCCTGGGAGAGGAGGGAGAAGAAGACGTAGAGGTCTACGAGGAAGATCAAACCGAGTATGAACCGGCCGCCATGGCCCTAGCCTGCCTGGGCAATAGAGACCTGGTCCCCCAGACCCCGCTACCAAGCAACACTCGAAAATACCGTCAGTGGGTACACATCAATGGACGACGGACCGAAGCCCTCCGAGACACGGGAGCCAGTGTGACGGCCGTCCGCTGCCACTTGGTGACCCCCGAACTGATCATCCCGAACGTACGATGCCCCGTGAGGGCCGCCGACAACTCAGAAACTCTATGCCAGATGGCCCGAATTCCCTTCGAATGGGGGGGGAGTGTCGGGTACCCTCAAGGTGACCGTCCGGGACGACGCCCCCGTGGACTGCCTCCTGGGGAACGACCTCGAGAGCTCTCCCTGGGCCCAAGTCGAGCGGAGAGAGCACCTAGGAATGATGGGACTACCCGAGTGGGTCTGTGCGACGACCCGATCTATGGCGGCCCGAGCCCCGGCAGCGACCGAGGCTGCCCCGACCGAAGAGCCGGAGTGGCCCGAGCCACCACCCCCTGCCATCCATGAAGAATGCGACTCCGAGACCAGGCCATCGGAGCCCGGAGACCACCATGAGCTCAGCGACATCCCCGAACTCGCCCAATGGCGCCAAGAGGGTGGTCCCACCCGAGAACAGTTTCGGCAGGAGCAGAAGACCTGCCCTTCCCTCGAGGGGACCCGCCAACAAGCCGCTGCCCAAGCTACCGGGGGACACCTCAGGGTCCCACTGGGTCTACTGGGACCACGACCTCCTATACAGTGAACAGAAAATTGCCGAGCTGGGGGCCAGCGAGTGCTAGTGGTTCCCCTACGATTCAGAGACTTCCTTTTGAACCTGGCGCACGATGTGCCCCTCGCCGGGCACCTGGGGCAGGACAAAACTTACAGCCGCCTGGTGACCCATTTTTACTGGCCCAAAAAGCGCAACGATGTACACAACCACTGCCGCACCTGCCCGACATGCCAAGCCAGCGGAAAGAGCGGGGGGAAGGTGAAGGCCCCGCTCCAACCTTTTCCAGTAGTGACCACCCCCTTCGAGCGAGTGGGAATAGACATTGTGGGGCCCCTGGACCCTCGAACCTCGCAAGGGCATCGCTTCATACTTGTCCTGGTGGACCACGCCACCCGCTATCCTGAGGCCATCCCCCTCAGAACCATCACCGCTCCCGTGGTGGGGCGAGCCCTGATGGGGATCTTCTCCCGAGTAGGATTCCCCCGAGAGGTCGTGAGCGATCGGGGCACCAACTTTATATCGAAGTATATGCGGTCCCTGTGGCAACAGTGCGGGGTCACATAAGTTCACCACCCCGTATCATCCCCAAGGGAATGGACTTGTGGAGCGGTTCAACCGGACGCTCAAGGGGATGATCCAGGGCCTAGAAGAGCCACTACGACGCAAATGGGATGTCCTGCTGCCCTGCCTCCTGTTTGCCTATCGGGAGGTACCCCAGAAATCCCTGGGGTTCAGCCCCTTTGAACTCTTGTACGGACACCCTGTCCGAGGTCCGCTCAGCCTGGTCAAAGAAGGCTGGGAAAATACAGTCAAGGACGCACCACCTGATGTCTACCGGTACCTCCTGACCCTCCGAAACCAGACTCGGAAGTTCCGGGCCCTTGCGGAGGCCAACCTGGAGGCCAGTCAGGAGGACATGAAACGCTGGTATGACCAGAACTCCTCCTCCATCGAGTTCGAGCCGGGCCAGCGGGTCTGGGTCATGTCCCCGGTCGTACCCTGTGCCCTCCAGGACAAATGGTCGGGGCCCTTCAAGGTGATAGAGCGCAAGAGCCCCGTCACGTACCTCGTGGACATGGAGTCTCCTCGGAACCCCCTCCGGGTTCTGCACGCCAACCGGCTCAAACCTCATTTCGCCCGCACAGAACTGAGCCTGCTGCTAGCTACCGACGATGGGATCGAAGACGACTCCGAGCCCTTGCCCGACCTCTTAAAGTGCACTGAGAAGGACGGCTCCGTCGAAGGGATCTCTCTCTCTCCCGACCTGACCCCCGCACAGCGCCGAGACTGCCAAGAACTGTTGGGACAATTCACAGATCTGTTCTCCCTCACCCCCGGGGTTACACAATGGTGTGTCCTCGATGTCGACACCGGGGACAATCAGCCAGTACGACACCGGGCCTACCGGGTCCCCGACCGAGTTCGGGCCTGCATCCAGACGGAAGTTACCAAGATGCTGGCCCTGGGGGTGGTCGAACCCTCCGACAGTCCCTGGGCCAGCCCAGTGGTCCTGGTCCCCAAGGCCGCCGCACCTGGCACCCCGCCAGAACTCCGGTTTTGCGTCGACTACCGGGGACTGAATGCTGTTACCAGAACCGACGCACATCCCATCCCCCGGGCCGATGAACTGATCGACCGCCTGGGGGTCGCCAAGTACCTCAGTACCTTCGACCTCACCGCCGGGTATTGGCAGATCGGCCTCACCCCTGGCGCCCAGGAGCGATCAGCCTTCTCCACACCCGACGGCCACTTCCAGTTCAAAGTGATGCCCTTCAGCATGAAAAACGCCCCGGCCACCTTCCAGAGACTAGTAAACAAAGTACTGGCGGGGCTAGAAGACTTCAGTGCCGCCTACCTAGACGACATTGCGGTCTACAGCCTCCACTGGGCCGAGCACCTGAAACACCTCTGGGAAGTCCTGACAGCCCTCCGCCGGGCCGGACTAACTGTGAAGGCCAGCAAATGCCAGATAGGCCAAGGGTCCGTGACCTATCTGGGACACCAAGTGGGGAGCGGCCAAGTGGCTCCCCTCCAACCCAAGATCGACGCCATCGTAGCCTGGGAGCCCCCGGTCAACCAGACCGCCGTCCGGGCCTTCCTGGGGCTCACTGGGTACTATCGGCGTTTTATCTAGAACTAGGGGAGCATTGTGGGGCCCCTCACGGAACTGACCTCGAAGAACCGGCCCCAGAAAGTGCAGTGGACACCCGCGTGTCAGGTGGCCTTCGAGACCTTGAAAACAGCCATGTGTACCGCCCCTGTGCTCCAGGCCCCCGACTACAGCCGAGAGTTTGTGGTCCAGACCGACGCCTCGGAACACGGCATCGGGGCGGTCCTGTCGCAAATTGACTCCGAGGGAACTGACCATCCTGTGGCCTTCATCAGCCGGCGGCTGCTGGCCCGAGAACAGCGATGGAGCACCATCGAGAGAGAGGCCTTCGCGGTCGTGTGGGCCCTCAAGAAACTCAGGCCCTACCTCTTCGGCACCCACTTCCGGGTGCAGACTGTTGCGATGGTCCATCTCCCTCCAAGGCATGGATTTCACTGTGGAGCATCGCCCTGGCAGCGACCACGCCAACGCTGATGGCCTGTCCCGGTTTTTCCGCCTCGACGAAGAGAGCCCCCAGGAAGATGGGTGACTCTCCCCGCCTTCAGCTGGAGGGGACGTGTGTTGGACACGGCCTCGTGGCGTGGTCCGACCCCTTCCGCATGGAGGGCCCAGGACGACATCGGCCCTCCATTTACCTACTATCGACCCCCCTGACACGCACATTCACGAAACCGTCGGCGAGAGCAGCCTCCCCGGCCGCCTACAACCCCTCCCTGGTACCCCGGCGGAACCTGCTCGCCAACGCGGCCAGCCTGGCAACCTGACCAGGCCACCCTTTCCGGCCGACTCCATCTCGGGGCCATCACGACCCGAACACGTGGCCGCAGCCATCCCCGGCCCCGGCCCCAGCAAAGCCCCGACATTGAGGCACCAAGATCCTCCTAGGTGGTAAAGTGGCCACTCGACAAGATCCCGGAGGAGGAGAGTTTCGATGGGCCCCCAGCCGCCCCCGGACGCCTGGTATCAATCGCCCTCCAGCCTCCCTGGGCGCTGGCTCCACCCCCCTGCTGGGTGTCTGGACACCTTCATCCCGGCCCCTCTGACCCCCAGGCGCGAGGGTCCGGACATCAAAGCCCTCCAGTCCTATATCTGGGCCAGCCCTGGATTAGGACGGCAGTTGTATCTGGAGTCGAAGCCCTGCTGACCTCGTAGCGGCTGATCCTGGTCCGAACTCTTGCACCTGGAACCTTCGAGGCCCTGCTGTCGCGGCCTGACCAAGCTGAACTATCTTCGAGGCCCTGCTGACGCTGTCGCGGCCTGACCAAGCTGAACCACCTTCGAGGCCCTGCTGACGCTGTCGCGGCCTGACCAAGCTGAACTATCTTCGAGGCCCTGCTGACGCTGTCGCGGCCTGACCAAGCTGAACCACCTTCGAGGCCCTGCTGATGCTGTCGCGGCCTGACCACGCTGAACTATCTTCGAGGCCCTGCTGACGCTGTCGCGGCCTGACCAAGCTGAACCACCCTCGAGGCCCTGCTGACGCTGTCGCGGCCTGACCCCTTTAACTATCCACGCACCAGTGGGTGCCAAGACTGTCCCGCTACCCCCTTTCCCCGAGACCACGACTTTACGGATCCCTCGATCCTTGCCCGCTATCCCGCCAAGAGCTGGCTTTGATTACTTATATAAAGATTCTTATGAATATCCTTCCTGTGTGGCGTCTATCTGTAAGTAGTGTGATTGCTCTGCTGTTACGATTGTAGGAGAGCAGCCTCGCCAAGGAGGCCTCCCTACGGCGCTCGGCCTGTTCCAAAAAGAGAGGTGGGTCTCGGGGCGGACAGTCAGACACCTTCTGTCTCCCCTGGGGTCGCCTTTCCAACAATGTACAACATCCTTGGGAGCACCAACATTTTAATGAATGCAATCCTGCCAAAGAGGAAGAGAGGCAGAGGATTTCAGTGATTCAGATCTTTGTATAAATTGTTGAGCATGGGTGTTCTGTTTTTCTGTAAGGCTAACTATCTTAACTGGCGAGTGTGAGCTCTCCTGTTCCGTATCTTCCAGAAATTTAGAGGGAAAACACAGGATTGTCCCAATTAAGCGGACGTCCAAAGTAAATTCCGAATTTGTTCAGAACCTGGCCTACTTTAGGGTCTGTAATACTCTGAGTGAAAGGAAGAGCAGAATGTTGTCTGCATAAAAGGATACTTTGTCTTCTAGTTCAGGAGTCCAGTGGAAACCCCTTATCACCACACCCCATCGAAGCCATTCTCCCAAGCACAACCGTTTAGTTGGATGGGAGCCTAGGATACCATTAGTTTGCACCATAGCAGTAATACTGGTGCATTTTACTTTAGGATAAGCAGTGCAATTTGATTTGCCTAAAGGTTCATACCACTGGCAGGGAAAAAAGGTAATCCCATCAAAAGTTATAGAATGCCCTTTTGAAATCCACCAAGCGGAATGCCAGGGGATTCCCAAGTCTATGTGAATGGCAACAGCACAGTTCTCTCTCCGAATGGTGTACCTGGGGGATTTGTGTTGCTTAAAGCCACACTGATCATCACATTTTGTTTGTGAATTATTGTCAGTAGGCGGTTGGCTAGGATCTTAGGTTCAGCAATAATTAGCGAAATCGGAATATATGAGGTGCATCCAAAAGATGTGCGACTTATTTTAAGTAGTACAGTGATGGTAGCCTCACACAAAAACCCCTTTTTGTTAGAGGACACAAAGAATTGATAGAGTGGTTCTGCAAGCGGAGTTGCAAACAATTTGAAAACTTCAACTGCGAATGTTTTGGGGCAAGTAGTTTAGGTGATTTTAGCTGGACAATTGCTCTTCGATTGTAATGTCCCCCTCTTGCATGACACGATTGACATCAGTCAAACGTGAAGTGTCCAGGAACTGTGCTACTTTATCAGGCCACTCTTTGTCATGGGGCCCTAGAGTTGTTGGTAAAACAGAGTGAACATCCGAGATATGTTGTCTGGGTGATTGACAAACAGGTCATTATCTTTTTGAACCGTCCCAATGTGCCTATTCTCATCTTTGCAACAAAACAAGTGCAGCATTTTTCCTGTTTTACTGCTGTGCTAGCTGTGTGATGCCTGTTGCTGTGTCACCAAACGGATACGTGATTAATGGGACATATGAGAAAAAGCAATGCAAATTTTGATTGTATCCAAGTGAACCGATAAGCACATCACGGTAATGGTTACAATCTTCCTATTGTTTAAATGACAATGAAATGGTTGAAAGTTATAAAATTTAAAAAAAACTTGACTAAAAACATTGATGTTTCATAGGAAACTGCTAACGAGTTATGATGTATCGAATCTGTCTATTGCCAGACCAGAAGATACTGACTTTGAAGTCTGCTGGTGTCAATCTTCCTCATATTTCACGGACTGGCTCACATCCCCTCCTGTAGCGCCCTCTCCAGCTGTAAAGCTAGAGTTTAAACATACGTTGAATGGTTCTAATGATGTATTTAGGACTCATGCAACAACACCTTTATGGCCATGGAGTAGACTCATCATCGTTGCCAAAGCGTGAAGCATCTTTTGTGGACGATACAGGGTTGTCTTGTCTGAATGTTGTCTTCGCTGTAGGACTTTGCAATGGTTAAGATTTTGGAGGATGTTATAAGTGCTGTGTTTTGAGTCTGTTCCGGGTACTTGTCTATTGTGGTTTCGGGGATTAGGTGGTTGGCACCTGAACCTTTCGTGGATTGCGTGTTTCAGGGTAAGTCTGGATGACTTGTTTTGGGTCTCTACACATTTCCAGGATACTCAATAATCCAGTAGTACAGACGAAAAAGGTCTCTGACTGAAAAATGACTTTCAGGTTGGCAGGCTATTTGAGATTCGTTGCTTGTATTTTATTTCACTTTTTACTTGTTGTCTGTAGTCTGGGAAAGCTTCTATAACTTGCGATTCATATCAGATTTTGCAAAGAATTCATATTGTTTTGAGGATAATGTCACAATCTTTGTAGTTTAGAATCTTAGCTATCATGGCCCTGGGTGGGGCGCCGGTATCTGGACCAAAGCCCAGTTGCTTGTTGGACGCTGCAACATTGAGACAACTTGTTGAATGGTATAATCCCTTCGAGCTTGTTTTTAAGTAACAGCTCTGGGCGAGGTCCATCTGGGAACCCCAGGAAACACAAGTTGATATGCCTTTTACGACCCTTGGCATCCCCCGCTCTTTCAGCAAGTCTTTTAGCAGACGAAGTATGATGAGAAATAGTTATTTGTTATGTATGTACTAAGTGTCCCCATTCTGATATTCTGCCCTTAGCATCCGTAACTCTGTTGACTGTATGTTATACATTGTGGTGTAATAATGCCAGATCTAGTCTGACTTCTCCAATTTTAATCTCAAGTGCAGTGCAAGAGTCCTGTATAATCTGCAAAATGATGTTGGTGGAGTCTGCCAATGCAGCTTGCACCATGGGTGCATCTGAGGGAGTAGACAGGGTAGGCCCTCGCCTGGGGGCCTAGTGTGTTTAAATTTGTCAATCTTCCACTGGTTGAAGATTTGTCATGGCACTGCTCAGATGAGGTATTCAACAGCCATGACCCTGAGGGTTTTCTTCTACCCCACCAGCACTCTTTTTTTACTCTCTGAACTCCAAAAAGGGATTGCATTTGAGTGTGTTGGCTGGCTAAAAGTGTCTGAGACTTGTTGGCTCGGTAATCCCATAGGAATATCAAAGTTAGTGAACAGACATGGTCACAATCTGCATCAATCGAATTCGGTCTGAGATGACCTATTCATGTTTATCGGACCTCTGCTTGCCTGGGTAAGGAGGCAGGGGACAATGTCGGCTTGAGTAAGAATTAGTTTGGTGGGAGTTGGTGCAGCATGCAATCCAGGCAGAGACCTACTCAAGTGTATAATGCTGCCCGAAGCAAAAATGTTGTGTAACCGCAGTCAACTGAAATTCTGGGTGCCTTCAGCGCTGATGCCCACTGGGTTTAAGTTATTTAATTGATTGTAATGCTGCGATCTTTCTTCCTCTCTTTCTCATATGGAGCTGCCGAGTCATGTATCCGAGGAGTTGGCCTAATGGCTAGGGCAGTCGACCCCAAATTTGGGGAACTGGGTTTGAGTCTTGGCAACAAAGCTGAACATCCTGTGATTCTGGGCAAATCACTTAATCTCTCCGTGCCTAACAAAAAAATTAATGTGTCATCATGTAACGCAACTGGTGCTATGTAAAGTGCTCTGATACCCAATACCTTCGGGTCAAGTTTGCGCTATATCAAAACTACGTAAAATAAAAAAATAAAAACAAATGTATCAGGAGTATGTGCCTGCTTACTAGATATTTAAGGAATGATCAGCGGAGCCATGCCGCCAGGTTTGGCGGGCGTCCCGAACCATCATCTGTCCAGTGAGTGTCACAGTTGCAAGTATGTGGCCACAGAGCGACGTCCAGCTGACACCATTCATCGGCTCACTGCTGCAAAGTTTTCCCCATCCACGTAACTCAGAGTTGTACTCTGGTATCTCGCAGGGCGCTTTTATCCTGACAACACAGGACCCATGGCACAGAAAGGCTCTAATTGGCCCCAGAATCCTTGAAGACACCACGCAGCAAGAGAGACCCCGCCCCGGAGAGCAAAGTCAAGTGAATATTCCCTTGAGCTGAGGGCATCATGGGTAGCACCTGCGGCCCTAGCCACCAATAGAGGCCAAACCAGAGCCCCACTCCCAAGGAAGAAGGGTGAAGGGAAAAGAAGGTAGCGGGCTCCTGAATGGCTAGATGGTCGATTCTTCAATTTGGGCATGTTTGTCATCACTAGCAGCCAAAGTTGGGCACGTTGCTTCAATCTTTCAGGCAGTGTACTGCTTGTAGCCCAAATCAATATGCAAGCATTAATTGATTCCCCTCACAGCTCCACTTCAGATAGTAAAGTGAGTGGTGCTGGGTAATGCAGGAAGATGCAGATGTCAGACACGGGCAAGGGGTGCTCAATGACAGTGCTTCCACCATCTTTGGTGGCCAAGTCACGATCCCTCCTATGGTGATCCACTTAAAGTGCACATTCCTGCCATCTGTGCTATAGCACACAATTTAAAAAGCTACTTCAGGATCCTGCACATATGAGGAGGTTTACTCATGTTTGTGAACATCAAACATGATGGAGAAGAGATTAGATTAATGTAATCAATAGGAGATCGGAATAACTCTACGGTCTAGAAATGCTAGCCACCTTCAATTTTTTGCTGAATCGGACCAATTCAGATTTTTGTGATTTCTCAGGAACTTCAGCTAGTCGCTAGGATCACCACTCCTGGTTCCTTTCAGGGTAATGGGAATCCAGTTTTGCCCAGGTTACCTTATCAGCCAAAAGGTGTACAAGTTTCAAAAGGTTTGCAGGTTTCTAAATTGAGGTGGTATCACTTTTTCTCAGTTCTTTATTCTGAAAGATCATTCTTGTCACTCACTTATCATGCTTTATGATCTTTAGAAAGAGAAACAAAATGGTCTTATATGATTTTTACTGGCCTTCTCAAAGTGTCCTTGCTTTTAGTCTCAATCGTGCTCTTGAAATTCCTGTTTTCAGTGCTCCATGAGGAAAACATATTTGGCATCCTATTTAGAATTAGCATAAATCACTATTTGGAATCGTATTCAGAATTTGTATAAATCCATGCCTAAAGCACAACCATTTCAAAGTTGTAGATGTGTGTTTGGGTGGTGGGGAGAGTGATCAATGGAAGTCTGTTGAACAACAGTAAGATCCAATATTACAGGCCGGCCAATGTCTTCCTTAGGATTTTGCAATTCCCCCGAGTCAGACCGACTGAGCGCCTGGAAACTGGCAGTGTCCTATCTGAGACTTCATAGGACCCACATATATAACAAATAGTCTAAAGTTAAAAAGCTTTGCTTAAGACAGCCATGGACTACTGTAAGATAAGCAATTATCTCCTCACTTTCTTTTCACTTCATGAAATTCTCAATACATATTTGCCTATGTGCAGATGGGATTCCATATACTTCCCAAATGGGGGTAATTTTTCCCATTACCACCAGCTCTTAAGTACCACACTAGTTTATATTTGACATAACCTTTCTCAAAGTGTAAGATTCTAGAATGGCTCCGTCACAACAGTCAGTAACACAATGGTGTCAGAAAAAAACAACTTATATTGTCCTTCAGTTAGTTCTGAAAAAATAATTCACACGGTCACTCGTAAGTCACTAGAACATTGCTTAGATATCCAGATTCTAGTTTACTCCAACTTTAGGAAATCACTTTTCATAAATTGGGTCTCTTGGTGGGCTTGCAAATAGAGAATAGCGACCAGTCACACAAGACGACCACTTACTTAGATCAGAAAGGCACACTTGTAAACAGAGGCGCTGGTTACTGGGTTTTATTCCTTTTGTAATTTGTTGCAGGAGGTTTGTGGTTAAACAAAAGTGCTTCTCATACAGCCCACACATCATTTGGCTCTAGTTAGGGTTTTGAAGTTAACTGGATTTGGGTATAATCTAGGTTCATTTGGTGGCTCAGAAGAAAGTTACATTGGGTGCTATCTTAAAATATATACCTTTGTAAGTGGGATGAATTGCCTCTAAATTAAAGAAATACCTTCAAGACTTAGAAGCCAGATGTAGAGCATGTTCAGGTAGATGCCCTTAATGATTATGTATATTTTAAATGAATGATTTGTACTATGACACAAAGTGGACAGAATGCACGATACCGGATTCCCAACCATTCCCGTGGCGAGATAAATGATTATCGAAGAACAGTTCATAAAATCAGAAGGATCGGAGAGCAGATAGGGATGCTCTCTCACTATATACTAACCAATTATCCTACCAAAGAGCACAGCAAAATATGGGATATGTGAGTATATATATATATATATATATATATATATATATATATATATATATATATATATATATATATATATATATATATATATATATATATATATATATAAGCACTAGGCTCTCGCAATTCTTTCACCTACTCAGACCTAATTAAACATAAAGCTACCTACAACCTATGCTCTTGATACACAAGCTCTTAGCCCCAAAATGCCACAACTACCATCCTCCATATCAGCCTTTCACATGCAAGTCTCCATGGTCGGACAACGGTTTTGACAACCCAATTCCACTTTCACATCGTCAGACTATTTCTACAACCTTCTTATTAAAGAACCTACTGCCCTTTCACTCTGAACTCAGTCCTCTAACCAATCTAGCCCTTTACAGTTTAAGATCATCAAAACACACAATTTATAAAAGTGGCACTACCTTCCTTTGAGACACACACGTTCTGCCTAAAGGAAGACCACATTCATCACTGACCACTTCAACGGCCCTTCCACCTATGTACCTTCACTGACCGAACAAAAACTTGATCAAGCTCCGTCTTAGTCAACTCATTTAACCAACACATGAAAGCCCATCAGATTGTCAGAGCAGGTGCAGGCAGGCAGTTTGGCAACGTTAAGAGGAGTGTAAGATAGTAACCAATAGCCTACTTACATTTGGGGTGCCTACACCCACTACAGGACCACTTCCTGTGGGAAGTGGGCAACACCTTGACCCAGTGTATCTAACTTCACCAAAAACCAAGATGGCGGGATTCTATATTTCGTGTTCACTTCAGGTAGCCCACCTTAGTGGTGTAACTAGTCTAATAGTGAACATGCCTCCTGGCTTGCTAATTTTCCGGCCTCTCATAGTGCCAAATGGTTCCTGAGCTGGGGGTGGCATATCCTCTGTCTGGGGGAAGCAGAGGTCGCATATCAAAGGCGGCAGAGGCCTTGTAAGCCTCCTGCCTTGATACGCCGATTACTAGCCATCCTGCTTGGAGGAGGGGACAACACCTTTGGCTAGAGTAGGCATTGTTCCTGACTTCAGAGAGCCAGAAACGTGTCTGTAGTGGCAGGCTAATCAATACCAGTCAGCCAGCATTCTAGAGGTTGGTAGGTTTTCAGGGGACTCCTCTAAGGTGCTCTCTGGTGTCAAACACCAGTAGTGGATTTATTAAGACATGCATCCTATCTCCACAGGTTTCAGTGAAGCCATCATGGAACTCGCAATGACCAGTGCCTAGTACATATACTTAAGATGGCTTCCTTGTTCACTTGTACAAGCTAATAATTGAACTAGACAGCACAGGGGAATATCTGCTCCTGCAGATATTTTGGTTGTGTGTGTGGAGTTTTATATAGCGCAAACTAGACCCGAAGGTATCAGAGCGCTTTACATGAGCACCAGTTACGTTACAGATGGACACATTCATTTAGGTATGACCACACATGCAATTTGCCTTAGGGCTGTGAGGCCTGCTGTAGGGGTGACTTACATATAGGTCATGCAGCGTCAGAGGACATGGCACGCAGGGTGTGTGCCATGACGGGTTTTCACTTTTGTCCACACCATTTCACACAGCCTGCAACGGCAGGCTGCATGAGTTTGGTGGTAGATCCCTTAGGATGGCACAAAACATGCTCAGACCCTAAGGGACCCTTTTTGGTATCCATACCCTAGGTACCAGGGGTATCATTTACTAGAAACGTACAATGGTGCTAAAGGTCTTGCCAATTGCGGAACAACTCCATAGTTACTGTTTTGGGGGGGAAACACTGGCAGTTTGAACCTGGTTAGCAGAAAGCAAGTGCACTTCAAAGTTGCATCAAATACCAAGCCAAAAAAATGGGGTTGACCAGGTCCTAAAGGGGCATTTTCCTACACAAGTCTTCCAGGGGTTTGTAACACCATACAAAACGCATATATGTATGTGATATATCTATAGTGCAACTCTAGCCAAAAGACAGCAGCGCAAAGTACGAGGCTAAAGGTGAGCATAATGTTATCAACCGAAAGGAGATATAGCTAGTTTATGGGGTGTTAGAGCACTATGATGTAGTGTTCATGAAAGAGGTGAGCCTTTAACTCTTTTCTAAATTGGAGCAGCAGTGGAGTGTCCTGATCGGCACATAGATGTTGTTCCATAGATTACAATTTAGTCTGCCGTTTGATAGGCATCCTGGCGACTCGTGTGCTAGGAACTACCAGAGAATTAGCGCTTGTCTGAAACAAAAGCAGGGGTGCTGGTCATGATGACTTTGTAAATGACGCAGCTTCTTTGAAGCCAGTGTGGTCAGCAAAGGGAGCCAATAAGGTTCCACCAGGAGGGAAATGATGTGACGACATATCTTGAGGCCTTGAATGTACAGTGCTGCGGCATGTAGGATTTTATTAAGGGGTGCCAGTGTGGTCAGCAAAGGGAGCCAATAAGGTTCCACCAGAAGGGAAATGATGTGACAACATATCTTGAGGCCTTGAATGTACAGTGCTGCGGCATGTAGGATTTTATTAAGGGGTGCCAGTGTGGTGCCTGGGGGGCCATGGAGCAGGGCATTCCCATCATCTAGATGTGAAGGCACGAGGGCCTGAACAGCGAGCTCTAATATCACTTTCTGGAAGAAACTATTTCACTTTCTTTAGAAGACAGACTTGGTTCATGGCTGTCCTTGTTTTTGCCAATGTGCTCCTTGAAGGTAAGGTTGGTGTCCATGGTGAATCCAAGTGACTGCTTTCAGTGAACCCGATGTTCAAGGCGGTCAAAGTTCATGCTATTGAGCTAGGTTTGTACAGTTTCATGTTTTTTGTTCTTGGTAAATAACAGGAAATCGGTCTTGGTTCGGTTGAGCTTCAGGTTGGTGCTGGACATCCAGATCTAGATGATGTGGAGACAGTTTTTAAGGGACTGGATATCTGAAGCACACATTCAAATTCCAAGCCAGTATTCCAGTCAATGGTGTCCGTCATGGCATCAATGTTAAAGTACTCTCCTAACTCTTCACACATTCTACTGGGTAAACATTGTAATCCGCAAGTTCCAGAGCCAACCATCTCAAAGTAGACTAGGATGGCTCCATATCTGAGCGCTTACTATATCTAAGTTGTCCAATCTGCACACTCAAATTGCTTTGCAGATGCTCAACCCAACCAAAGCCATGATCTACTTCTATTCTTACAGTGCACTCAATACTGATACCATTTAATTCACTGATGACAGCAATATACCTTACGGCTCTGTTTAAAACATGGAGCATACTGCACCAGTGGCTCACTTTCATCACCAAAACATCCACCAATAACCCCATAACATACTTGAGTCTCCTTTTTTCGTCAGCAGGCACAGATCAATGTCCTAATCACAATCAATTTAACCTACAGATTACCCAAGACATTTTCCCTGTGTTTTCCCTAGCACTTGCACCAACTGTAATGGCTGTACAAGACCCTCTACAAATTCCACAACCCCACGTTTAAGTCACAGCCTTGTCCTAATACAATCCATCTGGCACATCATCTTCTGTCCTTCATAGCTCTCTGTATACTGCCCTTTGATCCATACATCTTTGGCATCTCATCACAGTACAGATAATTTTCTCTCATAGGCAACTTGCACTAGGACATATACCTTAGAATTTAGAGATGTTCTCTCCTTAAACACTTTCTAATCAATCTTCAAAAACTATCATCTCTACTTGGAAGCTATTTGAAAGTAGGAAAGGTCACACACCTAGTAGCTTGACCGGAAAGATCACTATTACATCTTACTAGAGCTTGTACTTCATTTTTGAGTTGAAGCCTACCAAACACAGCAGCTGTCTGGTTAAGTAAGTCCTCTTGGGGACATGCAGAAAGCTGACCTATGAATGCATTCCACCCCTTACTTACCATTGGCTTTGCCTTTTGTCACTCCCACTTACTTTCTGCTGGTTGGCTTTTGTTTTAGTCAATCAGGTTTTTGTCCTTCCCATGGAGCATAGCCAGTTTACTAACTCTCCAACTGCCTCCTTCTGTTCTTCCACCAGTACTTGCTTTTCAGGCACACTTTTCTTTCTTTCTGAAGCACTGCATGAGAGCACCTGTTCTATTCAGCTATTTGATTGTATGCTTCTCTACCCCAACCATGTTGCTCTTAAGAAGTGAGATTCAGCCCTCTGTGCTCTACTTACGGTCTTGCCCCTGTGGTGCCCCCAACCCCTGACCGAATTGCTCTCTCTGGCATTGGAGAGCTTTATGTAAGCACCAGCTACATTACATAAGATCACATTCATTTATTAGGCACAGGGAGATTAGGTGATGTGCTGAGGCTCATACGATGCTGAGCGGCGCAGAGACTTGAACCTTGTTATCCAAAGCCATCCTGGCAGTAACACCACATCCTTTTCCTCCCTCTTTCCCCATTCCAACAGCTTGCCATATTTCTCACATGTGCGTCTGCTTGAAAGAAAGTGATCTGGGAGAAGGGAGCGAGGCACCTTATTTTTTCTTTAGTCTCTGATTTGGTTTCATTAAGGGGATACAAGGTTTGCAATGCTTGAGGCTATTTATTGCAAACTGATTGTACTTTAAAACTTTCTGCACAGTTTTACAAATAGAGACAAGCCTTCTCTTCCTCACAGGGGTTGATTTGGGAGTTCTTGCGTGCTGGAAAAGTGGACAACTCTTCACACATTTTCATCAGAAGGTGTGTGAACCCTCCCCATTCCCCCCCCCATCATCATCCATGAAATCGATTATGACTCTTTACATGCGCAGGTTCTGCCAACTCTAGCAGCTACCCACCCCCCATCCTTTCGAGAATACCAAGTGTCACTTATATTGTATAGCCTTCTTCTGCCAGACACGGCTGGCAAACATAAATGCAATTGCCACAGGCACTCTTTTCATCAAGCTTGCAAGGAAGGAAGTGATCAAAACTTGCACAAAAAAATGGTTTGACATGGATTTCCACATCCCATACATTAAAACGAATAGTTTCTTACCCGTCGGTGTACTTTTGCAGCTTGAAGATCTTTCTGGATTCACTATGCTGTGCATATTCCGCAATCTGGTGGTTGGGTCCGGAATCGTAGTCTTTTTTTCTCTCTCTTTTTTTTTTTTGTCGTAGCCCAGGTGGGCGTCGACGTCCCACCATTTGGTGTACCTTCGGTGACGTCGGTGTGCTTCCGGCGGAAGCTACCATCCTTGGGCGCTATCTTCGGATTCTTTTTTCTGTCTCTTTTTCATTTTTGTTTTGTAGTGAATCCATGGCTATGTTTGTTAATCGTTCTTTCAACGTTATTCTTTCCACGTATCTTGTAATCGTTCCAACTTGCTTTCTTTTCTATGTGTTTCCACCCTCTTCTCCAGCCTCCTCTTTCTGGCGGAGGCGGGCGGGTTCGCTAGTGAATCCAGAAAGATCTTCAAGCTGCAAAACTACACCGACCGGTAAGAAACTATTTGTTTTGCAGCGTGAATCTTTCTGGATTCACTATGCTGTGCATAGATTTTGTAGCGGTTTTCGTTACTTTTGTGGCGGTTGGGTGGAAGATGAGCGTTGGTTGTTGAAAATATGTTGAAGCACTTTTTGTCCTACTTGTGCTTCTTTGTTCATCTGTACATCCACGCAATAGTGCTTAGTGAAAGTGTGCACTGAAGCTCATGTTGCCGCCAGGCATATGTCCTGAATTGGTGTGTTGGCCAGAAAGGCAATTGTTGCTCCCTTCTTCCTGGTGGAGTGGGCCTGTGCCCCTCCTGTTAGCTCCTGGCCAGCTTGTTTGTGGCAGAATTGAATTGTCTGTGCGATCCATCGAGCTATGGTGTTTTTAGTCACTGGTTTGCCCATGTAACTGTTTGCGAAGGACACGAAGAACTGTTTTGTTTTCCTGTGTTCCTTCGTTCTTTCAATGTAGTGCATCACAGCCCTTCTTGCGTCTAGGGTGTGGAGCGACCTCTCAGCGCTTGTGGTGGGGTTTTGGAAGAAGCTAGGGATCTGAATACTCTGATTCATGCGGAACCTTGACACCACCTTTGGCATGAAGTGTGGGTCAGTTCTCATCACGACCCTGTCACTGTGTATCTGGATGTAGGGTTCCTGCAGTGTGAGTGCCTGCAGTTCGCTCACCCTTCGTAGCGAGGTGATTGCTACCAGAAAGGCCGTCTTCATTGTTAACATTTGCAGTGATGCTTTGTGGATGGGTTCGAAAGGTGCTTTCATGAGCTCCGTCAGTACCACATTTAAGTTCCAGGCCGGTGGCGGCATTCTCTTTGGCGGCGCTATTCTTTTAGCTCCTTCCAGGAATCTTTTTACGACTTGGGATGTGAAGAAGCTTCTCCCTGTTTCTCCTCTTGTGTATGCCACAATCGCTGCCAGGTGCACCCTCAGCGAGGATGAGCTTAGCTTAGCCTTAATTAGGTGCGTGAGGTACCTTAGCACTGTGGATTCCTTGGTCAGTTTCCTTTGGAGCTGTTTCTTGCAACACCATTGAGTGAATCTTTTCCATTTTTCCCCATAGCACTTGCGTGTGCTGGGCCTTCTTGCCTCTCGCAGCACCCGCAGGGTGCTCTCTGGTAGTTTTAGGTGTGCGAATTCTAAGTCCTCAGGAGCCAGGCTGAGAGGTTGAGGCTCTCTGGCTCTGGGTGTAGAATTTCTCCGTTTTCCATGGAGAGTAGGTCTCTTCTTTTTGAGAACTTGTGGGGGGGGAGGGGGGGGGGGCCTGCGCCATCTCCATTATCTGAGAATACCAGGTCTGTCTGGCCCATTGTGGTGCCACAAGGATGAGCGTCATGTTGCTCTTCATGCATTTGTTGAGAACCCTGGGGATCAGGGGTATCGGGGGGAAAAGCGTAGGCAAATGTTTTTGACCAGCTTATCCATAGGGCATTCTCCTGGGACAGTGCCTCTGGTTGCCTGGATGCAAAGTATTGGCATTTTGCATTCCGGTGTGTTGCAAATAGGTCTATTGTTGGGGTGCCCCATTTCCTGAATAGTCTCTCTGTTTCCTGACTGTTGAGTTCCCACTCGTGGGACGCTGAAGTCTGCCTGCTGAGCCAATCCGCTTCTACATTGTCCTTCCCTGGCAGGTGTATGGCTAGCAGGTCTATTTTTAGTGGTATAGCCCATTTCCAGATCTCCTGTGCCAAGTTTGACAGAGGGAACGATTGAGTTCCCCCCCGTTTGTTTATGTAAAACATCGTTGTGGTGTTGTCTGTTTGTATTAGCACCTTCTGGTTGTACAGGTGTTTCTGAAAAGCCTTGAGGGCTAGCAACACAGTTTTCAGTTCCAGGTAGTTGATGTGCTTGACTGCATCTGTAGCGCTCCACAGACCCCTCACTCAGCCTGTTCATGTGTGCGCCCCACCCCTTCTGGGATGCGTCTGTGGTGATGGTCACTGTTGGGTCCGGTGGTGTTAGAGGTTTCCCTTCTGTTATTCTCTCCTTCGTCCACCACCTTATCTCTTCCTGCACCCTGTGCGTTACAACCACTAGATCCTCCCAACTTCCTGTAGCTTGTGACCATTGTTGTTGCAGCCACTCTTGGAGTGGTCTCATTTGTAGGCGTACATTGGGGACCAGGTGTATGCATGATGCCATCATCCCCAAGATCTTGCTCACAGTCCTCACTGTCAGAGCTCGCCCCTTCTGGTAGTGACGTTTCTCCCTCAGTAGGCTGAGCGTTCTCTTTTCGCTCGGTAAGACTCTGCATTGGACGGTGTCGATCTGGGCTCCCAGGAAGATCTTCACTTGCTCTGGTTCCATCGAGCATTTGCCCCAGTGTATGGAGAAACCCAGGCTTGCTAGCGTTCTTGTCACCTGTTCTGCATGCTCTTTGCATGTCCTGTAAGAGCTTGCCTTTACCAGCCAGTCATCGAGGTAGGGGTACACGTGTATCCCCTTTCTTCTTAGGTGTGCGGCCACTGCCGCGAGGCATTTGGTGAACACCCGTGGTGCGGACTTTAGGCCGAAAGCCAGGGTCGTGAATTGGTAGTGATCCTTGTTTACTGTGAACCTTAGCATATGCTTGTGCTGCCTGTTCATGGGGATGTGCAGGTACGCATCTTTGAGGTCTGTGGTGGACAAGAAGTCCTCGGCTTTTATCTGTGGGATGACCTCTTGTAGGGACGTCATTCTGAATATTTGAGTGTTGACGTATTTGTTTAGGAACCGTAGGTCCAGGATGGGTCTTAGCCTTTCGTCCACTTTTGGCACTAGGAAGTACTTTGAGTACACTCCCTTGTTCCGTTCTTTGAAAGGAACTCGTTCGATGGCCGCTTTGAGGAGGAGTTCTTGGGCTTCCTCTTGCAGTATTTGCAGCTCTCTTCCCGAGTGCTGTCTTTTCTTTGGTTTTCTGTTTGGTGGCCTCTTTTCCAACTCTATGCAGTATCCGAACTGCATAATATTGAGCATCAACTTGTCTGTTGTTATTTTTCTCCACTCCTGGAGAAAAAATCTCAATCTTCCTCCTACCGGCGTTACATGTTCCTTTGTGTCTTATCCGTGTAGCCCTCTCCTCTTTGTTTTTCCGTGCTCCTCCCCCGGAGGGTTTGGGTGGTGGAGCACCTTCTCTCGTGTTTAGTCACTTAGAGGGGGGTTGTTCACCGCCTCTCCTTCTCTGGCCCCGTCCATTTCCTCTTGACCGAAAGGACTGGCCCCTGCTTTGGTAGTTCCAGCTTTGCCTCTGATGGCCCTGGTGGCCTTGGTTGTCACTCTGATGCCCCTGGTGGAAACTCTGGTGAGAATCTCCTCGCTGACTTCCACCTCTGGCGTTCGGCCTCCGTGTAGGAGTGCCCCTTCTCATCCCTCTGAACTGCAGGGCCCCCATGGACCTTGCCGTCTCGTTGTCCTTCAGTTGGGTGAGCTTATCATCAACTGGGGCTCCGAACAGTGTTTCACCGTTGAAGGGTGTGTTCAGGATGTTGTTCTGAACCTCAGCCTTGAATTCTGAGATCCTGAGCCAGGCTTGCCTTCTTTCTGTGATGCCTATGGCCATCAGTCTGCTGGATGTTTCTGCCCCATCCAAGGATGTTTTCAGGCACGAATTGGCGATGCTCTTCCCCTCTTCCACAAGGTGCGATGCCCTCTCACGGTATTGTTCCGGGAGGTGCTTGAGCAACTGTCCCATCTCATCCCAGTGCTGGTATTGATGCCTATTCAGGAGGGCGTTGGAATTCGCCATCCGCCAGTGCGTTGCGGCGTTCCTCTCAATCTTCCTGCCAGTTAGATCCATCCTCCTGCTTTCTTTGTCAGGTGGGGGTCCAGATGTTGTTGGGACGTTTGCCCTTTTCCTGGCCGTTGCAGCGATTATAGAATCTGCTGTGACTGATCCCTTGATGTAAGCTGGGTCTTGGGAGGAGAATTTGTATTTCTTCTCTGTCCTCGGCGTTACAGATCTGCATGTAGCCGGGTCCTTGAAGGCCTCCTTCCCCTGGTCTGTGATACTCTTGAGCATGGGCAGGAACTGGCTTCTTGTCTGTATGGGGAGCAATGTCTCGAGCAGGAAGTCTGCTTTTGGCTTCTCCTCTTCCAGCTTAACTCCATAAGCTGCTGCCGCCTTTCTTACCACCTCATTGTATGCCCCAATGTCATCCGGTGGCGAAGGCCTCGAGGGGTATGTTTCCACCGCCTCCTCTGGGTTTTCGGCCTCGATGTCCTGCCATTCCTGGTCTTGGACCGTCGAGGAACCTGAGCCGTAGCTTGACTGCTGTTCCCCGTAATCCCCTTCTGTGTAGTAGAGGTCTTCCTCCTCTTTGTGCTCCGAAGGTTCCAGAGTTTTTGGCGACTCTTCGACGTCGAACTCCTCGAGCTCCTGTACCTCAGCGACGGTCGGTGCCGGCTTCGAGGGGATCTTGTAACTTTTCATCTTTTCATCGAAGTCCTTCTTTCTCTGAAGGATGTTCTCCATTTCGGCCTCGAGCCTTCTTCTCTTTCTCTGCATTTCTGCGGCCTGTTCGCCGTCGAGCGTTTCGGCCGCTCTTTTCGGCGGCGTCGTCGACGAAGCTTTCTTCGGCTCTTTTTCTTTCGACGTCGAAGTCCCTTTTTCGGGGGCTTGCTTCGATGACCTTTGCTTTTCGCTGGTCTTCGGCCTCCGGGAGTCCTTCTCGGAGGATCCGCTGGGCTCTTTTTCGGAGGATGCAGCTTCGGTCGTCGATTTGTTCGGCGCCGGTGCTCCTTTCGAGGCTCTGTGCTCAGACTTTCGAGAGTCTGCCTCATGTTTGAGGCCCTGTGGGAGTTTTCGGGGTCGTAGACTCTTCTACCTTATCAGGCGTTTTCTTATCGGTCTCAGCGACCGTGAAGTCATCTGGGCCTTCGGCGATCTTGTCCTCGTCGTCGGTGGAGAGGCCAAGTTCATAAAGCGTCGGGGCTTGGCCCTTGCCCTGCATCGTGTGGTGAGCCGTCCTCTGTCTTTCTCGAACTCGGAGTGTCTTCGGCTTGAAGACGGAGCAGGCGTTGCAGTCTCTGCTCTCGTGGTCGATTGGCAGGCAGAGGTTGCAGACTGGGTGCTGGTCCTTCTGTGCGAACTTGTGGTGGCAGTTCTTGCAGAATTTAAAGGGCGTCTTGTACATCCCAGCGCTCAGGGGGCCCCCTGTGCGCGCATTCCTCCAAGGACGTCGAAGATTTCGAAGTTCTCTCCTTTCTTCGTCGTCTCTTTTCTAAAGGTCCTCTTCTCTCGATGTTCTCAGGTCTTCACCGTTGAAGATTTGCTGTATTTTCTCCTTTCCTCCTCCAAAACTTCTGGAGCTTCACGCGACGATCCAGACCCAACGGCGGAAAAAAGAATCTGGAGATGGCGCCCAAGGGTGGTAGCTTCCGCCGGAAGCACGCCGACGTCACCGAAGGTACACCAAATGGTGGGACGTCGACGCCCACCTGGGCTACGACAACAACAACAAAAAAAAAGTGAGAAAAAAAGATTACGATTCCGGACCCAACCACCAGATTGCGGAATATGCACAGCATAGTGAATCCAGAAAGATTCACGCTGCAAAACTATGCTTTTTGTACTCAGTTACATCTGGATGCAGTTGTTGCTCCTTCGCATCTTGTCAATAACGGGGCTTAACGTTACTCGAGTTAGTTGTACTTGGTGCCTCTGCCTCAGGAAAATTAATGGTCGACTCAGTAGTTCACAGACAGACCTCAAAAGCAGTCTCATTAACATCATGAACCATCTGTGCAAATGGAAGAGAGAGCACTCTCAGAACTAGCTTACTTTGTTTACAACCAACTGGAAGACATTCTGGCAGATCACCCACGCCCTACTGCAAAGCAGGAGCTGTAAACTCTGCCCCTTCCAGCCTCATTCAGCTCTGGTGACAACAGTCCTGGGGAGAGTAAGTGATAGTCTGCACAAACGCAGCTCAACACTGTTAAAGGTGCCACTACCGGGAGAATACAACTCTTCTATAAATTCACTGTCACAGGTCAGTGACCTGTAATTCTTGTTCTTTCAGACTCACCCTATGGATCCGCAACAATTTTTAGAATTGCCTGCTCATCCTGTTGCCATTTTGCTGGAGTCTGATTTCAGAAGCAGGACTTGGATCTTGCACCTCGTTTGATTTTGGGTGCACACAGTTAAGACATTTATTCAGTGTGGTTTTGGACAGATCTGGATAATACCTGTGTGGCTTCCTCACACAATACCATTTTCACATAAGAACTTTCACTTCTGAAACAAGCATACTTTATTACGGCATTATTAAACACTATAAAAAACTACTTTAGGAAGAACTTTTACCAGAATTGTACGTTAACTACTCATTATGTCAGTACACCTATTAAAGGCATGTGGGAGTAAAAGACTTTCATTAGGTAGGAGATCGGGCACAAAAACATGTTTTGTTACATTTAAGTACTTGAACAAACAAGCATTGGCAGAGACAATAGGTCTCGCCTATGCAAGATCTATTGATCTTGTCAATGGTTTTGTTAGCCATGATGTACAGCAGCGTGGGTGAAAACAAAAAACGATAGGACATGGTTAGCGCTGGCCACAAAATAGCACCTTTCCCCCCTTCATTTTTAGCCGTGCTGCTATACCACATGGCAAAAACGCATTCTCAAAGCCAATATCTCTTGCATAGGCGGGAGCTATTGGCGTTGTGCTTGCTGCTATCCCAATATTCATCCCAGAAAAGTGATTACAGATTGAATCCTTACTACCATGTATCAGATGCACCATATACTCTAATTCTCTCAAGCATTTCAGATAAGGATTTACAATTGTGGAAATACAAATACATCAAGCACAGATTTGTGAATGTATGGAAGGGCAGAGTTCAGGGAAAGTCAGAAAAATTGCAGAAAAGATAGGTGAAGGGGAGTAACAGCAGATTTCAGGCAAGCCAAGCTCTGCTAATTCAGTTTCTAGCTCCAAACTACATCCATTTTTTACAACTGTTCATAGGAGAGATCATAGGCATAAAATGAGAAAAAAAATATTTATATACACACACACCCTCAGTAATACTACATATCGCTCATTCATGTATTAAGATACAGGAACATACATGCACTATTTATTACAACTTTTAATACAGTGAATGAACCAAGTGAAATGGCTTAAAATAAACAGTTGCTTTTCGGCGCCCATTTCACAGAATTAGTGCTCTTAAAACAACATACAGATCAAACAGTGTTAAAGTAGCAGTAAAATGACCTGGTTAATTACCACAGATTAAAAAGCTTTCTGTAGCTAATTAAGGAACACACTGTATTTTTCCTGCTCACAATGGAAGGCACCTTTGGAAACAAATGTGTCATTTGTACACAGAATTTACAAATAGAATGTTTTGAGAAAAAAATTGCATTATGTCAACTTGGTAAAAGATCACCTTATAGAGAAGTAGTGTAAGTGTCTATATACCCTAACATAATACTGTGGGCAGTCAATATAGTCATTAACCATGGTACAGGGACATCGCCACATCCCGCTTGCCGAACCTGGTGCAATATTTATCATCCCAGTCTGGCACTATTGATGAGCACACACAGATAACAGCCAACAAACTGTACTTATGTACAATGGGATTGTGTGGTGCTGAGAAATCGGTGAACAAATGGAGTGCTGATGTGCTATATGACACTGAAATTAAAAAAAAGACGTTTTCAGAAACCCTTGAAAGAAGTCATATGACAAATGGTGAATGAGAATAATGCAGCAAAACCCAAAACCAAAGCCAAATGCATGTAATTAGCTCAGCATCACCTTATTTGATGTAGAAGGAATGTAACCTAGCATGGTTTCATCCAAAGAAAAAAAGGAATGGTCTATAAAAACCTCACCCAATGCAAGAGTCAGTCTGTCCCTGTTGCATCTTCCAATAAAATGTCTTTTGGTACATCTCAATACAACTACTCCAATCCAACTACAGTGAAACTAAAGCATGAAGTGAAACTAAAGCATGACAGCAAATAGAATAATAATGTCGCAGTCCAGCTTTTTTTTTTTTTTTTTTTTTACATGTTTGGCAGGTATAATCAAAGCAGAGGCCAAACTGAACATCCTCAGTAGAGGCAGATGGGCAGCAACAATGCAGTTCATCCTTGCTCTGGTGAAGCATACATTGTTACAGCTAAGTGTGCCAGTCACCACATGAATGGCCAACCTTAAAATAAAGGTGGTTATCCTAACCAAAAAACCTCTCCTGATGCGAGTATGATACTAGCCTATAATGAACTCAACTAAGAGAACAGAGTTCCATCATAACTAAAATTCATGCAACACAAAGGAGGAAGTATTGTCAGATAAAATCTCACCAGTTGAAGGAGAGATTTTACAGTCAAAGCCAACACGGATCATTTTCAGTTTGGGAGAGCATGGCTGGACGCCACACAAGATGGCAGCTGCTCATCAGAATCATGAGAAGCATCAGCGCTTCACAGAGGAAACTTTGGCCTCTCTTCCCAAATACTGTCTGCGCCCCACAGACAGTGAAAGGCAGCCACAACCCAGCAATGCCTGTGCTTCCTGTTTCAGTGGAGCTTTGACTCCATTTCTGACTCTGGAGGTGACACACATCTCAATGCTGCCATTTTCAGTCTGAGTAGCAAAGCGGAGGTCATCTTTTTAGGTCTCGCGTGGCGTACTGCGTACATGCGCAGTCGAGCTTGCAAGATTTTATGTGTTAGAGTGAACTTCACTAGCGAGGGTTAACCCCCGCCCCTCTCCTCTATTGGCTAGCCTCCTAAACGGTGGCCAGCCATTGGAGAAGAGGTCCTAGTAACGTTCTTCTTTCTCTCTAAGCCCCATCCTTTTCAGACTGGGTTCCTTGCCTTACGTTTGCGGTAAAAGGTTTCTTATCTTCTTTATGGGTCCAGATGGCCCCATAAAGAAGATAAGGAACCTTTTATGCCAGCAGCAAGTCAGTCTGAAAGGGACGGGTCTGGCGAGCGCTTGAGCTTGACAAGGTATACAAACTTAGAACGCGCTACATTCCTGTTACCTACAGGATGGGTCACATGCACCGCATTGCCCCGTTGTGGATGGCAACCCCTACTGCAGAGAGTTCCCTAACACCATTACTGCGCCGACTGCCACTGCCTAAGATTCTCATGTTCAATTATTTATGGGTTCATGTGCTCACTTTATTTGGAAAATCGGAACAGTTATTATAATGAACAGCGTTCAAAACCGAGTAGGTAACTGTGACGATAAACATCCCGAGGCCTCCCCTAGGGACAAAGCACAACATCAACCACTGCCGCAACCATGAAGAATGGCTTTTTACATGCATGGGCCATATTTACTGGTCCTGATGGACGTAGGTGGGCGCCCAAACTACTAAACAATGCACTGCCAGCCAATCTGCATACCCGCTCCAGTTCTTGAAACTGGTCCATCATTCAAAATAGTTCAGCCATTCTGTCCAGTCTCCTGCGAGATCAGGAAAACGGCGTGCACTTGTGGCACCTTCCCCTACGCCTGCCACCCGGTGCCTATCTGCGCTGATTGCTGGGGCAGGGCACCATGGTTCCTGCCATGACGAAGAGGGCCCCTGAGTTCCCATGGGCAAAGCACCCCTGGGCCACGAGCCCAGACACCTCCGGCGGCCGCAACTCATGGCCCATAACTTCTACCCCACAGTCAGGACCCACAACACCCGCTTCGCCACGTCTTAGCGGCTTGACTTGCAGTTATGCGCTACGGCTCATGCACGCCTCCCGGCAGTCTCTGTAATTAATTGGGAAACTGCACTAGTGATCAAGTCGACGAGTAAATACATAACTAAAGGTTACCACTGCACCGTGGCCACGGATGAACAGGCCACCCCCGAGGCAGCCCGGGGTCGGCATGGAAAAAAATTAATGTTGACCCCGTCGATAACACCTGCACTTCCCGAGGTACTCGCCCGGGCCGCCGCCTACAACATTGACAACCGGACACAAGTCCTCCCGCACGTCGCCTGATGCCACTCCTGTTCCGAACCGCGCCCCCCCCCTACGAAACATGCCCAGGAGCTGTGGCCCCATGGGCACACACAGCCCTGGCCCTCTGTTCCGCACCACCACCAGGCCAGGAAGGGGGGGGCTCGTTGATGACCTGGGCCCCGAACACCTGGCCAGCTCTACCCGTTCTGTCAGATAGATAGGGGAAACGGCTAGAGTGGGAGAGGAACCCACAGCGTATCCAGCGGAGGACAAAACAGAGTCCCTGCACAGAGAGCCAGCCGGAAATGTACAAGGAGAAAAAAAGAGAAAACATTCACGGACGCAATTAAAGTGTGGGCGTTCTTGCTTCTCTGAGACTGTTTGAAAAACTTTTTTTTCTGTCTTGGGACTGAGAGAGGGTGGAAAGTTGCCTGATCCGCCCGTCAAAGAGCAAATGGAGGGCATCATCTCCGACTTTGAAGGTTTGTGATCATTTCCTTTATCGATCCGCTATCACCACTTTGGGGGTGGGGGGGAGGGAGAGTTGCAAGAGGGAGAGACTTGGGGTGGCTCTCAGCGCTGCAGCCCTGTGGAGGAGAGTTAAACACCTGGCGCTGCCATGTGCTTTATCCAGGAGACAGGGCAGAGTGATAAAGTAGCACACCAGGAGTGATTACCGGCAGCCCCGTCTGGCTGGGCGGCTGTGGGTGTGTCGCCGGGGAGCTGGCACGCTGATGGGGGTCGCTGGCTCTAGCTGCGTGGGCCCAACTCTTGTCCCAGCAGAAAAAAAAATTGGCAAAGCCAGTAGGCCTCACCGACATTAGAACTATTGGCTTTTTCAATGTGATTGTTTTAGCCATGTTGTAGTGTGTGTGTGTGTGTGTGTGTGTGTGTGTGTGTGTGTGTGTGTGTGTGTGTGTGTGTGTGTGTGTGTGTGTGTGTGTGTGTGTGTGTGTGTGTGTGTGGCTCTGTGTGTGTGTGTGTGGCTCTGTGTGTGTGTGTGTGGCTCTGTGTGTGTGTGTGGCTCTGTGTGTGTGTGTGGCTCTGTGTGTGTGTGGCTCTGTGTGTGTGTGTGTGTGTGTGGCTGTGTGTGTGTGGCTCTGTGTGTGTGTGTGTGTGGCTCTGTGTGTGTGTGTGTGGCTCTGTGTGTGTGTGTGTGGCTCTGTGTGTGTGTGTGTGTGGCTCTGTGTGTGTGTGGCTCTGTGTGTGTGTGGGGCTCTGTGTGTGTGTGGGGCTCTGTGTGTGTGTGTGGCTCTGTGTGTGTGGCTCTGTGTGTGTGTGTGGCTCTGTGTGTGTGTGTGGCTCTGTGTGTGTGTGTGGCTCTGTGTGTGTGGCTCTGTGGCTGTGTGTGTGTGTGTGGCTGTGTGTGTGTGTGTGGGGCTCTGTGTGTGTGTGTGGCTCTGTGTGTGTGTGTGTGTGGCTCTGTGTGTGTGTGTGTGTGGCTCTGTGTGTGTGTGTGTGGCTCTGTGTGTGTGTGTGTCTGTGTGGCTCTGTGTGTGTGTGTGTCTGTGTGTGTGTGGCTCTGTGTGTGTGTGTGGCTCTGTGTGTGTGTGTGTGGCTCTGTGTGTGTGTGTGTGGCTCTGTGTGTGTGTGTGTGTGGCTCTGTGTGGGGGGCTCTGTGTGTGGGGGGGCTCTGTGTGTGGGGGGGCTCTGTGTGTGGGGGGGGCTCTGTGTGTGGGGGGGCTCTGTGTGTGGGGGGGCTCTGTGTGTGTGGGGGGGCTCTGTGTGTGGGGGGGCTCTGTGTGTGGGGGGGCTCTGTGTGTGGGGGGGCTCTGTGTGTGGGGGGGCTCTGTGTGTGGGGGGGCTCTGTGTGTGGGGGGGCTCTGTGTGTGGGGGGGGCTCTGTGTGTGGGGGGGGCTCTGTGTGTGGGGGGGGCTCTGTGTGGGGGGCTCTGTGTGGGGGGCTCTGTGTGGGGGGCTCTGTGTGTGGGGGGCTCTGTGTGTGGGGGGGCTCTGTGTGTGGGGGGGCTCTGTGTGTGGGGGGGCTCTGTGTGTGGGGGGGCTCTGTGTGTGTGGGGGGGCTCTGTGTGTGGGGGGGCTCTGTGTGTGGGGGGGCTCTGTGTGTGTGGGGGGGCTCTGTGTGTGTGGGGGGGCTCTGTGTGTGTGGGGGGGCTCTGTGTGTGTGGGGGGCTCTGTGTGTGTGGGGGGCTGTGTGTGTGTGGGGGGCTCTGTGTGTGTGGGGCTGTGTGTGTGTGGGGCTGTGTGTGTGTGGGGCTGTGTGTGTGTGTGTGGGGGTGCAAAGGCAATAGGTCTCGCATTTGCGAGAGATTAAGCTATTGGCATTGTAAATGACAGTGCCATTTATTTATCTGTTTTCAAAACCAACACATACATAAAAATGTTGTCATTTACAATGCCAATAGCTCTAACTTTTGAAAGGCTAGACCGTTGCATTGTAAATGCTTGTTCCAACAGGACGCAAGTTGTTTCAACTGCTTTTAGGGCTACACATAATTGCGTATGGTGGCACTTTGTCTATATTCAGGTTTCGAGGGTATTATCTTGAAGAAAAAAAATGAAATTCTGCATGCTCGTTTTCCCTCTACTTCCAATACATCAAATGACTGCTTTCACTTGAGGTTCAAATATTGCTATACACTTTTAACAATAGAGCAATAATAATTGTGTGCTGCCTTCACTTCTGGCTCAAGCTATTTCATTTCGAATTGCCTGGATAACCAGCTCCCACTCTTCTTCACTGAACTGGCTACATCGCTTTATATGGGGAGACCAACTAAAAAGTGCAAATTGGCAGTAATTCATCCCCCTTTTCCAAGTCTGCAAAGGCTCTTCCTGTAATTGGTACTCAGGTAGCAGAATCTATCCTGGTATGCTCTGTCAACATGGAGAACGCCATGGGATTTCTAAGGGAGTGTTCTCCCTCCTCTCACGCCACTGGCACCATTTCAAAACAAGCATTAGCATAGCCAATGTCTTGCCTTTTGGACCTTATAAGTGTTTAGCCATGCAGCACATTATACTGGTATTAATACAATACAAAATAAATGATGTTATGTCATACGTGTGTGTTATATATTTGGACATATTTTACTTGTGTCTAATAGCACTCAATTTAAAACACGGTAAGTGAATTGCTAGGATAACTTGGTGTGTTATGACCAAAAGATAACGTTTTCCAGAAAAATAATATTTCCCAGGAGACATACCCCATAAAAGTAATCAAGACTGATCAACAAGAGCACCAGCTGATGCATTGACCAATAAATATTGCAAGAAATGTTGAAAATAATGTTACGAGATTAACTGAAAAACACTTCAAATAAATCTGAACACCATAGAATACCGTAGGATCCTCGCCTGTGTGATGCCTTGGAGTTAACTCATTAGTCACCCAAAGTAATTCTAGCTTGCTGCCACTGCAACACAAAACTATACAAGCACCATTCCATGATTTGAAAATATCTCAACTAGGTTACGGACATTTTTAACAGGTGCATTATCCGCTGCGCAATCTGACTTCATTCTGGGACCTATAAAGAATCTGATTTAAGGTTAATTTGTATAGGGGGGGGGGGGGGACATTGAATGGGTGCAACCCGATTACTGTATATTTTATACACACCAGTAGTCTATCAATCTGTGCGTCCTTGCACACGGCTGCATTTGCCTTGTGTTTGGGACGCACTGTACTTTTTATTTTATTTTCAAAAGGCACTTCGTTGTTTTCTAACTTCACTTGGGGTGTGTTTGATTGGCGTGTATTGATGCAGCAGTTTAAAATTGGAGGGAATGGGAGAAATAAAAGTTAGAAAATGGGACCAACTAGGAGGCTCACGGTTTTTCAGGAGTTCTGGTGCACGAAATGAAAACAAGAGCTGGAACAAAAATGAGGTATAACGTTAACACGTCAAAAAGGCTGTGGGACTAAAATGGAAGAGTTCAGAGTTGGAATGCAAGGTTTGAAGTGAAACATTAGGCAAGAAAAAGGCTTTGAAATTTGTGCAGGTGATAGAGGCCTGAACCTAAAGCTAGATGGGAAGGTAAGATTTAATAAAGTGCCAAAGTAGAAGGAAGTAAAACTATAATTTTAGTCGAAGCAAAAGTGCGTGAGGGCCTCAAAATATCAAGGCATGAGGCCCTGCCCTAGTTCTGGTGTACGCTCAAACAGTTTAGTTGTGCACCTTTCAACAGACAATGTGCACTGCGGAAATGCGGCAAGTACATCGTAGCAGCCTAAAATCTTCTCTACTGAAGCAAGGTAAGCCATCACTGATCACAAGGCCAGAAGGAAGAGGCATGCTTCTCTGTACACGTGCTCTCTGATTTACCGGGACAGCGGATACCTCTGCAGACATTGCCACTGACTTTACAACTTAGAAGATGAATATGGCAGTCAGCTCGGCAGTTTCTTCTCGTGGTATTAAATGCTACCTCGGAAGGGTGCCACTTCTGCAGCTTGACGACCTCCAGCCTCCCCTTCTACACAGTGCAAAATGGCGACCAACCGTTGCAGGCTCTGTGATGTGTAGATAAAATTTAGGCGGGTGGCTGCCATGCTGAAACATGAAGCGTGGTGGCCGTGAAGCGGGAGCAGTGCTGATAGAATAAAAGGTGCGTGGCCTCTTGATGTGGCCGTGATGGTGAAATATAAAAGCAGATGTTGTGCTGATAAAAGCAAGGTGCACAAGATTTACAGGGCGTTGGAGCGCCGAGTGACATAAGCACTTGTGTTAAGAGCTCAAAACAAGAATTACAGCCCTGTTTACAGAAACAAAGTCAGAGCTCAAAGCGCCTGAAAAGATTGAGCGCTCGTGCAGTGCTCTTGGACAAAGGAAAAAGTAGACCCTTTTACAATTTTTAAAATGGCACAAGTGGAAGGCTACAAGTACTGGGCCCGGCTCCATGAGAGTGAACAACAGATGAAAAGGAGAGACAAATAGGAAAGATTAACCACTTGAAAGCAAGGATTAATGAAGGGCACTGAAAGAAACAAATGAAAAGTAATGGGCGAGCTGTAAGCCCACAAAATATATATACAATATGACAGGAAGAGACGGCACAAATCTGTCTAGGCTTGATCTGAAAATCTTCAACTACCAGCTCGGTTAAACGGCCCCAAAAAAAGAGACCTTGGCTCACCTACCAAATCACCTACTCATTTTACTTTGGAGGACATCATGGAAGCCCTAAAACCATTTATTGTCCATACGAACACTTCCTTACATCGCATTGAGGAAAAATGGTCCTCACATGACTAAAATCTCAACACTGGAAAAAAGAATGAGCAATCTTTATGATTCCACCGCTGATATTTCTCAAATGACTGAAGACATCACTCAACTTAAATGACTCACTGAAATTTGTAAAGTAGGAATAGAAGATATAATCTTCATCTTTTCGGTATTCCAGAAGGTTCAGAAGGCTCCAATATGATCAACATTCTGCAAACGGTGATCCCTTCAATTGTACGCCTGCCTTCTAATTCTCCTCTGTCCATTCAACATGTTCACTGCTTAAGACCTTGGTCGGCATAGGGCCCTAGCTCCTGCCCTAAAGGAATCATCCTTTTCCTAAAATTCACTTAACTAATGCAAATTCAGCCTGTGGCAAAAAAGGTGGGGTCTCTTCAATGATCAGGCAATAAGGTGTTTTTCACACAGGATTTTTCTCCCTCTACAGCAGCTCGCCGGAAGCAATTCCTAGACCTACGCCCTCAATTGAGATCCTGGAATATCAGATATAGACTACTTCATCCATCCATCTTTAAACTCACTTTCAAGGACAAATACTATTCCTTTGAAGAACCTGCTGATCTACAACTCTTCATCAACCTACACAAAACTGAAGCCATGGACTTGGGGACACCCTCTACTGGATGATTTGTTGTATTATACAATTATTTAATTGTTTATTTTTTCTCGCTTAGCTAACAGATTGTTACAAATTACTACCACATACTGATTGTTTCACCTTTTCTTCTTTTAACTCTTTTTTAAACTGGAACCTCTTTTGGACTCTCCGAATTGTATCTTTTCTCATACTCTGTTTGAATTATCCCAAATGTCCTCCTCCAGCTTTCGTATGGTGAGTTCGGTCTTCCTCTTTTAATCCTAGAGCCTCATGTGCATTTGTTATTATTGTTGCCCCTCTGTACATTGGCCCATCATAAATGTTGGTGTGTCTTTTTTCTTTATTCTCACGTTTACACGTATTAGTATACCGATTCTCCTGTATATGCATTGAAGCTGCTCTTGCCAGTCTCTCTCAGGTGCTCCACAGTCCCTTCACCCTCTGGGGTTTCTTTTGCCTTTTTCTTTTTCTTTTCCTTCAGCATTCAGGGTCCTAGGTCCTTGTGATGCCATATCTATGTGCCCATAATTTACGAAGGATATATCCCTCCATCTTTGCCCACTCTTTCTCTTCTCCATATCCTTTCTCTCATATCACTCCGATTTATTTATTTTATTTCGGATTTGTATTGCGCATGGCTGCCCCAGCGACGGGCGTCCCAGCGCCACCAGAGACCGAAGACAGGGGCCTGGAAGCGAAACAGAGTGCTAGACAGCAAAAGCAGGGAAGAGCCAGGTCTTTAAGGCTTTACGAAACACCAGCTGATTTGGAAAAGCTCTAATGGGAGCCGGGAGCGAGTTCCAAAGTTTCGCCGCCAGACAGCGGAAAGAATGCCCACCGGCTCTAGCTCTCCAGACTCGAGGGGTACAGACCAACACTAGGTCGGCAGATCTCAGCGGGCGCCCAGGCACATAGAGCTCTAACAAATTAGATAGCCCTGATGGTGCCTGGCGAGTCAAGATCTTATGCGATATGAACAGCGCCTTGAACTGAATGCGCTCTACGACAGACAGCCAATGGAGTTTGGGAAGCACATGCACAACTGAGCAAGATCTAGGCAGTGAAACCAGGATGCGGACCGCCACATTCTGGACCCTCTGAGGGCGCGTGATGCTGGCCTTGTTGGCGCCCAAATAGAGGGAATTCCCATAGTCAAATCTGGACAGAATTGATGCCTGGACAATGGTCTGACGCACCTTAGGAGGGAAAAAACCAAGCAAAGGTTTCAGGACTCGCAGCAGCCCGAAACAGAACCCTGCAATCGCTTTCGATTGTGTGTCAAAGGTCAAGCCGTTGTCGAACCACACACCCAAGTTCTTCACAACCTCCTATGGGAGTGGGGCGGGTTTGAGACTATCCGGCCAGCACTGTTCGGACCATAGCTCCCGGTCCTTCCCGAACAGCAAAATCTCCTATTTACTAGCGTTCAACTGTTAACTGTTTGCCGCCATCCAATCAGAGACTGCAAGGAGGTCTTCTTTGAACTTACCCAAATTGGTATCGCATTTCTTCGAGAAAGCGATCACCAATTGGGTGTCGTCGGCATACAACACCAAGGACAGCCCCCTGCCCTTTGCCACCTCCGCCAGGGGTCTAACATAAATGTTAAACAAAAGTGGGCTCAATACTGAGCCCTGCGGCACCCCCTGATACAAAGCAAACTCCTGTGAGTGAAAAGGTGGTACTAAAACTTGGAAAGACCTCCCCTCCAAGAAAGACTGGATCCAGTCGAAGGCTGCATCCCTGATCCCAATTATCGTGTAGGCGTTTGAGAAGTATCGCATTGGAGAAGGTATCAAACGCAGCACTTAAGTCCAAAAGGACCAAGGCTGCAGAGTCCCCAACATCCAGGCTACCCCGGATGGCTTCCGTCACTACCAACAGCGCGGACTCGGTACTGTACCAAGATCGGAAACCATGCTGTGATGGATCCAGGATGGCGTTCTGCTCAATGAATTTGGACAAAATAGAATTCACGTGTGACTCCACCAGCTTTTCCAAAAAAGGCAGCTGGGAGATAGGCCGGTAGTTGCCTGGTTCAACAGGGTCCAGAGACAATTTTTTTAGCAGTGGGATAACTTTTGCGTGTTTCCACGCCCCAGGTACGGATGCTGACACCAGAGACAAATTGACCAGAACTATACTCTCAGGAGAAATCACTGAGTGAAACTGATGAAAGTAGGCGGGTGTCAAAGGGTCGGCTGGGGAGCCCGATTTAATTTTTAAACAAAGGGCCTCAAATTCCGAGGGTGCCAAGGGAGGAAAAGATGACAAGCTGTTACCCCCCCCATGGAGTCCCCCACCCCTGGTGCCTCCCCCTCCATAGGCAGGGCCACCTTTGGTAGGCCCAGGTAGATCTGCCCGCGCCAACTCGTCACACTGATGGTTAGAGGAAATGGGAGAAACCCTAATTACACCCGCACTCTTCATGCCTTTGAGCAGAGAGAAAATTGTCTTTGCGGGATTAGAGTTGGCCACAAACTCCGCATATACTCTCAGAATGCACTTGTGGTACTGCTTAACAGCCGCCCGATATTCTAACTTTGCTGCCATGTCATAAGAGCGCCTCCAGGCACGCTCAAGCTGATTGCAGCCCTTCTTTGCTAAAGTTAATGAGTAATTAAACCAAGGATTAGATTAGAACTTGGGCTGGGCAGATCAAATCAGCTTTACCCTGCAGCTGCAGTGAGAACGAAACCAAGAAGTGGTCAGTCCAGGCCTGCGGGACCGGAGGATATATTTTTATAGGACTGAGATTGGAGAAAATAGGGTCCAGTAAATGGCCAGCCATGTGTGTGCCCTCGAGAACGTGCTGCGTCAACTGGAAAGCCTCTAGGTCGGCCAAGAAACTGGAAATCTCGGCTTTACCCCCCGTTCTTAAGATGGAGATTAAGATCCCCTAAGATGGTGAAATTCGCCGCCTTACTTGCAAGTAGTTCCATCTTCCCTAAACAAACTCGAGGGACTGGGGGGCCTGTAGATTAGGAGGGCAGATACTGTAAAATTGTGGTTCAGCATGATTTTAAATAAAGCACTTTCACAGTCCACTAAGTTCTCCTTACACAGACTGAAAGTATAGACCTCCTTAACAACCACTGCAATAAAGCCCCCTCCCCCCCCCTCTATTAATGGTCTTTAACACATAGCCTGGAGGAAGCCAAGGCTCTGCCACTGAGTCTTGGGTGAGCCTCCGTTAGGAATAGCGCATCCGGAGACTCATCAGCTAAGAGGTCAAACACCTCAGCATGGTGTTTCGCGAGTGAGCGGCAGTTCAAGCGGAGGAACTTGTACTCTGTATGGCCTGATGGACATAGGACCCACTCCACAGGGGGCAGCTTGAATGCACAGAATTCACAATTAAAGGAGCGATCCTGTAAGGCCCAAGGTAGAGAAGGGCACTTGGTTGCCAAAGCCAGAAGCTCTTCCCGTGAATACCTGGTAGAATCCACGGAAAAATGTGCAGGGGTTCTGGCGACTGGCTACGGTCCGGCGCAGACGGGCTTGCCTTCGGCGCACCATCAGCGCGTCCGCTGTGCGGTCGCAGCTGTGCCTGCATTTAACCAGTCCGGGCAACAACAACTGTCCCGCTGACCTTCACTTCCCCCAAAATGGCAGAAACGCTCCAGCCGCCCAGGGAGAGCTACAGCCTTTTGCCTTGCCCACCACCCACTAACAGCTCAATGCCTCCTCGCAATCCACAAAGATGCAGAAACAAGTAAGTTTTAAAAAGCCAAACAATTACTTTGATATGTGTTGTATCTTACATGGATCAGCAGTTGACTTATGTATTCTCAAAGTAAAGCAACTTAACAGTTACATGGAATGTTCAGGTGCTCCAGACCCCCTTCAAACGTCAGCGTATTTTATCTCATCTAGCTCGCTTGAAATGTTACAAAACTTTATTACAAGAGACACAGCTTAATGAATTTGAGGATGCTAAACTCAGAAAAAAATGAGTAGGTGGAGTTTCCTTCTCTCTCTCCACAACAAACAAAAATAGTGTTACAATTCTTTGACACAATTATATCACCATTACTATACACTCCCAACGTCATGACACAGAGGGTCGTTGGATACTAGTTATACTTATAATTGATGACATCACTCCCACTCTCCTAAACATCTATAGTCCAACTCATCCAGACCCAAATTTTTGGCATATGCTTTCATGCACTATATCTGAACACACTTTTGCTAAGTTGGTGACGGGAAGGTGATTTTAACCAAGTTCTTGATCTACTTATGCATAGGCACTCCACTTCATGTTTTGTTCCTCATGCCGCCCCTTTGACCATCAAAAACCTAATTTCTTAACACTCGCGCTCTGATTCCAGGAGATTATATAATCCTGACCTGTTAAAGTACTCCTTTTATTCCCTTACCCATCACTCTCACTCAAGACTGGATCATATTTTTCTTAGTAAACGTTTATTGCAACATGTGGTTAACTCAGAGATTGGTTCCATTTTAATCTCGGATCCCCTCCCAGGGTTAACTGACTTAGACTTCCTTGCTGTTATGTCTACAAAATCTTCTTTGTGGTTCAATAATTTGCTTCTTTCAGATGCTTTTTTCCTTGCTTCCTAAACCGCCATCAAACAATTTTCCCAGTTCAATGACAATGATCAATCATTATTTACTTTTGTCTGGGACGCCTTCAAAGTGGCTCCAAGGGATCTTATTATGGCCTTTGCCTACTCTTAATAGAAATCTGCACAGCAAAAATCTGCTTCCATATTGGCACGCATAAAGTCCTTTGAACATATGTATCACACAAGCAAAAATAAACAAGGTCTTAAAGCCCTAATTACATTCAAAATGTAATTAAATATACAACTGAACAAGCCTGTGGTACACTCCTTAACCAAATGTCAAATATTACGATGGTAATAATAGAGCTAGTTCCCTCCTAGTTCGCTATTTATAATGCAGAAAGAAAAAGACTGCTATCAAATCCATTACTAACAATCATGACGACAAGCTGCTCAGAGATGCTGATATTGCATCATGTTTTGCCTTTTTATAAGATTTATATACTCCAGAAACTATACCTTCTGAGGAGTCCCTTAATAATTATTTTTTCAATCTTAAACATAGAGCCTCAACACCTATAGACTTCGCTCTTTTAAAAAAACTGCTTCAAATTAACGAACTCCATTCAACTGTACAAACTCTTTCTAAAGGTAAAACCCGAGGTCCCGATGGTTTAACAGTTGAATAGATGGTTTCACAGTTAATTATTATCTACATTTTGCAAACCTCCTCTTCCCCAAACTTTTTAAATTATTAACTCAATTTACTGATTTAAAACTCCACCTCTGGCTCCTTTGCAGATGCCACAATATGCTTAATCTCTAAAAAAAGAAACATGACTTCACCCAATGCAAGAACTACAAACCCATTTCTTTAATCAATTCCGATTGTAAACTTTTTGCCAAAGTCTTGGTCCTTCGCTTAATTTCTCTAATGCCCGACCTCATTGATGTCGTACAATATGGCTTCAGTCCTAACGCACAAGTTACTACTTGTGTAACGATATATCTGTAAGAGACATTAGTTAGGGATAGATTCCTTACCTTAGAATATCCCCAGGTGTCAGACTGGATCCGGAAATTGTTTGCGTAGCAGTACCCATGCGCGCCGGTAGGCGTCGTCCACGGCTCCGCGGCCGTCGTCGGCGCTGTGATGACGTAGTCGGAATACTTAAGACGACGTCTCTGCGTGCTGACGTCAGTTCTTATACACAGCGCCAGATACGCAGAGCCATGATAGAACCAACACTGGGGCCATGAAACTAGGGCCCTGAAAGGGGATGACCTTAACCCCAAATATCGGTTCGCAGAACGGGGAGGATGGGTGGGACGGTAAGGAATCTATCACTAACTAATGTCTCTTACAGATGGAATATGCTACTCACCAGTATGCATGTAGAGCTGCAGAGTCGTACACTTAGCAATAGATCGCCACCTGGTGTTGGGCTCGGATGATTGCAGGTTGTTGTCTTCTTGGAAGAAGTCTTTGTAGTCACGAGATAGGTGACTCCTCCCTTGGACAATACTGCACATGGTCATAGACTCCATCCTCAGATCGTTTTTCGCCATGATGGGAAATGATGGAGTTAGTAGAAGTAAAGAGAAAGGATGTCCATGCGTTTGCATCTAAGTAAGATGAGTACTGGAACGGATACAGTACTCATCTTACTCATCGTACTCGTACACGCCCTCCCGCCGGGGAGGCGGGAGGGCGTGTACGACTCTGCAGCTCTACATGCCAAAAACAGTTGCATACTGGTAAGTAGCATATTCCGTTCGAGGCATAGGAGCTGCAGATCGTACACTTAGCAACGATTGTGCAGAAGTCTCCCCTAGCGGTGGTCGCTTGAATCTGTTGCAGCATACTGAAATAGTGTTTTAAGGACAGCTTGGCCTACTGCAGCTTGCTGCTTGGCTTGCACATCAACACAATAGTGTTTAGTGAAGGTGTGTATTGTAGACCATGTTGCTGCCTTGCATATGTCCTTTAGTGGTATATTTCCTAAGAAAGCCATAGAGGCTCCTAGTTTGCGAGTGGAGTGCGCTCTTGGAGGAACCGTTAGTGTATGTTTAGCTTTTTGATAGCATATCTGAATACACTTTACAATCCATCTGGCAATTCCTCCTTTAGAGATGGGATTGCCTTTGTGTGGTGGAGAGAAAGATACAAATAGTTGTTTTGTCTTTCTGAAGGATTTAGTCCGGTCTGTGTAGTATAATAGAGCTCTTCTAACATCTAAGGTGTGTAAAGCCCTTTCTGCAACAGAGTCCGGTTTTTGAAAAAACACTGGTAACTCTACTGATTGGTTAAGGTGAAAAGGAGTAATACCTTTTGGCAGGAATTTAGGATTGGGTCTAAGAACCACTTTGTTAGGATGTATCTGAAAAAATGGTTCTTCTATTGTGAATGCTTGTATTTCACTAACTCTTCTGAGAGAGGTGATGGCAACAAGGAAGGCAGTTTTCTATGTTAGGAATTGCAATTCACACTTATGTAAAGGCTCAAATGGGGGACCCATGAGTCTTGTAAGGACCACGTTCAGGTTCCATACTGGAGCAGGTGGTAACCTAGGTGGGATTATTCGTTTTAATCCTTCCATAAATGCTTTTATTGCAGGTACTCTAAAGAGAGATAGATGTTGTCTATTTTGTAAATAGGCTGCAATTGCTGCTAGATGCAGGCGTATGGAAGAATAAGCCAAATTGGACCTTTGTAGGTGTAGAAGGTAGCAAATAATATTTTGGATGGAAACATCCAGTGGATCAATGTGATTGTTGTTACAGTATATTGCAAATCTTTTCCACTTAGCAGCATAACATGCTCTGGTAGTGGGTCTCCTAGCTTCTTTAATTATGTTCATACAGTCTGGTGGTAAGTTTAAGTAGCCAAACTCTAAGACTTCAGGAGCCAGATCACCAAATTCAGTTGGCTTGGTTCTGGGTGCCTTATTTCTCCATGGTTCTGTGTTAACAGGGATGGCGTGAGCCGTAATTTCTGATGTGGAACCAGTGAGAGATCTAGTAGCGTGGTGAACCACGGCTGACGTGCCATGTGGGGGCCACTAGTATTAGTTTGAGAGACTGTAGTCTGAGCTTGTGTACTACTAGTGGAATGAGTGGGAGAGGCGGAAAAGCGTACGCAAATCTGCCTGACCAGTTCATCCATATCGCATTCCCCTCCGACCGTGAGTGTGGAAACCTGGCGGCGAAGGTTGGGCATTTTCGTGGGTGGCAAACAGGTCCATCTGTGGATGCCCCCACATTTGGAAGAATGGTTGGAGAACTTGTGGGTGCAACTCCCGTTCGTGAATCTGTTGTGACTGACGACTCCACAGATCTGCTATCTGATTGTGAATTCCTGGAAGGTGTTCTACTGTCAGGTGTATGTTTTGAGGGATGGCCCAACTCCAAATGTTCTGTGCAAGCTGGGACAGTTGCAGAGAGTGTGTCCCCCCCTGTTTTTGTATATAATACATGGCTGTCATATTGTCCGTCCGGATTAGGACAGCTTTGTTTTGTACTTGTACTTGAAACGTTTTGAGTGCTAGGAAAATTGCTAGCAACTCCAAATGGTTGATGTGGAACTGTTTTTGTTGATTGTTCCATTGGCCTTGTGTGGTATAATGCAAGAGATGGGCTCCCCATCCTGTGAGGGATGCATCTGTGGTGAGCACTACCTGTGGAACAGGGTCTAGGAACGGCCGTCCCTTTGTCAAGTTTCTGGTGTTCCACCATTGCAGAGAGCGATATGTACGGCTGTCTACCAACACCAGGTCTGTGAGCTGACCTTGAGCCCGATTCCACTGTTGTGCTAGACATTCTTGTAGTGGGCGCATTTGCAGTCTTGCGTGAGGAACTATGAAGATGTAAGACGCCATCATGCCTATTAGTCTCATGAACACTTTGGCTTGGAGAGAGTGCTGGCATTGAAAAAGGGAGACTAAGTTCTGAATGCTCTGAATCCTGGCTTGACTGGGATACGCTAGAGCTGCAGATGTGTCTATGGTAGCTCCTAGATATTGATGAGCGTGCGAAGGCTCTAGGTGCGACTTGGTGTAGTTTATTGTAAACCCTAAGTCTTGCAATGTTTGAATGGTTTGTTTTGTGTGTTGTACACACTGGTTGAACGATCTTGCTTTTATGAGCCAGTCGTCGAGGTAAGGGAAGACATGTATCTGTTGTCTTCTGAGATGTGCTGCTACTACTGCTAGTACAAAAGGGGGTGGTGATGGACGGAGCATCAGAACCAATCAAACACTCACACCCAGTCAAAAGATCTGGGTTTGATCCATCACCGTTCTTTAGCCCACTCTGCCACCCCAGTTCAGACATGGCTATATGCAAATCAGTCTGACCCTGTGCCTCATGGGAACAGTCCAGCCTGAACTGCCAAGCCATGCCTTCCCTGGACCGGAAACAAGCTTCCGAGGACCGGTTTCTGGCATTCCAGCTGTCTTCAGCCGGCTTGCTTGAATCCAGTGGCAAAGTGAGCAAGGGACTCACGTCTGAGCATACCCTGCCACACTTATGGCGGCAATGGCGGGGTGGCAGAGTGGGCTAAAGAACAGTGATGGATTAAACCCAGATCTTTTGACTGGGTGTGAGTGTTTGATTGGTTCAGATGCTCCGTCCATCACCACCCCCTTTTGTACCGCTACTACTGCTAAGCACTTTGTAAACACTTGTGATGCTGTTGTGACCCCGAATGGAAGGACTTTGAACTGATAGTGTTGTCCTTGTATGACAAACCTTAGATACTTCCTGTGCGCAGGATGTATAGGAACATGAAAATAGGCGTCCTTTAGGTCTAGTGTTGAAAGAAAGTCTCCCTGTTGTAGTAATGGGAGTACTTGTTGTAAAGTGATCATGTGAAAATAATCCGATTGTATGTAGTGGTTGAGGGGCCTGGGGTCGAGAATTGGTCTTAATGTCCCGTCCTTCTTGGGAATTAGGAAGTACAGGGAGTAAACTCCTGTTCCTCTAAAGGAACTACTTGAATAGCATATTTTTGTAGAAGTGCTAGAACTTCCTGTTGAAGCAGAGTTATGTGTTCTGCGGACATTGGACGCTGCCTGGGTGGTATGTTTGGGGGGGGGGGGGGTGCTGTGAGTTCTAGGCAGTAGCCATGGTGGATAATCTGTCTTACCCACCTGTCTGTTGTGATGGAACTCCAGACAGGTAGGAACTGTGATAGTCTGCCCCCCACAGGAGTGGAATGCTGTAGGGGAGGCAGAGGGAAGCCACTGTTTGGGAGTTGAAGAGGAGCGGTTGTCGTTATTACCTCCTTCCCTTATTGTTGTTGCCTCTGTATCCTCCTCTAAAGTAGCCTTTGTTAGAGGAGGTTTGTGCGTGTGTCTTAAAAGATAATGTGGTATCTGTGCCGGTCTGCTTGGAGCCTCCTCTATAAAAGGAGCGGCGAAAAGAACTTCTAGTCTGGGTGGATTGTAATGCACCCATAGACTTAGCTGTGTCAGTGTCTTTCTTCATCTTCTCTAGTGTGTTGTCTACTTCCGGCCCGAACAACTGGTTCTGATTGAAGGGCGGGTTCAGGATGGTAGTCTGTACCTCTGGTTTGAAACCTGAAATGCGTAACCATGCATGACGTCTGAGAATAACACTAGTATTAACTGCTCTGGATGCTGTGTCAGCTACATCTAGTGCGCATTTAATTGAGGCATTAGATATTAATTTGCCTTCTTGTAAGAGCTCTGCTGCCTGATCCTTGTATTGACCTGGGAGGTGTTCCATTAATTGTTATAGCCGGTCGTAGTGAGCCCTGTCGTAGCGTGAAAGTAAGGCTTGTGTGTTTGCTATGCGTCATATGTTTGTTGCTTGCGCAGCAATCCGTTTCCCTGACGCATCAATAATTTTCGATTCTTTGTCAGGCAGGGCGTGTCACCAGAAGTCTGGGAATTGGCTCTTTTACGCGCATTAGACACTACCAAAGAGTCTGGTGGCAGATGTCCCTTAATTTAGACTGGATCAGGTGGTGCTGGTCTATACTTTTTTTCTATTCTGGGATTTAACACCCTACATCGTACTGGATCTTTAAAAATGTCCGGAGCATGTTTAATGACTCCTTTGATCATGGGTAATATTTGAGTAGACCTTTGTGACTGCTCAAATGTGTCTAGTAAGACATCCTCCTCAATGGCATCAGAGTGCATTGAAACTCCATGGTAAAGGGCAGCTCTGTTTAATAGAGGATTAAACCCAATACTATCCTCTGGAGGGGAAGGTTTTGTTGGGTAGTACTGAGGATCCGGGATGTCTGGCACATTGTTTGGTGGAAAACTATATACATCGTCATCCTTGGGATATTCTGGATTGACATCCTCATCTAAAGGGTATGTATGTGGCTCTGGTACGTCATTCCCCCCACCTAAGTCATACTCCTCGTCAGTGTGGTGTGATGATGCAGGAGATTGAACAGGAGAAGTTATAGGTTCAATGTAAGGAGGGATAGGAGAGGAAGAAGGTGAAGGAGAGGAAGGGTGCATTGGAGAAGTTGCACAATCCTTTTTGGCAGGAACCACAGGTGGAAGTGGTGTGTCAGCTGGTCTTTTCTTATAAGGAATTGCTTCCACATGTCCAGTTTTTGGATTAATATGGACTTTTTTCTGTTTAGGATCTGGTCTAAACAGTTCTTCCTCTTCTATAATCTTCTTCGGCGTCGATTTTTAAGGTGCTGATAGGGGTTGCTTAGTGCTCTTTGCCTTAGGAGGAGTGATTGAGTTCTGTGGCAATTTTTTCGGTGCCGAAGGTGGTTTAGGCTTGGTAGGCTTGTCAGAGGGTTTAGGCTTGTCTGTATCAGGCCTTGGAGTCTTTGGTACCGATATTGGAGATTTTGGCGTGGAGACAGGTTTCGTTGGGCCTGCGGCGCTGGAATCTAGCTTCCCATCTTTATTCTTGGAACCGGAAGAATTCGGAGTCGAAGCTTTCGGGTCCGGTACGGTTCTTGGCTTCGGCACCGATGTGTCTTTTGGTTCGGGTGCCGAAGGGTCTTTATCTTCGGACACCGAAGGGCGTTTTGGCTTCGGTGTTGAAGAGTCCTTCGGTGTCGAAGGATATTTCGGTGCCAATGGAGGAGGTGGAATTGGCACATGTGGTTTTTTCGGCGCCGAGGCACCGGAAGGCGTAGTCTTTTTCCTCGGAGCCGAGCCCGAAGGCGGGGCGTCTGAGGGTAAATTTCGGTCTCGACTGGGCCCCATGGGCGGAGTGCTGACCGCTGCCTTTGGCTTGGGTAGTGTATGCTGTGCAGGGGCAGTGGTACTCACGGGCTGCCGAGACGGAATCGAGTTGTCTGAGTCCTCTCCCCCTGATATAATCTGGAGATCAGGCGAGTCTTCCTCAGCGACGAGTGGAGCCTCGTCCTCGGAGATATCTTCGCGTGGATCTTCGTCTGCGGAGACGTTCTCTCCGACGATCTCCTCCTCAAAGATGGCCTCCGGTGCAGACGCTGATCTCCTCATCTCGTGTCGACGGGCCCTCCGATCCCGAATGGTCTTCTTCGATCGGAAGGAGGCACAGGCTGTGCGGGTCGACTCGTCGTGTTCTGGCGAGAGACAGCGGTTGCAGACCTCGTGATGGTCGTTATGAGGAAATTTTGCTCGACATACCGGGCATCTCTTGAATTGAGTTCTGTCCATGAGGCGTAGGCCGTACGGCGCCGATAGGCCCAACGGCCCGCGTCGACGCACCGGAATGTAGCTGGTAATGTCGAAAAGTCTATTCGATGTCGAAAAAAGTTTATAGAAAGTTTCACGCTTCAAAATTGCAGAAAAAAGTCGTTTCTAGCCGGAGCGGAAAACTTTCATCCAAACCCAGTGGCGGAAAAAAACAATCCGAGGATGGAGTCGATGACCATTGTCAAGGAGGAGTCACCTATCTCGTGACTACAAAGACTTCTTCCAAGAAGACAACCTGCAATCATCCGAGCACAACACCAGGTGGCGATCTATTGCTAAGTGTACGATCTGCAGCTCATATGCCTCGAACATATCGTTACACAAGTAGTAACTTGTGTATCTGAAAGAGACACGTTAGTGATAGATTCCTTACCTTAGAATAGATACCCCAGCAATACCAACCCCGGTGGTGGGTCTGCGAACCAATAATCACCCCAGAAAGTCCTGGAGGACGGAACAGACAAAGAAGCCATCCTTCCGGACTTGGCTCTCCAGGCAGTAGTGTCTTGCGAATGTTTGCAGCGAGGCCCACGTAGCTGCCTGACAAATGTCCTGCAGGGGCACACCTCGGCCCAGGGCTGTTGTAGTCGCCGTGGCCCGAGTGGAATGAGCCCTCAGCCCAACAGGAGGTTCCTTCTTAGCCAAGGAGTAACACGCCTGGATGCACAAGATGATCCACCGAGAGATGGTCCGCTTGTGCACCGCCCGCCCCTTCTTAGCGCCCACATAACCAACAAAGAGTTGGTCATCCACTCGGAACTGGCGTGTGCGATCCAGATAGTAAGAGAGCGCACGTTTTGGGTCCAGACGGTGGAGCCGCTCTTCCTCTTTAGAGGGATGCGGAGGCGGAAAGAAGGTGGGCCAGGTGATGGACTGCCCGATGTGGAAGGCCGTGACAACCTTGGGCAGGAAAGAGGGTCTTGTCCGCAACACAACCTTGTCGGATGGACAGAGAGGAAAGGAGGTGTGGAATAAAGAGCCTGGAGCTCACTCACTCTCCTGGCAGAGGTGATGGCAACCAGGAAAGCAGTCTTCAAAGTAAGAAGACGGAGAGGACAATTATGGAGCGGCTCAAAGGGAGCACACATGAGATAAGTAAGTACAAGGTTCAAGTCCCACTGAGGCATCACAAATGGAACAGGAGGGAACAGGTGTGTGATGCCCTTCAAAAACCTATTTACAATCGGGGACTTGAACAAAGATGGCTGATCAGGTAGCCTTAAGAAGGCGGAAAGGGCAGAAAGGTACCCCTTGAGAGTGCCCAGAGAAGAGCCCTGCTGGGCAAGAGAAAGAAGGAAGAGGAGAACCTCAGAAAGAGGGGCAGAGAGTGGATCCACAGCCTTTGCTGTACACCATGCCACAAATCTGTTCCACCTACAGGCGTATACCGACTTTGTGGAGGGACACCTGGCTGCCAGAATGACATTACAGACTTCAGGAGGCAAGTCAAATGGCCTCAACTGTCGCCGCTCAATCTCCAAGCCTGTAGGTGGAGACTGGACAGGTTCGGGTGGAGGACCATCCCATGCTGCTGCGACAGAAGGTCCTCCTGAAGAGGCAGACGAACCGGGGGAATCGACTGACATACTGAGTAGCTCTGGATACCAGTACCTTCAAACCCAGTCCGGAGCCACAAGGATAACCTGGACCGGTCGCGCCTGATCTTCTTCAGCACTCTGGGCAGAAGTGGTATAGGCGGAAAGGTGTACAATAGAGCGCAACTCCACTCGCGACTAAAAGCGTCTCCGAGCGAGTGCTGCCTTGGAAATTCCAACGTGCAGAACTGATGACATTGCGCGTTCTCTTCTGTGACGAATAGATCTAACCAAGGCTCTCCCCACTGCTTAAAGAGGCCTTGCGCCACGTCCGAGTTCAGACGCCATTCGTGATCCATCATGCACCGATGGCTGAGTTCGTCCGCCCTGGCGTTCAGGGAACCTGCCAGGTGTTGAACCACCAGGGTCATGCCCTGATGTTCCAGCCACTGCCAGAGGCGCAGAGCCTCCTGGCAAAGGGTCCACAACCCCACCCTGCCCTGTTTGTTGCAGTACCACACGGCGGTGGTGTTGTCCGTGAACACATGCACTACACTCAACCGGACAGAGGGGAGGAATGCCTTCAGTGCAAGCCGGATCGCCCGCAGCTACAAAAGGTTGATGTGGAGCTGGGACTCCGCCGGAGACCAGACGCCTCTGATCTCCGCCTCTCCCATGTGGCCCCCCCAGCCCAGGAGGGACGCGTCCGTCACAACTACGTGCTCCGGTTGGGGTAGGGAGAGGGATCTGCCGCTGACCCAATCGCGGTCCGTGAGCCACCACTGCAACTGTCTTGCAGTGCCCTCCGAGATCAAGACATGGTCGGACAAGTTGCCCTGATGCTGGGCCCACTGAAACTCCAGGTCCCACTGCAGAGCCCGCATCCGCCACCAAGCGTGATGCACCAGAAGGATGCATGAGGCCATCAGCCCCAGAAGCCGCAGCGTCAATCTGACCGAGACTCGGGATAAAGGCTGAAAGATCGGAATCAGAGCCTGAATATCCCGAACCCGTTGATCGGGAGGATAAACCCGAAACTGCGCCGAGTCTAGCACCGCTCCGATGAAGAGGAGCTTCTGAGAGGGACACAGGTGGGACTTCGGCACATTGATGGAGAACCCCAGCAGGTGCAGGAGGTCGGCCGTAGTCTGGAGGTGGCTGACGACTGTCTGGGGCGAGCCCGCCTTCAACAACCAGTCGTCGAGGTAGGGGAAGACTGAAACCCCTAACCTGCGCAGATGAGCTGCGACCACCGCCATCACTTTCGTGAACATACGTGGGGCGCTGGTAAGGCCGAAGGGGAGCACGGTAAACTGAAAGTGATCGTGGCCTACCGTGAACCGCAGGTAACGCCGGTGGGCCGACAGGACGGGGATGTGGAAATAGGAGTCCTGCAAGTCCAACGCTACCATCCAGTCTCCTGGGTCTAGGGCAGCTAAGACCTGAGCCAAAGTCAGCATCTTGAACTTCTCCTTCCGGAGGAAGCCGTTGACGTTCTGTAGGTCCAAGATAGGGCGTCGGCCCCCTTTGCCCTTTTTGGTTACCAGAAAGTAGTGGGAGTAACAACCACACCCTACTTCTGGCCCAGGAACACGCTCGATGGCCCCCTTGGCCAAGAGGGCCGTAACTTTCTCTTGCAGAAGTTGCAAGTGATCCCCCGACACGCGGTGGTAGTGCGGTGGCATGGCTGGAGGGGTCGTTTCGAAGGGGAGGGAGTAGCCCCCTCGGACAATTTGCAGCACCCACCTGTCCGATGTGACAGTGCGCCTGTGGAGGTGGTGGTGGTGATGGCGAACCCTGCCCCCCCCCCCACCGGCGTCACACGGGCCTGAAAGCACGGACTAGGAGGGTTTTGAGGCAGATGCTGCAGGGGCAGGTGTTGACTTGACTCGCCGTTGTCCCCGACCGCCGCCACGGCGGTTTCCACGTCCGCCACCGCGCTGGATGGTAGTCTGCGGCACGTGGCTGGCAGAACGTGTGGGGGCGCCCCTTCCTTGGCCACGAAAGGGGCGAAAAGCAGCCGTTTTCTGGCGCGGGCCGAGAGGCCCAAGGACTTGGCCGTAGCCCTGGAGTCCTTAAAGCACTCAAGCGCATGGCCTGCCTTGTGGCCAAAGAGGCGAAGGCCATCGAATGGCATGTCCATAAGTGTGTTTTGGACATCGGCCGAGAAATTGGCGGACCTCAACCAGGCGTGACGACGAAGCGCCACCGGCGTTGCCATCGCTCTGCCTAGAGAGTCGGTAGTGTCCAGCCCACACCAGATGGAATACCGTGCCGCATCTCGGCCTTCCACAAGGGCCTGGCCGAGTTTAGCCCGAACCTCCATCGGGCATTCTGGCAGCACGGCCGCGACCGTGTCCCACAGAGAGTGGGTGTAGCGGCCCAAGAGGCACGCGGTATTCACTGACCGCAATCCCAAACTCAGGGAGGAGAATACCTTTTTCCCGTAAGTCTCGTACCTCTTGGATTCCCGGTCGGGGGGAGCCGACGGGAATGCGGTCTGGGAATTGGAGGCCTGGATAACCAGGCTCTCAGGGGTGGGGTGGGTAGACAGAAAGCAAGGGTCACCCGGAGCCGGGCGGTGGCGTCTGGCCACGTTCCTATCCACAGGCTACCCTGTGGCGGGCCTGGACCAAGTGCCCAAAAGAACGTCTGACAAGGCCTCATTAAACGGCAGCAGAGGCTGGCCGAGCTTGACTGCGGTTTAAGGACCTCAGTGAGGTTAGTCCTCACGGCCGCGACGGGGAGCGCAAGGCCCAGGGCCTTGGCCACCCTCATCAGCACCACGCTATAAGCAGCCCCCTCCTCCGTAGCCATGCTAGGAGGGGAGACAAGTGTCGGGCGAAGTGTCCAGACCACTGGCCTCCCAAGCTCTCCTGTCCAGTCCGCAGAAGACTGACACTCACGTGCCAGAGGGTCCTCAGACCCCTCCCAATCCTCCTCATCACCCACTGCCTGGTACTCAGGCTCAAAAGATGGGTCCAGGTCATAGAAATAAAAATCTCCCATCGGCGTCGAGAGCAGGACCAGGGACGACGTCGTCCTGGGACGGCGCCGGGGGCAACACCCGTGGGGTTCGACGCCGGCGAGGTCGTGAGGTCGACCGGCGGCGACCCGGATCCGGAACCGGACCCAGAGGGGCCCTGCGGCGTCGGGACCGGAGCACCCGACGGCGCCGGGGCCGAAGCACCCGACGGCGCCGGGGCCGAAGCACCCAGCCCGCGTGGGGACCCAGTCGGAGCCGCTTGGCCCGAAGGCGCCGCGGAACCCGACGGAGGAGCGAGCGACCTCATGGCCATGAGGAAGTCTGCAATCTCCCCCGGCGTCACATCCTGCCCAGGGACTGGCGGGTGTGGAGCAGGCCGCGACACCTGTGGCTCCAGCGGAGCCGCGAGGGCGGTGTCGCCCGAACCCCCGGCCGCGTTGCGCGAGCGTCGGGGGGGGGGGGGGGGGGATGGGGGGACTCAGAAGAGCGATGATGCCGCTTCGACTTCTTGTGCCTCTTACCTGAGGACTTCGAGCCGAAGACCGATGACGACTCCCGGAACCGGGACCTCGAGCGGCGCGGGGCGGACTGCCGAAGCTCGAGTCGCTTATGGGACCGCTCCCGTCTAGCCTTAGACGTCAGGGCCCGGCAGTCAGAGCAGGACTTGTTGTCGTGGTCCAGGCCTAAACAGTGCAGGCACCGGTGATGGGGGGCAGTAACCGGCATCAGTCGGTTGCAGTCGGCGCAGGACTTGAACCCGGGCATCCCTACCGGCACCGTCGGAGTCGAATAGACTTCGAAAATGGATCAAAAAGATCTCAAAAGGTTAGTCAAAAAGTGACTAGGGTACAACTTTTACCAGATCTGCGCTAGCTGGTGCGGGAAAAAAAAAGAACTGACGTCAGCACGCGGAGGCGGCGTCTAAGTACTCCGACGACGTCATGACGGCGCCCACGACGCCGCCGACGGACACGGAGCCGCGGACGTCGCCTACCGACGCGCATGGGTACTGCTACGCAAAAAATTTCCGGATCCAGTCTGACGCCTGGGGATATTCTAAGGTAAGGAATCTATCACTAACGTGTCTCTTTCAGATAGTAGTGTTGTGGACAGTTATTGCACTTTTCTAAACATCAATAATAAAGCACACAGGATAAGTTAACTTTTCTCATTTTTTTTTTAACTACCCCAGAGCCTTTGGCATCAAACTATTACAAATCTATATATCTACACAACTTGACACTCCGCAGAAGCTCTGGTTCTCTCTGTAACAGGCTAGGTTATCACCCTTCTCTCACAAACCCATTCTTTTTATGTCCAACACTCCCAAATAGTACCATTGCTCATGCATTCACACTATTGAAATCAAATTTTGTTTTATCCTTCACTCCCATTAATCAATTCTTCAACAGCCCTATTTGGTATAATAATCTACTAAAGAGGCGGGAAAGGAATTTACTTTGGAAGACATGGATGAACAAAGGAATACTTCTCATCTCGCAACTATATAATTTAGGTACCCCTATTTATTTCGTTCTCAGAGTTATCATCGACATACAACCTCCAACCTCATAAGTGCTCCCAGTACTGCAGACTCTTTACTATGTTGCAAAATACTCTCACACAGCACTTTTCCCCTGATATTTTCTATCCCACAATATCTCCTCATCCAATTACAATATCCACTCACCCTAATGTGGCCGCATTTCCAAACATTTGAGATCACCTGATCCAGATAGGGCCAAAACACATACAGAGGCACTGTGGGAAACTGATCTGGGTATTACTTATCGATCCTCTGTCTGGGACAGAATTTGGAGCACCATACATATTACTGCTCGCTTAGCCAGCCTCACCCAAACACTATATTTCTTTTATAATAGACTCTTTTTTACACCACTGTTCATCTCTCTAAACTCAAACTTGCACAACAAGATACTTGCTGGCAATGCCATACACGCCCGGTCATGGATTTTCACTTTTTTCTTGTCCAATTTTATCCACCTTCTGGCTTTTGATATGGAACCGTATCAAAGACATCACCCAGATTCACATACCTTTCTCACATATTTACTCTTTCAGGACAGCTTACATGGTGTGTGGAGTTGGCATACAATACTTGCGAAATATACTGATCCCTTGATCTCCATAGCCTATTTTTATTACCTCTAATTGAAAATCTACAGATAATATTCTTCTTCTATGTTGGTGGAATCTAATTTGTCATCACCACAGGCTAGATACCTATAAACTGCTTCAATACAGTTATCTGTAAAGCGTAACAAGCTCTGGTTGCTACTCACTAACTACCGGTCATGTACTGCTAAGGTGATCAATCCTCCCCTCCCACCTAATTGTACAATATAGACTTTGGAATCTATCCTCCCAATCGGTCTACACCCATTATTCAATAACGTCATATTTACTATTATCTCTGCTGGACTCCCCCCCCCCCCCCTTCCCCCCCCCACTTTGTATACTTATAAGGCTACAACTCTACTCCCTATTTTACAGTCTTTCTTCTCTTTTCCCTTCCAATCTCTTCTCTTCCTCTCCCTTTTTCTTCCTCATTCAAAAACGTATTGTCTAACTTTGCATTGCCTTCTTTGTTTAAACTTCTTTTTGTGAATTACTTACAACACACTTCTCAGACAGTTAAAGTTTAAACCTTACACATCTGTACATGCAATGTTCTATTATGCAATACGCCATTATGCAATATGCTGTTAGTCGATAAATAGCTTTACATCACATCATTATCACAGGCCTTCAGAGCACATCATGCAGGGGGCACTGAAATATACACCTACCAAACACTAAGGGTATTGGATGAACTTACCAACACGGACTCACCAATACTGTAGGTGTTGCACTTACCAAATAAATTACTTTAGGCGGTAGTCACACAAGGATGTAAAATATTTGCAGGCCAGTATGGGGCCATTTGCAGCCAAAAACAAAAACACTCTTGGAGCTTTTAACTATTTGTCTCACAAACAGATGCAACTTATGCTCGACAGAAGCAGCAGGTTATCAAACGTGTTTCTGCTGTGTGTTAATCAAGATGATATTGACTTTCTTAAATCAGACGCCTCAGACTTGGAAAGCAGAAAGTGATGGGTAAGTAACCCTACAAGTCAAGAAGTGAATTCTCTGTTAGCAGAGGGCAAAATGAAGGAAGGCAGAAACCTCTGAATTTGAACCAGACCAAAATTAATACTAAAATGCAGACAAGGTAACTATCTATAAAGGCTAGGGACACTTCTTGAATTCCAGTCACCCATCTCAAAAACGTCACGTCCAGCAGTAAAACAGCATGCATGGACATAATTCTCATACTGCCTACAGTGGGATACTGTTAGAACATGACTTGCACAACTCCATGGAGGAACCATCAGAGTGAGTATGAGTCGCAAACTGCCCATAGACGTTTACAGCCAGAGCATGCAAACTTCACACTACCTCCATGGCTTTAATGCAGTGCATGCATGATTCACACACAGGCACCTCCTGGGCGATACCTCTAAATGTTTTGGCACGCTACAGGGGCATCCGGTTTCCTTCAATGCTGATTCTCATGCCTCCTTGCAGTTTGCCAAGTCTTCTCTTTTCAGCAAAACGCCTCTTGTGTTTCTCCAAGCGGCTTACACCCTTCCTAACTGCACCATGCTGCAAACAATAGGTCAATGTATAAAAGGAGAAAAAGGTAGTAACAACAACATACCAATGTATAGGGAAGTATGGAGATGTGGGAGAGTAAATTAACCAAATAGGAAGAAAAAGCCTAAATATAGGTGAAAGGATTATGTTACTTACCCTGCACGTATCTGTTTGTAGCATGTAGTGCTGTAGATTCAAATACTCTGCAAACTCCTGCCATGTAGTGTTGGGTTCAGAGTTGTGCAACTTGTTTTTTTCGAAGAAGTCTTTCGAGTCACAAGGTAGAGTGACTCCTCCTCTCCACAATATTGAGCATGGGCATAGACTCATTTGTTCGATTGTACGGGGAGGAGAGAGGGCACATGTGAATCTACAGCACTGCATGCCACAAACAGGTGCTTACAGGATAAGTACCCTAATCCGTTCAATGGCACGTGCGACTGCAGATACACATTTTTTTGCACAGACTGTAAAGCAGTCCCTCCTTGGAAGCAGTGGCTAGCGTGTGGGAGTAGCAGTAGTATGAAAAAGGGTACATAGCACTACCTGACCTACATTGGCTTGTTGGCGTGCTAACACGTCTACACAGTACCGTTTAGTAAATGTGTGTGGTGCACACCATGTACCTGCTTTAAAATCTCAGCTATGGGGATATTTCCTAAAAAGGTCATAGTTGCTCCCTTTTTAAGAGTATGGTATGCACAGGGAGTTACAGGTTAATGTCTTTTGGCTTTAACGTAGCACGTTTCAATGCATTTTACTACCCATCTGTCTATGCCTGACTTGGATAGAGTTAGTTGCCTTTATGAGGTGGAGAAAAGGCTGCACAATGTTGCTTTGTTTTTCTGAAGGTTTTAGTTCAATCTGTAGAGAACATGAGTGCTCTTTTTATGCCTAAGGCATATCAAGCTCTTTCTGCCACACAATCCAGGTTAGGGAGAAAGACAGGTAGCGTAACGGATTGATTGAGATGAAACTGAGAAACTACAAAAGAACCAATTTGTCTTTATGTATATTCTTCTGCGGTTAAAAGCTTGGAGCTCACCAACACCCCTAAGTGAGATAATGGCAACCAGAAATGCCACTTTCCATGATAGAAAGTGAAGTGGGCACAGATGCAAAGGCTCAAAAGGTGGACCCATGAGCCTAGTAAGCACAATCTTTAGGTTCCAAGAGGGTACAGGAGGTACACGAGGTGGAATAACTTGTTCTTCCATGAATGCTTTAATGACTGGAATTGTGAAGAGTGAAGGATGTTGTCTATTTTGGAGCTAGACAGCTATTGCAGCAAGACGTAATAGAATTGAAGTGTATGCTAAATTGGACTTCTGCAAATGAAGCAAGTAGCTAATTATGTCTTGTATAGTGGCTTTGATAGGATTGATTTATTTAAGTTGGCAGTAGCAAACAAAACGTTACAATTTTGCAGCATAACAGGCTCTAGTTGTGCCTTTTAAGGATATCTATATATTCTGATGGTAAGTTTAAAGAAAACTCGAAGACCTAAGGAGCCAAATCGCTAGGTTGAGCATCTTGGGGTACAGGTGTCTTATTTGTCTCTGATCCTGAGTGAGAAGGTCCAGGCGAATGGGGAGTTTCTTGTGCGGAACTACTGAGAGATCTAGTAGTGAACCAGGGCTGACGTGCCAAGGCGGGAGCTACAAGGATCATGGTGAGAGATATTTTCCCGAGCCTCTGAACCAGAAATGGAATGGGTGGGAGGGAGGGGTAGAAAAGCATAGGCAATGATCCCTGACCAACTCATCGATAGTGGACTGCCCTTGGATAGTGGGTGTGGGAACCTGGATGCGGAGTGTGACCATTTTACGTTTCCAGCTGTGGCGAACAGGTTTATGTGAGGAAACCTCCCCTTTTGAAAGTAGGGAAGTGAGTCTGTTGGTGCATCCTGATGAGCAGGTCCGCAAAATTGTTGTCCATTCCCGGCAGATATTCGGCCAACAAATGAATGTGATGGTGAAGAGCCCAGTTCCATATGTCTGTGAGAGGTGAGGTAACTGAGAAGACCTTGCTCTCGCACCATTTTTGTAGATAGTACATGGCTGTCATATTGTCCGTCCGGACTAGAACTACCTTGTGAGATAGATGGAGAAGGATCGCTTTCAGTGCAAGGAATACTGCCTGAAGTTCCAAGTAACTGATGCGTAGAGATTGAAGTTTGGCATCACACAGACCTTGTACTGTGCGGTGTTGGAGGTGTGCATTCCAAACCATGTCTATCAGAGTGATTTGAGGTACAGGGTCCAAGAAAGGCCACCCTTTCAACAGATTGTTGAGGTTCCACAATTGCAGAGGGAAGCAAGTTTTGCAGTTTATCAACACTAGATCCTAGACTGAGACCACCGACGAGAGAGACATGGGTGCAGTGGGAGCATGTGCAGTCTTGCGTTGGGAAGTATGGCAATGCAAGATGCCATCATACACAGTAGACACATGACTGTCCGAACTGAGAGTTTTGTTTGGCTGGAATTGAGGTAGTGCCTGAAAGTTCTGTCTCCAAGCGGGATTGGTATAAACTAGCCCCAACTGTGTATTCAGGATTGCTCCTAAGCATGGTTGAATTTGAAGAGCTTACAGGTGAGATTTGGGGACATTGATGATGAACCGCAACTTGTGAAGCAGGACTACTGTCAGCTTATTGTGCTGCTGACACTGCTGTTGGGTACTGGCTTGGATTAGCCAATCGTCCAAGTATGGGAATACATTAACGTTTTGTCAACGTAGATGTGCTGCTACTAATGCCAGGCACTTTGTGAAGACCCTTGGTGCGGTAGTGACCCCAAACAGTAGAACTTTGAATTGGTAGTGTTTTCCTACTATGACATACCTGAGGTATTTGCAGTGAGCAGGATGACTGGGTATAAGTAAGTGTCTTTTAGGTCCAGAGTGGCCATAAAGTCACACATTTGTAGAAGGGGAATGACATCCTGTAGAGTCACCATATGAAAGTGTTCTGATAGGATGTAGTAGTTGAGAGGTCTAGGATTGGTATTAGTGACACACCCGATGGAATGAAAAGTACAAGGAATACAACCCTGTGCCTTGCTATTGAAGGAGGACTGGTTCTATAGCACCTTTGAGAAGAAGGGCTTGGACCTCTTGTTTTACTAGTGTTAGGTGATCCTGTGATTGCGAGGTGGGATGTTGGGTGGTGTGGTAATGAGCGCCAGACATCAGCCATGTTGGATAATGGCTTATACCCACTGGTCAGTTGTGATGGATTCCCAGTCAGGGTGAAAAAACTGTAGTCTTCCCTTGACAAGTTCATGCAGTCAGGGGAGAAGGCTGGGGCAGTCACTGTTTGGGAGTGGAGGCCTGCCTCTTTCTTCGTTATTATTATCCCTGAAGGAGTCTTGGTAAACCCCTTTAGTGTAGGTGGATTGGACCTGCTTCTGCTGAGATGGGGAGGCATCTGTTGAGATGGAATTGTATCTGCTCTTGTAGCCGGAGTGGCGAAAGGAGCCATGAAGAGTAGGAGCATGTAAGGCTCCCATAGCCTTCGCCATATCTGTATCTTTTTTCATTTAATCTGATGTGGTGTCTACTTGAGGGCCAAATAGAGGCATGCTTAAAAATGCTTGTTAAACTTTGGCTTTAAAGTCTGAGCAACTGAGCCAGGGATGTCTCCTGAGAAGTGTGCTAGTATTAACACCTCTAGCTGCTTTGTTTGCTGCATCTAAGGCACATCTAATGGAGTTCTTAGTAATAGTCTGACCCTCTGAAACAATTTGTTGACCTCTTTTCTTATGTTGGTCTGGGAGATGCTGCAGCAGTTCATCCATTTCATCTCAATGGGCCCTATCGTAATGTACGAGCAGGGCTTGGGAATTGGCAATGCGCTAATGATTGGCTGCTTGAGATGCAACTCATTTTCCAGCAGTATCAATACGTTTGCTCTCTTTCGCAGGAGGGGCTGTATCCCCAGTAGCCTGACTATTGGCTCATTTACGAGCAGTGGTAGCAACTAAGAAGTCTGTTGGCATTGGACTACTTATGAAATGAGGGTTTGAGGGAGCTGCTTTATATTTTTTATCTACCCATGGGATTATCATACGGACAGGTAGTGGCTCTTAAAATATGTCATCAGTGTGATGCAACATGCCAGGGAGCATGGGCAGAAACTGTGCATCTTTATGTGTGGATGACCGTATTTATGTGTGTATGACAGTAAATAAAAGAGGAAGTCCTGTTCCAATGACTGAAGTTAAATTCCATGATTAGGTACCCTAGCGATTACTTGCTGGTAAGCAATAGAATCTTCAGGAGGGGAGCGGCGAGCTGGATACAAATTTGGGCCATTGGGAGTTTTGGGGTCTATTTCATAAGTACACCAAGGATTAGGGTCCCTATTAATTCTCCTATACCCCCTGTGGGTCAACCTGGAGGTCAATTGTCCAGAGGGTCCTGTAGTGGGGAAGGAGGGGATGGTGGAGGCGGTGATTCTGGACGAGGTGGAGGTGGAGGATGATTTGTAGGGCTAGAAATGTCCAGTTCCTCCTCGAAAGATAACTGCCTCTTCGATGGAGGAGAGGCTATAGTTTGCCCTGTGTCTTCTTCAATAATGATTTTCCTCTGTCTAATGTACATTTTTTCAAGTATAGGCTCGACCGGGGACATGGAAATCGAGGCTTGCTTTGAGGGTTTTGGTTGGGTAAATTTCGAAATCAAGGCTTTTGAAAATATTTTGTCCAGCACCGAAGTTGATGAAGCCGGTTTCTGAGTCGGTCTCGAAGGCTTAGCAGAGACCGAAGAATTTGCTCAATCCGAGTAGGTTCGACGGAACTGAGGACTTATAGCCTTAGTTGAAGTTTTCTGTGCCGGGTCAGAAGGCAGGGTATCCGAAGTATCTTTTTGGACCCAAACATGGCCGGATGGCAGTGGCAGTCCAGCGACCTCTAAAAGTGGAAAGGGAAAGATTTTGGAAGTCTTTTTTGTTGAAGAAGGGTCTGGGGTGACAGTACTCATGTGCTGCCCGAGTGGCAGGGTGCATTCCGTTTCCTCTTCCACAATTGAGCCAGAGCTCTCCGACAGAGAATGACCCCTTTTCCTCTTTGGCAGCAGGCTCTTCCTGGGAGTGCTCCTCACCGAAGACGCCGTGAGTACCTTCTTCGATACGGTGAGAGATTTCCAATTGATGCTCCCTTCGATCGTGAAGTGTCTTTTTATTTGAAAGACATGCAGGTGTCGTAATCAGCCTTGCAGTGATCAGGCGAGAAGCAAAGGTTACAAACCTGGTGTTGATCAGTGTGAGGATATTTGGCGTGACTGCGGGTAAAATCGAAAAGGTGTTTGTTCCATCAGGAACACATCTTCCGCACTAACGGCGCACGTGGAAGGGTAGGCCCGAGATGGGCAGAGCAGGAAGTGCAATCAGTCAAAGTCCAAATCGATGAAGTTTTTTGAGCGGCGTAGAAATGGAAAAATCGTGATGGTGATACACTATACCGTCGAAGACAGGATAAGACCAAATACTCGTACCGAACGCAGTTGAACACGGAGGAGAGGCACACACGTCCAAACTCGACGGTGGATAGAAAACAACCTAACAAAGGAGTCTATGTCCATGCGCAATATCAATGAGAGGAGTCACTCTACCTCATGACTCGAAAGACTTCTTAAAAAAACATAAAAATAAAAAGTTGCACAACTCTGAACCCAACACAAGAAGGCAGGAGTATGCAGAGCGTGTATCCGCAGCCACACATGCCATCGAACATATTACATATTAAATCAATCTCAAAATAAGGAATGCCCATAAAGGGGTTAACACAGAGCACACTGCACTAAACCTTAGGACAGGATATACGGGAGGCAAGAAAATTACATTAGGTATTCTAAGAATCTCGCTCAATTGGAAGCAAAGCCAGGCAAAAAGGAAGGGCAAATGCAGCAGAGATAGAGAAACATAAAAACAAGGGCAACTCAGGATAAGAGTAGGAAAAAGATAGCATAATCCAAATGTGAACACAACAGCAAAAAAAGTGTGAATAATAAAAAAATAATAAAAAAACAGACATTAAAAAGGTTATTAGGAATGATAGAAGAAGTTAGTGGGAGTAGCTACAGACCATGTAAGAGGGGGGAATAAGACACCAAAGGTTGGACGTAACCTGACATACAACAGAGATGGGAAGAAAGGCACTGAAGCAGCATCAACGGCAGAGAGGCAGGATTAAGATAGCAAAAAGGCAAGGTAGGGGGGAATAAGGAAAAAATGAAAGGAACAAAACATCAGACAAGCAATGAGAAGAAATAAGATACTAGGAGGAGAAAATGGCACAAACTGAGGTGGCACAGATTAAGAAAAAATATTTGTGTGTACCTAGGATTCTCCAGCGCCGGTATCTTCCATTCACTTAAGTGTAATTATTCTCCATTGTCAGGATGAGAATTAATATTAAATATAACAAAGCAATATTATAGGCTTACATGTAATACAACAAGTTGTGTAGCCTATTAACCTCATTGTTTGGATGAGCCATGACCCGGAGTGGTGGATAGGTTAAAAGATTACTTCTGGATGCCTTTCACAGTTCTCAAAAAGTGATTAAGGGTTAAAAGCATAGCCACATGAGGGGAAAATGTGGCCTGCACACAAACTGACAAACAATATCAAGGGAGATCAATTGCAGTTTCATGTAAACAATATAATCCACTACAGCCTCAGATGTTTTTCAGATTGCATGGTATGTGCCCACGCTAGCACAGTAATTCCCAAAATGCAGCAAAGTTCTGGACCACCATTGTTTAGTCTTACTCATGATTACACATTTAGTAATGATTCATGAAGTTTTGGTACATTTAACAGACAGCAGCGTTTAACATCTTAGGGAAATGTGCTACAGTCAAAAGAACTACAGTATTTGCAGCTCTTGATGCCTGCGCTAAAAAGTTCTTACAAAGTGGCCTGTACGCAGTTGGAGAAAATCTGCACCAGCCTGCAACTGACTCCCTTGCTCTAAGATGCTTTGTGTTTTGTTGTTTTGAAATGAAGGAAACAAGTAGCTAAACACCATTATGAAAACATTTAGTCTTGTCCAGGGAGACGGGTCTCTCACCTCGATTCCCTTTCTTTAAATAGTTTTGTAATCCCTCTTCTAAGACTTCCACCTGTCCTCTCCTTTGTAACAGTAGCAGTACCAACAGCAAGAGCCACGTAACCAGGGGCAGCGATGAAGCCTTGAATTAACCCCTTCCATGCTGATGACGGCCCCCAGCCGTCATGCACTACAGTGCTCGTGTGCTGATGACGGCTGGGGGCTGCCATGACCGCACCCGCGCTGAAATCTGCAGCACAAGAGCAGAATCGCGGCAGCATGGAAGGGGTTAAAGTGGCAGTAGGCGATAAGATTTAGGGAGAATGTACGAGTTACTCACCTTCGGTAAAGATGTATCTGGAAGAGACGATTCTAGCCGCAGATTCCTTCAAGTAGAATTATCCCCAGGCATGAGACTGCATCCAGAAACTTTTTTTTGCCACAGCATCCCTGCGTGCCGGGGGCGGGGCGACATCACATGTCTCCACCCAGGCGTCGTCCGGGTACGTGACGTCAGCGAGGTCACAAAAGACCCGCCCCGGCGCGCCTATGTCAGTTTTCTTTGGAGAACTTTTCCGCACCACAATGCGGAACCAGCAGATAAACTATGGAAGCCTGGGAACAGTGTGCGAAGAGCAGAAAAATTGGAAAGAAACAATGACTAACAACACCACACAAAGCAGTGTCAACACGGCAGAAACCAAAGGCAGGGAAATAAGAAAGAACAAGCAGAGCTCTGCGCAGCCACCCTGCCAGCACATACAGCCTCCCACCTCCCACCACTGTGCCCCAGAGGGAAGGAGCATGCGTAAAAGTCATGGCACACGTAGTAACCTACCACCCCCATCCTGAGCAAGGAAGGGGACCAGTCTCAAGATAGACAGGGACAACAAACCTCCAAGCCACCCGAACATAGAGGGCAACCACCCACAAGGGACAAGGGCAAGACATGGCCAGATGACCCTTAATCAGAGGATAGCAATGGGAGGAAGGGAAGGGAGGGGAGGGGAGGACAGGGATTGAAAGCAATCCCCCCCCCCAACCTGGAGTAGCCAGAGCAGCAGGGCACCGGAACCCCATCGTCCAAAGAACCAAAGGATGAATGAACCGCCCCCAGACTGAGCCACCAGTGAAGAACAAGGAAGGGACTCACAGGAGACCCAGCCCCCCACCGGGAGGCGAGTACCGAAGACCAATCCAAGGATCCTCGCAGAATAGGGGAGGAAGGGCGGTCCGTGAAGGAATCTGCGGCTAGAATCGTCTCTACCAGATACATCGTTACCGAAGGTAAGTAACTCGTACATCTGATAGAGACTACTAGCCGCAGATTCCTTCATGTGGAATAGATACCCTAGCAATACCCCCTGGGAAGGAGGGTCTGCGAAAGGACCCCACCAGCCAATACAGAAAAGAGGGCCCCACAGGGGACCAGATCTGTGGACCAGGTAGAACCTAGTCCCTGCCAGGCAATGGGAACCCCCACAAGCAGAACCCAACCGACCCCAAGAGGATGTAGGAGGGAGAAGAAGGCTGAAGAGGCCAGTACACTCACAGCAGAGGATCCAAAGGCAAGGTCGGAGAGGCCGAAGCACCCCACTCCCCCACAGGCAACATAGCTTCCGTCCAATGCCACGATAGGAAGAGAGGAAGATGAAGCGAAAAGTAGGCGAACCCACTCCAGACGGAGAGCAACCTGCCAGCCAGAACAGCACCGGCAGTCAAAAGCCGCGAAAAGCAAGAAGAACAGCCCGAGGCCCCAGGAAGGCCGAGTAGGCGGTGCCTGGCAAGGGAGAACACAGGATCATCCCAGTACTCAGGAGCAGGGAGAGGAGATGACCGGCCACACCACTACGAGTGGCCACGCACACGACCTCAAGAAGCACAAGCAACCGACATAAATGCCATGGAGAACAGGTACCGATGGCAACCAGAACCCCCTAGTAGAGCACAAGCCATATGACAGCTACCACTACCCCACATAGGGTACGTTAAGTGCCAAAATATGGGAACCCTTTTTGGAAGAACTTCCGCAGCAGAGGAAAAACAAAAGAGCCACGGGGGAAAAAACACCCCCACGATAGGCTTGACAAGCAGCCCAAGCAAAGCAGAAGACCTAATCACAGGGCCAAGTATGCACAACAACTCCGGCAGAACACACACACAATCAATAAAAGGGACATCCAGCAGCCAACAATGCCAAAGTCCCAAGGAAGGACACACATGGCCAGAAAACACACTCCACAGCCAGAACAACCGGCCTAAGAAGGCCCAGAATCAACCCAACTCAGGAGTCACTGAGGAGGGGACGGAGGAGGAGAAGGCGGAGGAGGAGGAGCAGGAGCAAGAGGACGGAGCCTCACCAGGAGCCTTTGGAAGGCGGAGTCCGCCGGAGCATGGAACAACAGGCGGCCATCAAACGGAAGGTCGATGAGTCGTTCCCGAATATTCTCAGGGAATACTCCGTCCCGAAGCCAAGCGACTGAGGAAGCCATGGCCCTGCCCAGCACCTCTGAGATGTCCAGAGCGGAGCGGAGAATAAACGCCGCAAGCTCCCGGCCATCCAACGCATGATGCCGTTAGTCCACCTGACCAGTCTCCTGGGACGTTGCAGATCCCAAAGACTCAGCCGAGCCCCACAAACAGGAGGAGGCCCTAGCCAGAACACACAAGGTGTTAAGGGTCCGCATGGCAGCGCTGGTCGAGGCGAACATGTTTCGCCCCCAAGAGTCTAGCCAGCGGGCCTCCCTGGACAGCGGAGACAACAGTGGCGGCAGGGAGGGAAAAGCAGTCTGCAAAAGGGAGCTGGCGGCCTAGGGGGTGAAGGGAAAGACACGCCGGGTCACGCGGCGCCGGAAGGTGCCGGTGCAGAAGAAGCTGAGGCACCGGTTCCCCTGAGGCAGGATGCCTCCAAGCCCCCGTCAAGGAAGAAAGGAGCAAACTTTCAAAGGGAAGTAAGATTTCCCTCCCACCAGAGCCCTGGTGGAGGACCTCCAAGAGATGGTCTGCCGGAAAATTAGCCACAGGGTCACCCATGCGCAGGATGCCCACAGCAGTGGACACCGTGTGGGCGAAGGCCGCACCTGCCTCCGTAAGGCCCTGCGGCGGAGAAAGCAGCTCCTCCGTGGAAAAGGCTGCAAACTAAGGCGGCCAAGCGGGATGGGCAAGGCCAGACCTGGAAGTCAGGAGGAGCTGACAAACACCTCTGCCTCAGGAAGGGCAGGGAGCCGCCCTTCAACGCCGGTCAATAAGACACCACACGGCGACAAATCTCCGGGTAGGACGATACCAATATACAGCTTACCTCCGGAGAAGAAGGAGCGTCCGAAGACGAATCCGTGGTACGACTCCTGCACGCCGCCTGAGGCAGGGTGTCAGCAACATCCGGCGTCGCCAGTCAAGGGTCTTCCAAGTCACCCGCACCGGAGACCGAAGTGGAGCTGGAGTCGGCCCGGCGCCGACCCGACCCCCGCCTAGGTAGCCATCTGCGTGGGGGAACGAGACGGGCCTGGGGAGTGACACGGCCCAGAATGAGGCGGAGATCGCTCGGCAACCCATGTGGCGGTGCCAGGGAAGATCCAACCTCCGACTTTCCCTCCGTCGAGGCAGCCGCCTGTAGGGAGGGACGAGAGTGGCCTGGAGAGAGACTAGGGGTCCCCACCCGGCCTCGACCCGAAGCGGGACGAGGAGGGTCCACAGACCCCTGTGGCTCCGCACGGTCCGGCAGCCGCCTTAGAAGCGTAACATCGGCCTTAGACAGGACCACCTTGTCAAAGGACCGAGAGGGGCTCGGGATGCGAGCCGAGCCCCGGCGACCTCCTGCGACACCACAAGGACTCCGGCAGGAGTTTGCGACTAGGCATAGACGCTGGAGCCTGAGGAGGTGACGCTAGCGAAGCCTGCAAAGCCGCCGCGTATGTCTCCATTTGGACTCTCAACGCCCCAACACTAGGAAAAGGTGGATAGGACGACATGCGGGGCCGCATCACCCACGGAGAGTCAACGCCCCCGGCAGGCCGAAAACCAGCCCCCGGGGACAAAGTGCAACACTTACCCACTGAAGAGCGACGCTTACGTGACATCGGAGAAGGGCGAGGACGACGACCACGGCCAAACCTAAAGCCGTCCGCCGAAGCAGACTGAGGGGAGGACGTCGACCTTGAGAGACGCGCCGAGAGAAGTTTCATGCGGCGCTCCAGTCACGACTTCGGCTTCAACTGTTGACAGGCCTCACAGTCGGTGGTGCCGTGATCCTCCCCAATACACCACATACAAATGAGGTGCGGGTCCGTCACCGACATAAGACGCCCACAAAATGTACAGGTTTTGAAGCCCGAAGGCATTCGCACACTGTTCCACCAAAGAAATGGAGGAAAAAGGGGCCCGAAACAGGCCAAAGCAAGTAAAGGCTCCGCAGTGCACGCGGAAAAGGAAAAAAATGATGTAGGCGCGCTGGGGCTGGTCTTATGTGACCTCGCTGACTTCACGTGCGCGGACGATGCCTGGGCGGATTCGCGTGATGTCGTCCCGCCCCCGGCGTGCAGGGTGCTGTGGCAAAAAAGTTTCCACATCCAAGCTCACGCCTGGGGATAATTCTACATGAAGGAATCTGCGGCTAGTAGTCTCTATCAGATATTGGACTTCAGAGAGATCTTGGTCCTTTTCAGATTTCTCCCCATTCTCCATCTCTTCCCCAAATATTGGCTTCCAGAGTTCTAGGGGTACTTTTTCAGGGAGATCCATGGCACTGGGTTTGGGAGGACTATTGTAGGTAGTCGGCACTGGCCTGAATCCACATTTGTAATAATCATCCACATTTGTATAGCGCACAATCACCCGTTAGGGTCTCTAGGCGCTGGGGGGCCGTTGGGAAGATTAAGCAAGCTATTGCCCAGAGTCGCATGGTGCTGGGCTAACCTGCCGCCGGAGCCGGGGATCGAACCCTGATCCCCAGATTCCAGCGTCAGTCGCCCTGGCCGCGGCGCCACACCTCTCCCTGAAGGCAGATATTGTTTCCATGGACAAGGGTTAATGACATTTTTAACAAAGGCCTCATCTTCAAGTGTTGACCAAGTGATTAGATGCATGGAAGTAGCAGACAAGGAAAGCGTCCTTGAAATTATGGTAGATCAGCGAGACCTCATAGGTGACAAGGATGCTAATGATTAGAGACTGGTGAACTCTTTGTTGATGAGAAGAAACAGGACATTTTATATACCCAAGAGATTTAGGTGCCTTTTTTAAGACCACTGAGTTGTGGACAAAGAACGCAGTTTCTCTGAAGAGGAGATTAGAGTTTGCAGAAAGGAAGCCCGAATCAGGAAGAAAGGGTTCAATATTTTCTTTTTTGCATCTTTTTGTTGTCAGAGCAAGAGACTTTTGGAGATTCCTGAAGATAAGAATCAAAGGTCTCCTGCAAATGATAATATAGCTTTCCCCTTTTGCTCGATATTTTGCTTGAGATACTTGATTGCTGAGTAAAGTTTGTGACAGGTAAGTAACTTTAAATGGAAAGGATCCTCCTTAGACTAATTACCATAGAATCAAATTCACAACAGTACTAAACTTTGGAACAGATGCAGTTGGTGGACGTTTCAATCTGGTAAAAGTATGCACAGGCCTCAAGGGGGAAAACAGTGGGAAAAACAGTACCTATTGTGGTTTTGCCTCTTATCAAGTGACCCCAAAAGCATGGCAGAGGGATCGTTAAACATTTGGATCATACAGATGAATACAATTAACAACCCATCTACAGTCAGTTTAGAAATCGGTCTCGTGGCACTACCTTGTCTGAATGAAGACATTGTATACCCAAACAATGTGAGGTACTATATGGAGTGGACTAAGTATCTCAGTCTCCTTGGAGCCAAAACAAACTGCATGCTGTGCTGGAGACTCAGGATTTGAATAACAGCCACCAATTAAATTATGTATTCAAAAAGTAGAGACCCCCTTTGGCAGGAAAGCAGTACGACTCCTAAGAGCCACATTATTGCAATGGAAAGTCATAGGCAGTTCTTTAATGGAAAGTTAATGACTCTCACTTGCTATGCAGGCAGAGATGATGGTAAGCAAGAATGTGATTTTCCAGTTCAAGATTTTCAAATCACACTTATGCACAGACCATGTAAGATTGAAAAAAAGAAATCGCATCCAACTCGCACACAGAGGCTGGGCAACAAGTTTCTTTGAGGACAACGAAAAAATCCTTATTGGAGAACTTCAGGAGTCGAGCCACTCTAGATTTTGCAGTTGTAAGGAACGGAGCAAATCTAGTTTGCCCTCTTCCACATGAAATCTGCACATGATCCAGATACCACAGCTACATGGCCGATTTGGGGACACAAAAATCAAAGAGGGTACTGATTTCCTGCACCTTGATACCTATTAGTATTAACAGAAGTAGTTGAAAGGCAAACAATGATGCCCAAGATCAGGCTATGGACAAACCATTCCTAATGAATCTTGCACTTGGCTTGATGTACGCTTATAGTCTGAATTTTCTGTTTGGCACGACAGCAACTGGATCATGAGCAACTCTGCCAAGGAGTCAAACAAAGAGAAAATCGAAATATGAATGCAGTAGCCACTCTTGTTTTCCTACAAAGTGTCTCCAAAGAATATTAGACTCCTTGTTTAAGATGCCTGGAAAGTGTTTGATTTACAGCCTAACATTGTGCTGGGCGGTCTAATATCAGAGCTGTTAGTCTTCCCTGGAAAGGACATTCTACCTCTTTCCCTCCTAGTATGTAAACATACAACATGCTGGCTGCACAGGAAAGAAGGCCTGAAAGGCCAGGTTCATGCCTCTCTAGTTCGTAAATAGTGATATGGTAGAGTCTTTAATGGAGACCAAAGACCCTAGAATGAGAACTCAACAGATGGCTGTGAAGATTAAAAACATTTACTGACTTGATGGTAGAGCTCCCTTGGTATGAGGCCTGTCCATTCCCTGAGACAACTTCAATTGCATTATCTACTTTAAACTTGACACGTAATGTTAAACATGAGGAAAAGATGTGAGCCTTCTTATCTGCTCTTTCTCTTGAGTATTACTGTTAAGGGACGGTTCTACAGTCTATATTCATAAGGTTTGGAAATCTTTGCAGATTAACTCAGAACCCACGTATCTGCTAGACACTTACAGTTTATACTCTGGGTCTAAAGAGATCAAGGGAAAAGATTATATCTATTAGCTGGAGATTAAAGGCAGAACGTGGTAGCAAAATGTGGAGAGAGATCTCCGACAACACCATACCGGCAAATAAATCTTGGAATAAAGGTAGTATTAGGGGACATTTTGGGTTACACGATGGAATGGAGACTTCAACTGTGCCTGAACAGATTATGTACTGTTGTGACTGTTTCTCTTTGCATTTTGTGAAATCACAACCATGGGTTTAATTCCATCTTTTTGGCCTGTAGCTAGGATTGAAAATATTCCTAAAAACTATAAGGGCACAATTTAAAATAGGTCTGGGAGGCCCATTTTCATTTTTAATTCAGACTCCAAATTGTTATCACATACAATAGCTAAACACCTCTGTAGAGCAATCACCTTCCTGGTATCTTGAATTAAGTACAGATTTTTTTCACAGAAAAGACATCACTTAGCCACAAACTCCTCTGAGTTTCACAGACTGCACAACCTCTTAATTTACCTCTGGCAATTACTCTGCTTGATGCTGAAGAGCATTCAACTGGGCCTCGTGGCCGCTTGTGTAGGAGGTAGAACAAATGCAGTTTACCCCCCTTTTAAAGAGGTGGAAAGTGCAGATCGCATAAGAGCACTTTATTTAAAACTATCAGAAAAGGCACACGTCAGATGCACACAGCTTACAATAATGCAATCCACACAGTGCACATGGCTACCAGGTGGCATTAAAGGACGACTTGCCCAACTACTGCGTCACGAGATGACATTCGCTTGGCAACTACCATCATTTGTTTCCATTAATTTCAGTAGGAGGCCTTTGATAGCAAACTATGGGCAGCACTTGCTATCTTGCTTGTTACAGTCCCACAACTGGAGGAACAGAGCATTAGCTCTTAAAGGGGCAGCGCAAAGAGCGTTGGGACTATGAAGTCACAAACTCCATTGGTTCTCCTGTAGGTCAGTGGTTAAGAGTAGAAGGTGGTAGAGTTCCTAGACAACGCCAAAAGGCTATATTAAACCCACAGCAAAGAGGAGACATCAGTAAGCTTCAGAGTCTCTTCTTCAGCTGACTTACTCGGGTTGTAGAGCAGTTGGCGGATACACATTCCAAAGAGAACTTTACCCAAAAGATCCATAACACACAGATGTGACAAACAACACACCAAACAGGAGATAAGGAGAAGTTGCTTACCTTCAGTAATGATAGTTCAGGTGGCCAATGTATCTTCCTGCAGACTCCTCAAGTTATGAATATCCTGAGGATGCTTCTACCAGCAGCATCCTCGGTCCTAGTCCTAAAGGTACACCCCAAGTGCCTTAGGATGCGCAATGGCAATTAACTAAGGAAGTCAAGCAACACCACTCTGGCACAGAATCCATTGCGTTGCATCTGGACTGTCAGGTGGTAATTGCTTGCACAAATACAAAAATTACCAAGTGGCCACCCAGGAAATGTCAGCCACAGGGCACCTTTTGTGAGAGTCGCTGAATCTTCAGTGGCTCTATTAGAGTATGTACAAATGTCATATGGAGGGCCTTTGCTGGCCAAGGCATAAAAGATATCACGCAAAGGGTAATCCAATGTGAAAAGGTATGCTTGGTCACTGCTGTGCCATTCTTGTCTCTAGCGAATCACTCAAAGAAATGATTTACTCTTCAGTGTATATAAACTCTCCTCTTCTTTAGTAAAGTAATATGGATCTGGACTGACGAGAATCAGCTGTGCTCCATCTTCTCACCCATTATATATGACCTTTGATAGTAGACGAAGGCCCAGAGAACGAGCTGTGGTGTACACTTTATTTGAAGCGTTCCGGGGAGTAGTCTGCTTTCTTTCACAAAAGCTACTCTCCTTTGAAAAGTAGGTTGCTTAATCAATTCAGATTTAACCGCGTCAAGTGACAGCGTTAGCAATTGATCAATCTATCATGCCAGCAGAATCTATACTACTTTTTCAATTCTGCAGTCATCCAAACGAATCCATCACAAAATCAGAGAAGGGCTATTTCATGAGATGGAAATAAGGCTAACTAAGGGCCATGCTTGCTAATTCCTACTAGACGTGGGTATAGCCAAAAAGAAGGCAAATGCCATTGTGAGTAGGGCTTAACTGCCTGACATGAAAACCCTTTCACTCAGTTGAGCAAAATCATTTGGAATTATGGTCTGAAGGAGTAGTAGGAAAGATATTAGGGTTCAACTTAGTTGATCCGATCTGTACCACCAAGCTCTAAGGGGAAGGATATGTAGATAAAAACTTTTGATCAGGAGAGGGCTTAGATTGGCAGCCATACAATCCATCCGTGGACAGACATGCCAGAGAAGAGATTTTCCAGACTGCCAATGTAGGTCCAACCATCGTAAGTGATGGGGATGCCATGCCAGCTGCACAATTTCCATATGGATGTTGGGTTTGGGCTTGGCAGTCAGCAACTGCAAATCCAACCCCTTCGCTGCTTTTGAAACTACAGACATGAAAGAGCAGACTTCCTCAGAAGGAAAAGCAAGGAATTTTGCCTTCAGTCAAGAATATTAGCATTTTATTTGCGGTAAAAAAACGACATCCAAATGATAATGAGTTAAGAGGTTGTAAGCCACCAAATTGTAGTCCTCTGTGTGCCCATGTCCTCCACTGGGTAAGTCTAGGGCATCAGAAATTGAGACAAAGATCTTCTCAAGTAGACCGAATCCCCATGCTCTAAAGAAAGGCTCTGCCAGGAACAGGTCTTTGTAAGACGTTCAAACATTTTCTCTAGCCACTCACATAACTTCTGCCAGCTTAAAGAGCTGAGGTTGTTCTGGTGTTACGAGCAGTGTCAGACGCAAATGGTTCAACATCTAATTAGTCAAAGGATTTTACTAAGAAGTGCCGAGGCACAGATTCGGGAAGTGTCGGGTAAGAGCTACCAGATTTGTCAAACTTGTAGGATCAGGACGATCCTTGGGGAATTGGGCCAGAGAGATTAGGGATGGTCTTGAACATGAGATGGGTCTGCAAATGATTCCACAAACTTTAGTGTAAGCTTTTTGAGAACCAGGGTTGACTCCAAAAAAAGACCAGGAACAGGCTTGGGCAAACATTGAGCTAAGTGGCTCGGAATTTCATCTGGGGGCTTAACAGTGAATTTGCAATCACCGAGTTTCACTCCAGTATGACCTGTGGTACAGCTAAATCACAGCACCACAGAATGTTATTTAATTCCTGTATTGCTCCCAGAAAGATCGCACGCTGAAAGAGGTCAGAAAAAGTGATCAAGTTGTAGATGTCCATCGTGTAAGATAGGGTCCTTTTATTACTTGCCCAACTCTACCTTTTTTCAGGGACTAGTTTCTAATACCCAATTCAAGATACTTGGATGGGAATTAACCCCCGTCTTTAGCAAACCAGACAGATAAAAATAATGATATACACTGTTAAAGTAGTCAGGATGACCTTGCCTTGGAACTGAAAATATTGAATATGCTACTTACCAGTATGCATCTGTTCTTGGCATGTAGGGCTGCTGACATTCATATCTATAGCATAGATCGCCGCCTAGTGTTGGGTCCGGATGATTGCACATTGTTGTCCTGGAAGAATCTTCGAAGTATCACGAGATAGGTGGCTCCTCCCCTGGACTACAGTGCACATGGGCATCGACTCCATCCCCAGATTGTTTTTAGCCATTGTGGCGAAGATGGAGTGTAACAGTGTGAGCGATGGCCATGCTAAGAGTAAGTGTAAATTCTGCAGCCGCTACAGGCGCCGGGGAGGAGGGCGGGCGATATGAATGTCAGCAGCCCTACATGCCAAGAACAGATGCATACTGGTAAGTAGCATATTCAGTTCGAGGCATGTGGGCTGCTGAATTCATATCTATAGCATAGAATATATAGCAGTCCCTCCATTAGCGGCGGCCGCCTGTGCCAGCTGCAGACGTTTGAAAAAGTGTTTTTAGAACAGCCTGCCCTACAGCTGCTTGGAGTGCACATCTACATAGTAGTGTTTTGTAAATGTGTGTGGGGTAGACCATGTGGCTGCTCAACAGATGTCTTCCAAAGGGATGTTACCAAGGAAAGCCATGGAGGCCCCCAACTTGCGGGTGGAGTGGGCCCTGGGGGGGACCGTTAAAGTGCCCTTAGCCTTTTGATAGCAAATTTGAATACACTTAACGATCCACCTGGCTATACCTGCTTTGGAAATGGGGTTGCCTTTGTGTTGGGCGGAAAAGGCAACAAAGAGTTGCTTTGTCTTCCTAAAATCTTTGGTCCTATCAATGTAGTACATCAAAGCTCGTTTGACGTCAAGAGTGTGGAGCATCCTTTCAGCTACTGTTTCTGGATTTTGAAAGAACACAGGCAGTTCAATAGTCTGATTGACATGGAACTGTGAAACCACCTTAGGAAGAAATTTAGGGTTAGTGCGCAACACCAACCTGTTTGAGTGAATCTGTATGAATGGCTCTTGTACGGTGAGCGCCTGGAGCTCACTAACACGTCGCAGTGACGTAATGGCTATCAGGAAAGCCACTTTCCATGTTAAGAACTGAATCTCACATGAATGTAGAGGCACAAAAGGTGGACCCATCAGTCTGGTGAGGACCACATTAAGGTTCCATACAGGAGCTGGCGGGGTCCTGGGAGGAATGACACGTTTCAGTCCTTCCAGAAAGACTTTAATGGCAGGCACTCTGAAAACTGAGAGATGCTGCCTGTTCTGGAGATAAGCGGCTATGGCGGACAAGTGTATACGAATGGAAGCATATGCCAGATTACATTTGTAAAGATGCAACAAATAACAAATGATGTTGTGAGTAGATGCATCTAGCGGGTTGATATTGTGTTCTGCACAGTAAACGACAAACCGCTTCCATTTAGCTGCATAGCATGCTCTGGTGGTGGGCTTTCTTGCCTCCCGTATGATAGCCATGCAGTCGGGAGGCAAGTCAAGGTAGCCAAATTCTAAGACCTCAGGAGCCAGATCGCCAGGTTGAGCTGTTGCGGGTCTGGGTGCTGAATGTCGCCATGGCTCTGCGTCAAAAGTCTGGGCGTGAGGTGCAGCCTTTGATGCGGTACCACGGAGAGTTCTAGAAACGTGGTGTACCATGGTTTGCGTGCCCACGTTGGAGCAACCAGGATGAGCGTCATCGAGTGTTGCTTTAGTTTTCGTGCCACCAGCGGTATTAGAGGTGCTGGGGGAAAAGCGTACGCAAATTTGCCTGACCAGTTCATCCATATCGCATTGCCCTGCGATTGTGGGTGCGGGAACCTGGCGGCAAAGCTTTGGCATTTTTTGTTTTCCCTTGTGGCAAACAGGTCTATCTCTGGATGACCCCACTGCTGGAAGTACGGGCGGAGTACTGATGGATGTATCTCCCACTCGTGCATTTGGTAGCTGTACCTGCTGAGCAGATCCGCCATCTGATTGTCCTTGCCCGGGAGGTGTTCTGCAATGAGGAAGATGTTCCTTTGAATGGCCCACTTCCACATGCTCTGAGCCAGATGAGACAACTGCGGAGAGTGCGTACCTCCCTGCTTTTGAATATAGTACATGGCTGTCATGTTGTCCGTCCGGATCAACACGACTTTGTTGCACAGATGTACCTTGAATGCCTTCATTGCCATGAGGATTGCCATCAGCTCTAGGTGGTTGATGTGCATCTTCCTTTGCTGTGTTGTCCATAGTCCCTGCACTGTGTAGTGGAGTACATGAGCTCCCCAACCGTGGAGAGAAGCGTCCGTTGTTAGGATGATCTGTGGAACAGGCTCTTGGAACGGTCGGCCCTTGCAAAGGTTGTGTGGATTCCACCAATGCAGAGAGTTGTATGCCCGACCGGTCACCAACACTAGGTCGTTCAACTGTCCCTGAGCCTGATTCCACTGACGTGCCAAGCACTCTTGAAGCGGACGCATATGTAGCCTCGCGTGCGGGACTATGAAGATGCAGGAGGCCATCACGCCTATCAACTGCATGAACACTTGTGCTGGAAGCGAGTGTTGCGGTCTGAATTTTTGGATCAGCGACTGAATGCTGTTGATCCTCACAGAATTTGGCAGCGCTGTGGCCGCCAAAGTATCTATTGTCGCGCCTAGATACTGCCGCACATGGGCTGGCTGAAGGTGCGACTTCGGATAATTTAGTGAGAATCCCAGATCGTGAAGGAGTTGAATGGTGTGGGACATGTTCATGTTAGCAGCGCACTGCTGGGCCGAAATTGCTTGGACCAGCCAGTCGTCCAGATAAGGGTAGACGTGAACGTTTTGTCTCCTGAGGTGCGCAGCCACCGTCGCCAGGCATTTTGTGAACACCCTGGGCGCTGTGGTCACTCCGAAAGGGAGGACCTTGATTTGGTAATGCTGATTCTGAATGGTGAATCTGAGATATTTTCTGTGTGATGGATGTAGTGGAATGTGAAAATATGCGTCTTTGAGATCTAACGTTGCGAGGAAATCCCCTTGATTGAGCAACGGAAGAACCTGCTGCAGCGTGAGCATGTGAAAGTGTTCTGAGAGAATGTACTGGTTTAGGGACCTGAGGTCCAGTATGGGTCTGAGGGACCCGTCCTTTTTTGGGATTAAGAAGTACAGGGAGTACACCCCTGTGCCTCTGTCCTCCACCGGCACAAGCTCGATTGCCCCTTTTTGCAGCATGACGAGCACCTCCTGCTGCAATAAGTGCAAATGCTCTGTCGACATAGGACGGTGCCTTGGTGGGATGATGGGTGGAGTGGACGTTAACTCCAGACAATAACCGTACTGGATACGTTTTTTGACCCACCTGTCTGTGGTGATGGATTTCCAGACTGGCAGGAACTGCTAGAGTCTCCCCCCCGACAGGTGTTGTATGGTCGAGGGGCAGTGACAAGGCGTCACGGTTTGTTGGCGGCGGAGGTTCGTGAGTTGTTGTTTCCACGACCTCTGCCCTTGGTGCTGTTGCCTCGATAGCCGTCTCTACTCTGCTTGTTGTAAGAGGTTTGCGCTCCACTCTTAGTGTACTGTGTTTGCTGGGACATTTGGCCTCTGGAAACACCTCTATTGCTTGAGCGACGAAAAGTACGACGCCGCAACATTACACTTGTGTTAACGGCCCTGGCAGCGGTGTCCGCTGCGTCCAGTGCACATTTAATAGAAGCATTGGAGATGAGCTTCCCTTCTTGAATGAGCATCTCCGCCGCCTCTTTATACTCATCTGGCAAGTGTTGTAACAGGGTCTCAAGTGTATCATAGTGTGCCCTGTCATATCTGGCCAAGAGTGTCTGAGTGTTTGAAATACGCCAGATATTGGCCGCTTGAGCCGCCACCCTCTTCCCTGATGCTTCAAGCACTTTAGATTCCTTGTCAGGGGGAGGAGCATCACCAGTAGTTTGTGAATTTGCCCTCTTCCGGGCATTAGATACAACCAGAGAGTCCAACGGCAACTGGCCCTTGATGTAGGTAGGGTCGCCAGGAACCGGCTTGTACTTCTTTTCAATTCTGGGGTTTATAACCCTGGCACGTGTGGGTCCTTTAAAAATGTCTGCAGCATGTTTTAAAACACCCTTGAGCATTGGCAGAGTTTTGACAGTCTTTTCAGAGGCGGAAAAGGTATAAAACAGGAAGTCCACCCCAATAGGGTCAGCATGCAGCTGGACGTCGTGATTTTTAGCCGCCCTCTCAATTAGAGCATTAAATGCCGCAGAATCCTCAGTAGGAGAGGTTTTGACAGTATATACTTGAGTGTCCGGGGCAGTTTGCGGATCCCCCGGGTCTCCAGCATCTGCCCATGAGTCATGGTGATCCTCAGGATCAGTGTCGGCAGGGAAGTTGTACTCCTCATCGTCCCCCTCCCCAGCATCCACATCTGAGTAAGTGGGTGAGGGTGGGTGAGGGTGGAGCAATGTCCTGAGGCCGTGGATTAATTGGTTCAACCAGAACTGGGGAATCAGTAGAAGCCTTTTTCCTTTTCAAAGCAATTGTGTAGGACTCCATAGGCTGTGCCGGCGTGATCTTACGCTTGTAGAAGGAAAGTTTACCGGTGTCGGCGTCGATAAATTGTTCCGACTGCTCCTCCAGTAGGGGTTGTCGACGTTTTGTGCCTGAGGAGGCTTCGGCCCCGTGGACACCTGCATGGGCACGTCGTCGACTGTCCTGGGCGCGAACGCCTTCGGCGCCACTTTTGGCGGCAGCTTAAACGGGATCGGCGCCGTCGACTTATGCGTTTTGGCAGTGGGCCTCGGGGTGGAAGTATCCTTCGGATCGTCCGCGGAAGCCTTGTTTCTGATGCGTTGCAACGAGTCCGACACCTGCTTTGTGAAGGATGCGGACGGTTTCGTCGACCCGACAGGTGTTCTCGGTCCACCAGCATGTGTTGACTCGAGCGTAACAGCACTTTTGGCCTTTTCCGGCCGATGAGCAGTATCGACAGCTTTTGGAGCGCCGTGTCCTCTGTCAGTGTCGACGGCCTTCAGCGCCAACGGTTTCGGGTCGGCGGCCTTCACAGTTGGTTTCGGTGCCCCGGTCTTCGGCTCGACGCCCTTGAGCGATTTCGGCTCGACGCCCTTGAGCGACTTCGGCTCGACGCCCTTGAGCGACTTCGGCTCGACGCCCTTGAGCGACTTCACCGGATCGACAACCTTCTTTGGCTTCGGCTGCCCCAACATGTCCGAAGACGAGGAGGCGACCAGAGCGACAGACGTTTTCTGTTTCGACGGTGTCTCTATTACTTTCGGTTTTGTCGAGACCGAAGCTTTCACTTTTGGTTTCGATTTGACCAATGGCGGCTCCGTAGAAGTGTCCGTAGCCGGGCCCTTAGGCGAGACCGTGGATCCAGGTGCAAGATCTTGGGTAAGGCCATGTGGCGATCCCTCGACCTGAGCCTTAGTTATTGTTGGAACGGGGCATAGCTCGTCACCTGAGCTATCTTCCGCGGCCCCATAGGCCTCATTGTCGTCTCCTACCTCGTCGACGAAGTCTTCTGTGTCGAGCATTTCGACGTCTGCGTCGTAGTCGATCTCTGCCGCTGAAGTTGAAATTGGCTCTCGATCTTCCTGCTCGTCTGCTTCAACGCCCTCGAAAATGTTCACCGGGGCAGGGGCCGTCTGCTGGGCCTCCTGGCGCGCCACGCGCCGAAGTCGAATCGTCTTCTTGGATCGAAAACGGGAACAAGCCATACAGTTGGCTTCATCGTGATCCGGCGACAGGCACTTGTTGCACACCGGGTGGACATCGATGTGGGGATACTTGGAGTTGCACACGGGACATCTTTTGAACGGGCTCCGTTCCATGATGTGTCGTCGAATAAGTCTGGCTGCATCGACTGGGCCTCGAGCACCGAAGAGCCACGCGACTCCTGTGGACGTCCGACTCGGGAACTGAGCCGGAACAGAATCGGGCACCGAACGCAAGACAATACCGACGCTATAGGAAAAAGGGCCTTCAGGCCTAAAGAAAGTTTATATCGATTCCGAACTTGAGAGATCAAATATGCATCCGAACCCAATGGCGGAAAAAAACAATCTGGGGATGGAGTCGATGCCCATGCGCACTGTAGTCCAGGGGAGGAGCCACCTATCTCGTGATACTTCGAAGACTCTTCCAGGACAACAATGTACAATCATCCGGACCCAACACTAGGCGGCGATCTATGCTATAGATATGAATTCAGCAGCCCACATGCCTCGAACATATGGTCATCATTATCATGAGAATTGTGGACAACCATAGAGAAAAGCAGGGTGTCAATAGGAGATGGTATATTTATGAGCATCTGCCTTTGCTTCTCATCAAGCAGCAAACAAAATCCGGTGAAGATCCCCTGGAGGGGAAGGAGACATCTTAAAGTTTCCTAGTCAGATTTCTGCCAGACTCAAGGACCCACTGGCCGTTGGTGTAGGCATCATCCTCCTCCTCTTCCTACACTACCCTTTCATTATCCTCATCAGCCCCCAGCCCCATATCATGAAAGCATCATGACTTACATCTTCCTGTCTGAAAGACGCAGCTGCATGGCTTTAAATGTTTATGAAAAGACAAGGGAACCCAATAGGCAAATAAGGACCCTGGGTACATACTTTGTATTTGCAACAAGGGTCCTTAAAACACAAGAATAATGCAATGATAAATATAGACCAAAGTTAGTACTATATTCAACGGTGTCCAGCCGGACACACACGTTTAATGGTTTGACCAATTGAAACATATTTACACCTTCAAACCATTACATTACATATGTGTGAATACTGTCATGGATAGCTTGTTATGTACTTTGATTGATCCAAAGCATCCTTTCTCTTTTGCCTAAAACTCCTTGTGTTATTTGTATATGTTCTTTGTTTGATGTAACTGGATGCAGGACTGCGTCCCACTATATTGTTGTTGGTTTGATATTTTGTTGAAAACATTTGAATTGCTTCATTAAACGTGTGTGTCCAGCTGGACACTGTTGAATATAGTACTAATTTTGGTCTATATTTATCACTGCATTATGCTTGGCTTTAAAGGCTTCCCTTCTGCTGCACTAAAAAACAAATTGAACCCTTGGCATGGATGTCACTACGCTCCAAAACATCCCATAATGCTGACAGAACTAGCATCAAGAATAGCACCAATTTGAGCTTCAGTGCCAAAGAAGAGCACCAAGTGAGAGACTGGGGGAAGAGTGACAGGCACAACCTTATCCTTGTCACAGAAGTCCAGGCTTCATCTAAGATGTAGCAGAAGAGGATTCTTCATTAACACTTTAGCGTGGGGAGAATCCATTACAGGACTGATGCACCCAAACAAGGCATTTGAAAACTGGCTAGGTTTAGAAAGGCCAGAGCCCTTTGAATGCTGAGGCAAGAAAGGTTCAGCTATCTCTACCGGAAGGCTTGTGATCTAATTCTCAAAACAATATTTGCAGCCTAAGATGTCACTATCAGGAATCACCCTAAATGTCCATCTTCAACTCACAGCTCGTCATCGCACTAGCTGCAATATTTGAAAGAGCTCATATTGTCTGAGGGACAAAAACACCACACCATACTTACCTCAATTAATGAATGAATAATGATAACAGGTAACCGGAAAAATGTCAATAGAGTGAAAAAACACACACATAAATTTAAAAAACACAAAGTGTGAAGCATGACCTTGCTCTGTCAAGTTGAAAAAAGGACGGAATTAAAATGAATAGACTACAGGCTCATCGCTAAAATAATTCCAATCGATGATAGAAAGTGGTTTTAAAGAGACAGGCACTTTTTCAAAAGTATGTGTTTTGTAGCGTTGCTAGCTACATGTATTCTGTAGAAAAAACAGATAAATTGGAAAGGAAAAACATGTTTGATAATTTTTCCAAGGTTCGTCCTGGTGGTGGGAAGTGATTCTAAGGATACAAGTCTGGGAAGAATCTACTAAAAAAAACTCCTTTTCAGAGGAAAAGGTTGGTTGCTCTGCTTATTCTTTCTGCTCCCCTGCCTAGCTTCATAAACTGAAGTGTCTTTAGCCTAAACTAGTGGCACTATTCACTGCTATTTGGGTTCACAGTCTTATGGCAGGCAATGTACATAGTGGTTAAACATGTCTGAGCCAGGTATTATCCTAGAAAATGCTACAAATCTAATTAGAGTCTTATGCTTCCAAAGAGTAAAACGTGAGTCAACTCTGCAGCCAGGAGGACAATGTAAGTACTTGGATAGAAATTAAGAAGTGATGTTTTGTTTCCCAGTACAGGATATTTTAATCCTGGCTTCTGTTATTGAGCTAAATGTCTTGTAACTCAATTTTGAATTCTGAGATTATGTCGCACAACATCCAGGGACACCAAAAATAAACCAAAATGAAAGTGAAAGCAAATGATTTCGTACATGGATTAAGGGGCTAAAAAATGCTGGTCCATCTTAAAACCATACCTGGTTTTAAAAGGGGCGAGAAGCCCGAAAAATCAGCAGGAACATTTTTGCTGGCATTTTTAGGGAATCTTTGCTATCAGAGGGAATAAACTAGATGGGTAATGGTCATTGGTAACTAGGGGGTGAAAAACACAGGCAGCATATGAATAAATATAGGAAGCAATCACAAGGACATGGTAAAACTGTCCTAGGAGACACTAACAAAACATGGATCTGAACAAGAAAATAATGAAGAACCTGCAGGGTGCAGCACGTTGGGATTTAGCATCGCAAACTGTTAGCACTTACCCGCGAGGAATCCATTTCCACATTCCACTTTGGCCTGACCAAATAATCTTTATTGGAGGGCACAGGAACTCTGGCACGAGCACAAAAGCCTTTGTCACCGGGGCGCAGGGCTCTAGAAAAAAAAAAAAGAACATTCACATCAAAAGTGGCAAAATAAATGTTCGGCCTAGCCAGTGTTTTTCTCTTTACATACATTAACACTTCTTAAAAAACCTATTTAGAATGATGAAAAACTCGGGACTCTGAAAAGTAGCACTCCAAATGACCGCTGTAAAACAAACACGTTAGATCCGTGATGAAAGATCTATTATTGTATGCAGCACATACATTACTGCACGAAACCGGAGACGAACGATTGATCTTTAAAAATGTTTAAAGGTTTTGATACCCTGGATGGTCGCTAGATTATAGTAGCAAGAAAGAGACCATCTTGTAAGTAACCTGGGCCAGATGTACACACCATTTTACCACTCGCAAGCCCTCTGGTTTGCTCAATCAGTGCTTGTGACGAGTAAAAAGATTTTTCTAATCTACTAAACCCATTTAGCAATTCGGAAAGTTTTTTTGAAACACTAAATGTGTTTAGAAATGGTTCCAGATTCGCTAATTGTAAAGGTCATGTATTGGGCAAGTAATGAATCAGAACCCTGCGTATCAATGGATTACAATCGTAATTTCAGTTGCAAGCTATCTATTGATAAGTTACCAACTCCCAAGTTGAGTTGGTAACTGATTTACAAAAGGCAAGCGGGCTGCTTTAGATTTATTTTCCTTTGGGAATTTTTTTAGACCGTCCTGTTTCCTTTGACTGGCTCTGGCTGCCTAAAAAAGGAACAACTCTGGAATACATTCACAGGTAAAGTGGTCTGATGTTCCATGTAGGCCACCATCCTATAGAATGTAGCCAATAGCAGGTTGTCTCTATATACGGTCTATCTGATTCATATAAATTAGGCAGGTCCTTTAGCAATTCTTTATTTTGCGAACTGACCTATTAGGACATATTTATACTACAAATAAGAGGGAGAGTAGAGTGGGGCTCATCCTCAAACTCAAGCTATACACAAATTAGAAAGTCCTACTCTATCACATGGACTGGGGCTTTTCAAAACAAGCTAAATGCTTATTTATATTTGTAGAACCGTTGCCCACCAGGATTGCCCCTTCGTGGCATGCTTCAATCATTGGGTTTCCTCTGTAAAATAACCCCCTTACTCCTATTCTCTTACAAATAATTTGATTATATTCAGTGCTACCATGCAACTCATTGGTTTGAGCACACCGGTTCGGCAGCGGAATGGGAGGAAACCCAATGAGGAAGCATGCTTATACATTCTGGTTAAAATGCAAGAATACCAGCAGGGAGCAGCACTTGCAGACCATACTGAGAGTTATCAAACTGGTCGATGGCAAGTGGCACTGTACAACATTTGATAGGACTGATCGCCCCTCTACATAAAACCCCTTCGATCCAGTGGACACAATTAGTGTTAGGCCTAACTGACTATTACACGCCAAAAGGAAAAATAGGAAGTCAAAATGCCTATTCCACTTTTTAGAATATCCTGAGCTCTTAGGCTGGGCAAGGGCAAGGCAGAATCACGTCCCAGAACCAGGACAGAGCGGTTCCAGGGTAATGTCTGCACCTGATGAGCCGTGCCCAACTTGAGACCATGGTGTACAGTCTGGGATTCACATGCATGACCTCTCTGCTGCATTTGGGAGCAAATCAACCTGGTGTTCATCTTGCAGTTACAAGGCAAAAAGGCCTGCCTTATAATGGTTAAACTGATGTGGTTATAAATTGCCCTGTCAGTTTCCATTATTATCACTTACTTGTAGGATCCTTAAAAGGTCACCATTCTTCCTCCATTTTGTTCAGTCTGTAGGTGCAACCCCTTAACTTCTACGTTCTTTTAAGGTTCAGGTACCCGCCTGCATAGATTATACTCCACTTAAATGCAGATCCAACTATCAGTCCACCTATTCCTTCTGATGCATAGGTAGTGCTTTTCTGCTATTAAGTAATGGATGATTATAAAATTCCTCAAAATGAACTACACAACATAGGATTCCTGGCCACAGGACCAGATTCCACCTCTAGCTCCAGCAAGTTATGGACAGGATGACTCCAGTTCCTTGTTTCAGTTCCCATGGCTAAGAATGTAGGTGCCAGGTCTGATCCAAGATACTCAGATCCAAAAAGTAATGTCCTCTTATTTTGTTTTTCAAGAGTAACTTTAATACATAATGAAGTCTTTATTTCCCCTCGGTCGTCTGTAAGAGTAATTGGTGCATGTTTTCTGTTGCACAATTTGCTACAGCATTGCACTGCATCTTGAATTTTTATATTTTTTTAACTACATCTTTTTATTGATGACAGCTTTAACTCTTTACAGATATTGCAATATTAAATCATGCGGTAAGTCTGCAACAGACATATACAAATTCGAAATTACTTGTGCATTTAGTGACAGTTCCCAACACATCTTATTCGTCATGTAGCTCCCTGCGATACCGCTCCGTGCTTGGGGGCTTGCACACATTTCCTCTGTATTCGTTCCACTTTCCCCATATTTGTGACCACTTGCTGGGACAGCACCTTGATTTGTGTACGGTCCTTTCCATTAGCATGCACCAGTCCATAGCTCTCTTCCATACAGTGAGTGTTGGTGTTTCTTGTGAAACCCATAGTCTGGCTATATTACACTTGGCAACTATTGCTCCCAGTGTTACCCAGGTTCCTTCTTTACTATAAGGTCAATGGGAGTGGGTCCCCAAATGTTCAAAAGGCATAGTCTTATCTTGGGTCCTATTGTGGTAGCCAACACTTCTCCCATACACTGTACCAGAGCCGAGCAGTATCTTCTAATATATGCGCACTCCCAAACGATATGAATAAATGTGCCTTCTTGGCTATACCTTCTTTTACATGCAGCGTCTGTCCTGTGGCCCATTTTCGCTAGTACAGAGCCAGATAGATAAGTATAAGTTCTGAGTAATATTTTTAGCTGTACTTATCTTAATCTGGACGAGATTGGGGTGTCTCTGAGGGAAGCAAGGGCCTCCGGCCATTCCTCGTCCTCCATCTCCGCCACATCCCGCTTCCAGTGTGACGTAGGTAAAGGAGGGGTGCAGGCATGTTATTAACTAGTTTCTTGTATGTCAGTGAAATGGACTTATTCTGCATATATTCATCAAGGGTCTGTCCTCTAGTGGGGAGTATTCTGGAAGCGATTCCCCCTATGGGATGACCGCCTGCAATGCATGCCTTACCTGCAAGTATCTAAAATACTCTGTGGGTGCTAGGTCAAATTCTGTTTGCAGCTACGCAAAAGGAATCAAGTCTCCATTTTTTCACAGGTCCCCAACCCCTGAGATTCCTATAATATCCCAGTCTAATCCTTTGGATTTTCTTTAGTTAACAAATCTGTCTGCGTCCCAGATAGGGGTGACCAGTGTGATCCTCCCCGCCCATCCCATACTCTTGTTGGCTGTGTGCCATGTCTACGTCCCGTGTGCCATTGGACCGGTTAAGTGTAGTTTATTGGGCTTGGTGTATAGTGCTCTGATGAAACTGCCCTCCGGGAAAAGCCACCTATCCCATCTGATAACCGGGGTAATCCTGGGGTCTGTAAATAACTTGATTTATGGCTGCCAGCTGCGTCGCCCAATAATATCTTTTGATGGTGGGGAGTCCAATTCCTCCATTATATCACTAGAAATACTCCAAAGTCACATACCAGTTGCAAAAATGGGGCGGTATGTATTGAATATGCTACTTACCAGTATGCATCTGTTCTTGGCATGTAGGGCTGCTAACATTAATATCTTTTGCATCTTTTGCATTAGATCGCCGCCTAGTGTTGGGTCCGGATGATCGCACATTGTTGTCCTGGAAGAGTCTTCGAAGTATCCTGAGATAGGTGGCTCCTCCCCTGGACTACAGTGCGCATGGGCATCGGCTCCATCCCCAGATTGTTTTGCGCCATTGTGGCAGAGATGGAGTGTAAAGTGTAAAGGATGTCCATGCTAATGATTGAATGCAAGAGTATGTCTGCAGCTGCGACAGGCACCGGGGAGGAGGGTGGGCGATATGAATGTTAGCAGCCCTACATGCCAAGAACAGATGCATACTGGTAAGTAGCATATTCAGTTCGAGGCATGTGGGCTGCTAAATTCATATCTTTTGCATAGAATATATAGCAGTCCCTCCATTAGCGGCGGTTGCCCGTGCCAGCTGCAGAAGTTTGAAAAAGGGTTTTGAGAACAGCCTGTCCTACAGCTGCCTGCTGCTTGGAATGCACATCAACACAGTAGTGTTTTGTAAAGGTATGTGGTGTAACCCACGTGGCTGCTCTACAAATGTCCTCTAAAGGAATGTTCCCAAGGAAAGCCATAGATGCCCCCAACTTGCGTGTGGAGTGCGCCCTTGGGGGTATTGTTAAGGTACGTTTAGCCTTCTGATAACAGATTTGGATGCACTTAACAATCCACCTGGCTATTCCTGCTTTGGAAATAGGGTTGCCTTTGTGCTGTGGCGAGAAGGCAACAAAAAGTTGTTTTGTTCTCCTAAAGTGTTGTGTCCTGTCAATATAGTACATCAATGCCCTCCTGACATCCAAAGTATGAAGCATTCTTTCCGCCACCGTGTGTGGGTTTTGGAAGAATGCAGGCAAGTCAATAGTTAGGTTGAGATGAAACTGTGACACCACCTTCGGAAGGAATTTGGGGTTAGTACGCAGTACCACCCTATTTGGATGAATCTGAAGGAATGGCTCTTGTATGGTGAGCGCTTGCAGCTCACTAACATGCCTCAGTGACGTAATAGCTATTAGGAAAGCTACTTTCCACGTTAGGAACTGGAGTTCACACGAGTGTAGTGGCTCAAAAGGTGGTCCCATCAGTCTGGTGAGGACCACATTGAGGTTCCACACCGGAGCTGGCGGTGTTCTTGGGGGAATGACTCGTTTCAGACCTTCAAGAAAAGCCTTAATAGCAGGCACTCTGAAGACAGAGAGATGCTGCCTGTTCTGAAGATAAGCTGCTATGGCGGATAGATGTATCCGAATGGAAGTGTACGCTAGATTGCACTTGTAAAGATGTAACAGATAGCAAATGATGTTAGGGATAGATGCATCTAGCGGGTTGATGTTATTAGCCGTACAGTATATGACAAAACGCTTCCATTTTGCAGCATAGCATGCTCTGGTAGTAGGCTTTCTCGCCTCCTTGATGATGTCCATGCATTCTGGAGGGAGGTGAAGGTATCCGAACTCTAGGACTTCAGGAGCCAGATCGCCAGGTTGAGCTGCTGCGGATCTGGATGCTGAATGTCTCCATGGTTCTGCGTTAAAAGTCTGGGCGTGAGGCGCAGCCTTTGATGCGGCACCACCGAGAGTTCCAGAAACGTGGTGTACCATGCTTGGCGCGCCCACGTTGGAGCAACTAGGATGAGTGTCATCGAGTGCTGCCTTAGTTTTCTTGCCACCAGCGGTATCAGAGGGGCTGGCGGAAAAGCGTACGCAAATCTGCCTGACCAGTTCATCCATATCGCATTCCCCTGCGACTGTGGGTGAGGGAACCTGGCGGCAAAGTGTTGGCATTTTGCGTTTTCGTTTGTGGCAAACAGGTCTATCTCCGGCTGACCCCACTGCTGGAAGTACGGGCGGAGTACTGATGGATGTAACTCCCACTCGTGCATTTGATGGCTGTATCTGCTGAGCAGATCCGCCATCTGATTGTCCTTGCCCGGGAGGTGTTCTGCCATGAGGAAAATGTTCCTCTGAATGGCCCACTTCCACATGCTCTGAGCCAGATGAGACAGCTGTGGCGAGTGGGTGCCCCCCTGTTTTTGAATATAGTACATCGCGGTCATGTTGTCCGTCCGGACTAACACTACCTTGTTGCACAGATGTACATTGAAGGACTTGAGCGCCATGAAGATTGCCATCAGTTCCAGATAGTTGATGTGCATCTTCTGTTGCTGCGTCGTCCATAGTCCCTGCACTGTGTAAGTGAGCAGATGAGCCCCCCATCCCTGGAGAGACGCGTCCGTTGTCAGGATTATCTGTGGCACTGGCTCCTGGAACAGTCGGCCCTTGCAAAGGTTGTGTGGATTCCACCAATGCAGAGAGTTGTACGCCCGACTGGTAACCAACACTAGGTCTGTTAATTGTCCCTGAGCCTGTGTCCACTGATTTGCTAAGCACTCCTGGAGCGGACGCATATGTAAACGTGCCTGAGGGACTATGAAGATGCAGGAGGCCATCATGCCAATCAACTGCATGAACACTCTCGCTGGGAGCGAGTGTTGCGGTCTGAATTTTCGGATCAGAGCCTGCATGCTGTCTATCCTGACTTGGTTTGGCTGAGCCATGGCCGTCAGTGTATTGATCGTCGCACCTAGAAACTGCCGGACATGTGCCGGCTGAAGATGAGACTTTGGGTAGTTCAACGAGAAGCCCAGGTCGTGAAGGAGGTGAATGGTAGTCGACATGTCTGCGGCGCACTGTTGTTCCGACTTGGCTTGAACGAGCCAGTCGTCTAGGTAGGGGTAGACATGGATGTTCTGCCTCCTGAGGTGCGCCACCACTGTCGCCAGACACTTGGTAAACACTCTTGGAGCTGTTGTCACTCCGAAGGGCAGGACCTTGAACTGATAATGCTTGCCTTGGATAGTGAACCTGAGGTATTTTCTGTGGGACGGGTGTAGTGGAATGTGGAAATAAGCATCCTTGAGGTCTAAGGTTGCTAAGAAGTCCCCTTGGTTTAACAAGGGAAGAATCTGTTGCAGTGTTAGCATATGGAAATGTTCTGACAGTATATACAGGTTGAGGGGACGCAGATCCAGAATGGGTCTGAGAGATCCGTCCTTCTTTGGAATAAGAAAGTACAGGGAATACACTCCTGTGCCTTCCTCCTCCACTGGCACGAGCTCGATTGCGCCTTTTTGCAGCATCACCACTACTTCTTGCTGCAATAAGTGCAAATGCTCTGCGGACATAGGCCGTTGCCTTGGTGGAATGTTGGGTGGAGTGGACTTTAACTCTAGACAATAACCGTACTGGACAAGTTTTCGTACCCACCTGTCTGTGGTGATGTTTGTCCAGACTGGCAGGAACTGCTGGAGTCTCCCCCCGACAGGTGTTAAATGGTCGGGGGGCAGTGACAGAGAGTCACTGTTTGTTTGGGGCAGAGGAACGGGAATTGTTGTTTCCTCTGCCACGTCCTCTGGTGTTGTTTCCTCGATTACCCCCTTTGTTCTGCTTGGGGTACGAGGACTGTGCTCCACCTCTAGAGAACTGCGACTGTTGACCCATCTGTCCTCTGGTGACTCCACGTGCACCTGAGCGACAAAAAGTGTTGCCCCGGAACTGTTGTGATTGTAGGGCCCCCATAGACTTAGCTGTTTCGTTGTCTTTCTTAATCTTTTCGAGGGTGGTGTCAACATCAGGACCAAACAGTCTATCAGGATTGACGGGCTGATTGAGTATGGTTGTCTGAATGTCCGGTTTAAACCCCGATATGCGGAGCCACGCTTGTCGTCTCAGCATGACGCTAGTGTTAATAGCCCTAGCCGCTGTGTCTGCGGCATCAAGCGCACACTTTATGGCTGCATTGGAGATTAGTTTGCCCTCTTCTATAAGCAGTTTGGTAGCCTCTTGAAACTGCGGAGGCAGGTGTTGTAAAACTTGCTCTAGGGTGTCGTAATGCGCCCTATCATAACGTGCCAATAGTGCTTGTGTATTTGCAATACGCCAGAAATTGGCAGCCTGTGCAGCTACTCTTTTGCCCCCTGCCTCCAGCACTTTTGACTCCTTGTCCGGGGGAGGAGCTTCACCCGTTGTTTGGGAGTTCGCCCGTTTGCGGGCATTTGCGACCACAAGGGAGTCAAGTGGCAACTGTCCCCGAATGTATGCCGGGTCTGCAGGTGCTGGTCTGTACTTCTTCTCGATGCGAGGATTGACCACCCTCGCCCTGGTTGGTTCTTTAAAGATGTCCGCAGCATGTTTAAGGACCCCTTTGAGCATAGGCAGTGTCTTTACTGTCCTTTCAGAGACTGAAAAAGTGTCAAATAGAAAGTCTTCTTCAACTGGGTCAGCATGCATGTCCACATCATGATTAGCAGCTGCCCGTTCAATGAGTGCGTGAAAACCTGCAGAATCTTCTGTTGGGGCCGCACGTGCAATGAAAGGCTGTGGGTCTTGCCCCACATTCTGGGTGTCTTGGTCACCTACATCGTCATAGGAATCCTGCTGTGCATCAGGGTCATTGATGGGGAAAGTGTATTGGTCATCTTCTCCATATCCCTCACCCTCAGAGTGTTCTGGGGAAGGTGTTGGGCTCCTTCTAGGAGGAGGCTGTATAGGCTCCATCAGGGCTGAATCGTCCTGAGCAAGCCGTTTCTTCTTTAGTGGGATGACATAAGAGTCCACTGGCTGTGAAGTGATCTTTCGTTTGTAAAGGGTCAATTTGCCCGTGTCTGCGTCGATAAAACGCTCAGAATCTTCTTCTGAGTCGAGTAGTCGACCTGAAAGTGCTCCAGACGTTGATGATTCCGACGTCTTTGGCGCCGATTTTGTGCTAAAGGCCTTCGGTGCCTCCTTTGGCGGCAGAAGGAAGAGAAGTTTGCCTGCAGGCTTTGCCGGCCAGTCCATCGGCTTCTGGGGCGACGGCGTCGGAGCCGGCGTTGCAGAGGCCTTCTCCCGAATCCTCTGTAGTGAAGAGACGATGGGGGACGCGTCACTCACAGCGACACTTGGCGCCGACGAGGAGGCCTTCACCCTGCCTTCGGATCCGACGTCTTGTTGGCCTTTTTGAGTCTTAGACGTGGATGTTGTGGACACAGAGTCTTTGGACCGATGTGTTGCGCTTCCAGCTTTCGATCCGTGTGATTTTGCAGGTTCCGTTTCCACCACGCGTCCGACTAACGATGTCCCAGTCGGCACCGGAGTCTTGTCGCTGGCTTTGGCAGGCTTAGACGGCGTCGCACTTGTCGAACCGTGCCGAACTCCCTTTTTAGAGGAAACCTCCTCAGCCGATGATTTTGACACCGTCAAATCGTCAGTTTTCTTCGACTTCTGTGGACCGGAGGTCGACGGAGTCGATGAGGCAGCAGGTTTCGGAGTTTTTGGTGGAGCGGCCGCCATCTTAGGAACGCTCGAATCCGTAAGTTTCGGGTCGGCCATTTTAGGTGTAGTCGACACCGCTTGTTTTAGTTTCGGTTTCGATACGGGCTTCGCAGCAAGTATGTCCGTGGCCGGGCCTGAGGGCGGGGCCGTGGCTTGCGGTGCGGGGTCTTGGGTAAGGCCGACTGGCGATCCCGTGACTCGAGCCTGATCCGTGTAACCTTCGGGGCATAGCTCATCCCCTGAGCTATCTTCCGCGGCCCCATAAACTTCTTCGATGTCCCCTACCTCGTCGACGTATTCAAGGCCTTGACCCACGACTCCGTCGTCGTCTTCCGGATCCGCCTCGATGTCCGTCGCGGGCGGTGAGATTTGAAGATGATGGCTCCGGCCCTCCTCTTCTTGGTCGCCGAAGATGTTTTCTGGATCCGGGGCCGCTTGTCTGGCCTCAAGGCGCACCGCGCGCCGAAGTTTGAGTGTCTTTTTAGACCTGAATCTGGAGCAGGCCATGCAGTTGTCCTCGTTGTGGTCCGGCGAGAGGCACTTGTTACAGACCGGGTGCACATCGATATGTGGGTATTTTGACCCACAGACGGGACAGTACTTAAACGGGCTCCGCTCCATAGCAAAAAGTTGCGGTCGTGTTGCGATGAGAAGGCCTCGATGTCCGAAGAGTGATACGACTCCGTAGATTCCGACTCAAAGAGACGGAAGAACTCGAGACCGTAAGCAAACAATACCGACGCAATGAATCTAAGGCCTTTTGGCCGTAAAAAAGCTAGTTTTCTCGGTTCCGACAGAGAGACGTCGAGACCGCATCCGAACCCAATGGCGGAAAAAACAATCTGGGGATGGAGCCGATGCCCATGCGCACTGTAGTCCAGGGGAGGAGCCACCTATCTCAGGATACTTCGAAGACTCTTCCAGGACAACAATGTGCGATCATCCGGACCCAACACTAGGCGGCGATCTAATGCAAAAGATGCAAAAGATATGAATTTAGCAGCCCACATGCCTCGAACCCTGTATTACTGAGTTGAACAAGGTCCTACTCAGGGTATAGTGGACCTCACCAGGGTAGATGTATACTATTTAGAACCGTGGATGGTTATGCTAACTATAACCATGTGTAGTGGAAAAAACCTTTTGTTGTTAAATTACCCTCACACACCCTAGTGGTGTCATGCTTCATCATCGGGTCACCCCGACCCCTAAAAGTCGGGGTGCGCTCAACCACAGTGTTGGGTAGCTCTTTAGATCGATGAAGGGGGGGGCTTTAAAGATAAAAAACCTCAGTTAGACCCCTGGTTTCCCTTTATTCTTCGGTCTAGCTGGGTTGATAAGATTCTAAAAACAGGTCTTGTTGGATTTTAATGGTTTTAAGACCCTAGTGCCGACATGTTTCAGTCCAAAGGCGGCCGTACAGGTCCCGGACTTTCTTCAGGGCAAGATCAGAGAGCCCCCTATGTGTGTGGGGAATTCCTCCGTCATACCACCCTCTGATCAGTTTTTGGGTCCATATACGGGGTGGTTTTCCTTCCCATATGAGCTTTTTCTGCTCACTTTCAATGGCTTTAAAATAATCTGATCGGATACAGTGAGTTTCATAGGATATATAGAAAGCGTGGCAAGGACATCATTTTAAATAATGCAGAACGGCCCAGTAGTAACAATGGGAGTGATTTCCAGTGTCTGACGTCGCTTCTAAGGCGTTGCAACAGGGGCAAGAGGTTCAGATCATAATACAATACTGGATACTTGGTGACATATATGCCATGGAACTGGAACCCATCACATGCGTCTACTATACTATAGCCTTTGGGCAGAGAAGGGAACTTGCATCATAACGCATACATAACTGATTTGGACCAGTTTATGCTGTAGCTCGAGTATTTCCCAAAGTTAATGAATATTTGTAATGCTCTATTCAAAGAGGTGCTCGGTGATGCCAGGTATAACAGGAGGTCATCAGCATATAGGGAGATAAGGTCTTCCCAACACTCTGACCACCGGAGCCCCTAATAATTGGGTCTTTGCGTATCAACATTGCTAGTGGTTCCAACATTAGTGCGAACAGCAGTGGGGACAAGGAGCAGGCCTGCCTGGTTCCTCTCTCAAGGGTGAACACTGAAGATTTCCTATAATTTACTACTACCTGGGCCAGCTGATCCCTGTACAGGAGCCGAATCCAGCTCAGGTAGCCAGGGCCAAATCCCATTTTACTTAAGACTGAAAACATCTATGGCCATTCAATTGTGTCAAACCCCATGGCGGCGTCCAGAGACACCACCACCGCGTCTTCAGGCAATGTGTCCAATAATCTCATTACTCCATGCAAGCGCCGCAAGTTAAGGGAAGTGTTTCGCGCCGGCATGAAGCCTAACTGGTTAGGGTGCACTGGTTTCATAATTACCTGCAGCAGGTGAGTAGCCAGCAATTTCGCCAAAATCTTAACTTCTGCATTAAGCAATGATATTGGATGATATGAAAAACATTGACATATTGGTTTGCCGTTTTTATGAATGTCAACTATGGTGGCCAGTCTTTGACCTGCTGGAAGAACCCCTTGTTCTCGACTTTCCAGGAGCATCTTGGTGAGATGTGGCACCACCTTGTCCGCGGCCAGTTTATACAGTTCTATAGGTAAGCCGTTGGGACCCATCGCATTTCCTGTCTGTAATTCTCTTATAGCCCGCTCAGCCTCTGTGCTGGCGAGTTCGCTGTCTAGTAGAGAGCGGTTTTCTGCCGAGAAGGTGGGAAGGGGCATGTCAGACAATAGGGAGTCTGCATCCACCTCCGTGGAGTCGGTGTGAGATTCATAAGTTTGTCTAAAGTAGTTTCCAAATTCACTTGCAATCTCCTGAGGGTCCCTCAGTTGGTTTCCGGATTAGTCAGTAAGTTCTACGAGCAGTCTCTTTGCCTGTTCCCTGCCATCTAGCCAAGCCAGCAATTGCCCTGCTTTATCACCCACTTCGTAAATTTTGTTGAGTATCCCTATACCAGTGACTGCGCTACGTCAGTGACTATGGCCATGTATTCTTTGGTTTTCAGCTTTAGCAGATGCTTAGTATGTTCTGGGTCGTCAGTGTACCCTCCCTTCGAGCTGCAGTAGGTCTAATTCTAACCTGGCGAGGAGTGCAGTTCTCTTTCCGGGTTCCAGCAATCTGGGAGGCTTGGTTGCCCCCGGTGCATCTTGAATTTGACTGAGTCGTTGAGTGTGATGCATGAGAACATACCTATTTGAGTGGCGTTCTATTTATGAAAATATGATCACATCTTGATTGTTTTTGCACTAGATGACAGTTAAACAGCAGATTTACTTCAGGACATTGTACACCATGCATTCTATCACCTTGAGACAGTTTCTTTGACCAACTTCCTAGTCTTTCATGACCCAATGATGTCCTCAAGGTTCAGCAAGTTATGCCTCTTTTGTGTTCCAGGCTTCAAGTGCCCCCCTGTTGTGATTGTGAGGTCTTTTCATCTCTTGGGGGCACATTAGCAATACCTCAATAATGAGCAACTCGGTTTTGCAAAGCTGTGAAAATATATATATATATTTCAATACACTGTACTTTCTCCTCTTGAGGGAGGGGGCGCGGAGATGGGAGGGGGGCAGTCTTGCAATGCAGTTCAGGAAAAGTACCCATCTCTATATGTTTTGAGACATGAAGCAGAAGAGCTTTATAAAGAGTTATTGACATAGCTATGCCACTGGTGAATGAGCACAAATGCCCTTCAGAGAATCTTTCTTGGCCGGGGCCTTTTAGGTAAAAAGGGTAGGCAGGTCCAGGTAGAACACTGAATGGCAGAAGATCAAAAAGGCCTGACATTCTTGGACCCTGTGAGTAGGAGTAATCACCACCAACACAAATACTTTTAGAGAGAAGTTCAACCTATACCCTATAACAAATATTCAAAGGCTAGAATGGAGATAAAAGTCAAAACAAGGTTCAAACCCCAATGAAGAACAATAAATGGGGAAGAAGGTAACCGGTAGAGCAAACCTTTAGAAAATGCATGACTAGTAGTTATTAAAACAGGGGATAATGTTCAGGAAGCTACATAAACTCAGACAGCTGCTAAGTGGTCTTTAAATGTAGGCACCTCCAGACCCTCCTATGCAAGGAACAATGTTGTACATGTGAGGTACAAAAGGAATGATGCCATCTGACTCACCGCTGCACAAAATTGTTTCAGCAGCCTGAGTACATAGATTGGGTGGGAAGCTTCACAAAGCCATGATGATGTCTGTGACCTAACCAGGAAGGCCAAAGGATTCTAGCTGGTACCGCTCAATCTTTAACTGTGCAGCAGCACTGTCTGGGGATTAGGGTGGAAGACCAAATCCTGCTGCAAGAGCAGGTACACTCTGTGAGAGAGGAGGCAGAGGATGCTGAGTGGCAACAGATTAGCATACGAGATTCTGCTCGCTTAACCTGCAGAGATCAGAATCTGCTGCCCCCAATCCTCCTGCACTGTCCGCAGTACTCTGGATAAAAGCAGGATTAGCAGGAACGTATTCAGCAGTTCTTGAAGGTATTCCCGGGGAACAATCCAGTGGAAAGTGGGTGGTACAAAAAAAAAAAACCACTTCCTGTTCCAGCTCATGGAAAAGAGATCCACAAAGGCAAATCCAAATGTAGCGAAGATTGCTTTGTCACCTCGGGATGTAACTTCGGAATTATGGTACTCCAGAAAAATATGTGAGTGCATCAGCTCCCACATTGAGAGAGGCTGCACAATGGGCCGCTGCAGGGAAGACTGTTGCTGCGTCCATGTCTGCAAACAAATTCGCTCCCAACATAGGGTTTATAACCCCAAAATCACCCGGTTTGTTGATGTAACGGATGGTAGTGGAGTTGCCCAACAGAATCTGTATGTTGCTCCTCCAGCTGGAAGGGATTAAGGCCCCTTCAGGATGAAAGACTGTCCGCAACTTGAGCACATTTATGTGTAAGTGCTGCTCCAACACGGAAAAAAGACACTGTGCCACCATGTCACCCAGAGGAGCAGAAAGCCCAGCACAGAAGCCTGACCCTACCGGGGGCCAGATGGGCAACCCTCAGAAAGTTGGAGGTGTTAATCCACCAATGCAGATTCTAATGCATCAACTGGAAAATCTATACCTGAGCTGATAGACTACCTTGGTGTTGAACACACTGCCTCCTAAAACATCACTGAACGGCTTGCATCAGCATCCGACATGAGGCCAACAGTCACAAGACATGCAGGATCAGTAATGAAGTTGAGTAACTCACATTGGAATCATGGCCCTAATATCCCCAATCCTCTGAGTAAACCGAAAGGCCTTTAAAAAAGGTAGTGTTGAGCACCCCGCCAATAAATTTTATTTTTTAAAATATTTTTATTAGCTTTTTTAAAAACACAAACATAACAAGCATGTCACATGAATCCATCTACCCCGCCAATAAAATTGAGCCTCTATGTGGGGGTGAGGTGAGACTTCTGGATGTTGATGTAAAACCAGGGGAGGCGCCTCCATTACAGCAGAGTAGCGTCGCCCTACTGAAATGCCCCCAGAGACGAAAAATAAAATTGTAATTAAGTTAATCCATTACCATTTTATTTTTCGGCACCTTGTCCCGAACAGCGTTAGGACGGAGCTAGGCCTGCTCAATGGCAGCAGCATCAGGGTGGACGGTAGGCTGCCCTTTGCACTTCTATAAAGTGTGCACGTCTCTTTGGCCAGCAGTCTTTTGGCCAGCAGTCTTGCGATGGCCAGCCAGACATGTGCACTTTAAACCTCGCAAGATAGCTAGGTTGAGTGTAAGTGCAGGCATCCAGTGCCCTCGGGGGCGCCGACAGAGACCGCTCCCGCCAATCAGGGCGCTGCTCTCATGTGCATGAGAGCAGTGCAAAGATTGGCTTAGGAGCCTGCCTCAAGGAGAAAAGACGATTGAGGACATTCCACTCACTGCAGGAAGTTGTTTTATTTTATTTAATGTATTAATATTTTTTTACTATCCGCCTACCACCCTCGCGGCATGCCAGCCGCTACTGAAGCAAAGTCGTGGAGAAAAGCCATCATCAACTGGAGCATAGGACTTCAGCCCTCCACAGAGAAGCTGCTAAGACTGCCAGGAGACCCTACCAACGGAAGATGTTGTGGTGAAAGGGAGTGGGGGGGGGGGGTTGAGGGGAGAAATAGAAGGGGTGTTGAGGCAGAAGATCCTTTAGAGGCTGGTGGGGACTGGGTTTGCTACTTTTAGTGATGGTCTCTCGATCCATCCCTGCATTGAAAGGAGTTCTTTAACTGCTATGAGGTTTGGATGGGCTGGAACAGCTGCCATTGTTGAAATCCAAAGCCCTACAAAAATCATGACATTTCTGATACTGTTGATGAAATTGCCGTGCAGGGGAGACCAGGCACAGGGCACAAGCCACTGCCCTTCTATTCTTCGAATGTTCCAATAAAGGGATTTAGCCTCCGAATAGTCATTCATCATAAAAGGGCATGTTTCTGAGTATAGCCAGGACATCTGAAAATACAGTGGAATATATCCAAGCAGTCGAACATAGTATGATAGCTGTACCATAGATAACACCAGTGTCCACCGAGTCAGAAACACACTTTAGGATCACTTTTGATACTTGTAGATTCAGGAGACTCACAATCATACATTTTGACAATTTCCATAAAGCATGGATGTATTAGACTATAATGCAGGCAGCATTTGGTGTACAGAGGGCCAAGCTACCTACGACCAAACCTTAGTGACCCAGGGCATCAAAGCTCCATGGATCCCTGTCTAGGGAGGCATAGGAAAAATCAGTGGGGCTCTGCTTTAAAGACGTTTAAACCACTAGATCATCTGGTGATGGGTAGGCGGGGAAAAGAAGTAAGTCACCCAAAGGAGGCCCGAGGCATCTGCAAATCTGCCCGTGAACTGCCATTACCGAAAAGGGTTTCTCACATGCAGTCACTATAACATCTAGGCAAGCCTCACTAAACAGAAGGAAGGATTTTGCAGAAGCTGCGAAGGACTGCAAGATTTCCATCAGAAGGTACAACTTCAATTCAGGAAATGGCAAAGTCTATTCCAAGTCCTCTACGGTCTTCCAATGAATGTTGTAAAAGATTAAACATCCTCTGAAGGAGGACTAGAAGGTCTGGAAATGTCCACTTCTGGTAAAGTATGTAGGTCACTGGAATTTTGTAGGTTCAAGTAGATGCTGGCATCAGTATTGAAAGGAGCCATGAGTGATCAGAGTCATCATCTTTCATCTTCCCACTGCCCTCATTCTCCACAGCCAAGGCACTTGAACTGAGAATCTCAGCCTCATGAAGATTATACCAGTAAGAATGGCTAGGGTAATTTCGAGCTCAGTAAGCTATGACTAGAACAAATTTATACCCACATGTCAACTTAATTTCAATAAGTATTATCTAGCTAAAACTGTAGTTCACTTTTCAGTAAGCAAGATTACCACTGCAAAACTGTTCACAGATGAAGAAAAGGCATTTGACCGTGGGAGCTTTATTCAAAGATTTGACAGCAATGGGCTTTCCACTCCAGCTCATACGGTCAATTTCTGTAATTTATGAGGAGTTATTCATGTCTGTAGTCTTAAATGGTAGAGCCTCTTTTCAGATAAAGATCACCAGAGCTACAAGCAGGGGTATCCCCTCTAAGCCTCTCTTTTTGCTATATTTATTAAACCTTTAGCCTGTTTACTAAGGGAAAGTGAGGGAAGCAAGGCAGTAATCACTGGTGCCCCAAAACACATTGTATGATGTTGATCATATTTATTATATATATATATATATATATATATATATATATATATATTACCTACTGGCGGTCGCCAGTAGGTATATATAGTTAGGATTTTTTCTCTATGGGTTTTTTGAAAATTCTATGTCTAATAACTTTGGCGTTTGTGGACGGAATTGGCTGAAATTTTCAGGAAAATGGCACATTTTGTTTCTGAGCAGCCCTTGAAAATTTGGGGGGGGGTTCGTCCAGTGGGGGCCGAGAAAAAAGGGGGGTCCCAAAACGTGTTTTTAACATTGAGTTTTCCATAGGGCGGTTGGCCTCACTTTTAGCCCGAACGGCTGAATGGATTTGCACGAAACTTGGCAAAATTGTAGGGACTGGTAGCCCGATGTGCCTTTTGTAGGTCTCAATATATGTGCTCCAGTGGATTTTGAGAAATTAACGTTTAAAAAAAGATATATATCTGTAACAGCGGACCGGGCAGCGCTCTGGTTCGCGGACTTTTCGCGCAACGGAGCTTTGTGAAGCGAAGCTGATTGGTTCTCCGGCGTCTGTCAACATTCCAAACAGTCCGTAGCGGCCGCCATCTTGTCTCTCGGTAGGATCGAGAGACAAGAGGAGGCCGAAGCGAAGGGGCAAATGACCATAAGGGGGCATAGTACATTGTCGCTCACCCCCTAGGTTTGATGTGGAGGTTTTAAAAGGGCCCCGCGGGGCAAAAAAAAATAAAAATAATAATAATTGAACAGCTGAATGGATTTGCACGAAACTTGGCAAAATTGTAGGGACTGGTAGCCCGATGTGCCTTTGCTAGATCTCAATATATGTGCTCCAGTGGATTTTGAGAAATTAACGTTCAAAAAAAGGTATATATCTGTAACAGCGCACCGCTTCGCGTACTTTTCGCGTTACGGAGCTTTGCGAAGCGAAGCTGATTGGCTCTCCGGTGTCTGTAAACATTCCAAACAGTCCGTAGCGGCCGCCATCTTGTCTCTCGGTAGGATCGAACAGCTGAATGGATTTGCACGAAACTTGGCAAAATTGTAGGGACTGGTAGCCCGATGTGCCTTTGCTAGGTCTCAATATATGTGCTTCAGTGCATTTTGAGAAATTAACGTTCAGAAACAAGATATATATCTGTAACAGCGCTCCGCTTCGCGGAGATAAAATTATATGTGTATTACCTAGCTGTTGCTAACACCAGTTAGCGACGGCTAGTAGAAGATAGCGACCATCTTGGGCCCCACTTTGCATGTGAGTGATATTTATCACTAATGACATGCAAAGTGGGCATGCCAAGATGTTAGCGACTGGAAACAGTCGCTAACATCGCTATCTCCTATTATCAACTTTTGGAAATATTCGAGATAAGGGCGAATATCTCTAAAAGCTACCACCTGCCCTGAGCAGTTCTTAGCCATGTTATCCAATGGGAGGTGGATAACATGGCTAAGAGCATTAGCTCGGTAATGCATGAATATCGCTGAGTTTTCAGCGATATTAATGCATTGCGGTCGTTTTTTATCGTATTTCCGATAAACCTTGATAATAGCAAGGTTTATCTGCGATAATTTCTGACGGTAAAAAAATCGTTGCTAAGCATCGTTAGGGATAAATATCGCTTAACTTTGGTAATATGCCCCAACGTCTGTTAACGTTCGATTCGAAGGAAATCAGGAAGTGTTGAAAAACATTGTCTGCGCCATCTTGTCTTTTTTCAAATGCCACACTTTTGTCGTGCACGGCAGCCATTTTAGATGCCTTGACCAGACCCACTCTGTGCACGCTGTCGATCCTTAGCATGGCTCCCCACCCTCGCAAACATCTCCCCCAGGCAGTGGTCACCCCCGCTCTCTGTCTTATGCATGGGTAATAAACCTCCCCCATCTGCGCTGCTGTTCCCTGAGAATCACACCCTGTGCCCGCCCGACACCTCCCTTTCGCCCTATTCACTACCGCACCCTCTGACACTCCTTTTCCTCTGTGTCCGATTGTCCAGGCTGGTCCTAGGGTATCTGCTAGCTCTGCAGATGTAGTTTATGGCCACAGCTGTAAAGAATCACCCCTCTTCAAAGGAGTTATAGTAGATCAAGGCCCACACTCGATGAGATTCGTCACAGCAGAAGCGTTGCTATTATCTGAAAACCATCCTGTATTGTGATTGGGGAGGGGACCGAGCCTGAAGCGGAAGATTCCAGGGATGACTGTTTGTACATCAAAGTTTTTACAATTATGTGTCACATTAAAAATATATAGCACTCCGACAAAGTAGTAAGATTATAAAACTTTAATAATTTATAAATATATACAAGAAAACAAAAATAGTAATAACATATAAACATTTTTAGGGAAAAACAACGAAGTAGCGGTCGGCTGTGCGAATAGTCCCAACGCAGCACAACGTCCAGATTTCCGGCGTGGGGCGTCGCGGGGGGTGGGTCATCAGTAGCAAACTGTTGTGCGAATAGTTCCAAGGCAGCAGAACGCGTTGAAATCTAGATGACACGAAAGTGATGTCTAGTAAGTTGCCACCCAGCAAATAACGGCATGGGGCGTCGCAGGGGGTGGGTCATCAGTAGCAAACTGTTGCGCGAATAGTTCCAAGGCAGCAGAACGATGGCACCAAGGTGATGTCCAGTAAGTTGCCGCACTGGTTTTGGTATCCTACAATGCTGCTCCGAATAACGGCGTGGAGCGCCCCGGGGGAGGCGGCGTGAACGGGCCTCTCCAGGTGGAGTGTCATCTGTTGTAGTGGGGCGCCCCTTTACCGTTTCAGTTGCCATTCCGTCCGTTTTTGGTCCACTGTGTCAAAAGCCGCAATTCAGCTGAGTTGCGCCCACTCTTGCGGTGCAGCGATAGGCGGCTGTCACAGGACTCTCAAAATGGCGGCAGGCTGTTTCCTTTTTGGGCCTGGTCCACTGAAATGGCCCTGGGACACCTTGGAAATCGGACGCTTGTCTGCTAGGTCTTGGACCTCATTCTCGAAAGCGTCCCCTCCGCCTTGAGAATTCATCAAAAGTTTTGGGGGCTCCGACTCCTGCAGGCTTCTGGTGGGGAGCGGCTGCCATGATTGCTCGCGGAATGACCACGACTGAGCTACGAGATGGTGGTGCTTTCATGCTGACGCCAGCTTCAGTCTGAAACATCCAAAAACAAGGTGGGGCTTTCATCGTTTGGGGAAAAAAAAAAGTTTTCATCCTATGAAAAGTGTTGTTTTTAGGTCACATGATCAAGCCTTCCATCATTAGGAAACCAAAAGTAAAATGAACCAATGAAAAGTTTTATAAACAAGTCACATGACCTGTTATGCGGCATAGGGTGTAAAATTAGGAGAAAATACGTTGGCACGTGAGGCGGCGTCAGTAGCGGACCGATGTGCAAATAGGCCGAAGGCAACACAACGCGCCAAGATCTGGATGGCACCGAGGTGGTGTCCAGCAAGTTGCAGCACTGGTGTGGCCATCCTACAATGCTGAAAGTCGGCGTGGGGCGCCCCGTTGGCCTGTGAGTTTGCGTCAGTAGCGGACCGATGTGCGAATAGGCCGAAGGCAGCACAACGCGCCAAGATCCGGATGGCACCGAGGTGGTGTCTAGTAAGTTGTCGCACTGGTGTGGCCATCCAACAATGCTGAAAGTCGGCGTGGGGCGCCCCGTTGGCCTGTGAGTTTGCGTCAGTAGCGGACCGATGTGCGAATAGGCCGAAGGCAGCACAACGCGCCAAGATCCGGATGGCACCGAGGTGGTGTCTAGTAAGTTGCCGCACTGGTGTGGCCATCCTACAATGCTGAAAGTCGGCGTGGGGCGCCCCGTTGGCCTGTGAGTTTGCGTCAGTAGCGGACCGATGTGCGAATAGGTCGAAGGCAGCACAACGCGCCAAGATCCGGATGGCACCGAGGTGGTGTCTAGTAAGTTGTCGCACTTCTGTGGCCATCCTACAATGTTGAAAGTCGGCGTGGGGCGCCCCGTTGGCCTGTGAGATGGCGTCAGTAGCGGACCGATGTGCGAATGGGGCCAAAGGCAGCGCAACAATATTTTCTGATTTGAAGACACCACAAGGCGCTGAGATGCCAAGATCCGGATGGCACCGAGGTGGTGTCTAGCAAGTTGTGGCACTGGTGTGGCCATCGTACAATGGTAAAAGTCGGCGTGGGGCGCCCTGTTGGCCTGTGAGATGGTGTCAGTAGCGGACTGATGTGTGAATGGGGCCAAAGGCAGCGCAACAATATTTTCTACTATATTTTCGGAGTAGAAGACACCACAAGGCGCTGAGATGCCAAGATCCGGATGGCACCGAGGTGATGTGTAAGTTGCGGACGGATGTGCGAATGGGGCCAAAGGCAGCTCAACAATATTTTCTGAAGAGAATACACCACAAGGCGCTGAGATGCCAAGATCCGGATGGCACCGAGGTGATGTCTAAGTTGCGGACCGATGTGCGAATGGGGCCAAAGGTAGCGTAACAAGATTTTCTGTATGGAAGATACCACTAGGCGTTGAGATGCCAAGATTCGGATGGCACCGAGGTGATGTCTAGGAAGTTGTGCCACTGGTGTGGCCATCGTACAATGGTAAAAGTCGGCGTGGGGCGCCCTATTGGCCTGTGAGATGGTGTCAGTAGCGGACTGATGTGCGAATGGGGCCAAAGGCAGCGCAACAATATTTTCTGACTGACACCACAAGGCGCTGAGATGCCAAGATCCGGATGGCATCGAGGTGATGTCTAAGTTGCGGACTGATGTGCGAATGGGGCCAAAGGCAGCGTAACAATATTTTCTGTATGGAAGATACCACTAGGCGTTGAGATGCCAAGATTCGGATGGCACCGAGGTGATGTCTAGCAAGTTGTTGTGGTCATCCTACAATGCTGAAACTCGGCGTGGGTCACCCCATTAGCCTGTGAGATGGCGTCAGTAGCGGACCGATGTGCGAATAGGCCGAAGGCAGCACAACGCGCCAAGATCCGGATGTCACCGTGGTGGTTTCATAGTTGAGAGGCACTTCATCTGCAGTGGGGCGCCGAGATCCGGATGGCACCGAGGTGATGTCTAGCAAGTTGCTGTACTTGTGTGGTCATCCTACAATGCTGAAACTCGGCGTGGGTCGCCCCATTAGCCTGTGAGATAGCTGTTCTTTGGATTTGGGCCTGGTCCACTAAAATGGCCCTGGGACACCTAAGAACTCGAACGCTCGATTTTTTTTTCCTTTCCTGTACATGCAAAAAAAGGTAAATGCCCGGTATGTTACACGCTTCATCTGCCACGATGAACTCTCCAGAGGAACCGAAAAAATATATAGTTGTGGTAACTATACCATGCATCGTCATATGGAGAGGTGGCACCAATTAATTATAGTGCTGCATAAAAGAGAGATTTGGAGGAGAACCCCTGACCTGCTAGTACATTCATCAAAGAAGTGGCACTGAGAGCTTCAGAGGCAAGGGAAACGGTCCCAAATATTTAGAAGAACTTTGGAAAGATTAAAATGACATGTTTAGATTGTGGTAAATTAATTTCATGTGGGCAGATGAGTGTTACTCTAATAAATACAGCATATGAACATCATCATAGTCGATGGTTGGTAGAGACATTTTGACTATATCCTGGACCTGCCCGTCCTCGCCCAAAATGGCGCCGGAATAAATGGGACTCGTAACTCCTTGTTGTATACTGGTTGCAGAACCTTGAAATCACGAGATACGTATGCAGTTTTGAAGCACATGGCGGGCGGGGACGAGAATTGATTGAATATTTCGACATCCCTATTGATATTAAGTTCTGATGTGTTATTGATTACTGTACTGTTGAAAATTCGAATTAACGTCACCCATGGTACTTGCCCGCAAATGTATATCTAGATAATTTTATTGTAACTGGCCCTGTCGTATTTTAATTATAAAATGTACGTCCACCGATTCCGTAACTGTTAGACACCTTAGTTTTTGCAACCTAATGGCCCGCCCGTTACGTTCCTCTACAGTGTAAATGTCTATTCATCATATACGATTACAGTTTGCTCCGTGGCAGGCCCACGTGGTTATAGGCTCGTATTTGTATAATGAAATTTTCACAATAAAGGTTTTTAAAAGAAAACATGGTAGTAGTGTATACATTGGTAAAGTTTTTAATAATAGTCACTGTTTTAGAATCATTAAAAGGCAAGTGAAATAAAGCAGACCAATTACATGAAGGGTAAAAGGTATAATACGAAGGAACGCAGTAAAGATAAATGGTCAAGGGCTGTTGTGTTTTCTATTCCTGCAACATAAAGTGATCGATAAGAATCTCATATTCAGGCGTATCGGCGACTAAGACAGCAGGTCGACCCTCTTTTGCTCAACGGCTCCGTCATGGGACGAAGAAACGCTCTTTTTCTCGAAAAAAGAATATATTTTACTTGCAGGACAGTTGTAAAATTTCCGGGAAAGTACATTAGCCTGGAACATTATAACATATATTTAAGAGAAAATAATGTTCGGAAGTAATTAAAAAGCGTAATTTTTAGGTGATATGACCAAGGCTTTCATCATTAGAATAAGAAAAGTAAAATGAACCAATGAAAAGTTTTATTAACAAGTCACATGACTTGTTATGCTTACGTTACGCGCTGCGCGCCCCGGATGACTTCCGGATGCGCTAACGCGGCGCGTCATATGACGCATTACGCGACAACGCAGGTCCAGAATATAGTCAAAATGTCTCCACCAACCAGCGGTCGAAACACAACCCCTTTCAGCAGGCTAAATAGTTCTGTTAAATGACAACAGAAAGGACAGGCAACAAGAACCATCAGTCAAAGAGGGGAGGGCTAGTTCTTCTCTACCGGGTTACATTGGGGCGCTACCGGAACTGATCGAATTGGTAGTCTACAGTGTTTCTGGATGTTTCAGACCGAAGCTGGGGTTAGCATGAGAGCAGCACCATTTCGTAGCTCCGTTGTGGCCATTCCGCAACCAATCATGGCAGCCGCTCTTTATCGTTATTTTGGGCGGGGTGGGTGGCGGAGCCGAGCTGTTTTGCAGCCATCATTGTGTGGAGTTCAGTTCATCTCACTAGTTTTGTATTTGTCATGAGGGGTTGTTCCTAATGTTTCTATTTTAGCGAGGTCAAAAAGAGATCCCATTAGTGGCCTACTGATTTTGCTCGATTCCTTTTCTTTTTTTTTTACACGATTTTTCGTTATCTGCAAAGACTAAACAGAGTATTGCGACTCTGTGTTTGTTTGTAAATAGAGAATGAACCAAAGAGAACTAATTCTAAAACAGTAAATACTTGGATAACAATCAATCAAATGGAGAGAGAAGCAGGCACGACGGATTACAACGGGGGCAAAGGCCTGCGTTAACTACCTTTCACTATCTGCAAAGAGAGAGTACTCCTAATAGAAATGAGGGGGGGGGGGCACCATTCAAAGCAGATCAGTGTGCATAAACACGAAAATGTTTTCACTTACCACGTACTTGACATTCGACAGCTTATGATATTTGCTATTAAAAAACCATTGAAATTCACTGAAAAAACCATAGGTTATAGACCATATATAGTTAGGAATTAGCATTTACAAAACCTTGAAAATTCACTGAAAAAACCATAGGTTATACACCATATATAGTTAGGAATTAGCATTTAAAAAACCTTATTTTACTCACACAAAACCATTGAAATTCCATATATAGTTAGTTGCACTAACTATATATCGCGCACCCGCAATCCACTGCTGATCATGTCACATATTACATCATTCATGACATGGTCAGTGACATCACTGATGACATCACTGATGACATCTCAAATGACATCACTGATGAGATCACTGATGACATCTCATTTGACATCAATGACCACATCACTGATGATATCATTCATGTGACAATACAATGCATCTCCTCACGTTTTAATATAACCTCTGTTTCACCCAGTGTTAAATACAGAGTATAATTTTTGAAACCATTGACACACCAATACTAGTTACTACATACGTACTCACTGATTCCTACGTCTACACACACATTCACCCATACAATCATTCATACATACAATCACTCATCTTTACAACACTATCATATGCACTCATACACCTATACAGACACTTACACTCTGCCACTCATCCATGGAGTTACTCACACACCTAGTCAGTCCTGTAAAGAATCAATCACACTTCCATTTTCTTGTCTATACAGTTAAACATAGAGCACCTTACATTTTCAAACATATACTAACACATACTTACTTTCTTATACAATCATTGATACAAGTACACATTGATCTGCACAGAGTCACACACCTCCCAGCCAGCCACACACACACTCAGTCTCCTATACAAATACTTGGACAATCAATCAATAACCCATATAGTTAATCATATAGCTACTGATCAACACATGCAGCAGTTTACAGAACAACAGACATAATGATGCACAAATTAAGACAGTTTACTCACTAACCCATGCACTCAGTGAGACACATTTAATCACTCACTCATACATTCAGTCATGCACCTACTAAATCCTTCGTCCAGACACTTATACATCTACTCATTCTTCAATATGTAAAACATATTTAAACTTTACAGAAACACACAGTCACTGGATGATGTCATCAGTGATCTCATCAGTGATGTCATTTGAGATGTCATCAGTGATGTCATCAGTGATGTCACTGACCATGTCATGAATGATGTAATATGTGACATGATCAGCAGTGGATTGCGGGTGCGCGATATATAGTTAGTGCAACTAACTATATATGGAATTTCAATGGTTTTGTGTGAGTAAAATAAGTTTTTTTAAATGCTAATTCCTAACTATATATGGTGTATAACCTATGGTTTTTTCAGTGAATATATATAGAGAGAGAGATGTGTGTGTGCATATACACACACACATACACACGCACGAGAACACGTTCAAATAACATGTAAATGGGGACTGCCAAGAACGAAAGCTTTTCAAATTGGCAGCACTTACTTTTCTTCTCCAGTCAGCACCTTCTCCAAATCTCTGCGAGGTGTTTGGCCACCAACACTGTCAATATACAGGGGAAAAAAACACATATGAATACTTGGATGCAGGTAATCCCACTTCTAATCAAACAGATCGACACCCAGAGCATATCCAAACAGCAGAAAGGGTAAGGCATCTAAAGTGCCTGATGATTCTAATTCTACAAACACCAACCTGCTCAAACCTTTACGTTGGGGCATCTGTTCAAGGTCTCGTTGTTCCCGTTCCTCTCTGCTCATTCCTTTGTAGTTTGAAGTCAGCCCAAATATGGGCCGTGACCACTCATCTGAAGAAAGAAGAGTGAAGAGCGAATACTTATCAGTTACAATGGGTTCAAAGCAGGGGCACCAGCAGAGCAGCATAGAGGGGTCACTTACCTAGTAAAGAGGAGAGAAAACAAACATGGAAAGAAGTGGAACGCCTATGAATATAACTGCATGGTGTTCGGGAGTGAAGACACTGGAAGATTGTACAGAGAAAAGCAGAAAGGAAAGAACAAATAGGATGAGGGGCTGTATTTGTACTAATGTGATGAAGAAAAAGTGCAGGACAGTTTTGGGAGAAGACATCAGCATATAGGGATGTCTTGAGTAGAGGAATGAGTCAGCAAACACAGGAAGCTGGAGCAGAGGATTGAACAGTGTCTCCCAGTAAACAATATGAGTGTAAATACAGTAGATCAAATATACTACAGAGTGGTAAAATAGAGAAGGAACAGCTAACTAGTCCAGAATTTCTAACACTGGTTTCACCTCAGCTAAGAGATTAAGAAATTGCAAAGGAGATATAAATTGGCCTGTAGGAGGGCTTCTTGTGCAAAATGCCCTGCGAAAAAAAACCATACATTCAGATCTTGAAAAACCATACTGTGGGACTGACTGGGGCCTTTCCAGCATATACAATCTACCAATGAGGTTAGAGTTCTGATTTCAAGGGGGCCCAAGACTCCTTGAAGAAATATAGGTTTTAGGTAACAAGTTTTATTAGTGCCAAATCTCCTGTGAAATGGACAAAGGAGGAAACGCCTGGTCCAGAACCTGGATAACCAGAAATCATTATTCTGTTGGACAAGATCCAAAATTATCTATTGGTTGCCTCTGAAAAATAGAACAGGGAGTAAAGTCAACTACAAAATATTTGTATGTTGAAGGAGCTACCAAGGCACCCATACCTACTATAACTATTCTTATTTTTTAGATGAATGGAGGAAGAAAATGTTTCTGCAAGCGCAGAGGTGGCATAAAAAGCAAGAAGTCTTGTAATGTGGAAAGGAGGATCGAGATGATGAAGGGATACACTAAAACTTGGACAAGTTGGACAAGAGAAGCTGTGAAAAACATTTTGGGAATCATACATCACTCAAAAATACAAAGCATATGTAAGCTCCCATAATAAAGAAAAGATGAAAGATAATCCAGAACAGTGAAGTACATTTAAAAAGAATTCAGTCAGAAGTGGACAGGAGATGAACTGAAAATATGGAAGTGTAAGTTTAACATTACATACTGATAAGCTTTCCGGCCAAATCCTTGTTGGGTCTAGATTCTTTAGGGTGTTTGTAAAGGTACATCACGGCTCTTCCGACCCCGCTGTGCCTCAGAGTTTCCTGGCTCACACCAGGCAGCTGGAGAGGGAAACAAGCAGTCAAAATAAACTAGCTTTAGCATCTTTTTGAAGAAAGCGTATTTTTAAGTGATTGTGAGTGGAGTGTGGCTGAAGGGACAGGACACTCCAGCAGCTTTCACAGCAACATGGAAATGTAGACTGCTTAACAGTTCGGAATCAGCTCCAACAACAACCATCGCATCTCTGCATCTGTTCTCTGTCTCAGCGCCGGGACACTCTTTGAGTAGCTGTGCGCTCTATAAATCCGCCATAACATAACATATATAGGATGTGGAGAAAAACTATGGGGCAACGTCCAGCCCTGAACATGCGCTTCGCTCGTCAGAGAAGCATAACTTGACCCAAACACAAGGGAGCACCCAGTACTACTTGGATTTTTCATGTAGCATTCCCAGCCTGAAAGGACACTTATGTCTTTTACGGAGTGCTCTCTTGTGTCTGGTCAAAACTATGCTTCTTTAACAGGCTGTCCTAGCGACAAAACGTGCCAGGATCTACTTTTACTTATTCCAAGTTGGCAAGGATGGTGTTCTACCAAGCCAAAACTGTAATACTGTGCCTGGAATGATAAAATACCTTTGTCACTTTTTTTTGTTAGACCAGCATGAAGGAAATTAGGCTTGCTCTATGATTAAAAAGGTCTGCTAGAAAAACAGACATTTGAGATGAGTAAGTACAGTGTTGGTGGTGTTGAAAATGCGCTCCATATAAAGGAGAAGCTCTCCCCCTAAATATTAGGAACTACTCCACACTCCCCATTTCCTTTCTGCACAATTTATGTGGCATTCTGAGCCTGCAAAGATATTTAGTAAACCATAGGTTTCAGGGACGTTCTAGTTAGCTGGACATTTCACTCTTACAAAACCATAGAAATTCCACCGTTATAGTTAGTTCAGCTAACTATAACACGCGCACCCGCAATGCACTGCTCATGACGTCACATATTACATCATTCATGAAATGGTCAGTGACATTACTGATGACCTCTCAAATGACATCATCTAGTGACTGTGTTTCTGTAAAGTTTAAATATGTTTTATATATATTCCAAGGCGTATTGAAGAATGAGTGGGTGTATAAGTGTCTGGATGGAGGATTTAGTAGGTGCGTGACTGACTGTATAAGCAGGGCTTGAAAAATCCAAAAAATGGTACTAGTCCTGCAGGACTAGTACCTTGAAAAATATCCTCGACCTAACTGCAACCTACTTGACCTCCGTCTCTGAAAGCGGAGCAAATGTGACAAGATAACAAGATTTAAAGGCATCTTTATTGCTCATTAACTTAGTGAGCAATAAAAATGCCTTTAAACCTTGTTATCTTGTCACATTTGCTCCTATTTCACAGAGGGCAAAAGTAGTTTGTCTTCCTACTCGCCAGAAAGGGCGAGTAGGACCTAAAAACAGCTAGACCTCTTTAAATTTAGCTCGCATCTGCAAGCGGATTTTTCGAGCCCTGATAAGTGAGTGATTGAATGCGTCTTACTGAATGCACGGGTTAGTGACTAAACTGTGTGAATGTCTATATCAGTCTGTCTGTTGTTGTGCAAGCTGTTGCATGGGTTGGTCAGTAGCTACAGGAGTGTCTATGTAGGTTATTGGTTGGTTGTCTGAGTATTTTTGGGAGACTGAGTGTGTGTGGGTGGGTGGGAGGTGTGTGACTGCATTGCTGGGTGAGTGGTTGATTCACTGGGTGTATGGGATCAAGAGTGCATGTGGAAACAGCTGTATCGGTGCGTGAGTGTGTGTATGGGTGTGTTGGTAGTGAATGGATGGATGGATGTCTCAGTGGTAAATGTCCAAGTAACTACATATGTAAAAGGCAGTGTATGTGAGAGTTGAAGTATATACATGACTCGACATGATAGTCCGTGATTGTGAGACTGGCTGTATGGATGAGTGTGTACTTGTATCACTGATTATATAAGACAGTAAGTATGCGTTAGTATCTGTATGAATAAGCGAGGTTGGTGTGTGTATAATTGTATAGGTGAGTAAATGGGAGTGTGATTGATTCTTAGCATGACTGACTAGGTGTGTGAGTAACTGCATGGATGAGTGGCGGTGTGTGAGTGTCTGTTGGGCCCAAGAACCGAACCCATGGGCAGATGAGGCTCGGAGGGCCAGAGGCAATAACAAACGCATTAGAGACAAACCTGTCCTGAGAGACACAGAGAAAGGAACCTTAGAATAGACCCACAGTAGACGAGCATGGATTAATGCAACCATCGAAAAAAACGCAAAGACAAGAACAAGTATTGACAAGCGCAACGCTGGTGTTAAGAAAAAAGTCCCAGACACAGATCAACACTGATGGGATCAATCAATGTTTAGAAACCATAGAGGTGGAAAGAAGAGCTAGTGAATACATAGCGACTAAGTGAAGACGAGACTGCAAGACAAGAATGAAGGGTACCTCCACGTAAGCTATAAGTAGCCCTGTTTACGAAATACAGCATAACACTTATATAAAGATATATATACACACACACACACACACACACACACACACACACACACACACACATACAATAACCTCCATGCATATTAATGTATCGATTATAAAAGAAGCTGTCACCTCGCTGAGAAACCCAAGTAGTAAGGGCTGAGTAATCAGCAACTTAGTACTAATCATGCGAGAGAGAGAGAGGAAAAAAAGACTAACTAGGCCAAGAAGCAGGCCAAGGTAAGAGGCTAACCCATGAAGGCCTACAAAAAGGCACTGAGCCTTTTCACCCAGCGGTAAGGCATATCCGACAGAGCAGAAGCCAACTGAAGATCAGACAAAAGTAAAACACTAAGGGCCAGATGTAGGATGGCAAATATCGGTCGGTAACGGCCCATTTTGGCCGTTACCGACCGGTATTTGGAGTTTGGGATGTAGGGGCATGTTAAAATACAGATTCGGTAATTTTACCGAATCGGTAAAATACCGAATCGGTATAATTACCGAATCTGTATTTTGACATGTAGGTAGCACTGTAATCAGTGCTACAGGTGTTTAAGAATTCTTAATTTACCAGCAACTAGAAGTTGGTGGTAAATTATGAAAACCCTTTAAAAAGCATTTCTTTTGTTTTTGAAACAGTGCCATGTTGCAGACATACATGCCCTAAGGGCATGTATGTCTGCAACATGTGCACCCATGCACAATTGAGTGGTGCAACAGGGTGTCAAAGTGACACCCTAACACTCTTCAATGTTTCCCCCAATTACCGAATCAGTATTTACCGATTCGGTAATTGACACTCATTCCTATGGGCCTCCAGGCCCATAGGAATGAATGGCAATTACCGAATCGGTAAATACCGATTCGGTAATTACCGAATCATACCGATTCGGTAATTAAATCGGTAAAATTACCTACATCCCGATTGCCAGTTCTTAAATACCGAATCGGTATGATTCGGTATTTAAGAATCGGTAATCTGGGATTACCTACATCTGGCCCTTAGTCTTATTCTTATATGGACTAAATTCCCACAAGAGGAACAGTTTAAAAGTGTAACCAAGCAATGAAAGCTAAGCAACAGAAGAGATGTAAGCTAAAGAAGAACAATAACTGTTGATTAGAGTAAAAAATGTCCTACAGGAAGCAGGGGTGCGAAGACATCCAAATTAACGAAAGTATAAGGGCAACACTCCTATAGCCCTGATTATACCAAGGTACATGGGTGAAGAAAACCCAGAACTGGGTTAAAGAAGAGAAATACTTAATAGAGTTGGATATGGTTTATGAAGAAGAAACCCCAGCAATAAAAGATAACGTATAGGTGTAATTGAATAACACGCCGAGGGTAGGATATTAGGACACCGTACAGAACAAAATGAAAAGAGTTGTCCATAGAGAGAGGTACCCAATAGGACAAGCAAGCCAACAAAGAAACTAAGTCCAAGAGGATGAAACCATAATGTTTTTGGAACAGTTTTAAGTAACAAGAATAGCAAAACCAGTGTTAGAAAAAGTTGGCACTTAAGTAATACCACACAAAGAATGTGGAGGAAACAACAAGCAAGACAATCAGCAGGGCTGAGAAATATTTTTTTTTTTTGTTTAAAACACCCTCGTGAAAAATCACAAGAAGAGAATGAAATGTGTGGACCAGAACAGTCCATTAAAAGTGCACCCTGCTGAAGAAGAGCGAGAAGCTTGCTAACAAAATGAAGGGCACAGAGAAAAGAATGTCCTAGCAGGAAATAATGGCCAGGCCAGTAGAGTGGACAACAGAGTAGAGACTCTAGCATGAGTCCCAGTGCTCCAGGGGAAATAGAGAGCCTTTGGTAAAACAGAATTAAACAAGAAGGGTAGCAGAAAAGGTGCTCCCTGTAAAGACCGAGGAGAAACGAGAGATGCACGAGAAAGGGATCTCATTGAACAAGCTATACAGAAACTCCCTCAGGGGGAGAAAAGTGAAAGATAGGGATACTAAACATTATTTATCAACGTGCAGTGTTGGGGTAAAAAGTTCCAGCAGTTAGGATGCAAGTTAGAGCTCGTAAAATCTAGATCACAAGTGACTCTGATAAGTAGTGCAGAACTATAACTTGTCATCGACAGTGTAAGAAGGATAAGAAAAATACCTAAAGGAAGCATGAATACCACACCGGGTGTCATCAGTAGATGGGATAGAGAACCATGGACACCGCCATAGAATGCTCAATCGAGAAAGAAATGAAGGACCAACATCCCCCATACAAACTGAAATGTGTGGAGTTAGGGAGACAGACAGGAGCAAGATCAGAGCTAAGTTTATGTTACACTCTGACTGTAGCGAAAACACCGAAGGCAGACTCGGCATGAGCACCGAAAAGGTGGTTGCCATCCAAAGGAATGTCAAGCAAAGAGGTCTTGAGAGCCTCAGATAAAGCGGAGGCGCGAAGCCAGGCACAACGACGTAGCACCACTGAAGAAGCCATAGCCCGACCTACTGAATCAGTGGTATACAGAACAATGCACAGACAACATTGCCTAAAGATCACCCTAAACCAAATGGGTAGCCAGTGCATTTTCTTTAAGGACTGGCAGTTGCTAATTTAGCTGCCACATTTTGAATTGTCTGCATTTGAAATACAGCATAGTGAGATGTACGGATATAAAACCCCTCATACAAGTCAAGCTCTTCTGCTTGTTCAAACTTTGCATACTCAAGAGCAGTGGTTCTTAAATGTTTGACTTTTGTGGACTCCCACTAAATCATTATTGGGATCCTGAGATCCATACTGAGTCATTACTGGACATCGGGGACCCAGGTCTAAACAATTTCGATAATTGTACCAGGAGGAGCTGCAAACAAATGAAAATGAAAATAAAACCATAATCGGAATAAACAGGGAGGCGGTTTCGAAGGTAGGGAGTCGGCAATTTCTTTTTTTCCCGACCTGTGGAGGCAGTAAGGGTGTCAGCCCGGGCAATTCTGCAACCGGAATCTAGCTGCATAGTGGCATACATGTTTATGCCTATGGAGGGCTAAATCCCCTACAAGGAAAAGAGGCAAAGTTAATCAGCGCTTCAACTGGGTGTATGGATGTAGGAGGAGCGTTTGGTGAGGGTGCCGGAGTTGGCAGTGTGATTAGCCCTGGATGCCCTAGCGATAAGGAAAAGAGCCTCAGTTCAATTAAACACAATAGGTACGCATTGCGAGCCAGGGCAGTCTTTGATCCAACTAAGGGAAAGCCCATTTATCCCCCACGTATTTCACCGCCAGTCTCTGAAGTGAGGGTGCGTGAAAGAAGGGGCAAAGCTAAGTTGAACACGTCTGAAGAGTACCTAAGTGTCAAAAACATAAAAAGTAAGGGTAAAAGTGCTAAAGGAGCTGCCCCTAATATAAAAGTCCCCCCCTCACTTAAAACCTATTACAAAGTAATGTCTACTACTTCCACTACCACTACTACTTCCACTACCACTACCTTCAGTCCTCCTCTGCCCATGCAGCCCACTCAGTCTATCCAGCTTACCCAGCTCACTTTGGCCACCACAGCAGTAAACGCTACCGCGAATTCTGGTAAAGAGGGGTGCTTGGACAAGTCCTCAGCTTCGGGGGAGGCGGTGGTGGTTGCGGTACATTCGGGTGTTAGCCTGTCAAATAGGTACACACTGCTCGGGGGGGTGGAATAGAAAATATCTCAATGGACTCCATAGAAACAATAAAAAGTACTGAAGCCACAAATGGAGCACAATTAGAGCAAGTACATAATTCTGCCCCATCCGATAATGTAGACATGAAGACCACGGCAGATAAACCAGATGCAACCTCACGTTCACTGGCCGACATACTATTAGCTATGAAGGATGAAATCACCAGCAGGTTTACGGTATCTGAAGCCAACCAAGCGGAAATGACGAATAGATTTCTAACCTCCGAGGCTAACCAGGCAGCAATACAAGCATCCTGTGAAGTGCTTGCCAAGAGACTGGATGAGGTCACCCTTAGAATAGAGGCAATTGAGACAGAAATCCCTAAAATCAAGGAATCCATGTGTACCACCGAAGTGGAGGTGACCAAGCTGTCTGCCCAGAACAAAGAACTAAAAGAAGACCTTGAGCGCTTAGAAAACTATTCACGCCGGAACAACTTGAGACTTCTGAATGTCCCAGAAGCCCTGGAGGGGCGGACATTAAGGGCTTTGTAATATCTCTATTGAGGGGGACAGTGCTAAAAGACTCACCAGAAGTAGACCTGCTGCATGATTTTCAGAGGGTGCACCGTGATCCCTTCAGAAGAAACCCCGCAAAGCAGAAACCTAGGAAGATCCTGGTGAATTTTCTAACATACTCTGTGAAGGAGCAGATTTTGTCATCTGGATTGAAATAAGGCTCCATACACTTTAACAGCTCCAACCCCTTTACCTTCCAAATAAGATCAGACATCTCACATATAACAGCAACGAGACAGTGGGAGTTGGGGAAAAGGTTGGAGGAGCTGAACAGTATAGGGGCCAAGGCTCAGTTGAAATTTCCAGCACTGCTACGGGTGATGTGGAACAACCACATGTACCAAATTAGAACTGGCGAAGAGGCGGATGCTCTCAAGGTAAAGATCAGAGACGGGCGGGGGGGGGGGGGAGTAGACCCAGTGGGGCTTCTACATGTATATGACACGTACCTAGCAGGAACTTTGTTAAAAATTGAAAATGTTAATGATATCCCATAGGGGGGGGGGAAGGGCTAAATAGGCCTTCGCCTATTAGGAGGGAGGGTTCCTCAGAGGTGGAGGGGGCACGGGGGCAAGGGGAGGTGGGATGGGGGGGGCAAGGGGGCACGGGGGCCAGGGGAGGCGGGATGGGGGGGCAGGGGGGCACGAGGGTGGGGAGCAGTGGGAAAAAAGAAAAAAAATTCGACCTCATCTTAACCTTATGCATGGATAATAATGACATAAAGGGGTGCCATTTCCTCTAGGTTGAACAAGGGGATGATGGGTAGTCCGGGTCTGAGGGATAGAAAGACCGTCTTTATATCCTGGAATGTTAACGGGCTAAGGTGCCCTCAGAGACAGAGGCTAATCTTTAAACATCTAGAACTCTCAACTGCTCAAGTTTGTATGTTGCAAGAGACACATTTGAGTTATGAAGAAAGCGGAGTAATCTTCTCCAAGGTTCCTTGGGTCAAGAGCTTCTGTGCCTCACATCAGACATCCCAAAGTAGAGGGGTGGCAATTTTAATTAAACAAGGAGCCCCCTGCACTATAAAAAAAAACACAATCAGACTTTACGGGAAGGTGGTTGGTAGCCCAATTGGAATTTGAAAATGTAGTTCCAACGTGTGCCTCTTTCTATGGCCCCAATATCGATGATCCGACGTACATATATAAACTCCAATCGGCATTGATGTTGGAATCTCCACCTTACGTCATCGGAGGGGACTTCAATGTCCCGTTGGACCCGTTAAAAGATAGATCCAACCTGAGCCATTATGTAGGAGCGGTTAAGATACGCCGAGCACTACTTAATATGACATGATATGGACCTGATCGACCTATGGAGGGCCCAAAAAGGTGACCAACGGGGCTTTACATTTTATAGCAAGAAGCATGGTCACTCGTCAAGAATTGACTATGTGGCTAAGCTTTTAGACTCCGAAGTTGTTGAGGCAGTACAAGCTCCCTTTTTGGAATTCTTTTCTTTGAATATGGGCGCCACAACACTGGATGTTGTATGGGATACATATAAGGCCTGGCTAAGGGGGAAATTGCATGGAATAATCTGCTTTAAGAACAGGGTTGAAGCGGAGGCACTAAAGGGTATTGAGGGGAAGATAAACAACTTGGAGAAAGAAATAAATGGATTAAGTAACAGGGATTCGGAGCGACTTACACAAGTCTTGAAGGATCTGGACGAGGTAAGATCAGAGTATAGAGGGAAGTTAGAAGCCAAGTGTAGAGCGCAGTGGAATTCCAGAAGGATGCAGAATTTTGAATATGGGGAGAAGGCAGGCGCCCTTCTGGCATGGAAAGCGAGAACAGATCGTGCTAGAAACTATATAAAAGAATTAACCATCAACGCCAGCGGGGAAACCTCAAGTAGGATTGAGGATATGCAGTCCTGTCTCCTCTCCATTTTCTCGGAACTATATAAAGAAGATCTTGCACCTTTACCGAGCACTATTCAGTCATTCCTGAGGAATAAACATCTCCCTTCGCTGTCAGAAGAAAGCAAGAACAAACTAGATGCTCCCTTCACTTTAGAGGAAATAGCCGATCAGATTAAAAAGTCTAAAAACAAAAAAGCGGCAGGCCCAGATTCATTACCAAGCGAGATTTATAAACTCCTCAAAGAGGAGCTGATAAACGCAATGGGGGACACCTTTAATTCAGTTTATAGTCTAACTGGGAAGGTTCCTAAGACCTGGAAGGAGGCAACAGTCGTACTGATCTTAAAAACTGGCACTGACCCTAAAAAGGCGGACTCCTATCGTCCAATCTCCCTGCTGAATGCCGATTACAAAATCTTCATGGGCATATTGGCGGGGAGTTGGCAAACTTGATCCCAAAAGTTAATCCACCCGGATCAGAAGGGGTTTGTTGCAGGGAGACACATCCAGGAGCAGACACAGCTCTTAATAGGCAACATAGATCTGGCCATTCAGAGGACTGAACCCTTGGCCGTAGTCGCTCTAGACGCGGCCAAGGCTTTTGACAGAGTCTGTTGGGTGTCTCTCTGGGAGGTTTTGAGGGCAATGGAGTTTGGTCCTATTTTTATTCAAACTTTGCAGAACGTGATCAGGGTGCCTCTGCACGAATTCTGCTAAATGGCCTGCTTACACCGATCTTTAACATCCAGAGAGGAACCAGGCAGGGGTGTCCGATCTCCCCCCTTTTATTTAATATATACATGGAACCATTGGCACGGGCGATGAGATTGGATGATCTAATCTATCCCTTTAGATCCGAAGAATAAAAATAGCCCTTTATGCCGATGATTTAATATTGTATACGAGTGACCACGAGGCAACGATCCCGAGGGTAGAGGAGCTTATGTGTGAATTTGGTTCTTTATCTGGCTACCAAGTTAATAATACTAAGACAGAGGTGATGTGCTGGAACCTGGACTGGACAGGAAGAGTTAGTGTAGAGTTGAGATATCTGGGGATCTGTATCGTCAAGGACTTGGAGAAGATACATGAGCTTAATCTCAACAGGGTCATAAAAGAAATAGATGGCCTCTTCAGTAGATGGAGGAACCTGCCCTTAACCATCTATGGAAAAACGAACTTAGTAAAGATGGTCATTCTTCCCAAGTTGTCGTACTTATTTTCCTCTATACCATTAACATATATGAAAAAAAGTTTAAGCAAGGAACAGAGTAAGATCGGGAGCGTTGTGTGGGGTGAAAAAGGGGTCCGATTGGCGTGGAAAAAGATCAGACGCAGATTAAAGAAAGGTGGGCTAGCTCTTCCAGACGTCAGGTTATATGCTGCAGCATTCCAGTGCCTGCCGCTTTGTGCACGCAAATGCTGTGCATGCATTTTTAACATTGCGGCGGGTGCAGCTTGAGGCTCCACCCGCCGCAATGTTAAAAATAGAGGATGTGACCGCCACCCTGGCGGTCACATCCTAATCTGTATGGAGGGACCGCCGCTGCCCCTGCGGACGGTCACTCCTACTCTATGGTGGCGGACGGACTCAAGTCCGTCCGCCATCATAATCGGCCCCATAGTTTGGCATTGCCCATGAGAAGGGCAGGTATCACCACTTGGGCCGAGCTTGTGGATTCTGGAGGGGTATACCTGTGGGAATACCTAAGAGCAAAGATTGGGCCAGGGTTCTCAAGATTTAAATATTTACAGTTGGTCTCATGGTACTATGCAGAAAAGGGGGAGGTCAGTGGGAATGATCGAAGGGTTGTGGCAATCTACCCTCCCAATCAAGAAGGAAATCTCGGTATGGTATAACACCCTTCTGGAAGCGGAGGACCATGAGATCCCCCCTTAGCTGCAGTTTGGGCGGGAACTCCTCTTGGGCCATCAATAGAGTCCCTATACGTGCCCTCTTTAACGACCCTGTATAAATATGTCAAGCCTGCCTGTTTAAAAAAAAAACACTTCTTCGTTATTAACAGGATCTTTTACACCCCCGCCAAGATCGCCAAGTTTGCTCCGAAGCCATCCCCCAAATGCCCAAGATGTTTGCTACCTCTTGCCAACGACTTACATATCTTTCTGGAGTGCCCAGTATTGGCAACATTTTGGACAGAGGTGGGCGACAATATCCGAGATATACTTAACACCACTATAGATATTAACACGTCACTGGTATTTTTTGGAGACGATGGCCAACTTAGCCAGACTCTCTCTCAGAAAAACAGAGGTTTATTAATGTATCTGGTATTGTTGGCCCGAAGGGAAATTTGTAAGAGGTGGAAAGACCCCTTACCACCTCAGAGGGAGGATTGGCTTAAGGCATCACTCACCATGGCTCGTCTAGACTACGAGGGCACAGAAGACAAGCCGTTAAACATCTGGCATCCTTTTGCGAGTTGGGGCCAAAGTTTAAGATTAATGTAATTGGTCTAATGATTACACCAGGCTCCCTCACAAAATGGGACCAGTCGGACGACCCAATAGAGTGCGGTAAGCCGTAGGGGCCACAGATCGTAAAAGCGGCTTCATAAGACCCGCAGAGGCTTGCAGGTGAGATGAGGACCAAAAAAAAATAAAAAAATAATTGTACCACAAAGCAATACAGAATAATACCAAAACAAACATTAATCAATTGCATGAATGACAAAATATTCTAATGCATTTTATTTTTACAGAATATCAAAATTGTAATTTTAATGGGAAGGTTAGAGCTTTTCTTTCTTCTCAATTGATATACCATAGAACATTTCTGCATGTCGGGGACCATAGAGAACAGTTAAAATAAACATTTATTTTAAGTCTGGTTTTTAAACTATATAGTCACTTATCAGAGTCAAACACTATAAAACCACTATAAAATAGGTTTTAAAGTAGAAGGAAAAGCTGGCAAGGCACATATGTGAGTAGTTTAAAATCATCACTTTAAGGATTCCAGAGGCTGTAGTATCCCAGTATGCGCAGCCCTCAGACAAGCCATTTATTAGAAGCAGTCCACAATAAGAAACAAGCATTGGTATATCCAATAGGTCTTGTCTTTGGGACCTTATAAATGTGTAGTCAGAGCTATTGACTTGTTGTCAAGCTATGTTGTACACCATTGTGGCTGCTATGTAGCATATTGAAAAGTTATAACAAAAAAGTGTTAAAAGCATTTTTGTTACCTTATGTATAACAAGACATTATGTACAACTGAACAACCCAATTAAAAAAAAAGAATAAACATAAAAAATGTTTTTTGTCCTTGCAATGCTGGCAAATTCTTCCTGGCTGTTCTAATGTTGAAATGGTGCTTAGTGATGCTGCGGTGGTGCTAAATGATGCTGCGGTGGTGAGGCATGTTGAGGTGGTGGTGTTTAGGCGGTTCTTAGTAGGTGGTGCTGAGCTCTGTTCAGTTGGTGTTGTGTTGAGGTGATGCTTTTTTGATGCGGAGGTGATGTTGCGCTGTAGGATATTTTTTTTAGGAGACTGCATAAATTACACAATAAATCATGTAAGTGCCGAAAGGCAAGCTCAAAGGAAAGCACTGCTGGATGTTTTCCAGCTTCACCTGTTTTGTGAAGGGTGGGAAGGTTGGGATTAATGTTTACCTAACCCACTACATTATTTCAACTCACAAATGCATAACTGAACAAAACAAAAAAATACATTACATTAAAAACACAATACAACTTACAAAACAGTATGCTCCAGGTCCAATTGAGACAGCAAATTGCACCGCACTGCTAAATGGCAAAAACAGCCACGAATAAATACAAGGGGAGTGCTTCAACAGACCAAATGTATTTTTGCTTCAGCGCCACCAATATTTACACCATTGTTTTCACGTATATTTTGCAGCTTCGCCTATTTTATATAATGTCTATTTGTTTTGGAGTGCAGTGGATGTATGTGGTATGGAGTGGAATTATGCGAGTTGTATTGGAAGTCGCTGCAGGTGATTAAACAAGCACTCGTGTGTTTTTAATTCTTTAGGCTATTTTCCACACTCCCGCTGATGGTTAAGCGTAAACGTTTTTTGTTTGAAGCAGAAAGGGTACAAAAAAAGTATGGTGTTGTGGGAGAGGGATTAACCGGGGCGGCAATTCCGCGGCGGTTTGATTGAGTGGGCGGGGCCATGTAGGCCAACGGATGTGCGCAGCACTACGGAGGTAGAGCTTGCGACGGCCGTTGGCCGACGGGCGCATCAAAAGGGTTAATAATTTCTAGCTGCTTTTTGTAATGCGCAAACAACGCGCTTTCAAAGTGAACATTGGCATAGCTCTCAAGATCGCTATCGCTCTTGTGACTTGCATCTGTGTCTGTTTTCGGAATGTAAAGATTCAGTGAAATGCCCTTAATCACAGGATGGGAAGCTTCCCCCCGCGGGAGGAACCTTGTTTTCAAGAAGTAAATAGGTTTGGAATTGTTATTTAGCCTTATGCTGTGTTCTTTTTGCATAGGTTATTTTCTCAAAAGTAAAAAGTTACCGTGCTGCAGAGAAAAAAGAACACACTTAAAATTAATTAGCTACAGCAGAGGCACAAACAAAAGATTGTTATATTTTATTAACCCTACATTTATGGGACAACCAATGTGCGGAAATTCGAATGAAAGGCTGCGTGTTTTTTGTGTAGGGGTTTGTTATATGCTTTTTGCAGATTAGAAAGGGAGCTTGTCTTTTGTATCTTATTTATGTATTTTATTTGCTAGACAGTCGAGGGGTGGTCCGAAAATGCCACCCACAACCCAAGGGGATTTCAATCACTTGTGGAACGTCTTCAAGATGTCCTATTAGGGTGATCCCCGTTATTGCGGTGTATGCAACAGCGTATTAATGAACAGACCCCATAAAAACAATCGGTGCTGAGAAGACGCCGAACGAGTATTCTCCACTGATAAAAGTACTGAAGGGAGACAAGACCACACTCACCGATTGGGAGTTGTAACTTGATTTTAGAAAGTGGTGTTTCTTGAACGGTATGAAAGAAAAATTGTCCAACTAGCACTCAAAGCACAGTGCCTCTGGCAGTGGCAGCTCAATACAGTTTGCCCTGAAGAAATTGCCTGATAAAGACCAAGGCAATGAAACAGGTCGGCTGTGAGCAGAGTGCGAATCGATAGGTAGTATTCGCATCTCTCCTTTTTATGTATATGTGTTTACTGTTTGCAACAAGAGAATGCGAGTAAAAGGTTTCTGTATCTTGTTTGCACAGTAGTTTTTTTGTTATATGTTGAACGTGGTTAGTCCTTGTCACATATAAGTTTTGCGTACACTGCACCATTCACTGTCTCTTTTCCTTTGGGTTTCGGACACGTTTACGTTAAGCTAGGTGGCACCGATGATGAGAACAGGGCCATCCTGGTGAGTACCAACCAGGGGTCCCATTGGTGGTGCGCCCGTGAGGTGTCATCTAGCTATTCACTTTTTTTCAAATGTTGTCCTTCTAGTGAATGTATGTCCTGTGCTGTCCGGTTACACGTTGATCAGAGAATGGCTATCTTTTATCTTGGCAATAGACTGGAACATGGTAATAATCTCTAGAATTAGAGGTGTGGCTGGAATGATCTTTTGACAATCCATAGATGTTCACAGGTCCATAAGATAAACTGCCCTAAGGACTAGGTCTTTTTGTGATTGTTGCCCATAAAAACAAACACAGCTGGGGCTGATGTTGCATGAGGGTTGGGAAAACACAGTCCTCGCAAAAAAGGGGAGCCTGCATAGCAAGACTCGAGAACAAGCATTGGAAATGCAATAGGTCTCGCAATAGAAAAGTTGGAGCTATTGGTTTTGTAATTGACAAATTTCTTTTAATGTGTGGGTCTTGAAACTTGCAAAAGTAATAGCTTTGTCATTTACAATGGCAATACTTTATACGTTTTCAAATGTGACACCTATAGCATTTGTAATGTCAACGATACATACAATCCAGACCCTACTGCCTTTGACAGCGCTCGTCATTTGCCGAGAGGTACAATGGCAGGCAGTGTGGGTGTCTAAAGGTGGAGCAGCCAAGGAACTGAGTTAAGGAGCCGCCGTGCTAAGAGAGAAGAGCTGTGTGACAACAGTCAAAGCAGCAGGGGACGAGCTGCATTTTTGCCACCCACTAAAAACAAGCTTTCGGCATTGTGGGGGGCTAATTGGGCAGAGTGGGGAAAGCCTGAGGTTTCAGTGAGGGGGAGTTGGGCATGGGTGGGAAGTAATGACAGAGTTAACACGGAGCACCTCGGAAAAGAAGTACACGAGGGAGACAGTTGGAACAAGTCGGGCAGCACAACAGGGGCAGAAAAAAAAACGCGCCCGCGTTTTTTTTAACTTTCATTTCGCGGCCGCGTTTTTTTTTTTTAAAGCCTTTGATGCAGCAAGGGGCGGAGCGAATACCTTTGAAGAGCTGCTGGAGGCACCAAGCTAGGGAACAGATGGCTGGCTTTGATGTGCACGTGCATTTTATGTCAATGCGCTTGCGCATTGAGCTTGCTTTTCACGGGCACTGCATGAAATCGCCAGTTTGGTTAAGCTCTGGATAAGCCCCTATATTCTCGCAAGCTAAATGCGCAAGCGCATTGACAGACGAGACCTAAAAATGTGGAAATGCCAGCGATGGGAGGAGACTGCCGGGTGGAGGGTGGAGACGGAATCTGTTTAAGTGCCAGGGGCAGAAAAGTGTTGCAGAGGGAAAGGGAAAACAAGAAACAGAGCGGGAGGTGCGTCTGTAATGATAAAAGATGAAGTGTGGCAGCCAGGGAAAGGGGGCAACAATACACAGTGCAGGAGCTGCAGCCGCAACATTGAAAAATGAAGCGTAGCAGCCAGCAACAAAGTAGTGTTTACGTGAAGCCTTTAGGGCACTCATCACGTGCACAGAAGGGTCGGAGGCAATGCTAAAGTATCATGGAGGGATAGATGAAAGACGGGGAGGGAGCAGCAAGCAACGGAGCAGAGGTGTGGCCACAATTATGAACATGCTGAAAGTAAAATCATGTGCACGCGATTGTCCGAGGCAGTGTTAAAGTAACGTGGAGGGAGGCAGCAAGCAACTGGGCGGGTGGTGCGGCCGCAATAATGAACAAGCTGAAACTAAAAATGGTGCATCAGACAAACCATAAATAAACAAACTAGTAAGAGGACATGTAACAAGGGAAATCCCATGAGAGGAAACCAAACAGCAAAATGCTGGACAAAGACAACAAAGGGACCATAGAAAAGCAAGATTGTACGAAGGGCACTACAAGGAACCAATGTAAAAAGGTGGGCATGCACTTACCCCACAGAGTAGATTATAGCATGTCTCGAAGAGACAGTGCAGGCGCTGCCTAGGCTAGACATTAACCTTTTTAATACCAAATAAGCGTAAGCTTCTAGTTTAACCGAGAGGAAAGTGTAATGTTTTCAGTAGTAAGGAAAAACCCAATATGGAGAACTACTACAAGAGGTAAATAACTTACTTCCCCATAATGGTATTTATTTATAAATAATACAATTTTATAATCAGCTCATCCTCTCACAAAAGGAAGGAAAACTTAGAGAAAAAGCAATTCAGAAAAATAGCCATAAGAATGAATTCCCCAGAGAATATTGGTCCACTAAAATGCTGGTAAGATATTGTAATTAAGGCTCCCCGTTTCCGTTTTTACAGATTTTTACAAATAAATACAGACAGAAACCATATTTTTTTTGTCTGTATTTATTTTTATTTGTGGATAAAAACGGGAATTGGGTGCTTTTCGAGTGATTCTAAATACACTTTGCCATGACTGCCAGGCCAATAACTGTCTGGATTGATAGGTAAGGGGTTTAAAAAAAAGAAGGGAATTTTAGTCAAGAGGCAGTGGCTATGCACAAGGCCGATACAGAAATGTGCATATTTTCATACAAGTGCATTGATTTATCTTCTGCGGGTGTTCATATCACTGAAACCTGGCAGGCATTCAAGCATGACTGCATATTTCTTGGTTAAATAAATGTGGAAATATACCAGTTTCAGCTTTAGATTTTTCACAAAACTCATAATAAATATGGATAAATACAGATAAAGTTGACAAAAATAAATGTGGATAAATACAGACGGAAATGACAAAAAAACAAATACCATAAAACCCGGAGCCTTAATTGTAATCCATGCAATAATGCAGAGGTCAAGGTTACTTGTATGCAAATCTCAGGTCCTGGGACATTTCTCAAAAAGGAAACCAAGGCCACAATCACTTTTCGTGGAATGGGCCCCAAGAACTACCAACAAAAGGCTAGTTGGCATTTTAAAAACAGTCTACACTTAGATTTGAAAGTTGGAATGAGATCATCTATATCCAATCTTCCACTTTAGAACAGCTTTGGAACGGGTATCTAAATTGATTTCAAAATAAAACTAGCAAATTGTTTTTTTAAAACAGTACTGATACCAAAGCATTAGTGGTATTACAATTTGAATAGACAGGAAAATGGTAAGAGTTTGGAAACATGAAGATCTTGGAATGGAAACACTTTTTAATATTTCAGATGAGAATAACAGGAAAAAATGAGAACAGAAATCAGCTGAATGCCAGAACAGAATAGGCAGTAATCCTTTTACCTCTTGTAGGACTTTTAAGAGTTCTTCCCGGATCTTAAGTGCTGGCAAACTCCGATCAGGAAGAGGAGAAAGCCATTCCTTAATGGCAGACATTGCTCCGCTATCAATGAAGGTGTCCTTCAAATCCTGCCTATAAAACAGAACAACAAAGACAATCTCACAAAAACTGAAATATGAAAATGCTGGAAATACATGCATAGCGTGATAGAAGATTATTCTAAGGTACTTAACAGGAGCATTACTTGGCTAAATTAACGTAGATTTTATTTGATGACCTGAAACCTTCAGATAAGTAACTGTGAGGAGAGTTTGTGGAATCTGTACCTCTGGCTCATGTGCCTTCCAGGAAGCATAGATATACAATAAAGAACGTGTCTAAATGCTCATTTCTTTATTAAGGAATGCACACTGTTCCTGTTATCCCAATCTACCAGTGGCCTCAAAGCCAAACACTCCTCTCCACAAGCACACTTTTAATATCTATCATCATCATCATCCCCTCAAACTATTGGAAGCTCAGCTCGAATTATACCATTTCACACATGCCTAGTCACATTTCACCTAGGCGATGACTTTCCTACCCTAATTTTCTTATCCCCTTGATACTGACAACACATTTCTTGGTAGCACAAACCTCTCCAACATTGAGAAACCCAGTTTCATAAGACTTCTTCCTGAATCTTGCTGCCAAGCTTAAACTCACAAGGTACATCAAGACCCAACACGGCTTCTTCAAAACGTATAATCCTGGCAACAAACAATCGCATTCTCTCAAAGGTCTCCTTTCATTTCTCCTAACAGGACACATCAAAGTATTATTGACCAAACTAGAGATTATGAGAGCAAGAGATACGAGAGAGCGAGAGAGAGAGAGAGTCAAGGCGCTGAGAGAGAGTGAGGCATGGTGCAGAGAGAAAGAGGGGCCAGAGGGAAAGAGGGAGGGAGAGAGGGAGAAAGAGAGAGAAAGAGAGAGAAAGAGAGAGGCACGGCGAAGGGGCAGAGTGAGGGACGGCAGAGAGAGAGAAAGAGGGGCTGGAGGGAGAAATAAAGAGAGAGAGGGTCAATGCAGAGAGAGAGAGAGCGAGGCACGGCGGAGGGGGAGAGAGAGCGAGGCACGGCAGAGGGGGAGAGAGAGCGAGGCACGGCAGAGGGGGAGAGAGAGCGAGGCACGGCAGAGGGGAAGAGAGAGCGAGGCACGGCAGAGGGGAAGAGAGAGCGAGGCACGGCAGAGGGGGAGAGAGAGCGAGGCACGGCAGAGGGGGAGAGAGAGCGAGGCACGGCAGAGGGGGAGAGAGAGCGAGGCACGGCAGAGGGGGAGAGAGAGCGAGGCACGGCAGAGGGGGAGAGAGAGCGAGGCACGGCAGAGGGGGAGAGAGAGCGAGGCACGGCAGAGGGGGAGAGAGAGCGAGGCACGGCAGAGGGGGAGAGAGAGCGAGGCACGGCAGAGGGGGAGAGAGAGCGAGGCACGGCAGAGGGGGAGAGAGAGCGAGGCACGGCAGAGGGGGAGAGAGAGCGAGGCACGGCAGAGGGGGAGAGAGAGCGAGGCACGGCAGAGGGGGAGAGAGAGCGAGGCACGGCAGAGGGGGAGAGAGAGCGAGGCACGGCAGAGGGGGAGAGAGAGCGAGGCACGGCAGAGGGGGAGAGAGAGCGAGGCACGGCAGAGGGGGAGAGAGAGCGAGGCACGGCAGAGGGGGAGAGAGAGCGAGGCGCGGCAGAGGGGGAGAGAGAGCGAGGCGCGGCAGAGGGGGAGAGAGAGCGAGGCGCGGCAGAGGGGGAGAGAGAGCGAGGCGCGGCAGAGGGGGAGAGAGAGCGAGGCGCGGCAGAGGGGGAGAGAGAGCGAGGCGCGGCAGAGGGGGAGAGAGAGCGAGGCGCGGCAGAGGGGGAGAGAGAGCGAGGCGCGGCAGAGGGGGAGAGAGAGCGAGGCGCGGCAGAGGGGGAGAGAGAGAGCGAGGCAGAGGGGGCGAGAGGCGAGGCAGAGGGGGCGAGAGGCGCGGCAGAGGGGGCGAGAGGCGCGGCAGAGGGGGCGAGAGGCGCGGCAGAGGGGGCGAGAGGCGCGGCAGAGGGGGCGAGAGGCGCGGCAGAGGGGGCGAGAGGCGCGGCAGAGGGGGCGAGAGGCGCGGCAGAGGGGGCGAGAGGCGCGGCAGAGGGGGCGAGAGGCGCGGCAGAGGGGGCGAGAGGCGCGGCAGAGGGGGCGAGAGGCGCGGCAGAGGGGGCGAGAGGCGCGGCAGAGGGGGCGAGAGGCGCGGCAGAGGGGGCGAGAGGCGCGGCAGAGGGGGCGAGAGGCGCGGCAGAGGGGGCGAGAGGCGCGGCAGAGGGGGCGAGAGGCGCGGCAGAGGGGGCGAGAGGCGCGGCAGAGGGGGCGAGAGGCGCGGCAGAGGGGGCGAGAGGCGCGGCCGAGGGGGCGAGAGGCGCGGCAGAGGGGGCGAGAGGCGCGGCCGAGGGGGCGAGAGGCGCGGCCGAGGGGGCGAGAGGCGCGGCAGAGGGGGCGAGAGGCGCGGCAGAGGGGGCGAGAGGCGCGGCAGAGGGGGCGAGAGGCGCGGCAGAGGGGGCGAGAGGCGCGGCAGAGGGGGCGAGAGGCGCGGCAGAGGGGGCGAGAGGCGCGGCAGAGGGGGCGAGAGGCGCGGCAGAGGGGGCGAGAGGCGCGGCAGAGGGGGCGAGAGGCGCGGCAGAGGGGGCGAGAGGCGCGGCAGAGGGGGCGAGAGGCGCGGCAGAGGGGGCGAGAGGCGCGGCAGAGGGGGCGAGAGGCGCGGCAGAGGGGGCGAGAGGCGCGGCAGAGGGGGCGAGAGGCGCGGCAGAGGGGGCGAGAGGCGCGGCAGAGGGGGCGAGAGGCGCGGCAGAGGGGGCGAGAGGCGCGGCAGAGGGGGCGAGAGGCGCGGCAGAGGGGGCGAGAGGCGCGGCAGAGGGGGCGAGAGGCGCGGCAGAGGGGGCGAGAGGCGCGGCAGAGGGGGCGAGAGGCGCGGCAGAGGGGGCGAGAGGCGCGGCAGAGGGGGCGAGAGGCGCGGCAGAGGGGGCGAGAGGCGCGGCAGAGGGGGCGAGAGGCGCGGCAGAGGGGGCGAGAGGCGCGGCAGAGGGGGCGAGAGGCGCGGCAGAGGGGGCGAGAGGCGCGGCAGAGGGGGCGAGAGGCGCGGCAGAGGGGGCGAGAGGCGCGGCAGAGGGGGCGAGAGGCGCGGCAGAGGGGGCGAGAGGCACGGCAGAGGGGGCGAGAGGCGCGGCAGAGGGGGCGAGAGGCGCGGCAGAGGGGGCGAGAGGCGCGGCAGAGGGGGCGAGAGGCGCGGCAGAGGGGGCGAGAGGCGCGGCAGAGGGGGCGAGAGGCGCGGCAGAGGGGGCGAGAGGCGCGGCAGAGGGAGAGAGTGAGGGGCGGCAGAGGGAGAGAGTGAGGGGCGGCAGAGGGAGAGAGTGAGGGGCGGCAGAGGGAGAGAGTGAGGGGCGGCAGAGGGAGAGAGTGAGGGGCGGCAGAGGGAGAGAGTGAGGGGCGGCAGAGGGAGAGAGTGAGGGGCGGCAGAGGGAGAGAGTGAGGGGCGGCAGAGGGAGAGAGTGAGGGGCGGCAGAGGGAGAGAGTGAGGGGCGGCAGAGGGAGAGAGTGAGGGGCGGCAGAGGGAGAGAGTGAGGGGCGGCAGAGGGAGAGAGTGAGGGGCGGCAGAGGGAGAGAGTGAGGGGCGGCAGAGGGAGAGAGTGAGGGGCGGCAGAGGGAGAGAGTGAGGGGCGGCAGAGGGAGAGAGTGAGGGGCGGCAGAGGGAGAGAGTGAGGGGCGGCAGAGGGAGAGAGTGAGGGGCGGCAGAGGGAGAGAGTGAGGGGCGGCAGAGGGAGAGAGTGAGGGGCGGCAGAGGGAGAGAGTGAGGGGCGGCAGAGGGAGAGAGTGAGGGGCGGCAGAGGGAGAGAGTGAGGGGCGGCAGAGGGAGAGAGTGAGGGGCGGCGCAGGGGGAGAGTAAGGCGCGGCGCAGGGGGAGAGTAAGGCGCGGCGCAGGGGGAGAGTAAGGCGCGGCGCAGGGGGAGAGTAAGGCGCGGCGCAGGGGGAGAGTGAGGCGCGGCGCAGGGGGAGAGTAAGGCACGGCGCAGGGGGAGAGTAAGGCACGGCGCAGGGGGAGAGTAAGGCAGGGCGGAGGGAGAGAGTGAGACAAAGCAGAGGGAGAGAGTGAGGCGCGGCAGAGGGAGAGAGTGAGGCGCGGCAGAGGGAGAGAGTGAGGCGCGGCAGAGGGAGAGAGTGAGGCGCGGCAGAGGGAGAGAGTGAGGCGCGGCAGAGGGAGAGAGTGAGGCGCGGCAGAGGGAGAGAGTGAGGCGCGGCAGAGGGAGAGAGTGAGGCACGGCGCAGGGGGAGAGTAAGGCACGGCGCAGGGGGAGAGTAAGGCAGGGCGGAGGGAGAGAGTGAGACAAAGCAGAGGGAGAGAGTGAGACAAAGCAGAGGGAGAGAGTGAGGCGCGGCAGAGGGAGAGAGTGAGGCGCGGCAGAGGGAGAGAGTGAGGCGCGGCAGAGGGAGAGAGTGAGGCGCGGCAGAGGGAGAGAGTGAGGCGCGGCAGAGGGAGAGAGTGAGGCGCGGCAGAGGGAGAGAGTGAGGCGCGGCAGAGGGAGAGAGTGAGGCGCGGCAGAGGGAGAGAGTGAGGCGCGGCAGAGGGAGAGAGTGAGGCGCGGCAGAGGGAGAGAGTGAGGCGCGGCAGAGGGAGAGAGTGAGTGAGGCGCGGCAGAGGGAGAGAGTGAGTGAGGCGCGGCAGAGGGAGAGAGTGAGGCGCGGCAGAGGGAGAGAGTGAGGCGCGGCAGAGGGAGAGAGTGAGGCGCGGCAGAGGGAGAGAGTGAGGCGCGGCAGAGGGAGAGAGTGAGGCGAGGGAGAGAGTGAGGCGCGGCAGAGGGAGAGAGTGAGGCGCGGCAGAGGGAGAGAGTGAGGCGCGGCAGAGGGAGAGAGTGAGGCGCGGCAGAGGGAGAGAGTGAGGCGCGGCAGAGGGAGAGAGTGAGGCGCGGCAGAGGGAGAGAGTGAGGCGCGGCAGGGGGAGAGAGTGAGGCGCGGCGCAGGGGGAGAGAGTGAGGCACGGCGCAGGGGGAGAGAGTGAGGCGCGGCGCAGGGGGAGAGAGTGAGGCGCGGCGCAGGGGGAGAGTGAGGCACAGCACAGGGGGAGAGTAAGGCACAGCACAGGGGGAGAGTAAGGCACAGCACAGGGGGAGAGTAAGGCACAGCTCAGGGGGAGAGTAAGGCACAGCACAGGGGGAGAGTAAGGCACAGCACAGGGGGAGAGTAAGGCACAGCACAGGGGGAGAGTAAGGCACAGCACAGGGGGAGAGTAAGGCACAGCACAGGGGGAGAGTAAGGCACAGCACAGGGGGAGAGTAAGGCACAGCACAGGGGGAGAGTAAGGCACAGCACAGGGGGAGAGTAAGGCACAGCACAGGGGGAGAGTAAGGCACAGCACAGGGGGAGAGTAAGGCACAGCACAGGGGGAGAGTAAGGCACAGCACAGGGGGAGAGTAAGGCACAGCACAGGGGGAGAGTAAGGCACAGCACAGGGGGAGAGTAAGGCACAGCACAGGGGGAGAGTAAGGCACAGCACAGGGGGAGAGTAAGGCACAGCACAGGGGGAGAGTAAGGCACAGCACAGGGGGAGAGTAAGGCACAGCACAGGGGGAGAGTAAGGCACAGCACAGGGGGAGAGTAAGGCACGGCGCAGGGGGAGAGTGAGGCAGGGCGGAGGGAGAGAGTGAGACAAAGCAGAGGGAGAGAGTGAGGCAGGGCGGAGGGAGAGAGTGAGACAAAGCGGAGGGAGAGAGTGAGGCAAGGCGGAGGGAGAGAGTGAGGCAAGGCGGAGGGAGAGAGTGAGGCAAGGCGGAGGGAGAGAGTGAGGCAAGGCGGAGGGAGAGAGTGAGGCAAGGCGGAGGGAGAGAGTGAGGCAAGGCGGAGGGAGAGAGTGAGGCAAGGCGGAGGGAGAGAGTGAGGCAAGGCGGAGGGAGAGAGTGAGGCAAGGCGGAGGGAGAGAGTGAGGCAAGGTGGAGGGAGAGAGAGTAAATTTAGATGGAGTGTGAAGCAGGGTAGAGTAAGAGTGAGGCGAGGTAGAAATCGAGTGAGGGGAGGTAGAGAGGGGAAGGTTGGGTGAAAAGAGAGAGTAAAGGTGAGGTAGGGAAAGAGGAGACAGGGTGGAGAGGGGAAAGGTGGGTGAGTTGGGGAGAGCAAGATCAGGGAGTGGTGACATGGAGAGTAAACAGGATAAGAGATGGAGAACAAGCATTTACAATGCAATGGTCTCGGCATTATTAAAGGTAGAGCTATTGGCATTGCTTATGACTTTTTTTTTTTAAATCATAAATAAATAGCATTGTCATTTACAATGCCAATAGCTTAATCGCTCGCATATGCATGACCTATTGCATTTACACCCACACAGAGCCACACACACACACACACACACATACAGAGCCACCCACAGAGTCATTCACATAGAGCCACCCACACACTGAGCCACCTACACAGAGCCACCCTCACACAGACGGAGCCACCTACACAGAGCCACCCTCACACAGACAGAGCCACCCGCACATAGAGCCACCTACAAAAAAAAGCTATCTACACAGAGCCACACACACACACACAGAGGCACAGACACACACACACACACAGAGCTACACACACACACACAGAGCCACACACACACACAGAGCCACACACACACAGAGCCACACACACACACAGACCCAGTCACACACACACAGACCCAGTCACACACACACAGACCCAGTCACACACAGACAGAGCCACACACACACAGAGCCACACACACACAGAGCCACACACACACAGAGCCACACACACACAGAGCCACACACACACAGAGCCACACACACAAACACAGACCGAGCCACACACACACACAGACAGACAGAGCCACACACCAACACACACAGAGCTCAACACACACAGAGCCCAACACACACAGAGCCCAACACACACAGAGCCCAACACACACAGAGCCCAACACACACAGAGCCCAACACACACAGAGCCCAACACACACAGAGCCCAACACACACAGAGCCCAACACACACAGAGCCCAACACACACAGAGCCCAACACACCTCGCGCAGAGACAGCAGTAAATGTTTCCATTGTGGTTTTTCCAATAAATGCGCCATGAATCATGCGAGGCCTGTCTGCCTCTTGATTCTCACCCTGAGCGGTTACTGCTTTACCAGAAGCCATAAATCAGAAGAGTAAAACTACACAACAGGTAATCTCCCCCCCCTCCTCTACCCTCTGTGCCTTGTTTCGGATTCCTGCTTTTCAGCAGAACTCGGTGCTTCCTGGAAAGCCATCCCCTGGTCTCGTTAATACAGTCATGTTCCGGTAATCTGGTCCTCGTTTAACGTCAGAGAGTGTTCCATGTGTGTTGATATCCTGAAAACAATCGAAGCTCTCAAGGAAAATGTATGCAGTTTGCATCAAATGGTCAGGTATCCATCACTTCATTTACAAGACGCTGTTATAAGTAACATCAGCTTAACTGGTGATCTACCGGAGATTAAACATTGCACTGCACATCACGCCACAGTCTCCACACGGAAGGAGCATACAATGAAGTCTAAATCTCTAACAATCTCTTATACATGGAAACGCAGAGGTAGGCCTCAGAAAAATCTGTTCTTGTGTCAGCCTACGAAGGTGGGGTGAATCCTTTTTTTTTCCTATTAAGGACCGCTGCACGGACACCCGCGCTCGGATTATTTATATATTTCTTAACTTTAACAGTGAGCGCGGCGCCCACTTCAAGGACACCGCGCTCAGTGTTAAAGTTAAGAAATATATAGAAGAAACCACGCGCAAACACACATACCTCAATGCAGGGCCCACATACACTCATTATATACACAAACACTAACATACACTGACACACCCAGTCACCACTACAGGCCACACACACACACACACACACACGCACACACACACACACACTACGACACACATATACAGGGGCAGACACTGCTACAGGGGCAGACACTGCTGCAGGAGCACGCACTCATCACCCATACAGAGACAGACACCACTGCAGGCCACAAACACCCATCATACACACACATCGGGGGCAGACACCGCTGCAGGCCACAAACTCCGATCATGCACACACATCGGGGGCAGACACCACTGCAGGCCATAAACACCCATCATGCACACACATCGGGAGCAGACACCACTGCAGGCCACAAACCCCGATCATGCACACACATCGGGGGCAGACACCACTGCAGGCCACAAACACCCATCATGCACACACATCGGGGGCAGACACCGCTGCAGGCCACAAACACCCATCATGCACACACATCGGGGGCAGACACCACTGCAGGCCACAAACACCCATCATGCACACACATCGGGTTAGGTGCCGCTATACATAAGTATGTCTTGAGTACATTTAAAAGCAGTATCGAAACCTAACCTTCTGTGAAAGGGTTGATGTCCTGCTGCTGTGTGAGGTGTCATGGGAGCCATGAACTCTACTTGTCTATGCAGCTTGTAGTTTCAGTCCAGTCCAATCTCTTTTCCAACTACTGTTTAAATCAGGCGGTGAACTTTGCATATTTTGGAAATGTTAAGGAATCCTTCAACTCGGGCAGCACTGCATAGGGAAAACTGGATTTAGATGGGCTGTGCAAGATACTATGGCCCTGATTACACCCTTTGTTGCTTGTAATCCCCTTTTCATGTACTCACTTCCAAGTCGGGGGTATCTGCCCATGCCTACTTTGTGCTATTTGCCCATGGGTAATACCCGACGAGAATCTTGTTGGTAATTGGCACCAAATTGTGATTTGTGCCCCCACAAACACGCACAATTGTTCGTATTTGTGTGGTTTCCTTTCTCAGCACTTAATTGTCCGAACCGGCCCTAGTGGTAGTCCACAACATGTGGCCCTGTCTGTTCTTTCTTTACATTAGCACAACAACCACTACAGGCCACACACACACACACACACACAATGACACACATATACAGGGGCAGACACTGCTGCAGGAGCACGCACTCATCACCCACACATGGACAGACACCACTGCAGGCCACAAACACCCATCATGCACACACATCGGGGGCAGACACCACTGCAGGCCACAAACCCCGATCATGCACACACATCGGGGGCAGACACCACTGCAGGCCACAAACACCGATCATGCACACACATCGGGGGCAGACACCACTGCAGGCCACAAACCCCGATAATGCACACACATCGGGGGCAGACACCACTGCAGGCCACAAACAACGATCATGCACACCCTACAAACCTTTATTAGTTATGCAACGCTGAAGAAATATTCAGTGAATCATTAATAAAAAGCCTACAGCACATTTAGTCCGTCCTTTCTTAAGCACGGGAAATGCTATTCATGTTAGAAACAGGCTTTAACTCGAAAATACCATGATGTACAGTCCCTTTCAGCGCAGGCGTCAGCTAAAACCTTAAAGTTCATGCAGCAGCGCTCCAAGCGCTTGTTTCAAAAGCGAACATCAATTTTCGCCTTTCAGAAATGGCAGCTCGAATGGTTTGGCGACTGCGTGCTCCAACGCTAAGGCATAAGTGTAAACTCGAGCATCCACCACAATGTGCTCCTTCGCCACCAGTGCTTCAATTCTCTTTAGTAACTCATTTATCGGTAACAACATTACTTCCACAAATTCTCCATCCTCAAGTTTTGTCATTGGTTTAATATTGGCTGCAACATCTCCATTAATTAATACGGTTACTATATAAGTTGCACAGTTTGACAAACCAGGATCCAGACAGACCACTGGAGAACACTCTGCAACTTCTCCTTTATACCCAGTTTCCTCCTTAAGCTCCCGTAAAGCCGCAGTTTGTGGACTTTCATTGGGATCAATAAGTCCAGCAGGAAATTCTAAGCAGTAGCAACCCATTGGCGGTCTAAACTGTTTCACCAGCACAATGCATTCATAATGAAGGGTTCTTTGCAGCACTGGAATTATGGCTACACCATCAGCTGGGCTTCCTTCTTTCCTGGTGGTGCGTTTTACAGTTTCCCAGTTTCTGGTTTTACCAGTGGGATCTACGTATGTTGTATGCAGGAGCTTCACCCACTTTCCTTCTGAAATGGTCTCTTCTTTGATGATTTTCTCTTTTGTACCGACAGAATACTCTCCACATGCTTCATGTTCCATTCTCAATCCTCAACCAACACAGCTCCCTTGCACGCGGTTCACCTAATCTTCCTGCTGCCCGTGGCGCAGACCTGCTAAGCAGTCATTTGATGACGTCTCACGATCCCGCGTACTGAAGGGAGGTGGGGCGTGCAGACACTGCTGCAGGAGCACGCACTCATCACCCACACAGAGACAGACACCACTGCAGGCCACAAACACCCATCATGCACACACATCGGGGGCAGACACCACTGCAGGCCACAAACACCGATCATGCACACACACATCGGGGGCAGACACCGCTGCAGGCCACAAACACCGATCATGCACACACACATCGGGGGCAGACACCGCTGCAGGCCACAAACACCCATCATGCACACACATCGGGGGCAGACACCACTGCAGGCCACAAACACCGATCATGCACACACACATCGGGGGCAGACACCGCTGCAGGCCACAAACACCCATCATGCACACACATCGGGGGCAGACACCACTGCAGGCCACAAACACCGATCATGCACACACATCGGGGACAGACACCGCTGAAGGCCACAAACACCCATCATGCACACATATCGGAGGCAGACACCGCTGCAGGCCACAAACACCCATCATGCACACACATCGGGGACAGACACCGCTGAAGGCCACAAACACCCATCATGCACACACATCGGGGGCAGACACCACTGCAGGCCACAAACACCGATCATGCACACACACATCAGGGGCAGACACCGCTGCAGGCCACAAACACCCATCATGCACACACATCGGAGGCAGACAGCGCTGCAGGCCACAAACACCCATCATGCACACACATCGGGGGCAGACACCACTGCAGGCCACAAACACCGATCATGCACACACATCGGGGGCAGACACCGCTGCAGGCCGCACACACTTATCTCACACACAGAGCCACACACACAAGGACAGACACCACTGCAGGCCGCACGCACTCATCACACACACACTCACACACACACAGGCCCGACCCGCCAGTGGCCCACATCTTACCTCAGACGTGCTCCGCAATGTCTGCCCAGCTCCCGTAGGCCGCTGGGGAACCACGGCACTGAAGCTGCCGATTCAGATGCAGCGCTAGTCTGCCCAGCCCATTAAAATATAAATGCCACATGACCAGGAACCTTCTTTATAAAGCAACGGATTGTAGAGATACATGTCACTCTGTTAGGGACATAGTCACAAACTACCCTGTCAGGCACAGAGGGGGCTTATAAAGTACCGTAGTTACATTTATTAAACCACGCCTATTTGGTAGACGCCAGCTTTTGGAGAGCACTGGTGTAGTAAGGGATGCAGAACCGCAGATTGTGAGTCATGTCATGCTGGATGACTCGACTGCGTTTTTTTTTCTTCAAAGTGCTGAGGGGAAACAGAAGAAGGAAGGGTGGGGGCTTAAGTGGGAATGATGGAACAAGGGAATAAGAGAAGAGGACATGGGGAAATGATGTCATTCATGCTGAGCGGGCGGAGAGGATGTGATTAGATCACCTAGGCGAGGCATCGACCAATCAGTTTATTAGAGTGTTTGTATGCGTGGGGGGGTAGGGAGTGACACAACGTGGACACTCTTCCGATAGGTGTCTACGAGTCCCTGCAGTTGGCCCCTCAGTCTGCGCCTTGATGCCAGCAGCGTAGCCCAGTCCGCACACCTCCAGGGTCTCAACAGAGCCGAGGGGGAAGGGCGCAGATCACACTACACGGCGCTTATGCAAGTCTGTGCGCCACTCTATTTTTGCACTCCTACCATAATGCCCATGTCTCTGTAGGGGTCCCTCTCGCATGCCACAGCTCACAGGTTTGGAATCCACAACTCTGCAAGACCGCCGCATCTTTCACCAACCTCCGGGCACCACCTTGCAGCTCCTCTGCCGTCGAATGCAGTCGGACCCCAGCCGAAGTTCCAGGGACCGCAGCGCAAGACCGTGTGTGCCTGCCACCGCCCGTCACGGCCCACTTTCGTGTGGCGAGCGGGAGGGTAGGGGAGAAATTCCTTCGGCTGTTCCGCGTGGCCCCACATTCTGCCACGCTCTGAAAGCCTCGTCGTCTCCCCCGCTCCGGGCACTCCACGCAGCAGCAACAACCAGACTACACTTTCAATAGAAGTTACTTGCAAAATAAAGTATTAAAAACAGATTACAGGCCTGTCCTCTGCTTGCTCTCCGACACCGCGCCTTGCATTGCCAACCGAAGAGAACAACCACAAACAAAAACAAAAAAAAATGGCGGCCGCGAAGCTCAGTTTTTTTCGGAATTGGGGGCGTGGTTTTGCTGTCCTGAGTGACGGACTACGTCATGAGCTAAAGAACAGCAAAAATGACGCCCCCAAATCCGAGAAAGACGGGGCTAAATCGGAGTGACGGCTCTCTCCTCCAATGGCTGGCCTCCTTTTAGGAAGCCAGCCAATGAGAGAGAGCCGAAATTAGAGGCGGGATCAAGAGCCCCTCTAAGAATCATAAGATCTCTCTACTTCCGGTTCTCACGAACCGGGTAGTACCGAGACCTAAAAATGTATGGGATATACCTAGGTTGAAAAAACAAAATACAGTGACTGCATTTTTATTTTCTTGTCTGTAAATTTTTTATCTTACTTTTTCAGATGCATGACCACTGTTGGCAATAGTGATAACTTCTTTAGAGCTGGTTTTCTTTGAGTGTTCAGTGTCCTGTCCTCCTAGATTTATGGGAGGAATAAGAGACATTAGCCACAAAGTATCCCTCAATCAAACCGAGGCACAGAAAACAAGATTATACCTAATTATTTAGGAAATGTTAAGGCTAAAAACACATTGGTGTCCAAAAAATAATTATATACTCAGGATTAGAAGCAAGGAATACAAATAAATTATTAACTCAAAACCTGAACATTTAGGGAACTTGTAGAAATCTCTTTTCACTACAACTGCAGGGCAACTTTTTTGCCTCATGCTCACTAATCTCCAGCTCAGTGGTGGAGTGGAGTTCACCCATAACCAAAATATAGCTAAATAATTGAGACAGTCATAAATTCCTTCCTCCAACTTCAGTTGTAAACTTCTAAAGGGAGCCAGTGCCACTAAGGTCTGCTCACTTATCTCAACAACACCTTTTCTCACCTCTGCCGCTTCGGTCATTTTTGCTATCATGGCACTGACAACATCATCTGCATCACTAATAAACGTGCCCCCGTCGCGGTTTCGTCGCTTTTTGCCGCCCAAGCTTTTCTTTCGATGCATCATTAAGTCAAAGTCAGACATGAAATCCAGACTGCAATAGAAACAAATTGCCTATAAATCATAGTCAGAAGAAAGACCTGAAAGAAAACGACCTAAATAATTTTACAGTTTTACACCAAGAGTGAATGCTTTAATTTTAATTCCAGCATACTGCTGTGGCATGTAAAAATATTCCCAAGAGCACTCATAATATAAATTATACCCTCCACCCTCCTAAAAGTAGCATTGCCAATCACACACAAGCCAGAACATATTCTAAACCTCGTGCCCACCTACAAATGCTTGCCAATGAAAGACGCCCCCCAAAAAAACTTCCATATCAGGAAAACCGAACTTCAGCACAATATGCGCTCAATTTCACATCTACATACATTTTGGAAGCTCAACCTAAACTTTGGGGCAGAACCAAACTCCATTTTCATGGGCAAATGCTAGTTTACCATTTATGCCCTAAAGTTCCAGAATGAGAGTCCTTTCAATATAAGGGCTCTTCAGGAAGACTGTCTGAACCAAATACATTAGCTCAGCTGGCTATACTGACCTGGGTTGCATTGCTCATGCACCTAAATTTGAACTATTCTTGAAAGCATTAGGATTCTACCTTGCACAGTATACACAACAAAGTAATCTATTATTAATTCCAACACACACATTTTATTTTTAGACTCTGCAGTGTGAAGAACTGTGAAGATGAATTTGGCTCAATGATAGGAAAGCAGCACATATGAAACTATTTTAATACTGTAGATTAATATTTTAGGTGCAGCTTGGAGATTCTGAACAAAAAAAGGTAAGTGAGTCATAATGTCTGCACAATCGCCCTTCTTCAGCCAACCATTTCCCCAAATTGTTTAAGGCTACTGACACCTAATTCTGAAACAGACAGTTCTTGGATTCCATTCTACATTTATGGCATCCAATATTAACAGATTCTATGTGTAAATTGAATTATATTTTAGCACCTAAACTGATCAACCTCCTATTTAATAAAGAGAGCACTGATTGGAGAATTGAGGAGCTGTGTCCAAAAATAAAAACGTGATATGTACCCTTCACCTACACACCAGTCTAAGTACCTCAATAGGAACTTGAGATGAATAGTGCTGGAAGAAGCCAGGGTAATGTGAAGAGTAGAGTACATGTTTTAAAGTAATATTTTCTGCACTCCCACTCATCCGAACATCATGAGATCAGGCAATTGAAAGGGTCAAGAATATTCGATAAAACTTACTTTTTCCCTCCTGATTTCGTGACACCTTCATCAGAATCTGAATCTTCAGCTGGTTGCTGATTCTCTGCAGCAGTCTTCTCTCCTTCCAGATCCTCCATGTTAAAACCCTGTAAGCAGCAGTAAAGAATAAGTTACCTGCATTCCGTAACACTCTTTCTGGTGGATACGGATTACTGCAAATTCCTCGCCTTTAAGATATCCCCAAGCACGAGACAGGATCCTGGATCTTGATCCCGGCTCCACTCCCAGAAGTAATGGAGCCACATATAAGTGCCACTCAAGCGCTTACGTCTGTCTTTCTTGACACGGTCTACGCCCTCAAATCCACAGATTAAAAATCAACTAGTTGTGCCAGGGTAGAGATTTCTAAATTTGAGACTCTTTTAGATGGAAAAGAATCCATTTGAGAGAACAGGGAGCCAGGAGGGCAGTAAGGAATCTGCAGTTAAACGGAGAATCCACAAGAAAAAAAAGTTAAAGGTAAGTAACTTGTTCTTATGATGGACACTTCTAACCGCAGATTCCGTATCTTTAGAAAAGATACCAAAGCAGTGGATCTCTCAGGGGTGGGTCTGTGAAATGACTCGAGACCAAGGAGTTTTACAGGGCAGAACAGCCAAAATGCTCTTCTGTCAGACCTGGCTGTCAAAGCAATAATGCTTCATGAATGTGTGCAGTGATGCCCACTTTGTGGCCTGACAGATATCCAGGAGAGGCACTCTGTACCAGTGCAGTGGTAGCAGCCTTGGCCCTGACGGAATGGGCCTGTAATACGTCTGGAGGCTGCTTCTTGGCAAATGAGTAGCAGGTATTAATGCAGAGGACTATCCACCTAGATACGGTCCTCTTCTGCACTGCCTTTCATTTCTTTGCGCCAGAGAACCCACAAAGTGATTATTGTCCAAACAATGGTGTTTGATATGTTTGATGCATAAGCTCCGTGCTTTTTTGAGGTCCAAATAATGGGGTGTCTACTATGCTTTTGACTGGTGAGGTGGAGTACAGAACGTCAGAAGTGTAATGGACAGTACAACATGAAATGGAGTCATAAACTTTGGCAGAAAGAATGCTCTAGTCCTCCACCAGTTTGTCCGGAGGTTGAAACTCACTCATGCGATGAGCTGAAATTATCAGAATGAGAACAAGCATTGGCATAGCCAGTAGGTCTCGCTTTTGGGACCTTATAAGTATTTAGTTATGCAGCACAATATCCTTGGTGCAACATCATCAAGGGTTGCATGGTTAAATACTTATAAGGTCCCAAAGGCGAGACCTATTGGCTATGCCAATGCTTGTTTTCAGTGTTTTTCTTTTACGAAGTATGTACTAGGAACCCTTATTTTAGATCATTCTCTTGGAGGTAATGTCTGTGTGCAAGTGTGCTGTGTTTTGCCTATTCTGGCCAATGAGTCCTATGTCACCCATGGAGGACCACACAACTTAGAGAAAGGAGAGGCAGGTTGGCAGGGGTTCAAGGGAGGAAAATCGAAAATGCAGAGAGGAGGAACAGGAGATAGATAGAATAATGAAAATTGATTGGAAAAATTACAATTAGCAATTACAAAAGACAGAGTAGGCGGAGGAGCTGGGTAGGAAAAGCAGGCTGTTAGAGTGAAAATTCGGGCACGGGACGAGGGGTCTGCTAGAAGAAGAGCAGATACAAGAAGAAGGAAGGATTATGTATTATGGATTATGTCTGGTGTAAATCGGGGGCCAGGAATTCCAGCCCATGGTATGACGATGCATTACGGGCACTCAAGACCTCGTGTAGGCGTGCAGAGCGGGCATGGCACAAGACCTATAACAACCAGAAAAAGGTCTTGTACCAGGCCACTGTGAAACTTTATCATCGTGCAGTGTGCAGTGTGCAGAGCCCGCGCTACCTTCTATGCCTTACAATTTCGGACTAGTACCAACCCCTCTAAAACCATTTTCAAGGTGTTGAAAGACCTTACCGCCAAGAAGGTGATTGCGACCCACCAGAGCTCTGTTGAGCACTGCGAAACATTGGCGGACTTCTTTTTAGAAAAGGTCAATGCTATTTACCGGGCTTTTCCGTCGGCTATTCCATCCGCAGACACACCTTTTAAACCGTTGACATCTGAGGAGTTGCACACTTTTCCGAATCTAACATCTGAAAGTCTTGGCAAACTGGCTCGCCTAGTGAGGTCGGGGTCCCCAGCGGATCCACTCTGTCCGGCTGTGTTCAAAGACCTAGCGGTGCATGACATCTCACCGCTATGTTCTTTGATCAATGCGTCGCTTACGTCTGGCGTAGTTCCACTGAAGTGGAAACAGGCCATGGTCCGGCCTATTCTCAAGAAACCCAGCCTGGATGGTAGTAAGCCCGAAAGTTATCGGCCAATTTCACTTCTGCCGTGGCCTGCCAAGGTGATTGAGGCGCATGTCAACGCGGTCCTCGCGGAACATCTACACCAAGCCGATATCCTCGACATGACGCAGAATGGGTTTCGGGCAGGTCATAGCACGGAGACGGCTCTGCTGTATATGGTGGAGCATTTGCGCTCCGTGCTTGATGCGGGTCAAACAGCGGCGCTGGTGCTACTAGATCTGAGCGCCGCATTTGACACCGTATCACACCCCATCCTTCTGCGTCGTTTAGAGGAGGCTGGTGTCACCGGCATCGCTCTCCAATGGTTCCGGTCTTTTTTAGCCAATCGGACCTTCAGCGTGACCGTCCCACCGTACCAGTCCAAACACCATCCGTTGGATCTGGGGGTCCCCCAAGGCTCCTCGCTGAGTCCTACGTTGTTTAATCTATACGTAAGGCCGCTAGCTGAGGTTGTCCGGCAATGGGGTATGACAATGGTGTCATACGCCGATGACACCCAGTTAGCGGTCACGAACAGCGGGGATGCCAATGTGGATGCACCCAGATTCCAACAAGGACTGCGGGCGGTCGCTGGCTGGATGACGTCCAACTGTCTTCAGCTGAACGCCAGTAAGACCGAGGTCATGATTTTTGGCAGACAACCGGAACTTTGGGAAGGGAGATGGTGGCCAGGGGATTTGGGTCCTACACCCACCCCAGTCTCTGAGCTTAAAAACCTCGGGGTATGGTTGGATCCGTCCCTTACGTTTGCCTGTCATACCAAACGTACGGCGGCCTGTTGTTTTGGCATTCTACGGGGCCTCCGTCCTGTGCTTAAGTTTTTTGATGCCGCCACCAGGCAACTCGTGATCCAAGCCACTGTCATCTCTAGGCTGGATTATGCGAGCTCCCTACTGGTCGGCCTGAACCAGGCAGAAATTGGACGCCTGCAGCGGATCCAGAATGCCGCCGCGAGATCGGTGGTGGGCCTACCTAGATCATGCCCTACTTCCAGTACCCTGCGCTCGCTGCACTGGCTCCCGGTGGCACAGCGGATTCAGTTTAAGGTCCTCTGTGTTGCCTACAAAATTCTCAAGGGGTCTCCGGCCATGATTCTCTCTAAACTTCTGGCTCATTACATTCCAGCGTGAGCTTTAAGATCTGCTGATTTAGAATTGGCTGTTGTTCCTCGCTTCAAGCGCAGCAGAGCTGGCGGACGTTCCTTCCAAGTCCGTGCGGCGGTGCTTTGGAACTCTCTTCCCCCGGCGATCCGCGCCCTTAGTGACCTGTTGTCCTACCGCCGGGCAGTGAAAACTTTTTTATTTCCTTAGTCTTATTTTCTGTGTGTTGTCATGTTGTGTTGTGCTGCTACCTTGTCGCGGCGCCAGGACGCTCCTTCGCTGGAGCATTTGTGCGCCTAATAAAAGTGCATAACATAACATAACATTAGAAAAAGCTGAGACGAAAAGAAGGAGAAAATAAGAAGCAGGTTGCATTTCAAGAGAGCCGGCAGAGGCACCCGAGGCGGCAACTGAAGGCATCCCAAATGTGCAAACAAGGAGGGTCTGAGAGACTTCTGAGGGGCTGGAGGGTGCAGCTCAGCACCAGATTCGGATATTTTCATTGATTAACCATATGGGCCTCAAAACAAGGAACAAGCAAAATAAATATTCTGGACGACAAACAGTTCCAATGCCAGGCAATAAATAACAGGGGAGGCGGAGAGCAAGGCTGGAGGCTCGCTGCCTAGTTACCGGGGGCGGGTGGGGGAGGGGCTGGTCAGTCTCCGAGGCTGGGGTTCCGCTTGATGGAATAGAATGCGCCCTGAGCTTGTGTCAGTCTAGCGTACTCTTTCGCCCCGCTGTTAGAAGAGCAGACGTGAAATATGAGAAGTACAAAAATATGACATGGAGTTAACACAGCCCAGCCGCTAGATGGCGCCAAATACTCCATTTTTCTATTCCAAGGGACTAATGTGTCCTGTCGTTCTTACAGTCCCTCCACCTACAATAAGTTTCTGTCACAATTTGCGTTCGCCGGAGACTTGTTTCCTCATTTTGAAGCTTGCATCAATCCATAGCATAAGAACTTAAATAAACAAGTTAGAAATCGTAAATGCTGCCCAATCAACGTTGAAAGCTGAACATGTGGGAAAGAGGAATTGTGTTAGCAGAAGCAGGTTCCATCCAGGCAATCACTTCAGCTGAATTTCCATTCTGCAGGAAATCAGTATGTGCCTTCTTTGCTCGTGGAAATGCACTAAGTGCAATTCAGGGGTTCAATTGCATTTTATTCTTGAAGTGGATCTGTCCAGACATGCCCTTTATTCTTTTTTAAATTCTGGCTCCGCTGAAAGACAAAGAGGGAGGGAGAGGGTAAATAGCTTCATGATGAAAAGAGGCCATCTCCCCTGATTGTTGTTACAAGCTTGATTAGGGCAGATGACGTGACATTTCATTTGTAGCTCACTGACAGATGTTAGACGTCATGAGCAAGGCCCTCAATGGAGCCTGGCGCACTTACAAGCAAGGGAGACAAAATAAATTAAAACTCAATGGTATTATGCAATAGTTAATTAGGGAAACCGCACCTAGCACATGAAAACAAGCATTGGCCGCGCGGCCGCGAAAGTGATCGCGAGCGCTGCGCTTAATGAGCATGACAAGGAAAGCCATATGGCGCCTCTGCTCGTAGGCGCGCGCCCGCGCGTGTAGCCGCAAGCTCTAGGCCGGCCGTGGCAGCATTTTCTGAGCCCACTTACTAAATGTCTCGCCAGACCAGCGCATGCGCTGGCTCAGGCGAGACCTAAAAAAACATCTTTAGGGTCAGGAGATGTAGAGGAAGCTATGCAACAGCTCCAAAGGGGTGCCTATAAAAAAGTAAGAATCAAATTAAGGTCAGACTGTGGCATCACAAACGGTTTAGGAGGGAACATGCCATTAATCCTTTGAGAAACTTAGCCAGGTTGTTCCTAATCATATTTAGAATTCTGGGCAGGAGAGGCAGTGAGAGTTTCAGGTTTTACTCTATTCAGAATGTGTACCCGGGAGAGAGTCTTCATGGAAACTTGAGCGAGCAAAAGTTTAACATTGTATGTTTCCGGTGGTGGTGAAAAGATCTAGCCAGAATTCTCCTTGATTCTAGAAGATTCCCTGTGCCACCTCATATTGTAATCACCACTTGTGATCCGATGGGCACTGACAGCGGAGTTTGTCCACCCTGGCATTCAAAGATCCCGGCAGGTGCTTGACATCCAGAAAAATATTCAGACGATTCACTCAGTTTCATAAGAACAGGACAGAGTGCTTCATCCCTCTCCAAGTGTTGCAAAACCACATGGTAGTGGTGTAGTCCATGAGAACCTGATGGACAACAAGAAGGTTTTCAATGCCAAATGAATGGCCAACATCTCCCATAAGTTGATATAGAGACGGGCCTCCTCTGGAGACAAGAATCCTCTGATCAACATCTCCCCGAGATGACCTTCCCAACTAGCAGTGAGGCATCCGTAAATACGGTCTGCTTCTCGGTGGAGTCGAGAGACAGGTTTGCCGCTGGTCCAACTGCAGCCGAGCAGCCATCACTGCAGATCTTTTCCAGTCTCCTCAGAAACATGAATAGAATCCGATTAATTTCCTTGGTGCTGGGCCTACTAAGACTACAGATACCACTGCAAAGCCAGCATATGCCACCTGGCTTGACCGACAAATAGGAGGACAATATTCCAAGAAGCTTCAGACCCACCATCACAGAGAACGAGGCTGAAATATCGAGATCATAGCCGGAATATCCTGGACTCTGATCTGGAGAGAAGGCGTGGCAATGCACTGTATCAGTGATGGCTCTGATGAAATGGAGCCTCTCCAAAGGAATCAACAGGGAAATTTTTGTCATGTTGATAGTGAACTCCAACACTGTCTGGAGGTTTGTCATCATCTGAAGGTGGTCTACGACTGAATGTGGCCCACCTTCAACAGGCAGTTGTCCAGGTAGAAAAAGTCTGGTACATCTAACCTTCGAAGTTATAATGCGATGATCGTCACAACCTTCGTGAACAACCATGGGGCACTAGTGAGGCCGAAAGGGAGCAGACTGAAAATGCTTATAACCCAGCTAGAACTTCAAGTAGTGCTGGAACATAGAAAAAGGCGTCCTGCAGACACTTGCTTCATGAATGCATCAATGCTCTTCCATTCTCCAGCTAGAAGTCATAGCGAATGAGTCTGAATTGATCCTGCAAATGGAAGCCTCAACTACCAGGTTGTCTGGAGCATGTCTGTGGAGCCATGCCACCTGTCTATGTACGGTCGGCTGCAACAAGATTTAGCCACTTGTCCATGAGGGTGTCAGTCAGGGCTTTGGTGGAGAACAAAGTGTCAGACGAGGTCTGCGCATGCTTCAAAACTTCTGTGAGGACATTGCTTTTCACCTCAACAGATGGCAACTGTAAGTCTAACACTTAGGCTGCCTGTCTGATGAGCACCGCAAATGAGTCAGTCTCTTCTATTGAAGGACCAGGTGAAGCATACAGCCACGTGTCGGGGGAAGACTCCAGTCCGTGTTGTGATGGAAATTCATCACCATCATCAAAGGCTAGTTAGCTTTGGCTAGAACCCAATCTGAAAAGTTAATGGGGTGCAAGGGAGCGGCTCCTAGGCAAAGGTGCTGTTTTGTCAGAGCCAGAATAAAAAGGGGCCAGTCATGTATGGATTGATGCAGGAAGCAGCCTCTATTAAGGTAGAGACTGATTTAGTTCAGAGTTGAACAGGTTTATAGGACTGGCCTCCACTGTGTCGGGCTGGCGGTGATGTGGCAGGAACAGTTCTGGATTGTGGTGCCGGATGTGGGGTAGGCTCCAGAGTCTGAGCTGCAGCAGGTTCATGAGGCACAGATGACGCAAAGAATAGATCCGCCACCAGTAATGAGACTGGAGGTCTCCTCAGATCCGTGGGGCCCTAAGGTGAGCCAGAGGGAGTTGCCAGGGTGCCAAAGATGCGCAAACTGACAGCCTTGAAAACATTTATCTATTGAGAGATCGCTGACTGCCTCGTAATTTTAAGGTGATTTGGGATCAGCTGCAGGATTAGCTCCTCAGCGGGGGGACAGGAGGTGAGATCGGAGGGCACCTCGACATCCAGGGAATTTCTCAGAGGGGGAAAAGATGAGACTCGGATGAGTTCCACTTGGCCTTCTTACATTTCTCTTTTGACTTCACCTTACCCAAAAACTTTGACGGAGATGATGGTCTGTCGCAGGAGAAGCCTGATAGCAGGAATGGGTCCATACTCTTGACATCGAGCAGGAACCGGGCTTATGAGACTTCAGACAGTGTTCAGTGACATACAGCTTGGTTCTGCGATCCCCAATTGCCTTCAGGTACATAAGGGCACACTCCTTGCACAACTTGGACTTGCAACATGAACTCAAACATCAGAGACATACCTTGTTGGGATCTATCACAGGCATTTACTTGTGTCAGCCCCTACAAAACTTAAACCATGTAGTTTTAGAAAGGGACATGTTCCTTTGCATACTGGAGACAGATATGGTCAGAAAAAGATTGTCAACTAATAAGTAAAAGTTAGGCGCTAGCTCCAGATTCTCTTACACCGGCACTGAAAGAAAGGAACTGATGTCAGTGGGCTTTCCTGGTGCTTATATGTAGTTCCAACCATTACGTCCAGGGCAGAGTACAGCTGACGCAGATCTGCAAAATGCCATCTAATGGCATGCGAGGGCTATGCTTAAATACCTTCCTGATCCAGTCTGGCACCAAGGGATATTCTAAAGGCAAGGAATCTGCAGTTAAAAGTATCCATCGGAACAAGAAAACATTTTTATAGGGACTCCTGTAATCCCAGATTAAAGGGCAGTTCTATTACAAAAGAAACAGACGTCTACCTCTGAGACAGGAGGCTGGCTATTGTTCAAGTTGATATATAAACCACGTGCGAGTAGGCAGGACAATGCACGTATACCTTACACCTAGATATGGTCAAACACACTTTCTGCAGCATGCAGCTGTGTTTTTACCCATAATTCAAATTATAAATGTAGTCAGTAGAACTTTCTAACCGGGTCTCCTAGGTTGTGAAGGAGAGGTTTAGGGTATAGTAGGATGCAAGTAATTTCCTTTACAAATGGTCAAAAACTGCTTACAATAAAGACTGGATCACCATTTGATAACTTAGCTTTAATGTTGAAAATAACTACAGTGACTTATTCTGAAGAGTGTTATATTCCAAATCTGCACTGAAACTTTCAACACATGGACTTCACTACATGCAAGGATCTCATGCTGGGAACTCACTAGGAAAAGGGCCTGCTTGGGGCAAAGGCTAAGATAAGTGCAGATTAAGGTTTTTATATGTCTGGTCAGGTGCATAAAAGGGGTGAGAAAAAAATCAATCAAAGAACAACTAGAAGAATGTGTAGTCGTTAAAGAACTCTAGAATATTCATCAGATTTCTTCGGGTCAGTATCTTGAATGAATGAAAAATACAGTCTCAGGGTACTAGGATAACTTTTATAAGAGTTTAGACTAATTGTCCAATCACATGTATAACCAATCAAAAAATAGCCTGATGAGTAATATGTATAGAGACAGTATGAAAAACAGAGACCTCATCTTATCTTAACTGTCTTAGAATGCAAAAGTTGTGAAAGACCCTTGATTATGCACACCAAGAGGGGCGCATGAAGGTGTTGAACACTTCAGCGTAGCTCCTTTTTTGCACAGCATATTTTTTGCCATGTGTAAGGATCTAAGACTGGAAGCAGCTGGTAACAATTGCAACATAGAAGAGGTCTATTTCGCTTGTCATAGTGTGGCTAGGACAGCATAAGCCTTGCCAAAGGATGTGTTCTGGGATTTAACCTCATGAGCGAGCAGGCTGAAAGAAGCAACAAATAATAATAAAGGGCACTGTCCTTCTCACAACGCCAACAATGAGTGGAGTATATGCTCTGTAGCTCCATTTGTCCAGTACCAGAGGGAAAATGTGTAACCTAGCATTTTCAGAGGAATGTGGCTGGTCAGAAAATGCATGTAAAAGGCCCGCAGGAGTCCCTTCCAAGCTGTAAGCAATAGTCCGGGAAGAATAAATACCACCTTCTTATTGACAAAGAGTTCTGAAAAACAATGTAATATCTAGTATCTTTAGCCTTTTTACCGCATTGACAGTAATAGAAAATGTGAGTTCATGTTCTCTTCATTGATGCTGCTTTTACCTTACATGAAGTTCAGCTGCAGGAGAAATTAGATGGCAATTAAACAGCCAGCTGGCAGGCTTTGGTGGGTGGAGGGGGGTGCGGGTGTTGGGTGGAGGGGGGGGGGGCACTGCAATGAATATTAAACTATTGAGAGATAAGATAACTCCTTTGAAGATCACAAACAGGACCAAAAAGCTAGCATAACACTAAAATGAGGGTTAATCTCTATTGAAATATGGGAAACTTTGGAGCACGACCAGGCACATTTATGTTAGTGTTCCTTAGCAGAATAGACACATGTAGTACTTTGTACTGTATAGCTTGTAGAACCAGCTGTCCACTAAGTTAATGGCACACTCTTATTAACGACTTACAGGGGACATAAAGAAATATAACAAAGTGAACTAAGACACGAACAAGACCGTCCCTAAATTGGACAGATTGGCAGAGAAGAAACACTGAGGCAGTCACCATGTTCAGAGCATAGATAGTCCACCAAACCTCAGCAGTCTGTCAACACAACAGATATACATTTGTACAATCAGCATATTTATAAAACATTCTGATCATTCTTACCGTAAATTCCTCCTCCTCTTCATCACCAGACTCTCCAAAAATATCGGCAATTAGATTCCTGAACAAAACAAAACACTGAATATATTCCATGTTTTATTTAAGAGAATTATACTACAATAAGAAGCCCAATTTGTTAGTAAAAGTGTTAGAAAGACTGGTAGTATGCTTCTTTTATAGATTCACATGCCAGGTTTCTGCCTGAGTAACTGGCTTTATGAAGCTGGCTCTTCATATAGTAGACCAAATGAGGTACACTGAGTAATAAGTCCAGGCAAACCTTTATTGGTTTACAGAGGCAAAAATTAAAACACTATATGGTCTATTTTGTGGTAGTGGAGACGGCAGTTTAGGCCAATCAGAGGGTAGTGCTAAGCATTTCCTGTACTTAGAGGCAATAAATGGGACACACATGCAAGAATAATTATGAGGGCAATTTAGAAAAAGAAGTCGCATTTTTTATATACGTTTTGATACCAAGAAGTTCTTTATCAAGTAAGTACTTTTTTTACTATTGAATTTCGCAATAAAACAGTTCACTTAAATGTGTCTTTGCGCAGCAATGCTTTACTATGGGGAAAAAAGCACATGTTGCTTACAGATATTTACAGTCGGTTTCTGGGGGTCTATTTCGGGACATAGGGTCGTAGGGGGCCACGGTCCAAAGTATCACAGCTGTTACTTGCCCTGGGGCGTCCAGGTGCAGAGGAGCTGGTCGAGTTGGTAGCTTTGCGTCCTACGCCAGTGGAAAGAAGGGGATACCACCTAGAAACAGACTGCAGAGGGGGACTTTGGGACAAGTCCAGGAGCTCCCAATGGGGGGCCCGTGTCACAAGGGTCCTGGGAGCAAGGGGGCATAGCTGTTAATCAGTACCCTGGCTAGGGTGCTCGGGTGCAGAGTGGGTCAGTCGGCTGGGCTCTGTGCGTCCTAGGTCCTCACGGTTGTCGGTCTCACCGGTTGAGGGTGCAGAAATCAGGATAGCTGGGCCATTCTGGAAGTATGTCTCTGCTGTGCTGACGTCCCTCGACAGTTGCTCCGTTTTGGTGCTGATAGAGTCCCGACTGGACTTAAACAGGCCTTGGTTGCTGCAAGGAGTCTGGTACCCCAGGTATTGGTGCTGTGTGACTCCGGTCGGTCTTGGTGTCCTCTTACTCTGTGGGGGGAGGGTGGGGGAGAGATGCGACCTTGAGGAGCACAAGTATATCTACTCCAAGGGCGATTGCTGGCAAGTTCTGCAGGGCTGGCAGTCTACTGGGGTTCTTGGTAGTTGCTCAGCTGCAAGACTAGTCACTCAGTCAAAACTGTCCAGACTAGTGCGTGCAGGCAGGCAGGGTTTGACGCCACAAATCCACACAAGTCTGTAGTTCTCAATGTTTCACTGCTCTTCCTTGTCCTCTTCTGCTGGATCCGTCAAATCTAAGTTCCTGGCATCAGGGATACCTTCTAAATACTCAATTTAGGGAAATTGCAGGTAGTAGTCAATAGGCTGCTTACCTTTAGGGTAACTAAACCCCCAAATGACAACTGCCTGTGGGAAGAGGGCATAACCCTGACCCAGTGAGTATAATTCCACCAAAGATAAACATGGTGGAATTCTAGTTTTTGTGTTAACATCAGGTAGCCCACCTTAGGGCCGGAACTAGCCTGATGGGGAGCATGACTACTGCCTAGCTAATTTTTCAACCTGTCCTGGTGTCAAATGGCCCCGGGGTAGGGTGTGGCATTTCTCCAGATTGCGGAACGGTGGGTCGCATATTAAAGGCAGCAGAGGCCTTTTAAGACTCCTGCCTTGATATGCGGATTACTTAGCCATCCTACTTGGAGGAAGTGAAAACACCACCAGCCAGAGCAGGCACTGTTTCTGCCCTCAGAGAGAGTGGCTATCACCTTCAGGGGGGTCAGACACCAGTCTGCGGTGGCAGGCTGGTCTACACCAGGTAACCAGTACACAAGTAGTAGCAAGCTTGTTAGGGGACACCTTTAAGGTGCCCTCTGGGTGGATGTAATAATAAATCCATCATTGGAATCAGTGTGGACTTTTTAATATGAGATGTTTGATAACAAACATCTTTAGTTTCAGTAAAGCCATCATGTAACTGGGGAACTCATACTCACCAGTGCCCTGTACATATATTCAAGATGGCTTCCCTGTTCACTGGCAATGTCCAGAATCGATATGGATAGCCCAGGGGAAAATCTACTCATGAAGAGATGTCCTCATATGTAATGTAATGCACCCTGCCTTAGGGTAGTAAAGCCTGCTGGAAGGGCTACTTACTTATATTACATGCAGTGCCTGCTGGCATGGCACACAGGAGATGTGCCATGTTGGGTCTTCACTTTGCTCAGCACCATGTCCCACAGCCTGCTATGGCAGTTTGCATGAGTGTGCTGAGGGGGCCCTTAGGGTGGCACAATACATGCTGCAGCCATTAGGGACCCTATTTTAGCCTCCCTGACCTAGGTACCAGGAGTACCATTTACTATGGACTTATAGGGGGCTCTAAAGGTATTGCCAATTGGGTACCAATTATACAGTTTTAGGGAAAGAGATCTGCTAATTGGGACCTGGAGAGCAGAAGCCCAGTGCACTTCTGTCAAAATTGCATTACATACCAGGCAAAAAGTGGGGCAGACCATCTAAAAAAAAGAGGCACTTTCCGACAAAGGCTCTGTCCCCTGTGTTGTCAATTATTGCTTTTTCATTCCAGTCCTCCTCTACATCAGAGTTCCCAGGGCATTCCCCTTTGACTATGCCTAAAGGGCTCAGGTATAAGTGGGTCTTTTGGCAACATCAAGTGCCTAGTTTATGCCTCCCCCATTAAGTTCTCCCTGCACCCCCATCCACCATGAAGGTTGCAAAACAATCAAAATCGCCATCTTTAGACTGAGACTCTGAACTGAGGGCACAATGTAACAACTGTTTTATAATTGCCCATTAAAGTACATGCAATCTTTTTTGCTGCTATTTTATTTGTGTCAGAAGTGCTTTACATAAGCACACTAAAATGGTGCCATTACAAAGATCACAATCATTTCCAACTTCCTTGGGTGGTGTATACTAAAATCATTGCAGAACATTTTTATTCCCACCCTTGTCTACACAATTAGCAATCATAAAACATCACAAACCTGTTGCAACTGTATTGTATCAAACACCTTATTAATACGCTTACACTGATTCCAGTTATGGATTTATTATTACATGCACCCAGAGAACACCTTAGAGGTACCCCCTGAAATCCTACAGACTACTAGAGTGCTGAATGACTGGTTCTGAACAGTCTACCACCACAGATGAGTTTCTGACCCCCAGGGGTGAGGGCCCACGCTCTCAGGAGGTCAGAAACAAAGCCTCTTTCGGTAGGGGGTGTTTTACACCCCCTACAGGAGGATGACCTGAAAGGAAAATGCTACTTACCAGTATGCTTCTGTTCTTGGCATATAGAGCTGCAGATTCACAAACTATGCATAGATCGCCATTTCCGGGCCCAACACCAGATCTATGCATAGTGTGTGATCTGCAGCCCATAGTATTCCAAGGCCAGGAGCTTCAAAGAGCCCACCGCCTTTGGTATGAAAATTTAGATTCCCTCAGAGGGATGCAACCTCGCTGACCAGGGCCCATTTGGTATCCTGGACAGACTGGAAATTTACTACTCAGAGGCGTGTACACCTTCAGGCAATTCCACCCCTAAGGTGGGCTATGTGATGTGGACGTGAAATTTGCGAGTCCGGCATCTGTGTGATGGCAGAATTAGGACTGTGGGACAGGGTTATTCCAACAGAAAGTGGTCAGGGGGAGAGGTGGTGGCGTACTGACCTTAGGGGTGTGTAGCCCATTGTCTACCACCCTAATGCAGCTACATCTATATTTAGGGGAACCTCTGGCACCAAGAAATAAAATCCTGACAACCTGAAAGAAGAGGACAGACCCTGAAGAGCCACTAAAGCAAGAACAGAGCAGCAGCTACTGACTTGGCGCTAACCCTGCCGGCATGCCTGCTGTCCACAACCATTGTGCCAAAGTCGACTCGTCCTGAAGCTGCTGTATCTCCAAAAGCCTGGGAGTACTGTCTGCCTTTCTCCAAAGACTCAGGAACTCCAGTGGAATAGCAGAGCTGCTTCTCTACACCCTTTAGGCATCACAAAAGATCTGGGAGGACAACGGACTGCCAAAACTCGACACCAGAAAGCACCACTGCATCCGAACCACCTAGCACGAGTCTAAGAGGGCCAACATGGTCCCGACCCTCCAGAGACAAAGCCCACACTGGATTTGCCAGCTGTAGACTTCAGACACCGCTTGCAGCCTCTGAGCAGGTCTCCTCTAAAGCAAGTGACTCCGGAATCAGGAACCCAATGCCTCAGAACACCTCTGCATCCGGCCGGCCCGGCCTGAGAAGAGTCCCAAAAGAGTCCCCACACCCCAAACATCATGAGACTGAAGCCCTCTTGTTGGTTCAGCTCATCTGGTCTCCCGATCCCCATTGAATTACGTGGGGCACCGGCCGCTCTATAGCACCTCTGCACCTTGCCGCCCCAGTGCTGTCCAAGGTGACCTGTTGGTGATGCCTTGGACCCTGTCCCATACTCACCTTAAGTCCTGCAGCTTGCTTCCGTGAGTCGTTGTGAAGTACCTGTATGCAGTATATGACTTTCATCAATAGAATAACATTACCGCTTCAGAAACTGCATTGTCGCTTTTTGAAAAACTAAAAAGCCTTTCTCTCTCGAAACGTACATACCCGATTTTGATGATCTTGACGCCAAACATTATATAATAATTGTTATTTTTATAGATTAGTGTGGATCTCTTTATTGAATTCTGGGTACCGTTATTGACTCTGTGTGTATTTCAGATGTCTAACACGCTTCTCTGATAAGCCTAAGGCTGCTGAACCACACTACACTCTAAAAGAGCACCTTGGGACTGCTAGTCCAAACATGAGGGATACCTGGTCTCTTTGAACAGTACACTTCTTTTTGGTATACTATATAAGAGCCAGCTTCCTACAGTAGTGTTTGGCAATGTATGTGGTTTAGTCAAAGAGCTGCCTTACAAATGTCAGCTAAAGGAATGTTACCTAGAAACGCTAAAGAAGCACTGTTTTTCTGGTAGAATCTGCTTGTGGATCTGATGGTAATGTACGTTTGGCTTTAATGTAATGCATTTTACTATCCATCATGCAATTCCTGCTTCTGAAATGGAGTTTCCTTTTCTAGGTTTGGAGAAAGCAACAAATAACTGCTGTTTTTTCCTAAAGGGTTGTTAGTCCTATCAATGTGATACAGCAATGATCTTAACCTAATATATAACGTGTATTTGTAAAGCACACGTTCACCCTGAAGGGCATATTGGCACTGAATAACATTGTTGCCCAACTCAATGGTACTCATTCTATCAACCTCAGAAGGATTAAAGACGGAGTGTACCCACTGGAATTTGATCCTGTGACCATGAGGTCAAACACAGGCACCTACAGTGGAGGCATTAGTCCACTGAGCCACCAGACCCAGCTCCTAACATCAAGCGTGCACTGTGTTCCTTCTGCAACAATCTCCAGTTTAGGAAAGAGCACAGGAAGATCTAGTGTCTGATTTACGTGAAAAGGAGAGGGTTCATCCGTTGTCGCACTATTTCGTGGAAAACCTGAAAGTATGGTTCTTCTATTGTGAGTCTAAATATATGCGAAAATGTATGTTATTTATTATATTATAGCAGTGTATAAAAACATTACTTGCAAAAATGATTAAAAAACACTTTTTTCAGAATGACATAGGTGTTTATCTTTACTTTCTAACCACCTCCTTTGCCTTTCTATGTCAGTATACATATTATAAAGACGATGCAAAATATCACAAGAATTTAAATGCTAAATATCAAATAGTTGTCACCTGTTTTTTTAATCATTTTTGCAAGTGATTTTTATATACACTGCTATAATATAATAACATACATTTTCACATATATTTGGGTTCAGTATTAGGAGTCTATAGAATGATTGAGGAATGATAAGTGAGAGAAGTGAGGATTTTAATAAGAATTATACATTGGTATGTGGGGATATTTTTGTAATTATACCATAGGAAACCCTGTCCCCTACCGTTGTAAGGGCACCTCTAGAATTTTGAGACTAGTCTTCTATTGTGAGGCAATGTAATTTGCAAACCATTCTCAATTATGGGAAAGCTACCAGAAAAGTAACTTTTGATGGCAGGAACTGTAGGGGACAGGAATGCAAAGGTTCGAAAAGTGTGGACATAAGTCTTGCAAGCACCACATTTAAATTCCATGCTTGAACTGGGGGTGCTCATCGAAGGATTATTCTGTTGAGCTCTTCAATAAAAGCTTTAATGACCGGTGCATGTAAAAGACTTGTATTTACGATTCTGCAGGTATGCTGCAATTACATCAAGGTGCAGTCATATGGAAGTATATGCTAGTCTTGAATTTTGTAGGTGTAGCATATAACATACTATTTGTTGTACCGTAAGCACAAAGGGGTCTATGTGTTTAGCCATACAGTAATGGACAAATCGTTTCTATTTATCAGCATAGCATGCTCTTGTTGGACTTTGAACCTCTAAGAAGGTCCATACACTCTGGAGGCAGGTGCACCACCTCAAAGTTAAGACGCCATTCATGATCCACAATGCACCAGCGGCTGAGTTCATCCGCCCTGGCGTTCAGAAAACCTGCCAGGTGATGAACCACGAGGGACATGCCCTGATGTTCCAGCCACTTCCAGAGACATAGGGTCCATGACCCCACCCGCACTGTTTGTTGCAGTACCACATGGCAGTGTAATTGTCCGTGAACACCTGCACTACCCTCCCTTTGACAGAAGAAAGGAATGCCTTTAGTGCATGACAGATCGCCCGAAGCTCCAAAAGGTTGATGTGGAGCCCCGACTCGGCCGGAGACCAGAGGCCTCTGATTTACACCTCTCACATGTGGCCGCCCCACCCCAGAAGTGAGGCATCTATCACCACTGTGATCTCCGGCTGGGGAAGGGAGAGGGATCTGCTGTTGACCCAGACCTGGTTTGTTAGCCACCAGTTCGTTAGGAATGGGTGTGCAGTGGCACTGCCCTCCGAGATCTGGACACAATCTGAAAGATTCCCCTGATGCTGTGCCCACAGGAAATTCAGGTCCTACTCCAGAGACTGCATATGCCACCTGGCATAGTCCACCAGCAGGAAGCAGGAGGCCATAAGGCCAAGTAGCCTCAGAGTCAGTGTGACCGAAACCCAGCATAGAGGCTGAAAGATCGGAATCATAGCCCGTATATCCTGGATTTGCTGCTTGGGAGGATAAGCCTGAAACTGTGCTGTGTCCAGAACTGTTCGATGAAAAGGAGCTTCCGAGACGGTATCAGGTGTGACTTCGGCATATTGATGATGAACCCCAGCAAATGCAGGAGATCGGCTGTAGTCTGGAAGTGGGAGAAGATTGCCTGGGGCGAGCCTAGAGTGAGCCCACCTTTAACAGGCAGTCATCGAGGTAGGAGAAGACTGGAACCCCTGATTTGCAAAGATGAGCTGCGACCACCGCCATCACCTTAGTGAAAACACGAGGGGCGCTGCTAGAGCCAAAGGAGAGCACGGTAAATTGAAAGTGCTCGTGGTCCACCATGAACCGTAGGTTACGCGGGTGGGTCGGCAGGACGGGGATGTGAAAATAAGCATCCTGCAAGTCTAACGCTACCATCCAGTATCCATGGGTCGAGGGCAGACAGGACCGGAGCCAATGTCAACATTTTAAACTTCTCCTTCCAGAGGAAGCGGTTGACGTTCCGGAGATCAAAGATAAGACAGGCCCTTGTCCTTCTTGGGCACCAGAAAGTAGTGGGAATAACAACCACAACCTACTTCTGGGGCAGGAACCCATTCGATGGCCCACTTGGCCTAGAGAGACGTAACTTCCTGTTGTAAAAGGGCCAAGTTAACCTCCAACATGCAATAAAATTGAGGTGGCATGGATGGAGGGGTAGTCTCGAAGGGGAGGGAGTAGCCCCTTCGGACAACCTGCAAAACCCACCTGTCTTACGTGATGTTAAGCCAGTGGGGGAGGTGATGGCGAATCCTGCCGACCACTGGTGAATGGTGGCCCTGAAAGGTCGGACTAGGAGGGCTTTGAGGCTGCTGCTAAGGAGGCGATGGTTGACTGGCCCGCCCGCAGGCCCGTGGACCTGGACGGAACGTGACGGGGTACCCCTTCCATAGCCACTAAAGGGGAAAAAAGCAGACTGCGCGGCACGAGAGGTAGAAGCGGGGCCCAAGGACCTGGACGTAGCCCTGGAGTTCGTTAAGCGCTCAAGCACGTTGTCTGCCTTGTCGCCAAACAAGTGACAGCCATCAAAGGGCATGTACAAAACGGTTGCTTGAACCTCACCCGAAAAGCCAGTGGACCTCAGCTAGTGCTACTGACAATGGAATCGTCCTGCCCAGTGAGTCGGCGGTGTCCATTCCACATCGTATGGCGAACTTCGCTGCGTCTCTCTCTTCGGCAACTGCAAGAGAGAGCACAGCCCGGGCCTCCTCTGGGCACTGTGGCAGTGACCGTGTCCTGTACAGAGTGGGAGTAAAGGCCCAAGAGACATGCGGTGTTCTCCGACCTCAGCCCTAAGCTGGAGGAAGAAAACATTTTCTTCCCAAGGTGGTCCAGCTTCTTGGAATCCCGATCAGGTGGTGCGGTAGGGAATGCGCCCTTGGAAGTCGAGGCTTAGACCACCAAGCTCTCAGGAGTGAAATGTTGTGAGAGGAAAATGGGGTCGCCTGGGGCTGGGCGGGGGCGTCTGGCAATCATCCGATCCACAGGAGCTCCTGTGTTGGGCTTGGACCAGGTGCCCAAAAGGATGTCAGTGAGGGCCTCATTGAACTGCAGCAGGGGCTCAGAGAGGCTGCTGCCAGTTGAAGCACCTTGGTCAGGAGGTTAGTCCTGACCGCACCGTAGGAAGCTCAAGGATAAAGGCCTCAGCCGCCCTACGCAACACCACTGCGTATGATGCACCCTCCTCCGTAGCCACGGTAGGGGGAGATAGCATGCCAAGGTCTGGGGAGGTGGCCAGACCACTGGCCTCACCAAACTCCTCTCTCCAGTCCAGTCTTCTAACTTGTCTGCCAGAGGGTCCACAGACTCCTCCCAGTCCTCCTCTGTTAGTCACTCGGGGCGATAGGGAACACCAGGGGTACAAAAGTACCGGTTGGTGCAAATCCACGTCGGCCGACACCAGTCCGGCTCCATGTCCACATCGAGGGGGAGGCTGGGGTCGACGTTGGTTGGGGACACAAGCGGCATTGGAGGGGGCGGATGAGTCGCCAATGGATTTGGCGCTGGAGGAGGTGGCACAAGGTCGACCTGCGCAGATCTTGGTCCAGGCATGGATCCCTGGGGGCCCTTCCGCACCGAAGCCACCAGCATCGGATGCCTAGAGCCCCACGCCAAGTCAGTGGGGCCTGAAGGCATACAGGCAGAGTCGGGCTGCCCAAAGATCGAGTGGAGGGCTTTGTAAAAGCTACGAATTTGAGCAAGGGTTGCTCCGGCTCCCGGAAAAAGAGGGAGGCACGGAGTCGACGAAACAGACACCGCGGGCGAAGCCGGACATCTACCTTCCGCAACCCACGTTGCGTTGGCTAACGGATGGCCTTCTTTTTGTGCTCCGACTTACCCAACGACTTCGACGAGGAGTGGTGGTGATGGTTTCGTGACCGGTCCTGAGACTTCAGGTCCTGGTCCTGGTCCCACTCCAGACACTATAGGCACACGAGATGGGGGTCCGTCACCAACATTAGTTTGTGGCAGGAGCCACAAGGCTTGAAGCCGGCCCGCCGCAATGACATACCTGTGCACCAGGAGTCGTGAGAACTCGATAAGATGTCGACAAAAAGTCACAAAAGAAGAGTCAAAAAGTGACTCGAGGTACCTCTCTCTCTGGATCTGCGCTGGCTAGCTCGGAAAAAGAAAGAACTGACTACAGCGCGCAGGGGCGGCGTCTAAGTAGATACTGCAACGTCATTCCGGCGATCACGACGCCAACGACGAAGGAGGAGCCGACTGACACCACCTACCAACCAACACACAGAGGTACTGCTGAGGGCAAACATTCTCCAGATCCAGTCTGACGCCTGGGGGTAATTCTAAGGTGAGGAATCCAGAACTGTCTCTTTCAGATAGTTCTGTTTACTCGTTCAGTGAAACGTCTGTGGCATCTTTTGCTTGCCGTCGATTTATCTCTCCCATGCCTCCCCTTCACACAACACTACTTTGGTTGCTTCATATCCCTTAATCTCCCCTTGTCTACCCTAAAACTGTAACACTGCTCTTAGGCCCCCCACTACCCCTCCTAGGGAACTGCATTTTTTTGTTACTTTACGAACATTTTTAATTATTTAACGCACCTAGCCCTGGCCTTGGGGAAATTAAACAATCAGCCCAGTATCACATGATGTTCAGCCTAACAGCAGGCTCGAACTGGGATCACCAGCTCACAAGTCTGCAGCTCTCACCGCTGTATCAGTTCATTTGCCTAGTCATGTTGCAGGCTGAAGTACCATGTGTGGCCAAAAGAGGTCCCATGGGACATCTAGTGACTGCCTGTGATAATGCACCTTCACAACACTGCTTGTCTTAACGTGCAGTCGGAACTGCCATTTTCACTCTCAGCGCTACGGCACCATTGCAGGTTTATTATACAAAAAAACACAACAGAGTTCTTTATTTTATTAAAGCTGGGAGGGCATATCTATTGCATAGGTAAAAACCTTGGCATTTATAATGCAAATAGCTCCAACTCCAACAAATGCTACACCTTTTGCATTTCCAATGCTTGGTATCATATGAATTCAGTCTCACCCCATGAGACACTTTACGGTTCTACACCACATCTTTTTTTCCTAATATGGCTGTGGCACCAATTGTGCTGCATCTATGAGTAACAGTGCCTTCCTTGTGTAATATGCAAGTGTGATCCGGATGGAGAAGGAGGCAAAGCAAAATAAAGAGCTCGAGCATATGTCACTATTTCTAGAATTCCCAGAGTAACTCTGAACTTAAGTAGACTGTTCGGTGTGTTTGCTTTTTTTCTTAGAGTAGTGTCTAGAATGCACAGTGCTACAGGTAAATTAAAGTGGCCCAGCATTTTCTTAAGAATTTGCTATAGCCAGTGTAAGAGAAATAAGTATTTTCTGTGGCTTACAACATGAACCAAAACAAGGATTCATCATGCATGGAACAAGGCATTACTCCCCAAAAGAAGATTAAACCCTTTTCCAGAAACGGACATCTATTTACTAACCAAAATATTGATTACGGATCAAAGTGGGAAACTATCAGAAGAGGTACACAGCTATAAACCTTCATATAGAAACTCTACAATTTTGAAGTGTTTGACGAACCACCTTAAAGCTCTAAACAGAATCTGAAAGGTCAAATGATGAATGTGACAATTCTTTCTTGCAAATTGATAACAGTTAAAACTACTAGTAACAGTGAGTGACTTAAAAGGAGCGGTTACTCACTTAATTAACAAGCATTGGCAAGGCCAATAGGTCTTGCCTTTGCAAGAGCTAATGGCTTTGACAATATGTTTTAGCAATGTTGTACATCAGAGTAGCTGCTGTTCAGCATGGCCTAACAGTTAGTGAGGTAAAGGAGAGTGTTGTGGAGTGTAGCGGAGTGCCGTAGATGAGAATGTTATATAGTGGTGTACATAAGAGTTGTAGTGGTGTGGAGAGGAGTGAAGTGAAGTGTCATGGAGTAGTGTACAGTGTTGTGGAGGGAGTGGAGTGTCGCACAGTGGAAGGGCATAGAGTTGAGTGGCGTGGAGTACAGTGTGAGAGTTGAGTGTTGTAGAGTCTAGTGGCACAGAGTGTTGTGGAGTGGTGTAGAGTGGCATAGAGGGTGTTGCGTAGAGTGGAGTACAGTATTGTTGAGTTTAGTGTCGAGTGGAGTGGCATAGAGTGTCATAGAGCGGAGTGGCATAGAGTGTCAGAGGGGAGTGGCACAGAATGGAGTGAGTAGTGTGTCAAATAATAGGCTGGAGTAAAGTGCCACTGATTAGTACAGAGGGAGTCGCGCAGAGCATCGAGGAGCATAGAACAGAGTAGAGTGGTGTAGTTTGCGGTCGCATATAGTAGAGTGGTGTAAAGTAGAATGGCAGAGTGCAGTGTATACTGTTGTAGAGTGATGTGGTGTATAGTAGAGTGGCGTGAAGTGCATTGGCGCAGACTGGAGTGGCGTAGAGAGCAGTGGCTTAAAGTTCAGTGATGCAGAGTATAATATGGTGGAATGGAGTGCAGTGACAAGAGAACAATGGCGAAGACTGCAGTGGTATGGAGTACACTGTCAAGAGTGACGTGGTTTAGAGAAGACTGGCATTGAGTGCATTACTGGTTTTGAGTAAAGTGGTGATGAGTGAAGTGACAGAGTAGATTGTTTTAGAGTACAGTGCGGTGGTGCAGAGTAGGTTAGAGTGGCGTAGAAGGGATTGGCATAGAGTGCACTGGTGTACAGTAGAGTGGTAGAGAATAACGCATTGAGTAGAGTGCAGTGTTGCAGAGTAGGATGGCAGAGTGGCGTTTGCATGGAGTGGTGTCGAGTGCAGCGAAGAGTGCAGTGGTGCATAGTACAGTGGGGTGGGGGTAGCGTGCAGTGGCGTTGAGTAGAGTGGAGTGGAGTGGGGTAATGTGCAGTTGCATGGTATGGTAGCATACAGGCTAAGGCAAATAAAGCCAGCAAATATTAAGCCTGAAAATGTGAGTACAAACCACAAAGCTAAGTAACGGGCAGAATGCATTCCTAGGTCAACTTTCAGAAAGTTCCCAAGATGTCTTTAGCAAACCAGAAGCTGGGCTGTCTTCTAGGTTGTGACCTAAAAATAACTTTCAGATCTTAGATTTCATGGGGGACGGGGGGGTTGAAATAGTTTTAGGATACAGATTTGTGATAAAAGACTCACAACTTAGAGGAAAGACATATTGGCAGGTGCAATATGATATACCAAAATTAAGGCAGTTGCAAATACAAAATCTTTGTAGGTCTAACAGACCATGAGAAACACAGCCTAGTGAATTCATTGAATTTGGGTTTAGTGACCACACAGATAAAGGGTAAACAAACTACCACTCCACTGGTTTAATGTATTTCATAAGAACTTCTGCATTAGGAAAATGGTCCCCCAAAAAATTATAAAAAATAAAAATTATTTTATGACATGTATTCTGGTCACTATTCACTTGTGAAACTCCAACACTGGAACATTTATTTGATGGCAGCTTTTGCACATAAGCCACTCTGTCCTAAGTGGTGTTTGTGAAGGAATTCACCCCGTTCCAGAGCCGTAGAATTGGCAGTGGAATTTAAAAGAGAAATGGGTCAGCCATAACTGTTATCAACTAGTTAGCAAAAAAAACAAACAGTTTAAAAACAAAGCAGGACATTTTAAAAGGCATGTTAACCCCTTGCCTGCTCATGACGGACCCATGCAGTTATGAGCCACGGGCGCAGTGTGCTCATGACGGCATGGTTCCGTCATGAGCAGGCCGCTCCGGCCACGTGGCACCGATTCCCCGCCTGTGCAGGCGAATTAGTGAGCGGGCGGGGCCGTGACGGTACCACGCCGTCATGAGCACACGCTGCTCATGACGGCGTGGTTCAGTCACAAGCGTGGAAGCGCCGCGCTCACCCATCCAGCAAAATTTGCGCCGCAGCCAAGGGGTTAAAAACATGGTTAACAAATGCAGTACTAACAAAAGCAGGCACATTTCAAGGAGAATACAGGAAATGTAAACATCACAACAGGCTATTAATCATTTAGTAACACCAAACCACTTTCTGGATCGATTATCTTTCTGCAAGCTTAAGTACAGAGAACTTTCCAGCTCACATTTTATGCCAGTGGCGGGCTACACTGTAAGTACTACAACAGACCTGGTTAGAGAAAAACAGGCTTCGCACTAAGAATTTGTTGATAACTGCACTTCTGTGGATGAAAGAAATTCAGTGCACTTTTTTATTTTTTACTTACTCTTCTTCATTCCCAGACTCGCTATCACTGCCAAACAGATTTTGATCATTGCTCTTGCCAGTCTCCCTCTTTTCGTTCTCTTCGTCTTCACTATCAGACATCACATCCTTAGGCTTTGGTGCAGATTTCTCAGATGCAGCATCACTGTCAGAATCTTCATCATCAGAGAGTATATTGCTCTTTTTTGCTGCTGAGATCCAAAAGCAAAATATTAATAATGACATCACAAAAAAAGAGTGGGGGGGGGGGGGAGACTGGGATTGGATGAGATACAGAAATTCAATAAATAGTTGGCATGAAAATAGAGCTAAAACACATGGTACTAGTCAGGTTGCAATGTATTTTTGCCATGGTCCTTTAATAAACATATCCTATAAGACCAGTTATTGTTTGGGTCCTCTTAACTGTTTCACGTTTAATAGAACCATATCTCCACTTCTCCAAAGAACTTTAATGATGTACATCATTTGTCAGCAGTACCAAAGTTTAGACCATGCTCATTCTGCTGAATAACTGGTGCTGATCCGCTAACGTAGGGGTAGAGAGGGGACCCCCGCTACCACAGAGTACCTGCAACATTGTATCAGCTATCACAACTGCCACTTGCTATACAATCCTTCTTCTAATTCACCCTCTGTCTCTCTCAGAGATCACCTTTCTTTCCCCTGCACTGTGCCTTCCTCCTGCAGTTTGCATGACTAAGCCTATAGAGTAGCAAGATTCCTTACTGATGAGTAAGTGACCCTTATGACCTTACAAGACATCAGCTAGCAAATGGTTGTATGACGATACAACGCATTCAGCTGCAACGCATGCCTTTACCACGCATGTATTACAACCTGAATACCTTTACCACACACAACCTTTATCACGCTTTTTTTTAAACACATTTAATTTTGCCACACATGCCTTTACAACAATATTAGTTGTTAAGGCATGTATGGTAAAGCCCTTTGCGTGATATTGATTTTCTCTGCCCCCGCTAGTAAACTGTTCCCCGTTGCCACCCGTCGCCTCCAGCCCTAGTTTAAAACCTTACCCTTCCCTCCTCTCTGAGCCCTAAAAGTATACCTCAGAGTGCCCTCCCAACCCAAATATTCACAAGTTTCAAAGTTACAAGTCCATCTGTACCTAGATAACCTTACCTCCAATTCATGCCATCACTTGTGGTAGGTGGAGGCATATAAAAGCCCGAGTAGTCTGGGCGTATTTAAGTTTTTAAATGATTGTGCGACTAAGTATGCACAGAGATTCTGAACTGGTGTTTACACCATTTTTCTTTGTATGGGGAGGTATTGCCATTTGGTGAAGCATTTGACATTGCAGCTTGGATGGTTTGGTATTATACGGATAGTACATTATAACAGTGCTCTTAGTAGTCAAATATGATAGTACTGCATTACTCCCCATGTGTGTCCTAGAAAATAAGGATTCCTTCCTTGTGTAAGTATTCTAGATGTAATTTCCTATTTTACTAACTGTTAATGTGGCATTGCAGGTGCAAAGACATGTCTGCTCCTGTGGGCGTTGAAGCTATCAAACTGTGGTTCTAGTCATTGCTTGGAAAATGTAAAGTTCAGACCCAAGACATTGGAAAAAATTAAAATATGCTCATGGAATGTAGAGGGATTACAAAGCAAAACTGAGTATCCGTATTTCCTATTTTACATAAATACTTTCCACCAAGAAGCACTGTAAGACACCTCGACAATAGCTTTGCTAGATATTCCGGCATACTTTTGATAGAACAAGCTGGCAGTAAAAATGCACATATTGGGCCGCCAAACTGGCGGCCTAGCTACCTATGTAGCGACAGACAAATGGCAAAATAGCAGAACATCCAAACTTACAAGACGTGAAACTGTCGTAATGCTTCCACGACAATGCAAACCTGTTATATCCATCCATCGTCAATAAAAAAAACTGGCAACTATTGAATCTTTGAAGGCAGTCATCATCACCCAAACATCAAAATAGGCTACAGCACGTATATTCTTGACAGGGGAATTTAACATGAACCTGCTGCAGAAGTGGCAACTGTCCAAGCCCTGGAAATAAAAAAACAAGTTTGGTAAACTCCACCTTTAAAAACCCAGCTGCAATGGAAGGATAAGAGGGCTTGGTCTTCATGGAAGACTTAGAACGTTTAGGCTTGAGATCTCCAAATGGGCGAATAAGTAGTGATGTACCAGCAGAATGCTCCAACCATTCGGCAAGGACTCATTCGACCCTAGATTACACCCTGGTGTTTCGTCCACGTTCAAAATAGGAACCTTTTTTAAGATAGGATCCTGCCTCAAAAGTGATCAACTGCAAGGGATCCACCTAAACATATCCTTCCAGCATCATGGCCAAGCACAGCAAGAATCTAGCACAACCACTACCATAAATTAAAAAGAGACTGAAATGAACTGCAGGCTAAATTGCTCAAATTGAAATCCATGCTAGGTCCTTATGGGAACACATAATTAAAGTCTCTATATACCCAATAGTGCAATGGACACAGTTCCCAACAGCACTTTTGCCTAAAAAAATCATACAGCTGTAAAGTAACAAATCTTCAACTAAGCATCCACCCCAAGAAACGATCATTAGAGATGGCGGCCACAAAAAAATAAGCTAAACCATGCTTTGACGATACTCCGTAACAAGCCAACTACATCAGCTCAGATAACCACCCTAACTAAGCTGAGAAGCACATACAAAACAAGCATTTGCAATGCAATAGGTCTCGCAGTAACGCAAGTTTGAGCTATTGACATTGCAAATGACAATGCCTTTTATTTTTGTTTTCATTTTTAAAACATAAAAAAAGGCATGGTCATTTACAATGCCAATAGCTTAAACTCACGTAAATGCGAGACCTATTGCATTGCAAATGCTTGTTTACAGATGTTGCATGGTGTTAAAAAACAAACGCAACATGTCTCTACAAAATGTAATACACTCCCACCTGTTACCTGTATTAAAAACAAATTCAAGGAAAATGGTATTTAGAATAATGTATGTTTGCAAATTATTCAAGGTCATCAGGGCACGACTATGTGGAGATAAGAGCCAAATCTATCAGGGGGCCCCCTGAAAGGCTGGGGCGCTGGGCCAGAGCCAATGTGCCTGTGCCTTAAAACATCTGTGCCCACTGGTCCCTCTGCAAGTCCTGCTGCTGTACTTGGCCCTATTCGGGGCGCTGCTGGTGTTGCTCTTAATCCTGCTCTTCGCCGTCATCAAGCAGCTGAAAAACATGGTGGTGTCCAGCGCTGCCCTGCAGCCCGGCCGCGCCGCTCGGCCCTCCGCGAGCCCTGGGACCTCTGGCTGGAGCAGGCTATGTAAAGCGCACCCTTCACCCTGCACCCACCCGGCAGATGAGGGACCCCAGCACGGACCAAAGGAAACACGAGTGGAGCTCTCGACATGTTACACACGGTGCAAGTGGCACTCACTGGCTGCGAGTCTCACTCCTCGGAACACAGATTCATACCCGGAGTGGTTCTAACACCCGTGACGAGTCTCGTAGCCGGAGAGCTGCCTCACGCGTGGGAATGCAATCTGATACCAGGCGAACTATGGCATATCTCAGAGTGCAATCTCACACCTTGGAGTGCAGTCTCACACCATGCAACTAGGGTGCTAACTCTCATCGGATAGTACAGTCTCATGGCCGAGTGGCTCCCCGCATTTGAGAATATAGTCTGAAGCCAGTAAACGTAGTGTCACGCCTGGAGTGCTGTCATACCTGGTGGTATACTAACTCGCTTGCAGTGCTGTCCCACCCCAGGGATTCAAGTGTCACTTCTGACTTCTTTTTAACATATGGGAGTACAATCTCAGCCTGGAGTGCTGTCTCACACTTGGAGTGCCGTTTGCCATTTGGTAGTGCAGTCTCAAAGCACGAGTGCTCTCTCTCACGCTTATAAATGCAGTCTCACAGAAGGAGTGCTTTCTCACACCTGGAAGTGGCGTCGCCCATTTGGGAGCGTGGGCTCGGTTCTTGGATGCATTCTCACACCTGGGGGGGGGGGGGGGGGGTTGTATGTGATGGGCCATTGAGTAAAAGGTGAGTCGAACTCCTGCTTCCTTGGAATTTCCAATGAGATACAACGCATTCGAAGTAGAATTTCGAGGGCCACAGGAGTGGACATTGGTAATGCCTTTTAATGTGAGGAAGGAAATGCAAAAAGGTTTCTTAATTTCCAAAACGACAGGTCTTCCTCCCAGGATAGAGGCAGCTAAGCGGGAGACTGCTACACACCCGCCCCTCTACCCCCATGTTTACGCAGAAGAGAACAAACAGGTTACATACAGCGAGTGTGAGCCTCTGCCCAACCTCCCTTGCCCACTGGTTGCCTGTTACTCGCACCCTCCCGCCTCACAGTCCCTGGGGGTGTATGGGAATCTCGGGGGAGGGGGGGGCGCACCTGTTCAAGGCCATTGCCCTCCATGCATAAGGAGGGATTCATCTGCCCTTTCAATGAAAAGTATTTATAAATACAAAAATTTTTATCCATCCTTTCTCCCCAATGCATTGTAAAAGTTTAGAAAAGGAGAGCGGTGTGCCGGGCTCCGAATTAAAGTAAAAAAATAAATAAACAAATAGATCACGGTGTCCCTGAAGGGGCGCCGCGCTCAGCATGCACATACAACAACGAAACAAGCATTTGCAATGCAATAGGTACAATTGTATTGCAAATCATTACGTTTAAGAGCTGTGGCAGAATATGGGGGCCACCCTTCGCCTTCCTCTGTGCAGAGACAACATTAACATTAAGTGTGCCACGCGCTGCCTATCTGAGCTGCCAGCGTTCGTTTGCTCTTGTAAAAACTCCACAAAATAAAACCAGCATTTCCCTGTAGCAGCCGCAGGCGGTGTGAGGCACTCCTCGCAGCTGCCAACCGGCTGAACAGGAACTAAAAAAAAAAAGCATTTGCAATGCAATAGGTACAATTGTATTGCAAATCGTTACGTTTAAGAGCCGTGGCAGAACATGGGGGCCACCCTTCGCCTTCCTCTGTGCAGAGACAACATTAACATTAAGTGTGCCACGCGCTGCCTATCTGAGCTGCCAGCGTTCGTTTGCTCTTGTAAAAACTCCACAAAATAAAACCAGCATTTCCCTGTAGCAGCCGCAGGCGGTGTGAGGCACCGAGGCACTCCTCGCAGCTGCCAACCGGCTGAACAGGAACTAAAAAAACAAGTTGCTCGGACTGAAACCGAAACCTTCCATGGGGCGGGACTTCCGTCTTCGGAAGCCCGCGCACGCGCCCACGGAGAGAAGCAGTGCTGGTGACGCGGGGCTCCCATGCCCGAGGGAGAGCCCTGCGGAGGCTGCAAGACTGACTTTAGAATGGCGGTAAGTGGGGCTGGGGGGCTTGTATGTTTGCAGCGGCGGTGGCGGCGCCCGGGGGGGGGGTGGGGCTTGTATGTTTGCGGCGGTGGGGGGGGCTTCTATGTTTGCGGCGGCGGGGGGGGGGCGCTTGTATGTATGCGACGGTGGCGGCGGCCGGGGGGGGCCTCTGTATGTGTGTGTGCGTGAGTGTGTGTAGGTGCGCTCCTGTGTGTGTGCGGCGGGGGGGGGTGCCGGTGAGTGGGGGGGAAGTAGGGGGGGGTGCGCGCGTGTGTGTGTGTGTGTGCGCCTTCCTGCCTGCGTGTGCATGTGTGTGTTCAGGGAATCTGTGGCAGGGGACGTGCACGGCGCCGGGCTGGGCGTGCGCGCCCACGAGGTCAAATCTCCGGCAGGAGAAGCGCGAGACAGTCTGCTGTCCACATTCCCCCAAAAGTGACAACATAAGTTGTCTCGCCCTAGACAGCAAAAGCTTCGCTTTTGCTTTCGTATAGGCGAGACCTAAAAAGTAACATGGGAGTATGTTAAGGAGGAGACAAACCGGCACTGGCAGAAACTGTAAGAAGCAATGAGGAGGAAAATTGCACAAGCGTTCTGGATACTCATGAACAATACTGTGGGATTAAGCCCGCCACCATCATAATCATCCAACATATCAGAAGAAGTGTGGGCGGTCTACTTACATGAAATGTTTTGGGATATCAAGGTGCTGTTGCTAAAACCAGACAGTGGGGATACAGATCCACTTTTATTATCCTCCCAACATTACAACCTGATCGAGTTCAGGAATTCATCCTTCCTGAAAGTGTAACAAAAGCAATTACTTCCGGGCGGCGAGATGGACCCCTGTCCTCAACGGCCTATCACAAGCAATTTACAAAGAACACCCGCAGTACTGGGAAAAACATCTGAAAAGCTCTACAATCATGCTCTCTTCCATCAGGTTATTCCCGGACTACTGGCGGGGCTCGATAATAACCCTAAACTATTAAGCAGGAAATAAGTCTTTGCAACGGATTACAGGTTGATTACCTTGTTGGCCCTGGTCCATGATGAGTCCATGAAGAGGCAAAATATTTTGCAACAGCGCAGCTGACTGAGCTTACTGAATTGGCTGAAAGAAACTCCTTACTTTAGCCAAATCGAACGGCTTAATCAAACACACAGGATCTTCACCAACATTTTAATACTTTCTCTAATAATCAACAAGCCAGAACTTAACATCTATGCTTTGTGGACTTTCGGTCCGCTTTCGATGTTGTTCAGCGCAACATACTCTGGTGCAAACTCCAGAATTGGGGAATAGCCCCTGTGCTTCTAAACGCTACACAACTCTTATAAACCAACACATGGATAAGAATTAGGCTAGGGTCCGGAACAACCGTCTTGAGAAAAAGACACGTCAGCAATGGTTTGAAACAAGGCTGTGTCCTTGCTCCGTACCTCTTTCATTTATATCAAGCAGAACTAACAACAACACAAAGTAAACTCGCACGCCTCTAAGGTGACAGGTTTTAATGCTTCGAACATGATGTACGCGGATGACGTTCTACCAAGTCATACAAAGGCTGGCCTTCAGAGTCTAAGGAACTCCACAGTGATTTACTCGGAAGCACATCGGTTAGAAGTCAAACTAAAAAAAAACAAAAAAACAATGCCAACCAGCATAGGGAGATCTTCGGCGCCCATGTTTAGTTTGAATGCCGCTGCGCTAGAACCCGTACTGGAGTATAAATACATGGGGTCAATCATAGATGCAAGAGGCACATTTGTAGCGCACAAAAGCTTAATAACACAAGCATTACAAATGCAATAGGTCTCGCCTTTGATTAAGTTAAAGGTATTTTGCTTTGCTAAAGGTATTGTATAGCAAAGCAAATGGCTTTAACTTTAACAGATAAGAAGTTGGAAAGGAAGAATCAGGTTGGACAAAGCTGGTGTGGATATTTGTGAGGTTGTGCAAAAAGAAAAGAAGGTTTGATGAAAAGCTGGTATGGCTAGGTAAGGGTGGGTAAGATCAGGGTACAGGTGGTGAGGTTGGAAAAAAGCTGGCTGTATGTGGGAGGATAAGAGGATGCTAGAGATTGGTGATGTGTGACTTGGGAGCATAGATGCCTAAGGCGGGGTAACACAGACGCCAGGATAGAGGAGGTTGAGTAGAATTGTATCCAAGATGGGTGAGGTTGGCGACTATGTTGGTTTGGAAGGGTATGTTGATAATGATGGTGGAACTAAAGGGTGAGGTTGTGTAAGATGGTGGGAGGGATGGGAGAGGTTGTGATTGATGGTGGGCGACATGGGAGAGGTTGGTTAAGGGGCGGGAATGAACTGTGAGGTTGGATATGTTTTGGACAAGTGCAGGAAGGTTAGATAAGCTGATGGGAGCGATGGATGAGGTCAGGTTAGATGCCTGTAAGGATGACTGGGAGTGGGTATGATAGCAGTAGGAAAGGTGGAGGTGGGGTATCAATTTAGTATGGATGGCATAAGATTAGCTAAAATGGTAGTCGAGATGGGCGGGTCAGATAAGATGGTGCTAGGTTACTACTGTGGTTGGGTAGGTTTGGGTGGTTGTGGGGTTATTGTTACATGACAGTGTAGAACCAGTATTTGTTTAGAAGTTGGCAGAGTAAGGAGTTTTATAAGGAGCTAGCAGGAACAGCATTAAGGCCTCCTTCTCCTTATGCATACCTATCAACTCAGCCATACTTGTGAGTAAACGAACCAGCTTTGAAGATACCTAGCCTTTTGTGCAAAATAAAATAACTGGCAGTATCTGGTTTAAAGGAGGATAGGTTGTCTCTCGTTGGGAGAAAAAAATATTGGACTTATAACATTTCGAGGCAGATTGCTGCACCAGTGGGTGCATACAATTAAGGATTTTGTTTGCCTATATTTCAACCTATAAAGTATCAAAGTACAGTTATATCCATATATTTTATAACAAATCAGGCTAGCTCTAGGTATGAGACTTATAGCTTTAACCTAGCAACAAACTACACAATCGGGTATGTCGGTGGAGCCGTGCGCATGGGGGTAGGGTAAAGTATCAAGAAAGAGGTGCTTCCAATTAGAAAAGATTAAAGTAAGCCAGATTTACAGGTGGAACAGGTGATGGATATGAGCTCATCAGAGGAGGTCAGATACCCATGTGGTAACCCCAATAAAGGTTTTGGACAAGGAAAGTAATTGTAATGGAACACCTGCTGCTAGAATTGAGTCAAAGTTATTGCTCCTGACGGTCAAGAAATTGAATCAATTTTAAACCAACATGTTTCTTAAACCTGGTGATGCACTGTCAGCATTCAAAGATGCTTTGGGAGATGGTGTCAATAAAGGTTGCTGCATTTGTGAAAATGGTATTTGCCAACCCCTATTTGAAGTCTCTGCTCTGGTGACAAATGCACTGCTGTTGTCCAAGTGAATATATCACAAGTAGTCTCTTGCAATAAACTAGAATCTGTAAAAACAAACTGAATGGCACTTAACATGTTACATTTTTGTCCATGGATTTCATATTGTTTATGCAAGCACGTTCACCAAACAAAAAGCTACACTATTCTTAAGGGCAACTGCACCTCGCTATCACGATAACATTAACAACTGTTGGAAGTAGAACTAAAGTACTGACAGCAAGCTAGGGACTGTACAGCTACAAACCTGTGGTAGCTTCAATATATAGTTATTGAAACAGCCCTGGACAAGAACTGATGAAGAATCTGTATGAGAAAGTAACGAAATCATATGAGCCACTCTATGAGTCACAATGTTTAGAGGATGGAAACGTTTTCAGAATGTGGTACTGACAGCCAAAAATACAGATGGAATCAGAGTCCTTAAGTCCTGATACACACAAGTGCTGTAGCACCCCTAGTTAGGACAATTGTGCGTTTAAGTCTTTTTGCCTTGTGGCTCAAACAGTAGATATGTATACACATGCCCCAGAGAGCAATACTCCGTTTGCCGAATATATGGTATCAGCTGAGTATGCAGGCAACCCACTGCTCTAAAAGCACAGGTATGGCCATATTATAAATTTCCTAGCACCTCTCTGTATGAACGATTTAGGTCCACCGTTGAGGCAACAAAGCTTGTTGATTCTTCAGTCTAATTCACTGAAAGATGAATAATATTTAGGAGGCTTGGACCTACGGGAGAAGCAGCAGCAGCACTGCCATTAGAGAATGTACAGTTCTGTTACCCCACTCAAGACACTGCAGTTGTGTTTTTGAACAGTGAAAGTCTGCTCAGAAAAACCATCACAACCACACAGGCCTAAATGGCCACACTGGTAAATGTATACATCTCTATGAATAACACAACATTATTAGGGTGAGATCACAAATATGAAAACATGAGCATGCGTAATTGCTTATATAGCACGCCAATAACTCAAACATAGTTTCAATATTCCAAAAAGTACATAACCAGTACAATCTGAGCTAAGTTTTACCTAACACTGAGCAATTTCTTCTACCAAGTCATTCACAAATAAATCTAAACTTAATTTGATATAATATCAACAAATGGTTGCAATTAGTGGAATGTATATCTACTGTCTCCCGCAGGACGAGAGAAGTCACATACTGGTGTACCATTGTCAAAACAGTTCCCCAACAAGACAAAATATTGGGTTTCACATGCTGACACAACAAAAAAGGTTTAAATCTGCTCGTTTGAAAGTATCAGTAGTAGCAACTCAACATATTCAAATAATCTATAGTGGTACCAAACAATGACTTTTACAACTTTAGAGGTACTGGGTGGTTTTGCTAAGGGAAGCAGGCGATAAGCTGCTGATAACGACAACAGTGAGACAACGACACCAGTGAGACAATACCACCCATCAATAACTAACTCTTCATATGTATTGTATGGTAATTGCATTTGTATAGCGTTTACTACCCCTGACGAGGCGTCAAATCGCTTTTTAGGCGAGTAGCACGCTACTCCGGGACCCATAGAGGATTAGTGTTGAATTAGTATAGTGAAACATGCAAGTACATTTTAAGTGGTGGATAGGTTAGTCAGTTATTTGGATTTGGAATGATAGCAGAAGAATAGAGGAGGACAAAGGTTTGTATTTATATAGCGCTTGTTGACGCACGCTATTCAGAAAGCCTACAAAGGATTAGTGGTGAATTAATATGGTGAAATATGAAGTAATTTCAGTGGTGGATATTAGTCAGTTACTTGGAGTGAGAAGGATAGCGGAGGGATAAAAGGGGAAGAAAGATTTGCATTCATATAGCACTTGTTACCCCTGATGGGTGTTGAATCGCTTTTCTGGCGAATAGCACGCCACTCGGGAACCCATAAAGGATTACTGTTGAAAATTAGTATAGTAAAAAAAAAATATGAAGTAATTTGAGTAGTGGATATGTTATTCAGGTTTTTGGGTAGTATATTAGTATAGTTTAATTTGGAAAGTGAACATGTTAGTCTGTTAATTTCGATTGAAAAGGATAGTGGAGGGATAAAAGAGTGAACGTTTTTTATTTATTTATTTATTTATGTATTTAGGTCTTAGCAATAGGAGGAGGCTTTTGGATGAGTAAAAAGGAGTTTTGGAGGGGAGGACTCAGAGGAAAGAGTTTACAAAGGTTTATTTTAGAAGATCGGTATAGTAAAAGAGGTGTCAGATGATACAAGGAGGGGTAGAGTAGGAGAGAGTCTAGAAAGGGTTATTTTGGCAATCATAGTAGTGGTATTGGGTTTGGGATAAATGAGAGTGGATGTAGAGGATATATTGATAGATGTATAGGATGAGATATAGGGTAGTGCCTTGGAAGGAGTAGTAGAAGAAGTTTGAGATGAATCAGAAGGTTAGGCCAGAAGATATATTGAGCGAAGTATAGGCTGAGAAATAGGGTAGTGCATTGGAAATGCTAAATTAGAAGAAAGTCATAAATATGTAGATCCATAATTACATTGAAAGTATATAGATACATAAAGGAGGTAAGTATATGGAGATTAAAGATATTGATAGAGGCACAGGATGAGAAATAGGGTAGTGCATTGAATATACTTTTTCAGGAGAAAAGTAACAGACACACAGATCCAAGTACATAGAAGGTACATAGATGCACAATGGAAGTATGTACATGTAGACCAAAGATGATTTTTATTTATTTATTATTATTATTTCTTCTCTCAACAACATAATTATTTTACATGTTTATACAAAGTAATACGCAAAGATAGGTACATGTCTATAGTGAAAAAAAAATGCTTGTATACAGAGGGATATGCTGTAAATTTCTGTTTGCGTATGGTGCTTATGTGGTGAAGAGCCAAATCTTGAGTAGTTTTCTGAAGATAAGGTGGTTGTCGGTGGACCTTATGTTGGGGGGTAACGAGTTCCATAGTTTGGCTGCTTGAACAGAGAAGGATGTGCCACCCATTGTTTTTTTCTTGTATGGTGGGACTTTGAGGTGAGATGGTCCTTTATGCTCCTTTAGAGTGGAGGTTCCTTTGTTGAATGTGTTTGGTGATTTTATTCCTGATGAGGAGCGGTCCCATTCCATGTATTGCTTTGTGGGTGATACAAAGCAGCTTGAACGTGGATCTTCTGGCAACCGTTAACCAATGCAGGGTTTTCAAGGCAGGGGAGATGTGGTCTCGCTGTTTGATATGCAAGAGTAGTTTGGCAGCCGAGTTCTGAATCCGTTGTAGTCTTTTCATGGTCGTTGAAGGTGATCCGTGGTAGAGGCTATTGGCGTAATCGAGTTTGGACAGAACAAGGGAGATGGTAGCTTGGACCTTGTGTGGAAATCCCAAATGAGAGAAAATTAGTCGCAGCGTTTTTATAGTAGCAAAGCTTGATCTAGCTAGTTTATCTACTTGGGCATTCATCAACAGCTTGGAGTCCATGGTCATTCCGAGGTTGACTTCCTTCAATACTTTAGCCAGTGATCCCAGTTCATCAGGCCATGTGGCAAGCGGGTTGTAATGTTTCCAATTAGTATTTCAGTTTTTGAAGCATTCAATTTGAGATGGCTCCAGGTCATCCACTGATCCACGGCTCCGAGACAGCTGTAAATTGGTGATTTTCCAATGTCTTTGGGGGATTCCAGTTGAAGGAGTATTTGCGCGTCATCTGCATAGTTATAGCACTTGAGGTGAAATTTATTGATCAGTACTGGTAATGACTTCATGTAGATGTTGAAAAGCATGGGCGAGATGATGGAACCTTGAGGGACCCCTGCTTTTGTGGAGTATGGTTTGGACGAGAAAGGTGGGGTATGGATGACATTAGTTCTGTTTCGAAGGTAGGTGGCTATCCAGTCTAAAGCAGGTCCCTCTACGCCGGCTTCATAGAGTCTTTGTTTCAGAGTGTCATGGTCACCCATGTCAAAGGCAGCTGAGAGGTCCAAGAGGGCTAGCGCAGCAACCCCGTTGCGGTCAACTGTATTCTTTAGGTGATCCCAGATGGCAAGGAGGCAGATTCAGTGCCTCTTCCCGGACGGAATCCTGTTTGGAAGTCTGAAAGTATGTCATTCTCTTCAATGAATTGTGACATCTGGGCGAACGCAGCTCTTTCTATTAGTTTGCCCAGGAACGGTCCATTTGTAATGGGTCTGTAGTTGTCAGGGTTCAGCGGGTCCAAGTTTGTTTTCTTCAGTAAGGGGCGAATGTATGACTTTTTGAGTTCTTCTGGAAATATTCCAGTAGTTAAGGAATCGTTGATAATTCTTCTTACTGGAGTGGCAGCAGAGGTTGTTAAAAGAATTGTCTCGAAAGTTTGTGGCGGACAGAGGTCAGAAGGGCTACCGGCAGACCTGCTTGCTTTGACCAGGTCTATAAATTCATCGTGTGAGATGTGTTGGAAGGAACGGAGAGGCTTGATTAGAGCCTTCTTGGATTGTTGTTTTGTACAAGGGTTAGTGCTGGTGCTTTGTTTCTGTTTTAAGTACGATTCCAATGTGTCTGCTTCGTCCGGGTAGTGATTTGCCAGTTTGTCTGTGAAATCTTGAGTAACAGGATGAGTTCCTTCTAGGCAATTTAGTTTGCGAAATTCATTGAGTATTTTATAGAATTCTTTATTTGCACATTTACCGTTTTGAATTCTGTCTGAATAGTACCTTTTCTTAGCTTTTTTGATAGCAGACTTGTATAATCTGTTAATTTACAGTAGGTGAAGTTTGTCTTGTTTGATGTTTGTTCTGAGCCAGGTACGTTGCAGCTTTCGGATTTGTTGTTTTATGTCTTTTATTTCTATGTTTCTCCAAGGCGCTTTTTTTCTTTTGTTCTGTTGTGTTGTGTTTTGAGTGGTATCAGGATGTCAAAAGCTTCCGGTAGCCACTCATGTAGATTTTGAACAGAATGTATGCTTTCCAGATTTGTACTGGATTTTAGTTGTGTTTCCAAGTGTTCCAAATTGAGTTTGTTCCACGGCCGATAGGTGGATGGATGTAAGGTAGTTTTAGGTGAGTCGCTTAGCGCTGTTTTATGTTGGAAGGCAAGCAAGTGGTGGTCTGACCATGTGGATGGAGTTATAGTTTGAAAGGTAACTAGTTCAGTATTAGCAAAAATGACATCTAGGTTATGTCCAGCGGTGTGTGTCGGATTGTGGACAATCTGATGCAGGTACAATGCGTCTAGGCCGGCGATTATAGTTTTGGATGGGTCATATTGGGTTTATCAAACCAAATGTTAAGGTCACCCAGAACGCATAGGTTGGAGTGTATTGTTATCAGGTTTGAAACTGTGTCTAGAAGTGCGTTTGGGAATGTTGCCTTGCTAGGTGGAGGTCTGTAAAGGAGCAGGAAGTTAGTTACAGGAGGAAGAATGTGTAGGATTGCATCTTGTTAGAAGAGCCTCACAATTCTTTATGGAGATGTTGTCAATTTTAGTGATATGTATTGTTTGCCTGAATACAACAGCTAGACCACCTCCTTTTTTGGCTATACGATTTTGGGTGATTATTTTATAGCCTAGAGGAATGGCTTCATGCAGGACTGGAGCCATATCTTCTCCCAACCATGATTCGGTTATGAATAGTATGTCTGGTTTTGCATCGGTGAAAAGGTCGTAGATGTGATGCTTGTTTTTAGAGAGGGATCAAGCATTTATTAGTAGACAGTTTAGTGAGTGGCCTTTGGTGATAGTGGGACTTTGTTTGGTAGAAGAGTGATCAGTATTGTGTGAGTTTGTAGCAGGTGTGTTTTTAGTGCTGGTATTAGCTGTATTAGGATAGCAGTTCTGTATCGTGTTCCTCATCCAGCATGCTAAGAAGGCATTTTGATGGGTCTGCATGTGTATGTGTTGGAGATGGTGTTTGAGAGTGAGTTGGAGTGCTCTGTTGCTTTTGTGGTGTAACATTGTTGTTAAGTATACATGGGGAAGCAAAGTTGTGACGTGTGGCATGTTGCTTACATTTTTTGTATGTGTTTAAGGCGGAAGGTATATGAGTCAGGGGAGGTGGTGCAGCATGTGGGTCATGTAGTAATGATCTAAATTGTCCAATGGATGAGAGGTGGTTAGAAGAGAGGTGCTGTATTGCGGTATCTGTGTTAGGTGTGGTGGAAGAGTGAAAGCTTGGCATTGGAGTTTGTTCCTTTGTGTGGTTTGAAAGGTGGGTATATGTTTGTATTTTGTGGGACACCTACTGTTTGAAGGAGGGTCTGTGAAGGAGGCAATCCACTGCATCAGCGCACTCTCTCTGCACACGAGGCTCCCAGCGCCCAAATCCACTCCTCGCCGCACCCGCTCCGCGGGTGCCGCTTCGCTGGTGAGCCCCGGTGTGTGCAGCTTGTGGGAGCACTTGGAAGGTCCGTGGCGGCAAGGCGGTAAGGGGCGCGAGGCACCAGCGGGGCTGCGAGCGTGCAGGGACTTCATTTCCCAGAAGTCCCTGCGAGACCAAGGAAGAGCTTCCGGTCCGCTCTCCCTGCTGGCCCGCCCCCCGCCCACCGAAGGACTTTTAAAAAGCGCACCTGCACTTCCCAACTCGTGGGACACCTACTGTTTGAAGGAGGGTCTGTGAAGGAGGCAATCCACTGCATCAGCGCGCTCTCTCTGCACACGAGGCTCCCAGCGCCCAAATCCACTCCTCGCCGCACCCGCTCCGCGGGTGCCGCTTCGCTGGTGAGCCCCGGTGTGTGCAGCTTGTGGGAGCACTTGGAAGGTCCGTGGCGGCAAGGCGGTAAGGGGCGCGAGGCACCAGCGGGGCTGCGAGCGTGCAGGGACTTCATTTCCCAGAAGTCCCTGCGAGACCAAGGAAGAGCTTCCGGTCCGCTCTCCCTGCTGGCCCGCCCCCCCGCCCAAACCACCACCTATAAAACATTACCGCACTCCCGCAGCGCGGGACGCAGCCCGGGCTAAGACTGGGCAAAGACAGGGCCGTTTTAGGCCGTTAGAGGCTGGTAGAGACTGGACTGGGCCACCTCTCTGATATTTATATTTTAAACTGACCCCTTCCCATTGTACCATTTTACGTATCCCCCGTGTTCTATAATTTACTAGCATTAGCTATGGTTGTCACGAGAGGGAATAAAACCAAAGTCCCCACTGCAGCGGGCAAATTGCTCGGCCCCATGGATGAGTTTCTAGCGAAGGCTAATACACTTATCGACGAAAGTATATCGATAATCGAAGAAAGGGTTTCCCTAGATCTGGCATTCGCAAAAAGATCCTCACTAGGCGCTTTGGCGGAAGCCAGATCTCCAATCTTAGTACCCTCAAACGCTGAGTTGGGGCCGATTAGGGAGAGACGCAGCCTACCAAACACCGTAGATCTGTCAGTCTCTCGAATAGCGGATTCTCAACTTAGCTTTGACTTAGAGAAAACCCCAGAATTGTTTTCAACAACATCTGTGCAAATCTCCTCACTAGAAAAAAGAATAGAAAGGGGCAGGAGGGAGGGAGCTATTAGTAAAAGTAGGGCACTTGGAAACCCAAATCCAATAGCAAACCCGAGATTGTCTCCAATTATCCCAATAATCCATAACGATAGGGTACCACAAACTGAGATCGTTGCATTAGTCCATCAGGTAGAGAAAGAACCATCTTGCCTGATAATCCCGGACCCTCAACCCGTTAAACAAATCGATGTGGATCTGAATTTGGTTGAGACCCAGGAACTAACTCTTCCTAGTATAGCTAACGTAATTAAATACGCCCTACTACCTTTAGAACATAGGTTAGCAGCCATAGAACTGCAAATTTCCAAGCTATTAAAAACTCAACAGAAGCCCCCTTCGTTATGTCCCCAAAAACTGGCCGGTAATAATAGTGATAAACCAACCAACACAAGTGCACCTAATGTCAATCCAGCTACGCGTAACATACAACAAAAGACCTCCCGACTAACAACTCCAAACCAGCCCATAAATAAAAACAAAAACACCACTAAACTGACCAAAACCACAAAACCAGGATTAGCTCAAATTCCCACTAGCAGTCTGCAACAAACAAATATTTCGACTGCCTCAGTCGTGCCCGCGACCACTGATTCGACTCAGAAGGCACCTACTAGAATAGCCAATAAAACCCCAGCGACAACTTCTAACAAAACACCATCGGGAACCTTACCCCCTCCACTTGCACCGCCAAAAACACTGGGGGATAGGTCCAAAAGGAATACTGCGAGGAATCCCGGTCCACCAAGACTCCCAGCAGAGTTCCCTCCCGAGGCCTCACCCTACGTGGTGGTGATGGCTGGAGTTCCTGAACTAACAGATCTCGCATCGGAACCGGCCTGGTCCCTAAAAAATAAGGCCCAACACTGGCTCCAGACCAACCGCCCAATTCCATCTTTTTGGCGCGGACGAATTAGATCTGTAGCCAGGGTACCGTGGGTAGGCAATACCAGAAAAACAATTCCCGGGGATTGCATAACAATCACCTTCGAGGATCCTCGAATTGCGGATTATGTTTGTGCCTGGGAAGACATTACCTCAAATGGAGGAATTAAGATCAAATCACTCTCCTTCTTTTATCCCTTCAGGCAAGTGGACGGATATATACAGGAGCAGGAACCTCCTTGGTCCGTACCCTTCCCTAGGCAGAACGATCAATCAAACATCCGATATCGCGATCCCCCCAATCCTTATGAGCCAGACTATTCCTGGCACACGGTGAGACATCGTAACCAGGGAGGAAGGTGGGAAGATAGAAGACCCTATACTCAATGGCCCCCACATAGAGAACAGTTACGATGGGACCCATGGAACAACATCCCGCTAAATAATAGGTATAGTGGCCTAGAATTGGTCGATTGACCACTATCAGAAATCCTTCCAACTAACACCCAACTATCTTCCTCACCACAGCCTGTTACCATATTACAAGCTATTGGTGATAAAGCCTCCATTACCTTAGAAGCAGATTCTGGTGATGATTCCCTACATATTAGGGTATCCTCCTGGAACATCGCGGGCCTGCGAACTAAAATCAATGATGGCTCAGCACAGGAATTCCTATCTTCAAATCAAATAATCTGTCTCCAGGAAACATGGTCTGTAGAGGAATTACATCTACAAGGCTATAAAACTTTTAACGTCCCAGCATTAACTAGTACGATGGGTAGACCAAAAGGTGGTCTTGTTACCTATATATCTAATTCCCTATCTTTTAAAAAGGTGGCTACACCCTCCCAGGACCCCAATCATCAAATTTTAACATTAACCCTTCCCAATAAGGACACAATTATTCTGGTTAATACATATAACAATTTGTCAGATGAAAATTTTATAACTCTTATCACTACCCTAACTGACAAAGTGAAACAACTTCTTTACCAGAGCCCCAAAAATAGGACAACCAATATAATTTGGGGAGGCGATTTTAATTTCCACCCCTGTACAGCTCCTAATTTGGAGTGTTGTGGGATAGTGGACGAATTTAATGTCCCACTATCTCACCTCGCGCACTCCAAACCAGGAAACATAATTAATACCGCTTTATCAGATTTGGATCTTCAAATTGCCAACCGTCCTAATGCAGACTCGAACGAATTTCTCCCGACATATGTGGGCAGAGGTCACATGACCACAGTAGATTTTATATTTCTTTCCCAAAATCTGATGACGAAGCTGAAGGAATTTGAGGTTATAGCTACCCCCCTCAGCGATCACGCAGCCATAGTAATAACTTTATCCGTGCCGGCTAATGCCTCCCATAAATCGGAAATGGCGATCACCCTTAAGCAGAATAGGATTCAGGTTGGGAACTATAACGGACTGACCATTAAATGGGCTAAAATCAACCCAGCAGATATACTGAAAAAATTAATTACTCGGTCCTATTCTAATATAGTGAAATGCCTGGATCTTACAACCAGTCACAAGGAAGTTCTTAGAAATTTTAACCTAATATTAGAGGTCATAAAGGACTTACTCACCTTTCAACCTAAGTCAAATTGTGATAATAAACCAAAGTGGTTTAATCACAACTGCACAGTGGCCCTATCTAAGCTAAAATCCGCGCTTAAAAACAACCCCCGAGATGTGCCCTTGATCCAGCTCCTGAGGCGCCAATATATAGGGGAAAGAAAGATGAGAATGGCCCAACTTAAACAAAAACTATGGGACGATCTCCATCAAGGCGCAGTCACAAAAAACAGCGACCTGTTCTGGCGTACAGTCAGATCCCCATTCCTGATAGAGAAGGATACCCCGAAGATAGAGGTCGCCATTGATGAAAACACATGGGTTTCTCACTTTGGTGGAATCTTTAAAAATACTCTTCCATCAGAATCCCTATCCCCTAAGGTGAACTATCCTATTTTGGTTCCCTTTGACATTCCAGACCTCATAGATGCCTTGCAGAGTAGTAAGGCAGGTAAGGCACCAGGTCCCGATGGGGTCCCTGTGGACCTTTTTAAAAGCAACCAAGATCTATGGGCTCCCATCTTAACTAGAGTTTGTATAGCAGCGGCGAGTGAGGGAATTCTAACTTCCTGGACAAAATCTATAATGGTCCCCATCTTCAAAAAGGGGGATCGGCAAGATGTAAAATGCTACCGCCCCATTTCACTGCTGGACTCGCTCGGGAAGGTAGTGGGGAGAGTGATACTCGAGCGTCTCCAGCAGTGGACTGAGGACAGGGGTATTATCTCGGAGATTCAATTTGGCTTCCGAGAAGGTTTCGGGACTCAGGAACAGGTCCTCAACCTCACTCTAATAATGGGAAAATATACACAGGCCACTCCCACCAAAATATACATGGCCTTCGTAGACCTTTCCGCAGCTTTTGACTGTGTTTCACACTCAAAGCTGTGGAAGGTCCTAGCACAATTAGGGATAGACCCCCCCCTGCTGGATTTCCTCAGAGAACTCTATACTGGGGCCACGGCCAGAGTACGTTTTGGCGTTAATGGTGAGCTGACGTCCCCGTTTAGTGTGGAGCGCGGGGTCAGGCAGGGGTGCGTCCTGGCCCCCTTCCTCTTCTCTCTCTACACCAATGGATTGGAGGGGGAGATGTTGAGGGGGGCCCAGGACCTCCCACGCATAAATCACCGCCTGATCCCCGCTCTGCTCTATGCGGACGACGCGGTTATTTTAGCTCGAACCCCTGGTGAACTCCAGAAAGCAGTGAGCAGATACACGTCCTTTATGGGCAACTTAGATTTAAAGGTTAACGTGAAAAAAACGTTCATCATGACAGCTGGCAGAGGACGTAAACGAACATATCCTATTCTCCTGAATAACCAAAAGCTAGAATCAACCCCCCATTATCCCTACTTGGGGGTCATGGTAGATGACCAGCTTAGTTGGAAGCAAGCAACTAACACTAGGGCACTCTTATTTAGGAGATCAATTGCCGCATTAACATCTTTCTCCCAGAGGCTAGGAAAAAGACCAATAGGAGAACTCCTTAAGATATACAAGGCTAAATGCCAGGCAATTGCAACATACGGTGCAGGAGTCTGGGGGTACACAGACACCAGTACTATTCAGAAGGCGGAAAATACATTCTTAAGATTTTTGTTAGCTACCCCCAAAGGCACCTCAATTTACGCAATGCACCAAGAATTAGCCACTCCCTACCTGGAAGATCTAATCAAAATAGAACCCCTGATGTTGTGGCGCCGCATCTGGTTGTCAAATAAAAATGCTTTGTCACAAGCTATCATCGCAGACGCAATGAGTCTGGATAACTCTTTGAAAATAAAGTGGCTCTTATATGTCAGGAATTTTTTCAAGGATTTAGGCCTTGAGAACTATTATCTTGACCCGGCTTCCATTATGGACATCTCAAAAAAAGATTTGAAACAGAAAGCACTAAGTCACCTTGAATTGCTAAGACTTGTTTCTAATTCTTCGAAAAAGGCAGTGATCCACGCAAACATGATTCAAGTGTCCTTTGTCATTCATCCGTATCTTGAACTACAACTAACAACTTACGAGAGAATGTTAATTACGAGATTTAGGCTGAACATGTTCTTCAGAATGGTCACCTTTCCGACACAAAATTGTTGGGACGCCAGTTTACAGCCTTGTTCTTGTGATGGAATTTCAGTGCAGTCGAATCTGCATGTGATCCTGCTTTGTAAATACCATCAAGCCCACAGAAAGATCTGGCTTTTACCAACACTTAAATCTTGGGGAATGAGACAGTGTCGACCTGCCCTTCTAAGACTACAAATGTTAGAAACAGTGAACGTCTGTTATTTTGTTAGTAGCTTCCTAAAGTGTATCGTGAAACACAGGAAAAACCTCTAGGCAAAAGTCGTATTTATTTGCAATCGGCACCTTGCACACATTGAATAACTTTTTTTCTTGCTATTTCGCTTTCTATATGAAATCAATTTTTAATTGAACTATTTGTAATTTGTGTATTTTATGAATGCATGTTATTCTGTGTTCTTTTATGGTTTTTCCATTGTGACTAAACCGAATAAAGATTTATATTATTATTATTGTATTTTGTGATTGTAAGTATTATGAGGTGTTGCCCTTTGAAGATCTTGTTGTGCTGGTGTGTGTGATATGTTTTGCTTTTGAGGAGTAGTGAAAAAGGGTGCTGATGTATATGTTTCATGCAATGGATTTGGTGTGTAGTATTGTTTAGGAGGAGTATGTGACGTAGAGGGGGTGGTGATGTGTTTATGAGTAGAGTGTATGTTGTGTGTAGGAGGGAATGAAGTTGAGGTGAGAGTATTTATCTTAGACTGTTTTTTTGCAAGAGTTACAAAGTGTGGTGGTGTGCAGTGTGTGTGTTGTGCGTTAGTGTTATTATGGTAGAAGGGAGAGGAGGGTTTTTTTGGGCAAGTGATGGAAGGATGATTATACGTTTGTTAGTGATAAAAGGTGGTCTGTTAGGTGTAATTACAGCAGGGAGAGTGTGTCTGAATGGGATGTAGTTATGTGTGGTGTTGATTGGTGTTGTGCTAGGGATGATTGTATTAGTTAGTAATATTCAATTGCTTTATTTTTATTAACTGTACAATTAATTAAAATCATTACAGTAAAAAGTGCTCATCATATTACAGCTAGAACAATAATTTAAAAACTATTATTTGTAACAGAGGTTTAAAATACGGTTTGATAAAAAGAGGAAGGAAAAGAAAGAAAAAAAAAAGTTTGACTCCCCTCCCTAAGTTCCACCAAAGTCGATCTTCCCCAGAGTTAGTGTTTATGGAGGTGTGGCTTTAAAGGTGGCCCGGGCTCCCATGTTATTCTATGGGTGGGCATGTCAGGTGATGATTCCTTCCCCTTGGCCTCTAGACCATTCACCATGAGAGAGGTTTTCCTGACTGGGATGCCGAAAGTGCAGATAAGCATCGATGCACGGATTAGGCCACCTCAGCATCCTTGCGCTGGATTTGCAGTGATCTTCTCCTAAGTTTTATTGCATGTATTTGCCAGTTTTAAGTCAGTCCTAATATGGTGGACAAATTTCCCCAGTCTGGCTAGAATCATCGTGCTGTTTGTGAGAAAACACAAGGCTGATGCTTCATGCAGGATTTTGTTCCGTTAGTGTAGCAAATCGGACGCAGTAATCACCTTCTTTCCTTGATAAGACTGGGGCAACAACATAGCAGGTGGAGCCACAATTCCTTCTTGTATGGGCTGAGTCTGCATTTAATGGCTTCCCCTCTGCGAGCCCACTCAGGATTAAAATCCACAATACCTAGGGTGATTAGTCTCATGGACAAGATTTTACTTCGAACTGATGGTGTAATGGCGTCACTTAAGTAAGCCTGGGCTTTTCCTACTGTGTAAGAACTATTCAAGGAGACTAAGAGTGGACTTGAACAAAGGGATTTGCAGTCCAAATCAAATGAGATTTCACACACTTGTTTGTTTATCACTTTATTCCATGTGTTCAGGGGGATGTCCGGCCTCGATATGCTTTCTCTCACTATATTTAATGTCTCAGTCGCTTTATCTAGTGCAGAATGCCAGGGCGTGCAAGGCTCTTTAAAGATTGAGTTTTAAGGAGTGTGCCGGAGCCCTTAAAATCCTGAGGTAGAGTTTTATGATGTCAACCTGGCACATCAGGCCCGGCCTTGCCATTCCCAGCTCCGACAATAGCCTTGCTCACCTTGCTGCCCTTGGGATTTGAGACACTTTTTTATAAGCTTTAGATTGCGCTGTATTTAAGTAGGCCTGCAGTGACTCGGGGAAAGCCTGGTGGCCATAGCTGAGTGCAGGTAGCAGTTTCGCTTTCAAAGCGTTCAATATTGGGCCGGCGGTTGGACTAATCAGCTGATTATTTAGTTGTTTGAGTAAATATATGACCCTGTTGGCCTTAATGCTCTGATGTTTCAAATGGGCAGTCGCATTAGCCCGATCAGTCAGCCAGACCCCTAGGTAATTGTATGACACCGCCGTCTTAATTTGCAGGTTGCCCAAATGCCATTGTGCTTTCTTTTTCTGATGGTAGGACCCAAAGATGACAACCTTGGTCTTTCCTTGGTTTACTGTCAGATTATTGATGTTATTAAATTGATTTAAAGCAGTCAGGGCTCTTTGGAGACCCACTTTTGTGTGATCCATTACGGCAGTGTCGTCAGCGTATTGGAGCACTGGCAGCTTCATATTACCTAGTCTTGTAGTTACTAGGCTGGCTCCTTTTAGGGCGTCGCCCAAGTCCGCCGTGTAAAGATTAAAAAGAATGGGAGCCAACACGCAGCCTTGTTTCAGCCCATTCTCCGTTTTGAGTTTCGAGGACACAGTGCTGGCGCTGGTTTTGACTCTTACCCAGGTGTCTTCATAAAAGCGATCTTATTGCCTTCAATAGGTTTGGTGGAATGCCCCAGTTTTCTAGCTTCCACCATAATCTTCTTCGCACCACTTTATCGAAGGCTGTGCTGTAATCCACGAAGCAGCAGAAAAGTGGGGGATGGTTCTTCGTGGTGGCCTGGATGGATAAATAGGCCAGTGCCAGTACATTATCCATGGTTGATGCCCTAGACCTGAAGCCCGTTTGATAAGATGGTATAATGCTGTTCTCTTCTGCCCACCCCTCCAAGTCCTTTAATAGAAGGCAAGCGTAAGCCTTGGCTTCAAGGTCAAGCAGGGCAATAAGCCTATAGTTCGAAGGTTTTAGGCGGTCTCCTTTTTTATGTATAGGAATCAAAATGGAGCCCCTCCAGGAATCGGGGGTTGTTGATGATTGGAATGTATGGATGAATAAAGGAGTTAACAAACCTGCCCAGAAGTCGGGGGCCTTTTTAAAGACTGGTGCTGGAATTCCATTTGGTCCAGGGGTCCCATCGTTCTTCATGTTCTTAATGATCTTACTGACCATATGGGGATTTAGCTTGGCTGGTATTTCATCATATGATTCTGCCGGCGTTCTATTACCCTCAGGCCAGTTGTCTTGGTTGGCTTTCGTGTCACCTGGAGCGATGTTTGTTTGCCGGTCTGGGCCCTCTATGCCACTAGCCACTTCTGGACTGTCTTTGTGGGCAGCGGTACTTGTATAAAGCTGGTTGACATACGTCAGCCAGTCCTTTTCTGCTACTCCATTCTCTCTTGGTATTCCTCTGCTGTTGTGCTAGTGATGATTGTATTAGTTAGTAGTATAGGATAGAGTTGTGTACTGTTTGTAGGTGATGGTGGATATGTGTGGTAGTTGGGATAGTAGGGTGTGTAGATGTGGTTTGGTAGTGCAGGCTGGTACATTAACCTGTGCATAGTGTTGTGCGTGGTGTACATTTGGTGCGAGTGTGTTGCTCCGTTTGTGGATGTGGATGGTGTTGGCTGGGTATTGCTAAATGGGAAAATGGGCAGCATTTCTGGGCCTAGTCCCGACCAGTCTCGAACAGGCTTAAACAGGAAACTGCCCTTGTCCTCTCTGCCCTTAGCAGAGACGCCCTAACCCTGGCCTTTTTTATAGCCCTAGAAATCAGATGACCCCTTCAGCCAATGGGAACCCTAGCCCCAACACTAGCCAATCACAACACTTGCCCTAAAATATAGAACCAATAGGAGACCAGGACATTACAGCCATCTTAGCCCTAGTCCAAGCACCCAATCCGTAAAAAAACCCCGATCTCTACATCCAAAGGCCCTAGCCCTACCAGTAGTCCCAAAACAAGTCCATGCAACCAATGGCACAGGTAGCCCTAGTCCCTACTTCCAATAGAAAGCCTAACCCTACTCTAAGTCCCACACATAGTCCAGCAACCAATCACACCAGAAGCCCTAATCGCTACTTCCAATTAAAGGTCTAACCCTAACCCTAGTCCCACCCTACTCCGAACAACCAATAACATAGGAAGCCCAAGTCCCTACTTCCAATAGAAATCCTAACCCCTTTCAAACATATTGCCACCATATGCAACCATAGATGAAATCACATCATTACCGGGCACTCAGACCTTCATCCTTTTGGAACCTGAAACTAGAGGCGGGTGTGTATTTACCTGTGTTTTAGTGCTGCACAAGAAATTAAAGGGGGGGGGGGGACGGAATGCTGGGAACCGCACCCTGTCCTTTTAAATTACATAACGGAGCACTACAGTATGCTAACAAAGGAACCTATTCCGCGGCCACAGGACATGCTGTCCCTTCCGCCCCTGCTCACCTTACCTCCGTCACTCACGATGACCTCGTCAAAAGCCCCCCAGCACCTTGCGACCCTCGTATGCACCTTTTTTCCTCTGCAACATGACTCCGGCTCTGCCCGAGACTGCAGGCTCCAGCCAGGAAAAGGGGACGTGAAGGCGGCGGATTCCACCGCGTGCCCTGGCTCCTCTGCGCCTGCCGAGTCAAGCATCTTTAATTGCGAACGGTCCTCTGTTGGTGGGGGACACCAAGGTGTTGCTTCCTGGTTCGCGACAGTGTGTTGGGCAGCAAGCAGGTAGACCCTCCTGGTCGTGGCGTAGCTGTAGGTACCGCTGCCCTCTCTTGCACGCTGTTCTGTGCACCGCCAACTGCTTCCAAAGTAAGCTGCGCTGGTCAAACTGCTGGTTGCGACGTGAGAGAATAGAGTCTTGCTCGCTGCTTCCAGTGCCATGCTGCCTCGTCCGTCACCTCCTCGGAAACAACTGCCAGGTACTTTTCTTCGATGCCAGCCGCATGCTGGTCTAGAGTCCGTCCGCTCTGCCGACTTTGACACTCAGCTGTACGGATCCCAGGGGCACAAACACCGGGCAGCAGGCACAAGTGGGGAAAAATCGTGCCCACGTGGAGCCTGGTGAGAGCTACACCGAACGGTAAGTGCCAGTTCAAAGATTGCTGACTCGAAAAGCCTTTTGTGCCGCTCCGCAGCTCCACGATGTAGTGCCCGCAACACCCCCCCCCCCCGGGCTGCTAAAACAAGCGTGGTACCGCAATGGCAGCCGCGTGTTTTGCGATGTGAAAGTAAACACGCAGCAGACTTTGCCAAAGGTGAGTGAGGTAAAAGAAGTCCGTAGGGAGTAATGAAGGAGAGTGTGTCACGCCGCTGGTAAAAAAATCAAATCCCGGTGGGCGTAGCCAAAAGGAGACAAGGCGGCAACAAGGAGGGACTAAGAAGCCTCCTTTACAATGAGAAGCAGCGTTTTGCATGCAAGAAGACGCAAACCAATCAAAAAGATGGGCGGGGCTTCAACTCCACCTCCGAGAGCTTTGGAATCTGTATTGATTCCAAGAAGCTCTCATATGACGAGACCAGCGCATGCGCGCTGTTTGCGCCAGCCGAGACCTAAAAAAAGAGTAACAATTTGAAAACGTTTTGCACATTAAGGAATTCTCTAAACTATTTGTCTCTTCAACCTGGGGTACAAGTTATCATCACAAAACTTGCCCTTCCCCTGGTCTATGGCTCTAAAGCACTTAATGGGGGGATGGCAGCTAGAGCCACCGAAAGCTCTATCATTGGCACATACCAGCGGGTCACCCATCATCTGTTCAAATAAGGCTTGAATTTGGATTACGTAGACAAAACCTAACCAGGCTGGGTGTGTATCTAAAAATGTGCCACAAAATGAAAAGAGCTCAGGAAGGTTCACTAAGCAACATCCTGTAGAAAGCAGTATCCGATGCAGGCAATACTCGAGCAAATGAAAATATTAAACTTGCCATGCAAGGATTTCAGATCAAACCACTATGAGCCCTAGCTCTTAGCCAGGCGGCTTTCAAAACGGCATAAAACTCTGGTTAAAAAACATTTCATGTGGACGGATAAGGCGCTGCTGTGGAAAAGATCACATGCATGGGTGACGATCGGATCTCACAGCTTCCTGAAGCCACAAGACTATCTAGGGGATTCTTTTGGGCTCAAGGCAAAGTTGAAGCTGCTTGGCTATCGACTGGGCAGTTTCACCACTGTACACAACTCCCCTGCTTGGTTAAAGACCATCCACAAGTCGGTATGTCACCTGAGGACATAACGCACATCATATGCACATACCCAGCGAAGATTGAGGAACGAAAACGCCTATTAAAGTATCTTTTTTATAAGGAAAGACATTTTTGTCAGCAGGCAGTAACTGTCTCTCTCCTAAGAGAGGACCTAGAGCTCAGTGAAAAATTCCAGAAGTTCATGGTCTTAGCTGGAGAAATAAAATTTGACACCACCACAGCCTCTGCAATCGCAAATGGCCTGCAATTTGAAATATGCATTTTAAAACTGCGAGCCGTTTTATAATCCCAGATAGCTGGTATATAAATGAATATTCACGGCACACTTGCACAGAACATGTTTACAAAATAATGCATTTGTTGTGCACTCTGCTGTGTGTCTAAAAAAAATGGCATAACCGTTATATAAATGCTGTTTTAAGGCGCGTTTGCACAGAAATTGTTTACAAAACAACTCTTGCTGATAGCAACTGAATTCTCGGCACAAAACAGTGCAATCATTAACATTTGATGTAATAATGGTATTTTAAGGATGGATAAGTAGTACAGTGGTTTTACCTGATGGCGTTGCTGTATTTGATTTTACTTGTAAAAGTTTTTATTGACTGATCAATAAACGCAATCATTCATTCCTTTTGACATCAAGAAAAGTGTATGGCATTGGTGGGATTTTCAGACTAATCATAACAGCAGATCTGGTAGATCAGGTGAAGGCAGAACCTCATCCTGTGCATATTGTCTTTGTACTGGATCACCTACTGACATCCCAGTGAACCTTAACTCATCTTTAACCTACGTTTTTGCAGGGAATTGCATTGTAGTTGTATACTTGTATGAATCTTATAATGGTAGTAGGATTGCCAATTGTTTTTACTATGGTTAACATCACACAGCAGTATATTTTGTTCTCTATATGTGGTGTTCACGAACCTCATCACAAGTGTGCATACCTTTGAAGCTAACACACAGTAAAGTTGAGAGATGTAACTGATGCTCACAGAACACGGTTTTAGTTTGTGATGTGTAAATTTTGAACATTTGAATTGGCTTATTTTTGTGACCCAACAGAAAATGGAGTAAGTGAGTTTGGGTGACATTTAGGATTTTCCGATTTTGTTGATGACTTCATTTGATGTTCGTGAACATTGAAATATATTAGTTATTTGAACAAAGTATGTGTGTGTGTGTGGTAGTTTAAAGACTTTGGACCAGCACTAGTGTGAATGTGCTTTGCCTATGCTGGCTTTTTTCTGTGTTCCTTTAGATGGTGGTGAAAATTGCAGTAGCTTGGTTTTCAAACCCCAATATAATTTGCAAAGAAGTAGGTTTTATGTGTTAGGTGCTGCAGATGGATACATAAGAACATGGGCTCCACTCCCTCCAGATTTCTGCATATTTGTTATAAAGCTGGGTCAGCTCTCCACTGCTGCTAGAACTCGAACGCTCCACTCAAGCTCACACATTGAACAGTTTTTGTCAACTTTCAAATCATTTTTCACAATTTTTGCCTCATTCTAACTATTTTTTCTTCCAACATTTGCCTCCCTCTAACTCGTTTTTCTACCAACTTCTTTCTCCTCCTAACTTGTTTTTTTGCAGCTTTTGTCTCCTAGCTTGTCTTGCCAACGTTTTGCCTCCTTCTAACTCCTTTTCTTCCAACCTTTTCCTTCCTCTAAACCACATTTTCTCCATTTACCCACTTTCTCAGCTCGCTTTGGCACTGCTCTCCCTACCACTGACCCCACCGATGCCCGTCACAAGAACCTACTTAATCAAGGCTACAGCGCAACCCCATTGAGCAGCTCCCCCCTGCTACTGCAGTTTGAGTGCTCCGATCGCGCTCCCACCTTGTACTGCTTCTGCCAACTTTCAAATCGTTTTTGCTAACTTTTGCCTCCTTCTAATTTCTATTTCTCCCAGCTTTTGCCTCCTCCTAGCTCAATTTTGCCAAATTTTGCCCCCCAACCTGCTTGAGGAGTACATTTCCACCACATCTCTCCACTGCTGCTGCAATTCGAGCGCTCCACTCGAGCTCACATGTCGAACAGTTTCTGCCAACTTTCAAATAATTTTTGGAAACTTTTGCCTCATTCCAACTCATTTTTCTCTCAACGTGCGCCTCCTAAGGGGCGTAGCTAAGGAGCCGTGCATGGCGGAAGCGTGAGCTCGGAGCTCCGTGCCGGCCCGACATTTATCAGCCACCCCCTGAGGTGCCCAAGGTCGGAAACACATTGGCAAGGACCAGACAACACTAGTATCCACGGTGGCTGGTCCTGATGATTGCGCAGGCAACAGAGAGGTGGCGAAGCCGGCGAATCCCGGTCAACCGCTGGCGCCCGCAATGGTCGCAGTGCGGAGCCACGTCTACCTCCGTAGCTTGAGCTGAGCCAGAGAGCACGGACATGGAGGCCCATAGCAGGCAGAGGAGAGGTGTGAGGGCAGTCTGATCCGTGAGACCGCAGCAGACATAGCAGCGCAACACCGTACCCATCACATGGTACGCGCAGTGAGGCGGGGAGGAGCGGGCCCGATCCAGTCGGAGAACGACTGGGCATCCTCTGGATGCCACCACAGAGCGAAGACTACAGAGGTAGCATGCGGATCACCGGACCGTGCCTTCCCCCCCTTGCTCGAGTGCCCTGGAATAGGACCGGGCAAAACACGGAGGCCCCGCACATGCAGGACTGGCCTATGTTAGTGACAGGACGTAGCCCTGGCGGATCTGAACTGCAAAAGGCTATGACCTGCAAGACGTTTCCCAGAATCACAGACTGCACCCTGTAGCGCGGAGGAGCCTGGGCCTTGGTGGGCCTATTGCGGGCCTAACTGGAAACTGAGTGCGCACAGTCGCTTGCACCACTGTAGGCACTGCAGCGGAGGAGCAGAACCCATGGCTGACCGTTGCCCTGGGTTCGGGTTGTTGTTCACCGTTGGGGGTTAATTTCTTTTTCTTGGTTTGTTTGATTGCAGGGGAGGGCGAGTGTGTGCAGGCAGAGTGTGGGGGCGTCCACCCTATGGGCGCCACAGGGCACATTTTTCCGGAATGGGGGCACACCTAATGGTCTGAAGTTCCCCAAGTGCAACATCCGGGGATGGGATCGATGTCCAAAAGACACTATATATTCCCATCTGAGGTGCAGGGACATACATATTGCATTTCTTCAGGAGACACATTTGAATACGGAGGAGGCTGGGAGGTTGAAGAAGAGGTGGCGGGCCAGATATTTGCGACCACCTACTTGGCCTTCGCCAGGGGAAGGGCGATCCTTTGGGTGAGGCCTGGGGTCCCCTTTGCCCTCGACCGCTCATAGATCGATATGGACGGGCGGTACATCCTGCTGGCGGGGCATATGGTTACCCTGGGCACGGTTTACGTTACTAATCAGGACCAAATCGGCTTCCTCGAGTCATTCTCTGCCTCCTTAGCTCACTGTCACACAGGCTCCCTTATACTGGGGGGTGACTTCAATTGCGTGGCAGACATCGCAACAGACCGCTCAAACCCTCCCCTGGCGAGGACGCAACTACAATGCACAGCAGCTGGCTTTCAGTCCTGGATATCTGACTGGGGATTAGAGGACACCTGGAGACTGCAGCACAGGGCATATAGGGAGTATTCCCTCTTCTCACCGGTCCACCAGGTTCATACTAGATTGGACACATTCCTCTTCTCCCCAACCCTTAACGGCCTGGTCCTGCACACTGAATACCTAGGGCAGACACTATTAGATCACAGCCCACTGCTTCTAGTACTCCAGCCACTGGGTCGCTGCCTTCCGATTCCCACTTGGGAGCTAAACCCGGCACTGCTTAACGACGGCCCTTTTCGAGCTTCCCTGTCCTCGCTAAGTGAGGAGTACTTCCCCACCAATGCTGGCACCGCCTCTTGGGCACAGGTGGAGTGGGAGGCATTCAAGGTGGTGGTGAGAGGCCACTGCTTGGCCCAAGCGTGTGGGGCACACAGGGAACTGAATAAGGTACTCCTAGACTTTGAAGGGACAAATCGTAGATTGGACAACTGGCAAGGTACAGACGACTCAGCCCAGGCGTCCTTGCAAGAGGCACGGACTCAATATAATGACGCGTTGGGTAGATTATGGTGCTACAGTTACAAAGACTACCTGGACAAGGTGTAGAGGGGGTAATGCCTTTCACACATTTGGGCCTGGACACGAGCGAGGTGGTGCACATCCCTGAGGTCATTAATGACTTCTTTCTACAATACTATGAACAGTTGTGTAGCGCCCAACAATGCCCCCCCCCTGCCAGATATACAGCACTTCTTAGCGCCCCTGCGGCTCCCTACGTTGGAGGAAGAGGATAGGGAGGCCCTGGGTGGCCACATCTCCGTCCACAAAGTCAAGGCAGCGATAGCGGCCTTGGCACCCGGAACCGGTTGAGTTCTACCAGCGATTCACCGATACACTGTCCACACGTCTGGTGACTTTATATGCGGAAGGTTTTGAGGGAGGGGGAGGCATTCCGGATTCCACCCAATCAGCACTTGTGATACCACTTCCCAAGTCCAAATAGCCAGACGCAGGAGTCAGGGACTACCGTCCCTTCTCCATGCTCAACCTGGATTTCAAGATCCTGAGTAAAGTGTTGGCGGGCAGGCTACTTCCACGTATGAAGGCCCTGATCTACACGGACCAAAACGGGTTAATCCCCTCACTTAGCACCTCTTACTATCTTCGCAGACTCTATTCTGTGCTCTACCACAAGGAAGCGCCCGTGCTCCAGCAAGTGGCAATGTTGTCGGTCGACTTAGAGTAGGCATTCGACACACTGTCCTGGGAATAGCTCTTTGAAGTGATGCACCGCTTGGTTCTAGGAGATGACTGGGGCGGTGGGTGCGACTCCTTTACACAGCACCCACGGCGTGTGTCAAGATAGGCCGAACCATATCTAGGGCATACAAGATCTCACGGGAATCCCTGGAGGGTTGCCCCCCCGGCCCTTTTCCACGCTGGCTGTGGAACCTTTCGCTGAACGGTTTCGCTCAGCGGGAGAGGGCTCAGACTGACTCTGGGCGGACGGCACCACCACATCTCATTATATGCAGACGATCTACTGCTGTATCTTACAGAGGCAGTCGAGGGGGATGCGGTAGCTCTGCGGGTCCTGGGCGACTTCGCTATCCTCTCGGGCCTGAGGGATAACAGAACCAAGACCTTCCTGTTCCCTATAGCTGGACCCCTGCCCATACCGGAGGCATTGCTGAACGATACACTCTGGGCGCAGCGCACTTATAATACCTGGGCTTTAACATTTTTCATGACCTAGAGGATCTGAGGGGCGGAAACCTGGGTCGAGCTCTGCACTCCCTCCACTCATGCTTTCAGTTCTGGTGCACACTGCAACTGCCCATACATGGCCAGGATCACACTATCCAAAATGGTTATGTTGCCCCGGCTGTTGTACTACTTCATAAACCTACCGGTCTTGATGCCAAGAAGCTGGTTCCGACGCCTGCACTCACTCCTGCGGCACCTGGTCTGGGGAGATGGGCGCCCAAGAGTGTCCCTGCAGCGCCCTATGTCAGAAGGGAGGTCTCGGGGTACCTAACTTAGAGTACTACATGCTGGCCGCCCAACTACAATGATTAGCGCAGTGGATGGAAGGAGTGAACGAGGAGGGAATGTGCCTGACAGACCCAGCGCTGAGACGCGGTGGATAATTACGAAACTCCTGCAACCGCCCTCCCCATCCCCTCCGGCTCCCTACTCCAGACCACAGCCTTCCAGACGTGGGGCAGATGCTGAAGAGTTCGACAACACAGTGCAAAATACTCCCCCCATGCTACCCCTGGTGGGGTTGCCGCATGGAGAACCACAAACTACATTCACCAGCTGGCCAGGTGGTCAGAGGCCGGGTTGGAAAACGTCGGGGATTGCTACCTGGAAAAGGAATGTATTCCAATCGCAGACTTGGCGGAAGATAGTGGACTTCCCACCGGCCAGTTTCTGATCCACGAGGCACTGACGTCCACCTTTACACGATTATGGAGAACTGGCAGGGCGGAACCTGATACGCACCCTGTCCTACACGCGCTGCTCACCCTTGGCACGGCGGGCGACCTGGTGAAATGGCTGCATGTTGCACTTGTGGAGGCTTCCACCGGCCCCCCTCAACGGACTGTGGGCATGCTGGGAAAGGACTGGTGACCGGCCCCTTACAGATACTGAATGGCGCAGAGTTCTGCGCTACGCAGGGAAGGTCTCCCGGAACACCTGGTTGAAAAACTGAATTCAACTACACCCACATGACACCACATAAGACTTAACGTGATGTACGGAGGGGAGGTGCGACAGTGTCCCAGGTGTGCCCGCCCGGATGCTGACTTCGCCCACATGACCTGTGAATGCCAGTGGATGCGCACTTACTGGGAGGCGGTATAGATCAAGGATGTGCTTGGAAGGGAATTGGCCCTGACCATCCAGACATGTCTGCTGGGTCTCTTCCCTAGGCCACCTAAACGTAAATTAGGAAACCGCTTGATAGACCTCGTGCTGAGCCTTGGCAAGCATAGGATAGCCATGGAATGTAAGTCACCCAGAGGGCAACAGATAGCGGTCTGGAACAGAAATGTCATTGCGTGGGCTGGTGAGGAGGGCAGAGCATAGATGTGGGAGGAGGCTAAGGGAGTTAGATTGCGCCCAATAGCAGAACAATGGAGAGAGGCACTGGCAGAATGGGAGACTCCGATGGGAGCCAGCAGTGAAGAGGGAGACACAGAGGTAGACAACCATATAGATGCCAGGGCTGATACCCAGCGCGTGAAATCTCCCAATGCCCTAAAGCATGGAACCAGACAAAGTGAGGTTCAGAAGTGAACAGACCTCGTCTGTATTAGTACAGGTGTAGGAATTATGGAGGCTGGGGGTGGGGAGGGGGTTTTTCTCCTGATACGCCCGTTCTTGAGAAGTTTCACGACCCATTCTCCAATGTATGTAGAGGACTAGGTGCACGCACACCACTCCTCTGCATGAGTAGTTTAGTTATCACCAATTCCTTTTTCTATTCATAGTCTTATTTTCTCCCCCCCGCAATTGGCCCCACTTTATTATCAGAGTCCAAATAAAGTATTTGGTATGTAAAAGTATACAACATTACAGAATTGAATAATGGTTGACCGATGGTGGAATAACCCCCCCCCCCCGACTATTCTATAAATGTAACAGATGAGACGGAGCGGAGCATGCACTCCAAAATATAGCCGAATATTGATGGTGCACCATGTTTTGTTTCTTTGGTTATTCTTTTTGCATCCAATGTATAATGAATAAAAAATGCCTATAAAGGGGGCGTGGCTTGGCCGCTGAGCGGGATGGCTGCCTAACCTCGCAGCTCCGCCGGCCGGCCGCATAATCCGTTCAATTATCCGATCAAATCACGTAGCATTTCGGATCTACCTACGCCCTGAGCTTGAGGTGACCTCCGGCTTCGATCGGTGAGTGTTTGGCAGACGGGACATTCGCTACTCCGAAGGAAACACCAACTCTCTCCTGTATCGGGAGAGAGGCCTACGCGGCTGCCTAAGACCGGGGACTGGAGTGTCGCGAGCCTTCGGAGACGAGTTTGTGCTACGCCTGTGAGGGTTCCCGGACTCTGTGCAGCGGACAGTGCGCGAGGGTCACAGTTTACTGCGAGCTCGCCTGAACATCTGCACGACGCACTACATGTTTTGGGGACCAATTGAACTGTTTGCTGTAACGGTGAATTTTAAGACGAGTGGCGCCTACGGTTGACGCATTTGAGTCTCCCGACCGTGAAGCTACGCGGCGGAGCGCCTTGCTGATCTCGCAGAGAACTAAAATTGGGAAGCCGCCCTGCCTTGCTTCTCAGGGTGCCTGGGTGCCCGCAGCTGAGATTGCGCGGATCGGAACCTCCCTGCTCGTGGCCAGCGGCGGATGCCGCCATTTTTGTTCACCGGCGCCCACAGACGGGGGTGTTGTTCCGCTTGCTCTCTTTGGAACTCTGCTGCCACGGTGCTGTCCGAGAGTGAGAGGACAGTATTGCTGGACCTGCTACAAGGCACCATACAGTACGCTACCCGCTAGATGTGGAGAATGACGCTGTGAACGCCAAATATTGACCTCATCTCATATCTGCACAGTGCACGACCTTTTGGTGTCAACTGCTGCGCCTGGGTCAGCGGTGGCTGTTGGAGGGTGCAGATAAGGAAATTCAGTGACTACTGCGTCATTGCGGACTGGGAGCCAACGCTCTGCCGTACGCTGCTGCAGCGGCCATTTTGCGAGGTGCATGCAGCTCTGTTAGCGGCTCTGAGTCCTTCACCTTTGCGAAAATCTTTTTCCCGCTCTGGGGTGCTCTCGCCACGGACGTCTGCCTGAGGTCCCACCATGGGGAAGCCGGACACTCGACAGCCCAGAATAACTTTCGATAGAACCAAACCGCCTAAATCGTCCGACCCGGGGGGTGCGGACAAGGAATCTGCAGAGGACATGGCGACTCAGCTACCTGCAGCGGACGTGCGAACAATGTTTGAGGAACTTCAGTCCGGTTTGCAAAGCATTGATGCCAAAATGGACACCATGGCCGCTCGCATGGACAGCATCACGAAACGCATGGATAAACAGGACGGTAGGGTGAGTGTTCTGGAAACACGCGTCACTGAAACCGAGGAGGGCCAGACCGAACTGGACAAAAAAGTGAGGGGCATGGATAAAGTGTTGGCCCTGATACAACAGAAGAATGAGGATTTGGAAGCGAGGTCCCGTCGAAACAACGCACGGATTACAGGAATAGCGGAATCCACAGACATATCAAACATGGAACGATACGTTGAAGAAATGATGAAGGACCGGTTTGGTGACGAACTGTCCCCTATGTTTCTGGTGGAGAGAGCACACAGGTCTTTGGGTCCTAAGCCTAAACCGGGGGCCCCACCCAGGCCGATCCTGGCCCGGATCTTTAACTACAGAGATCGTGATGCGATACTGCGCCTTGCACGGGAGAAAGAGAAAATTCAGTATCGGGGTAATGAATATGCTACTTACCAGTATGCATCTGTTCTTGGCATGTAGGGCTGCTAACATTCATATCTTAGCATTAGATCGCCGCCTAGTGTTGGGCTCGGATGATTGCACATTGTTGTCCTGGAAGAGTCTTCGAAGTATCCTGAGATAGGTGGCTCCTCCCCTGGACTACAGTGCGCATGGGCATCGGCTCCATCCCCAGATTGTTTTTCGCCATTGTGGCAGAAGATGGAGTGAAAAGTGTAAAGGATGTCCATGCTAATGAGTAAATACAATAGTATATCTGCAGCTGCGACAGGCACCGGGGAGGAGGGCGGGCGATATGAATGTTAGCAGCCCTACATGCCAAGAACAGATGCATACTGGTAAGTAGCATATTCAGTTCGAGGCATGTGGGCTGCTAAATTCATATCTTAGCATAGAATACATAGCAGTCCCTCCATCAGCGGCGGTTGCCCGTGCCAGCTGCAGAAACCTGAAAAAGTGTTTTGAGAACAGCCTGTCCTACAGCAGCTTGCTGTTTGGAATGCACATCAACACAGTAGTGTTTTGTGAAGGTGTGTGGTGTGACCCACGTGGCTGCTCTGCAAATGTCCTCTAAAGGAATGTTCCCCAGGAAAGCCATGGATGCCCCCAGTTTGCGTGTGGAGTGCGCTCTGGGGGGTATTGTTAAAGTGCGCTTTGCTTTTTGATAACATATCTGGATGCACTTAACAATCCACCTGGCTATCCCTGCCTTGGAGATTGGGTTGCCTTTGTGTTGTGGTGCGAAGGCAACAAAGAGTTGTTTTGTCTTTCGAAAGTGTTGTGTTCTGTCTATGTAGTACATCAACGCCCTTCGTACATCTAATGTATGGAGCATCCTTTCCGCCACCGTTTGCGGGTTTTGAAAGAATGCTGGTAAGTCAATGGTCTGGTTTAGATGAAACTGTGACACCACCTTAGGAAGGAATTTAGGGTTAGTGCGTAGCACTACCCTATTTGGGTGAATTTGAATGAATGGCTCTTGTATTGTGAGCGCTTGCAGCTCACTGACACGCCTCAGAGACGTAATAGCTATAAGGAAAGCCACTTTCCACGTAAGGAATTGGAGCTCACATGAGTGCAGTGGCTCAAATGGTGGTCCCATCAGTCTGGTGAGAACGACGTTGAGGTTCCACACCGGAGCTGGTGGAGTCCTTGGGGGAATGACTCTTTTCAGACCTTCAAGGAAGGCTTTAATGGCGGGCACTCTGAAGACAGAGAGGTGCTGCCTGTTCTGAAGATAAGCCGCTATGGCGGATAGATGTATCCGAATGGAAGTGTACGCCAGATTGCACCTGTAGAGATGCAACAGATAGCAGATGATGTTGGGGATAGATGCATCTAGTGGGTTGATGTCATTAGATGTACAGTAGATGACAAAACGCTTCCACTTAGCAGCATAGCATGCTCTAGTAGTTGGTTTCCTCGCCTCCTTGATGATGCTCATGCATTCTGGAGGTAGGTTAAGGTACCCAAACTCTAGGACTTCAGGAGCCAGATCGCCAGGTTGAGCTGTTGCGGATCTGGATGCTGAATTTCTCCATGGTTCTGCGTCAAAAGACTGGGCGTGAGGCGCAGTCTTTGATGCGGTACCACTGAGAGTTCGAGGAACGTGGTGTACCAAGCCTGGCGCGCCCACGTTGGAGCAACTAGGATGAGGGTCATCTCGTGTTGCCTTAGCTTTCTTGCGACCAGCGGTATTAGGGGGGCTGGCGGAAAAGCGTACGCAAATTTGCCTGACCAGTTCATCCATATCGCATTTCCCTGCGACTGTGGGTGAGGGAACCTGGCGGCAAAGTGTTGGCATTTTGCGTTCTCTTTTGTGGCAAACAGGTCTATCTCCGGATGACCCCACTGCTGGAAGTACGGGTGGAGGACAGATGGGTGTAACTCCCACTCGTGCATTTGATGGCTGTACCTGCTGAGCAGATCCGCCATCTGATTGTCCTTCCCTGGGAGGTGTTCTGCCATGAGGAAAATGTTCCTCTGAATGGCCCACTTCCACATGCTCTGAGCCAGGTGAGACAGCTGTGGTGAGTGGGTGCCTCCCTGCTTTTGGATGTAGTACATCGCGGTCATGTTGTCCGTCCGGACTAGCACGACCTTGTTGCACAGATGTACAATGAAGGACTTGAGCGCCATGAAGATTGCCATCAGTTCCAGATAGTTGATGTGCATCTTCTGTTGTTGCGTTGTCCATAGTCCCTGCACCGTGAAGTCGAGCACATGAGCTCCCCATCCCTGGAGAGATGCGTCCGTTGTCAGGACAATCTGCGGCACAGGCTCTTGGAACAGTCGGCCCTTGCAAAGGTTGTGTGGAGTCCACCAATGCAGAGAGTCGTATGCCCGACTGGTAACCAACACTAGGTCTGTCAATTGGCCACGAGCCTGTGTCCACTGATTCGCTAAGCACTCCTGGAGCGGGCGCATGTGTAGACGTGCGTGAGGGACTATGAAGATGCAGGAGGCCATCATGCCTATCAACTGCATGAACACTCTCGCTGGCAGCGAGTGTCGTGGCCTGAACCTTTGGATCAGGGCCTGCATGCTGTCTATCCTGACTTGGTTTGGCTGAGCCATGGCCGTCAGGGTGTTGATCGTTGCACCTAGGAACTGCCGGATATGTGCCGGCTGAAGGTGCGATTTTGGGTAGTTTAGGGAGAAACCCAGATCGTGAAGAAGGTGAATTGTAGTTGACATGTCCGCGGCGCACTGCTGCTCTGACTTGGCTTGTACGAGCCAGTCGTCTAGGTAGGGGTAGACATGGATGTTCTGCCTCCTGAGGTGCGCCGCTACTGTCGCCAGACACTTGGTGAACACCCTCGGGGCTGTTGTGACTCCGAAGGGTAGGACCTTGAACTGGTAGTGTTTTCCTTGAATAGTGAACCTGAGGTATTTTCTGTGTGACGGGTGTAGTGGAATATGGAAATACGCATCCTTGAGATCTAAGGTTGCTAAGAAGTCCCCTTGGTTTAGCAAGGGAAGAATCTGTTGCAGCGTAAGCATGTGGAAATGTTCTGATAGTATGTACAGGTTGAGGGGGCGTAGATCTAGAATGGGTCTGAGAGATCCGTCCTTCTTTGGAATAAGGAAGTACAGGGAATATACCCCTGTTCCTTTCTCTCCCACCGGCACTTGCTCGATTGCTCCCTTTTGCAGCATCACCACTACTTCCTGCTGCAATAAGAGCAAGTGCTCTGCGGACATAGGCCTTTGCCTTGGCGGGATGTTGGGTGGAGTGGACTTTAATTCTAGGCAATAACCATACTGGACTAGTTGTCGCACCCACCTGTCTGTGGTGATGTTTTTCCAGACGGGCAGGAACTGCTGCAGTCTCCCCCCGACAGGTGTTAGGTGGTCGGGGGGCAGTGACAGAGAGTCACTGTTTGCTTGGAGTAGAGGAGCGGGGGTTGTTGTTTCCTCTGCCGCGACCTCTGTTGCTGTTATTCCTGTAACCTCCCTTGTTCTGTTTTGTGAAAGAGGATTGTGCCCCACCTTTCGAGAACTGGGATTGTTGACCCATTTGTCCTCTGGTGACCCCACGTGCGCCTGAGCGACGAAAATTGCTGCCACGAAACTGTTGTGACTGCAGGGCCCCCATGGATTTAGCAGTTTCCGTGTCCTTCTTTATTTTCTCTAGGGTGGTGTCAACATCTGGACCAAACAGACTATCAGGATTGACCGGCTGATTAAGAATTGTTGTCTGAATATCCGGTTTAAAGCCTGAGATGCGTAGCCACGCCTGTCGTCTTAGCATAACACTAGTGTTGACAGCCCTAGCAGCTGTATCTGCAGCGTCAAGCGCACACTTGATGGCTGCGTTTGAGATGAGCTTCCCCTCGTTAATGAGCAGTTGTGTGGCTTCCTGGAACTGTGGAGGCAGGTGTTGTACAACCTGTTCTAGGGTGTCGTAGTGCGCCCTATCGTAACGCGCCAGGAGCGCTTGTGTATTGGCGATGCGCCAAAAGTTTGCTGCCTGTGCAGCTACTCTTTTGCCCCCTGCCTCTAGCACTTTGGACTCTTTATCCGGGGGAGGAGCTTCACCCGTTGTCTGGGAGTTGGCACGTTTCCTGGCATTGGCAACCACAAGAGAGTCCAGTGGCAATTGTCCCCGGATGTAGGCGGGGTCCGCAGGTGCAGGCCTATACTTCTTTTCAATGCGAGGGTTGACCACTCTCGCTCTTGTAGGCTCCTTAAAAATGTCCCCAGCATGTTTGAGGACACCTTTTAGCATAGGAAGTGTTTTTACTGTCCTTTCAGAGATGGCAAAGGTGTCGAAAAGGAAGTCTTCCTCAACCGGGTCGGCATGCATGTCCACATCATGATTGGCTGCCGCCCTTTCAAGTAGTGCATGAAAGCCTGCTGAGTCCTCAGTCGGGGATGCACGTGCATTAAAGAGCTGCGGGTCCTGGCCCACACCTTGGGTGTTCTGGTCACCAGTGTCATCGTATGAATCCGGTTGTACATCAGGTTCATCGATAGGGAAATTGTACTGCTCATCCTCATCATACCCCTCACCCACAGAGTGCTCTGGGGAGGGAGTAGGGCTCCGTCTTGGAGGAGGCTGGATTGGTTCCGTGAGGCCTGAGGCGTCAAGGGGCACCCTCTTTTTCTTCAGTGGGATGATGTAGGAGTCCACTGGCTCCGAAGTGATTTTCCTTTTATAGAGGGTCAGCTTGCCTGTTGCAGCGTCGATGAAATGCTCTGAATCGTCTTCCGATTCGAGTACCCGACGTGGAAGAGGGTCAGCCCGGCGAAGAAACTTGTTTCGGAGCCGATTTTGTTGAAAACGCTTTCGGCGCCTCCTTAGGTGGCAAGAGAAAAAGGAGTTTTCCAGAAGGCTTTGCCGGAGTGTCCTTTTGCGGCTGCGGCGATGGTATCGGAGCCGATGGGGCAAAGGCTTTCTCCCTGATTCTCTGCAGTGACTCCGCAATGAGGGACGGTTCACTCCCCGTGGGTTTCGTCGCCGACAAGGATGCTTTGATCGGTCCCTCGGATCCGACGTCTTTGTGGGCCTTGTGCGCTTTGGGCGCGGAACCCGTCTTCGGCACCGCCGATTCTTGAGGCTGGGGCGCAGACTTCTTGTGCGTAGCCTCTTTGGAGCCGACCTTGGCGGGCTTGGACGGCGTCGTAGCCGCTGATCCGTGCCGACCATCTTTCTTGGAGGACCCCTCCTCGGGCGTCGGTTTCGATTTTGCAGCATCGGAATCGACAGACTTCTTCGGCTTCTGCGGACCGGAGGTCGACGGAGCCGATGGGGTGACGGGCACCGTTTTCTTCACCGGCACGGCAGCCATCTTCGGGACACTCGAGTCCTTAGGTTTCAGTTTCGTTTTCGGGTCGGCCATTTTAGGTGTGGTCGATCCCGACGGTTTCAGTTTCGGTTTCGAAACAGTGTGCCCAGCAAGTGAGTCCGTAGCCGGGCCTGAAGGCGGGGCTGTGGCTTGCGGCAACGGGTCCTGGGTAAGGCCGACAGGCGATCCCGTGTCCCGGTCGGTATCTTCGTAACCTTCGGGGCAGAGCTCGTCCCCCGAGCTGTCTGCCGCGGCCCCATAAATCTCATCGTCGTCTCCTACCTCTTCGACGTATTCGAGGTCTTGACCCGCGACTCCGTCGTCGTCTCCCGGATCCGCTTCGACCTCCGTCTCCGGTGGGGAGATTTGTAGATGGTGACCCTGGACCTCTTCGTCCTGGTCGCCGAAGATGTTCTCCGGATCCGGGGCCGCTTGCCTAGCTTCCAAGCGCACCGCGCGCCGAAGCTTGAGAGTTTTCTTTGATCGGAACTGTGCACAGGCCTTGCACTTTCCGTCGTCGTGGTCAGGCGAAAGGCACTTGTTACAGACGGGGTGTAGATCAATGTGTGGGTACTTGGACCCACAGCGCGGGCAGTACTTAAACGGGCTCCGCTCCATGTCCGAAAAGGCTTGCAGTCGTGTCGCGATGAGAAGGCCTCAAAGTTTAGAGAGCGAAGAAAACTCCGCTTATTCCGGCTCCAAGAGACGGAAGACTCGAGACCGTGCGCAGACAATACCGACGCAAGAAAATCGAGGCCTTTTGGCCGCTAAAAGTTAGTTTTACTTGGTTCCGACAGTAATACGTCGAGACCACATCCGAACCCAATGGCGGAAAAAAACAATCTGGGGATGGAGCCGATGCCCATGCGCACTGTAGTCCAGGGGAGGAGCCACCTATCTCAGGATACTTCGAAGACTCTTCCAGGACAACAATGTGCAATCATCCGAGCCCAACACTAGGCGGCGATCTAATGCTAAGATATGAATTTAGCAGCCCACATGCCTCGAACTGATATAGCTATGTACCCGGACTTTACCCTACAGGTGCAAGCGGCTCGCAGGGAATTTGTTCCAGCCAAAAAGATTTTTCAACAGACCGGCACGAAATATGCCCTCATTTACCCTGCCAAGTTGCGGGTTCAAGGCCCAGATAGGTCCTCATACTTTGTGTACGCAAAGGCGGCGCTCCAGTATGCAAAACAACTGGTCAAGGAACAGAAACAGCGTTCGACTTCGGAGAATCGAGACTCTGCTGACCGGCTCAGCGATGTTGAGTGAATCAACTGACCTTATCCTTTCTTTTGAGCTACATTCCTTACGATGGTGCTGAGGAGAACTGCAAAGTGATAGGCTGATGTCACTAAGATACCAATCACCATCTTTGGGGATCGATTGTGGTCACGTGAGTCGAGCCATCCTCTGTATGTGTATTTGCACGTTATGTGCGTGGGTGGGTCCTCGAGATGCGGTGTTGCAGCCGATGGCTCGGCCACCCTGCCAAAAGTGCAGGGGTTGAAGGTGGTCACCCTGCGTACCCTCTGGGATGATTCCCGAACTCTGGTCTTTGTTATGGTTGGGTATGTTGATGGGTGGGGAGGGGGCGTCATCACGACCTGATTGGGGGGTTGTTGCGGGTGGGATGGGGGGAACCTTTGGCTTAGCAGTTTGAACTTATCAGAAAGAAGAGAAGATATAATCATCATTGTTGACAAGTCAAGCTTTTGTATAACTTTGGTATGGAGGCTACTGGTGAAACCGCATGCTATAAGAAAATGTGGACAGTACAAATGTTTATCGTTGCTTGTCGCATCCTCTACTGAGGGACTAGAAGATGAATAATTTAAACCTGGAATGTACAAGTGGGAATGTGTGTCCGTGAACGTGATGGAAAACAATGTCTATTGCTCAACCGTGAAGTTTTTAACGTGTGTTACCTGGAATGTGCGCGGTATGAATGATCGTAGAAAAGCGAGACTGATACATTCCTACTTGCTGCGTAAGGAGGTAGACATATGCCTCTTGCAGGAAACACACCAAGCCACTTGCAGGAAAACTACCATCCCCCATCTACATGGTAGATGGGGGATGGTAGTTGAGGCTCCTTACTCTAACTACGCTAGAGGTGTGGCTGTTCTGATGCGTAAGGGATTACAGTGGTCCACTCACACAGAAATCATTGACACAGAGGGCAGATTCATAATTTTGCTCGGCACACTGTTTGGTACACAAACCTTGATAGTAAATGTATATGGCCCCAATACCGACAGTCCCTCTTTTTTCCACACTGTATGGCATAGGGCCCAGTTATGTGGTAGCGCGGCGCTCCTGTGGGGAGGTGACTTTAACGTGGCACTCTCCCCAGCTGATGACAGACAGGGGGCTTCCCGAGAACACCATCCGAGGGAGGCCGCCACCTTGACTGACATAATAGATGACGCTGCGTTGGTCGACTCCTGGAGAGCCCTACACCCTGGGACTCGAATGGGCACCTGTGTAACCGCATACAGAAACGCTTGGTCGCGTATACACTATTGGCTGCTTTCGAAAGATTTACACACTCGCATCATAGAGGCTGATATACTACCGAGATCCATCTCAGATCACGCACCAGTTAGGATTTGCATAACGATCCCGCAGGCTTACGCGAGACCCTTCAGCTGGAGGTTCCCGTCCCGTGCTCTGCTGGACCAGGTGTTCCGTGAGGAACTCCGTGAGAAACTTACGGAGTACTTTGAACTCAACGAGGGCTCTGTGGACTCGCCGGGAGTGTTGTGGGAGGCGTTCAAGGCTGTTGCTAGGGGCCACTGCATGGCTCTCAAAACAGGGGTTCTCAGATCCATACGGAGCACACTGGAAAGCCTGGAGAAAGAACTTGTGAAACTTGAGGAGGAGATTGCCAGGTCCCCGAACCCATCGACTCAGGGACCATTCAGGGATACACTGACTAAATATCAGGAAGAGGCAGAAAGGGAAACAGCCTTTCTCAATAAGTATACGCTAGCTAGGAGATATGGAGAGGGTGAGCGAGCCGGGAAGACGTTAGCGGCATTGCTACGTACACCCAAGGGCGCGGGATTCATTACAGAACTAACAGACACAAGTGGTGTTACCGCTCGGACCCCACGGGACATACTACACACCATGACAGCTTTCTATAAATCATTGTACACATCTCAGACAAGTCCGGCGGCCTCGGATATAGAGACATATCTCAATACGATTAGCCTGGCTTGGTTCAATGATGGGGCGAGACAATATATGGATCTTCCGTTTAATGTGGAGGATAACCGAGCTGTGATCACGAGTATGCCGGCGGATAAGGCACCTGGCCCGGATGGCCTAACAGCAGCCTTTTATAAGGAATACATCGACATCATAGCCCCCCGATTACACAGGGTCTTCCAGGAAGCTGTAGACAACGGGGTGCTGCCACCCACGCTCCGTGAGGCCATGATAATCACGTTACTCAAGCCGAACAAAGATCCGACCTGTCCGGATTCCTACCGACCCCTCTCACTCAAACTTGGACGCCAAAATATATGCCAGACTCTTGGCCGACAGAATGAAACCCATGCTGCCCCAAATAGCATTGTGCGACCAGTCCAGCTTCGTGCCGGGTCGCTCGACCTCTCACAACTTGCTGGTGCTTTTTGGCCTCTTGCACTACCTAAGCCCTGAATGCAAAGCGGCTGCTGCACTACTTGACGCCCCTAAGACATTTGACTCCCTGGAATGGCGGTTTCTATTTGCCCTGTTCACACGCATGGGTCTCAGTCCGTTGCTTATACAACACATTAAATTACTTTACACTGACCCCATGGCACGCGTCAACATAAATGGCCATTGTCCTGACCTGTTTTCCATCTCGCGGGGCACGAGAGAGGGATGTCCCTTGTCACCGCTCCTCTTCGCTATCGCTACCGAGCCCCTGGCGGCCAGACTGCGGCAGCATCACACGCATCGCAGCATAGGCTTTATGTCACGCGGCCTACTAATATCAATGTACGCCGACGATATGACAATCTACATGACTAACCCAGAGGAGAATTTTGATCCTTTAATGAGAGAGTTTGTGCGATATGGAGGCCTATCGGGCATCTTGATAAATTGGAAGAAATCGGTGATGCTACCGCTTACCGATGACACCATGCGATGTGACGCGGCTTACCCGATTGAGTGGGAGACCACTGAGGTTAAATACCTGGGCATCTGGTTCAGCAGGTCCACACACGAAATTTGGCTGGCCAATTATGGGACGGCCATGGACTGGCTGGAAGGGAAGGTTAAGAGATGGAAGACGCTGCCACTCTCCCTCACGGTTCAGAAAAGGGGGTGGTGATGAACAGAGTGTCTGAATTAAGCAGACCACTCTTACCCAGTCCAAAGATCAGGGCTTGATCCATCACCGTTATTTATCTCACTGCCCCATCCCAGCTCAGAACCTGGCTCACGGGGCGCATAGCAATCACCAAAATGGTCGTATTGCCCACATTTTTATATTTATTTGTTAATATCCCCGTGCCTCTCACTGTGCAATTATTCAAAAGACTCCGGACAGCAATTTTGGAACTAGTGTGGGCAGGAAAACAACCTAGGGTCTCTTGGAAACTATTGACGCTCCCATTCGACCAGGGCGGACTCGCAGCGCCCGACTTCGAGCTATATGCCTACAGTGCACAAGCCCAATACCTGCACTACTGGCACCACCCGATTCCGTTCCAACCGCATGTTGCAATTGAAATAGACATGGCTGTGCCCACACCTCTGAACGCCACAGTCTACCACCCTTATAAGAGATCACCCACAGACGTAAACACGGTGGAATCAGTGCGATGGGCTTGGTTGAAACTAGCCCAGAGGGCGGGTATTCCGGAACTCTTTGCCCCCTCGATGCCGTTAGGAGGAAACCCACTGCTGGGGCCCCTCACGGACAGAGGTGTGACGGACAGAGCACGTAAGCGAGGCCTGACTACAGCTAGTGATTTGTACCCTGATGACACCTTTCTTACCTTACAACATATGTGTGCACCAACACCCCCACTGCCTCAGACATGTTACTATACTATCAATTAAGAGCAGCTTGCAGATCTCGATATCCGGATTTTCCTGCAGCCCCCCCTACGCTCCCTGCGTTAGAGGACTTGCTCTCTAATAATTCGCCTCGCAAATTAATAACGCGCCTTTACACAGTGATGCAGGACACTGCCCCGGTCCTAGTTAGCACCTCGAAATCAGACTGGGAGGCTGATTTGGGATCAGAGATACCTGAGCAGACATGGAAGTTCTGTTGCTCGCAGCTGGGAAATCTGTCGCCGAACTACAGGTTGAGACTGATTCACTTTAACTATCTGCATAGAGTTTACCGTACACCTACACAGCTAATGAGGATGGGTCTGCAGAGCAAGGAAAAATGCTGGAGGTGTGGCGGCGACATGGCCAACTTCTTCCACCTAGCGTGCGGGTGCCAGTAGATATCAGTTTATTGGATAGAGGTGTATAGGTAACATGGTAGATTTAGATTTAACACCGGACCCCCTGGTGGCACTGCTGGGGTACGTGCGGGAGGTCCCTAAGAATGCGCGTAAACTAGTTGCCATGCTGCTGCTGCTGGCAAAGCGACAAATAGCTATTCATTGGAAGAGAGGGACTCCACCCACGATAGCGAATTGGATAAAATCAGCAATATATTGTAAAGACCAACTGACCACATATTGGGAGCTGATGCCCCTGAGGTCCAGACCCCCTGATATATGGGCGCCACTGGCTGATTGGTTGAATCGTGGAGACACGGACTTGTGTGTTGCCTAACTGTGTATATAGACTAAACGATTGATTGTTCTTCTAGAGATGAGGGTGCTGGACGGATGGATGACACATGACTATTAGTAAGGAGATTCCATAAACTAGTCTGTTGATAGATACTGTAGAGGTAGACTGCTCCGATCCTCAGACGTGTATACATTCTGATGCTTCGTTCTCTGCATAGATATGATGTTAAATTACTGTTCTACAATGCTAGTCCAACTGGGGTTGTTTTGTTCTTCGTTTTTCGTTAATGCCAAAACCTTATGTAACTACCAACTGGAGATACCACATGTTTTTGCCGCTTTATGACGCACCATCGATATTTCCGGCAAATGACAGTTATGTAGAAGTTGTAACTGATTGCAATAAGCATCATTGTGTCTTTTCTATGCCAAATTAGCTGCCTGCCTCCGGGTTGTTGGCCTAAAGCAGTGTCACAACAATATTTGTCAATAAAGGTTTTGGAGAATTAAAAAAAAAAAAAAATAATGCCTATAAAAATATTTAAAAAAAAAAAAACTTGCGCCTCCTAACTAGTTTTTCTCCCAACTTTTACCTCCTCCTAGTTCGTATTTGCCTCCTTCTAACTAGTTTTCAACAGTCTTACTTGTTTTCCCCCAGCTTTTGCCTTCCTCTGAACCTCATTTTATCCCCGTTTTTCCAACGCTTTCCCTGCTGGCTTTGGCGCCTTCAGTGCTGCTCTCCCTCCTGCTTCCTACTGACTTCAAACAGCACCCTTCCCAGGAAACTACTTAATGGAGGCTACAGCATGGCCTTGCCGCCAGCACGTCATAGGGAAGCCAGTCTGTGTCTCGACCGTGCCCAGCTCCGGTAACCTTGGAGCTCAGCCCACCAACAGCTAAACAACGCAGAGAGAACAGCCCTGAACCAGAGACCCCATAAGAACTGCAGCCACGCATCCCCATGTTCACGATAGAACCCTCCTTTGCCAGCACTGCCTCTCCTCCTGTGACGTCAGAACATCCGCCCACAGGCCCTAGCCCACCACTACTGAGACTTCTTACACAATAAAATCTCCACCATCTACGAACACTTTGACCACTGAACACCTGTCGACTAGATGCACAGCCTCCTCAACCTCACCGAATCCCATTCAAACCTCAGAATGACAACATGGAACCAACTCACCATGCAAAAGACCTCTGCTATCATTAGCTCCATCCACTCTGGAGCACCCAGGGACCCCTGCCCCCACCACATGTTCAACCTGAGGTACAACACCATCAGCAAAGAACTCAAAATCCTCTTCAACACCTCCCTCACCTCTACTACCTTCCCAGAGGAATGGAAACAACACAGAAGTCATACCACTCCTCAAAAAAACATCCACGGACCCGAATGATCGTAAGAACTACTAGTCCTTCTTCCTGCTCCCGTTCCCTCACAAAGTTCTTGAAAAAGCCATCAACCGCCAACGAAACTACTGGGAGAAAGACCTCCTGGATCACTCCCAATCTGGGTTCTGCTCGAATCACAGCACAGAAACCACCATAACCGCAACCACCAATGACATCGGGATTCTCCTAGACCAGGGATAAACTGCTGCCCTGATCCTCCTCGACCTCTCTGCAGTTTGACACCTTGTCCCATTACACCCTCCTAATAAGACTGGGATTTACGGCAACACCGTCATGTGGTTTGCATCCTCCGTCACTGGAAGAACCCAGAGCATCTGCCTTCCACCCTACACCTCAGGCCCCAAATTCATCATCTGGTGCGTCCCTCAAGTGTCAGCCCTTCATGTGTTCAACACCTCTATGACCCCACGGGATCATCATGGTCAGGATCTATGGAACGTACATCATATACGATGACGACACTCGTCTCTATCCGCAGACACCACCACCATCAAGGCCAACTTTCACCTGTGCATTACCAGCGTCATCCACTGGATGCAAAACAACTGCCTCAAACTCAACACTGACAAAACAGAGGTGCTCATCCTCAGGAGCAACACATCTCCGTGGACGACTTCTGGCGCCTGCAGGACTGGGACCCTCACCCACACTCACAGAACTAGCCAGGAACCTAGGCATCATACTGGATAGCCAACTAACCAATGAAAACCAGATATCAACGCAGTATTCTCAGCCGGTTTCCTCATGCTCCTCTTAAAAATCTTCAAGTGGCTCCCTGCCAGCACCAGAAGCAGTGTTACCCAAGCACTCATCACCAGGTGACTGGATTACGCTAACACCCTCTACTTGTGCTAAAGAAACTACAGACCATTCACAAATCGGCTGCCAGATTGGTACTCGACCTCCCAAGACGGGCCCTCATCACCCCTCACCTCAGAAAGCTTCACTGGCTCACTGTCCACAAGAGTTGCCAGATCAAAATGTTAACCCACGCCCACAAGGTCCTTCAAAATCAGGTACATTAACCACCGGATGAGAGGGGCGTGGCTTGGAGCCGCGGATGGCGGCCGTCTAACTCGCGAGCTCCGCCACTGAGCCCGCAATTATCCTGTTAAAACAGTGCCCGGAACCCCTGAGACCCACTCAGACGGTGGTTAAAGGGGCTAAGATCACTCGATGCCGGTCTGGAGGGTATCGCTTGACAACGGATCGAGCTCTGTCGACTGCAAGCCTGGCCGGGGCAGACTGAGGCATATTTCCCATGATGGCGGACTGACGGCCCGGAGCCGATCGGACCACCAGACCACTGGCACCCTGCAGTAGCGCTCGGCGGACAAGGGGATCGCAGGTATCGGGGCACGGCTGTGTAGCTCCTGATGAGGAGGGCACACGGATCAGGACTTACTAGCCCCCCCTTCCTCGCAACCGCCTTGAGCTGCGGAGTCGAGAGAGATGGGGGTCCGAGATCGAAGGCGCTGAAGCGGACGGGGGAGTGCTGGGCAGGCGATCGCAGGTGAGCGCTCCCTCAGGGCACGACCAAGATCAGCCCTTTGCAGCGCCCAAAGCCCGGACACAATCCTGACCTGCAAGAGCCCACAAGCGGGCGGGGCACCGCCTACTGTAGACCCGGGGTGAGTCTGCAGCCTTGCGTGTCCCGAGGCCCGAAGCACATCGGAGCCCTGATGTGAGCGGCGGCGATGGGGAATACCGCAGCTTTACATGCACCGGGAGAGACGATCGGACTCCCCAGGACCCGACCCCCATACATGCCAGCACCCACATTGCGTGACGCCAGTTGCCCATGAGGACCCTCCCAGATGCAGGGCCTGATCTGAGGGCGGAAGCAAAGTGACGGCGAGAGGGTGCACGACCGCGGTGAGCTGGTGCTTGTTGCTGGAGCCCCTCGGACTGGTGCGGAAGCGGGTCCTAACTGCAAGCGAAGTGCCCATTGGGGAGCTGGGAGTCGCTAGCACCCTGCAGGGGGGAGGAACAGATAACTAACTACTGCACCCTGAACGGCCAGTGGTCTGGGGGACTGAGCGACGGACCCCAGGAGGATTGGAACCAATGTAGCGCTGTTGACCGTGGCCTCCACCTAATCCCATTGTACAGCACTGCCCGAGTAGGGACTGGCAGCCGTGCCTCGCCTTCCCCCTTGGCGGTGTGGCGCGAAGCGGAGACACGAGCGAGCAGACCGGCCCCTTCGATACTGGCCTGAGGTGCTGGATGGCAGCCTGCAGGCCCTGGCCCCACGACCTGCTGCCCTGCGGATTCGGAGTAACAGGGTCAATCCCGGGAGTGGCGGCTTAGTGACCCACGGTGCCCGTGCAGGGGGGCATCAGTGGAGAGCTGTGGGAACTGGCCGACGCCGGCATCATAGCGGCGGTGGGACCTGGAGTGCCTGGAGGGCGCAATTGCACGGCATTGGATTACAATTGATTGGGAGTGGGAGGTCCACCGACTTGCCCACTAGGAGGAATTGGGCGCGGGATCGAGACTACTCCTATTTTTCTGGCATGCATGAACTACACGTTAGGTTAGATGCAATACTATGCTCCCCAACAGTGATGCCGGCTATGGCGCGAACTGAATACCTCAGCAGAACGATTTCGGACCATAACCCCCTATTAATTGCCATGGATTGGATGGCTGGGGTCTCGTGCGTTCCTACTTGGAAACTGCGACCCAAAGCGTTAGATGACCCACTGTTCCATTCAGCGCTAGAGGGAATAACGCAGTATTTCGCGGAAAACGCTGGCACGGCTGCGACGAGGGCGACAGAATGGGATGCCTTCAAAGTGGTCATCAGGGGACTCTGCATAGGGAAGCATACGGGTATACGGAAAACACTCCTGGACGATCTGGACAAAGCGGACTCTAAATTGCGAGAGGCGGAGATGGCGAGGCCTGGCCACCCTGAACTGCAGGAAGTGGTTAGTGCAGCTAAAGAAGCGGTAGCAGTTGAAGTGGAGCGCTTGCGCAGCTTCGACCATAGAGCCTATACGATGACGGCCCATGCGGAGGGAGATAAGGCGGGGACATTATTAGCTTGGTTAGCCAACCCCTCAAAGAGGAGTTCCCCCATCCTGGCTTTAGAGACGGAAGACTGAGGAATGGTCTACACCCAAAACGAAATTATGCAGTGCTTCAGGCACTTTATAGAAGTAGATTAGAGGACGGGGACCCTTCTATCGACACTTTCCTGGATGAGCTGTAACTGCCAGATCTGGACCAGGAACAGGCGAAAGACTTAGGGAAGGACATAGAGCCGGGAGAAATTTGAGGGGCCATTAAGCGCATGGCCCGCAACAAGACACCAGGGCTAGATGGATTACCCATAGAATTCTATGGGAAATATGCTGACTTGCTGGTGCCGCGGCTCCAAGAAGTCTATACAGAAGCCAGAGAATCAGGACGGCTGCCCCAATCAATGCGCAAAGCACTAGTTATCCCTTTATTGAAGTCAGGGAGGGAGAGTGAGAATACTGCCTCCTATAGGCCACTGTCGATGTTAACCACCGACTATAAAATACTGAGTAGCATACTGGCGGCCCGCTTGCTGCAGTACATGACCACGCTAGTCCATGAAGACCGAACTGGTTTCATTCCAACGCGTAACACGACTGCGAACATCAGGAGGCTGATGCGACTACTAGACGATCACCCAGAGGCACAAAAGCCAATGATACTATCAGTAGATATCGAGAAGGCATTTGATAGCTTAGAATGGGGATATTTATATAAAGTTTTGCGAAGGTTTGGATTAGGAGAGGGTTACTTGCAATGGACGAAAGTGCTATATGCTTCGACAGTGGTCAGAGTGAGAACGGGGTCGTTGATATCACCGAAATACCCGGTACAACGAGGGACGAGGCAGGGATGCCAGTTATCCTCGTTACTGTTCGCCTTGGCGGTGGAGCCCCTCGCGGTTAAGATTCAGACAGGTCAATACTACGGGGGCCTGGATAGCAGAGACGGACAACAGCGTATATCGCTTTACGCAGACGACTTACTGCTATTCCTTGAGGACGCTGATAGGGCAATGGCAGATGCAGAGAGCTTACTCTCAGACTTTGGGGAAGTCTCGGGCCTGAGAGTTAATTGGTCCAAGACATGCCTGTTCCCGGTAAGTCATGGAGAGACTAGGCCAGACATGATTCGAACAGTGAGCTGGGAACCCACCTGCCTGAAATACCTAGGCGTACACATCTACCACACGAAGGCAGATTCGCTGGAGGGAAATGTGGGCTGCAGTGTGAGAGCGCTGAGAGGTAGTATGGCCTTTTGGGCCACCCTTCCGTTGTCGGTGACAGGCCGCATTTCCCTCTTGAAAATGGTGGCACTCCCCCGTTTCTTATACTATTTAATGACACTGCCGGTGTGGATACCGGGCTCCACCTTCAGATTGCTGAAATCGATGGTGGTATCTTTTCTCTGTGGTACGGGCAGGCGTAGAGTTGCGCAGGCGACGCTAATGCGGCCCAAGGCCGAGGGAGGACTGGCGATCCCAGACTTTAATCTATACTATCTAGCAGCTCAATTGCAGCTCTTCACGCAAGAAGTAGCGAGGGTATTAATTAGGCCCCGACTATCAAACAAAGGGGGAAAATAAATCTTTATTTTTTTTGCTTAGCATAAGGGATGGCTCGCTATTAAAGTGAAATAGGGTAACTGTATTCTAGCTACCCTAGATGTACTTATCCGAAACCGGGCCACGGGGCATGACTGAGGCGCACTGTCCTAACTGACACCCACACCTGGGTGCCCTATGGCCCAGGACGTCTCAACCGGGGGGGGGGGGGGAGCGAAGGGCGGGGAAGTTTGGGCAAGGGAGGGGGGCAGCAGGGGGGGGAAGAGGGAGGTGGGGGGGATTAAGGGGGGGCTCATACAGCACAGACAGCACAGCACAGCACATTTTTTCTTGGTTTAGCATCAGAGATAGACCGTTATGTAGAGAAACCTTTTGTTATATTCTAGATGAGTTGTAGAATAGCCTCAATGAATGTCTGTGGTTTGAATGACCCTCAGAAAAGGATTCGCGTGTCCGCAGTGCTTAAAACAATGAGATTAGATATGATATGCTTGCAGGAAACGCAGGTCGAGGGGGGAGGACGTTCCTCTTAGATCAGCTGGGTTTCAATCTCCTGGTATATACAAGGCAGGGGTCTAAGACAAGGGGTGTTGCGATACTGGCCAAAGGGAGGGATAGCGTAGTTATTAAGAAACTTGAAGACCAGTGGGGCAGGTGGGTTATACTTGAAATAATGCATAAGGGGGCGAAGTTCACAATTGTCTCAGTTTATGGCTCCAAAGAGGATGACCCTGAGTTATTTGAATACCTTGACGCAGAACTGGCTCACTGGCCAGAACCAATTATATGTTGTGGGGATTTGAATATTAGCATGCCCTCTGGCAGAGGTCTACAAGTAGGGCAGGGGTATGCTGGCAGGAAAAAAAAAAACAAGCATTTGCAATGCAATAGGTCTCGCATTATGAAAGTTTGAGCTATTGGTCTTGTAAATGACAATTTTTTTATTTATGTATTGGTTTTGAAAATAGCGAAATTAATAGCTTTGTCATTTACAATGCCAATACTTTTATCTTTTGCAAATGTGACACCTATAGCATTTGTAATGCAACATGTTTTGTATTTACGTGACTTAGATGTATTGATATTACAAATAACAATGGCTTTTAATTTTTTTAAATACATAATACTTAAATAAAAAGTTATTGTAATTTATAATGGCAATAGCTTAAACTTTTGTAAATAACTTTTGTGAGGATTATGTTCAGTGTATTTTATTGTGACGAAAATCCAAGAACAGAAGTGAAATCTTAACATCTTTGTAACATTTGTAATAAAGCTTGAAACATTGAGAGAACATATTTGAACCGGTTGATGTTGAATGGTTGCACAGATTGATACTGTGGTGGCAACGAGTGATGCTGTGGCGTTTAGTGATGCTGTGGTAGCGCATATTGATGCTGTGGTGCCCCTGAGTGATGCTGTGGTGCCCTTGAGTACGGTAGAGTGAGTGAGGGCGGTTGAGTGAGTGAGGGCGGTGGAGTGAGTGAGGGCGGTGGAGTGAGTGAGGGCGGTGGAGTGAGTGAGGGCGGTGGAGTGAGTGAGGGCGGTGGAGTGAGTGAGGGCGGTGGAGTGAGTGAGGGCGGTGGAGTGAGTGAGGGCGGTGGAGTGAGTGAGGGCGGTGGAGTGAGTGAGGGCGGTGGAGTGAGTGAGGGCGGTGGAGTGAGTGAGGGCGGTGGAGTGAGTGAGGGCGGTGGAGTGAGTGAGGGCGGTGGAGTGAGTGAGGGCGGTGGAGTGAGTGAGGGCGGTAGAGTGAGTGAGGGCGGTAGAGTGGGGCGGTAGAGTGAGGGCGGTAGAGTGGTAGAGTGAGGGCGGTAGAGTGGTAGAGTGAGGGCGGTAGAGTGGTAGAGTGAGGGCGGTAGAGTGAGTGCGATAGAGTGGTAGAGTGAGGGCGGTAGAGTGGTAGAGTGAGGGCGGTAGAGTGGTAGAGTGAGGGCGGTAGAGTGGTAGAGGTATGTGAGAGTGTGAGGGTGTGTGAGAGTGAGGGTGTGTGAGAGTGAGGGTGTGTGAGTGTGAGGGTGTGTGAGAGCGTGGGTGTGTGAGAGCGAGGGTGTGTGAGAGCGAGGGTGTGTGAGAGCGAGGGTGTGTGAGAGCGAGGGTGTGTGAGAGCGAGGGTGTGTGAGAGCGAGGGTGTGTGAGAGCGAGGGTGTGTGAGAGCGAGGGTGTGTGAGAGCGAGGGTGTGTGAGAGCGAGGGTGTGTGAGAGCGAGGGTGTGTGAGAGCGAGGGTGTGTGAGAGCGAGGGTGTGTGAGAGCGAGGGTGTGTGAGAGCGAGGGTGTGTGAGAGCGAGGGTGTGTGAGAGCGAGGGTGTGTGAGAGCGAGGGTGTGTGAGAGCGAGGGTGTGTGAGAGCGAGGGTGTGTGAGAGCGAGGGTGTGTGAGAGCGAGGGTGTGTGAGAGCGAGGGTGTGTGAGAGCGAGGGTGTGTGAGAGCGAGGGTGTGTGAGAGCGAGGGTGTGTGAGAGCGAGGGTGTGTGAGAGTGAGGGTGTGTGAGAGTGAGGGTGTGTGAGAGTGCGACTGTGTGAGTGAGGGCGTGCAAGGGTGAGGGTGAGGGGGTGTGAGTGGGTGAGGGGGTGTGAGAGGGTGAGGGTGTGTGCGGGTGAGGGTGTGTGAGGGTAAGGGTGTGTGTGAGAGTGAGGGTGTGTGAGAGTGATGGTGTGTGTGAGGGTGAAGAGGTGGGTGAGGTTGTATGAGGGTGAGGGCGAGTGAGGGTGAAAGGGTGGGTGAGCATGGGTGAGAGGGTGAGTGAGGGTGAGAGGGTGAGTGAGGGTGAGGGGGTGAGTGAGGGTGAGGGGGTGTGTGAGGGTGAGGGTGTGTGTGAGGGTGAGGGGGTGTGTGAGGGTGAGGGGGTGAGGGGGTCTGAGGGTGTGATGGAGGATGAGGGGGTGTGAAGGTGAGGGGGTGTGAGGGTGAGGGGGGTGAGGGGGTGTGAGGTGAGGGGGTGTGAGGTGAGGGGGTGTGAGGTGAGGGGGTGTGGGGGTGAGTGTGAGGGGGCGTGAGGGTTGCAAGGGGGTGTGTGAGGGTGTGGTGGTGTGTGGGGGTGAGGGGGTGTGACGGTGGGTGAGGGGATGCGAGGCCGAGGGGGTGTGAGGGTGAGGATGAGGGGATCTGAGGGGGTGAGGGGGGTGTGAGAGGGTGAGGGGGTGTGTGAGGGTGAGGGGGTGTGTGGGTGAGGGTGAGGGTGTGTGTGGGTGAGGGTGTGTGTGCGGGTGAAGGGGTGTGTGAGGGTGAAGGGGGGTGTGAGGGTGAAGGGGGGTGTGAGGGTGAAGGGGGGTGTGAGGGTGAAGGGGGGTGTGAGGGTGAAAAGGTGGGTGAGGGGGTGTGTGAGGGTGAGGGGTTGTGTGAGGGTGAGGGGGTGTGAGAGGGTGAGGGGGTGTGAGAGGGTGAGGGGGTGTGAGAGGGTGTGTGAGGGTGAGAGGGTGTGTGAGGGTGAGAGGGTGTGTGAGGGTGAGAGGGTGTGTGAGGGTGAGAGGGTGTGTGAGGGTGAGAGGGTGTGTGGGTGAGAGGGTGTGTGAGGGTGAGAGGGTAAGTGAGGGTGAGCGGGTAAGTGAGGGTGAGGGGGGTGAGAGGGTGTGTGAGGGGGTGTGTGAGGGTGAGGAGGGTGAGAGGGGAAGAGGGGGTGTGAGGGTGAGAGGGGGTGAGAGTGTGTGTGAGGGTGAGAGAGGGTGAGTTTGTGAGTGTAAGGGTGAGGGGGGTGAGGGTAAGGTTGAGGGCAAGGGTGAGGGCGATAGAGTGGTAGAGTGAGGGCGGTAGAGTGGTAGAGTGAGGGTGGTAGAGTGGTAGAGGTATGTGAGAGGGTGAGGGTGTGTGTGAGAGTGAGGGTGTGTGAGAGTGAGGGTGTGTGAGTGAGGGTGTGTGAGTGTGAGGGTGTGTGAGAGCGAGGGTGTGTGAGAGCAAGGGTGTGTGAGAGTGAGGGTGTGTGAGAGTGAGGGTATGTGAGAGTGCGAGTGTGTGAGTGAGGGCGTGCAAGGGTGAGGGGGTGTGAGTGGGTGAGGGGGTGTGAGAGGGTGAGGGGGTGTGAGAGGGTGAGAGTGAAGGGGTGTGAGAGGGTGAGAGTGAAGGGGTGTGAGAGGGTGAGGGGGTGTGAGAGGGTGAGGGTGTGTGAGGGTGAGGGTGTGTGAGAGGGTATGTGAGGGTAAGGGTGTGTGTGAGAGTGAGGGTGTGTGTGAGAGTGATGGTGTGTGTGAGGGCGAAGGGGTGGGTGAGGTTGTGTGAGGGTGAGTGAGGGTGAGGGCGAGTGAGGGTGAAAGGGTGGGTGAGCATGGGTGAGAGTGTGGGTGAGGGTGAGGGGGTGGGTGAGGGGGTGTGTGAGGGTGAGGGGGTGAGGGGGTCTGAGGGTGTAAGGGAGGATGAGGGGGTGTGAGGATGAGGGGGTGTGAGGATGAGGGGGTGTGAGGATGAGGGGGTGTGAGGGTGAGGGGGTGTGAGGGTGAGGGGGTGTGAGGGTGAGGGGGTGTGAGGGTGAGGGGAGGGGGTGTGACGTGAGGGGGTGTGAGGTGAGGGGGTGTGAGGTGAGGGGTGTGAGGTGAGGGGGTGTGAGGTGAGGGGGTGTGGGGGTGAGTGTGAGGGGGTGTGGGTTGTGGGGATGAGTGAGGGTGTGTGAGGGTGTGTGAGGGTGTGTGAGGGTGTGTGAGGGTGTGTGAGGGTGTGTGAGGGTGTGTGAGGGTGTGTGAGGGTGTGTGAGGGTGAGTGAGGGTGAGTGAGGGTGAGTGAGGGTGAGTGAGGGTGAGTGAGGGGGTGTGTGAGGGTGTGGGGTTGTGTGAGGGTGAGGGGGTGTGAGGGTGAGGGGTTGAGGGGGTGTGAGGGTGAGGCTGAGGGGGTGTGAGGGTGAGGATGAGGGTGTGTGAGGGGTGAGGGGGGTGGGTGAGGGGGTGTGTGAGGGTGAGGGGGTGTGTGAGGGTGAGGGGGTGTGTGAGGGTGAGGGGGTGTGTGAGGGTGAGGGTGTGTATGCGGGTGAAGGGGTGTGTGAGGGTGAAGGGGTGTGCGAGGGTGAAGGGGTGTGCGAGGGTGAAGGGGTGTGTGAGGGTGAAAGGGTGGGTGAGGGGGTGTGTGAGGATGAGGGGGTGTGTGAGGATGAGAGGGTGTGTGAGGGTGAGAGGGTAAGTGAGGGTGAGAGGGTAAGTGAGGGTGAGAGGGTAAGTGAGGGTGAGGTTGGTGAGAGGGTGTGTGAGGGTGTGTGTGAGGGTGAGGGGGTGCGAGGGTGAGAGGGGAAGAGGGGGTGTGAGGGTGAGGGGGTGAGAGTGTGTGTGAGGGTGAGAGAGGGTGAGTTTGTGAGGGTAAGGGTGAGGGGGTGTGAGGGTGAGGGTAAGGGTGAGGGTGTGTGTGAGGGGGTGTGAGGGGGTTTGTGGGGGTTTGAGGATGAGGGTATGTGAGGGTGAGGGGGTGTGAGGTTGAGGGGTGTGAGGTTGAGGGGTGTGAGGTTGAGGGGGTGTGAGGTTGAGGGGGTGTGAGGGTGAGGATGTGGGGGTGTGAGGGTGAGGGTGTGAGAGGGTGTGTGAGGGTGACCCAGATTGAAGAGTCAAAGATGAAGTTGAGGGTGCTTAAATTTGGCAATAAAGCAAAATTCGTGTTCATATGTGGTAATCTGCATACTAACACTGTATGCGTCACCTTCATTCTGAGGTCAACACAGCTATAATGCTGCCCAATATCACATATGAGGTCTCAGCCAGGTCTAGCTTTACAGTCAAAAGCACACTGCATGCTGGGACTTGTAGTTTCACTGTTAACAGCGTAAGTATAGGTTAATAAATCGCAGCATGCAAAGAACTGTTGTATAAAAAAAGGGCTGAACTGGCTGAACTTATCACACTTCACGTGGTCCTTCTTGGCAGCAGTAATATGAATAATTGGCAAGTGCAATAGGTTAAGCCAAAGGCACAACTCGATCTCTAGCTCTGTCAATTGTTTCGCCTATGTTGTTGTGACTGAGGAAAAATAAAAAAAGTGCTTGTTTTCCAATGACGAGAGGCATTTCCAAAAACCGTGCAAAAAACAAAGAAAATAAGCACATGCCCATCTCGCATGTGCATGTATCTGGCGTCACCATCTCGCATGTGCATGTATGTGGCGTCACCATCTCGCATGTGCATGTATGTGGCGTCACCATCTCGCATGTGCATGTATCTGGCGTCACCATCTCGCATGTGCATGTATCTGGCGTCACCATCTCGCATGTATCTGGCGTCACCATCTCACATGTGCATGTATCTGGCGTCACCATCTCACATGTGCATGTATCTGGCGTCACCATCTCACATGTGCATGTATCTGGCGTCTCCATCTCACATGTGCATGTATCTGGCGTCTCCATCTCACATGTGCATGTATCTGTCAAGACGCTCCAGTGACACCAGTGTGATGACGTGTACGTCATGATGCAGTAGCCATTTAAAAAACAAGATGTTGAGCTGACCCCGAAATGCGGACTTTGTTCCCCAGCACTAAAGTCAGCGGCTTTGGCTATTATGCCACATCCTCTACTTCAATTTCCATAACAGCAAATTGTAAACATATTTTTAAAATAAGTAAATACATTTATTAAATGCACCAAAGCAAGCAAAACAAGCATTGGAAATGCAATAGGTCTCGCACCATTAGAGTTAGTGTTTTTAGAATTGTTTATGGGTTTTTTTTGTAAATGTTTAGCATTTTTGTTTCCTGTAGCCAATGCTAAAGTATTACAAATAAAAAAAGCCATAAACATTTCTAAAAGCTCTAACTGAAATGGTCTGAGAACTATTGCACTGTGTGAGGGTGAGGGTGAGTGAGGGTGAGTGAGGGTGAGGGTGAGGGTGAGTGAGGGTGAGGGGTTGAGGGTGAGTGAGGGTGAGTGAGGGTGAGTGAGGGTAAGGGGTTGAGGGTGAGGGTGAGGTGTTGAGGGTGAGTGAAGGTGAGTGAGGGTGAGGGTGAGTGAGGTGTTGAGGGTGAGTGAGGGTGAGGGTGAGGGGTTTTGGGTGAGTGAGGGTGAGGGGGAGTAGTTGAGGCTGAGTGAGGGTGAGTGAGAGTGAGGGTGAGTGAGGGGTTGAGGGTGAGGGTGAGGGGTTGAGGGTGAGGGGTTGAGGGTGAGGGGTTGAGGGTGAGGGGTTGAGGGTGAGGGGTTGAGGGTGAGGGGGTGAGGGGTTGAGGGTGAGGGGTTGAGGGTGAGTGAGTGAGGGTGAGGGGTTGAGGGTGAGTGAGGGTGAGGGTGAGGGGTTGAGGGTGAGTGAGGGGTTGAGGGTGAGGGGTTGAGGGTGAGTGAGGGTTTGAGGGTGAGGGGTTGAGGGTGAGGGAGGGTGAGGGTGAGGGGTTGAGGGGGAGGGGTCGAAGGTGAGTGAGGGTGAGTGAGTGAGGGTGAGGGGGTGAGGGTGAGGGGTTGAGGGTGGGTGAGTGAGGGTGAGGGTTTGAGGGTGAGGGTTTGAGGGTGAGTGAGTGAGGGTGAGGGGTTGAGGGTGAGTGAGTGTGAGGGGTTGAGGGTGAGTGAGGTTGAGGGTGGTTGAGTGAGGATGAGTGAGAGTGAGGGTGAGTGAGGGGGTGAGGGTGAGGGGTTGAGGGTGAGTGAGTGAGGGTGAGGGGTTGAGGGTGAGTGAGGGTGAGGGTGAGTGAGGGTGAGGGGTTGAGGGTGAGTGAGGATGAGTGAGAGTGAGGAAGATCACCTGCCAATGTGAGCCCAGCATTCACTCGAAAACTGAACTCCAGTTGTCTTACAGGAAGTATGCAGCGGGCGTAGATAAATGGGTGAATAGTTGCGACAGTCAGAGAAAGTGTATCAGGCCCTGCGAAGATTATATTTCTATAAAGCGTACTGGAGCTTTACAAGGCCCCTTACTATGTCAAACTCAACCCTACTTGTTGGGCCCTCCGAAGGAGGTGAGGCTGGGTTGGAACAGAGGGAATCGAATCAGTAATTCGAAATAGTGCTCCCAGACATGTCACATTGGCGCTAGGCAGGAGTAAGTACGCCATCTCTGCAAAGAATGCTCATCAAACCAGAAGGCAAAATGAATATAGTTTCTACCCTGGGAGTCATCCATTAATTCTATTTTAAAGTGCCCCAGAAGTAAGGCAATGCAAGAACTCAGTTAAAGACGGTGCGAGATAACTGTATTCTAAACTTTTTTTTTCCAAACAAAAGGGGGCAAGAATTGTTCAGTTACAAAACAGCTGAACGAACTAAGTAGTGCAAAACATACAAAATATCAGGCAATAACTTTGGAGCCACGGTGGCTTGCACTTGAAATCTAGTAAAGCAAGCTTTGCCAAACAATGTCCACAATAATGTCACTCAATGGTCAGTTTGTGGCATTGTTTTAGAACAGTCGACGTTTCGATCCCTAGCTCCTAGATAAGGGGGATCATCATCAGGACTAATTTAAATACAATTGCCTGGTGTCTATCGTTGGAGCCTGTTGGGATAAGGAACAGGAAAAAGGGGGGAGGAAAAACAGACAACAGCGACCTGTCAGAATTACTGTAATAGTTGCATTTCAATATGTCAACAACTGGTGTAGGGATCAAGTGCCACCATATTTGTAGACAACATAAGTTAAAACAATGTTGGAGTCGGGTACTCGTGCCACCTGTGAGATGTGTGCTCCTAGATAGCACTTGTGCATGTCAGGAAAACTGCTAGCTTTGTGTTATTCGTGGCGAGGTATACTGTGCAAGTGTTTTCACAAGTGTTCAAGAAGGTGATACTTATGTTCTAATGGATTTATGGGGGTGATCGAGTGTATGCGGAGGGTCAATTAATTTAGTGGCGAGACGTGGGAAGAGAAGTTTGCAAGGCGGCAGGGTAAAGTGAACGAATGGGCGGAACTTCGTAAATGGACTGCCTTACCCTAGTTCAAGCGAAATATTGCTTGAATCCGAATGATTAAGGTGTATAGAGCGCTGCGTCATTCCTTTTGAAAGAAAGTGATGAATGTCAGGGCTGGTTGCCGGGCATATGGCGTCAGAAAAGAATGTGAATAGCCAAGGGTTGAGCATTACCTTTTCTTCGCTCAGTGCGGTCCTTGGAAGTGGTTCCATGGTTCGTATTTGCTCGGAGTGGCTGGTAGGGCAGCTTAACCTCGCTGATTAGTGGTTTCTTGCTGTTGGAGCTGGGGAGTGGGAAAGGGTGTAGGTTGTGTCAGCGGTGCCATCCTTTACCATTGAAAGGTAGAAGGCATGGGGAGCACAAGGGTGCGCTCAGCATGATGATAAGGGCTTACCTCTTAGGAGTCTCGTGGAGGTTGCAACGGTGTGCGGCTCCGGTCCTCGGCACAATGGCAGGAACCTCGATAGTCTGAACTAGGCTTCGAATAAAAAAAAAAGCGACACGGCGGGCAGGGGAGGGGGCGGAGCGGGTAAAATAAACAAACGAGACGGAGGGAAGAGAGGGGAGGGGGGAGGAGAAATGCGACACGGCGGGAAGGGGAGGGGGCGGAGCGGGTTAAATTAAACAAACGAGACGGAGGGAAGAGAGGGGAGGGGGGAGGAGAAATGCGACACGGCGGGAAGGGGAGGGGGCGGAGCGGGTTAAATTAAACAAACAAGACGGACGGAGGAGAGGGGAGGGGGGAGGAGAAATGGTTCACAGCGGGAAGGGGAGGGGGCGGAGCGGGTAAAACAAGACGGACGTGCACGCGCTTTTAAGCTCAATGCGCATGCGCATTGAGCTTAAAAGTCACGGGCACTGCAAGGAATCGCCACGATTCCTTGCAGTGGATAAAGAGTGGATAAGCCCCCATAGTCTCGCTTGCTCGATGCGCATGCGCATCGACAGGCGAGACCTAAAAAACTAAAGCCGCTCCATTTTGTCAAAAGATGTTTTAGATTATCATAAAGGGTAAGCTAATTGTACTATATTCACGCTTTTTTATCAGAAAACGAAGGGAGCCAAGCAGTCTGGGCGAGTATGATAAGTTTGAATATTTTCTGGAAGTGTTGGGAAAGGAGACAGCGACGGCATAATAAAGTGCAAATTAGGCTCGTAGCAAACATTGTTATCTTTACTGCAGTGGCATATGTGGAACACACTTCTGCACCTATGCATCTAGCTCCGGAAAAGCAGAGTACAGCCCGCAGCGCTAGGAAGGCCTGTTTTGTACGCATGCAAAGCAGCAGCCATGGGAACTTCAAGGTCGATAAGCCGCCCTGCTGCTATCTGGGAGCCAGAGTCACCCTGTATCACACCTGCTGCCAGCGCGATTAGGGGGAGTCGGGCGGAATACAACCGGACAAAGATTTTAACATCCAGCGGTAAGGCCCTACGGCTGTCCCTCTGCACATGCCCCCGCAGCAACCTACCCGTGACACCCCACGCGCTGGCGCTGCAGAAAAATTGCTAACTGCAAACCCCGCCACTTGTGCACCTTCTCTCGGTGCCCTGCGAGGAGCGTCCTGCCAGCAGTGTCTTGAAGGAGCCACAGCGTGTCCCTCTCTCCCTTCAGCGGGGAAAAGCGAGCCCGCAACGCCTCCTGGAGCAGCCCCCAGGACAATGGCCATGCCCCGACCACCTGTTTGCACCGCCAGCATTATTAGGCACAGCCCGCCGTACTGAAAAAGCGGCTGTGGCCTGTGTGTGCTCATGGAACGCTTACCGTTCATTGTGCATTGTGCATTGTCCCGAATGAGGTCTAGAAGGGAGCCTCCCGGCACTGCGCACCTCCGTTTTCCCAAAGAAACTTCCAGGAACAGAGTGTGGCCTGCTGTTTTCGGCGGAGAGAATCACGGTATTCTCAGAGACTATCGGCTAGCGGTGGTCTCACGACACTGCATCCTCGCCAGCAACTGAAGGAAAGTGCTGGGCACTAACTATGTGCCCGGTCGCGTCGCGTCGTACAGATGGTCAAAACGAAACTGAAACCTACGGAGCATGGGAGAGTCGGATTCTGACGCGCGCGACCCAATCCCAAGGAGCGCGTCAGAATCCGACATTCACAGCAAACAGCCAGCAGCAAAAGCGCGCTCACGAGGTCAAATCCGAGACGGAAATGCGCGCGTCTTACTCGTGTCCACATATTCAGTAAGCACATAGGTATACTAAAGTATACATGAGGCCATTCGCTACGCTCGACCTAAAAAAGAGTAATCCGGGCCGCCATGGCACAAAATAACTCACTCTGCGATGTGTGGGCAGGACTTCATCCGATGGTAGATGGCACCACGTTTTACTCCGCACCGCATAGGATCTTGGCAAGACTAGATTATTTTTTAATTTCAAACTCCCTGTTGGCGAGATCTAGAATTCAGAAATATCCAAGGATTGTATCAGACCATAGTCCCCTGGTCCTGACGGTTAACATGGAGGGGATGGCCGGCAGAGATAATGGCTGGACATTTGAAAGAGCACTCTTGAAGGACACAGAATATGTTGAGCATATGAACAAATGGATACAGGAGTTCTGGGAGTTTAACAGGGAGAGTGCATCAGCGGGGATTGTCTGGGATGCGATCAAGGCGGTGGGCCGGGGGGAAACGTTGAGCTACACTTTGTCTAAACAGAAGCGGGAAAGAGCCAGGGTGGAACAACTAGTCAGGACAATTGGACAGGCAGAGGAAGAGCTGTGCTCTTTAATACAGCAGAGTGCGCCCCTGGAGATGCAGCTACTCAGAATCATTCAACTGAAAGCAGAGGCGGTAGAGGAAATTAGCAGCAAGGCAGCAGGGAAGTACTTAGTTAAGAAAGAGCAAGCGTTTGAATTTAGCGAAAGAGTCGGGCATATCCTGGCAATCCGAACCAGACAGCAATTGGCTTCGGGGGAGATTAAGGATAATCAAGGGACTCTTAGGAGGGATACAGAGGGAATTAGAGAAGTTTTTAGACAGTTTTATGCAGACTTATATAATATAGAAGATGGCTATGGAAGAGTAGGTATAACGGAATACCTTGACCAGAGCTTAGGTGAAAGCGTCCCGCACCTCTCGGTTGAAGATAAGGCAACTTTAGAAGTCCCGATTGGCCTAGAAGAAGTGCTTAAGGCAGTAGGTGATCTTCCGGCTGGGAAGGCAGCAGGCCCGGATTTGCTGCCAGTTGAATTCTACAAGATATTTCAAGGGGTGATTATCGGGGAGATGTTGAATGTACTGCTGCAGGCCCAACAGGGGAACTCTATCCCTATGTCTTGGGGAGGGGCAGAGATTATTGTCATACTAAAAAAAGGGAAGAACGCTACAGCCCCAGGATCTTACAGGCCAATCACCCTGATGAACACGGACTCAAAAGTGTACTCAAAGATACTAGCCAACAGACTAGCAAAAGTGATTGAGGGCTTGGTTAGTGACACCCAGCATGGATTCATACCGGGGAAGGGAACTGCGCAGCATATCAGGCAGATAATCACCCTGTTTGACGCCACGGGGGTCCCAGGGGATCCTATCGCAGCTCTTTTTTTAGATGCCGAGAAGGCGTTCGATAGGGTTTCCTGGGACTACCTATGGGCAGTACTTGTCCGATACGGGCTAGGTGCAGGGTATGTTCAAGCGATTCAGGCACTTTATACAGGACCAACGGCCAGGATAAAGGTCAACAGGGGGTACACAGCCTCGGTGCAGATTCAGAGAGGGACTAGACGGGGGTGCCCTTCTTCACCTCTATTATTTGCGCTGTACATGGATCCCCTGCTTAGGAGGTTAGAAGCCAACATCAACATACCAGCAGTGACCATAAACCACAGGCAATTTAAAAACTTTCGCCTACGCAGATGACGTGGCAATCGTTTCCTCTAATCCCACATTAGCTATCCGAGAGTTAGAAGCGGAAGCCCAGCGGTTTGGAGTGCCTTCAGGGTATAGGATAAATAGGGAGAAGACCCAGATAGTCAAAAACTCATATGCTATGTGCAGTGATCATCGTGTAGTGAAATCTACCGTATACTTGGGGGTAGAGATCACCGCAGATTTAGACGACATTGTCAAATGCAATAGGTCACCTCTATTGGCCAAAGTATCCTCAAATCTGGTACGAATGAACAACTTACATTTAACTCTGGTAGGATCACAGCCAACTCCACGGAGGTTTATTCCACTGCCCTCGGGATTGAAGCGAAGAACGCATTTCTTAACTGTCTGGACTCATCATATTTTTAAAAAAGGACACTATTCAAGACAGTGAAGGCTGCATACAAAATATGGGAGGCCTTTTTGAAGAGAGCGGGATTAGGAAGGTACAACAGGTATACTTGGCTTTATAAAAACCGATCCCTCCCCTTAGAAATCTTTTAAGATTCAGTCATGGCAGAATGGGCAGGGAAAGGTATTAGGAAACTGGGTGATTTGATGGGTCCTCAGGGGATTGTTCAATTTGTGGAACTGCAGGATAAGTTCAATATAAGTAGGAATAGTTTTTTTAAATACCTGCAGGTAAGCAGCTTCCTGTGCAATGTAGGGGGGGGAGTGGTAGGATTTAACAATAATTGCATATTGGACCTGATAGAAAAGGGGTGTCGATCCGTAGTGTGTATGCAAACCTGGTTACTACTAAGCCAGATGATATGGAGAAGCATGGGGGTAAATGGGCGAATAACTTGGGGAGTGAGTCGGCTAGATTCCAAGATTCCCTGGAGTTAGGCTGTACAGTACTGTGTTCAGCCCAGCTGCAATCCCAGCACTACAAAACACTCTTCTCGCTCTAGTATACCCCAGCTAGAATAGCCCAGTGGGGCGGCACTTCAGGGACGACGTGCTTTCGTTGTGATGCACCAGAAGCAGACATCATACATATCTTTTCTACATGCCCGCAACTGTATACGCTGGTTAAAGGCATTGAGCAATTTTTATCGGAGGTCACAGGGGCCAACATCGCCCTTACCCCAGAGTTAATGTTGTTAGGTGTAGCAACAGAATATAATAGTATGCACGAAGAATTTTCATTTTTAGCTATGGCTGTTTTAAGATTGATGCTCGCCAGGACATGGCTGGATAAGACCCCCCCAGCTATGCAGCATTGGCTTGCTAGTCTTTTGGCGGTCTACAACCTTGAAAAAGGGATATATGAAAGGAAAGGTAAAAGGGGGAGGGCATTAGGGAAGAAGAACTGGAAACCATTGATGCTGTGGAAAGGGGATAGTGTGGAGGTTTAGTGGAGGGGGGCCAGCAAGAGTATACATGTAGATTCAGCTTTCTGCTACTTGAATATGCGAGCACTTTTTTTTCCTTTATGGTGTTTACAACTGTTTATGCTAAATCATCTACTTTCTTTTTTTTTTTAACAATGTATTCTGTATGGATAACTAAATGTGTGTTTTCTTTTTACATTATATGCTGTGCTATGTGTGACAACATGTTTAATAGAAAATAATTTAAAAAAAAAGAAGCAGCGAGGGTATTTCGAGGGCTGGAACACAGGAGGAGAGGGAGAACACCGCGCCACGTCCTTTCATATATCGCTTTGCTGCAGAAATTAGACCCCAGGGGCCTTCTCACAGAGGAGACAACGTTCAAACTCTGTTGGAATCGTTCCCAACGCAGGGCGGGGGTGCTACATCCGTATGCGCCAGAGATACCGATTGGGATGCTGACGCATTACCGCACGGCGGAGATTGGCCGCAATTACAACTCTGGGAAGAAGCAGGACTGCAAGTGGTAGGGATCTATATGAAGACGGGGCTCTGCTACCCTACCAGACTCTCCAGGAGAGATTTGATTTACAGAGGGGAGGTTTCTTGCTACACGCAGCGCTTACTAGAGCGATTCAGGCACACTGGAGGGAGGGGCTGCTGGAGCCTAAGACGTCGATGGCCTGCCAGTACACCATGATGGCGGCAGGAACCTTCAAGGCGGTCACGTGCCTCTATTCTAGGATGCTTCATGAAAACCTGCTGCCCCTGGCTGTATTGAAGGGAAAGTGGGAAACTGACCTAGGTAAAGATATCCCTGAGACGGCTTGGGCGCAGATAGTGCGGCGAGCCTGGAAGAGCACGCGGAACGCAAGGTTTCAACTAGTGCACTTCTATATATTCCATAGAGCATATTTGAAACCTGGAAAGATCCAGAAATATTTTAAAGTAGAGGAGGCAGCATGTCCCAGATGTACGAGAGTGGGGGTGGAATTAGATCATATGCTGTGGTCTTGTCCAGCAATGGGACTTTACTGGAAGGAGGTTGGGGATACCCTGAATGAGGTGACAGAGAGGCGACTAGAGTTCGATATGGCCATTAGTATACTACACTGGTTCCCCCACACGTCCAAGAATAAGATTATGAGCAAGTTTATAGATATGGGACTTCTATTAGCAAAACGAGAAATTACGAAACGCTGGAAAGCCTCAGTGCGCTGCGTTATCAGTTGGCGCGCAGACGAAACGACGATAAGGCGCTGGAGGGGTTGGCTGCGTGGGAAGCGCTAGTCCAGGCATTACGAGACTGAGTCACACGACGAAGAGGGGCAGGCCACGGATGGGGGGATAGCCCCGGAGAAGGACGGGTCCATCGCATAACTCCTCACATAGCTACTCCTAGGAATGTATGGTAAAAGAGTACAGAGATGGCTACCTGTGTCGTCGGTGGGGAATGAGGGAACTTACATTTTTCATAGTATTTCAGTGTAGGGCCTAAGTTACGAAGGTTTCCGTTTTATCCGATGCACAGCTTGTGAAGGGCTCACATATCCTCATATCATGTACTGTATAGCTGATGGGGAGCTTTTGACTTTTCCTTAGTGAGTATGTTGAGGAATAGCAAGTATGGATTTGTATATGTTTGTACAAAAAACCCAATAAATTAAGTTTTCAAAAAAAATTACCACCGGATGAACTTTCAATAGCCCTGCCCCCCACCCCCTCCCCCACCCTTCGAGATAGCTGTGCTCTTCCTCCCTCTCCCAGACTCCTCACGTGCACCGACATGGACGGCAGCCACTACTTCTCCTACCGGGCCAAGACCTGGATGGCCTTCCCCTCCGGACCTCCAACTGCCTGCAGGAATTAAGAAAGGGTCTGAAAACCAGACTGTGCAGCTGACTACACCCAGCGGCAGAAACCCCAGGGCCTGGATAACCTCATGGGTAAAAAGCAGCACTATAAAATCCCATTTGATTTGATTATTCCAACAAGTAAAGTTTGTGGCCAGTGATCACGGCAACGTCATCAGTTTCCGTGGTTTTCAAACATTTGTAGACCTATAAAGCAATGTTGCATGCAAGCTAAACACTTGTGATAAAAGCTACAATTATGCTGCATATGGTGGCATATTCACTGGCAACTTGAACTAGCAACTGCAATGTTTTTAACACAATGGATACAAGAGGGATCCTAATGCTAGTCAAAATACAAAGGTCCCTTATTTAGAACAAGCACTGAAAATGTAACAGGTCTCGCCATTGTTGAAGTTAAAGCAATTTGTTTTGTGAATGGTATTGTTTTGTATTTGTATATATTAGTGTATGTTTGTGATATGTTGTGTTTTTTCTGTTAGATTTGTAGTAGTAGGTGTGTAGTAGTTGAAAGCATACTTTGCAGGTGAGGAGCGGTGTTTAACATTTGTTAATGAGAATTATTAGTAGAATAGCATGAGCGTTAATGAAGTATAGGGAGGAGTTTAATAGTATGATTTAGAAGAAAGGTTTGGGGTTAGAGTAAATGGGGAGAAGGAAGGATATGTCTTGGAGTTTTTTGTTGTTTGTAATGTTGTAAAGTGTGGATAGTAGTTTAATGCATATGTGAGGACACAGCAGTAGATGAGCATATGCTGCTATATAAAGGAGCATGAGATGTAGAAGAATAGTGTCAAGTTGTAGTAATGTAAAATTATTTTATTAACATTAGTTCATAAAGAAGTAGAGATGTGCAGAAGAGCACCACATAAAAATGAACCTTTATTGCAGCATTGTTTAATAAAAAGTAATCAAAACTAAAATAAATAACACCATATGTGCATAAAGCTGCTTTGCTACGCTAATGTTGTGCACTACTGTACAATGTAATATTTCAACAGATGACCTATTTGCGGCTAAAAAGCACACACTATACGTAACACCACCAAACAAAAGGGAATTACAATGCAAATAAGCCAAATCAACAGAAGCCCCAAATTCACAAGCCCCAACCGTAGTCAAATAATTCATACGTCCCTAAACATTATTTGTAAAAGCTAACCCAATAATGTATGCACACTTCAGAAAAGCATTCCTTTGCTACCGCCACGCATGCGCTTTTAACGTCTATGCAGTATAATCAGCAAAACCCCAATTTAAGCACAAGCCCCAATCTGAAAAAGACGGGGCTTAAATTGACAGACAAACCTCTTCACCAATGGCTGGCCGCCGTTTAGGAAGCCAGCCAATGGAGAAGAGGGGCTAGAAAACATAAAATCTCGCCAGCGACACTGCGCAAGCGCAGCCTACGCTAGCTGAGACCTAAAAAGCGCTGTGGCATGTCCAGCGTTTTTATAAATTGCTGGGGCAGAGAAAAGACAGGGACTGAGGCAAGACAGAGGTAGGGCGTATTTAGTGGCAACATAAGGAAACTTAAACAAGCATTTGCAATGCAATCGGTCTTGCATTTGTGAAAGTTGGAGCTATTGGCGAGGTCAATGATAATGTTAATGTTTTTTATTTATGTTTTTTTTTTGTTTGCTGTGGAGTGATCATCTGACCTATAGAAAGAGTAAGAAAGGAAAGTGGAGAGGAACAGTGGAAAGCAGGGATAAAAAAACACCAACAAAAAAACAAAAAAAGCGCTTGAACCTTTAGCCCAGAAAGTTCCCACCAACGCCACCGCATGGGGTAATGAAATTAATCACATCCATCATGCATTTCGTTATATGTGGATCACATGATACTGTACTCCAGGGATTTGCGCAATAATCTGGATACTGCTGAATAACGTTTTAGGTGGCTTGAATGAATAGCAGGGCTGGCCATCAATCATGATGCATCTTATGCATTTCCCATTAAGGTGGAGCAGAACAGTCCAGTAATTCCATTTCGGGATCAAGACATCACGGTAGCACAGTCCCTCCTTCCGATATCTAGGAGTACAAATATACAAGAACACGCCAGACCTTTTACATGGCAACATAAAAAGGCTAATCGCGCCATGGGCACCCAAGTCACGTTTTTCTAGATCTGCACCAACTGCAATATCTGCAGTTTGGGCAACAACAACTGCAAGGAATTCTGTTACAACTCAGACTTAGCCCGACATTAGGGGGGGCGTGGCTTAGCAAAATGGCCGGCTAGACGTGTCCTAGCCCAGCTCCTGCCCTAACGCTGTTAATCCTACATTATCCTGGCACAGGAGAATTGTTAAAAAAGGTGCTCCTGGGGTGTGGAGCCCCCCCGGACCTGACCTGCGCGGTTTTGGGAAAAACTGGTATGTCGGCGAAGGCTGGGGACCCGGTGGCCTGTCTAGGTCCTGATCGAGCGAACGGTGGGCAAATGGCGGCCGCCTCACCCTGAGGGCACTGGAGGACTGGAGACCGTTCGGGGCTGCAGAGCGCCCCCGCTGGAGCCGCTGAGCTGCAGAGGGGGACCGGGCGGGACACTCGCCAGACCCGGTGGTGCTGCGGAGCGGCTGCGAGAGGTGCTGGCGCGGACCCTGGAGTCCATAAATCCCCCCCCGCCCCCCCCCCCCCGCGAGATCTGGAGGACAAGGCCTCGTTGCCTTCTCGCGCCCCGGGACGCTGCCTGAGAGGCCGGGACTGGGCCTGAAAAATCGTGGAGATCGATTGCGGCGCTTAACCCTCTCCTCCCTCCCCCCGGCCGGCGAAGAGAGGCTTGGATGTTTTCCTGACCCCGGGGGGTCGAGTGCTGGCGAAGCGGTTCAGGGGAGGGCTTCGGCCCCCCGGCTGCCCTGAAGTGCCGCGTGGCCACGTGCGGGGACTCTGGAGCCGGCGGCAGACGGCGAGGGGCAGATAGCGGTAAGATTGATAGGTCCCTGGCGTGAGAGCTCTGAGTGGGACGGCTTACGGCGGCGCGGCCTACCTGCCTCCTGAGGGCCCTGAGTCACGCTGCAGCCTGCTGCTGAGAGAGCGATCGCTGGGACTGGACTGCTTGGGAGTCGGTGGTTTCTCCACCCCCTCCTGCAGCCCGACTACGGCCCACGAGGATTGAAGGCGCCCCCGGCTGTGGGGTGGATCGGTGGAGACAAGGGGTGATCCGGTGAGGCGGGCTGAGACCCCCCCTGGTTGAGGGGGTGCGAAGACTGGTGGTTGTGGCTGGGTGGAGCACGGTGGCCCGCAGACTGGACACTTGCAGTTGAGACATCCCCCTTCCCCCCCCCCCGCCGCCTTGCCCTTTGGCAGTGAGAGGGCTCGGGAGACCCCGCGGTGGTGCCCGCATGTCTGGGGGCCGCCGAGGCCAGGAACCGACTTGGGGCCGGACCTGCGGGGGCTCAAGAGATAGTCCTGCCGGACCCTGGGTCGTGGCGATTGGAGCCGTACTGCAGCTAGTGAAGTGATAACGTCTGGTGCATAGGTCCCCCCTGGGTTGCGCCCGGTCGATCGCCCTCGGTGACCGCAGTATTATGGGAAAGGACCGACCAGCAACGAGGGGTGCTCTGGCGAACAAGATAGATAAGTACACGGTCCCGGGCCCCTCGGCGACGGAGCGCCCAGGCATGGATCGGAGGGTGGAGGTCCAGACGGAGGCGGCGGCCCGGGATAAAGCTGATATCCTTGCGGCGATACGCGACTCCAGGGTGGCACTGGAAACTAAGATGGATGGGATGGCCATGGACATCAACCACCTGCGCCTTTACCTTCGGAAGGTGGCAGACAGGGTCACCACCACGGAGGGGGATGTGGCTTTGTTACAGACTGAGGTCCGGCAGATGAAGGAAACAATTGCGGCCCTCCAGGAGCATACCACCCGACTGGAGAAGCGGGCCGAGGATGCGGAAGGGCGGTCCCGACGGAAAAATCTACGCTTTCTGGGTTTCCCGGAGCGTGCAGAGGGGCCGGCGGCGGACCTGTTTCTTGAGGATTGGATCGGCAAGGTCTTCCCGAACCTGCGCCTTTCTAAGCTATTCGCAATCGAGAGGGCCTATAGGACCCTGGGTCCACCTCCGAAACCGGGGTCTCCACCCAGGGCCATAATAGCCCGGTTTTCCAATTTTAGGGACCGGGATCTGATCCTACAACATATCCGCAGGACCGGCCCACCCAGGTTCGACAACCACGACATCCATGTCTTCCCGGACAACATGAGGAAGGTGCAGGACCTTCAAAATTACTTTCTTCAGGTGAAACGACGGTTGCGGGCCCAGGATATCAAGTACAGCCTGCTGTTCCCGGCCAGGCTTCGAGTGCTGCATGGTGAGCGAACCCACTTCTTCGACAGCCCGTCGGCCGCGGAGGACTGGATGGACGCGCTAGGCCTGGCGGGCCTGGACCACACGCAGGGCTGGCAAGAACAGCGACGGTGAAATGCACGACGCCGGAACCGCCGACGCAGTAGGGAGAGTCAACCCAGGGGAGATCGTACCACTCTGGAAAGTGAACGCATCACGGTGGGCCCGGATGGCACCCTGCAGACGGACCAGGTGACAATCCCAACTCAAAACCAGTTCTCCCCACTCTGCTTGGTGCAGGAAACCCAGTCGGACTCGGGGGGTGCAGCCAGCCCACTGGTCGAATCTGCGCTGGACAATTGACTGGTAACTCGGGTGGTCCGAATGTACTGCAGGGGGTTCCTGGACACTGTGAGTATCTTACTACCTTAAACTTGGGGGATTGCTGCAGCCTGTTGACCTAAAGATCAGACTGTTCTCCGGAGTAATGGGAGTATCATGGTGAGGGGACGGGGGGAGCGATATACCTGTTCTTACAATGTTAGTACTATTGTGCCAAAATTACCTTAAGTGGCCGATTGTAGTGTGCCGCGGTAGCTGGTCGGGCCTCGGCCGGGCAGGGCTGCACGGAGCCAGGCAGTCGGCTGAACGGTCAACTACGAGGGGAAGTGACTCTTTCGAACTATAACATACTTTATTGTTGTGCTTGGTTTGTTGATACGCTAATTTCAAGTTGACGGGGGGTGGGTCTGAGGGGGGGGTGTCACATTGGGGCGGGGGTCGTGGTCTCCTGACCAGCTTCGGATTGGGGGATGCGGTGCTACCGCCTGTGGGTGGGCGATGTTGAGGTTCCTTGTTTTGGTTTTGGGGGGGGGGGGGGTCCTTTTGTAACCTTTTTTTGAAATGTCTGGTTGGTTTACCCTGTTGGGGGTCGTGTGCTCTGCGATGTCCAAATGGTCTATCTGCTGAAGGGGCAAGTCGCACTGTGGGGGGGGTCCAAGGGCCTTCAGACGGGAGGTGCTAAGTCAGAAACAACGATACTATGTCAGGTGCCACATGTAAATATAAACTGATGTCCTGGAATGTTAGGGGACTCAATAATAGAATCAAGCGGATCAGGGTGGCCACTTATCTCCGCCGGTATAGTGTCAGCTTGGCTTTCCTCCAGAAAACGCACCTCTGGGGAGACTGTCTTAAGTATGTCCAGCGTCGTTGGCGTGGGCAGTTCTTTGCTACGTCCTACTCTGGGTTTGCCAGGGGGGCCCTAATATGGGTGGCGCCAGGAGTTCCTTTTAAAGCTGTTCGCTCAAAGTTCGACCCGGAGGGACGGTTCGTAATAGTGGTGGGCAGTTTGGATGGTCGCGATGTATGTTTGGTGAATGTGTATGCCCCAAATGTTGATGATGGAGAGTTCTTGAGTCGAATGCTGGGACATCTAGATATAGACCCTGAGACGGAGCTCCTTGTGGCAGGGGATTTTAACTGTGCTCTTGATGGAGATCTAGACAGGAGTCCCCCAAAGTTAGACGCGAAACCCAAAATGAGAGAGGCGCTGACCCAGATGCTCCGTAGCTATGACCTGGTGGATGTCTGGAGGCATCGTAACCCTGTTAGCCGGGTGCACTCGTGCTACACGCCTGCTGCCAACACTCATAGTAGGCTGGATTATTTTTTTCTCCAGGGTGGTGTCACTGACCGGGTGGAAGAAACCCACTATTTGGCGCGGTACCTGTCTGACCACTCTCCGCTCCTGCTTACATACTTAGTGGGCGGCCCTCGGCCCCGCATTCCGCTCTGGAGGCTCAATATTGAGGCTTTTGGTGATCCCACGTATAGGGAGGCTATTTTGCAAGGGCTCGAGGCGTATCTCGAGGTCAATTGGGGATCGGCTAGTACGCGGGCGATTGAATGGGACGCCATGAAGGTGGTTATGCGGGGCACTTGCCTGTCCACGGAAGTAGGGGTCAGGCGGGTACTGGAACGGGAGCTGCGCCAACACGAAGACCGGTTGGCGGAATTGGAAAGGGACTTCCCCACTGATAAGGAACAACGGCCGGAATGGACAGCCACGCAACAACGTCTGGGGGACACCTGGGCCTCCCTTGGCAAATTTAACAGCATAGCCAGTAGGAGGCGTTGGTACACAGAGGGCGACAAGGCTGGGAGGTTACTGGCGCGCTTGATTAGGGCTGAAACCCAACCCCACCCAATTGGATGGGGCGCGGGAGGACTGGAGGTCACCGATCTAGAGTTGTATTACTTTGCTTCACAACTGCAGCACGCGATTGCATGGCTGGACGCGGACCCCTCATGGGAGCGGTCCCTGCTGGCAGGGACGTATGGGAATGGGCAACTGGGTGCACTGCTTTGGCAGGCGGGGAGACGGCGTGATCTCGCCCCCCACTGGTACGGTTGGCCGCCGCGGTCTGGGATCGGGTGGTGCGACGCCTCATCCACTCAGAGCCCTTTGCCCCTGACTTGGATCTCTAGCTGTTGCCGTCCTTTGCCCGGATTGCGGGGGTCATGTCACTGGACAAGTGGACGGAAGGAGGATGCCTCATGCTGGCGGATTTGTATCCAAATGACAAGTTTATCACCTATCGGGAGGCGGTTGCCACCTTTGAGCTTGGCCAGGGGCAGTTTCTTCAATATGCTAAAATAGCGGCGACAGCACGGCAACTCTGGCCTACATTTCCGGAGGCCCCGGCGCACACTCGTACTCTTGTCACAATGCTGGCAATGGCGGGAGGCCGAAAGTTCGTGACTCACCTATATCGAGCCCTGAGAGAGGATAGACAGCTGCGGCCCTTAGCGATAGAAGACAAATGGCAGCAGGCGTGTCCACAAGAGATCACCCCTCGTGACTGGGAATAAATTCATGAAAGTGTGCGGAAGGTGTCTGTGAGCAACCGATTTAAGCAGATCCAATATAATATCATACATATGGCTTACCTCTCCCCAAAGCGCCTCCAGACCATAAACAATGCGAGGGATGCCCGTTGCCCGAGGTGCCCCAACCCCATGGCGGACTTTATACATATGGTATGGACGTGCCCAGTCCTCCAACTCTATTGGGCGTCGATACTGGAGGTCATGGGGAAAGTGTCGGGTTGGGTAATAGATTTAGACCCGCGTCCATGCCTCTTAGGCTTAATCCCCCGGGACCCCAAACGAAAGGTGAGCAGACGGTTTTTAATACTGGGCCTGGTTACGGCCCGACGCCGTATTGCAATCCACTGGTTGTCCCCTCAGGGTCCAATGCTGGCTAAATGGAAGGCAGATCTGAGAGAATGGGCGCTGGCGGAGAAAGAGCACATAAGGCACACGAGGAGGGACGGGGAGCTACCGGAGGTCCTCCAGGCTTGGGGGGCGATGTTTCAGGAGCTGGTGGGACTGGATACCCCCTTGACACACACGAACTCAGAACTGGTAGACTCAGGCCTAGAAGAGGAGCAGCCCCAGGACGATGCGCCGCGTGCTGGCTCATTATGAGGTGCACTTGGCAGAGACCCTATGTTTAGTGTTTTGGAATCACTTTTTGACCCTACAGGAAGAAACCTGACAGCGTGAAAATGCGGGAGTTATGGGCTCGGCAGCGGGGAGGGGGGTACGGTTGGGGGTGTACTGGGGGTGGGAGGGTGAAGGGGTGATGGGAGTTTGGATGGGGTTTATCTGTGATGAGAGACATGTAACTACACAGTAGCTGCACAAGGGGCAGTCGGGGCCCGCAAGGTCCTCGTTCTTGGTATGCTGTTGACCGATTGCTAGCATGGTTAAGAGGATCTTTCTGTATCTAGAGCAATTATACTGGAATTTTGTACCTTGTTGGACTTACTATATTGGAGATGAATACCGTCAAATTTAATAACTGAGGTTTAAAAGAAAAGACAAAGAAAAAAAGGGTGGAATGCTAACTGCATGGCCCACACATCTGATTTCTTATGTACATTTCTGTCCCTACGAGGTCACTATACCGGTTACCACTGCTGATTCCAGTTACAATGACAACAGTTTAAACACGGTCGGCCCGAAGTGGTTGTAGGCGGCTTGCTGTGTTAATATGCATTTCGTTATGAGTTATAATTTGATGCCTGATGATTACTGCAAAGCGCTGCCGGCCATGCTATGGTTGTAGGCACTAAGCTGTGTCTATGCTCGCAATTACCAATAAAGGTTTTGAAAACTTAAAAAAAAAAAAAAAAAACAGACTTCGCCCACACAAGCAAACACCACATCAATTGCAACACACAGTATGTCATCTACATCATCGAATGTCCATGTCACAAGATCTACATAGGCAGCACTGTGCGCAGTCTAAAAACTAGAATCCAGGAACACCGCAGGGCCCTCATCAATGGCGATGATAGATACCTCATAACGGAGCATTATTGCACAACACACAGGTCCCATCAAATGCAGATTCTTTGGAATTGACCATATCCCCATGAATAACCAATGTGGGGGATAGGGAATGGACACTACGAAGGGCGGAGGCCAAATGGATTTGTAGACTGCATGTAGTCAGCAAAGGACATAACTCCATGAGTTCCACTACTTCCTGAGATAATCACCATCTGACCAACCATCTGGCCTTTCTGGCACTGGTGGGGACCGGATTCCCGGCCCTCTAGGGGCACCCCCTCGCCAGTCTCGGCTGATTTTTCCACACCACCTTTCACAAAAACTCCAAGGTTTGAGCCAACACTGGGGACCCACATACCAGACTCCCTCGCATCGTTAGGACTCACCATAACCTCAATAATTGTTCTACTTTTTTCTGCTGTGCCTACACGCCGCATTACTTATATGCCTACATGCCGCATTACTTCTATGCCATGCGTATATAAGCCACGCGGGCTGCTCCCCACACCCGCCCATGACATGAGCTCAGTTGTGGCACGCCGTTATTTTTTTTTTCATTTTCATTTTCCATTTTATTGACGATGCCACCTGCATCTTGCTCCATTTCCATACTGTCTTGGCCATGATCTGGTAGGCCATCCTGTGTTCCCCATGTCGTCATATTCATCTCCCTTGGGGTTCGACCATATCCCTCCCGCTGCCCCTCCCTTTTTTTCATAACACCATTCCACCCCTTTTTCAACTACCAAACGGCATCAGACTTCCCCCTTTTCGCCAACACATCAGCAAGAATGTTTCTCGACTTTCCCTGCGTGTTGGACATTCCACATTTCATTCCTGGTATTGCAACAGGCTCTGGCGCTACCATATCTCCAGCATGCAGGCTATTTACTTTTACTGCACACATGTTCCTGCCGGCTTTTACCTCTCACCACATCTCACCACGGTTGGAGACATGTGATGACACTGACACAGGTCAGACAGGTCGGTGGAGTAATGGATACATCGCCAAATCCGTTAGCAACTGGAGGCCCTGCAAGTCTTTCCACCATGTCCGTTTGCCTGCAGGCTTCCCGCTTCTCCAGCGTATATATTACAGAGACACCTACCTTGGCCAGATCAGACTGGATCCGAACACACCCAGGAGTACTGCCCACACAGGTATTTACCTCTTACCCAGACTTCTCCTCCTGCATCGTGACCACTGCCCGGTTCCTTTGCCATCTTTACCCTGCTCCCTGATGGTACTATGCAGTTACCCAGCTCACTCCCTCACCCTCCTGTTTCTACTTCCAGGGCCCTCACTATCCCAAGGCATCCATCTGATCCTGTTTTATTCATACAGGGTCCCCCTGCTTCCCTACACCAGACGGTGCGCTTCCATTTTGGCCCAACGGACCGCAATACATGGGGTAATCGGTCCTTAACACATCGCTCTCGCTCGTGCTCCAGCATGCCCCTTCAGCGCTCACAGGGGGTCCCTTGATGTTTTACGTGACACCATACTAGGACGTACAGGAGCATTACAGCGTCCCGTTCACTTTCATTCTAACCTGCATCCCCACGCAGTTTTCTAATGTGCATGCCATTCCTTTGCCTGATCCCCTCCCCCCCCTTTCACATGCACACGACATCTTTGTGACTGACAGTGCGCCACTCACACGGGGTCCATCTGTATCTCTGGACCTTACCATGCCCGTGTTGTGCCATGCTTATATCCCAATAAGCATATTTTTCCCTTGGTTCAAATATTGTTTCCATCTTATTATCACGTAACGCTGTGCTGCACAACTGGGGTCTCTCCCCGCCCTGGACCACCCGCTGCCCGCTTTATTCATTTAGGCTCCCTGACAATGCGTACTGAATCCCTTGCAGAATGTTTTTCCCTCTTTCTCCCTGTTTTTAATACATGCACCCTATCTCGTACTTGCCCCCAAAGTCTAGCGGGGGCCATTGCTGGTGCATATTCAGCCAGGCCAGCAGCCATAGCTCCTTCATCCTTTCTCGCTTGACCACCCAAGACCACTGTTCACACTTCTACCTTTACTGGCTTCACAAACCTTGACTTTCCGTATGTGCCACACACCTTCAGGCACAACCCACCAAATATATATATAGCCCGTTTTCTCCCCACTTAGGGAAAACGCGTTCAGCCCTCCAGCTGCTTACCCTGGCAGGCAAGCATCCGACATGGCGGTTCCTCCATTTCTGAACATACACCCTTTCTTTTCACACAGCCGGCCGGTTGCTCAACGGACCACCATCCTTTTTGTTCTCTCGTCATGTTCTTAGACCTGCACTTTTTGCCCCCGCCAGATCCCACGGACCTTGGCCCTTATCAAGGAGGCCACAACCCATCCACGACCACGGACAACAGGCGGTTGGTTGTAACTATTCCAGACTAGCTCAACGGAGCGGAATCGCACCAAGAGACCACAGGACACGGCTGTAGAAACAACTTTTCTCTCTCCCCGTCCCACTGAACAACGATCGGCATGTACAGATTTCGCCCTCATGTACCTTGCTTTAGTTACCCTCTCCTTTTACTCCCTTCTCTCTCATTTTTGAGTTTTATGCCACACACACACAAGGAATGTATGCAGTCCCCTTCTGTTCTTACCACCCCATGGTCACGTCTTGTTTGCCTAAATGTCGCACCGCAAACTCATGTCGCGAGCTTACCACCGTAGTAGGCCACAGAGGACGCAACAATACCACCACAGAGTGACTGTACAGCCTGAACATATACCTACTGATGTCCTCCACATGCTTATTCACAGGCATGCCTTATTGTTATTAACTTTAACTTATTTTTTGTTTTGCCGGGCCTCTATAGTTGTCCTAGATCATGCCCTGAACTGCCATTTCTACGTCACTTATATACTTATGTCTCTTCAGTCTCAGGCCACAGGGACTATAACAACATTAGGACAAAGGGACTGTTTAGCCATACTATGTATGTCCATTTGTCTATGTCTATTTGCCTCCCTCCCAGTTTCCACTTTCATTTTCCCAGGTTTCCTTCTGCATTTCTGTTCCCCACATGCCCCTTTGCCCCCCGTGTTCGTTGCAACAATTTGTATGTAACTGAGTATCCTCAAACAAGGAGAGGGGCTCTTTAACCCAAAAGAAATAGAGCACCAAATACAGTTTAGTAGAAGAAAAGGGTTTCCTTTTGATGTTGTCTTACCCGAAAACCAATCATACCGCACTGTTCACTCAAATCAATTAAAAGCAACAAAATCTAAAGCACTTACAAGGAAAAGATTATAATCAAAAAAAGTTGTTTTATCACTGGTATTTATCATTAAAAAACATGGCCCCTAATCTACAAATACACTGAAATTAAAAACATGAGAAAATGTCATTAAAAACCACAATACATAATGAAGCGTTGACGCCTTTCGGTGGTGTTAATATTAGTAAACGGGGAGGGTAATATTAGTAAACGGGGAGGGTCAAGGAGCAATGAAATGTACACTGAGGAATAATATTGATTTTTAATTAACTGTCAACAATGTTTGGAGTTTTGACTTTACAGTTTTTATGATAGACACAGTGAAAGTACCTTTTGAGCTTTGTTGAGACTCAATTGCAGTAGCACTAAGTCTGTGAATGTTTTGTAAATTGCCTCAGTCTTTTTTTTAAATTGTTTTTATTTTTGAAAGGTTAAAGAATGTTTAGTTTTATTTTGAATTAGGTAACACCCGTATTAAGGAGAATATACTTAATCTGTTCTGATGAAGGTGGTTTTATCGACCTAACACCACCGAAACGCGTCAACGCTTTATTCTTTTGTTAAATTCGGAAGGGTCAGCAGTGTTGTGGTGACAGGAAATGAAAAATTCATGCACTCTGTTGTACCAAGTTAATCTGAATTAACGTCAGTAAGACAAAGTTAACTGTCTGCTTTTCTCCCGTTCGTTTTGTCAGATATGTATTGTGGTTTTTAATGAAATTTTCTCATGTTTTTAATTTCAATGTATTTGTAGATCAGGGGCCATGTTTTTTAATGATAAATAAATATATGTAATAAAAAAAACATTTTTTGATTATAATCTTTTCCTTGCAAGAGCTTTAGATTTTGTTGCTGGTTCAATTGATTTGAGTGAAAGGTGCGGTATGATTGGTCTTCAGGTAAGACAACATCAAAAGGAAACCCTTTACTTCTACTAAACTGTAACCGAGTATGTCTAGATGTTTTGCACATAAATTTATTTCATGTAGTTAACTTTCAGCCCTAAAGAAGTTAATTGTGTAATGAACGAAATGCGTTGGCTGGTACTCAGTTTTGTCGGATGACTTTGAAAATAAAGAACTGATTTTTGATACAACTTTACAAGTGAACATACTTATTGAACTGACCACCTGGGTAGTGCATCACTCCAAATTCTGGTGTAGTTCTCTCTCTGCTTTGCAGTTGTCGACCCAAGAATGGCAGGTGCAAGAGGTGCATGTGGACAGCAACCCGAAATACCTTTTGATCTACCACACAGGGAATACAGCAGGGAAGTGCGGCTATCCCGGTCTGCCGTTGCTCGTCTTGTTCCATCAGGTTTTGGACGACCTTAACTCTCTCAATGGCAGGCTGCCTGGCGATCTCGAAAATGGTGGTGCTACCCAGACTTCTTTATTACTTCACAAACCTGCCGGTTACAATCCCTGGTGCTGTTTTTAAGACCCCAAATTCACTGCTAACTGATCTAATATGGAGAGCAGGCCGTAGGCGGGTCAGCCTGATTAAGCTGCAGTTGCCAACATATGCAGGGGGAATGTGTGCTCCCGATTTCTGTCCATATTGTTTAGCGAGCCAACTTCAATGACTTTCTTATTGGTTAGCGAGCCAAAACTTACTCGAAATCACGTACACAACCAAAATGCTAGACGGCGGCATATTGCATCTACTTTTTAGGTGTCGCCTAGCGAACGCAGCGCATGCGCTGCTTCGCTTTGGCGAGACTATAGTTGTCCATTTGGTGCGCGAAGGGAGACAAACCATGTGCGCTCACGGACAGGCAATGTGCACGCGCATGGCGTCTCCTCTCTGCCTCATGGAGGGAGGGGGCAACTTGAGGTAATTAGTGGTGTTGGTGTCTGGGAGTTTGGCTTTCATCGTCTGTTCACACTGTAGGCAGAGAGGCTGGTCGAGGGGGTAAGGTTACACAGGGCACTGGTGGGTGGGCACTATATTATTTCAGTGATGGCCCGTTCCCAAGACAGTTTTCACACAGCGGGCTTCCCTCCTACTGACCCCTATGTGGACTCAGCGCAGACTGGAACAACCCATCTTTCTCACTCGTAAGGTACATTCTTAAAGTAGATTTTGTTGATCTCAAAGTGCATATTTTTGTGATGCCTCTGTGACCCCTGAAGGTCATTGGTACTTTATTGTGACGCAGATTGTTTGATTCTGGTTCTAGCCTATGCCAAGAAAAACATAACTTGGGCCTTTTGGAACCTTAGCAAAAAATAACAGAATATAAACGACTGTGTATGTGCGCGTTAAAGACAGTGTTAGACGTGTACTGAGTGGTTGGATTGGCAACATTGGAACCAGGCGGACGTGGACATTGGCACATCAGTGTTTCCACATTGTGGGATTGTAAGAAAAGTATTTTGCCTCCGATTGATTCAGTCCATTGTCTGTCTAAATTGGGTGCAACTACAAATGGTAGGGGTTAGGAATGCAGAATATATTACACATACCAGCCAGTCTTCTTCTGTCATAAAACCTTTCGGAGTGAAAACAGCCAGTTCTCAGCCTGGCATAGGTCCACATTAGGCCTAATATGTTATGCTTTTGGTTTTAATCTCTTCCTTCTTAAGTAAAAGTTTGCTGCTCCCCCGGAAGGCCTGCTCCAGCTGTTCCACCCAGGGTGATGCTAGTGCTTCCTTAACCTTCACGCCCATCCGTGCTGCCAGGTGTTTTTGTCACAAACTGGAAAAATAAAAAAAGCGCGGCACAAGCACATCTGGCGCATCACTGAGATCCAACCATAAAGACGAAATGGCCATAAAACTGCACCAGCATTTTTCGGGCTCTAATCCAAACCTTTTTTCAGAACCTCACCTTATGGAAGAATTCTAGCTGTGAAGTATTGGGCATTGTTGCACTGAGGCCCAGTTGCACTGTGCAAATCGTGCAGATGAGTGGGGCAAGCAGGGACTGGGCCAAAAGGTAGCACTGCTACCCCACTGACCACAACAAAGCAAGGGATTCTGGGTGGAGATGCAATCCAGGTTCCATGCCCTCAGCCCCTGGGCTCTCTGCTGGGACTTGCCCAAATAGATCAAATGTCTGTAACTGGACCAGTTTGCTGGACAAAAAGGTGCTCTTGTACATTTTAGGAGCACCCTCCCTATTTATAAAAGTGGCAGTAATGATTATAGCAAACCTGGAAGACTTGGGTCCATGTATTGGATGGCATGTTTTTTGCAACATAGTGTATTTCAAAATGTATGTTAATCACTCACAGCAATAATATATAGATATATACCATTTACTATGTCAAGCTTGCAGGCAGACAAATCTTTCATCGTTTTGAGGCCAATAAATGATTGTTGAATAATAAATTATAGCGGTGTGAAATCAAGACATTGTTAGCAATAAATTAGAAAATTAATCAGAATGTGATTTAATCATAAGAAGATGGTTTTAAATTATCCCACTTTATTGGATTAGGAAGATGCTATTTGATTATTGCACACTGCTCGCTCTCTCGTGTTGTGTGCATTGCTGTTCTTCTGCATGGCCAAGAACACTTGGGGTACAAGGTGTCTTTGGGAATTTTTTTTTATGTATACTTGGCACCGCAGCCAAAATAAGTGTAGTACAGTGAAAGAGTTTTTTTTTGCTTACAGAGTTTTATATAGCACAATCTTGACCCGAATCGGGTATCAGAGAGCTTTACATAAGGGCACATTCATTTTTTGTTACGCACAGGGAGATTAAGTGATTTGCCCAGAATCACAGGATGTTCAGTGTCATTGCCGAGACTCAAACCCAGTTCCCCAGATTCGAGGTCGACCGTCCTTGTAGTTAGGCCAACTCCTCTCCCCTATATAATAGTACAATTGAGACGATTATAGTGTACTTTTTAGGTCTCGCCTGAGCCAGTGCATGCGCTTGACTGGCAAGACATTTAGTAAGTGGGCTTTAGAAATCTGGCCAGGCGCTTTTGCTTGTGGCCTAAAGCTTGCCGTTACGCGCGCAGTGACGCAGGCGCCATCTGCCTTTCCGTCATGGCTCATTAAGCGCTCGCGGCACCTTTATAGCACGCAATCACTTTCGCGGCCACGTCACTTTCACGGCTGCGCGGCCAATGCTTGTTTTATTGTTCTTTATTAGTTTATGCAAAACAGATATCAGCGTGTATAGGTATGTTACATGGCGATCATTCAGGCATGCAGTTGTACATATTGTACAGGAAAACATCTGTTTGCCAGACATTATAATGAACACAAAAATCATACGAGTTGGAAAAACAACACTTCATAACCCCCCCATGATTACCTATCGCGTGCCGTGACCCCCGGTCAAGAAAGAAGCAACTAACCTCCAAGTACATGTGCAGCTGAGGTAAATTCATCCATTGACATCCGTTACCTCATGGAGGGTGTGCATTGGATTTAGTTTCCAACGCTATTAATATTGTGACCCAGACGTCCGTCTGAGACGGAGCAACACTCTATTTAAGGCCAGGGTCGCAGAAATCTGTCCATGTCCATTTAGTCAGGCCATGAATCAGTCGTCTCATGTTCGAAGCAGGATGCGCCTTCCAGTTCATGGCGATGTTTCTTTTTGCCGTGATTAATGACAAATCAATGAACTTGCTTTTATGTTTGGCTGCCTTAGGCCTAGGGGGTTGTCGCAGTAGGCACTTAAGGGTTAATATTACGAGCTTCCGTCCGGCCAGTTCTTTAATCGCTTCTAACTTCTCTCGTCAGAAACTTTGTATGGTAGCACCTTCACACACCATGTGGAAAGTGTGCCTGAAGTCCGTTGCATCTGGGGGCACCCTCATACATCCAAGCTTTTCAAAGTGTGCCTGATGCACAAAATTCACTTGCAGGAAGCGAAACCATGCATTCCGAGACCGCGTGCGTGTCTCAGGGCGTTGCCCCATGTGTCATCTGTAAGTTCGGCACTTAATGTGTCGTTCTACATACTTCGGAGCGCCTGTGTGCGACAATTAAAAAAACCGATGACAGTGTTGAATGAAGGAGCGTAAGCGCGTGTCTACAATTACTAACCATTATTATATGCGATAGGACCCGGCGCACCTCTGATTCACGGTCCCCCTCATCACAGCTAGAGTCACCCTCGTCGCCCTCATCGCGAAGTCACCCTCATCGCAGCTAGAGCAAAGCCGCATGAGCCATAAACTGTCCCGGCGAAGGCTCGCGTTCCACTCTTATTTCCTCTAAGGGTTTCAAGACCCCACAGGCGAACATCGAGGTGATGACGTACAGGCCTACTTCGATATGTTCGGAGACGGCATGCTCCTAACACACACCAATTTTGTCCATGAACAAAGGGTCCCAGGTTCTCTGTTCCTAGTGCATGCTAACTTAACACACTTCATCAGACAACATTGCATGTCCCAGGGGATTGAGCCCGCCACAAATGAGCTGGTACATCCAATATACCTCATGAGTACAGGGCGAAATTTAATTAGATAGTTTTACAAAGGGACCAGAGCGCACCAACCTACTCCTTTGACAGTGTTTCAAAGTAAGTGGGAAGGGGATTTGCACAAACAGTTTACGGATAAAGATTGGCAGACAGTGCTCGAATATCCCAAGCGTGTATTCCGAAAACACGCGTTTTAAGTTTATACACTATATGGTGACGCAACTAGCCGACCTGACACTGCACAATTTAAATGCGATTTCCCCTAACATCACAGCAGCCTGCCCTCGTTGCAATGTAAAAGATGTTGACTTATTACATATGATACAGAATTGCCCCAAACTGTACAAATACTGGGGATCAGTCACTACTAAATTGAAGAGGGTGGTGGGGGACGCAGGTGGTTATTCTGCTGAAGCATGTATAATTGGGCTATATCCTCGTCGCAAGGGACGTGAAGTCCTGATTCAATTTACAGGATTTAGCCCTACTTTTTAGCAAAAAGAGGAATCACTCGGAGATGGAAGTCCAAAACGCCCCCTAGTCTACAAGCATGGAAGGAGGACATAGAGACGTTGGGGTTAGCAGAAAGACATGAAGAATGTAGGGGGCTCCGTAAACGACCTATAGCCATGCAGTGGGATCTAATACTAGCTTTCTTTAAAGCTGTAGACTAAGCTGATCAGCAGATTGCACAATCCCAGACCTGACGTGGCAACACAGTACGTTACACTTTGATAACATACTAGGCATAGTTCTAGCCAGCTGTAGAAATTCATATCCTACTCACCGACCCCATTGCTTGCAAAGGAACCGTCGGTATGTGCCGGCCAAATGCTCTCCTCGTCTCCTAACGGCAAAGTCAATAAGTCACAAGCTTAATACTTATGACACTAGTCAAAACAGACATGGCTGTCCACTAGGGAGGAACATATAGGACTATGGTTTGGAGAGTAAGATGAGGCATGAAACAACAGAGACTAGGGAATTGTAAGGGGTGGCATCCCAATGAAGAACAGAGAGAAAAGAAGGACAGGAGTGTGAGATGGCAAGCAGAGATATGTATGCAGCAACAGTGGAAGTGAGAAGGGCAGAGAAAGCAAGAAGGGACAGAGGAGTATCATAGGAAGCAAGAATAGACAGAGGAGGGTTATAATCACTGCCTAAGTGAAGACACACGAAGACAGCACGGTGATGATAACTACAACTTTTCCCAGGCCTAAAGATGGACAGAAACAATCAACAGCACAGTACTAATGCTCAATCGCTCATCAACTTGCAAGCATAGCACTCTGATACCACAACCTTGTGAAACCACATCTCAGACTACTCAAGCCATTACATACAAGGCAGGTAAAATTAATTCGTGGATTAACACAATCTGACACTATACATCTACTGTAAGATGTGGCAACAACCTACTTCCAGCATAGGAGCAGAATGCCAACTTCAACATGAGGAGAGATGACTGAACACAAGACTAAGGTAGTCATGGAGTCCATTTGCCTTCCTCTGCTCTTGCTCCGACCCACAACTGGATCACATTCTACCACACTGGTATGATTTAATGCAGACATACAGCATGCAGTGGCAAGGTGTGTCTGGGTGAAATGACAGATAATCAAGAAAGGTCCCCTCTGTTAGGAAAAAGGGAAAAGGTATTTTTTTTCTTCTTGCAGGAACACAGTGAAAAAAAAAAAGAAATCTTTTTTTCTTTTAAAAAAACCCTCACCCACCCGGGTTTCCCCTTGGTGGCTTCATTATTGGGTCCATCCCTGCCCTCTACCACCAGGGCGTGCTACTACCAATGGATACGTGGGAGCACCGAATTGTAAAATACAGGGGTGTTCCTATACACCTAACCACCTAAAGGAGTGGGTTTACCAAAGAAAAGGAAAGATTTTAAAATACCAGATTAGTGGGTCCAAAAACAATTTTATTTCTTACACCTAAAATGGTATGCTAAAATCTGGGGATGTGTGGAAAAACCCTAGGCGTGAATACCAATTGTTTCCCTTTATGGTCAACTAGTTTCATTCCCTTCCCCAAGCCATTTCGTCAGGACCTAGAAAGGAGAAATGATGTTTCCACTACAGGTGTCACAACACAATAATAATGAAAAATACAAAATAAATATACAGCACCGAATTGGTCTGTATTAAATATCAAAAAGACTTCAAATGCAACCATCATTTGGTCCCATGAGTCCTTCAAGGAGTTAAAGGAGGGATGCCTGTAGTCAAACCTCCGTCAAGGCCACTCCCTCTCCGTGGATTTGTCCGCACTCGCTCGTGGCTCCGATGGGTGAAATGACTCCCCTGCCAGTGCCTTGTAAACATGCTGTGCGCCTCTGAAAACACCGTTCCGGTGCCCACAGGAGAAAAGTAAACACCAGTGGCAAAGAGCTGAATATAGACCAAGAGGTGCTATATTCCGCTGTGCTCTTTTTGACGGAGGTAAATCCACACAACATGGGTCCGGTCTAGTGTACTGCCTGGGCCACTAGATCATATTAATTGATCAATGATAAAATGGCGGGAGGCTGGTCTGGGATTAGGTGGGCCACCTCGGGCACGAATGCAGAAGCTGCAACATGGTCTGCATGGTATTTCAGACACAAGCACTGCAGGCAACAGTGGGACTGAGGAGAAGAGGGGGCTGGGGCTGAGACCGAGAGCCGCTCGCCTCTATTTGGCCCCGGAGGTTGCTGTGGCATTTGGTAAGGGACAATGGAGTTTACCTACGGTTAGGAGGAGGGGACAGTCCGCCGCTTGATCCTACCTAAACCCGGTGCGCAGATGCAGAATGGGAAAAGCAGTGAGAGGCATCGGGCCTTCCTCCACTTGGCTCAAAGTTGGGGATGAAAACTAAACCAACACTGCTGTACTGAAACAAGATAAGAATCTTCATTGTCTGTCTCAAGCTTATATACTACTTCAAGGTCTTGGCATAAAACGAAATACTCCACTGAGAACATAGTGAACATGAATAGACGTGAGGAAGGAGGTGGGGAAAAGTTTTCATATGCATATAAAAGCTTCCTCGCTCTTTTCCGATCAACAAATATATGCACAGCTTCCACATGGATGCTATGTTTACTTTGTTCAATACATTATTTGCCATGGTGTGCTTATTACCAGCTGAAGTTCGAAAAGCATAAAAACACGACATTCCGAGCAGAGTTAGAAAAAAAAAAACCTTTTGCTTTTTCAGTTAGCAATGTGATGTAACATACAGAGCAACGGACTTTGTACCTGGGGAACCGGGTTAGTTTTTCAGTATGGGCGCTACAAAAAACATGCCGATCGTAATAAACAAAATGAAAGTCATAACCAATAAATGTAAACAATGGCGAATCACAAGGTCAAAAGTGAAAATAGGTCCATTATGGTTGGGGAAGGAGGTCAGCAGCGTCGTACGGGCTGGACTGAAAGCGGGGAGAAAAGCCTGACAAGCTTTTTTAAAAGAGGGCTCAGAGTCATAAACAACAGAAAGAGTAAGAGCAAATGTAACCGGGGCAGTTCTCATGGGAGGTTACAAAATTCGAAAGGGAGGGACTAATAAGCCTATTCACCAATCAAAAGCCGGCATTTACAAAGGAAAGTAAGAGGAGACAATTGCAAAGATGGGCGGTGCTCAAAGCCCATATTCTAGGAACAGCATGTCTGCCTAAGGGAGACCTAAAAATAAAAAAATTAAAAGTGGTACGTCACAACCAGAGTTGGCTGCATCGCTGCACTATTTTCTGGCGGGGCTAGAGTTCTTTATGAACGAGGTTGCACTTATATAGCGCATGGCTACCCTGAGGCCTCCCAGCGCTATGTGATAGAAAGCAGAAAAGCAGTGATGTTAAAGCGATGTCTTGAAGAGGTGGGTTAAAGCGATGTCTTGAAGAGGTGGGTTTTTAAGAGCTTCCGGAAGGCCAAGAGGTTGTTTTCCTTCCTTAGAGTAGGGGGGAGTGTGTTCCAGATTTTTGTAGCATTAAACGAGAAAGAGCTTAGGGGTGGCCAGAAACGAAGAGCTGGAGCGAAGGATTCTATGAGGGAGATAGGGGGTGACCAGGGAATGGGTAATAGCCGAACCAGTCTTCCAGATGGCTCTGTGAGCCAGGCACATGGCTTTAAACTGTATCTTGGCCGGGTTAGGGAGCCAGTGAAGACTCCTCAATGCTGGTTTTTCAGATTGCCACCGCGGAATCTGAAGAAGCCGGCGAGCTGCTCAATTCTGAATCAATTGCAATTTGTGGATGGTGAATTGAGGAGCTCCAAGATACAGGGCATTCCCATTATCAAGGCGAGAGAGTATAAGGGTCTGTACCATAATTCTTCGCGCCTGGAAGGGGAGGAGGGGGATGATTTTACGCAGCATTCTCATCAGCCCGTAACAGGTGGCTGAGAGCTTGGTAGCCTGGTGGTTAAACTTGAGGGAGCAGTCAAGCCACATGCCAAGGCTCTTGATCTGTGCCTTTAGAGGTGGAGCAGGGCCAAGGCATACAGGAGAGCGGAGATGGAGGACGGAGGGTTGCCCAGTAACATAATCTCAGTGTTTTATCCCTGTTGATCTTGAGGCAGGAGAGTTCCATCCATTCGGCCACCGCCTCTAGGCAAGGACCTAGGGTGCTAGACCCCTCAGAGTGATTTAATGCTACTACTAACTGAGCGTCGTCTGAGTAGGGGATGATCTTAATGCCGAATGGATGGAAAATCTCCGCCAGGGGACTCATGTGGATATTGAAAAGTGTGGGGCTCAGGGCAGAGCCCTGAGGAACCCACCGCTAAGAGGCAACTGGGAGGACACCACATCTCCTTCAAAGACTTGGAAGAAGCGGTTACTGAGGAAGGACTGAAACCAGGTTAGTGCCGTGCCTGACACTCCCATGCTTTTAAGTCGATGAGCCAAGATGTTATTATTAACAGTGTCAAACGCGGAGGAGCTACGCGCGGATCCAAGATGGACGCGTGAGCAAAGGGCTCCCGAGACCCCTTCCGCCGCCCTCGTCTATCCTGACATTAATCCTGAATTGCTCGACGGGTATTTCTTGCTGATGCCCTGCTGATATTAACAGCATTTTTCGGAATTTGATTTGGCTCCCGGAAACTGAACTTGCTGCTACCCGCAAGTTGAGGCCTACGGGGACGACCATCCGGGGGGCGGGGGGGGCTTGAGTTCCCGAGGTGCCCAGGTGGCAATCGAACAACAACGGCTGGAGTGACGCCTCAGCTGCCCCTGTGTGTACTTTCGGTTTCGATTTTGACCATCGTGGGTGCTGACTCCTTATTGACTGATACTGCTGCCCTGGCTTAGTCGCTGACTTAACTCTGGCTGTTGTTCCTCGACCTCTCGACTTGTTGCGCTTGCCGTGAAGTGCTTCATTTTGACCAGATTTCAGAGGACCCTTTGGTGGTCATTGATCATCATGACGGGCAGGTCGGACGCTGAAAGACGCAACACCAGAGGCCCAAATCGAGGGGGAGCCGCTCAGACCCAAACTATTGAACGCTTCACTCGCCCTAAGGTATCCCCGGGTGGTCCGGGCAAGGCCCTCGGAGAGGCTGGCGACGGTACTCCTGCGAATGAGGAGCCGACTGACGGACGTCATGGGCGCCATTGCCAGTGTCCAGACTGCTATGGGTCAACAATATGAAACGCTTGCTACGAAATTGGATACGTTTGCGATTGAGGTCAACCTTATCAGGACAGACCTGGGGAAAACTAATGAACGGGTCAAATCCCTGGACGTTAAAACAGCAAGCCTGATTACGGATGTCTCGGATCTTCAGACCGAGGTCCGCGATCTTCGCTTGGCTAGAGACTCGTTTGCCCGTTGGCTGGATGATTTTGAGAGCCGAGCCAGACGGAATAATGTTCGCGTTATAGGTGTCCCGGAGACTTCTACGGACGTGCCAGCGGATCTCTTGGTAGAGGACATTATCCAAAACTATTTGACTCCGAAGGGCCTTAGTAAATTTTTAGCCGTGGAGCGTGCTCATAGGATTCCAGGTGGGAAGCCCAAGCTTGGGGCCGCCCCGAGGCCCATCATTGCCAGGATTTTTAACTTCCGTGACAGAGACGCTATCCTGCAGGCCTCCCGCACTCATGGTCCCGTCCAGTTTAAAATGTGTCGGTCAGTTTCTATCCGGATTTCACTCAAGAGGTGCAGAAGCAACGTATGGCCTTTACGGGGGTGAAACGTCGCCTCAGGGACATGGAACTGAAGTACGCCATGCTATTTCCGGCTCGCCTGAGGATTGTGCATAATGAACGTACTTTTTTCTTTGATCGCCCTGAAGTAGCCAGTGACTGGCTGGACACTTTGCCGACACTGCACGCCGATCCGGAGAGTTCGAAAGGGGCCGAAGGCGGCCTGGAAGAACAGGAGTAGTGAGTCGGTGCCGATGAGCCATTATTGGACGCTTTGCAGTGGCTCGGGGATAGTGATGTTTTATACGTTGTAGATACCCAGGGGTGGGGGGATTCGGGACTCTTCCTCCTCAGGGGACGTTTTTTCTCTCTCTTCTTGTAGGTTAGTTTAATGGGGCGACAGGCACACTGCAAGTTGGGGTGGCTTTCTAGTCTACCGCAGGGGTGCAGGGTGGGGGGTTGTGTGTTGAGGTTTCATTGGAGGGCGGTGGGGGGGGTCTTTTCTGGTTTGTTTGTTTCGAGGCTCTGATTTGGTCGCTATTTTATCCTTTGTGCCTGCTTTGTGGCGGGGGGGACTGTTGAGTTTTGTCTGGGATTGGGGGTAGGGGGCTGAGGGTGTTGAGCTGGAATGTTAATGGACTCGGAGATAGGTTAAAACGGGGGATTGTTTTACAGTATTTAAAGCGGCACTCCCCTGATATTGTTCTACTACAGGAAACACATCTGGTAGGAAATACATGCCGAGCGCTGAATAGAAGAGGCTACCGTTGGGTGGCCCACTCTGGATTCACCACGGGATCGAGGGGGGCGGGTATCTTGGTTAGGAACTCCCTCCCCCTAGAAGTAGATGACGAGGTGCTGGATGATAGGGGACGGTACGCTGCTATCGTGGGTCGATGGGAGGGGAAGACGATCTCCATTTTGTCTGTGTATGTCCCCCCCTGGTCTACAGTCTACCACGTTTTCCGATTTGGGGGTGGTGGTCCTGGGGCTCCCTGATGGCTTGCTGGTGGTGGGTGGAGATTTTAATTCAGTTGTCAGTGGAGAGGAGGATCGAAGCCCTCGTAGGACCCTCCCCACGTCGCAACTGTGGTTAGGCAGTTTCATTGATACACTGGGATTAGCGGATTGTTGGGAGACCACTTCACCCTGGACAGCTCCAGTACACCTTTCATTCGGGGGCCCATGGTAGTCTCTCGAGACTTGATTATATTCTTATACCAGCGGCACAGATGGTTTCTGTAAGAGAAATTAGGCATTTGGCTAGGGGGATTTCAGATCACTCCCCACTGTGGCTCACTATTGATGTGCGGCTGGAGTCCGGGGGTCGTGTCGCTCCTATAAATCCTTGGCATCTTCGTAACCCCAACATTAGTAAGGACGTGGTTAAGTGTATAGATTATTACTTCGCCGAGAATGAAGGGTCAGTATCCTCTCCTGTGACCCTATGGGAGGCGTGTAAAACTGTGATTCGGGGTCAGACTCTCTCTTTGATTGCCAGCGACAGGGGGCGCAAAAATGCAGAAGTGGTGCGACTTGAAAACGATATCTCTGAGTTGGAGGAACGGATGGAATCTGTAATTACGCCCGATAGTCTGCACTCCTTGGCGCTTAAACAGTTTGAATATAGGGCTCTGGTGACCGATGCTGCTAAGGCGATGCATCGTGAACAACAGGGACGTCTGTATGATGTGGGTGATAAGGCAGGGAAATTGCTAGCTTGGCTTGATAAACGGGACAGAGTGAATCGTGTGGTGCCTGTTATTGAACGTATGGATGGTGTGCGACTGGTGGACCCGGTCGAGATAGTTGAGGTCTTTGCCCAGCACTTTCGGAAGGTGTACTCGCCGGGCAGGCCTGAGGAGGACTCGCATCTGTTGCTCCGCGATATCACGCTGCCTAGTCTGTCGGATTCGGATAGGGAGCTTATGGAGGCAGATTTTTCTACCGATGAAGTAGCGCTCGCTATCCGTGCACTTCGCTGTGGTAAGGCTTCGGGCCCTAACAGTTTGCCAGTCGAGCTGTATAGGTTGTGTCCCGAGACAATGGCGCCGCACCTTCGTCGGACGTTTTTGGCGTCACGTGATCTTGGGCTTCTTCCCCGAAATCAGAGACTGGCATCCATTGTGGTCATCCATAAGGACGGAAAGCCCCGGGAACACTGTTCGTCATATCGGCCGATCTCGCTTTTGAATGTAGAGCCTACGGTTCTTGCTAAAATCTTGGCAAGCCGCATAATCACGGTGATCGGCGATCTGGTGCACCCTGATCAGTCTGGGTTTATCCCCCACCGTAATACTGCACTCAATCTTCGACGTCTCCATGGTGTCTTGGCGAGGGCGGGGTCTCTTGCTGGGCCGGCCATTTTGGTTTCCCTTGACGCCTCGATGGCCTTCGACACGGTGGAATGGCCTTATTTGTGGGCTGCCCTCGCTAAATTTGGCTTTGGTCCTAAGTTTATCGGATGGGTTAAACTTTGATATGAACAACCGCTCGCGCAGGTGGTGGTTAATGGACGGGCCTCGGATCCTTTTGTTCTCGGGCGTGGCACGAGACAGGGCTGCCCTTTGTCGCCCCTCCTTTTTGCGCTTGCTCTTGAACCCCTTGCCGCGTGGCTCCGCTGGGAGCCCTCGCTCAAGGGAATACGGTGGTCCCCTACCTTCGAAGATCGGGTGTCACTTTATGCCGATGATATCCTATTATACCTTACTTCTCCCCGTAAGTCATTGGGTGTCCTGTTTGATGTCCTGAGCTCTTTTGGGAAGAATTCTGGTTTGGCCATCAACTGGACTAAATCCTGTATTTACCCACTTGCGGGCGGTCAGCCCTCTTTGCCTCGCTTTTGCCCTATACCTGTTTCCAGCGTCGGTTTCAAGTACTTGGGGATCTACATTTCTATGGACCCCAAGGTCCGATTTGAGCGGAATCTATTGCCTCCGCTTGCTAGACTTCGATCGGATGTAGCGGCATGGTGTAGATTGCCTCTTTCCCCCCTGGGGAGGGCAGCCTTGTTTAAAATGATGTCTCTTCCCCGATTCTTATATGCCATTCAGAACACGCTAGATCTGGTTCCAGCTGGTTACTTCTGTGAAATCGAGGGCCTCCAGAGGAAATTGGTCTGGGGCGGGCGGCCACGCATAGCGCTGGCGAAATTGACTTTGCCCTGGTATGACGGTGGTATAGCATTGCCTGACGTCAAGCGCTATTATTGGGCGTCCCAGTTGAGTGCTATCAACCATGCCATGTATGGTCCTGTTCCTAATCCCTCTTACGATATGGATAGGTGGCAACTGCCGGGAGGTGATTATAATAGAGCACTTTATTCCAAGATCGACAGGAGGTGTTTGACGGGCCCCACTGCGGTGGCAATACGTGTATGGGATAGTGCAACATCGGCTACGGGCTGGACTGGTAAACTTACTAGGGCGACTCCTTTATATGCAGCTGAGAGATTGGGTGGATTGTGGTCTTCGAAGGGATTCGATAGATGGGACCTTATCGGTATTAGCAAAGTGGGGGATCTTTGGGCCACCAATAGAGTCAAAACTTTTGACGAGCTGAAACGGGAATACGAGCTGAGTGATAGAGAGCACTTCCGATACCTTCAGCTCCGCCACGCGCTCGACTCGGTCTTCCCTGCCGGTACCTCGATCCCTGAGTCATCTCCCTTGGAGGATAGAGTGCTGGATGGGCATGTTCCTGACAGCACTATTTCCCTCATATATTAAAAACTTATTAATGCCCGTTCGGACCTTCTTATACAGCTGCGTGAGGCGTGGACTGATGACGGGCTGGAATTAGACGATGAGGACTGGCAGGCTGCAATATCCTCCCCACAGGCTGCAATATCCTCCCCAAGGGAAGTCGCTATTCCGGCGTGTCTCTGACTGGTGCATCTAAAGATTCTTCATCGCATCTATGTCACGGGTCCACGTTTAATGCATATGGGCTATTCTGTGGATGGGTTATGTCGGCGTGGTTGTGGTTTGCTTGCTACCTTCCTCCATATTATATGGGAATGCCCGGTGGTAGTGGTTTTCTGGAATCGTGTGCATGCGGTGATGAGAGAAGTGACGGGCGTCGGGCTACTTCCTGAGGCCCGACGCTGCTTGCTGAATGTCTGGGAACCGAATGACTGCACCGTTGCTCAGGTTCAATGGGTCACGCTGGGCAATATCATTGCAAAAAGGGACATTGCTCAACTCTGGGGATCTAATAGGGCACCACTGGTTTCGGCCTGGGAGGAGAACATGGATTGGTGCATGTTTCGAGAAAAAATCGTGTACATCTCCAGAGGTAGGCCCAGGAAGTGGGATAGGATTTGGGGTCAGTGGAACTCGTATCGTGGAGAGATTTGTGACCCTCCCCTTGTTGAACCCCCTGATACTACGGGATCTCCTTGACTTCGACGTTCCAGCATTTTGCTTTTCGGTTCTTTGTATAGTATTGCTCGCTCCTGGTCCCCGCTCCCCACCTCCATGATTTTTCTGGAGCTTGCTTTTCATTGTCTCCCCCATACCGCACGTAGCAGCCCTCATACTGATAATTTTGCCTCAACTTTTTTCTTGTGGGTTTTCTTTTTGTTGTTTGTATGTATAAAAATATAAAACCTATTATTCATCCTCCTTTGCCAGATGCTCCCGACTTTATCCTGCTTCTATGCTGCCGGACCTTCGGGTTGTCGGCTGATGAGCTGTGTACTGATTTATTCTTGTTGATTTGCGTTACTGACCGGCCATGGTGGTTGTAGGTCTGTATCTGACCTCATTTTACAATAATAAAGGTTTTTTAAAAAAAAACCAAAAAAAAAAAACCGTGTCAAACGCGGCACTGAGGTCAAGGAGGATGATTGCCGCTGTACCTCCCCGGTCCAGTAACTTCCTTGCCTTCTCCGTTACCGCTAGTAGGGCCATTTCAGTCCCAAGCTGAGGACGAAAGCCTGTTTGAGAATCATGCAGCAGGTTGTTGGATTCCAAATAGTCAACCAGTGTGATGTTAATGTGTTTCTCAATTAGCTTACTCAGCCAAGGAAGGAGGGAAATTGGGCGATAGTTAGCCAGAATGGATTGGTCCAGATTGGGTTTCTTCAAGAGGGCCCTAACCATCACACCTTTCCATGCTGTGGGTACCATACCGGAGGTGATGGAGGAATTCAGAATATCAAGGATAACTGGGCGAATGGAGTTAATGACTACAGTGAGGTGCTGCGGGAGAGCAGGGTCCGACGGAGAACCTGAGGTTACTCTGGTGATGATCAGGTCCAGTGAATCACCATCTAGGGGGGAAATTGCTCTAACGAGCATTTGGAGACAGAGTTAGATAGAGCTTCTTGTTCCGGTCACCACGGGCTCAAGTGTTGTGGTGGGGTAGGATATATAAATGTTTTGGATTTTTGGGTGGATAAAAGCTGCCAAATTATTGCAGAGCGTAAGTGCACCCTCTGTTATCGAGGGTTTTTGGGGTAAGGTGATAAGTGATTTTGCAATACGAAAAATCTTCTTGGGTGAATTTGCGGCACTACTTATTTTCTCTTCATAGAATGTGGTTTGGGCAATTTTGATTTCTGATTTATATAGCCTAATTGGCTTCCTATATTCCACTTTCCTCGTCTCTGAGAAATTATGTCTCCATCTTCTTTCTAATCTTCGACATGATTGCTTTAAGTCCCTCAGTTTGGGGGAAAACCACTGAGCTAATTTCTGTCTGTTTTTTTTTTTTTATAAGTGGGTTCCTTGGGAAGAACTAGGTCAAGGGAGCTTTCGATCCACGCATTAAAATTGCTGCTGGCCGGATTAGGATTAGGATCGCTAAGCGGTCTTGTGTCTTCGAGAGCTACGGTCCAATGATTGGAGGAGAGCCTAGACCATTTTCTTTCCAGGATCGGTACTGCTCTCTGGGGGTAAGAAGGCACGAAAGTCTCCCAGCTTAGAAGGATCAAAAAGGTATCCGTCCAGGGGAGTGACATAGGGGTACCTACGATAAGGTTGTGCAGGTTGCTAAACACTTGGTCAAGAAGATGACCCTTGACGTGTGTAGAGGCCAATCCTTTTTGTTTGAGTTGGATCGCCAGAAGACTTGATACTAGTTCGCTGGTTACATGGTTGGAAGGGTCGCCTAAATGAATATTGAAATTGCCGAGCACCGAACAATTAGTGCTAGGTTGGCGACTAAGGTGGAGAGATTAGGAAAGAATTGCCCTAAGGCTCCCGGGGGACGATAAATCAGCAAACCGGAGAAGGTGCTCGTTGGCGAAAACTCTAGGGAGAAGGCCATGCTCTCACAATCTGATAGCGTGTTCAATGTGGTTTGGCAATTGGAAGTATCTTTGAATATAATGGCCAGGCCTCAGACTCTGCCGGTCTTGCGATCGGCTCAGAGTATTGAGTAACCTTGGGGGAGGGTTTGTATAATAGCAGGATCAGCTTCAATCTGGAGCCAAGTCTCTGTTAAAAAAAGAGCATCTGGCTTGAGCTCGTCTATTAGTAACGCTAATTCGACAGAATGTTAAGAAGCGATCTACAATTTAAAAGAAACATCCTTAGTAGTGTGCTGGTTTGGGGCCTATAATTATTGGGAGGCATAAGCTTAAAATGGCAGTGTGGGCAGTAAGAGGGGTTATTGGCAATATTCAGAGAGTGTAAACAATTGAAATTAGTGTCCCCTCTCAGCTCATGTAGGGAATGGGAGCTATAAGTTATGCGATTTCCAGACAAATTGACAGGGGTTCTGGCCCCTGGGCCCGGTCGGGCGCAGACGGGCTTGCCTTTGGCACGCCTTGGCACGTGCGTCCGCTGCGCTCCTGTGCCATATGCAGTTTAAATTAAGTCTCCTGGTGCAGGCAATCAGGAGAACTAGAGCGTCACCCCACTCAAAATGGCAACCAAAAACGGCCCAATGGAAGTATGTTCCCCCGGCTGAGGCATTCCAGTGCTCCCTGCACACAAACAACCCGCTAATGACTGCGGTGGACCGGGGAGGTGGAAAGCAGCGTGAGGAGTGAAGGACTTAAAAACAGGTAGGAACGTTTAAAAACAAAGAAAACCCCACTGTAGCCCAGCGAATGCAAAGTGCAATTAAAATAATACAGAGACTGGCAAAGATATTGCAAGGAATGCGTGTGGCAAGATTTGAGCCTACCCGCTTTTCAAAACAGCTGCTAAGTTTCAGTCGCGCTCCCGCGCCACATGCAGCCTTATGGCTGCTATGAGGATCATCTCTGGGGAAGTTCCAAACTAGGTACTCCATCACTATCTTCAGCAACATCACTTTTAGACTTTTTGGTGGATGGGGGTTGGGTGCTAGAGGAACTTACTTTTTTCCTGGTTAGGTTTCCATTTTCATCTTTCAAATCTTTGAAAACAGAAGTCCTTTGGTAACCAGTAGAAACAGGCACTCCACAGATCTGAAGCTGAAGCACTAATTCCAAACAATCCAGACCGCCTTTTATATTGCCCCTCGCAGCCAGTGTGAAAAGAAAGATCCAGATTTTCCTTGGAAAGCAACTGCTTCTAAAGCTCATTAGGCATAAGGCAGAAATCACTGTAATTATACCTGCATAGGTGCAGTTAAGCTTTCCTAATCAGCTATTTAATCTAACACTACACTCCAGGAAGCCTCAGCTGTGCCTCCTGCATGCAACTAGGCTTCAGCCAAAAGGCAGGCTCCCACTTCTACAGGGGTTTCACTTCTTTTGACATCACTGTGGAGGACCCTCGGCTCACAATCATGAACATCACAAACAGGAAGTATCCTCTTTAATTCCCCAAGCTGTGAGGGTTACATGCACCACATGGACTAAGTCAGAAACCCAAGCTCCATTTCCTGTTTGAATCTGTGCAGAAAGAGCACTGCTGTTTCTCCCACCTCTGCCAGAGTTCCAGTGACTTGACATAAGCTCTGGGAGACCTGTAGCTCATGTAAAGCGGCTTCTCCAGACCTCAGTTGCCTCAGCCTCCAAAATAGATTATTTTGATAGGAGTCTTGGACAAAGCACAAAAAGCAAAATGTACATTCTGCCTCTCTTGCAGAAGTGAATTCCTTAGAGAGCGCTGGCTAAGCTATCTGTTCTCCCGTTTGTTTAGATAATAGTGGTAGCAGACTCATATGGATGTGCATATAGGTTCAGATACTCGCTAAATAACTGTTGCCGCATACTAATTTTCTGCTCAGTCTAATCCTTGTACAGCCCACACTCAGGTCTTTGAAGAAAAAAAACAACACACACAAAAGTAAGTAAACATATTAAAACTACACTCTTGAATTCGGCTCAGCTCTGAAAACAATCTAACAGTACGAGGTAAACTTGTCTGCTTTCAAATAAGCCAGCCAGGTGCCCACACAAAGATGCAGTTTCTGTAGCTTTTCAGTGTACCTCTGTAGGGGGCTGGCTTAGTATAGAGTGCACACTTATTTAAGTGATGCACCTTGCATTCATCCAGGCAACCCTTATACAATTCTAGTGGTCTTTGATAACCATAGAAAGCTCTCAAAGTGGGACCTGTGGAGAGCAGCCTCCAGGCTTATCTTGAAGGAGTACTAAGCAGTTTGTTTTACCAGTTTAATCATGTAGTGTAGGTTAAGCAAGAAAGAACCACATAGTGTTTATATAAAAATACTTATATTTATTACATAACACTCACTAACACATTAGTATATCTACTACCCGGAGATATCAACCAAATACACAAAAATACTTCAATTGCAAGAAGGTAAGTAACACAAAATACAGTGGTCTCCAGGGGGAGACCAAACCATATATTAATAAAGCGGAATGCTAACTGGAGAAGAGGACAGGTCTTGGACCAGAAGACACAGAGGAGCCGGGGACAAAAGGAACCACCCAAGCTAAGTACTCAGGCACCCCACAAAGGCTGTGTGCAAAGTGGAAACACAGCTGTGTGACCAATGGAAGTCAACGGAGAAGACGCGATTGCGGTTTTGCAGAAGGACCCTTCCCAGAGGACCCCAAAGAATTCCCTTGGATGACAGAAGGTTGGAGAGCTGCCCCACCCTTGGATGCCCCGGAGACCAGGTTACCTAAACCAGGGAAGCCAGGTGCATAGGAGTGAAGAGAAGTCAGAAACCTCTATAGACAACAATGGAAGAGTTGGAGAAAAGTGCCTCTGGAAAAGAAGGTGAAGAAGTCTGGAGGAATCCAAGCTTGGATTATTGGAATGAAGAACCTGCAAGGAGAGGGGACATAGTCTATGCCACTCCGGAGTGACCAGGAGGCACAAAAGAGCAAGGCCCACCGATGTCAGATGGTTCAAAAGTGTTGAGTGACCATTTCGCTACAGCTGTGAGGACTAGGCGATGCAGAGGAAGACCAGGAGCCGCGCACAAGCTGCCCCACGTCGAATGTCAGTGACTAGGTGGTCAGTATCCAGCGGGAGCACCAACAAGCATTGGAGCCGCAACTGGTGTAGAGAGCGAAGAAGGAGCAACGCTGAGACCAACAAGGACAAGGTTCATCTCCACAAGCAGGAGAGTCAGAGTAGGCCCCGAGCAAGCAGTGGAGCCGAATGAAGCAGGAGAAGCCCTTCAGGAGGACCCAGAGGCCAAAGGCACAGGAGTTGCAAAAGGACCTCGAGCAGCTCACCAAGAAAGAAGGTCCACTGTGCAGAGGAGGTAGTGACAACCCTATACTTGGCAGGAAGAGATGCTGGAGCTTCTTGTAGCCCGAAGATTTCTGGAGTACGCCAACAAGCCTTGGCAACGGCAAGTCTATGCAGTGCACAGGGGTTTGGTTCCAGCGGTTCCGGTTAGGGATACTGGCCTCAAAGTTGCAGAGAGAAGATGTCAGGCCATAAGGAAGTTGCAGAACCACCACCTGTGTAGCTGAGCCTTATAAAGTCTGTGGGACATCAGGAGTAGCATACTGGTCAGCTTCGTTGTGGTGCTTGCAGAGGCAACAGAGTGACTCCTTCATTCCAAGGGAGATGACTTCCGGTGTCCTTGATGCCCACAGGTCTGGGAAAGATCCTGAAAGAAGCACAGACAACGAAGAAGACTTGCAGAACAGTGAGACCAGGAGCAGCAGGAGTCTCCCTTGATGTAGTCTCGGTTCCAGGTGAATTCCAGGTGCCCAGACAGTTGAAGGGTAACATGGTTTCAGGCTGGAGTCTTGTCCCACGACAAATCTGAGAACCCACCAACAGGTAAATCCTTAAGTACAGTAAGGGAAGGGTTGGAACAACTCAAGAGTACCTCCCAGAGGAGGGGTTGGACAGAGGGGAGGATACTCCCATGTCCATTGTCCAGTTTTGCACCAGAGCGGGAGCCAAGGGCTCACCTGAACTGGCTCCAACTGGAGCATGCAAGAAGGGAACCAAATGTGCCCTTCAAAGCAGACTTGTGGTGCTGGCAAGCGCTCCCAGCCCAATACACTAAGTCCTGTCTGGGAGGTGGTCAGACCTCCCTGCAACAGGAAACTTATTGTTCTACCTTCCCCTGCTTGAGCTTGGCTCAGTAGCAGGAGGGCAGATTTGAGTCTGGTCGGCTAGGTGTTGGGGTATGATTCCAACATGCTTGATACCAAACATAAGCAAAAACAACAGGTGATGGACAGAATGCAGAACAAGGTCATACATTCACCCCAGTACAGAGATCTGGGCCTAAATCCATCTTTTTTTGCTCTACATTCTGTCCATCAACTGTGTTTTTTGCAATTTTCACCCCGAGTGGGCTGGGTATGCTCAGACGTGAGTCCCAGGCTCTCCACACCACTGGAGTCAAGCTATCCAGGCTGATAGCCAGAAACTGGTCCTTGGATGCTTGATTCCGGTCTGGGAAAGACATGGCTTGGTAGTTCGGACTGGACTGTTCCCATGAGGCACAGGGTCAGAGCTGATTTGCATATGTCAACTGTGTTTTTTGCAATTTTCACCCCGAGTGGGCTGGGTATGCTCAGACGTGAGTCCCAGGCTCTCCACACCACTGGAGTCAAGCTATCCAGGCTGAATGAAGGCTGATAGCCAGAAACCGGTCCTTAGATGCTTGATTCTGGTCTGGGAAAGGCATGGCTTGGCAGTTCGGACTGGACTGTTCCCATGAGGCACAGGGTCAGAGCGGATTTGCATATAGCCAGTGTCTAACCCAGGGTGGTGTGGAGTGCAAAAAAACGATGGATTTAGGCCCAGATCCTTGTACTGGGGAGAATGTATGACATTGTTCTACATTCTGTCCAACAACTGTGTTTTTTGCAATTTTCACCCCGAGTGGGCTGGGTATGCTCAGACGTGAGTCCCAGGCTCTCCACACCACTGGAGTCAAGCTATCCAGGCTGAATGAAGGCTGATAGCCAGAAACCGGTCCTTAGATGCTTGATTCTGGTCTGGGAAAGGCATGGCTTGGCAGTTCGGACTGGACTGTTCCCATGAGGCACAGGGTCAGAGCGGATTTGCATATAGCCAGTGTCTAACCCAGGGTGGTGTGGAGTGCAAAAAAATGATGGATTTAGGCCCAGATCCTTGTACTGGGGAGAATGTATGACATTGTTCTACATTCTGTCCATCAACTGTGTTTTTTGCAATTTTCACCCTGAGTGGGCTGGGTATGCTCAGACATGAGTCCCAGGCTCTCCACACCACTGGAGTCAAGCTATCCAGGCTGATAGCCAGAAACTGGTCCTTGGATGCTTGATTCCGGTCTGGGAAAGACATGGCTTGGTAGTTCGGACTGGACTGTTCCCATGAGGAACAGGGTCAGAGCTGATTTGCATATAGCCAGTGTCTAACCCAGGGTGGTGTGGAGTGCAAAAAAACGATGGATTTAGGCCCAGATCCTTGTACTGGGGAGAATGACAATGTTCTACATTCTGTCCATCAACTGTGTTTTTTGCAATTTTCACCCCGAGTGGGCTGGGTATGCTCAGACGTGAGTCCCAGGCTCTCCACACCACTGGAGTCAAGCTATCCAGGCTGAATGAAGGCTGATAGCCAGAAACCGGTCATTGGATGCTTGATTCCGGTCTGGGAAAGCCATGGCTTGGTAGTTCAGACTGGACTGTTCCCATGAGGCACAGGGTCAGAGCTGATTTGCATGTAGCGAGTGTCTAACCCAGGGTGGTGTGGAGTGCAAAAAAACGATGGATTTAGGCCCAGATCCTTGTACTGGGGAGAATGTATGACAATGTTCTACATTCTGTCCATCAACTGTGTTTTTTGCAATTTTCACCCTGAGTGGGCTGGGTATGCTCAGACGTGAGTCCCAGGCTCTCCACACCACTGGAGTCAAGCTATCCAGGCTGATAGCCAGAAACCGGTCCTTGGATGCTTGATTCCGGTCTGGGAAAGACATGGCTTGGTAGTTCGGACTGGACTGTTCCCATGAGGCACAGGGTCAGAGCTGATTTGCATATAGCCAGTGTCTAACCCAGGGTGGTGTGGAGTGCAAAAAAAACGATGGATTTAGGCCCAGATCCTTGTACTGGGGAGAATGTATGACATTGTTCTACATTCTGTCCATCAACTGTGTTTTTTGCAATGATACCAAACATAAGCAGATTTGGTGCAGCCATTATATAGTTAGACATCTCGGAATGACTGATGTCCACTATATGTATCAAAATGGCGGACCTCACTTACAAAGCCTGGAGAACCGACTTCGGGGTTTGTAGTGGTGTTCTGCTCGTGCAGTGGTACCTTCAAACTTATAACCAAGCACACTGCCCTCAGAACTGAAGAGCCTGCCATAGGGGTGACTTATAGGTTTTAAGTGTAGTGACCTCAGATATAAGGAAACCTATATCGGTCGTGAGAGGTGCAAGCACCAACTTACACAGGCTACAATGGCAGGCCTGCAGTCACAGTTTGAGTGGACTCCCATGTGTGGCACAATACATGCTGCAGCCCATGGGAGGCCCCTTGTGTACCTTTGCCCTGTGTACCAAGTACTTACTGTGGTCAATTTAGGGAGAAAGCAGAGACTTGGGCCCCGATTAGCAGGATCACAGTCAGACTAGGTCAAAAACACACTGACACCTGGCAAAAAGTGGGGGTGCCACACACAAATAAGGGTAAAGAGGAAAAACTCCTACTCCGAACTCCTCTCACTATACAGAAGCAGGAGTGTATATGGTCGCTATTTTTCTAGAGGTAAACTGGCAACAATACTCTGTTTAGAAAACTTCCCTACACACAAATATTTGTGGCATGCTTCATCATAAGCCAATGCAGGAGGTGGAGCAATAGGGTGGGGGAGTCAGTACATACATATAAAGAATTTATAAACATTACAGGCTACTCCTAACATTCCTTTGGGAATATTTTACAAATATTGCAGTCCTCAGTTTCTTTGGACAACAAGGCTTTTAATGTTGGGAAACCATGCCCACCATATATTTGCCATTTACACATATACTAAGGCATCAATGGGAGACTATGTTTCTAAGATTAACTGCACAGGAGTCTCTGGGGGAAATGCATGACTCTGCATGTTAATCCTCAAAAGATTAAAACAGACACTATGAGGATATATTTGTGTTTTTCTTTTACCACAAGAAGGGCACATAACAAAAAGCAAAGGCACTCTGAGAGGAAAAAAAACATTTTCCTGTCAGAAAAAAAGGTATAGAAATACTTTAAGTTTAAAAAGATGTTGAGTGAAACACTACAAATAACGTTTAGAAAGATATTCTCTTATTTTAGCCAAAAAGAAGCAGAGTTCAGTGCACCAGATTCCTGTTTCCAGGAGTCAGTAAAAATAAACTGACCTAACTGTCTCCTGTGTGGCATGATGGGGTGCTGGATGTGCTTTGAGGTTCTTAAAAGGCACAGTGCCAATTTTGTTCCCAAAGCTTTCCAATGCAGCCCATTAGCTGACTCGGCCCTTCATTCCCTTTTCATTATTCTTTTTTAAAAAAGGTACGTGAAAGTCTTTCTATGGTCACTTATCTTTTTCAGTGACTTATAACATTAACTGACTGCTATTGTAAATGAAAATAAAATATAATTTGGCCTTCTTTAGCCTTTTTTTTAGCCTGGTAATATTTGCTTAAATAAATAAATATATTTTAAAGTGCTCCCGGATCCCCGCGTATGTACAGGACTATTCAATGCTTAGGACTAACGAGGATATCCCCTTGAAAAGAATTCTGAATTTGTGTTAACCAATTGGCAACAAGAGCTATATTTTTTGGTTTAGTGTAGAAAATACTCCAAATGCATAAGAATAAAAGTAGCGTGCACTGTTCTCCAAGTGAACATCAGGTATAAGGTGCCTGCCAAACATACCTGTATTGCAGGAATAAAGGTGTATAAACACACATTTATATTGTAATGTTTCTTAAAAAAAGGAAGCAGTTTATTTTAGTAGGCACAATAGGTGTTATATTATTCCTAGGAACTTGCTGTTATGTACAACATTCCTTCCCACTAGATGGATACTGCCCTATGTTATTTCTCTCTTGTTTACGTGAACAATACAGAACTAATGAGACTTCCCTGCTTCCTGCTCAGAATATGTGGGAGTCAAAAACTGCTACCGGGAGTACCAGGCGAAGTGTGTCAATCCTTTTTTTTTTTTTTTTTTTTTTTTTAAAGGATGCAACTTTACTGGGGCCAACTTCGAAGTATAGCCTGTTAAGATACTTTTATTATAAAGTTAAAGGGAGCCACAGGACCACTGGATCTTTAATCTGAACTTCTTGAATCTTCATTAGGTGCAGCCTTTATGTCTAGACTCCTGAATACGTTCTTTCATCAAAAAAATAATTCATATCCAAAAGAAAAAAACTTGCAGCTCGGCCAACCACTAACTTCTTCCAAATTTCATTCACTCGCAGGTCGGTCACAGAGGATGCTGAAATCCTGATTAACTTCATAGAAAACACTCAATAGTTATTTCTTCTGTTGTTTTTCCTTTTAACCTATTCAAATGTTTTTTTTAAGTCAGCAAAAAAAATATGTCCCCACAGTTTTGTCATTACCCCCTACTCCCAACCGAAAAATGACATTCAAAATCAATTTATCTTCCACTCAAATCTCTCCTGCATTCTACTTTGAGGAGACACTAAATACATAATTCACCCAAGCCTCTAAGTGTTCAGAGTCGCAAATTTAAGACAAGTAAAGAAATTAGGGACCGGTACCCAAATAAGGGTCACCAACAACCTGAATGATGTCCCAATGAGTCAGAGTACAGAATCTTTAGATGACATTCGCAGGAGGATTTTTCAACAATAAATTGTTAAAGTGTTGACACTGCAGGAAGCTAATAAGTCAAGCATTAATCATGACACACTACGAGTAAACAATATCAATAAGAACCTGGGAAAATCCTAATCCAGAACTAAGAAAACATCAATTAGAACAGAAGCCAAACAGTTCAGGATGAAACTATATTTGAAACAATGCAACTGCTTTAACTGTTAGAAAACTGCATGTTTATGAAATACTATTAAAGTAACTCTTCATGTTGACTACTAAACAAACTAGATATGGTTGATACATTAATAATGATAGGTAATGTACTCCCTTACATGGTTTTTCCTCTTCATCTTCACTGTCAGAGAGGATTGCAGATTTCCTTTTCACAACCTTCTTCTCCTCCTCCCCATCACTTTCGGACATTTTTCGCGCTTTTGGCCCCTCATCTTCACTTTCATCTTTCTCACTATCAGAGCTGTGGGTTTTTCTTCTATTATGATTGCTCTGTGCAGTAACCTTTCTCTTTTTCCCAAATTCAATGTCACTGTCATCATCATCAGACTCTAGTTTTCTTTTTTTGCGCTTGGGAATAGCCTCATCAGAGTCACTCGCTTGGTGATTCGTAGGCTCTTCAATTTCAGAGCCAGCTCCAGTCCGCTTTGGGGGGCTATCGTTCTCAGAGTCACTCAGAGGACGTTTTGTGGGACCCTCATTGTCAGAGTCAGTTAGAGGACTCTGTGGGAGGCCATCATTGTCCGAGTCAGTGAGAGGACTCTTGGGTGGACCCTCATTGTCAGAGTCATTAGGAAAACGTTTTGCAGGAACCTCATTGTCTGCATTCTTTACAGTCCGCTTTGCTGAATCCTCATTGTCAGAGACTTGTTTGGGACTCCTTGCCAGATCCTCATCATCAGAATCACTCAAAGGATGCTTTGGAGTTGTCTCATGGTCAGAGTGAATCTGGGGACTTTTAGGGGGACCCTCATTTTCGGAGTCACTCTGAGCATGCCTAGTAGACTCTTCATTGTCCGAGTCACTTAGGGGATGTTTTTGGGGAGGTCTTTTGTTGGTGTCCATTAGTGGCCGCTTTGGTGAGGCCTCATTATCAGAGTCACTTGCTTGATTATTGGGTGGATTTTCATTTTCAGAATCACTCAAGGGATGCTTTTTAGGGCTCTCATGCTCAGAGTCACTTGAATGATCATTTGCTTTTGATTCATTAGGAGAGTCTTTAGCAGGCTGCTTTTGGGGACCCTCATTATCAGAGTCATTACCTTTCTGATTAGGGACCTGTTCATTTTCAGAATCGCTATCAGACTGTTTTTGGGGAACCTCATTTTCTGAGTCACTTTCTATTTGCCTGGAAACACCCTCATTCTCAGAGCCACTGGCATTATTTTTGAGCTCCTCAGTCTCAGAATCACTGGCATTGTGATTTTGTGGCTCATCATTTTCAGAACCACTAGCTTTGTGAATGTGGAGTACCTCATCATCAGAGTCACTGGCATTGTTAATTTGTGGCTCATCTTCAGAGTCACTGGTGTTGCGAGTTTGTGGTTCCTCATTTTCAGAGTCACTGGCATTATGAACGGGAGGTTCATCATTTTCAGAATCACTGTCCTTCTGCCTCTGAACATCTTCATTTTCAACATCACTTGAATTCTGAGGTCTGGGTCCATCATCCTCAGAGTCACTGGAGTTGCGATTTGAAGGTTCATCATTTTCAGAGTCGCTATCATCACCTTGCTTCTTCGAAACATGCTCATCATCACTATGATCGCTCTGCCGGAAAAAAAAAAAGCAAATTAGGCTGAAAACAGACTACAAGTGACAGGAAGTCAGCCAGAATATGCATAAAGATATGAAAGCACAGGATGGGGAAAAATGGTAAATGGATTTTTGGGAGTCTGATTTTTGAAGCATGCAGAAATCAAGGATTATATTTAACTGCAAGAGTCAGGAACTGGCACTCGAATTTCATTTAACAAATTCGGTTGACAAGCACACTGCGAAAGACAGAGCAAATGTGATAGCTACACCAAATCAATTAAGGATTGACGAATTTCATATGAAATCTCTGTGGAATCAGGTTAGAGCAGACAGTTAATTGTAGTCAATATAAAGATGCATTATCAATACTCAATGATCAGCATCCTATAAAACCACATGTATCAAGAAGACAATACTTTGCGATGCAGCTGAAAATGTTATTTGATGCTACAAAATACTCTTATCAAGTAGAAGCTAAATTGGTAATTCCGGATGGAAAAAGCATTCCCTTGGTTATAGTGAAAACGGAGCGAACCTCTTTGCTGTACTGTTCTCTAATTAGTTACGCAACATAGGTGTATCATCTATGCAAGTGATAGGTCATGATAGACTTCATAATTCAGCATAGGCATGCCGCCTTTTTGTAGTTTAGTAGTGATGTGCCTAGATCAATAAAGACATGAGACAAATGTGCACCACCTGAGTAAACATTCCGCAGTAAAATCCATGTATCCAATCAGCAGTCAGGCATAAATAAAAATAAATACAAATTAGTCATTCAAATCCTGGTAAGGTGAACCATTAGTGGTTTACTTCTCAAATCTCCATCTTAATCAGTTTAATTATTCAAAACAACAGTACACCAGAGTGTATCTTTACAAATATTAACCCCATAGCAAGTAGTAGACATCATTTGCCTCCAAAACAGAAATACATATATTTTTGTCTATTATTCTACATGTGTGATTGTTGAATAAAAACCTTCTGTCAATTGCTGAGTATTCTATTTTGAAGACACACCAAATCAATTATACAAGGAGATGAACAGTTCCAATAATGTTTATGCCACTTCAGTGTCTCAAACGTATAATCAGGCGATAGAACTTGAGGAGCACATACTTGTAGCGTTGAGACACTCAAAAGTAACCCATAAAACTCAGCATTAGGGATGGGTGTTACCAACCTCTGTAAATTCATGGAATTTAGCCATACTGTTAAAAAGCCAGAGTATTACTAGTGGATTGCTAGAAGACAGACAGGTCTATGCCCTACCTAGGCTCGAAAGAGAATGCTTGTGATAAGGAGCAGATAACATGGGGTGGGGAAGCGGCTACCAATAAACTTTAAATCAATGGGATAAGTGTGCGGGACAAAATTCTGTTTGGAAAAAGATTATGACCACTCACCCCTTGTATGTCCGCGACGGCCAGGAGTCGTCACGCATCACGGTGAGCGGCTGTGGAGGACAGCCCCCGGGCAGCCGAATCCCGCCCAATAATGAACTCCCGCACAGCGCAGAAATTTTGCATGCACGGAAGGGGTTAAAGCCCAAAAATAATCTAGAATTTGACGGATGCAGCGTTCTGCTGATGTTACAATACTAGACAAATATAGCGGTGGTCATGATCCAGTCGATCACAGTTCAAGCAGTTAATGACCAGACTGTGATCATACTAACTGGAAACACAGCCAGCACCAGCAGACCATACAACCACATCCAACACTCCACTCAACACTAATAGCAGCCACACTGAGCACATCAAATTGTCCACAAAACATCAAATTCCAAGGAAAACAACCTAGATTGTATCTGCACTTTCCAGGTCCATTATCACTGGCCATACCTGATGCATCTTTCCTGGTCCAATCATGCCACCATCACCACAGATCAGAACTACATTGCCCCAACTCACTGAGGCCATCCAAAATCAAAAAGGACAATAGAAAGATTCTTTAAGAACCTCCCACATAATTTTCTGCACATTACCCCATTAGCCCCGGCTTAAGACCCTATGGCAGGCCTTCAATCGCACCATCTAGACAGCAGAGAGCACTGCCTTGTGATAGAGTCTCAACAGCAATTTAAAACATCAAAACCAGAACTATACAATAAGGAAGATGGATCGAAAGGTTCTTGAAAATGGGCTAACCTCCTGTCAGTCTTTAGGCCGAGTTGCCACACCAGTGGTGTGCAGAACCGTTGACTACTGGCTCCTCTATGACTGGGGAGAGGCAACAGAGGCACCCAAAAGATTCACAATGGGTAAGAAGTAATGCAGCTCTCCAGCTTGTTTCGGTTCCGTGACACTGCAACCCCAGAACCAAAACTTTGCAGTTCTGGATCCCTTCTTCTAGTCAGGTAGGCTGCAGAAATCTTATGGCTTCCTCAGCAGCCTTGGCTGTTCAGAAATCCTCCACACCCATTCTCTAGTCAGCTGGACCTAGTGAAAGTCCTCCTGGCACAATATTGAGTCTTCCTAACACAATATTGATTCCTACTAGGAAGCATAGTTCATCTCCTGTAGGTAGGTGGTGGGTAAAGTATCTGTTTCTCCTACAGTAAGGCTTCACACAGGTAGCAACAGGTAGAGGATCAGTGAATTGATTATAGGTCGGTCCAACATGCTAGTCATCCTCAGTGTCCAGGAGAGCTACAAAATAAGAGCTAAGTGTGGTGGTAGTTACTGTCTGATGTACCCCATGCTAGGAGGCCTTAGTCAACCAGCCCTTTTTCAAATGTCCATTCAAGTAAAAATATTTCTGCTTTAAGACTGCTTTATTACTAATGTGAAAACACAAAGGGGAAGGAACTTAAAAGTTAGCTTGAAGGGAGTGAGAACCCCAAAAAATTTCTACACAGATATTTTCTGAAAGCAGCCGAGTGATTTATCCTGGATGAATATCTGCATCATTTACACAAGCTAGGAAGGTTATAATTGTCGGTTTGCACAGCTAAGAAGACATTTATTACTGGAATCCAGAGTGTAATCTTCACTAAGCATATCACAAAATGCCAGCATGCCAAGTCACTGTGACCTACAGAGCTTTCACACACAAAACAATTGCTTTATTTCTTGTTACATGTCAATTTTTCAATATTATCAATACACTTGGGGGCTAGAGGAGTTTTAAGGACCTGATTGGGCCAACTCCCCACCTAATATATGTCTTACAGAAAAAGGGGCCACGGGTCCGGACTTGAAGGAGGTTGCTTAACCGTCTGAAAGTACTCTACCATGCAAAAGCTGGGGTTTCCCTTTTCAGGACGGTTCTCCTTACACACCAGAGGTGTCATGCTTCATCATAGGGGTGCTTCCTCACGTGACAACACTGCACTTTATTACACACACGCCAGCCTTACATAGGGGTTTAGAGCATCGCGCCAGTCTCAACAAAAACATCCCTGAGCTACTCCCTCGTAGAGAGGGGGTTGTAGCCCACGTGAAGACTAGGTCTATCAATTTATTGAGTGACATGAGAAACTGGCAGCCAGTACACTCCAGCTTAAGAGATTCTCAAATAACAACCGCGTAGAGGAATGAGCAACAGTTTAAGGGGTCTATGCAGATCGGATATTGTTGAGCATAGGGAAAGGGGATACAAAACAAGGCAAACTGGCATTTGTGGCTAAATAAACTCCACAAACACAAGGAGGAGTGACTGGACTGGAGACTCCCATGGTGTCAGAGGACCATGAGGAAACAAATATAGCTGCAGGATTCAGTGAGCTACTGAATTAGATAAAAGGGAGGCTGGCTGCTATAAATAACAAGATTGACTCACTCGCACAGAGACTTGACAATGTGAGAGAGACTGGAAGGCTGTGCTGCATGCATAGATATGGCCAAATATCACATCTCAGAAACCAAATAAGACAAGGACGATGAGCTGGAGGAGATTAAAAGACAGAGCAACGATATAGATACACGATCTTGCAGGAGTAATTTACGCTTCATTGGGATTCCAAAATTGACTGTCATGGAGTGGGGGTATGCAGGAATTTGTTGAGAGAATGCTGGGGGAACCGTTTGGTTGTGAAAACATGTTACAAGTGTTTGTGGGGAAAGTGCGGCGCACCAATATCCAGAGCACAACAATGACCTATCATGGCAAAACCTCTATATTTCTGACATTGTGACGAGATACCAGCAATGACAAGAGCAATGAAAGATAGAACATATGCTGGGTCAAAAACAGCAATGTATCTGTATCACACCCAGGCAGTAGAAGAAGCAAGCAGTAAATACCTGCCAGTAAAGAAGAATCGCAGCAAGATATGAACATTACATATAACATGCCATACCAAGCCAGACTCGGATTCAACGTGAATGTGAAACTGCAAGTGTTCTTTCACCAGCCTCGGAATGGGGCACTTACCACAATAAACTAATTACATCAGAAGGGCTTGAGACCTTAAATTATGAGAGCCTTGTGGCAATACATAGTGCTCTATTAGTCACCCCCTAGCAATTATGCCAAGTTGATATATGTTGGTTGTCGGGGAGAAGAGATGTTGGAGGGTAAGATGTAGGCCAGGGTTTCTTCTAGGGGCCTTCTCTGAAAAATTGGCTTTCAGCATGAGTGTGGGGAATAGCAAGAAGTTAGTCGCAGGAGATGTTGATAATGGGAACCATATATGGAACCACACACCCATGTCTCAAAATAGAACAGTTATATCACAACATGCAGGTGCTGGGTGATTTACAGACATCTCAGCCTAGATTCATGATGTGGAATAAGGGAAGTCTGGCATTTGCCAGTGGACATAATGTAGATGTTCTATTACTACAAGAAACACAGATAGTAGAAGCAAGAAGTGGCAATGTGAAAATTAACTGGGGATCACAGATTCTTTTCAACGTATTCAAAATATTCTAGATGAGTAGCTGTGCAGGATAAGGAATGAAGTACAGCACCTACACACAGTAATAGATACCGAAAGCCTAATAATACTGCAATCGATACTACTATGTACACATCACTATCAAACACATATGGTCCCAAGCAGGACGTTTTTCTTTGCCATGCTCATATCCTGATGCAAGGCACTGGACCCATGGGGGGTGGGGTGGTCGGACCATAACAAAACATTGCACAGCACGTTAGAAAATATCAACAGTAGGGATAAACATGGTATAGAATCCATCCCCCGATGAGAATGTGTCAGACCCTCTCTAGCCATACACAGGCACATAAAATGTAGATTCCAGCCTGCCATGATGTTGGGCAGTACAGTGCAGGGAAGAGCTTAAACAAGTTTTCAGCGCTTATTTCCAGACAAATAAAGACTTGAAGACATATATGGAAAGCTAAGGGAGGCATTTGAATCTGTGATTAGGAGGGGAGAATTTATTTCAAAAGGTCATGGCATTTTAAAATCAATTTGAAGCAGGTTGAATAATATTGAATTGGAAATCAAAAAGTTGAAAAAAATGTCCATAATTTCACCAAAAGCTCATAAACAGCATGGCAGATACGCACAAAACTTCAAGATTTTTCAAATGCTGTTGACGGAGAGAGTAAACACTTGGGCAAATATGGTGAGGGAGAAAAGCTGGGTCGAACCAGTCTGATCTGGCAGCAGTGAATATAGATAATAAAATGATAAATACGATTATAAGATAAATGCAACAAACAGAATCTTTAGGTATCATCCATAGGATATTGAGTCGGAGTTCTCCAGGTTTTATGCTGCAGTATGCGATCCAACATCCACACTAGGAGGAGGACTTAATATACCAACCCTTACAGAGAGTCCCTCCCAATTACTTTTGGGGAAATTAAGAGCGGTCATGGAACATAAAAATGGAAAGGCCCCTGGTAGCAATGGGCTTACAAGCTAATTTTACGAACATGTGGAATTACTGGCCCGTTAACATACTATGTATGTATGTATGTATGTATGTATGAGAAAGCAATACTGAAAGGAGAGCTGCCTCTTATTTCTGCATTCTTTTGCTACGTGAGGCAATAGTAATCACACTATTAAAGCCCAGCAAGCCCTAATAATTATGCAACTCACACAGGCTGCTTATCTTTAACTAATGCTGATAATAGAATACTGGCAAAGATTTTAGATGTCAGGATACTGCTCCAATTGCATGAGCTAGTCTTATTAGACCAATGTGGATTCATTTCGGAGAGATCAACAGCGGATAACCAAAGAACTTAGTTTGCATTTACATTCAATACTACATGTGTGGATACGTCTGTCGATATATCTGCAGGAGCAGATATGTCCCTATGTCCAAGTCAATTCTTAGATTTTTACATGTGAGCAGGAAAGCCATTTTAAGAACATGTGCTGGACAGTTACCCAGCTACATAATGGCATCATTGAAACTAGAGATGCCATACGGATTCCAGTGATGGATTAATATATGCCTCCAAAGGGCACCTTAGAGGTGCCCCCGAAAACCTACCAACTACTAGTGTACTGGCTGACTGGTGTAGACCAGCCTTCCACAACAGACACATTTCTGACCTTCTGCTCTCTGAGGGTAGAAGTAATGCCTGCTCGGGCCAGAGGGTGTCGTCACGTCCTCCAAGCAGTATGACTAAGTAATCGCATATCCAGCCAGGAGGTTTCAAAGGCCTCTGCAGCCTTTAATATACAACCCAGGCTTCTCCACAGACAGGGGAAATGCCACCGTGCCCCGGGCCCATTTGGCATCAGGACAGGTGGGAAATTTAGCCAGTAGGGAGGAGAGTTCAGTATCAGACTAGTTCCACTCCCAAGGTGGGCTACCTGATATGAACAGGAAAACTAGATTCCACCATTGTGGTTTTTGGTGGAATTAGGCTCAATGGGTCAGGGTTATGCCCACTTCCCAGAGAAGTGGTCATATGGGGGGGAGTAGTCAACCTAAAGGTAAGTAGCCAATTGGCTACTACCCGTCACTCCCCTTAATGCCCCTAAATTGAGAATTTAGGAGGCAACCCGGATGTCAGGAAGTTAGATTCGATGGACACAAGAAGAAGAGAACAAAGAGGAGCAAAGAAAGCGAGAACAGAGGACCAGCTGCTGACTTTTTGGCTACAAACCCTGACTGCAGCTGCCCCAAAAATCGCAACAAACCGACTCGTCCTGCTGCTGTGCATCTGCCAAGAACCCTGGTGGACTGCCAGCACTTCACAAATTGCCAGCAATCTCCCTTGGAATAGAGGAGCTACTCCCCTGCAGCTTGCAATTACCAAACAGCAAAGTCAGGTCCACCGTTCTGCTGCTCCCAGACTTACCAATGCAGCAACCACCCAGAAAGAGGTCACTGTGCTCCAGGAGGTCAGGTCCATCTCCCCACCAAGTAAGAGGACACCAGGACTGACCAGAGTTGCACAGCACCAATACCCAGGGTACCGGACCCCCCTTCAGCAACCAAAGCCCGTGTAAGCCCAGTCCGAACTCCTACTGCATCAAGACCGAGAAGCCATCGAGGGATGTCAGCCCCGCAGAGGCCCACTCCCCGAGTGATCCAGCTTTCCTGATTTTTGCATCCTCAACTGGCAAGACCAACAACCGGGAGGGCCTTTAACCGACCAAGTCCAGCCGATCTATCCACTCTGCACCCAAGCGTCCTTCAGACAACGACTGGGCAAGGGATAAATGGTTACAGAATCTGGGAAAGGTCTTAACTGATGACCTCTATGATGTTGTTGCCACATCATAGAGGGCTTAATGAATGGCAGGCAGAGTTTGATTCATGACAAATTCCTGCACCAGGCATATCATACACAGTTCAGTATGGGTAAATTTGGGTGGGATGAAAGACACTACATACCAAAGGTATCCAGCACCAGAAGCAGATATCCTGTATTTGGCGTAGAGATGCCACTTGGTGGCAGCATTTTGGGGATAGTTATTTATACATTTAATGAGATGACAGAGCTACACTTGGGTAGACCCACTGACTGCTCTTCTGGGCCATGTAAAGAATGTCCCGAAGAGAAGCAGGCCATTTGTGGAACTTGCTATATTAAAAAGGAAAATAAGAGTGGCTTGACCTAGTGTAGATGGAAAGCCACAAGGATGGATGACTGGCTGAAAGACTTGGTGACATACAATAAACTAAAAAAAATATATGGCAAATTTCTGCCTGGTGCATCCCACGATAAAAGCCTATGGGCACAGGTGTGTCGATATTTGGCCAAGAAGGATGCACATAAAATTCACACTAAATAATTTGGTCGATAATGTAATCATCTAAATATTGACTCCGTAATGATATTGCTTGAGGGCATGGGAACATACATGACAAGGGCCTAGGACCTGATCGGTGATGCTCGAAATGTTACTGAACTTGCTCCTGTGTAAATGAATTGCAGTGTGAACGTTGCATTGTAGTGGACAACAAGTTTGGCACAGATGTCCAGGCTCTGGTCCTACTGCATCTTAATAAGGGGAACACTTGTCAAGTCTGAAATCCAAAACATTCCGAGAATGCCATTTATGCAGCAGTACGCCTCATCAGGGGGTCCCAGAAATTACAAAGTACCAAAGTAGCATCTATAATAAAAGAGCTCCACTGACTGGTGCATCACTTTCAAATCCAGTTGCATTGTCAAATAGGTGGTAAACCAAAGTATTCATGACCACAACCACTGTACCACCTGGCACGGATCATCAAGATTCTACAAAACACAAAGCAGCAACATTGCCAGACTTGAATGCAGGAAGCGCAGAAAAGAAAAGATCCTTTGCCAGGTATTGTGCTATACTAAGTGTGGATCTCATACCCGGTCAAAATCTCCCCGGTACCATCCATACTTAGAGGGTAGTGGCCTGTGTTATCTTCTCTCTCTAGCGGAATGCATGTAGTGTTGTGTGCCAGAGAGTAATTGTTACCACTGTTGGATCCTTAAGAGTTGTGCGTCTGGTCATCCATAGATGGCCCTAAAGTATCCACCTGGTTGCACGGTCTGTCTGTCTGTCTGTCCATTTGGAACGCAGTATTTTTTGCAGGGTGGTGAACCCAATGATTAATGGCTGCGCCGTCCAATAGTATTTCTAAATATCAGGTAGGGAAAATCCCTTCATCATACCATCCCCTTCTTAGTTTATTGCTTTTCGCGCCAAGCATTCATCACACAGCAATATTCTAACTTTGCTTTTGATTGCTTTAAAGGTTACGGGGACTCGTTAGGGCGAGCCAAAATTTCCTCTTTGGTAAGTTCCTCTTCCAGGAGTGCCCTGTCAGTGTGTGAAAGGCTTGGGAGCTGAATGTCTGCCAGAAGTTCACAGGATTCCTCCTCCATAGCGGTCATAGCTGGGTGTAGTAAGCAGAGAAGGCATCTGCCACCCTCTGTCTGTCCCTCTCCCTCTCCGTCCTCCCCACGTCAGTTTGTATGTTCAACTCCCAGAGGTATACCTAGTCTCTCTTGTCTAGCCATGTCAAATGTTTCAGAGGTGGTGTTGTTTGATCTAGGATTCGCCTTGGCAGAATCTGACTCTATATTCTTTTTGTTTTAGGCCTAGGGTGTGTTTGGGTTCTGTATGTCCCAGGTCATTACGTTTAGTTACCAACTCGTGAACCTCTCGCTTAGTGTCGCTAATTTAGCCCTCTTCTACCCCAGTATTAGGGAAAGGCCCTGCCCTTTGTATGCTTCCCATAGGGCCTGCACAGCGTCTACTGAGGACTTATCCTCCAAGAAATAGTTCTGTAGCCTCTTGGATGCCTTCGATCCAGCCTAATCTTAGCAGAATCTTTTGCCACTACTGGCAAAATATGAGGCACTGGCCGCTCGTAAGGTTAAACTGGTAAAATCACGAGGCAATGAGGTGTAAGGGTGTGGTAAGAGTGCTCCTCCATAAGCTTCAGTCAATGACCCCCTTTCGATTGCTGCTTGACCCCCTTCCATTACTGGGGTGAATCGGACTCCAGATCTCTACACCTGTGCAAGAACCAATTACAAACAATTAGCGTGATCACTTAAGGCACCCAGCTCATCATGGCGCCTTCATACCCTTTCTTGGGTGGGGAGAATAACCCCTTTTAAAATTACAGCCTTCTCCAAGATACTACACAAATTCCAGGCCCTCCAAATACTCCTGCAGAAGGCAGAAATAGTGCAGCTGATTAACATTTGCAAACCCTTTATTTGGGGAGGAAAGTAACCTCGACTTTAGTATGTGCCCAGCACAAAGCACCCGACACTCCAGAGGGGTTCGGGGTGTGTGTGTGTGTGTGGGGGGGGGGGGTGGAAAGGGGGGAGAAGGGGCTGGGAATCTCTAATCTCCACTTTGGTTACCTGGCATACCTAGTGCTATATGTGGTGAAATGGCTACAAGGTGAGCTGGACAAACCCTGGAGTTGTTTAGACCAGAACATGACAGCCAGGCCACTGGCAAAGATTCTATAGCTCCTTCAGAGATAGAGGTGCTGCAATCTCTATACCTACCTGTAGGAGAGTAGGGTCTGCAATCCTATGATCACCCAGATTTTTGCTTTTTGCTGCACTGGTTTACGACTTTCCCTGGCTGTGGGCCTGCTAATCAGACCCACAGCCTAGCTGTTCTCTCTATCCAAATTGTACTCAGGTACTGAATTGGCACTGGGCCCTCTCCAAGTCCCTGTACCCAGGGCTGAGGTGCACCCAGAAGTCTCCCAGGGGCTGAAGCATGTATTATGCCACCCCTGGGCTGACTAACTAAACTGACACAACTGGCTGCACGACAGCTGGGGCAAGGTGGTGTACTTACCCTTTGCTTTAGATATAGTATACCTATATCTAACCCTAAAATGGACACACAGATCTCCTATCAGTCACTCCTATGGCAGGCCTTAACAATCCTGAAGGCAGAGTGCTTGGAATCGTGTGAGATGGTGCTCTGGCATGAGCTGAGCCTGTCTGCGGCTTTCGGGATCCATCCCTTAGCCATTTCCATGATATCGCATACCATATACTCTTAAGTGCATTATAATCCTCGCGGTTATATGCCAACTCTGGTATCGCTTTATCAAAACATGTCGAGTAAGGTGTCATACGACTTGGAATACTAACCCCTCGCCAATTCTGGCGACGGGGTTAGCATTCCACCCTTCTAGAGGGACACGACATGTATGTAACCCCTAACCCCGGTTAAAGTCAAACAGAGCCTCAGCTCCACAAAATGGATGCTGCCACCGAGACACAAGTCTGCCCTCCTGCTGCTGGGAGTCCTCCCAGAGCAGGAGATAAGGACAAAGGGTTTCCTGCCAGGGGCGGTGCCAGCACCGTCCCAGACAGGATTTTGTGTATTGTAGGTAGGCAGGGCTTCAGAGGAAGGTGACTGCACGTGGCACCCCGGTGCTCACTGTGCATAGGCTGGCTTGAACCAGTTCCAGGGACACTCCAGACCCTGTGCTGGGGAAAAGCCCGCCAAGGAAGTGGGTGTAACCACCCCCCTCCTGTTCTCCACCCATAGGGCAGGACTTAGTCGCGTGCCAGCCCCCTTTTCCCAGATAAAGGTAGGAGCAGGCCCCCTTCCAAATTAGATCATCTTTGGAATCAAGACACGACTTTCTACGAAAGGACTTCAAGATTTCCTTCTTCAAGATTCTCCCTTGTGGCTAAGGAGTAGTCACCCTGCATCCGCAGGCACCATCAAGAACACTGCGGTCTGCTGCACGTCCTTCCTCCGGAATCCGACTGCCCAGCTCGACGAGAACCGGCTTCCCTGGCACCTCTGACCTCTACCCACCTCTACAGCCCAGCTGAGAACCGTGGGTGCGACGAGACCTCGAGGGACCGGCCATCTGCAAGACTGCACGACTTCTGCACAGCAAGCCCGCCGAGTAATTTCCTGGTGAGTGCTTTGGGGTCCGAGAAGCCCCGACCCTGAGCAGCTCCAGCACCGAAGAGCAGCCCCCCAGCATCTCCACGATCGGCGTGGGGCCCTTCTGCTTTTTGCTGCTCACCGCGTTGTTTGGCTACTAGCCCGCTGGCTTGTGGCCTTCTGAACGACGCCCGACGACATCACTGCTGCTGGTCTGGTTGCTCCAGACTGGCCCTTGCTCCCTTCCCGAAGAGGAGCACCCCGGACCCTCCTGGTCCACTCAAGACGCCATTTTGAGTCCACCGCGTGGGCTTGAATTAGCCAAGGCTTGTTGCCCAATCCTGGGTAACTTCGACGCCGACAGCTTCATCCATCGTGGGACAGCTCGCCTCTCCCTCCTGGTCGCCGACAACGCCTCCTGGTCCGTGAGATCTGCAGAGCCAGCGTCGCCCACTCACCTAGTCGAGGTGACTACCATCCGGTGCCCTCCTGGTGCCCACTGACTACTGGCTAGTAGTCACGAATTCGGTCCCCTCTGCTTTCAGGTGTCATCCTTCTTCCAGATCCAGGCTTGGATCAACTCGAACAATCTTCACTGGTCGCCTGCCAGCATCTTTCTTCCAGGCTCCTGGTCCGGCAAAGAGGATTCCCGACGTCTTTTGAGACCTATGCAGCTGCAGCCCCTGGGCTAGGTAACTTCGGCTTTTCGGTGCCCCAGCATAGCCTCACTATCCAAGGGTCAGGATCCACTGTCGTTTTCTCCCTACCAGGTCGGGTTCGCCCGTGAACACTAACTTTGCCTTTACTAGCTTCCATAGACTTTGTCCCGCATCCCGCGTGAGAGTGCACACTCTGCACCCGAGTCCCCTGGGCCTCCTAGAAGTAATCTAACGATTCCCTAGTCAAGTCCTAGCGATTCCAAAGCCTATTAGTACTGTACTTACCTGCTAGTAATTTCGCATTCCACTTTTAGAGTATATGGTTTTTCGTGCCCCTCGGGCATTTGTCTATACTGTGCTAACTTAAGTATTTTCGTAAGAGTTTTGTTGTGTGCCTAGCACCCTGTCCTCATAAAGAGTACAGGGTTGTTGTGATTCTAATAAATACACTGTTTATTTTCATAACACTTGTGTGGTGTCCTTTCACTGGGTGTTCAAGGGGTAATGTGATGGTAAAACAGCTGGCTTAACACGCCCTCTAGAGTCTTAGCCTTAGACTGCTCGTATCCATGCTACTAGGATAGCTGGTCTATAAGGTTGACTTACAACCAATCATCAATAAGGGTTGTTTGGACTGATATATAGTGATCACTAGAATAGTGAGCACTGCACATCAGGCCAACTTCTCACACTACCCGATAACAAGACGACCTCACTCGCTACAATAGAATAACCATCTAACCGCCGCCTTGGACCCCAAAACATGGAAACCAAGAAGACTTCTCATCTGCCCTGGAGACATCAAACTTTGAGATTTGAATTACAAACCGCTGTTACCACCTTAGCGACCTATATCATAAGGACTCCATCTGCCCCTTTGATGACATCAACAGACATACAAAATCCCGGAGTGCGAATAGTTACACCATCTACAGATTAGGCACTATGTACTTCACCACCCTGTGCAGACAGGAGCTTTGAGACCCTTCACATATTTTGAGAAGTGTTTGCAAGGCCTCACCTCCTCGCAACACTTGATCTCCCAAGTATATACTACCTTGCTCCTTCAGGCTACCCAAACTATGTCCCCCATACAGGAAGGACTGGGGTTGCATTGAATGACAAGCAATGGGAGGACATTCACACATGCAAGGCAAACACGCACAGGGCGGAGAGGAACTCTATAAAATATTATATAAATGGCACTACACAGCAGAGCGACTCCATATCATGGACATTAGCAAATCTAAGGACTGTTGGAGAGGATGTAGAGGGACGGGAACCATCTTCCACATCATGGTCTTGCCCACAACCGGTTGGGGGTGGGGGTACTGGGAGGATTAAATAGCAGGGTTGGCTCTTACTAATGACCCACCATCGATCCTCCAGGGCCTCCCCCAGAAGCAAACATACTATCTTCATTCATGTACAGGGAAGAGAATCTCTCACCACCTACTAGCAACCAAACAGACTACACTAAGCTTTTGGGGGAAAGACCGTATTCCAAATACCATGCAGGCCCCCAAAAATCTACTCGCTATAACGAGTCAGATTTTATCAGGTCGAGCCATTTATAGTACCTACTCATCCGTTCTGGAGGGAGAATGTAAACTGGAAAGGAACAAGTGTTCTGTTCATTCAGAAAGTGAATGAGCAGTAAAGATGCCTTTAAATCTTGTTTTTAACTTGAAACATTTGCTGTATGTTCAAGGCCAGAGGTCAAATGCCAGTTTGACTTTTTACAAATTGCTGCTTTTCTTACCTGAAAAATAGTGTTTACTTTTCTTTCTCTTAGTACAATTAGGGGGTTCTGTCAAATGATATATCTCACAATCACTGCAAAACAAAATGCTGTAGGATGTCAGTCTTTTCTTAACACACATTTAAACAGCCTGTAAATGAATAGTACAAATATTTCAAAATGTATCGGGGATTATGAAAGCACTTTTTTTGTAATTCAGAAGTGTGATGCAAACAAATATTTAAAAAGGACCAAAACAAATCTGAACACTTTAATTGGTGATGTGCAAATTACAAGTATTTACAGAAACTATTTCAAAACATTGTTTGTACACTGTACAGTTTTATCAGTAGGTAGCATGTCGGTGGGAATTTTTATGGCCATTTCAATGGAAATACTGCTGATCGCAAATGAGTGCAACCACTTAATGCTTTAGGGACGGATTGATTAAAAGTTATGGTTTTTAAACATGATTTGAAAAACATTCCTGCCCACAGCCTGATGACAATGATGTTAATGAACTAAAAGGCAAGTCAGCGGTCATGTGTATCTTATATGGGGATAGATTTGTATAATATATTGAGCAAAAGTTTAGTCTATTAAATCAAACTTAAGTATTTTTGTACAGCAGACATGCTGAACTCAGGTATTTGAAGGTGCTCTCATATGTGGTCAAGAAAATGGAGGCTTGGTGAAATAAAATATTTGCCCAGTAACACGTAAATTGAAACCAGTTTATGGGTTAAGACCAATCATAATTAGATCGAGTAGATTATTTAAGTCACGAGACTTGCAGGTCTAGTAAAATGTTTATGATTTTTTTAGGTCTGGCATGAAGTGGCTACAGACCACTTGGCTGCTTATGACACGTGATAGCACATGACCTCTAGGATGCATTGGTCAAATTTGCAAGAATGAGGGACCCCGTTCTGGAATGCCTCAACCGGGAAAAGAGACCTGATATGACCTAGACAACTATGGACCAGCTCTCTAAAAGCAAAGCAGCGCTGTGAACACACTATCAATGAAGTTCTGTTAACAGCCAGTAACCTATTCCCTGAACTGGAATGATGTTGAGGGGTAGGGATGGATTTGGGGCGTGGGGGGGGCTTGGATAGTTGTGCCCTTTTCTGTTCTTATGCTTTTTTGCCTTGCTGTTGTATATACCTTGAAAGAACAATAAAAAATGATTGAAACAAAACCTTATTAATTATTCTGTAATATGTAGAATACAATGGGGCCCTGAAAGGCAGGTATACTGTAGCAGCAATTTGCCCTGAGTGACTTGTGGGTGAAGCAAGTGGTGTTTCACAGTGTACCCACAAAAGTAGATTTGAGGGGCCCATAACGTTTTGAATGCATATCTTCTGGACAGAAATTCACTGTACCCTGTATTAAACACAGATCTTAAAATCTGATGGAGGAAGATAACAAATGGAATGTGTCACATGACAAAGAGATGATTTATGTGTATTGACTTATGCAGGTTCCCAGTATCACTTAAGAGTGACACTATTTCACCTTCAGCTCAAATGACCAATCCTCGCTTCATCAAGGGACCCTTGGACTAAACCACAACAAAGTCACACAGACTTAATGCTTTAACTCATGCATTACAATTACTTTTCACCTCTAATCGTTGCTTGATGCTGCCGTTCTCCGACCCTGAATGATGCTGTAATAATTCCCCCTCTTCTTCAGAGCCAGAGCCTCGTTCATCTTGCACTGGTGTGGCTCCCCCATCATCTGGGAAAGAAAAGATGTGAGCTTCAGCATAAGAAGAACAAAAGTGAAAATGAAAAGCAAGTAACTTGATTCCCAAATTGACGCTTCTTCCTGGTGGGTACGCACACACATGTGAATGTTTACTACCTTTCTGATTAGAGCACCTATATGTAAATACCCAATACTAACGGCAAATGCCTCTCCTGTGCTGCATGTAACTCATTTGGCTAAATACTTGACCGTGATTTCTATTTATAACCCATGTTTAATAGCTACTATCCTCCTGCTCTGTATACCTCACTCAAGGGAAAACTCAAAAATGTTCTTGGAAAACTACATTAAATGTATGCTACTACAATCTAAATAAATAGTCCCTCCGTTTCCCTCCGTTCATAAAACTTCCAAATGAATAGCCCACTCATCCTGCAACTAATAAATAAATGCTCATAACGTTCCTTTGGTGTATACCATATTTAAGCTATGGTATAGCTTACTGTGGTGCATAGTATCACCACGCGAACACTTCCCCATTCTGACGGATCCTTCAGAAGTACAGTATATGAATCTTTCAACTAACAGACAAAAAAGGCTTGTTTTCTTTTGAAAAGCATTCCCACAGGCACTCATGAGCAAGCTCTCCTTCCTGGAGTTCTGTGCCTCCAGCGCCTTTTTAGGTTGAGCCTAGGAAGCCTATGCGCTGTCTCACGACATGCAGTATTCAGTCAGGGGGCTTACAACCCGCCACCAGCTGCTGATTGGCTTTTGTCAGTGTCCTTTAAAAAAAGGCTGCTTTTAACTGGATAATGGTTCCTGCTTTTCTTATCTTTTTCTCAATTGGTGACTCCCATGGATCGGCCCCAGGACTTCCACTTATCCTAATTTACTTTAGGCTTAGGAACCTTTTTTTTTTCTTTCTTTTTTTAACTTTTGAGGGCGGGCAGAGTGAGTGAGTCAGGGCAGGCGGGCAGAGTGAGTCAGGGCGGGCAGAGTGAGTCAGGGCGGGCAGAGTGAGGGCGGTAGAGTGGTAGAGTGAGGGCGGTAGAGTGAGGGCGGTAGAGTGAGTGAGGGCGGTAGAGTGAGTGAGGGCGGTAGAGTGAGTGAGGGCGGTAGAGTGAGTGAGGGCGGTAGAGTGAGTGAGGGCGGTAGAGTGAGTGAGGGCGGTAGAGTGAGTGAGGGCGGTAGAGTGAGTGAGGGCGGTAGAGTGAGTGAGGGCGGTAGAGTGAGTGAGGGCGGTAGAGTGGGTGAGGGCGGTAGAGTGAGTGAGGGCGGTAGAGTGGGTGAGGACGGTAGAGTGAGTGAGGGCGGTAGAGTGAGTGAGGGCGGTAGAGTGAGTGAGGGCGGTAGAGTGAGTGAGGGCGGTAGAGTGAGTGAGGGCGGTAGAGTGAGTGAGGGCGGTAGAGTGAGTGAGGGCGGTAGAGTGGTAGAGTGAGGGCGGTAGAGTGAGGGCGGTAGAGTGGTAGAGTGAGGGCGGTAGAGTGGTAGAGTGAGGGCGGTAGGGTGGTAGAGCGAGGGCGGTAGGGTGGTAGAGTGAGGGTGGTAGAGTGAGGGCAGTGGAGTACCCACAGAGTAGGATCTCTGGTCAGGGGCACCTCTGCCTGCTGACCAGGTTAATTTCAGCATGAAGAGTCAAACGTCACAGAGGGCTCTGCCAGTCCTGACCTTCTGGATGGAGTGTGAAGTCAGTAAAGAAGATCCTGGCCAAAAATGAAGCAGCAAGACCTAGCAGGGAAGGACCCACCTGTTAGAGCTATGCACTGGTCAATTCTGGCACTTGTGACCATCTCACATGAGCTCTTCTGAAAAGAGTCCCATAGCTGCTAATGCAAACTTTGAGAGAGCTCTCTACTGTAGGTTCAGTTTGTTCTTGACTTCAGTACAAATGGGCGTAGGTTGAAACAGCAAGCATTGGGGGGTAGTGCGGTTATCAAAAGGTGGGGGCGTGCGGTTATCTGAAAAAAAAATACCAGTATTCAAAAACAGCCTTTCGGCAACCAACAATAAAAAAGCATTGGTAAGACCAATAGGGGTTGCCTTTTGCATCCACTGGCTTTGCTAATGATTGTTGCAGATGCTGTTAAGCATCAGCAAAATGCCTTACAGCGAAGCTGCATTGCATCAGCAAAAATAAAAAAAAGCAAAGGTGAGATGATGCAGCTGCTGTTGCTAATCACGGCATGAAACGGGCACCATATACCATTTTCTTTTAACTGATTGGTCTTAGATGGCAGACGTCACGTACTTCAGCAAAGCGAGCAATAGTGTTATTGATGTAGTGGAGCTAAATGGCAGCTGTTGGACCCTCTAAATAAAAAAGTGGGGAAAAACATATGATTGTGAGGGTAGGACAGCAAAGGGGAATGGGTTTGAAGGGAGGAGGGAATATAAAATGAAAATAAAGTCGTGGGTGAAGTGAGTGGGACAAAGAGCACACAGAAGAGGCACCAAGAGCGCAGGGGTCAGTGAGTGTTGAGAGGGAAACAGCACACTAAGGACCATATGCATCAAGCAAATTTGCAATTGCGAATGCGAATTTGCTACATGGTATGTATTAAGCAAAATCTGGTGCAAAATAAGGAATCGCAAAATTTGCGATTCCTTATTTTGCAATTGCATTTAAGGAATCGCAAATTTTTCAGATTCCTTAAATGCAATGTATGAAGCCAAAAATCTTTGCAAAACGTCCTTAAGGAATCGCAAATTACCACCAACCTCTAGTTGGCGGTAAGCGAATTCCTTGAAAAATGCACATTTTTGCATTTTTCAAAGTGCCATGTGACGCACATACATGCCCTTGGGTCATGTATGTGCGCCACATGTGCACCCATGCATATTTCAGGGGTGCAACAGGGTGTCCATTGGACACCCCTGCACCCTTGAAATTATTCTCAATTTGCGATTAGCAAATTGCGAATCGCAAATTGAGAATAATTTCCCATTCATTCCTAAGGGCCTCCTGGCCCATAGAAATGAATGGGAAAGTAATCCTTAAATGCGATTCGCAATTTGCTAATCGCAATTAAGGAATTTTAAGAAATCGCAAAAAAAATGCGATTTTGTACATCCATACCCATTTGCGATTCTCAAATAGCGATTTCTTAAAAATCGCTATTTGAGAATCGCAAATGGGTATCTTGATACATATGGCCCTAAGACACAATGGCGGGAGCTGGAAAACACATACACTCAAGGACTGCTGAAAGAAAAACAAAATAGTTCCCTAAATGTTAACAGTAAAAGCATACAGGACATCCAAACAACAAGAAAAGCGGACATCAAAGGAAGGGTGGGAGAGAACGAGCATATGGGGTGTGAGCGATAACGAAAGTTAATTGTTGTAAGAGGGAAAGCAGGAAGTGAGTCCGAGCGCGCGCTGGCGAAAGCAGTCTGCTGCTTTCAAGTCCGATGCCAGATGGCAGATGCCAGCTTCGCGCTTGAATGCCTCACATGCACTGGCCATAAACCGCATTCCAAAGGTCTTTGGCAGAATTTTCTGGTGCCCCTCTATCTCTCGCATAGCGATTGCTTACGCAATAGCTAGGCTCGACCTAAAAACATAGGTAAAGGAGATTGTCATTTACAGCAACAATAGCTCTAATTCTTGGTAATTATAACTTTTTAACATGCTGCACAGCAGCCACGCTGCTCTACAACATAGCTTAAAAACATTGTCAAAGCCAATAGCTCTGGCTAAACACTTAAGGTCCCAAAGGCGAGACCTATTGGCATTGACAATGCTTACTATTTATGTTTGTGGAGTGAAACAATCTTGGAGTTATTGCTTTACCAAAGCCTGTTAATATTACCACTTTTAATCTAAAGCACTTATATTGTGAGTTTGTGCCAAAAAAATACTCTGAAAGTACACTCACCTCATGCTACATTAGTGCCAATTGCAAGAACTATTAGCTTGGCTAGATGAGGGAGTGAGTTTTCAGAAGATGGATTTCAGACCAACATTTAAAATGAAGTATACTGACAGCACATGGCGGAGTCGTTTTTGATAAAAACTAACTGGCAAATCTTGGTCATCAGCAAAGTCATGTAACACACAAGTGATAAGGCCCTGAAAATCATTGCACAATAAGGCACTAATTACGAAGTCCAACCAACACCATAGTAGAAAGGAATCACCCAACCTTAGGTCGGCGGTCATGACCGCAATATTACAAGGTGACCGGACATAGGGTGGTCGGAAACTTCCATTTCACAATGGAAGCTTGTGCAACAGACAGAAAATGCTAGCAGCACAAGCTTCTATTGGGAAATGGAAGTTTGTAAACATCCCTGCACCGTGTGGCAGGCACCTTGTGGTGCCTGCCACACGGTGCAGGGATGTTGAGGGGGTTACGCAGTGCAGTATGCGGAAGAAACGGAGCAGTGCTAGGGGTTCCCAAAGACACTTTGACAGCAGTTCCATGTCGGAAAGGCCGACATGGAACTGCTGTCGGAAAGTGCCATCGTAATTACGACAGCAGAAACCTCATCTTTAAGGGACTATGAAGCCTCTCTGACTGACCGGCGGGCTCCTTGTTAAGTTATGCTAATTAAATTTCATATATCGCACGACTCACCCATGACATCTCGGTGCTGTGGAAGTTCTAGCAAGTGTTAGCAGAATGTGGACTAAAGAATTTAAAATAGATGGGCTTTCAACAATTTCCTAAATTTGCAGTAGTTTGCACAATTTCGAACATGCAGCAGAAGCTTATTCCAATATAAGGGGGCAAGGTCAGAGAAAGCACTCCCTCCACATCTCATTAAAAGAATGTGGGGCACACTCAGTAGGGCTTTATCACAAGATCTTAAACTTCTGCTGGGTATGTATGGTTTCATTTTTAGGTCTCGCCTGTCAATGCGCATGCGCATTAAGCGGAGCGAGACTATAGGGGCTTAAACAGACTTTAACTAGACTGGCGATTTGATGCCGTGCATGTGCGCTTTTAGCTCAACGCGCAAGCGCAATGAGTTAAAATGCGCGTGCACAGCATCAAATCGCCAGCCATCTGTTGCCCAGCTTGGTGCCGCCAGCAGCTCATCCCGCTCCACCCCCTGCTGCATCAAAGGCTTTCACGGCCGGCCGGCCGTGCTTTCAGTTTCACGGCCGCCAGGCTGTGTCTCCTTTTCTGTTGCCCAGCTTGTTCTCCTCTAAGCAGGCTCGAGGCTTCATCCTGCCACTGATTACCCGTTCCCACCCAGGCAAGTCTTTTGTATCTCACTTCCGTTCCCTTTCTTTTTGAGGCATGACACCTTCTGGTAAAGTCTGCACTATATCAAAACGCATAAATAAACAAATCTCGGAATGGTAACAAAAAGTCCCTCCATTGTCCGCACCCATATGCGTATCTCTCTGCATTCATTGTCCTGGACGGACCCCTCCCCCAACTCTTCTCATCCTTCCTTTACCCTGCAAGCCGACCCTATTATCCCTCCTCCATGGTCACCTAATTGGCGCCCTTTCTGTGATTTGCCCAGATTCACAGGATCTTGACCCTCCCGCCGAGACTCAAACTCTGTTCCCCAGCTTCAAAAGCGACCGCTCTGGCCGTTATGCCACATCCTGTCTTGGCGGCCGTGTCTCGCATTTCCCCTCCCCCTCCCCACAGCAATGCCAAGAGCATGTTATGCTAGCACATACGGCCGTCCTTTTGCCCCCACACTCCATACAAGTGCATGTGTTTGAACTCAGTCTCCAGTGTTTTTTCTTTACTTTAATATAACGCAAACTCGGCTTGATGGAATCGGAGCGCATTACATGATGAGCCAGTTGCAGTGCACACACACAGATTCTTTTTTTTATGCATGGAGAGATTAAGTGATTTGCCCAGATTCACAGGATCTTGACCCTTCCGCCGAGACTCAAACTCTGTTCCCCAGCTTCAAAAGCGACCGCTCTAGCCGTTATGCCACATCCTGTCTTGGAGGCTGTGTCTCTCATTTCCCCTCCCCCTCCCCACAGCAATGCCAAGAGCATGTTATGCTACCACATTCTCGCCTTCATTCTCTGCCACACGTGGTTGGTGTCTGTTGGCTGTACTCCATGTAAGCTAAATATGGACCGACCTGTACATATGTAGGAAGCGAGTTTAACCAGGTTGTTTCCGATTTGGAATTTTTATACACTTTTTGACTTATTTTTGACTATATAGTTAAAATGTTGTGTCGCTCCTATTATCTTCCACTGCATACAGTATCATATGTAAGTTCAGTTTTTCCACCGAGCTAAAATAATGTGTCCAACACTTGTTTTTTGCTGTTCTGGAAAATGTTTTCCCTGTTCATTTCATGCTGGTGTGGTGGAGCCTCCCCGTGTAGTAAAGCCTGCGAAATCCTTTCTCACTTGCTGGTCCTAACAACTCATTCCTTGGCGGCCCTGGGAGCTTCGAGTCATTCTACAGTTATGTGAGCTCTGATGGACCTTTGCCAACTGATCATCTGTTATACTTTGACTGTGGGTATTTATTTCTGTCCTCTGGCACGACGCTGCAAACCCTACAGTTGTCCAACACAGGATATTGTTTTATGTTTATAAACATTGGAACTGCACCGCCTATGATCCCATTTTAATAGCGAATATTTTTGAAATAACTAAAGACGGCAGACACGACATTAAGCTCGAGTGCTGGACGCATTTTTTCAGCACCACCACAGCATCACTCAGCGCCACCACAGCATCACTCAGCGCCACCACAGCATCACTCAGCGCCACCACAGCATCACTCAGCGCCACCACAGCATCACTCAGCGCCACCACAGCATCACTCAGCGCCACCACAGCATCACTCAGCGCCACCACAGCATCACTCAGCGCCCCCACAGCATCACTCAGCGCCCCCACAGCATCACTCAGCGCCACCACAGCATCACTCAGCGCCACCACAGCATCACTCAGCGCCCCCACAGCATCACTCAGCGCCCCCACAGCATCACTCAGCGCCACCACAGCATCACTCAGCGCCACCACAGCATCACTCAGCGCCACCACAGCATCACTCAGCGCCACCACAGCATCACTCAGCGCCACCACAGCATCACTCAGCGCCACCACAGCATCACTCAGCGCCACCACAGCATCACTCAGCGCCACCACAGCATCACTCAGCGCCACCACAGCATCACTCAGCGCCACCACAGCATCACTCAGCGCCACCCCAGCATCACTCAGCGCCACCCCAGCATCACTCAGCGCCACCCCAGCAACACTCAGCACCACCACAGCAACACTCAGCACCACCACAGCAACACTCAGCACCACCACAGCAACACTCAGCACCACCACAGCAACACTCAGCACCACCACAGCAACACTCAGCACCACCACAGCAACACTCAGCACCACCACAGCAACACTCAGCACCACCACAGCAACACTCAGCACCACCACAGCAACACTCAGCACCACCACAGCAACACTCAGCACCACCACAGCAACACTCAGCACCACCACAACACTCAGCACCACCACAACACTCAGCACCACCACAACACTCAGCACCACCACAACACTCAGCACCACCACAACACTCCGCACCACCACAACACTCAGCACCACCACAACACTCAGCACCACCACAACACTCAGCACCACCACAACACTCAGCACCACCACAGCAACACTCAGCACCACCACAGCAACACTCAGCACCACCACAGCAACACTCAGCACCACCACAGCAACACTCAGCACCACCACAGCAACACTCAGCACCACCACAGCAACACTCAGCACCACCACAGCAACACTCAGCACCACCACAGCAACACTCAGCACCACCACAGCAACACTCAGCACCACCACAGCAACACTCAGCACCACCACAGCAACACTCAGCACCACCACAGCAACACTCAGCACCACCACAGCACCACCACATTATCACTCAGCACCACCACATTATCACTCAGCACCACCACAGCACCACTCAGCACCACCACAGCACCACTCAGCACCACCACAGCACCACTCAGCACCACTCAGCACCACCACAGCACCACTCAGCACCACCACAGCACCACTCAGCACCACCACAGCACCACTCAGCACCACCACAGCACCACTCAGCACCACCACAGCACCACCATTCAGCACCACCACAGCACCACCACAGCACCACCACAGCACCACCACAGCACCACCACAGCACCACCACAGCAACACTCAGCACCACCACAGCAACACTCAGCACCACCACAGCAACACTCAGCACCACCACAGCAACACCACATTATCACTCAGCACCACCACAGCACCACTCAGCACCACCACAGCACCACTCAGCACCACCACAGCACCACTCAGCACCACCACAGCACCACTCAGCACCACCACAGCACCACTCAGCACCACCACAGCACCACTCAGCACCACCACAGCACCACTCAGCACCACCACAGCACCACTCAGCGCCACCACAGCATCACTCAGCGCCACCACAGCATCACTCAGCGCCACCACAGCATCACTCAGCGCCACCACAGCATCACTCAGCACCACCACAGCATCACTCAGCACCACCACAGCAACACTCAGCACCACCACAGCAACACTCAGCACCACCACAGCAACACTCAGCACCACCACAGCAACACTCAGCACCACCACAGCAACACTCAGCACCACCACAGCAACACTCAGCACCACCACAGCAACACTCAGCACCACCACAGCAACACTCAGCACCACCACAGCAACACTCAGCACCACCACAGCAACACTCAGCACCACCACAGCAACACTCAGCACCACCACAACACTCAGCACCACCACAACACTCAGCACCACCACAACACTCAGCACCACCACAACACTCAGCACCACCACAACACTCCGCACCACCACAACACTCAGCACCACCACAACACTCAGCACCACCACAACACTCAGCACCACCACAACACTCAGCACCACCACAGCAACACTCAGCACCACCACAGCAACACTCAGCACCACCACAGCAACACTCAGCACCACCACAGCAACACTCAGCACCACCACAGCAACACTCAGCACCACCACAGCACCACCACATTATCACTCAGCACCACCACATTATCACTCAGCACCACCACAGCACCACTCAGCACCACCACAGCACCACTCAGCACCACCACAGCACCACTCAGCACCACCACAGCACCACTCAGCACCACCACAGCACCACTCAGCACCACTCAGCACCACCACAGCACCACTCAGCACCACCACAGCACCACTCAGCACCACCACAGCACCACTCAGCACCACCACAGCACCACTCAGCACCACCACAGCACCACCATTCAGCACCATTCAGCACCACCACAGCACCACCACAGCACCACCACAGCACCACCACAGCACCACCACAGCACCACCACAGCACCACCACAGCAACACTCAGCACCACCACAGCAACACTCAGCACCACCACAGCAACACTCAGCACCACCACAGCAACACCACATTATCACTCAGCACCACCACAGCACCACTCAGCACCACCACAGCACCACTCAGCACCACCACAGCACCACTCAGCACCACCACAGCACCACTCAGCACCACCACAGCACCACTCAGCACCACCACAGCACCACTCAGCACCACCACAGCACCACTCAGCACCACCACAGCACCACTCAGCACCACCACAGCACCACTCAGCACCACCACAGCACCACTCATCACCACCACAGCACCACTCAGCACCACCACAGCACCACCACAGCACCACCACAACACCACCACAGCACCACCACAGCACCACCACAGCACCACCACAGCACCACCACAGCACCACCACAGCACCACCACAGCACCACCACAGCACCACCACAGCACCACTCAGCACCACCACAGCACCACCACAGCACCACTCAGCACCACCACAGCACCACTCAGCACCACCACAGCACCACTCAGCACCACCACAGCATCACCACAGCATCACTCAGCACCACCACAGCATCACTCAGCACCACCACAGCATCACTCAGCACCACCACAGCATCACTCAGCACCACCACAGCATCACTCAGCGCAACCCCAGGTTATAGGTGTCACATTTGCGAAAGTTATAACTATTGGTATTGTAAATAACAAAGCTATTAATTTAGCTATTTTCAAAACCAACACATAAATAAAAGAATTGTCATTTACAGGACCAATAGCTCAAACTTTCCTAATGCGAGACCTATTGCATTGCAAATGCTTGTTAATTGAAGATATCTGGGGCCTTTGCCTCTTAGCGCATTGTAAGTAAGAGATCAGATCTTGAAAAAGCTCATTTTTTTCCACTGTCAGCCAGTGCAGACCCTTTAACAGGGCAGAAGAGGTGCCAGGAGGAAGACTGAGAACAAGCCTGGCTGCCATATGATGGACTACCTCTAGTTTGGCTACCAGTGTCTCATTTGCTGTGACCAAAATAGCATTGCCGTAGTCTAATCTGCTTAATACCAGATCTTCCACTAGCATTCTTTTGGTAGGTGTCGGAAGATACAGAAATATTCTGTGCCCAAGACGCATACTCCGATTGCATAATCCGGTGGAGACCAGAATAGGATCTTTCATCTTGAGGGCTTGGTCGATTTTTATAACAAGAGTCTTCACGGATTGTTTGGGAACAGGGATAGAGCCCACTAGGAGAGTTCACCACTCAACTAACCAGACAAAGGTGGCCTTGCCAAACAGCACAATCTCCGTCTTGTATACATTCAGTTGGAGATAATCATCATTCATCCTGTTCGAGATGGCTAACATACCCATGGCGAAATGCTTTTTAATAGCCGCCAAGTCGGATTCAAATGTGAACATCAACTGGGTATCATCAGCATAAGAGATTATTTCGATGCCATAAGGATATAGAATCTTAGCATGGGGTGCCACATAGATATTAAACTTAGTAGGGCTCAAACAAGAGCCCCATGGAACACCCCTGTCTAGGTGCATTTTGTGAGAGATATAGGGGCTAAAGGTGACAGGTTGATATCGGTCTTCCAAAAAATGGTGCAGCCATTTAAGCGCGGGCCTTGTATCCCAATCTCTCACAGCCTCTTCAGCATCCTGACATGGGAAACCGGGTCGAAGGCCACTGCGAGATCTAATAGCACGCGCAAGACAGGTCTTCTTGCATCAAGTGCAAGTCGCAGAGTCAGTCACTACCAGGACTGCAGTTTCCATGCTATGGCCTGGTCGAAAGCCGACCAAAATCCCTGCTCAAGATTGCATGGCTTTTGTGTCAATCTCAGTTCTGTTGCTCATAGTTGTTGCTTTCCTCCCTTTCTTCCTGTTCTAAACACAGCATTCAAAACATAGCCCCTTCTAAATAATACTTGGCTGCCCATCAGTGACACATACTAGTATAAAATCACTCAAAGGACCGCAACAACAAGCCAGGAGGAACAGCCATCTTCCACAGAGACCATACAGTCAGGGCCGGACTGGCTACCGGGCATTTTGGTGTGCTGCCAAGCTGGCGGCTCATTTCACTGCGGTGGGGTTGATTTCGTTGTTGGGCGCCTGCGTGTGCTTTGAAATCAACAAAGCAAAATGATTGGTTTTAAGCACACGCAGGTCCCCATCAACGAAATCAACCCCCAGCTTGGCAGCACACCAAAACGCCCGGTAGCCAGTCTGGCCCTGCATAGAGTGCACCACCACCACCGACAATACCACAACCCCCATGAAACACCTCAACTTCAAGATCCACACTGACGACAAGGCAACCATCAGAGGCGCCCTCGCATACCGAATCCCTGACCCATGCTTAAGCAACAACATAGCAGACTTTATTGCACCCCTAGCCCTGGACTCCAAGGACACATCTACCCTGCGACCTCGACTTCCACATTGAGGACCCCAACGACAACAACACAGTACACCTCCTGGACAGTTTGAGCAGCCTCAGACTGACCCAGATGGTCCACGACCCCACACACACCGCAGGACACATGCTGGACCCCATCTTGAACTCCAGCAACTGTGCCAAATACAGCCATGTCACACTACTCACATAGTCTGATCACTCCACAGGCCCCTTCAGCATTTCCAGCCCCCGTACCACCTTCCCCAAGCTTGCCAGTGCCCCCCACCACAGCTGGAAAAAAAAATCAGAGACCAGCTGGATGGACACCCTCAACATCTCCTACTCAGCTGCCGGCGCTAACCTGGAACAGGGAATTAAGAACTTCAATGCCTGGATCACCAACTGCGCTGACAGCATCGTCCCCAACATGAGCAACAAGCACAGAAGAACCTCCAAAATGGCCAGCTGGTACACCTAACAACTCAGGATAGTGAAATGTGACAGCAAACAGCTGGAGAGGAGATGGCCCAACAGCAAGGGCACCTCCGCAGGGCAGTCTTCAAAACCTCCCTCAACTTCTACCACTGCCTGCTGAAGACAGCAAAGAAAACAGCCCTAGCCGCACACACAGAACCCAGCGCATCTCTAAGGAATTCTCCAACCTGGCTACCAGCAAAAACATCACCCTTTCACAAAAGCTGTGCGATAACATCATTGAGTTCTTCAATGACAAGATCGCAACCATATACAGAACTTCGAACCCTAACCTAAACCCAGCGGACTTCCTCGACAGACACACCTCCACCGCAACCGACACGAAGCACAGACTGACCACCTGGAACCTTCTCTCCACCCAGGACACTACCTCCATCATGAAATACATCCACTCAGGAGCTCCCACAGACCCATGCCGGCACCACATCTTCAACCTCAGAACCAAAAGGATCGGCCAGGAACTCACCACTCTGCTCAACACCTCGATCACCACCACAACATTTCCTGAAACACGCCTAAGTCAGACCACTTCTCAAATAACCCTCTGCCGAACCCAGCGACCTCAAAAACTACCGGCCAATGTCCCTGCTCCCGTTCTCAGCAAAAGTACTGGAAAAGATGATCAAACAACTCACGACACACCTGAAGCAAAACCAGCTACTCAATGCCTCCCATTCAGACTTCAGCACCAATCACAGGACCAAGACCACCCTGATTGTAGCCACCGACGACATCCGAACGCTCCTTGACCAAGAAGAAAAACAGCAGCTCTGATCCTCCTTGATTTCTCAGCAGCCTTCGACACCATACCCCACCACACGCTGATAAAAAGACTCCACTACATTGGCATACAAAGGGGAGACAATCAGATGGATCACCTTCTTCCTCGCCTGAAGAACACAGAAGATACACCTACCACCTTTTCCCACCAAACCCAAGTATATTGTCTGTGGTGTCCCCCAGGGTTCATCCCTCAGCTCCACTCTCTTCAACGCATACATGACCACGCACGCCAACATTGGCAAATGTTATGGTCTCAACATTATACACTACGCAGATGACACTCAACTCATCCTACCACTCACCGATGACCCGATTACCACCAGGACCAACTTCTACAGATGCATGACCAGCATCGCCAACTGGATGAAGAACAACTGCCTGCAGCTGAACAGCAACAACAGAGAAGTAGTGATCTTTGGCAACAGCAGCAACCCATGAAATGATCCTGGAGGCCATCAGATCTAGGACCCGCACCCACACTCTCTGATCACGCCAGAAGCCTCAGAATCATAATTGACCAAAGGAATCTCCTCCGCTTGCTTCTTCATGCTGCACAAGCTATTAAGATGTTCTAATGGATTGCCCCGCGAATGAGACACACCGTGACACATGCCTTCATCACAAGCCAGCTGGACTACGGCAACGCTCTCTACATAGGAATCGCCGCACACCTCCTACAGAGACTTCAAACCATACATAACATCGCAGTCAGGCTCCTCCTCGATTTTGCCTGACATACCCACATCGCACCCCACCCAACTCCACTGACTCCCCGTACAGAAGAGGTGCCAATTCCAGCTGCTTATCACGCAGGCAATGCTCTACACAACTAAGGACCCACCTACATCAACCACTGCTTGAACTTCCATCAACTATCGAGATTACACTTTGCCTCCCTTTCACTGGCCCACACTCCCCGCATCTACCAAAGCAGAAGTGGAAGATGATGCTTCTCCTACATCACAGCTAAGACCTGGAACAGCCTCCCATCACAGCTCCGGACCATCACCCACCTCCTGAATCCCAAAGGGCCAGCAAGACTTAGCTGGTCGAATGAGCCTGCGAGACCGGCAAGTGCCTGGATCAAGGATGTGGAATTCCTACAGCTCGACTCCCAGAACATATTGTTTGGGGTCAAGGACAACAAGTTTTCATGTTTATTTTGTCCTTGGGACAAGTAGGCCCAACTTCCTGCAGCACAAACCTTTTGGCTGCCAGTTTACAGTACCACAGTAGGGATCAGGGAAGGGCATTGTCTGCAGTTAAGGAAATGTTTGTGTCCATATGTTAATGCTGTTCGAACTTGTATTTATGTTTCCTTGATACAAAGCCTTTCTTATTAGGGTGAGTGTTCTAAGGAAATGTCTTAAGTTCAGACTGAACTACTGACAGTGGTTTCAGTGTACACACGTTTGCAAAGTTTAACAATATGAGGCTATATACAATGCTTCCAGAATGCTCTCTAATTAGATGTAATTATCTTCAGAAGCTTGAAAGAAAGATTAATCATCCTTTGCTTCGAGAATAAAAATTTCACACAAAAAAAATGAAACTTGGAAAAATAACGTTTTGCTGAACTACTGTGAAATTGTAGGTAACATTTCTTTGACGCATCATTTAGCAAAATCTGTTGCTGCATACCAGTACTTCCCAAAAATATTCATAATGGAAAATCAGTGCAGTCAGTATCAACGAAATAAAGGGAAAATTAAAATATACAAGCATTGGCAAAGCCAAGAGGTCTGATATTGGTGGTTAGCCTTTTGGTTTTGTCAGTGCGTGTCTTGTTTTGATGTGGCTTTTGTAAAACTTTGCGAGAGCTGCAAGGCCCTCACCATTACAACAAACATTGGCAAAAAGCACAAAATATTTTTCGGTCTCAAAAAGCACACATTGTCACAGTAGCCACTGGCACTGAGCAAAACTACTGTGTGTGCGGATATGCTCCTTGTGAAAGAGCAGAAACCAGTTGATTTAAAGACAGACAGTGAGAGGGATAGAATATTAATAAAAGCAAAATTTCTTGGTTAACTCCAGATCAAATTAGGGCCCCAATTCTTAAATAAAGTCACACAATTGCACCCATGATGTATGTCCTTGCATTAGTGCAAATGTATGGCTTTCGTGAATTTACATAAGTAGACCAGGAAATTGTTCTCCTAGAAAATATTTGAGAACTACTTTTTAGCATGAGCAAATATGCAGTTGTAGATTTACTCACGAGGAAATCTGTTTAGCGTTTACAAGTTCATTTTTCCTTCAACCACTTTTTCCCCAACCGTGGAAAATGTTTTACTTCTGCCACTGTCAGGAGTAAATTTCCAACCTTTCTCAGTATGGGAGAAAGATTAGAGAAGAGCTGGCAAAAGCCCCTAAAACATGCAATTTAGTAGTTTTGCACAGACTCAAAAGGGAATTCCAACCTGTGAACTATTGTTTAAAGCTATCTCCAACCCTAATATGTATATATGTAGAAACATGGCAAAGTAAGGCAATTGCTAGAATTCAAACCCCACTATAGTATGAGCCAGGCATAATCAGAAAAGCTAATATCTGCACTTTAATTAAATGAGATTGCTGCCATAATTTGTCACTGCACTACGTGGCAGCAAAGGGCCAAGTGAATTGTTTTACAGGACAAGTAGATTTATGAAGCAACTTAGCCCATAGACAAGCAGATATTTAATTAAATTCCACACCCCTGCTGGATTCCCTAGCTGATTAGCTGGGCTTTATAAATCCTGATTGATTGATCCTGGTCACTAGAAAAACAGCAGAAATCTGAGCTGCTGAAAACACATAAAATATGTACGTTAGTAGGTGGGGAGAGATTCAAAAGGGCATTCCAACCCTGGAAGTATTGTTTTCCGCTACTTTCAGCCCCAGTGTGTAGATCTGTGGAAAGATGTCAAAATAAATTAATTGCTAGTATTCAAACTCTATTATAGTGTGACCCCTGCCATAATCAGAGAGGCTATTATCAGAGCTTTTATAAGTAGAGATTGCTGCCATAATTAGTTGCCTCACTACGGGTCACCAGAGGGAAACAAAAATGTTTACGACATGTAGATTTATGAAACAACCTGTTCCATGGACGGGTAGATATTTTATTTTATTCCAGACCCTTGATTCTAGGATACTTTACTGAAAGATTGCACCAGCGGTCCTACAATGAGAGCTGAGCTCAGTACTTTGCAAGGGTTTATAATTTAACAGTGCAGCTACAGACATGATCACCTTGTTTCACTCTGCCAGGGCCTACTACACATCCACTCTAGTGAATGGCCTGAGGATAAGTTAAACTAAGGCTTCAAGCCTCTTTTAAAAAAAATTAGTCTGAGCCGATAACACACCTACGTTTTGTACCACATTACGTATACTACCAGGAACCAAACTTCCATTACCCCTCCTTATTACTGATAATGGTAATAAGGCATAAGAGTAGAGCCCCGCCATATATTTCACGAGTTTTTAAAGCCAACTGAAATAACGTCCCAGAGCAACAATATCGATCTTGGTCTGGTCAGGGAAGGGATACAAAAACATCATCTCTAGGAATCAACTCAATTCTAGTAAACTGTTGTTTGAAATCAAGAACTGAAGCAAATAAAAGTGAGATAACAGAATGTAAAACTGACTTAGAAGGTGGCCAATGACCACAAGGAGTAATGCCATAGCTCGAGTTATTATAACGATAAAAACAAAAATAGTAGTATTAAACTAGAAATGTTTATGATTCAGGTTCTCTATGGGGGTTATCGAACTGAGATTGGATACTTCTTTAAGTGATAAAACAGCTACAAATTGTTTTGCTAATTTGGAAACCAGATACCGGAATGGGTAAAGCCAGCTAAACATTTCAGCACACCATAAATGATGTAAATGTGTATTAAGTGCCCTTCTAGACTTTACATTTAAGTAATGCGAAATCTTTAGTTACTGATCTAATTTCCACTTGTAAGAGAGAGTGACCATCAGCTTCAGTTCTTTAGTATTAAAAATGTAGAGTAGACTTCCAAGATGAATGCGTACGATGTAACATATAAATGGAATAAGTAAAGTCTATCTTAACTAAGTAACAAATTGATAATAAAACTGCTGGAGACGAGGGATACATTTGAAGTCCGAGAGCAAAAGCCAGAAGATCAGCACCTGAAAGCAAATTATCTATATACTAATATAATAAAGAGAGAGCCCAAACATTTGAGGCGGGTAATCTCAGGAACCACAGCACCAATCACAACACCCAATACAGCGTTGGAAAGGGCAGTTGCAGCAGAAGGACATAGGCTATGCAGACGCCCACCATATACATTTAAAAGGTAAAAGAACCGTGCCAGCAAAGTAGTCCCTTGTGGGCGTGTCTGCGTTGTGCTGTGGGCGTGTGCTGGGGGCATGACAAACGCTGGGGGCGTGTGGTTCGTTCCGCCCTTCATGGCATGTCTCATATCGTGTGCTAATCCCACCCTGCTCCCTTTAAATACCCCTGCATCCCATAATCATAACCCACCCTTACTCCTTAAAATACCCCAACACCCTTAAACACTAACCCATCTTAACCCTATAAATATACCCTGTACCCCAAACCTATCCCTAAACCCTAAAAATACTCCTGTACCCCAAAACCCAAACCTAGCCCTGAACCCTATAAATACCCCTGTACCTCAAAACCCAAACCTACCCCTGAACCCTAAAAATACCCCTGTACAAAAAACCTAGCCCTGAACCCTAAAAATACCACTATACCCCAAAACCACCCCTGAACCCTAAAATACCCCTGTACCCCAAAACCCAAACCTAGCCCTGAACTCTTAAAATACCCCTTATCCCAAAACCCAAACCTACCCCTGAACCCTAAAATACCCCTGTACCCCAAAACGAGCCATGAACCCTAAAAATAACCCTGTACCCCAAAAGCCAAACCTACCCCTGAACCCTAAAATACCCCTGCACCCCAAAACCCAAAGCTAGCCCTGCACCCTTAAAATACCCCTTTACCCCAAAACTAGCCCTGAACCCTTAAAATACCCCTGTACCCCAAAACCCAAACCTACCCCTGAACACTAAAAATACCCCATACCCCAAACCTAGCCCTGAACCCTAAAAATACCCCTGTACCCCAAAACCCATACCTATCCCTAAACCCTAAAACTACCCCTGTACCCCATAACCCAAAACTATATCTGAACCCTTAAAATACCCAAACGCCCCAAAACATATACCTCAGTACCCCAAAACATATACCCCTAGACCCATACTTACCTTATCCAAACATTAAAAAAAACATGCTTTTACCATTCATGCATTTACAACGAATTTCGTTGTAAATGTATGCGTGGTAAAAGCATATAAAATGTAATGCCATGCGTTATAATGGCATTGCGGAGTCATGGTACTTTCGTAATGAAAGTATGTGGAGTGATGGGTTGCGGAATAATGGGTGTTTACCCTCCCCCGGTAAGTACATTGGTGGCACGGCGGCCCAAATCTCCAGCAACATACTCATATTTGTTCACCACCCATTTGAAAAATGCACAGGTCTCTCTCATTGATGGCCAGCACCGACATACACTTTTAGACACACCTCCCGCCACAAATTCTAGAATTCCAAACTTTAGAGCTGGGGAGTTACGTTCGAATCTCGGCATCAGCTCAACATCCTGTGATTCCAGGCAAATTGCTTGGTCTCCCCATGCCTACCACAAATGAATGTGTTCTTCTGTAATGTAAATTGTGCTCATGCCATGTTGTCGAGTTCGCGCTATATAATATTGCAAGGAAAAATAAAGTAGGGAAACTCGAGGTCACACACTACTGAACGTGCAGTCTTAAGTGCATCAGCAGTGCACTGTGAATCAGAGCTTTTCACAGGCCTGTCACAGATAAGAAAGGTTATCAAAACGAAATCCTACAAAACAATATACTACTGGCCGGCAGCAATTCATACCCGGACAACGTCGGGACGGGCTGCTAGTAATATATATTTATATATACACATATCCAATCCAGCAAGTCTATGGTACTTTGCCCTCTAGAACTTGCTATTTGAGATGTTCCTACATGGCATGTAGAGAGGAACTTACAGATCGAGGGATGTTAGATAAAAAGTGAAATCTGGAAACGTCACAGATGGTATGAGATAAATTGGCAGGTACATGCTGAGTCAATGTACCGGTACTATATCTGAAAAGTTGGGCTACAGGAGGCTGGACGTTGAATGGAGTTTGACAATAAATGGGTGGCCTGCCAGTATCGCGTTAACGGAGCAGGGGGCTCCACACCGGGCCATCGCAAAAGGCAAGTTCTGGTGGTTGGGCTGAGAGAGAGCTCTGCGATATAGAATCAGGATTACAAAGGCTGAGAGCATTGATGGTTTCTTCAGTGTGTCATTAAGCATAATCATCTTATGATTGCTATGAGGAACGTTTGGGTATATGTAGCTTGCGTCGCCTTCTGTACTCAAAGTAGTATGCTGAATCTAAGATCAAGTGGGGCAAGGTGAATGCAAGGGATTAAGTATCACTCAAAACATTACATGCCATTCAAAACACATCTGAAGCTTGGGATGACGCGTATAAACCCACAACAAAACTTAGTAGACTTGATGAAACACAGGTAATCTGCTACAAGTGGATACATACATCTCAGACTATCTGTCCCCTGCATTTCCTCTATCAGAAGTTTGCGACTGGTGTTTCGTATAGCTTCAGTGTTAGATCCCTGGGAACACGTATGACCAGTTATCTCCGTCCTTACCGCCCTTGCACGTATATACCAACTGCACCGTATAAGTTACACTCTGTTTCCTCCATTGCGTCCTTAGGGTAAACACATCTGTTCTGCTTGTCTATGGTGTCCTTTAGTGGTACTACTCACTCCACCTGCACTGACAGTTACCTTCTCTGATCCACCATAACCCCTACACTGGCACCTCCACTGTACACCCCGTACCTCCGCTGTCGTACTCGCTCTCCATTCTCCTCCACGGGGCCTCGCTCCCCCACGATTATCCCGCTTAGCTAGACCAAGTACAGTTGCTATTAGTTCTAAAAAGAGAAAAGAACCACTTCACGCAAAGCGTTACGTGCTGACGTTAAACGTGTACAATGAACATGCGCCGACCGGCTTCTCTCCAGAGGTGGCGTCGCATACATTGTGACGCAACGTCTTCACGATATACGGAAACACTTTGCGTTGTGAGCATGCGCGTTCTGGTGCGTATTCCTCCGACTAGTAGTGTTAGCAAGAAGCATAGAGGCTAAGGTATTACAGTTCCATTCTTGCTTATCGCGAGTTCCTGGCTGCGTATTTGCTTCCAGAAATACATTTACAAACACTGAAGATGCATAACGCACGTGAAAATATTGTTGTAAAAATGTTCGGTCTTCCGTGTCGCCCTTTAAAACGCAGGAGGTACTGTCACGTGACCAGTACTATGAGAACAAGCACTGGAAAAGCCAACAGGTCTCGCCTCTAGGGCACTGCAAATGCTGTTTAGCATCAGTAAAAATAAACAAATATATTTTTAATGGTACTTTATTTGTGAGTATCAACAAAAATAATTATCTAGCTCTATTTAATCTTCGGTTACGTAGTATTTATTTATGCATTTCTATTCAGGGCGAACATTATCCAATGGTGCTAGAGTGCTTTACAGTGGACATCCTATGATATTGATATGATATTTACAGAGGTGTAATGTTCGTGTTTTCCCTTAAAGGACACTCAGTGACACCCAATCTGCAGGTAGGTATATTTTATATTTATTTATATTCTAGGGAGAGCACCGGGAGACGTCCGCATGGGTCGCGGACTCCTTGCTCTCCGTCGCACCCAAAATGGCCGCCGTGCTCTACGTCATCACGTCGCAGTGTGAAGAATAGAGCACGACACTACATATATCCCTCCTTTATATATTATACATTTCAACAAAGTTAATGTCTCTCAGTCTACCTGCTGGTTGGCTCATTCCCATCTTCCATCTCAAAGTCTCTGTACCTCAACAGTCTTACCACGGCTCTGCCAGCACGGGTGCGTATCACTGGAGTACTGGAAGGGTTCACGGTAACTTCTTGGGGATTTCTTACTCCGGTTCTTTCTGTACTAAGGGGAATTGCTTTTTGAGGTGTTCCACTGGTGCTTCCCGAGAGTTCCATGGTGTCTGGATCGCTCCCCATCTCCACTTCTTCTTCTCTCTCTCTCCGGGATTTCCTGCATCTCCCTCCACTGGGAAGACCTCAGTGAGTGGACTCTGGGGGTTTTCTGCCTGTCCATCTTCTCTTTTATTCCATTGCAATATCTTGTTTCATTTGGACATCCGATCCAGAGACCAAACGTTCCCGTCGCTCAGCAGGGCCGCTCGGTTATAAACCTCTTTCACTTGCAAAGGTGCACTGAACTTGCTGTCGCCTTTCCTTCTCAGTTGGGCTAGTTTGACTGGGACCCACTCTCCTCTCTCTAACTCCATCTCCTTCACGTTGTGTCTTCCGTTGAAGTGTTCTGTGTATATTCTTTGAGCCTTTTCCAAATTGTGGTGAACTACTGCTGGAGACCACTTGCTCCTGACGGTGCGCTGTTTCCAAGCGATAGTGTCCTTAGTGAAGGGGTCTCGACCTCTTAGGATCTGGAAGGGGCTGTACCCCGTGCTGGTCGGTGTGATCCTGTAGGCCCACAACGTGCACTTCAATTCTTTTTCCCAGTCCTTTCCGGCTCCTATCGCACACTGTACAGAGCCCATGACGACTCTATTGAACCTTTAGGCTAAGCCTTTTCCCGCCGGATGATATATCGATGTGTGTTTGACCTTTATGCCGATCCTTCCCATGTAAACGTTCCATTTTTCCGACGTAAACTGGGGCCCATTTGTCGCTTAGTATGGAGCGTGGAATACCTTCCCCGAGGAAGATGGCTGTAAGAAACTTTAATACTTTGTCTGTGTCCATGTCTTCCTGTATGTCTATCTCTGGCCACTTGGAATACCTGTCCATGAGCACCACTACATGTTTCTGGACTCCATGTGCGTCCAGTACTGGACCTAGAATGTCTAGTGATACATCCTACAAGAAGTATTTTCAGCAGTGAACAGGTTGTAAGTGCCAGATGTAATGGAGGTAGTGTAGCCAAGAGGTGAGTGAACATGTTCTCAAGTGAGAGAAGTATGGCGCCTGCGGAGGACATAATGCCTCGTGATAACTCCGGGCCATCTCAACAGCCAGTCCCTCACCAGGGAATCCTTTCCTATGCTGCGTCCCCCCTCTGACTCTACTCAATGGAATCCTGCTCTCTGTGTTCTTGATCTTGACTTTGGTGACTGTTGTGCATCCCGCCATTTTTTTGAGAGATGGTCTCCGTCTATGCCCATGACCCAGACCCACCATTTTGTCTGACCTTTGTTCCGTTCCTTCTTCCCTCACGACTCCTGATGACCCTTGATCATTTTTCTCTTTTTGCTGGACTGTCTTAAATATATATATATATATATATATATATATATATATATATATATATATATCTTAATATGTACTATATAAATGTCCAAGCCTAATTGCTGTTAAAATGTAATCCTGTGTGAATTTACTATTTGTATAGATAGAACTCTAACCACTAGTATATGTAGTAGACCTTTGTACTTACTACCATTCCTATGTTATTTTCGAGTTTATCTGTTTTTATCTCTTACTTGAGTGACTTTACACCTTGTACATTTGCAATTTTTCTCTGTTTCTATCTCTTATGTAACTCATGTGATCCCAAGTCCTTATGTAACGCAACTGAATCTTTTGTAAAGTGCTCTGACACTTTCGGGTAATGTTCGCGCTATATAAAATCGCAATAAAAAAATAAAGTAGCTGCAATGTCTTAGATTAAATGTCATTGAATGAGGAGTGCTTTCAGTTCAGTTTTGAAGGTCGTCAGCGAGGTGTTAGTGTATACATGCTAATAGGGCTTTAAATGGGATGAAAAAACTGGAGGTGTCTCTCAAAGGGGCGAGGACAATATAATTAAGGGCGTGGCTTAAAAACAGGTAAGCTAAAAATCTGTGCTTAGCAAAGTGTGCTGCCTGATTTGTATTTTGCTGTATCTGTCATCGCATCAAGATATATAATGCAACAAGTAACATCATACCTACAACAAGTCAGGAGTATTGGCTTTGTCAATGCTTGTTAGTTGCATAAGATAAATACGCAGCAACTATGTCTTGTATATAATATTGAAAAAGCTTCCACTTGGGTGCGTGGCTAGCAGCCAACGAAGATGGCCGCAGCCTGAGAGCGCTCCGAGGCCGATAGAGTCTCTCCCTATCAATCCTGATAAAAATCTGCCTGCACTTCGCCATCCGAACCTGGGAATGGGCGCCGGAACGCTGCAGTAACAATCGCTGACGATCTCAACGAGCGACGAAAAATAAACTGGAAGGGAGAAACACCGTGTGGAGAGTCCACGGCCTGCACGATAAGCCGGGACCTGGCGTTGATGTGACGCAGCGGTCAGCTAGAAAAGCAACGGAAGAACTCCTGGGTGGATGTCCACTGAGGTCCTAGTGCCACGCCATCTCCGATACTGTGCACGGAAATAACAGACTGACGACCGAGGGCTGAAGTGCTCCGGTGGACGATCGCACAGATAAGTGCGTAGAGAGACGCGGCGGCTGCGGGAAAGAGACATGGTGTGAAAGCATACAGCTCGGTGCCAGAAAATCAAGACCGGGAACATCGGGAAGCCTGCAACAGCGGGGGCGCACAGTATACATGCACAAAGCACCAGCAACTAGAGAGAAAGGGCGGCGTTGTGGGGCGCAGACTCGACCCTGAAACCGGGCCACCAGAGGCGACATAAGGAGCCTGACTAGCGTCAAGGAACAGTTAGACACTGGTGACTTTCTGCAACCGCCTGAGCGCGGTATAATTACAAGCAGGGCCTGAATCACGACGGCCTGATTTGCAAAGGCCCACATAGACTGGGGAGGCTACAACCTTTGTGCAGAGACAATAAGCGCAGTCTCGAGAGTGCAGCAGCTGAACCCAGCGCCATAGGGTAAAAGCACAGTCTAAGTGGGGCCACAGAGTGATCGGTAATTAACGTGCAGAAGCTTCACCCTGCCAAAGAGTCCAGGTGGTCAAGATACACCAAGGACCCCAAACCCCATCAGCGATAGGCACGGGGAAAACTGAAAGACCGTGCATGGACGTTATTCGCGCAGTCAGGCAGCAGTGAGTACCACCTACCCAGAGACGGCATTGAGAGACACACCACGCACTCGCATCATGGGAGGAAGAGGCCAACGTGCGACGCAACAGAACAAATTGGAAAAATATGCCTATCGGAGCGAACAGCCCCCTGACATGGGGTCGCAAAAGGGCAGCCAAGATGGCCTCCAGTCCACAGCCACCAAGGAAATAACGTTATAGGACATAATGCTTGCACTGACCCAGGTCCAATCCTCAATTGGTACTATATCCACGGACATCACACTGCTGAGTGCAGATGTTTCTATAATCAGTACCCGGCTGACAGAGGTTGAATCCACGATGGCGACGCTTTCCTCCGATACAGCGTCATTGCAACGACAAGTTCGTAAACTGGAACAGGGGCACAAACAAATGGAAGCTAAGTTGGATGACCAGGAAGGCCGTTCTAGACGCAATAATATCCGCCTGGTGGGAGTGCCTGAAAGTGTGAAAGGGCCAGGCCTTGACCTCTTTGTGGAAGACCTGATTAAGACCAAACTGCAACCAGGTGGATTGTCCAGTTTCTTCTCCGTGGAACAGGCACACCGAGTGCCCGGCGGATGGCCCCGACCAGGCGCCCCACCCAGGCCTATACTGGCACGCATGTTTAACTTTCGCAACCGCAACGCAATCCTGCAAGCGGCCTGTATTGCGCTCCTCATGCTGGTGGAAAATAGCACAGTGATGATGTATCCGGGCTACACGGTGATGGTGACGAGGCAAAGAAGAGACTTCATGGAAGTGAAAAAAGAACTGCGCAGTTGCGACCTAAAATACGCAATGCTCTTCGTGGTGAAATTGAGAATGGCGGCAGAAGGAAAGACATGGTTTTTCGCACCACCGCAGGAGGCCCATGACTGGCTTGAGGGATGGAGAAAGGCTGGGGAGCCCAGACAAGGACAAAAAAATAGACAGCTACCTGGGAGATCGGAATAATCCACAGCTCAAGAAGTGGAGACACCTATGGAGGTGGCGTCGCAAAACATGACAAGAGACTCAGACTAGGACTTAATCTGCCAGAACAGTGGAATCTCTATGACACAGTCACCACAGGGCCGAGGACCTAACAGCCTGCCGGTGATGGGTTGCTGATAGAAACAGTGAGGATTTGGATGTGTGAGCCACAGGTACTGGCCCACTGGTCCCTGCTGCTGATGGGACTAACATTACTGAATGATATAAGTCAAGACATGGATACACTGCTGGACTAAGGGAGAGACCCGGAGTGGTTGTGAACTGCTCTCCCCCCCTCACGCAAGTACACAGTTCTGGGAACGAAGCACTCTGCAAAGTTGGGGAGGCGGGTAGATCAAAGTGCGCTAGGCAGGGAAGCAGGAAGGTGGGAGGGAGGAAGGTTTCAGTTCAGGGGGTTTGAGTTTGATTATGTTATGATGCACACGACAAACGACGACAGCACGCAATCTAGAAACAAGACACACATAATATGCGACACCGTTAGCCTTACGATCCATGACAGCTACAGATTCAAAAATTCCAGTCGCTAAAGTAAGGCATGCCCCATCACCGTACTATCCTGGAATTTAAATGGGTTGAGGGATAAGATAAAGAGGGGCCTGGTTCTTCAATATATCAAACGAAAGGGACCAGCAGTGGCACTGCTACAAGAAACACACTTGACGGGCACAGCATGTAAAGCCCTGGACAGATGGGGTTACAAGATGGAGGGACACTCGGAATTCACTTCCGGCTCCAAGGGTGTGGGAATTCTTATCCAAAAATGTTGCCCCATAATACTGACTGGACCCTGGGCAGATGAACAGGGGATATTTGCTACAATATCATGTCAATGGGAAGGGAGACACTACACTATGGTCTCGGTTTACATTCCACTAGCACTGCATCAAATGTCCCTCCCAGCACTGGGAAAATGTCTGTTATCGCTCCCTCAAGGGGAACTTGTCATAGGGGGATATTTCAACACTACAGTTAATGCTGCCATAGATAGAAAAAAACCCAGGGGCCCTAATGGCCCTAATCTCAAATTAAATGACTTTGTAAGCGCGATCGGACTCACGGATGTCTGGAGAGCCAGGCGCCCTGAGGAACACCAGTATACCTTCCACTCAGGGGCACACAATAGTCTCTCTAGAATAGATTACATATTTACTTTGGCAGCAGGGATGGAAAGAATACAAGAGGTGGCACATTTGCCCTGGGGCATATCAGACCACTCACCAGTATGGATCACATACACATCCTATATTCCGGGGGGACATAGACTGTTTCCGCTCTACCCTGGCTACTTAATGAACAAAGTGATTAGGAAGGGCCTAGTTACTACCACCAAACAATATTTCGCTGAGAACATACACTCAGTCCCCGCGCCAACACACTGTGGGAGGCATATAAAACAGTTTTACGTGGCCAGGCGCTTCCCTGGTGGCAAATTACATAAAAGAGCAACAGCACCAGATCCAAACGTTAGAGCACCAGTTAATATGTGCTGAGGTGGACCACGCCACGACTATCACGGAGGAGACGACACATCGACTACACTTAGCCCAACAAAAATATACGGCCTACACATGGGAGGAGACAAAATCCAAACTCACGAACACGCAACACATGATTTACGAACAAGGTGATAAGGCAGGCAAGCTCCTGGCATGGCTGGAAATAAAAGAAAGAGCTGATAGATGGATAGCCCAGCTGCAGACAGAACAGGGAAAAACAACCTCAAATCCCCAACAAATAGTAGACACATTAGCGACCCACTATGAGACAATATATACACCCTTGGCCACAAATACACTGGAAGAAAACTTAGGGCCAGATGTAGGTAAAAAATATTTACCGATCCTTAATTACCGATTTTTACCGAATCGGTAAATAAGAATCGGTAAATAAGAAGGGGGGGTATGTAGGAACATCCAGATGTTCCAATTACCGATTCGGTAAGAATCGGTAAATAAGAATCGGTAAATATAGAATCTGTAATTACCGATCGGTATTTACCGATCGGTATGGCCAATGCATTCCTATGGGGCAAAAGTCCCATAGGAAAGCATTGGAAATACCGATCGGTAATTACCGATCGGTAAATACCGATCGGTAATTACCGATCGGTAAATACCGATCGGTATTTCCCGCGTCGGCCAGCAACCAAAAGTGAAACTCAACACAAACAGCCAATCAGGTGCAACCACCCTCCCCCTTCCTGGCAGGAAGTGTGCACACAGGCAGCTGCAACTAATTAGAAGGTTCTGGAAAGGCAGTTGGAGCAGAGAGACTGCGAGCAGCAGCAGCAGCAGGCAGAGCTTGTGAATTGAGAACACTTTAAAATGGAAAGCAGCAGGGAAAGTGAGCAAGCAGAAAGGAAAAGGAAACTTAAGTTCAGTAGTACTGAATTACAGGTGCTTGTTGAGGAGGTGGTCAAGGTACACCACAGACTTTTTGGAAAACTGTCCCTCACTGTGGCAGAATCCACAAAAAGGAAAATATGGCTGGACATCCTAGATAAAGTGAATGCTGTGGGAGTGACCACCAGAGTGACAGAAGACTTAAAGAAGAGGTTCTATGACCTAAGGAGCCTCACAAAGAAAAAATTGGCTGATCGCCACAAACAGTCACAGAAAACAGGTGGAGGAAAGAACACAGCACCCCCACTCACCGAGCTTGAGGAGCTGGTAGCCACAACCCTGGAGACTGAAAGTGTCCATGGACTGGGAGAAGTGGACAGCTCGGCTAAATCTGCAAAAACAAAAGGTAAGATGCATGCACAGCAATCCCCCTCCCACCCCCATCCATCCCTCACCCCTTGCAGCTCAGTTACCCCAGTCCCATGGTGTGTGTGCAAAACTGTAGCAAAGCATCATGGTACATGTAGTCAGTCTTTGAAAGAACATGTGACATAGCACTGTAACCAACAAGTAATTTAAATGTTTGCAGACAAAATGAAGGGCAGGCAGCATGTTCAAAGTGCAAATTGATATGTTTAATTGTAGTGGCTGTGACACATTAGCACCTAGCTGATATGTGCCCATATGTCCACAGGTCACACATCCAGAAGGCAGTCCGAGGAGGCAGAAGGCACGGCACCCCAGAGGGATGACAGTCAGGATCCAGGGCCCAGTGCATCCCAGGACACAGGGGTTCCGAGTGGGCAGCCACCCTCCCAAGCAACAGACATCAGTGAGGAAATGCATGGATCCCCAATTCCCTCACAGTCACCACTATTGGTGTCATCACCAGAAATGCCTGCATCCCTTGAATTGGTAACACCTGTTGCACACCCTAGCAGGAGGCATGTTGTTTCCCCACTGCTGCAAATGGAGATAGGTGCTGAGGAAATGGTGGGTGTAGAGTCACATGACTTGTCTGAGGCTGACATCACTGCCACACTGCAGCCCGGCACAGAGCCTGTACCACCTACCACTAGAAGGCGCACAGTCCAAGGAAGGGGTGCAGGTGCACGTGGGGAGGGGTCCAGTGTCTTCCAAGGCCTGGAGGGATCGATGGTCAGGATACAGAGGATGCAGGGCAAGGGCATCATGGCCTGTCAGAGACAAATGAGAAACATGAACATTAACATTCAGGACATTGGCAAGGGCATACAAGAGCTTGTGGAGGTGAACAAGTGCATGGCAACAGGCATACAGCAACTGTGCACTAAACTTGACTCTGAAATTGCTGCAAGGCGCAGGGACAAGCAGCGAGCACAGAGAGCAGAGAAATCCTTACACCGCCTGGCAACAGCCACATCCCTGCTATGCAGGCGTAGCATCAATAGCCAGGAAGTCCTGACTAATAATACCAACCAGTTAACAAGGGGCATAGCTGGAATGACTGGTGCGCTGGAGGCCCTACTCAATGCACAAAGTGCACGAAGTTCTGCTCTTGACGTGCCGGACAGTGAACCTAGCACCAGTAGGAGCAGCACAGCTAGCCCACATGGTGTTGAGCCAAGGAGGAGCAGCAGGCGACAGGGTGAGGCTACAGGCCAAACGCCCAGTGTACAGGCTGAGCCACAAACACCTGGCAGTGCAAAGCGTGGCCGAAAATGAACATTTTTTACTATGGCCTACTGCCTGTGGACATTTGTTTCTTTAGTTGTTAAAGTTACATTTGCACATTTGTGCCATTTAAACAAGCCTAGTGACAATATGCAACTATGGTGGGTGGGTTCAAGACCTGTCTGAGTGTGTTTGCTCACTGTGAGCATTGATGTCAAATGCTTACTGATGCTCTTTTTTACTTTACCATCTGTTTATGAAACCTAAATAAACAGAAGCTTGTGCTTTGACTATAGCTCAGTGTCTTCACTTACTCAGAAATAGTTGCGTGTAATCTCCTCACGTCTTAATCTGCCATCACTTGGTGTTGACACTCCTGCAGGATGTCTTTCAGGCACAGCATTGTCGTCGTCGTGATCCTCATAGTCACTTAACTCCACCTCAGTCCCCTTCTTAACAGCCAGATTGTGCAACATGGCACAGGCAGCAATGATCTTACAGCATGTGATGGGGGTATACTGCCTTGCACCTCCACTCTTGTGCAGGCATCTAAACCTGCTCTTCCATATTCCAAATGTTCTCTCAACAACATTGCGTGTGCGCTTGTGTGCCCGGTTGTACCTCCTTTGGCTGGGTGTTGAGGTAGGGGGTTAGTATGAATGAGCGAAGGGCATATGCACTGTCTCCTGGAAAGAAAAGGGAATAATTTACTCACATGCATACATGTACTGCTAATTGCAATAGGTCTAATAGGTGTTGCACACTGTGTCTTACCTAGGAGGTAGCCTTCACCAAATTCCCCTGCAGTCAGCCGTTCATAGATGCCACTGTTCTGAAATATATATGAATCATGGGTACTTCCCGGGAATTTAGCTACGAGGTCTGTGATGTAGTGCTTAGCATTGCAAATCACCTGCACGTTGATGGTGTGGGTTGATTTCCTATTGCGGTAAATGTATTCTGTGGCAGCAGGGGGACAAATGGGGATGTGTGTGCCATCAATGCATCCGATGATATGGGGAAATCCTGCCATCTGGTAGAAGTCCGATTTGGTTTGAACCAGTTCTGCATGGGTGGATGGAAAAGAAATGTAATGGTCCATCCTGTGCAACATGGCGTCAAGGAATCTGTGAAAAAACCTTGAGAGGCTGCTCTGGGTAACCCCTCCCACCACAGCAACCACGCTCTGGTAGCTCCCTGACGCCAGCAGGTGGATGCTGCACAGCACCTGTACATGTGCTGGTATTGCATGTGCCCTTGGGGTGGGGTGCTCCAACAGGGGTTTGAGGTCCCTGATGAGCTCCATGATGGTGTCTGGAGCCAACCTGTACCTTTGCACAATCTCTTCCTCTGTGAGCATGAACAGGGTCACCCTCTGCCTGTAGACCTGCTCCTGTCTCAGCCATTCCCTCTCTCCTTCCTCCTGTAGCCGTAGCCGTCTTGCAATTACATAGAATGCAGCCATTTTGCAAACAGAATTGCATTTTGGGTCCTTTTTTATAGGCTGTACCTGGTTAACACCTGATTTGAATCCATGGTAAATACCGACTCTTAAATACCGATTTTGGCCCAAAATCGGTATTTCAGAGCCTCCCTACATCTCAAACTTCAATTTTACCTATTCTTAATTACCGATTCGGTATTTTACCGATCGGTAACGTTACCGATTGGTAACTTTGCCGATCGGTAACTTTACCGATCGGTAACTTTACCGATCGGTAACTTTGCCGATCGGTAACGTTACCGATCGGTAACTTTACCGATCGGTAACTTTACCGATCGGTAACTTTACCGAATCGGGAAATTTACCGATTCGGCCTATTTTCTGTCACCTACATGCCGATCTCCAGATACCGGTCGGTAACGGCCGAATTCGGCCGTTTCCGACCGGTATTTGGCTACCTACATCTGGCCCTTAGTCTTCTTAAAAGATATCAAAATGGCAACACTGAACCACGAAGCCTCCCAGTCTTTAGAAGCAGACCTGACCCAGGAAGAGCTCATACGAGCAATCAATAGCCTACATACCAGTAAAGCCTTGGACCAAATGGTATTCCAGTAGAATTCTACAAAAGAACGGCCACCATTCTCGCACCACACTTACTTAATATGTACGAGGACAGTAGAAAACAGGGGGAACTCCCTAGAGACCAGCGCTTGGCCACGATAGTCGCTATATATAAACCTGGAAAGCCACCACAAGACTGCATGTCCTACAGACCGATATCCCTCATAAATGCTGAAGCAAAGATACTGGCAAAAGCGCTAGCATTACGATTACAACCATATCTGGGACCGGTGATTCACCCAGACCAATTGGGATTCATGCCTAACCGCAATATTTATTTATTTATTTATGAGATTTGTTGAGCGCGCAAATACCCTAGGGTGTCTCGGTGCTTATGATAGAGTGATTGTATGGTAGGTGTTTATTGATTGAAAAGCCAGGTTTTTAACTGTTTACGGAAGGTTATTAAAGATGTGGTAGTTTTAATTTGGTGCGGCAGAATGTTCCAAAGTTTGGCCGTAGTAATTGAGAAAGATCTGTCACTCCAGGAAACTTTCTTTGTTTTTGGAACCTGCAAGAGGCTGGCAGTGGAGGACCGTAGTACACGTGCTGGTCTGTAGGGACATAGGGATTCTTTCAAAAAGGCAGGTCCTGATGCGTGGATGGTCTTAAAAGCTATGCATGAGGCTTTGAATTTAATTCTGTGTCTTATCAGTAACCAGTGAAGCTGTCGAATTCTTTTAGAGATTGATTTAAATTTAGGTGTTCCTGTAATCAGTCTAGATGCTGCGTTCTGTACCAGCTGCAGTTTATTCATTACTTTTTCTTGAGCATTGACGAGGAGTAGTTACAATAGTCAATGCGTGACATCTCCAGAGTGCTGACTAAGGTTTTTATTGTGCTTGTAGGAAGGTAGGGGAGGAGTTTCCTGATCATTCTTATTGTGAAAAACACGGAGGAAACCACGCGTTAGCATGATGCATGAATGGCAGTTTGTTGTCGAAAATCACCCTGCCCCGCAATGTCGGCATCACCCGGGTTCTCGCCATTGCCCGAGGACGGACTCGGAAGCGTCCGTAGTAACCAGGACTCCCCCCCCCCCCTGTCCTCTATCGTAGGAACCAATACCCTTCGGAGAAAACCCGGAAGTGACCCAAACTTACCCAGGAAGTCCATCCCTCCAGGAACTGAAAGCAGGAAGTCGCAAGCAAGAAGGCGGAAGGACTGCAGGAGGAGTGGCAGGAGATCCAGGCTGAAGAAGCAATAGGTCGAGAGACGGAGACGGACGAGGGAGAGGAGGAGTGGAGCGAGGAGTGGTGGTGTCCAAAGGAGGTGCCTGGGGAGCGGCCGTAGCTCAGGAGAGCTACGGCGAAGTCGGTGAGTACCCATATCCCCGGGGCAAGCACTGTACCACGGTAACAGGCGAGGCGAGCACGATATTGTATATAGATAATTCCCACGAATAGAGTTCCACGTTGCACTATAGGAGAAGTGTGGCTCAGGGGTTAGAGGCGGCAGAATCGGAAGCTGAGATCGGTCCTGGACCAGGGTTCAATTCCCCGCCTCGGTGGGTCTTGGGCTCAAAAATTCCACGGACTTGATAATTCTCGTTCCGGTGCCTACTCGACTCACGGGTTCACACTCTGCGACTCTGGGCAATAGCTTGCTTAATCTCCACTACGGCCCCTCGTGGCGGGATGCCTGGCTTTCACCTTGTGGATACCCTGCTGGGGTTATCTCACAGGGGAATACCAGGACGGGTTCCCAAGGCAAGCGCCTTGATGCCTTCGGGTGATACGTGCGCTATATAAATCGCAATACATACTATACCCGTTGTATAGCACCTCCTCAAAGCCTCACTACCCTTTCCCTTTACCCGTCCTGCACGGGCTGTATAGGAAGTGCCGAGCACGGTTATTCACACCTGAGCAGTAGGTTTCTTTTTCTTCTCTCCTTCTCGTTTCCCTTTCTATCGTCCGCCTTCCCCCCCTGCCTTACCGTCTCTATTATAAATCCTGTTAGAAAGGCGACCCCAGGGGAGACAGAAGATGTCTGACTGACCACCCTGAGACCCACCAATCCTTATGGAATAGGCCGAACGCCGTCGAGAGGCCTCCTTGGCGAGGCTCCTCTCGTACAATCGTACCTGACGAGCAAACACACCACTACAGATGGACACCTCACAAGAGTAGATTCTTAAGAGTCTTTATATATATATAGGCAAGTTCTAGCAGCAATCTGTACAAAGGGGTTGAGGGACCTTAAAGTCTCGGTTTCTGGGGAACGGGGTAGCGGGACAGTCTTGGTAACAATGGGCACTAGGATGCCCGGCGCACAGCTCTCAATCCTCGAGCTGGGGGGGGGGGGGTGCCAGGAGCCGCGACAGCGTCAGCAGGGCTCCGAGGATGGTTCGGCATGGTCGGGCCGCGACAGCGTCAGCAGGGATCCGAGGATGGTTCGGCGTGGTCGGGCCGCGACAGCGTCAGCAGGGCTCCGAGGATGGTTCGGCGTGGTCGGGCCGCGACAGCGTCAGCAGGGCTCCGATGGTTACGAGTTCAGCTAGAGCCGCGACAGCGTCACCAGGGCTCAGGTGGTTCAGTCCTTGTTGCGAAGAGGGAGCCGCGACAGCGTCAGCAGGGCTCAGCGTGGTTCAGTCCTTGTTGCGAAGAGGGAGCCACGACAGCGTCAGCAGGGCTCAGCGTTCCGAGGGTGAGTTCTTCTCAGGGTCAGCCGCGATCAGATCAGCAGGCTTCCGGTCCAAGATACAACTGCTGTCCCAATCCAGGGCTCGCCCAGATATAGGACTGGAGTCCTTTGATGTCCGGACCCTTGCGCCTGGGGGTCAGAGGGGCCGGGATGAGTGTGTCCAGACACCCAGCAGGGGGGTGGAGCCAGCGCCCAGGGAGGCCGGAGGGCGATCGATACCAGGCGTCCGGGGACGGCTGGAGGGCCATCGAAACTCCCCTCCTCCTAGATCCGTCGAGTGGTCACTCTACCACCTGGGTGGATCTTGGTGCCTCGATGTCGGGCTCCGTTGAGGCCGAGGCCGGGGTCGGGCCGAGGCCACGTGCTCGGGACGTGATGGGCCCAAGATGGAGTCGGGTCTGACAGGGTGGTCCGGGGTGGTAGCTGGACCTGCAGAGTTGGGGGCGTGTAGGGTTCGCCGGGTTCCAGGGGGGAGAGCCGTGGGTTGTCAGGGTGGCTGCTCTCGTCGAGAGTTCGTGGAGAGGAGTGCCAGTGGAGGCGACAGCGGGTCGATGGAGGGCCGATGTCGTCCCTGGCCCGCCATGCGGGAGGGGTAGGACCGCGCCACGAGGCCGGGTCCAACACACGTCCCCTCCAGATGAATGCAGGGAGAGTCACCCATCTTCTCGGGGAGTCTCCTCGCCGAGGCGGAAGAAGCGGGACAGGCCGTCGGCATTGGCATGGTCGTTGCCAGGGCGATGCTCCACAGTGAAGTCCATCCCTTGGAGAGAGATGGACCATCGCAGCAACTTCGGGTTCTCACCCCGCATCTGCATCAGCCAGTCGGTCTGGACCCGGAAGTGGGTGCCGAAGAGGTAGGGCCGGAGTTTCTTTAGGGCCCATACGACAGCGAAGGCTTCTCTCTCGATGGTGCTCCATCGTTGTTCTCTAGCCAGCAGGCGCCGGCTGATGAAGGCCACAGGATGGTCAATCCCTTCGGGGTCAACTTGCGATAGGACCGCCCGATGCCGTACTCCGAGGCGTCGGTCTGGACCACAAACTCTCGGCTGTAGTCGGGGGCTTGGAGCACAGGGGCAGTGCACATGGCAGTTTTCAGAGTCTCGAAGGCTGTTTGACACTCGGGGGTCCAGTGTACCTTCTGTGGTTGTTTCTTGGAGGTTAGTTCAGTGAGGGGCCCCACTATGCTCCCATAGTCTCTTATGAAGCGCCGGTAGTAACCAGTGAGCCCCAGGAAGGCTCGGACCGCTGTCTGGGTGACCGGGGGCTCCCAGGCCACGATGGCGTCAATCTTTGGTTGAAGGGGCGCTACCTGGCCGCTCCCTACTTGGTGCTCTCGACCCTTGGCCTATCTGGCACTTGCTGGCTTTTATTGTCAATCCGGCCCGTCGGAGGGCCGCCAGGACCTCCCAAAGGTGTGTCAGGTGCTCGTTCCAGTGGAGGCTGTACACCGCAATATCGTCCAGATATGCGGTACTGAACTCTTCTAGCCCCGCCAGCACCCTATTCACCAGTCTCTGGAAGGTGGCCGGGGCGTTTTTCATCCCGAAGGGCATCACCTTGAAATGGAAGTGGCCATCGGGGGTCGAGAAGGCAGATCGCTCTTGGGCAACAGGAGTGAGGCCGATCTGCTAATACCCGGCCGTGAGGTCGAAGGTGCTGAGGTATCTGGCGGCCCCCAGGCGATCGATCAGTTCATCGGCCCGGGGGATGGGATGGGCGTCGGTCCTGGTGACGGCATTCAGCCCCCGGTAGTCGACACAAAACCTGAGTTCCGGGGGGGCGCCGGGGGCAGCGGCTTTAGGGACCAGGACAACTGGACTGGCCCAGGGACTGTCTGAGGACTCGACCACCCCTAAGGCTAGCATCTTGGCAACTTCGGACTGGATGCAGGCCCGAACTCGGTCGGGAACTCGGTACGCCCGGTGTCGCACGGGTGGGCTGTACCCGGTGTCGACATCGTGGACACACCACTGGGTGACTCCGGGAGTGAGTTAAAACAGGTCCGCGAATTGTCTCAGCAGTTTTCGGCAGTCCTGGCGCTGTTCGGGGGTCAGGGCGGAGGAGAGGGGGATTCCCTCGACAGAGCCGTCCTTTTCGGAGCACTTTAGGAGGTCGGGCAGGGGCTCGGAGTCATCTTCGGCTCCGTCATCCGTAGCCAACAGCAGGCTCAGCTCCGTGCGGGCAAAGTGAGGCTTGAGCCGGTTGGCGTGTAGAACCCGGAGGGGGTTCCGGGGGGACTCCATGTCCACCAGATAGGTGACGGGGCTCTTGCGCTCCACCACTTTGAAGGGCCCCGTCCATTTGTCCTGGAGGGCACAAGGTTCGACCGGGGACATGACCCAGACCTGTTGGCCCGGCTCGAACTCGATGGACGAGGCGTTCTGGCCATACCAGCGTTTCATCTCCTCCTGACTGGCCTCAAGGTTGGCCTCGGCAAGTTCCCGGAACTTCCGAGTCTGGTTGCGGAGGGTCAGGAGGTACCGGTAGACATCAGGCGGAGCATTTCGGATGTCGGTCTCCCAGCCCTCTTTGACCAGGCTGAGGGGACCTCGGACAGGGTGTCCGTACAATAGTTCAAAGGGGCTGAACCCCAGGGACTTCTGGGGCACCTCCCGATAGGCAAACAGGAGGCAGGGCAGCAGGACGTCCCATTTGCGGCGTAGGGGCTCTTCCAGGCCCTTGATCATCCCCTTGAGTGTTCGGTTAAACCGCTCCACAAGTCCATTCCCTTGGGGGTGATGCGGGGTGGTGAACTTATATGTGACCCCGCACTGTTGCCACAGGGACCGCATATATTTGGATATGAAGTTTGTGCCCCGATCACTCACGACTTCTCGGGGGAATCCTACTCTGGAGAAGATCCCCATCAGCGCCCGGCCCACCACGGGGGCCGTTATGGTCCGGAGGGGGATGGCTTCTGGGTAGCGGGTGGCATGGTCCACCAGGACGAGGATGAAGCGGTGTCCTTGAGAGGTGCGGGGGTCCCACTATGTCGATCCCCACTCGCTCGAAGTGAGTGGTTACCACGGGAAAGGGTTGGAGCGGGGCCTTGCCTTTTCCCCCGCTCCTTCCGCTGGCTTGGCAGGTCGGACAGGTTCTGCAGTGATTGTGCACGTCGTTGCGCATTTTTGGCCAGTAAAAGTGGGTCACCAGGCGGCTGTAGGTTTTGCCCTGCCCCAGGTGCCCGGCGAGGGGCATGTCGTGTGCCAGGTTTAGGAGGAAGTCTCTGAATCGCAGGAGGACCACCAACACTCGGCTGGCCCCTAGTTCGGCAATTTTCTGTTCGCTGTATAGGAGGTCGTGGTCCCAGTAGACCCAGTGGGACCCCAGGGTGTCCCCAGCGGCTTGAGCGGCGGCTTGCTGCCGGGTCCCCTCGAGGGAGGGGCAGGTCTTCTGTTCCTGCCGGAATTGTTCTCGAGTGGGACCACCTTCATGATGCCATTGGACTAGTTTGTGAATGTCGCCGAGCTCGGGGAGGCCGTTGCGGTGGGGCTCCGGCGGCTCGGACTCAGGGTCGGCTTCGTTCTCGACGGCGGGAGGCGGCGGCGCGGGCCACTCCTGTTCTTCGGTCGGGGCGGCCTCGGTCGCCGCCGGGGCCCGGGCTGCCATGGATCGGGTGGTGGCGCAGACCCACTCGGGTAGTCCCAACATCCCCAGGTGTTCTCTCCGCTCGACTTGGGCCCAGGGGGAGCTCTCGAGGTCGTTGCCGAGGAGGCAGTCCACGGGGGCGTCGTCCTGGACGGTCACCTTAAGGGTGCCCGACACCCCTCCCCACTCGAAGGGGATTCGGGCCATCTGGCACAGGGTCTCGGAATTGTCGGCGGCCAGTACAGGGCATAGCACGTTCGGTAGGATCTGCTCGGGGGTCACTAAGTGGCAGCGGACGGCCGTCACACTAGCCCCAGTGTCACGGAGTGCTTCGGTCCGTCGCCCATTGATGTTGACCCACTGACGGTACTTTTGGGTGTTGCTCGGGAGGGGAGCTCGGGGGATCATGTCTCTTTCGCCCAGACAGACTAGGGCCATGGCGGCCGGCTCCCATTCTGTCTGGTCCTCGTTGTAGGCCTCTTCCTCTTCTTCCCATCCTTCCCCCAGGGCGGCGGCCGTGATCTGGCAGGTTGGAGGCCCGGTGGTGCCGGTACGCTGGTTCAGTGGGCAGTGGGGGTCACTGGAAAAGTGACCTGGCCGCTGGCATCTGTGGCATGTAACGTTCGGGCGGGGCCCCGGCCGTGCTAGGGGGGCCCCTCTTCTGATCAGGGTTGGCGAAATGTTATTCTGGGGCGACCCCCGGGGCGGACTCCGGGGTGGTGCAGACGGGAAGTCTCGGCTCCGGTTCTGGCCTCCTCCGCCGCCTCACTGGCGGGGGTGCCCCTGGGAGTTCCGTCCTGATTCTCCTATCGGGGTCCGGGGGACCCGGGTGCTCACCCATCGCTCGGCCTCGACGGCGAGTTTCCGTGGCTCGGTTAGTTTGCTGTCGAGCAGATGCTGTCGGAGCTCGACAAAGCAGTTGTTGGAGAGGTGCTCCTATACGATGAGGTCGAACAGCTGCTCGTAGGTGGACACCTTGCTGCCCTTGATCCACCCTTCCAGGGCCCGGCTATAAAAGTTTACGTACTCCACCCATGTGGTACCGGGGATCTTTTTACATTCTCGGAATCTCTGCCGGTACATTTCAGGGGTGAGGCCGTAACGGGTGAACAGGGCGTCCTTCATGTGATCATAGGAGGACATCACGTCGTCGGCTAGTTCCAGCAGGGTGTCTCTTCCTTCGCTGACGAACTTCCCCCATAAGCCGGCACCCCAATCTTTTCGGGGTACGCGGTGCGCGGTCATGGCGACTTCGTAGGCCTTAAACCACTGCTGGATGTCGTCATTTTCATAGTACTCTTTGACGACATCCTTGGGAATGTGGACCTTTGTGTCGGTAGGAGGTGGGGGGCTTCGGTTCACAGCGGCGCCAGCTTCTTCGCTCTTGGCCTTGATCTCCAGTTCCTTGAGGCCACGCTCATGCTCGAACGTGAGTTTCTTTTCTTCCAATTCTCTCTGCCTCCGTCTTTCCTCCAGGTCTCCTTGCAGCCGGAGTTGCTCGATGGCCATTTTCTTTTCCGCTAGTTGGAGTTCTCCGTCCAGCCGGAGTCGGGCGAGCTCCAACTCATGGAGCTGGCTTCTCTCTCGCTCTTGGGCATCTTCGTGGGAGAGGCCCGGGTCTCTGCTGGTGGTTCTTTCTACCGCTGGGGCAGTTATGGTTCCCGGGTACACGTCTGGGACCGGGTCACCTTCAGTTTGGGGTGGCGTTGCTTCAGCCTCCACCCAGGTTTGTAGCGCTTCTTTAAAATCTTCTTTGGTGCTTAGTCCGGTGGTAGCGATACCTAGGTTTTTGCAAAATTGTTTGAGTTCTTTATGGGTGTATTCCTCCAATAGTTCCTTTTGGAACTGTAGGGATGTTCCGGCTTCTTTAGTGGTCATAGTTGCTGTGGGTCTCTGTTAGTAGTGGGCGAGTTACTCGCTGTACGATTTGCGTCGGCTCGGATCCCGTCGCCTGCCACCAATGTTAGAAAGGCGACCCCAGGGGAGACAGAAGATGTCTGACTGACCACCCTGAGACCCACCAATCCTTATGGAATAGGCCGAGCGCCGTCGAGAGGCCTCCTTGGCGAGGCTCCTCTCGTACAATCGTACCTGACGAGCAAACACACCACTACAGATGGACACCACACGAGAGTAGATTCTTAAGAGTCTTTATATATATAGGCAAGTTCTAGCAGCAATCTGTACAAAGGGGTGGAGGGACCCTTAAAGTCTCGGTTTCTGGGGAACGGGGTAGCGGGACAGTCTTGGTAACAATGGGCACTAGGATGCCCGGCGCACAGCTCTCAATCCTCGAGCTGGGGGGGGGGGTGCCAGGAGCCGCGACAGCGTCAGCAGGGCTCCGAGGATGGTTCGGCATGGTCGGGCCGCGACAGCGTCAGCAGGGCTCCGAGGATGGTTCGGCGTGGTCGGGCCGCGACAGCGTCAGCAGGGCTTCGATGGTTACGAGTTCAGCTAGAGCCGCGACAACGTCAGCAGGGCTCAGGTGGTTCAGTCCTTGTTGCGAAGAGGGAGCCGCGACAGCATCAGCAGGGCTCAGCGTGGTTCAGTCCTTGTTGCGAAGAGGGAGCCGCGACAGCGTCAGCAGGGCTCAGCGTTCCGAGGGTGAGTTCTTCTCAGGGTCAGCCGCGATCAGATCAGCAGGCTTCCGGTCCAAGATACAACTGCTGTCCCAATCCAGGGCTCGCCCAGATATAGGACTGGAGTCCTTTGAAGTCCGGACCCTCGCGCCTGGGGGTCAGAGGGGCCGGGATGAGTGTGTCCAGACACCCAGCAGGGGGGTGGAGCCAGCGCCCAGGGAGGCCGGAGGGCGATCGATACCAGGCGTCCGGGGACGGCTGGAGGGCCATCGAAACTCCCCTCCTCCTAGATCCGTCGAGTGGTCACTCTACCACCTGGGTGGATCTTGGTGCCTCGATGTTGGCCTCCGTTGAGGCCGTGGCCGCGGTCGGGCCGAGGCCACGTGCTCGGGACGTGATGGGCCCAAGATGGAGTCGGGTCTGACAGGGTGGTCCGGGGTGGTAGCCGGACCTGCAGAGTTGGGGGCGAGTAGGGTTCGCCGGGTTCCAGGGGGGAGAGCCGTGGGTTGTCAGGGTGGCTGCTCTCGTCGAGAGTTCGTGGGGAGGAGTGCCAGTGGAGGCGACAGCGGGGCAATGGAGGGCCGATGTCGTCCCGGGCCCGCCATGCGGGAGGGGTAGGACCAAGCCACGAGGCCGGGTCCAACAAATCCATCACCACCCTGGTTTCGGTGAATGGTAAGCAGTTTGTATAGTCCGACCGGACTAACGACCCTTTTTCTTTATCTCCCACACGCCCTCCACGGACTACCCGGAGTCATTGTATCAGTAAGAAGACGTGGGCGAAGCAAGCGTGGACAGAACTGATCCCGGGAAGAAGATCCGGAATTTGGTCCCTCCAGAGCCCCGACTATTTGTTCCTTTCCCCTACCTCTTCTGTATTACTTTAATAAACATCGATAACATTGCTCACCTGATACGGCCTCCACGTCTGTCTTTCCAACCCGCACTCCCCCCACATTCACACACCCCTAAGTTTCTAACTTTGGTGACCGGGGTGGGAGGTAGTCCAAGATCTTCTGGCCACCAAGTGGGGGACCAGGCCGGAGTGAGATTACCCAAAACCATTACCTCAGTTACAGCTATAAACCTGAGGAGGCTCCACGGGGTGTTGGCACAGAGATCCACTATAGACAAAGACGCCATAAGTATGTCCCTGGATGCACGAATGGCGTTCGACATGGTTGAATGGCCATTTCTTTTTACAGTTCTTCGTCACCTGTGATTTGGTCCCAAGTTCTGTCAATGGGTAAAACTGCTCTATACTAAACCCATGGCGCAGGTGGTGGCAAACAGGCACATGTCGGCTGATTTCCCCTTGGGTAAAGGACCAAGACAGGGATGCCCACTGTTGCCTCTCCTATTCGCCATAGTGCTGGAGCCATTGGCGGCGTGGATACAACAGGACCCGGTAATTCGCGGACTCAAATGGGCCATGGGATGGGAAGATCGCATTTCGCTCTTTGCGCATGATGTGCTGTTATATTTAGCATCACCTGCACGGTCACTTAATAGCCTCTTAGACATCTGTGCATCATATGACCGGGTATCGGGTTACACAATAAACTGGGCGGAATCGCACATTTTTATACTACATGGCCCTACCCCGAGACTCCAGCGTAATTGTGACATACAAATAGTTGACAAAGGGTTTAAGTATTTGGGAATCTACATAACGCACCAAGACAAGCTCTTCACAGAAGAGAATGTCATGAAACCCCTGGCACGCATTCGCCGGGATGTTAGCCACTGGCGATCCCTACCACTCACATTGCTGGGTAGGGCGGCCCTCTTTAGGATGATGGCGCTCCCCAGATTCCTATATGCCTTACAGAACACACCATTCCTGGTCCCCCCGGCTTATTTTGTAGCAATAAACTTGGAGGTAGCTAAATTACTATGGGATGGTAGCTCAACCCGTATAGCCAAACGCAAACTGATAAAGAGTAGGTATGACGGGGGATCGCACTACCTAATATAGGAGCATACTACTGGGCGTCTCAACTTACAGCTATAAATCGATGGTTGCACGCGTCACAAGAGGAACCGGCCTATCGCATGGACAGACACCTCTTGGTAGTAGACGGGATGATGAGGGCACTCTCTAATAATACCAGAAAAATGACCCTGACAGGTCCAACAACACATACAGTTAAGATATGGCATGAGGCACAATGGGCATTGGGATGGGAGGGAGTCACGACACAGGCAACGCCACTATAGGACACACAAAAGTTGGCTTCAGGCAATGGGACCTGATCGGCATTTCAAGGGTGGGTGCCTTATGGAGAAAGGTTGGGATTATTCCATTCACACAATTACAAGTGATTTATGGCCTGGGGACGACGGAAACTTTCAGATACATACAAATTACACATGCACTCAGGGCCCTGATCCCGCCAGGCTCACAAGTACCAGAATCTTCAACCCTGGAAGACCGACTACTCACAGATCATATGACAAAAAAAGCCATCTCACAAACATATAGGAAAATAGTAAATAACCAGCCAGACCCCACAACGACTCTTGAAACAAGATGAGAGGAAGATATTGGAGAATTAGACGAGGAAGACTGGCATGAAGCAATAGCATCCCCTAAAGAGGTGGCAATCCCTTCTAGGCTGAAACTAATAGAACTGAAGGTGCTACACCGCACCTACTACACAAGAACACTGTTAAACAAACTGGGCGGTCAGACACCCCTCTCTGCCTGCGACAGTGTGGCGTGCTTGGCACGTTCTGGCATACAATCCGGCATACAATCTGGCATTGCACAGAAATTGTGACATACTGGGAAGCAATCATGCATACGATATCGGAGGTGATGGGGGTAAAGGTACAGCCAGATGTCTACTTAACTTTTGGGAACCCACGGATCTTAACCATGCGGCTCAAGATTGGGTGACCCTGGGGATTGCAATAGCTAAGAGAAATATAGCGCAGCTCTGGGGATCCAGACTGACCCCAACCCTCGGACGATGGTCCCAAGACATGGACGGTGTAATGATGGCAGAAAAATCTATATACTTACATAGAACATGCCCTAAAAAGTGGTCCCGGGTGTGGGGAGGATGGAATAGATACTGGGTCAATATCTGCGAACCCCCAAGAGAGGAATCACAGTCTGAGGAAAGTGAATGATTATCTATTGAGATTATAATGTTACAAGAGATGCTGATCCCTGACATATGTGAGGTAAAGTGTGCTAAAGAAAACCCCGAAGCTGTACTGTTTGAATCAAACAAAAGGTTACTAAAATATTGTGGTCTTGTAATATGTGGTGTGCACAATGCGAATATACGAATTAATGCATCGTGGTATAATGACAAAATTGTTAATAAAAAGATTTATAAAAAAAAGAAAAAGCTTCCACATAAAGCCCTGGTGACACAATGGGAGTGTTGCTGTTCCTGAGTTTCAAAAAGAGAAGGGAAATCCTGAGAGAAAATAACTCTCTTTAAAAGATTTTCCTTCCCCTATAACGGTCACCTGGCATGATGTCATGCCGTAACTTTTCCACTAGTGAGAAGTGAGCAGTGGATTGCCTGTACCAGGGCACAACACAGAGCCTAATATATACCTATTTCGAGGCCCCCTTTAAACAAGCATTTGCAATGCAATAGGTCTCGCATTAGGAAAGCTTGAGCTATTGGTATTGAAAATGACAACCTTTTTATTCATGTGTTGGTTTTAAAAGTAGCGAAATTAATAGCTTTGTAATTTACAATGCCAATAGTTAAAATTTTTGCAAATGTGACACCTATAGCATTTGTAATGCAATATGTGTTGTATTTACGTGACTTACATGTATTGATATTACAAATAACAATGGCTTTACATTTTTTTATTAATTAATACTTAAATAAAAGTTATTGGCAATAGCTTAAACTTTTGTAAATAACTTATGAAGATTATGTTCAGTGTATTTTATTGTGACGAAAATCCAAGAACAGAAGTGAAATATTAACATCTTTTTGTGACTTTTGTAATAAAGCTTGAAACATTGAGAGAACATATTTGAACCAGTTGTTGTTGAATGGTTGCACAGATTGATGCTGTGGTAGCGCTGAGTGATGTTGTGGTGGCGACGAGTGATGCTGTGGGGTTCAGTGATGCTGTGGTAGCGCATAGTGATGTTGTGGTGCCCCTGAGTGATGCTGTGGTGCCCCTGAGTGATGCTGTTGTTGTGCGATACATAGAGTGAGGGTGATAGATAGCTAGAGGGAGGGGGAAAGATAGATAGAGTGAGGGCGATAGATAGATAGAGTGAGGGTGATAGATAGATAGATAGAGTGAGGGCGATAGATAGATAGAGTGAGGGTGATAGATAGATAGAGTGAGGGCGATAGATAGATAGAGTGAAGGCGATAGATAGAGTGAGGGCGATAGATAGAGTGAGGGCGATAGAGTGAGCACGATAGATAGAGTGAGGGCGATAGATAGAGTGAGTGCGATAGATAGAGTGAGGGCGATAGAGTGAGGGCGATAGATAGAGTGAGGGCGATAGAGAGAGGGTGATAGATAGAGTGAGGGCGATAGAGTGAGGGTGATAGATAGAGTGAGTGTGATAGATAGAGTGAGGGCGATAGATAGATTGAGGGCAATATATATAGAGTGAGGGCAATAGATAGAATGAGGGCGATTGAGTGAGGGCGATAGATAGAGTGAGGGCGATAGATAGAGTGAGAGCGATAGATGTGTGTGATTGTGTGTGTGGTTGTATGTGTGTTGTTGTATGTGTGTGTGCGTGGTTGTATGTAGGTGTGTGTGCGGTTACAGAAGGATGTATGTGGAAGTGAGCATCAGATGAGAATATTATAAGAGAACAGGGAGTTAAAGAAGGATGCGTGTTGAAGAGATCAGCAGATCAGCACAGCAGAAGAGAACAGGGAGTTAGAGAAGTAGGCGGTGGAAGGGAAAAGGCGATCAGCACGGGAGAAGAGAACAGGGTTTTGGAGAAGGGGGCGGGTGGAAGAGAGCAGCAGATCAGGATGGGAGAAAAGAATAGGGAGTTAAAGAAGGAGGCGGGTGGAAGAGAGCAGCAGATCAGCACAGGAGAAGAGAAGAGAACAGGGAGTTCAAGAAAGAGGCGGTTGGAGGAGAACAGCAGATTAGCACCGGAGAAAATAACAGAGCTAAAGAAGGAGGCGGGGTATTTGAGAGCAGCAGATCAGCTCAGGTGAAGAGCACAT